>NC_137075.1:47454313-48654313 GCF_951640355.1 Cnephaeus nilssonii
GATATGTATTAGTAAAATAAAACCTGGAGGGTGTGAGAATAACCAAGCTTCAGCCCCTGATAACAAAGTATAGCTAGCTGCCCATTGGTGTGTTGGTTCCCAACTACCCTACTCTACCCGACTTCCCTTACCCTTTGGTTCCGATCGCTCACAACCCTCTGTCTAATGTTCTCAGATTCTGCCCATTCACCAATATCCTTAACATTCACCTCCAAGCCTTGACTCCTGATAGTCCCTTTGTCAGGAATATTCTCCTGCCTCCCTTATGCTCTGCGGTTTCATGATCCATTTAAAAGTGAGACAACCCTAGCCCATTTGGCTCAGAGGTTAGAGCATGGGCCCTCAGACTGAAGGGTCACAGGTTTGATTCCAGTCAAGGGCACATACCTTGGTTGCAGGCTCAATCCCTAGTGCTGGGTGGGGGCACGTGTGGGAGGCAACCAATTGATGTGCTCTCTCACATCGATATTTCTCTCTGTCTCTCCCCCTCCACTCTCTCTAAAAATCAATGGGAAAATATCCCCAGGTGAGGATTAACAAAAATAAAAAATACAACTAATTTCTGAATATTTATTTTATTATTTTACTTAATTCATTTATCAGTTCTAGTAGTTTTTTTTTTTGGTAGAATCTTTAGAGTTCTCTATATAGACTATCATGTCATCTGAAAATCATGACAGTTTTACTTCTTCCTTTCCTATTTAGATGCCTTTTATTTCTTCTTGTCTGATTGCAGTGGCTAGGATTTCCAGTACTGTGCTGAATAAGAGTGGTGAAAGCGGCCATCCCTGTCCTGTTCCCAGTCTTAAGGGAAACATTTTTAGTTTTTGCCTATTGAATATGATGTTGGCTGTAGGTTTGTTGTATTTGGCCTTTATTACGTTGAGGTATGTTCTCTCCATTACCACTTTGCTGAGAGTTTTTATCATACATGGGTGCTGAATTTTAGCAAATGCTTTTTCTGCATCTATTGATATGATTATGTGGATTTTATCTTTCATTTTGTTTCTGTGGTGTATGATGTTTATTGATTTGTGGATATTGTATCAACCTTGCATCCCCAGAATAAATCCCACTTGATCATGGTGTATGATCTTCTTGATCTGGGTGTTCCTGTGTAATACATCAATTAGACATTCACAAATAATCCCTTTAGCTGTGTCATTTCTACTGGTATGTCTGATCTCATCCTTTTTGTTTGGGTCATATTGATTTTATTTTTACTGTGAGGATACTTTGGGGTGTTGGCCCAACATATTGCCCATATAAATACTGTCTCATTAATTCCATAAATGAACATTAAGGAGTAGCTATTCTCATTTTGAAGCTGAAAATTTGATACTAAGGCTTATCTGAACTTGTCTGAAATTACATAGCTGGTAAATTATAGAATTGTGATTCCATAATTTCAAAGTTCCTCCTCCTCCTACATAATACTAAGATGACTAGAAAAAATCATGCTTCCAAACAAACATTTAAGTTGGGAATTTACTATTATGTTTCCTGGTGATAACATCTTATGCCATGTACAATAGGGGTTCAAACCTGACTGCATAACAAGTCACATTGGTGCGCTTTTAAAAACCACACATGCTGTTAATGTATTACTGCAAATTTGCTGGTATTTTGTTTAGGATTTTTGCATCTATAAAGATGAGAGAGATTGGTTTGTGATTTTCCTTTCTTATAATATCCTTGTCTGATTTGGGTATCATGGTTATGCTGACCTCATAAAACAAGTTAGAAAGTGTTTCCTTTTTCTTTTTCTTTTTGACTTGTGTTTAGAAGATACCGTCTGTACTATTTGTGCCATTTGTTCTTTACAGAATTTTTTTTGGCCTGATATCTGGTCACTTTTTATGAATTATTCATGGATACTTAAAAGAAAGTGTGTTCTCTTTTTAGAATGCCAAGTTTTATCTGTTTTTAATCATGCAATTTAGACCTTCTATGTCTTTAAGGCTCCTACTACAGTTGTCCCTCCTTATCTGCAATTTAACTTTTTGAGGTTTTAGTTACCAGAGGACAACTGTGGTTCAAAACATTAAACTAAAAAGTCCAGAAATAAGCAATTCATAAGTTTAAAATTTTTCTCATTCTGAGTAGCACGATAAAATCTCTCACTGTCCTGCTTGGGACATCATCCTTTTGTCCAGCATATCTGTGCTGAATACATACCTTCCCATTAGGTAGTAGCAGCCTCAGCTATCACATGGACTGTCCCGCTATTGCAGTGCTTGTGTTCAAATAATCCTTAGAGCAATCTAATGCTAGCCACAATACCTACGTCATCCACCTCAGTTAATCTCATCACATAGGCATTGTATTATCTCACATCGTCACAAGGACAAGGGTGAGTAGAGTAAAAAATTTTGAGAGAGAGAGACCACAGTCACATAACTTTTATTACAGTATATTGTTCTAATTGTTCTGTTTTTGTTGTTGTTAATCCTCACCTGAAGATATTTTTTCAACTGATTTTTTAGAGAGAGTGGAAGGGAAGGGGAGGGACACACAGAGAGAGAGAGAGAGAGAGAGAGAGAGAGAGAGAGAGAGACATCTATATGAGACACATCGATTGGTTGCCTCCTGCATACATCCCAACCCACCAGCACCAGGGATCCAGCCTGCACCTGAGGTATGTGCCCTTGACTGGAATTGAACCTGAGACCCTTCAGTCTGCAGAACAATGCTCTAACCACTGAGAAAACTGGCTAGGGCTAAAATTGTTCTATTTTATTATTAGTTATTATTGTTAATCTCTTACTGTGACTAATTTATATATTAAGCTTTATCATAGGTATGTATGTATAAGGTTTAGTCCACTGAGGGTCTTGGAACATATCCCCCTTGAATAAAGAGGGGACTACTGTGCTGTGTTTCTATTTTTCCCTGTATATACTGTCGTTTTATGTTTTAATTAATATTCATGCTATGTAGTTGATGCTATGTAGTTTGATGCATAGATATTCATAACTTGGAAAATTCATTGTGAATTGCATTCTTTATCATTATAAATAACTATTCTTTGTCACCTTAACACTTATTTCTCCTGGTGTTAACCTTGCCTGATATTAAAATTACAACCCCTAATTTCTTGTGTGCAATTGCGAAGATTTCTGAATTATTTAGTATTAGGTCCCTTGTAAATAACCTTTAGTTGGATTTTACTTTATAATTCAATTTGAATTCTTTTAATAAGTTAGTGTAGTCCAGCCCTGGCTGGTGTGGTTCAGTTGGTTGGGTTTTGTCCCGTGAACCGAAATGTTGCTGGTTTAGTTCCTGATCAGTGCCTGTGCCTGGGTTGCAGGCTCAGTCCTTAGTAGGGGGCATACAGGAGGCAACCAATCAAAGTTTTACCCTCACATCAATGCTTCTCTCTCTCTTTCCCTCTCTTCTTCTCTCTCTTAAAAAGAAAAGAAACCACTAAAAATATGTATTTTAAAAAATTAGTTTGGTCCTTATATATTTTTCAAATTGAATATATTTGGTCTTGGTTCTTGCAGATTATTTTATATGATTACTTTTTTTAAAATATATTTTATTGATTTTTTACAGAGAGGAAGGGAGAGGGATAGAGAGTTAGAAACAACGATGAGAGAGAAACATCGATCAGCTGCCTCCTGCACACCTCTCACTGGGGATGTGCCCACAACCAAGGTACGTGCCCTTGACCGGAATCAAACCTGGGACCTTTCAGTCCGAAGGCCAACGCTCTATCCACTGAGCCAAACCGGTTTCGGCATATGATTACTTTTTTGTGATTTATAAGAAATATATATATTTGGTTTTCCATTCACAAAACCCTTGGAATTGCATGTGTCAAGAGTAAAAAAAGAATCTTTTGTTATGTTAATGAGGTGACCTTTGGAAAGCACTGAAGGATGAGGGCTGGTTGCCAGAACTAACCATGTGATTACAGAGTTGGAATTTTTAGTCCTACTCCCTACCTCCCCATCCCCACCCCTGACCTTTGGCCAAGGGAGATTATCTGGAGGGTGAATCAATTACCAATGGCCAATGATTTAGTCAATCATATCTATGTAATGGAGTCTCCGTAAAAACCCAAAATGAGGGTTCTGAGAACTTCTGGATTGATGAGCACATGAAGGTGCTGGGTGAGTGGCATGCCCAGAAAGGACATGGAAGCTCCATATACCCTGCCCTATGCATCTCTTCCATGTGGGTGTTCCTCAGTTCTGTCCTTTCATAATAAACTGGTGATCTAGTAAGTAACATGCTTCTCTGAGTTCTATGAGCTGGTCTAGCAAATTAATTGAAGCCAAGGAGGGGGTTGTGTGAACCTCTGATTTACAGCCCAAAGGTCAGAAATACAGGTAACAACCTCAAATTACAATTGGTATTCTGAGTTGGGGGTGGGGAGGGGTTGTTGGAACTTCTGACCTATAGCCAGTTGATCAGAAGCATAGGTAAGAGCCTGGGCTTGTGACTAGCATCTGAGTATGTGTTTCATAGTAATATATAGAAATGTTTTTAAATGCTTTAAAAATGCTATATATATATATATATATATATATATATATATATATATATATATAAAGAAGGTTTTAAAATGTTTAAATTAACTTTCCTTGAAACTTAAAGATACATTCCCCACTGCCCTGAAGCGTGTGTACCTCAGAGATAAGGATTTGAACTGACGCAGAGTGACTTGTGTCAAGATAAACACTTGAGTGAGTGACGTACTCCTTAGCCCCCTCGCCGTGTTTAAGATTAACATATGTGTATTGACATAAATCACTGATAGCCACCTGAGCTGCTACAGGTACGAACAAGCTTTGAATATGGACCCTGGCCAGCCAACGATGCTCGTCTTGTCCAGACATTACAAAGGCCCAACCCTTTGTCGGTCTGACAAGCGACGCCGCTCCACCCTCCTTTTCCTGCCAGATGACAGAAGAACGGCCAGTAATCCCCAGTTGAGACTCGACTGAGCTCTTGGGAGAAGAACGCCGGCCCGCTGCACCGGGACCAGCCCAGCCCAGCTGCCGGGCCACAGAGGACAACACCACGGGGATCCCTAACTAAGCTAGTACCTGCAGCCGCTCAGGAACTTGTGTAAATAATAAAAAGCTGTGTAATTTGCAACTGCATGTTTCATGTGGTATAATTCCTCGCGCAGTTAAATGAATTATTTTGTGTACGCTTAAAATTTAAATGAAAACCTCTTTGTTGGTCCTAAGCCTGCCACTCTGGTCCTGCGTGCATAAGAGCAGTCTCTCCATCAGCAACTACTTGAATGTCCCACACCTGCACGGTTACAGTTTATCTCAAGGGACGCCTTAAATAACCACCCCAGATCCTTTCCCAGTTTCTCCTTGGGACAGTGTGTGTGTGTGTGTGTGTGTGTGTGTGTGTGTGTGTGTGTGTTTGGGGGTCGTTGGGGAGAGACGCAGTCTCTTAGGAATGAATTTCTCCTAGGAATGAATTCTTCATCTGTGGAATCTGGTGCTATATCTCATAGATAGTGTCAGAATTAAGTTGAATTTTTGGACACCCTACTTGTGTCTGAGAATTGTTTGTTAGCGTCAGAGAAGCCCTCCTCTATCCTCAGGTTGGAATTGGATCTAGGAACCTAATTTAGATGACTTATTTTATAGAGTCTTTTAAAACTTTGAAAATGTGGTGGTATGTATTTTTTTTCTGAAGAATTGGCTAATATTTTTGTTTTAGTGGGTGACTTTATAACTTACACATCTAATCTTCATTTCATAGGCATTATTTTCTCTATACTATAATATTAACAAATAATGAAATTAATATATTTGCTTTGCTTTCTCTTGCACTCTATATAGACCACTTTTTGCTATATATTTCTCATTCATCACTTGGTTGACTAAGTTCATCTTCTAGTAGTTACTTCAAGGAAGGCTCACAGAAATAATATTTCTTGAATTCTTGCATATTAAAAATATCTGTGTGCCATTTAATTAATTTATTTATACTTTTTAGTTTGTTAATCCTCACTCGAGAATATTTTTCCACTGATTTTTAAAATATATATATATATTTTTTATTGATTTCAGAGAGGAAGGGAGAGGGAGAGAGAGACAGAAACATCAATGATGAGAGAGAACCACTGATCGGCTGCCTCCTGCATGCCCCCCACTGGGGATCGAGCCTGCAACCCCGGGCATGTTCCCTTGACTGGAATCTAACCTGGGACCCTTGAGTCCACAGGCTGACACTCTATCCATTGAGCCAAACCGGCTAGGGCTCCATTGATTTCTAGGGAGAGTGGAAGAGAGAGGGAAACACATTGATTGGTTGCCTCTGCATGAGCCTCTACCAGGGCCCAGGCTGGGGAGGAGCCTGCTAGCAAGGTATGTGGCCTTGACCAGAACCGAACCTGGCAACCTTTAGTCAACAGGCCAATTCTCTATCCACTTAGCCAAACCAGCTAGGGATCAGTGTGCCATTTTAAATAAACCATGGTTTGGCTGGGTATAAGATGTGTGAGTGACACTTATTTTTCCTGAGGACTTTCTAGGCATTGCTTCTTTCAGTAAGTGTTGCTACGGGGAATTCTACTAAGATAGTGGTCGGCAAACTCGTTAGTCAACAGAGCCAAATATCAACAGTACAACAATTGAAATTTCTTTTGAGAGCCAAATTTTTTAAACTTAAACTTCTTCTAATGCCACTTCTTCAAAATAGACTCACCCAGGCCGTGGTATTTTGTGAAAGAGCCACACTCAAGGGGCCAAAGAGCCTCATGTGGCTCGTTAGCAGCAGTTTGCCCACCACGGTACTAAGATAAGCCTGATTTTTTTCCCCCCTCCCTTGTAAGCAATATGATTATTTGCCTTGATTTCCAAAGGATTATTATTTTTAAACTAGAAGCCTGGTGCACAAAATTCATGTACAGGTAGGGTCCCTAGGCCTGGCTGGCAATCAGGGCTGATCGGGGCCTTCTGGCTGCCAGCCAGGGCCTTCCTCCCAGCTGCTGGCCAGGGCCTCCCTTCCCTGGCTGCTGGCTCCTGCATGCCCCCCACCCGGTCCTTCCTTCGTTCCACGCTTCCCCCTGGTGGTCAGTGCATGTAATAGCATGTGATCAAACTCCTGGTCACCTGGTTGAACTCCCGAGGGGACAATTTGCATATTAGGTTTATATATATATATATATGGCAGCAGTTCTCAACCTGTGGGTCCCAACCCCTTTGGGGGTCAAACGACCCTTTCACAGGGGTTTCCTAAGACCATCGGAAAACACAGATATTTACATAATGATTCATAACAGTGGCAAAATTACAGTTATGGAGTAGCAACGAAAATAATTTTATGGTTAGGGTCACCACAACATGAGGAACTGTATTAAAGGGTTTCGGCATTAGGAAGGTTGAGAACCACTGATATAGAAGATTATTGATTGATTTGAGAGAGAAAATTGATTTGTTGTTCCACTTATTTATGCATTCATTGGTCGCTGTTTCTATGTGCCCTGACCATACTGAACTTGTAACAGTGGTGTATTGGTACAACACTAACCAACTGAGCTGCCTGGCCAAGGCCCAAAGAAATAATTATTTATCTTTGAAATCAAGCAAAAGCTTCTCAGTGTTGACCTTTTCATATTCACTTTTCCTTGGACATAGTATGACCTTTCAATATGTAGATTCAAACCTTTTTTATTTTTGGAAGATTCTATTGAATGGTACATTGAAATTGCTTTCTATTCTAATATTTTAGGCTGCTTCATATGGGAATCCATTATGCAACATTAGATCTTTTTTGCCTGTCTTCCATATCTATCATTTTCTTTCTCCTTTTAAACTTGTTCATTTCATTTTACTTACTTTTCTCAATCCTGTCCTCTGTCTTTCACTGTTTTTGTCAGTGTATTTATTTCTTTGTGATAATTCTGGTTTTGCTTTTATTTTTCAATTGCTTTCTTTTATTTCACTTTTCTCCTAAGGTCTTCCAAGTTCATATTTTATTTATTTTTTCTAATATTTCACTATTGCTTCCTAACTTTTTCTTTATCTCTGCTTTATGCTGTTTTCTTATAAAGGCAAATACATTATTGAATGTTCCTTCAAATTTATTTTTAAATTTTTATTTATAGAAAAGTTGCAAGTACAATACAAAAAAGTTTATTCTTGCATTCCTACATTGACATATAATATTACTATCAATTAATCCTTGGACCCCTATTCTAAATTTACCAATTGCCCTAATAGTGTCCTTTATAGGATATGAATTCAATTCAGGGTCATGTGTCACCTTTGGTTGTTATATCTTTTTAGTTTCCTTTAGTCTGAAACATTTCCTCAGGCTTTCTTTGACTTCATGACAGTGTCATGTTTAAAGATTACAGACCAATTATAGTAGGTGTCTCTCAATTTGGTTTATCTAATGTGTTCTCATTATTAGAATAAAAAAATCCACTTATGCATTGTTTTTTGCATGAATATCTCAGTAGCAATGCTGTTTTCTTTTCATTGCTTTCTATCAAATGGTTCATGATTTCAATCTGCCCATGGCTGATGATATTAACTTTGCTCATTTTATTAAGGTGGTATACCCAAGGATTCTCCACTATAAAGTTACTCTTTTTCTCTGTGTAATTAAGAAATACTTTGTGGGGTAGGTGGTGCTTTACATTATGTAACTACTCATTCTTTATCATACATTTAATTGATTAATTAGTTAATTTTTCTCAGTATGGTCTTGTGATTTTCTATTATATTTAACAGGAGGCCAGGCGCATGACATTCATGCGCTGGGGCCGGGGGGGGGGGGGGGGGGGCGCGCACCCCTCAGCTCGGCCTGTGCCCTCTCGCAGTCTGGGACCCTTCAGCGGACATCCCCCAAGGGGTCCTTAGCACCTCTGTGTGCTCTCCAGCCATGAGCCAGCTTCTGGCTGAGTGGCACTCCTCCTGTGGGAGCACACTGACCACCAGGGGGCAGCTCCTGCATTGAGTGCCTGCCCCCTGGTGGTCAGTGCATGTCATAGTGACCAGTTGTTCAGCTGTTCGGTTGATTTGCATATTAGGGTTTTATTATATAGGATGGGTTATAATCTGTTACTATTACTGTTTTTTTATGCTCAAAATGCCTTTGATTTGGCCAGTAGGTCTCTTCCTACTGGCTTCTGTGTCCTTTGATGTGTTCCATCATTCTTGGAATGCTTATTCTGGCACAATAACATTTACCAGGTTTATTTTGTACTTTTCATGTCCCAGACCTAAATTAAGTCATTTCTTTAAGGAGCCGTCGTTCCTTGTAGTGGAGAATAGTATTTAGAAACCAAGATTTGGGTGCTAGATATGCTCTTTGCTATCAGATATCACTGTTTCCAAGCTCTTTCAGTAGACAGAGCTCTGGCATTCATGTGAACACACATACTAGTACAGATATTTAGATCTATATTTATTTATATGTTTATCTATCTTAACATTGAAAACCATGAGTTTACACTGATCTGTTCAATTTTATGCAACACCACACAAGCTTCATTCTGTTTTTTTTTTTCTATATTTGTACCTCCCTTTTCCAACAGTAAAAAACCACAATCTCATCATCCTTAATATAGTTACTTATTTTTCAATCGCCCTGTATGCACCAACCTCCCATCTCTGTAGCTCTTTCCTTATCTGAGCAAATGCTGTTTCCAGTCTACCCAGGTTCCTACACCCCACACTGGCCCTTCCCTGAGGTTATCCTCCTCATGGAACTCAGTCTCCCTTACCTCACTACATTTCTTCTTGCACTCCCACATTTCCAAAAATGTGAAACACTAGAAGACCTATGTACATCCCTGGGTTGGGCCCCTTGTTCACTGTGGCCTTGCCACAATATTGACTTTTAATGATGGTCTCCACCCACTCTGGGACTCCTTCAGCCTGAAACACACACTCTCTCCCTTGCCTCACTGTTAAGACTGCCCAAAACTTCCAAGTACAGCTCATATGACACTTTGTGTGTGTGTGTGTGGGGGGGGGGGGGGGGGGGCAATCTTCCCTTGCTTTCAAGCTGGACTAGGTTTCCCTGTTGCATAATTCATGGTATCCTTACCTTTTTCTTCATATCCCTCATCATAATTATGGTTGTGCTGTAGGCAGTTAGACAGCCATGAGCAGAGCAAGGACAAGGGGCCAGGTACCGAGGTCACCAGGATGGAAAGCCCCCGGTGCCTAGCAAAGCACCGTCAATTGTAGGATGGGATCTAGCCCCCAGGGTGACTTTTCCTCCCCTAGCATTTCACTGGTCATGCAGTTTGGACCAGGACCCCCTGACCTTTCCTCCCTAGAGATAAGATCTGTGCCTCAGCCCTAACCAGTTTGGCTCAGTGGATAGAGCGTCAGCCTGCGGACTGAAAGGTCCCAGGTCCCATTCTGGTCAAGAGCATGTACCTTGGTTGCAGGCACATCCCCGGTAGGGGGTGTGCAGGAGGCAGCTGAATCAATGTTTCTCTCTCATCCATGTTTCTAACTCTCTATCCCCATCCCTTCTTCTCTGTAAAAAAATCAATAAAATATATTTTAAAAAAAAAGAAAAGATCTGTGCCTCAGTTGTATTTCAGCTCCAGGCCCAGATAAGCAACAAACCCAGCTACAGCTGACATCAGGACCAGCTGCATTGAATAATGACTCCTGCCCTGGTGCTCGCCAATCTATCAGTGGAGACTACAACCCTGAATGGACATATCTGGAAAGCTACTGAATTATCTATTGAGATCTTTTCCTAGGACCTCCCCTAAAATCTCCACCTGAAAACCCTTAATGGAGGACCCAGTGCGGTCTCCCTCCCGGGTGCATGCCTTGTGCTTTTCCCTCCCCCCTCACTCCCCAGGCACGTTACCATTAGCTTCCTCACTCCCAAGCTCCAAGGGCCCTTCCTTTACCTCTGTAACTTGTTTCCTCAGCCCATTTCTTCTAGCAATGACTTCTTCTACCGCTGTCATTTACCAATAAATGTTCTCCTACAGCTTGGGTCTTGGCTCTGAATTCTTTCCTAGCCTGAACTCAAGTACCAAGGTTGCTAGTCATGTGGTTTGGACCAGGACCTCCTGACCTTTCCTCCCTAGAGATAAGATCATTGAATTTCTGTTATCCGGCTCCCTGAGTAGGGTGATTTAAGCTATTTCCCCTCTAGTTGGGGAGAAGTGCAAACCATTATAGGTGGCTGCAAACTGCTGTTTAACTGTCTTAGTTTCCCTATTCTGCTTGTCCTGGAATTTCCCTAGCTTCTTACTATTCTGTGACATTATTACTAGTAGTTCCTTAGGGAAGTTCATGCATCTTATCCATTGCCTATAGTTTAACGTTCATTGGTAACATTATTTCCAAGGTCTGCAAGAAATCTCATGGGTGGTTTTTTTTTGGTTTGTTTTTGTTTCTTTTGTTGTAAATAACTGGGTTTGGATAATTAAATAGTTGATGACTAAATGGAGAAATATGGAAATCAAGATTTCTTGTTAGTACACTGCATAATCCAGACCTGAAGTAACCCAGTGTCTATGATAAGATGTTCCCTGGGCTAGTTTCCCTTCTTCTAGATTAGTGACCCCAGAGGATATGCATCCCGTAAATTAATTTATAAATTCCAAATATGTTTTCTTAGCAGAAATGTATTGACAACTTGTTGAAGTTGTTGTGGACGAAAGGAGCCACATGCTGACCTAACAAGCTCAGGGGAGGCCTGCATGGCGATCTTGCAAACTCAGAGACCTAAAGTAACCACAAAGGATGGTCTGAAATTAAACTTTAGCTAAAAGCAGTTATGGTGGGCAGTTACGTCCTAGGCCGGTATCTTCACTGACAAGGTCAACCTTTACCTTAACTGAGCCTATCTGTCTTTTTGCATCTATAGTAACACAGCCTTTGTAACTTCCCTTTTTCTGGACCCCTTGGGGCACAACCTAATGTGCTGGGCACCAGAACAGATACCACAAATTCCTTCATTATCATGTTAATTTTTCCTGCACCCACCTAAGTATGTGTCTATCATTTTTACTTTTTATCCAATCCCAGGAGTTTCCCCCATGCTTTGCTTTCTCCTGCCTCTCTAGTCTACCACCAATGGATTTCATGTAACCCACCTACGTCCCTTTCCTTTGATTGCAATGTATAAATACAGATGTAACCCTCCATTCTCTGGAGTATTATCTCAATTCATTGAGGTTCTGCTTCATTGACAGTTTGGCTCAAATAAACTCGCAAAAATTCTTTACAGCTTTCAATGGTTTTTTACGTTAACATTGTAATCGGTGGAGACAGTGCCTCATAGTGCTGTGCTGTTTGGGAAACTCAGGCAGCAATCAGGAGAAGCTGTGCCAAGCAGGTCACCAGCACAGGCAAAGCCAGCATTTTATCCCTTAGTCAGTAAAATGCCTAGTGTTCCTCACCACTGTGAATGCTGGTCTCTGTTAGGAAATTATGTAGAAATGTCACAACAAATTGTTTAAATACTATAGTAACAACTTACATTTTTTATATGAAAAATGTCAGTTTTTCAAGAAACATATTAACTTGCCCTTTGAGGTTCTAGAGCTTGATCCACATTCATCAACAAAAATTTTTTGAGTTCCTATAATGTACAGAACATTTTACCAGGTTCTATTTAAGAAATGAGGCTTCCTGTCAATGGGCTTCCAGTGCATTGGGGAAGGATTGAAAGTGTTAACGGGAAAAAAAAAATTGAAACCTGTAAAGAATTTTTGTGAGTGTATTTGAGCCAAACTGTGGACATAAGCTGGGAAGCAGAACCTCAACGAATTGAGATAATGCTCCGGATAATGGCGGGTTACATTTGTATTTATACATTGCAATCAAAGGATGGATGTAGGTGGGTTACATGAAATTCATTGGTGATAGATTAAGGAGATGGGATAAAGCAAAGCAGGCCGGGGCAGGGGGGAACCCCTGGGATTGGATAAAAAGTAAAATGATGGACACATACTTAGGTGGGTGCAGGAACAATTAACATGATAATGAAGGAATATGTGGTATCTGTCCTGGCACCCAGCACAGTAGGTTGTGCCCCAGGGGCTACAGAAAAAGGGAAGTTACAAGTTACCCAGACATTTCAAGGGTATGTTATCATAGATGCAAAAAGACAGATAGGCTCAGTTCAGGTAAAGGTTGACCTTGTCAGTGAAGATACCGACCTAGGACATGTAACTGCCCACCATCACTGCTTTTATTTTTATTTTTATTTTAAAAAAATGTATTTTATTGATTTTTTTACAGAGAAGAAGGGAGAGGGATAGAGTGTTGGAAACATTGATCAGCTGCCTCCTGTACACTCCCTACTGGATATGTGCCTGCAACCAAGGTACGTACCCTTGACCGGAATTGAACCTGGGCCCCTTCAGTCCACAGGCCTACGCTCTAGCCACTGAGCAAGACTGGTCAGGGCCACCATCACTGCTTTTAGTTAAAGTTTAATTTCAGACCATCCTTTGTGGTTCCTTTAGGTCTCTGAGTTTGCAAGAGCCATGCAGGCCTCCAGCTGAGCTTGTTAGGTCAGCAAGTGGCCCCTTTCGTCCACAAAAGCACAGGCTGTGTCCCATATGTGGGCATGCAGTAAGTGCCAAACCGAGGCATCTTGAAGGGCTGGAGGAAGGCCTCCGGGAGGAGGAGAGGTAAGAGGAGCTGGTGGAGTGTCTGGAAAAGAGGCTATAGGGAATGAAATCCTGCGCGCTGTTCTGGAAGGAGGGAGGGGCCTTTATGGAGTTAGGCCTGTCCGTGGGGCAGCTCTCTCCGGTTAGAAGAAAACTTCACTGCTTCTCAGAGGAGAGAGGCTTGAAGGAATAATTTAGGCAGAAATCCTGCTTCTGTCATAAGAAGCAGAGCCAGTGAGGAGAAAGAGGCTCACAGATTCCATTTCACAGCTGTTTCTTCTTTTTGAGAATTTTTATGAGATTGAGTCAAAACAGAGGACATACGCCAGGGAGCAGGATCTCACATGCTCTCCATTTCACAGCTTCTCTACACTGATGTACCCCGTTCACTCATTCACTCCTTCTTGTGCCAGGGGCTTTGCTGGATGCTGGAGACACCAGGCCAACATCAGTGGGGCTCCTGTTCCTCAGCCTCAGCATTCCCAGCGCTCACAATACAGACCCCACAGGCCTCTCCTCAGACCTAGACTTCGGCTATCAGCGTCTCAGTGCTGACCCGGAGAACCTGCCTCACATGGCGCATCCCCGTTCTTCTGCAACTGACGTTGGAGAACACTGTCTGGTGGCTGTTGCCTGTGCCAGCTGCTCTCAAGGCAGCAGTGTCTGATTGGATGTGAGGCTGACAGGTGTGCAGCACATGGAGGCTGCGGACCTGCTTGCTGTCCCAGAGACCTCATCCGTCCTTAGGGGCTCTAGCAAGGGGGAAGCGGGCGAGGGAGGGGGGGGGGGGGCTGGCCCCGCCCACTAGCCCCGCCCAGGCTGTCAGGGACGAGGAAGCCCCGCCCCCCGCCGGGCTCGCGCCGCCTCGCCCGAGTCCAAGCCCGGCCTCCAGCCTCCTACCCCCGACCCTCGGCCGGGCAGCCGCCAGAACCTCCGAGCGCCCTGCGGACTGCAGCTTCCACCCCGGAGGGAAGAGCGCCATGGCGGCGGCCAAGTCCGAGAACCTGTCTCTGGTGGTCCACGGACCCGGGGACCTGCGCCTGGTAAGGCGGGAAGGGGAGTGGGGAGCCGAGCCCGACCCTGCCCTCTGGCCTTGGTTGGAGCCCAGAGGGGCCAGCTCGCCAATTCTTGCGCGGCCGGGCCCTGCTCCTCACGGGTCCCGGCCGCTCAGATCCTGGTTCGTTACCATGTTGGGGGGAGGGGGAGGTAGGCGGTTGACATGTGATGCGAAGAGCCGGGTTGGTGTCGCGCGCCTCCCGGAACCGAGCCCAAGGCCGGCACGTGGCTGGAGCCCGGGAAGGTTGCGGGATGACCGCTGGGACACCTCTGTCATCGCACTTTTCGGAAGAGATGCCAGGGAGGCTGCCTGACTTAGCGCGTGCCCTACATTTCTCTGGGCAGAAAGGGGGGCCAGAGGGACATGTAAAAGCTGTAGGACTCTTATTTAATCCCTCTTGCTTGGAGCTGATCAAGCGTCCTTGGCAGGATTATTATGATCAGGAGAGCGCCCAGCTCTTAACTAGGTACTCAGCTCCTTCCTGCTTTCCTCCCAGCACAGCCTGCATCCCCGGGACTCCTGGTGTTCCCTGTGCCTCTGCCAGACTCCTGGGTCTTGAAAGTCTCTGTCTATAAAGCTCCTTTCTTCCTTACTTCCCGTAGTCCACATCTGGTTCATTTTCCAGCCTTTTCCCTTTCGGACCCTGCTCCCTGTACCTTTAAAAGCGTTATGTACTAGTATATTTCTCCTCCACCCAGACCCTGCCTCTGCTCCCTGGCTCCTGAGGCCAAAGTTTAGGAGTTTAGGGAGCTGCAAAGTCAGCTTTGGGAGCGTGCCAGGGCTCCCTGGACAAAGTCCATGTCAGATGGGCTTAGGATGGCAGTGGGTAAGTGGGACGGGTGCCAGCCATCTCTTTCGCTCCCTAACACGTCCTTCCCCCTCAAAGAGAACATGCATCGCCAAGATCGGGATTGGAGAGACCCAGCAGGTTACTCAGCTGGGTGCCCAGAGAGGAGGACACTGCCCCTAACCATCTGTCTGCTCTAGGGAGATAGACAGACGCAGTAACAATACAACAGTGTGAGTTTTTGATGGCAGTCAGAGAGAGTAAAGGCCTCGCAGGGAAGGGCCCTTGGCCCAGGAAGGAGGTCCCAGAGATGGATGCTGCTTGAACTGATTGTTGAAGGTGTTGATGTAAGAAACATCCAAAAAAAAACATATGCCAGGAAACAAGAAATGAGATTTTGTGCTCTCTTGAGGTTGGTCTGCTTGAGGAGAGGTCTGAAAGGGGTGGTTATATATTAGAAGAAGGGGTCTGAAAGAGTGTTTTTCAAAGGTGTGTTAACCTAGATGCATAGAAAGAATGGCCAGGGCTTACTTACTTAAGGCAAAGATAAGCCTTTTACTAAAGAAGTTATAGCCCTGGCTGGTGTGGCTCAGTTGGTTGAGTGTAGTCCCATGCACCAAAGGGCCCCGGTTCGATTTGGGGCACATGCCCAGGTTGTGGGCTCCATCCCTGGTGGGGGTGTGCAAGAGGCAGCCTGATGTTTCTTACATCAATGTTTCTCTCTCCTTCTCTCACTAAAATCAACAAAAACATATTTAAAAAATAAGTTATATACCTGCGGTGTGATTATTCACCATGACTTTCCCAGTTAGGAATTTAAGATCACATCACCCTGTGAGGTTACTTCCCATAGAAGTCCTTTTTCATTTACAATTTCCCCTTCTGGTCATTTATCAATGACCAAACTTTTGTTCTGATAGTGTGGTCAGTCTCCCAGAGCTAGGAAGACTTGTTCCTAGGAAGTCTCAGTATCTACATTATCTTGACCATTGGGGATGGGGCAATACCATAACCATGGGATACGAGTTGGAGTGGAATTTTCCCAAAAAGGGAAAGCAGTCAGGTCTTATGGCCTTCATTGTGAAAAAAAAAAAGCACTCTAGATTATTGCTCTGAACCATTATGACCCAAGGTTTGCCTTCTGCCTCATTTTTCCGTATTTGGCATCTAGTATCACATTTACATATGCCATGAAAAGAGTATTAACAGTTATTTTACACATGTTCAGTAATCATAAGCAGTGGGACTATATAGAAAAATCCAAAGAACAAGTATAGGTATTTGTATGAATAACATCATTAGCAAACAGGTAAAGACAATCAAGTAATTCAGAGTTCAATGCCAATCCATAGTTATACAGGCTTAGTCGATGTCTTGGGACAGCTGCCTACCTCTGATGTCAGCAGCTCCTCATTCTGGAGGAGTCTTTGTTGTTTTTTTGTTTTTTAAAAAAATATATTTTATTTTACAGAGAGGAAGGGAGAGGGATAGAGAGTTAGAAACACCGATGAGAGAGAAACATCGATCAGCTGCCTCCTGCACACCTCTCACTGGGGATGTGCCCGCAACCAAGGTACATGCCCCTGACCGGAATCGAACCTGGGACCTTTTAGTCCGCAGGCTGACCCTCTATCCACTGAGCCAAACCGGTCAGGGCTGGAGGAGTCTTTGATGTCCCCCTATTAATGCCGGTGTGTGTTTCTCGGCATCTAGAAGGGGTTCAGGAATCTGGAGAAGGCGCTGTGTGTAAATTAATCAAGAGTCCAGAGACGAAACATAATTTTGCAAGGCATTTGGGGGGCCAGAGGAGCTTGGCTAAAGAAACCAAGTTCTCCCTTGTCTCAGGACCCCTTGCTTTCTATTAACACAAATTGTCCTAAGGCAAGGTAGATATACACATCAAAGGCCAGGGTTTTAGTATACAGAACCCATTGTCAGATTGGAGGAACTACCTCTGGCTGTTCAGGTGTTTGGCCAGGAAGAGGCAATAACATGTAGATTGAAATGCCTTCAGCTGTCTGGCAGCAAGCAATCATTTATGCATCCTTTATTATTTTTTAAAAAATCACTTAACCTCTAGAAATATTTCATAGACATCAAAGTCAGTTATTAACATGAACTTATTTTTGTAAAACCCAAATAAAATAAAGACATGTCTGTTTTACTTAAATCAAGTAAGTTAAGCTGACTTTTATTTGCTAAGGATTAATCTCAGATCACGTGAACTTCAAAACATGAATTAGTTTCTATATTTATGAGAATTTTAGAATACTCAATCCTCACATGCTTCACAAACTTTTTATTTTTCCCCAATATGTTTTTTTTTAAATTGTGGATGAAGCATTTATTTATTTGTTTAAATATGCCTCAGGCATGAAACAGCTCTGGCCACCAACACAGGTATCAAGCTAGGATGAACTAAGGACTATACATCTGTTTTGCCCCTGATTGACATAAGAGCAACACCACCAGTCAGTCAGGTGTCTCCTTGCCCATTGCCAAGGGGTCCTAATATGATTTTATTGATTTCAGAGAGAGCTAGAGGGAGAGAGATAGAAACATCAATGATGTGAGAGAATCATTGATTGGATGCCTCCCAAATGCCCCCCACTGGGGATCAGGCCAGAAACCTAGGCATGTTCCCTGACCAGGAATCAAACCATGACCTGGTTCATGGGTCGATGCTCAACCACTGAGCCATACTGGCCGGGTACTTTACAAACTTTCTGAGATGGACCAATTTAATGTCAAAATGCTGTAAACATTTCTAAAGCTCCTCTTAGTTTATGTGTCCATATTGCATCACATATCAGTAAAAGTTCATAGACCATACTGATTACACTTTATCTCCCTTATTCCTGATAGCCAGCTCTACCATATTTTAGGCACAAGCATCTGGATAGGGAGAACAGGAACAACACAATCTTCATGTCCAGGGAGCTGAATACCATGGAGAGTTATCTATAGAATTTACATATATCTCTCCAGGCATTGATGCACGCCTGAATGTTTTATAATTAGCTGTATGTGAAGAGAACAAGTTAAAGGGAAAATAATTTGAGGATTATAGGTTGATCTTAATTATAAAGAGCAAGAGACAGTTATGTGTCAGGATCAAGTTTAAACATTAGTGAGTTCCATGAAGATTTGAGTTGTTATTTCTGTCTTTTGAATTTTGTCATACTATCAGCTTTCTTAACATCTGTGATTCACTGTGGTTTTATTTCTCATTCTAAATAAATAATCATTTTTGTACCTAAAAGAAAAAATAATTGTCTAGTAAGTTCATGTATGGTTATGTTCACACGTTTTGAATTAGGAGGAAATTATTTTTCAAGCTTATTTATTTATCATAGCTGAGAATTAAGTAATCCTTTACCCATCCTGCATGGATTCAGTTCTAGGTGCTGGGGAAGCTCAGAGAGGAAGGGGCCACCTTCCCAGCTAGTGAGGATAGAGAAGCCTTCTTGCAGGTTTTTGTTTCATTCTGAGTTCATGGTTCATGCCTATTGGAAGCCCACCTGGATGTCCCCAAACACCACAATCCCAACACATCCAAACCTAAATCTCCCCCAATTCCCACAGGAATTAGGAAGTCATCCCAAATGCCTCTTTCCCCTCACTTCCCACCTCATGTGGGATCTTGAAGAAGGAGAGGGATCAACCAGTGGTGAAATGGTTCCTGGGAGGTAAGCAGATGAGCACAGAGTGAGTTTGAGAATTCAGGAGGCTTGGAGCACTCACTGACAGCCTGGGCTGGAGACTGGCTGAGTGGACTTTGGGAGAGTGTCTGACCCTTCTACTTTGATCCCATTTGCCAGGACCAGTGCCGAGAACAAAGCCTCTTTGCCAACTGGAAACCTTTGGATTTTCCTCCCACTCTCAAAACACCCGTTAGGCATTCTAAGGGAGGGAAATTGATGGGGCAGGAGAGCAAAAATAAGGCCTCCTGCTCTGCTTTCCCTAAGTGTGCAGGACAGCCAGCCAACTGGTTGACAGGAGACCTGGCAGGCGGGAGAAGGTGGGCTTGGAGGACCTGGGGCATGAACGACCACCTTCTTCGAGACGTGCCTGCTGTCCCTCACTCTGAGGCAGAGGGTGTGGCTTTACATCTTATTTACAATTGATAGAATGAGGCCTAAAACATTGCTGGCATCTTACCTCATATTCTTCCATATCCCAGCCTTTAAAGGAGCAGTCAAGTTCTCTAGTAGTGACATGGAAACAAGGGAAATACAGTCCAACTAGGCGTGGCTCAGTGTGCGTAGACCTATGATCCAGGACAGTGGTCGGCAAACTGCGGCTCACGAGCCACGTGCGGCTCTTTGGCCCCTTGAGTTTTTAGCAAAGGCCAGCTTAGGAGTACCCTAATTAATAACAATGTACCTACCTATATAGTTTAAGTTTAAAAAATTTGGCTCTCAAAAGAAATTTCAATCGTTGTACTGTTGATATTTGGCTCTGTTGACTAATGAGTTTGCCGACCACTGATCCAGGAGATCGTGGTTCAATTTCTGGTCAAGGCACATCCCCTGGTTGTGGGCTCAATCCCCAGTGGGGGCCATCTCTGATCAATGATTCTTTCTCATCACTGATGTTTCTATCTCTCTTTCCCTCTCCCTCTCTGAAATCAATAAAAATATATTTTTTTAAAGAAAGAAAACAAGGGAAATACAACTTTCCTCCAAAACAATAAAATCTTTACCCTTTCAAAAGGAAAGGGACAAGGTTGTCCAGAGCTGGTTCAACCATACTGGGAGCTAATTATAGAAAAAGAACTTTGGTTTTCTTTCTTTTGTAATAAGCTATCTTATTTACTCTGAGTTGGGAACTCTCTTTTATGATTATCTTCATTAAACAGAGGATGAAATTGAGGGCACAAAGAGGTTATGTAATTACCCCGAGGTCACAGAGCTGGTGGCAGGGAGCCTGGGTTTGTACATGGACAGGCGATTCGAGGGTCTTCACTGCACCAGTCAGGTTGGCTGGAGGAGGGAAAAGGCATCTTCCTCTGATTTCTTCTCATGTTGAGGCCAGTGCTACAGCCCATGCAAAATACTATACTGAGGGTGTGAGCTCAGATGTGCAGGTGGAAGTAGAGGAAAGGGGACCATTAAGATATATTTAGAAACTTATTTAGGCTAATTTGAGAAAATATATTTAGGAAAGGCAAGATAACATTTAGGATGCTAGAGGCACCTGAGATGATTCCATGTTCCCACAGTATTTCCATGATTTATTCAGGTGGCAGTGGTGGTGGTGGTGGTGGTGGTGGTGGTGGTGGTGGTGGTGGTGGTGGGTGGGTGGGTGGGTGGGGGTAGGGGTGGGGTAAATGGGAAAACCTCAAGGGGATAGAAGGGAGAATATGTATGTGAACTATTTATGACTGAAAGTGAAAAAATGCTGGAAAACTGACATAACTACAATAAAGAACAGTTAGTTACTCAGCTCATCTTGTTACTATCACTCACAGATAAGAAATTGGTTTAGGAAACCTTGACTGTGCCTGATTAGGCCGTGGGAATAAGAGTGAAAGTTCCAGATATTCGAGGAGCTAAGGAACTTTGATAAATGAGAATCAGGATAAATGAAAGAATATCACCATCAAATCCTGAGAACGAAAAGGAGATTGAGTAAACAGGATTGTAGTCAACATCACCAACAAAAAGCAAGGAACCATGAACAAAAAGCAAGGTTTTGTTAGTAACCATGCTGTGATAACTTTCCAATACACTGTGAGCTCCACAGCTGGGCTTGGGCTGATACTTACAAACTTAAGGGCTGATCTTTAGCATGGTCTTGTGCTCAGGTGGCATGTCTCCTGCTGAGAGGCGAGTCAGGAGCCAAGCTGAGTTGTAAGGGTGATGAGAGTCAGCAAGAAAAAGGGCATAAAAGGAAAGTTGGTTTATGGGGGAAGGTATTTAAGTTCTCCATAAAGCCCAACCGACGTGGCTCAGTGGTTGAGCATCAACCTATGAACCAGGAGGTCATGGTTTGATTCCCAGTCAGGGCACATGCCAGAGTTGCGGGCTCAATCCCCAGTGTGGGACGTGCAGGAGGCAGCCAATCAATGATTCTTTCTCATCATTGATGTTTGTATCTCCCTTCATTTCTGAAATCAAGAAAAAATATATTTAAAAAATAATAATCTCCTCATCTCCATAAAGTGTGTTCTGCTGCTAAGGAAAAACCAGGCTATTGGCACAGCGCCCCCTAGTGTCTGGGAAGGTCACTGCAGCCTTGCTCCTGTGGGAAGGTCAAAGCTAGTCTATAGTAGTAAATATTTACAGTAGTAATGTCTAGTGACACCCAGGGCCTGCTTGGTGTGCCCAACAGTTGCTGTGAGCTGGAATCTTACCACCCCCCTCCAAACTCTCAAATGGGTGTTCAGGTCTAGCCTGGCTGGAGGCAAGCTACGAAGAGTATGCTGAGGAATTTTCTCTGTGCCTGAGAAGTTG
Source organism: Cnephaeus nilssonii (assembly GCF_951640355.1). NCBI lineage: Eukaryota > Metazoa > Chordata > Mammalia > Chiroptera > Vespertilionidae > Cnephaeus > Cnephaeus nilssonii. Next base: position 47,476,204 of record NC_137075.1, read on the forward strand.
CCTACTAGTGCCTTTAGGGGGCAGAATGGGGTGCATTTCCATGTTTGAAATAAAGGCCTGTTTTAGAAACAACTATACAGCAGTCCCTGATGTATAATGTCAGGTGTGGGACCAGCAACTTCTTTGAAAAAGATTTTGGTGATCTCTATTCTGAGTTGCCCATTTCTAAATGGATTCTCTACCCCCTTCTCTCCCTTCCTCCCTCACATCTGTCTTCCTTCCTTGCAGATGTAGCCAGTTTAAATTATTAAGAGATGAAAAACTGCCTTGAGCCCCTCTGCCCACATCAGGCTGCTTTGGATGCAGCTCCACCATTTACTACCTTAGCGTTCCCATGGGCAGTTTGCTAAATCTCACCCTTCTCAGTCTCATCATATGGAAAATGAGATAATAAAAGAAGGTACCACATAGACTGTTGTGAAGATTAAACGAGGTGATGCATGTACAGCATTTAGCACAGAACCTGATACAAAGCAGTTGGTCAGCATTAGCATGATCACTTCTGGCTTGGTTTCACTGGAGGCAAGGAGTTCAAATTAGCATTGAGCTACTTCAACAGAAAGGGCTGGTAATCTGAGATGAGTGAGAACCTCGGACCTTCCATGGAAACACTGTTACGGAGAAGAGATATTTACCCAGTATAAGAAACCAGGTTTGGGGCAGAACACTACCTTGTTCTGAAGAGATTGAAGGCATGGTCTTTGGCATTAAGGTTATTATCTTGTTAGCTAAATAGCCCCATGTTGTGTATTGCTACCTATAAAGGCATCTTGGGGAAGCTTTCAGCAGGCAAGCTTTGAGTAGTGTCCCTCCCAGAGTGCTCTGTGTGTGGCCCAGCCCCGATCTCATCACCCAATAGATGGCTCCTTGCATCACCACCCCTGAAGGAGAAAAGGCATATTTCACCTTGGGGGTGCAGTGGGATGCATTGAAGCAGGCTTGGGAATCAGACACACCTGGGGTTAGCCCTGATCTATCCACTCCCGGCACTATGATTTTGACCAAGTTATTGAACTTCCCAGCCTCAGGTTTCTCATCTGAAAATTATGGGCTTTGGTGAGGACCATGTGCCATGATGTGTGTAAAGCCCAGAACACTGTCTGGCACATAGTAGGTGCTGTGAACATTTCATATCCCTTCTTCCTTTTTTAGGCTGCATTCAAAGAATCCTATATAATAAAGAGCTGATATACTAACTACACGGATGGCAGAACAACCTTCCGGAACGACCAGTGGGTGGGGGGCGGGGCCTCGGAAGCCTACCCTTGCACGAATTTCATGTATTGGGCCTCCAGTTAATAAAATAACCACTTGGATTTGCCCACGCGCTGTCCTTCCTCATCACCAGGAATTTCCTAGCCAGTTGACATTGAGGGAAAATAATAATAATAATGATAGCTGTATCCTAGCTGGGCAGCTCAGTGGGTTGGAGCATCGTCCCCATATGCCAAGTGTGTGGATTTGATCTCCAGTCAGGGCACATACAAGGATCAACCAATAAATGCATAAATAAATGGGACAACAAATCAATTTTTCTCTTTTTCCCTTCCTTTCTCTAAAATAAATAAATAATAGCTGTGAACACTGAAATCATCAGATTGCTTTTTGAATCTGTGGACAGGTCCCATGTATTCCCCGAGGACCTCTAAAACTCCACATGGGGTGTTTTGAAAGAGAGGGCCAAGTGCTGGTCTGTGCCCCGGTGTACAGGGAAAAGAGCAGCGGCACACCTCTTCAGCCCTTGGAGCTGCTCTCATGGAGCTGCTAGAAACGCCCTCAAACTTGCCCTGCCCAAGTTAGCCAGACCAAACAAATCTGGATCTAACTGTGTTTTCAGGAGAGAAGGATGTGATAAGGAATGCAAATCTAGGTGGCAGCCCAAACATCCTTTCACCTGGGGACGCACACAGCACGCTTTTCTTTGAGTCCTAGGCAAAGTGCATCGTTGAGTGATGCGAGTGCAGCGCTATTCAGTGTAGCCCCTCTGGCAGCCACCCGGCAACAGTATGTCCTGAGCCTGCGTTAACTCTAAAAAGAAACATTTGAATGAAACTCCACTTTAATTTTTTTTTTAAATGAAAAGGTTCATAAGGTAAATTTATTATGCATGCTAAATGATTTTTCTGTTTTATTTTCTTTAGGAGAACTATCCTATTCCTGAACCAGGCCCAAATGGTAGGTCCTTGGGATATTCAACATATTTTCTTATTTCCCCTGGGGAGACACATGGGCATTGCTCCCTCACCCTCTTCTGCTACGATTTATACTTTTGCCTCTATTTAAAGCTATGCTTCTGTTAGGCTCCACCTCCTCCACTGACCACAGCATGACTGGATACACTCCACTTGGCTGATGCAATAAAACAGACAGTGGTAGAATGAGAAGAGTTACCATATCAGACTACTGACTTGTCCCAAAGAGTTTTGGGTGTAAAACCTTATGGACCAAAAGCAGAATTGTTCTTTTGACTTTGGGATACTCTTACCTACTATAAGCCACTATTTGGGCGGCTGAATCCAAATTTTGAAAAGGAGTGAGACTGAAGAACTTAATGTTTTGGTCAGAAAAGGGAGTATCCTGCCAGGAAGACCAGGACCTGTCCAGTGGGGGATGGGAGGGGCTGCATGGAACCCTGCCCCACTGCCCTAATCATCCAGGTGCCAAAAGTGGGTGTGCACACTGAGGCAGGGTTCCACCACCTTCGTTCCACTCTATCTAGCCTCTCGCTGTGCAAGCCTGTGGCTGAGATGACACATGTTTCCTGGGAGGTGTCTACCTGGGCAAGTCATGCCACCCTATTGACTAAGGTAGATCCCTGCTGACAGTTTTCCAATCCCTCCCATCCCTGGAGTTTCCACTTCGTGACCTGCCAGTAAGGCTGAGAGCAAGGCGCAGGGTGTCTACAGATAGCTTATCTCACATCCAGCCGGTCGGGTCCCCTTTCTGTCCTTGATGAGTTCGGATATGCTGCCCCACCTTACCCCACAACTGTAGCTTCTGGGTGAACATCAGATTGAAGGAAGCTTTCCTGGAGTTCCTCGAGCTTTGCTACGCAAACATCAGTTGGATTATTGGTTTACAGACAAGAGCTGTTACTATCAGTATTTAGCAAGTAATGTATATTTAGGACTTATGTGTTTTCACCAAGATATCACTGTTAGAGAAGTGAACGAGACAACTCACTGTGTCCTGAAAAGTTGGTGTTGATTCTAGAGGTGGCCAAACAAGGGCTGCCTTTGACTCAAAGGATCCAGGGAATGCTTTTTTCCTGGAGGCAGCATTCTGCTCTCACTTTCTTGCCTCTTGCTATTCCTGAATTGGAAGGGGAAACAATGGTACATTTCAGCTAGAGTTCTAGCAAATCAGTTTTTTTAAAAAAATGTTTTTATTGGTTTGAGAGAGAGAGGAAGGGAGAGGGAGAGAGAGATAGAAACATTCATGATGAGAATCATTGATTGGCTGCCTCCTGCACACCCTCTACTGTGGATTGAGCCCACAATCTAGGCATGTGCCCTGATTGGGAATCAAACCGTGACCTCCTGGTTCATGGATTGATGCTCAACCACCAGCCACACCCGCCGGGCTAGCAAGTCCAATTTAACCTCTCATTACAAATTGGTAACTTAAAGAGAGGAAATTCTGAGGTAATTTTCCTAACTCAAATGACGTTTCCCTTCCTTAGATTTCAGAATTCACCCTGCCACTTCTTACTATGTTCACCCAAACTATAAGTGGCGAAAGTTCTACAGAGCCACACCTGGTGGGTCACCTTAGGTGGGTGGCAAGGACAGTGTAAGACACCTGGGTGCACAGCACAGCTTTGGGTCTCTTTGTTTTTCTCAGGGAGATACTTGTAACATGGTCATCTCAGTCAGACTAGGCCAGTAATCCTTTAGGGCTTATTTTAGCAAAGGGGCGCAGTAGCATTATTATTTTAAACTTGGAAAACGGACAACAACAATACCACCAAATCTCACTATAGTCAAACCTGTGAAGGCTGAAATGCCAGTTGAAATATCTGAGTGGCTTAAATGAACACTGCCGCTGTTAACAAAACAACGGGCGTGAAAACATAGCGTGACCGTTCCTGAAGTGTTGCCAAGCCTACGTTCTGCCAGCCTCCCTTTTGTGAGAGGCCCAGTCTATTAATTGTCTAGTAACAGTTATCTCCTAGAAAACAGTTTTTTCTCTTATATGATTAATGAATGTCTTCCTCCTAATAATATCTTATTTATGCAGTGTATTGGCGTTCTCCAGAGAAACTGAACTGAGAGAGATTTGTTATATAGATTTATTATACATGTATACAGAGGGCAGGGGGAAGATCTATTTTAAAGAATTGGCTCACATGATTCTTGGGGCTGGCAAATCTGAAGTTTGTAGGGCTGACCAGCAATCTGGAAATTCAGGTAACATGTCACAGTCTTGAGCTTCAGAAAACCTCAATCTTGTCTTTTAAGGACTTCAACTGATTGAACGAGGCATATCCACATTATGAAGAGTAGTCTGCTTTATGCAAAGTAATGATTTGAGTATTTGTTTTTTAAAGTTGAGGTCTAATTGATATACAACATTATGTTAGTTTTGGATGTTCAACATAATGATTCAGTATTTGTATCTATTGTGAAGTGATCACCACAATGTCTAGTTAACATTCATCACCTCATGTAGTTGCAGTTTTTTCTTGTGATGAAAACTTTTACGATTTACTCTCTTGGCATCTTTCAGATAACACTAGATTATTAATTATAGTTACTATGCTGTACATTAGATCCTCATGACTTACTTCACAACTGAAAGTTTGTGCCTTTTGACTTTCTTCACCCATTTCATCTATCCCCACCCCCGGCCTTTGGCAACCACCAATCTGTTCTGTGTATCTCTGAGCTTGTTTTCTTTCTTTCTTTTTTTAATTTTATTTTCTTTTTTTTGTTTTGTTTCTGTTTTTTAATTCTACAATATCATATTAGTGAGATCATTTGGTATTTGCCTTTTTCTGTCTGACTTACTTCACTTAGCATGATGCCCTGAAGGTTCATCCATGTTGTTGCAAATGGCAACATGTCCTTCTTTATGGTTGAATAATATTCTGTTATGTATATGTACTACATTTTCTTTATTCCATTTACTCACTGATGGACACTTAGGTTGTTTCCATATCTTAAATATTAATCACGTCTGAAAAATACCTTTACAGCAACATCTAGCGATTGGCCAAACAACTGGGCGCCATAGCCTAGCCAACTTGACACGTAGAATTAACCCTCATATGCAGTTATTTTACTCTGTGGAAGCTTTCTTGTCTTGCAAGACTCAATCTGGGTTGCTGTTAAGCCTGCCTTCCTTTGTGGCCTAAATTTTGTACCTGGCCTTTGAAGCCAAGCCCTCTCCTTCATCTAGAGAATCGCCAGGGTGCCTCGGGGTGATAGAAGGGTTGTTCCCTCCCTCACTTGTTTTCTCTTTATCCTTTTTCTTATCAGAGGTGCTGCTGAAGATGCATTCTGTTGGAATCTGCGGCTCAGATGTCCACTACTGGCAGCATGGTCGAATTGGGGATTTTATTGTGAAAAAGCCAATGGTTCTGGGTCATGAAGCCTCAGGAACAGTCGTAAAAGTGGGGTCATTGGTAAAGCACCTACAACCAGGTGAGCAAAGCCCTTCAGCTAATGGATCAATTTATTCATTCAACATCAATGTCTGTGCATGCTCTCTCAGGGCCAGGCTCTCTGTTAAACACCGGGATGCAACAGTCAATAAGACAGCCTTGGTCCCGAAACACATGTTCCTTAACCTTCCACAGTGGGAGACAGCTGGGACACACAGATAGTTACTTAATTACAATCGTGTTGAGGACAGCAGAGAAGAATACAGGGTGCAATTGGTGTATTTTACTCAGACCCCTGGCTTGTCTGAGGAAGGGACAATTAAGCCAAGCAGGCAAGTAAGAAATAAGCCAGGTACCAGGGTGGGGAAAGCGTTCCAGGCCCAGGAACCACAATATGCCTCCACATGCTAAGAACCAGGGCCTGCAAAGCAATCTTTGATTTTATTGGATGGCTAGGAAACCACCAGTGTGTTTCTAGATTTGCTTAATTCATGTTCTCAGAGGGAGGAATTCTCGGCTGTGGCAGACTATGATATGTTCCCCAACACAGTGAGATAAATCCAAGCTGTCTTGGCATAGCGAGCTATTGGCTTTAATCTTCCTTTTCTGAAGAGGCCACTATATAGTCTGGAGATAATGTCAGATTATTTGGAGGAAGGAGGAGGTTGGTAGGAGGTGCCGTCCTATGTTAGTTAGAAAGCTCCCTGAGCCCAGTTACATGGGGAGAGATAGACCAGCTCTGAAGAAGTCAGACGTGTGTCTCATATAGGAAAGTTAAGTCAGGCCCTCCATCATCGGTGAAGTTGAGAAACCCCCTGAATTTTTTCAGGGTTCTTCCAATGTGGAAGGTTCATAGCTTCTAACAGTCACTGATTGGTTCTTACCTGTGAGACGAGGTCTCTAAATATATGTCATAACAAGAATTGTGTGTGTGGGGGGAGGGGAGGTTGTCTCTAAATTTAAGTTATGTCAGGTGCTTAGTCAGTGTCGACAATAGCTCCAGCAGTACCAGGTGCTTTGAGGACTATAGAAAAAGGAGAAGATAAGATCCTTGGATGCTTTGATCTACTTGGGGAGACCAGACATCAGGATATATATACACCAACAATTAGAGAACAAGACCATAGGGTGAAGTGGTGAGGTCAGTAAAGAAAGGGCTCTAGAAGTTCAAAGAAAGGGCATTTGTCATGGACACAGGTGTGTCAAGAAGGTTCATGGAGGAGATAGGTCTTTCTTTGAGCTAGACATTTAACAACAATATTATGAGCCCTAGCCGGTTTGGCTCAGTGGATAGAACATCGGCCTGCAGACCAAAGGGTCCCAGGTTTGATTCCTGTCAAGGGCACGTACCTTGGTTGCAGGTTCCTCTCCGACCCGGGCCCTGTTTGGGGCGGGTGCAGGAGGCAACCAACTGATGTGTTTGTCTCTATCTTTCCCTCTCTCTTCCACTCTCTTTAAAAATCAATGGGAACATATCCTTGGGTGAGGATTAACAAAAACAAAAACAAAAACAAACAAAAAACACACCACAATAATAATTATGAGAAGAAGACAGATAACATTTATTGATTTAATATTATTATTCTCCATGTTAAATAATTACCTATAAAATTACTTACTTTGTTCTTGAAACAACTCTACAAGATAGGCATTATTTTCCTCATTAACAGATGAAGAAAGTGAAGTGTGGTGATTGCCTAGGGTCATAAAGTAGTTAGTCTTAGAGCTAGGATGCCTGCCTTGGTCTTTCTGACTCTAGAAAAAGTGTGCAGAGTCACTGGGCTGCCCAGCATGTGGAGACTTGAGCAAGGTTTTGTATTTGAATTTCTGAAGAGATCAGAAGCTAATATTCCAGTTAAGAGGAACAGCATAATAAAATTACAGAGGCAAGAGTTTTATATCTGTTGTTAATAAACTCTGTGCTTCTCACAGCAAAGGTTCTGTCTTGGACAGTTAGTAGAGATGGTAATTTGCATAATCTGTACAGAAGTCCCTCTTTAAAAAGCACCATACAACTGTGAGTTGTATTATTATTGTTATTATGTAATAATAATTAGAAGACAAAACTGAATAATATAAACTCCACCTAATTATGGAAGATCTTGAATACTAAGTTGAAGAATTCATTGTCAGTGCTAGAAGCATAGTTTGGAGAAAGTTCATTGGGCAGCAGAGAAAGTAGAGGGCATAGAAGGAAGAGACATATAAGTAGATCACATCTTAGTGGTCACAGGGATTTCTGTGGGTACTGTTTTTTAGAATACAAAATTTTTATTTGTTTCATTTGCTAACTTTGACTTAAATATCTAATCAACTAATCTAGAAATAATAAAACCACTCATTGAACAGTTCTTGATATACTTGTTTATAAAATTTAAACATAAATATTAAAGAATCAATAAATCTAAGGCATGGAAGAATTCCTAATTTATATACAATCAGGCCATCTATCTTTTAAAAAAGTATATTATTTTATTGATTTCAGGGAAGGGAAGGAAGAGAGAGAGAGAGTGAGAGAGAGAGATAGAGAAACATCAATGATGAGAGGGAATCATTGATTGGCTGCCTCCTGCATGCCCCCCACTGGGGATCGAGCCCGAAACCCGGGCATGTGCCCTGACTGGGAATTGAACCTCAACCTCCTGGTTCATAGGTCGATGCTCAACCACTGAACCACCCCAGCCTGGCCACCAACACTATTTTAATGAGCACTAACTACATACTTGGTCTCTACACTATTCTATGGGTACTGTTAACACAAAAGATACAAGAAATGGCCTAATGTATCACTGTTTAGTAAAAGGGGCTCTTCTCTGGCTGCTAACAACACATTGTTCAGGCTCAGGAGGGCCCTAATACCACTAGTACACCCCTTTTTGGGGTGGGAGTGGGGATTGACTAGGAAGGAACACAAAGGAATGACATTTCCAAGATGGTGGTGATGTTCTGTATCTTGACAGGGGTTCACATCACACAGGTGAATGCATCTATCAAAATTTAGTGATCCACTTAACATTTGTGCATTTCATCAATATATCAAAGTTTTATCTTAAAAAAGAGCCATAAACAAGTATTGAACTCTGCCTAGTTAATGCTTTGCAGGCTGAAGTATTTAAGGGTGAAGTGTACTAATGTCTGCAACCTATTTTGAAATGCATCAGAAAAGATGGATAGATGGGATGGATGGACGGGTATGTGATAAAGTGAATGTTGCTCAATGTAAATTGAAGAATCTAGGTGGAAGATATGTGGGTGTTCACTGCATGCTTGCGATTTTTCCTAATAAGAGATAAGAGCAATTCTAATGCTTGGTTTCCAAGCCGACTCAGTGAGACATAGAGTGGAAGTACGATAGAGCGGGCGGTTCACAAGCCTGAGTGTCACTCTGCTGTACCCGAGTCGGAGGCCTCTGTGGGTCGTTTGCCTTAATGCTTCTGCTAACCAGGAATCAGTTGGTTCCTAGTTATTGTCTAAACACAACCAGACTGTGGCTTTTGTAAAGGCCTTGCCCCATGTTTTCAAAACAGGTCAAGAGCCGAAACCGGTTTGGCTCAGTGGATAGAGTGTCAGCCTGCGGACTGAAAGGTCCCAGGTTCGAGTCCTGCCAAGGGCATGTACCTTGGTTGCGGGCACATCCCCGGTGGGGGGTGTGCAAGAGGCAGCTGATCGATGTTTCTAGCTCTCTATCCCTCTTCCTTCCTCTCTGTAAAAAATCAATAAAATATATTTAAAAAAAAAAAAAACAGGTCAAGAAAAAAAATGTCTGCAAACTCCACCCACTAGCTACCTCTTTTGCAGCAGTTTGAGACAGGAAGTGGAGCTGGCTTGCCTTCGAGATGGGTCTGTGTTTCCCAAGCTGGGAAGTGGCTGTGGAGCTGGAGGGAAGGTTGGTCTGGTCCATGAGTTAGTAAAAGGGCAAGCCAGTCCCATCTGTGGAGAAGAGGGATGGTCATTCTCTCCCGGAGTGTGTCTGTGCTGGGTCCTGTGTTTCCTTTGGAAGCACTAACGGCCTGGGCTTGCTTAGGACACCCCGGGTATTCATCGCTGGTATCTGCCCATGAGCCTGTGCCCCTTCACAGCACCTCTGTGCCGGCTCCTGTTTTCCCCTCCAGGTGATCGTGTTGCCATCGAGCCTGGCGCTCCCCGAGAAACCGATGAATTCTGCAAGATTGGCCGCTACAACCTGTCACCAACCATCTTCTTCTGTGCCACGCCCCCCGATGATGGGAACCTCTGCCGGTTCTATAAGCACAATGCCAGCTTCTGCTACAAGTTAGTGCCCAGCCCAGCCTTGCCGCCTGGGACCTCTCTCCCTTCATTTGTTTGGTGTTCTTTCTTCCACTTTCCTGTGGTGACTTTGTTCTTTTTAGCTCTTAATTCCAGACATGAGGCATCTCCATGGTGGGCCTGCTCTCCTGGGCGGGTGGAGGGAGGGCAGGCTGACTAGCACTAAGACTGACTCACAGTGCTTAATTTTAGTCTTTCAGTCTAACTTTCCCTCACCCAGAGCAGCAATAGAAAATGGTTGCTAAAGTCACTCACTCCTTTCCAGCCATCCTGGTGAGAACTTGTTGTGGTTCATCTTCCGTTACTGGTTTCCACTGCAGCTGCAGGAGAGAACTTTTAACAGCAGTGGCCTTGTAAGGGGGCTTACTGAGGAGGCCTGGCAAGGAGCCGGCACATGACTTTGGGGCCCTGGATTCACTCCCTCCTAGTGAGTAACTTTGGGGAAATGACTTAACCTTCCTCTGCTTCAGTCTTATTTAATCACCAGATGATTAAATAGGACAATGCACATAAAGTCACAATTATTATTACCATGTGCCTATGTGCTAGTAAGTGCTTTGCATGCCTTATCTTACCTCTACAAGGACAGTGATAAGGTGGCAGCAAATGTTCGGTTTGTTTGTTTATTTATTTTTATTCTTTTTGTTAATCCTCACTCAAGGATATTTTCCCATTGATCTTTTTTTTTAAATTTAATAAATCTTTATTATTCAGATTATTACAATTGTTTCTCCTTTTTCCCCCCCATACCTCCCCTCCACCCGGTTCCCACCCCACCCTCTGCCCTTACCTCCCCCACCCCGCTGTCCTCATCCATAGATGTATGATTTTTGTCCAGTCTCTTCCCATACCCCCCACACAGACACCCCTTTCCCCCTGAGAATTATCAATCCACTCCTATTCTTTGCCCCTGATTCTATTATGTTCATCAGTTTATTCTGTTCCTCAGATTTTTAATTCACTTGACTTTTAGATTCACTTGTTGATAGATACATATTTGTTGTTCATAATTTTTATCTTTACTTTTTTCTTCTTTTTCCTCTTTTTAAAGAATACCTTTCAACATTTCATATAATACTGCTTTGGTGTTGATGAACTCCTTTAGCTTTTTCTTATCTGTGAAGCTCTTTATCTGGCCTTCAATTCTGAATAATAACTTTGCTGGGTAGAGTAATCTTGGTTATAGGTTCTTGCTATTCATCACTTTGAATATTTCTTGCCACTCCCTTCTGGCCTGCATAGTTTCTGTTGAGATGGGTGCTTCCTTGTAGGTAACTAACTGTTTTTCTCTTGCTGCTTTAATATTCTCTTTGTCTTTTGCCCTTGGCATTTTAATTATGATGTGTCTTGGTGTGGTCCTCTTTTGTTTGGGATTCTCTGTGCTTCCTGGACTTGCTGGTCTATTTCTTTCACCAGGTGGGGCAAGTTTTCGGTCATTATTTCTTCAAATAGGTTTTCAGCGTCTTGCTCTCTCTCTTCTTCTGGCACCCCATAATTCTGATGTTGGTACGTTTGAAGTTGTCCCAGAGGGTTCTTACACTATCTTCAACTTTCTGAATTATCTTCTCTTCTTGCTTCTCTGGAGGAGTGTCCTTTGCCTCTTTGTATTCCAAATCTTTGACTTGATTCTTGCGTTCCTCTAGTCTGCTGTTGGGTCTCTATATATTATTTTTTATTTCAGTCAGTGTATGTTTAATTTCTAGTTGGTCCTTTTTCATATCCTCGAGGGTCTCATATTTATCAGCCTTTTCCATGAAATTCTTGAAAAACTTTATAACTGTGGTTTTGAATTCTATGTCCATTCGTTTGTTCTCCATTTCTTTCGTTTGTGATCTGTTTCCTTGTCTCCTCATTTTCGCTGCTTCCCTGAATTGGTAGGGTAGCTTTGTGTACGATGTGTCCTATTGGTTCAACGGGTCAGCCTCCCAGTTACCTGAGGTGGACACTCTTGGTGCACCCCTTTGTGGACTGTGTGTACAGCCTTGTTGTAGTTAAGTCTTGGTTGTTGTTGGTGTCACTGGGAGGAATTGACCTCCAGGCCAATTGGCTGTGAGGACCCCCTGTGTCTATAACAGAAGAATTGCTGTGCTAGAGACACGTTTATGGGGCAGGACTTGTTCCAGTAGGGCTTTGGTGCTCACTGAGTCTGCCTCTTGAATGTGTCCCTTATGAGAGTGGTTGAAATCTGGTGTCGTCTCACACCGACCACTAGATACACTAGTGTCTGGATCTCCAATGGGGTGCAGTTCAGCTACTGTCTGAGGCCACCCAGCAGGAACTACAGCAAGAACTACAGTTTTCTCCTCTTTGCTTGGGCTTTGGCGGTTTTGGAGCAGTCTGACTAGAGCTGCAGTTTATTTGGTTAAGCTTCCACAGAACAGGCCATTTATATGCAAAAGCTGCTGTGTGGAGCCTGGGCGGGTTTGTAGAATGTGTCAGGCGGGGTCTCAGGGCGTCACTAGGCTAGGGCATGGCAAACGGCGATGGCTGCCGTCAGCCGTCTCTGCCTTTCCACCCGCGTTTCCAAGTCCCTGCGTCCCTCACTCCAGCGCAGTAAACAATGAATGCTGGGCGCACCTCTGCAAAAAAGTCACTCTCACTTTCCAACCCGATGGCCGAGAGTCCAGCTTCTCCCCGTAGGTGTCTGGGTCCCCCGCGTGTCCCCAGAAACTGGATTTCAGAGTGATTGGGAGCTTGTCTCCCTTCGGGTTGAAAAAAAGCCACGCACCCAGTCACCCGCCACCAGCCCGATTCGCGTGCCTCCGTACCTCAGCTTTTCAGCGTTTGTGCTCCTTTCTCTTTCCTTCTTAGTTGTAAAACTTCCATTCAGCCAGCTGTCCCGTGGTTCTGGGTGGTAGACGTTTTGTCTTTTAGTTGTAGTTTTGAAATTGTTGTTCAAGGCGGCAGTTTAGTTGTTTACCTTTGCCGCCATCTTGGTTCCTCCTCCCATTGATCTTTTAGAGAGAGTGAAAGAGAGAGGGAAACATCAATGTGAGAGAAACACATCGATTGGTTGCCTCTTGCTCTCGCCCCAACCAGGGCCCCGGGCCAGGGAGGAGCCTGCAACCAAGGAACATGCCCTTGACTGGAATCAAATTTGGGACCCTTCGGTCCATAGGCTGATGCTCTGTCCACTGAGCCAAACCAGCTAGGGCCCAATTGTGCAGTTTATTGCAAGGGTTAGCAGAGGCAGGAGGAGGCTAACAGACTTGGCACAGAGCAGAACCAGGAGTCAAGCTGTGATTCTTGAACTCCCGCCCTGTGCTCACTGCACGACCCCAACATTCAAAATGGTTTTGGGGTGAGAAGTTGTGTCTGGCTGACAGAAGCAGAGTGCTGTACCTCCTACATGGCCCCCAGCCCTTGGAGCTCTGGGGTGCTGATGTGCCGCTTTCCTTCTGATTCCTCCCACCCCAGCCCGGCCCCAGTGGTGGCTCTGTCAGCCAGGATGGGGCTTGTCCGATGGAGGCCTGATGCCAATCACAAGGGCAGTCTGACAGATCTGAGTTTTCAAGTGCCCACTGGAAACCTTGAGAGGGGTCACAGGCTGGAGACCTCATGATGAGTTTAATTAAGTCAACATCCAAACCTGCTCTAGAAGAAAGCAGGTTTTGTGGGCAGAGTCCACCTTTCAGCAAGTGGTTCCAGAACCACCTTTCCTGGGCCCTTTCCAACTCAGGGCGCCAGACAAAGTTTTTGTTGAGCCAGGCAGAAGAACAAAGAGGTAAAGCTCGAAACTAACCACTAATCTCTGCCATTTACCAACAGCATGACCTTGAACAAGTTACTTAAACTTTGTAAACTCAATATCCTTGCCTGTAAAATGGAGACGATAATAGAACCAATCTGATGAAATGCATAGAATTATTGACAGGATTTAATAAGAAAGGCATATCAAGTGCTCAGCATGAGTCCTGGCACAAAGGAGGTGCTCAATAAATGGTGCCATCTTATGTCATAGCCATGGCCTTGAATCCAGGGCTTAGAACAGGGTTAGCCTGGAAAGAGAGCCTGGGGCTGGGGAGGGGGGAGGGGTGCTTTGCAGGGAATGCTGTGGGAGGGCGTTCTGGCTGGCAATGGTGAGGGGAGGAAGGGGAGGGCCTCTAGGGGATATGCAGCCCCTGCCTCTCCTCTCCCCCCAGGGTACGTTCTGGCTGTGTCCCCAGCCCATGGGCCCAAGCCCTCCTCTCTGGTTTCTCTACCAGTCTCTTTATTTTCCTACCCACCTTATTCAGTTTATCTTCCTGCTTCCTCCTTGGCTTCTTAATTATTCTTTAACCCTTTGCCTGTTCCTTGAACCCTATTGTGAAAACCACCAAATTGCCTTGTCATTCTCTGGTGTTTATAGTCATGAAAGATTAGGGCTCCCTCAACCCCCAGTGAACAAGTTTGGGGAAGGATGACCCAGTAACTCTCTCAAGGTCAGTGGCACAGGGGCTGAGCCCCAGGACTCCGCCTGGTGCTTCTGCCTCCACGCTGCTGGCTATGGCTGCATGTGTGATGTCTCCCAGATAGCAGTCCTCTCTTAGCACCGTCCCCAGTCCCTCTTCTCCTCGCTGTTCTCATTCCAAAGGGAAGTCAGAGTGAAGGGGCGAGGAGAAGCACACAGCTCCCGACCAAAGGCCACCCTCAGCTTAGCTCCAATACCAGCTTTCGGGAAGGCCCAAATGGGAAGGGGCAGGTGTGTCTGAGGGAGTGTGGTTGGCAGTCCATGAGAGTTTGGGAATTTTCATTAATCCATTTTAAGCTTTTTTTTTTTTTTTTCCATACAGAGTTGATGGGGTGAGTAGAAGGGGTGATGACAGCACTCAGAGCAGGAGGGTGGATAGGAGTGGGGAAATGATGTGAGAGAAGCAGAGGGGAGGGAAGGAAAGGGTGGTGGGTGGCAGCCAGGCCGCATGCAGGCCTTGCTATTTATTCTTCGGGGATCGTGAACAATGACAGAAGGTCATGGGGATGAGCACATGGTTTGGCTGCCACTATTATTTCTTTTTGGAACTTGAGTGTTTTCTTTTTTTTAAGATTTGTTTACTTATTTTTGGAGAGAGAGGAAAGGAGAGGGAGAGAAACATTGATGTGATAGTGCAACATCAATCAGCTGCCTCCTGCATACCCACTACTGGGGATCGAACCCACAACCCGACCATGTGCCCTGATCGGAAATTGAACTGGCAACTTTTCCGTGCATGGGACGATGCCCAACCAACTGAACCACACCAGCCAGGGCTGGAACTTGAGGGGTTTGGAGTTTGTTTATTTATTTATTTATTTATTTATTTATTTAACTTGAGGGTTTTTATGTGGAGTTTTTTTGGAGGCACCGAATAAATAAATACTGGAGGGTTAAGAACTAGCAGAAATTAAATATTAACTACAGAGCTGTTTGTACCAAGAGTCAGCTAATAATGGGACTGGCAGAGAATGTGGAATCAGGAGCCCTGGGTTCAAACCTGGCTTTTCCACTGGCTAGCATTTTAACCTTGGGCAAGTCTCTTAATGTCATTGAGCTTCAGTTTTATCTTCTGTAAAATAAAGGTAAAAAATAAAGTCTGTCTTTCTCACCTGACAAGGTCATGGTGAGGATTAAATGAGATAATGGATGAGAAAGCTGGCTAACCTGTAAAGCCTTAGGCAAATGTTTGCTGTCATCATCAGTAGGATGGTTAAAAGGATCAAGATACCAGTGGGCTTGGAGGTGAAAACCGAGAACCCCGTGGTGAAGGAAGGTGACACAGCATTTAACCAGCTGTGTGCAGACAGGCCCTTTCCCCACCTTAACCAGGCCTGGGACAGCCAGGCAGCTGCCGCCATCCGATGTGGCTCTTCTGGAACGTGTAACGGGGAGACAATGAACAGAGTGACGCCAGCTTCTAAATCACTGTTTTTCGAAGCTGCTGATAGTTGGGATTGCTTGAGTAAAAAAATGAGATGCTGGGATGTAGCTTATGTGTATATCTGGTTTCAATTTCAAATCCTTTGAGCCTCTCACTAGTTTTGAACCTTTAGAGCAAGTTATTTAATCATCCAAGCCTCAGTTTCTTTGTCTGTAAAATAGGAATAAATACTACCTACTACATGTAATCTGAGGATTTACACGAGTGAATTTATATAAATTGCTTAGCACATTGCCCGGCACATAAATAAATGCTCAATAAATGATTGTCAACCCAGAGGGACTAACTGAGTGTGTTGAACGACTGACTCCCCAGGCTTCCTGACAATGTCACCTTTGAGGAAGGGGCCCTGATTGAGCCACTGTCTGTGGGGATCCATACCTGCCGGCGAGCTGGAGTCACCCTGGGGAACAAGGTCTTTGTGTGTGGAGCTGGTAAGAAACAGACGATACCCCAGTTATGAGTTCATTAAGGGAGAATGTGGGGGCACCTCTGCCCATCTCATTCCCCCTCCAAAGGATGAAATTTGAAATTGGTCCTGGGATCTTTCTGGGTAGGAAAGGATTACAATGTCCCATCCCCTCGGTGGCTAGCACTTTGCTAAATAAGTGAATATCTGCAGAAATGATGTTATTTCCTAGGCAACAGGACCTCTTTTATTTGTTTAAAGAATGCAACCTGGGATTACATTTCAAACCTTGACAGGAAACTAGGGAAATATTTTTATTGATTTCGGAGAGAAAGGAAGAGGGAGAGAGATAGAAACATCAATGATGAGAGTCACATTGATTGGTTGCCTCCTGCATGCACCCCGACCAGGGCCAGGGATCGAGCCTGCAACCTAGGTACGTGCCCTTGACCGGAATTGAACCTGGGACCCTTCAGTCCGCAGGCCGACACTCTATTCACTGAGCCAAACCGGCTAAGGCTAGGGAAATATTTTTGATAGTAAAGGGAAGAACAACTTTGGAACTTCCAAATCATACCAGAGAAGTGGCCTTCCGGTCCTTCCAGGAATGAGGTGGGCCCTGCCCACCACCAGTGAAAGGAATGGAGCCCAGCCCCACCATGAGCCAGCACTCTGTTTGCACTGGGAAGCTGCCTTCTCTCCTCCACCCAAACAAACCCTAGCGGCCTCAGGCAGAATCATTCTAGACTTCTAACTGTGGGTGACTCAGACAGCATGCTCACGCTCCTGCTGGGTATGATCTGGTGTTCCTCATACACTTTGGGAGGGAGGGTGTATAATTGACAGGTAATGTTAGTTTCAGGTGTACAATGTAATTATTTGATATTTGCATGTACAGGTGACTTGTGAACAACACTGGGGTTAGGGACACCCATCTCCTATACAGTTGAAAATCCACGTATAAGTTTGGACTCCCCAAAAACTTTACTAATAGCTTACGGTTGACTGGAAGCTTCACCAATAACATAAACAATCTATTAAAGCATATTTTGCATGCTATATGTATTACAATAAAGTAAGCTAGAGAAAAGCAAATGTTACCAAAATCATAAGGTGGAGAAGACACATTTATAGTACTGTAGGTGTTTATTGTAAAAAGCATCCGCATATAAGTTGGCCCTGCGTGGTTCAAACCTTTGTTGTTCAAGGGTCAACAGTATTGCAAAATGGCCACCACAATAAGTCTAGTTAATATCTGTCACTAGATGGTTACCAAGTTTCCTTTACTTGGGATGAGAACTTTTAAGATTAACTCTCTTAGCAACTTTCAAATAGGCAATAGAGTCTTATTAACTATAGTCACCATGCTACACATTACATCCACATGACTTATTTATAACTGGAAGTTTGTACCCTTTGACCCCCTTTACCCATTTCACTGACCCTCCCACCCCCTTCCTCAGCAACCAGTCTGTTCTCTGTATCTTTTAGCTTGGGATTTTTTGTTTGTATCAGAGTCCACATAAAGGTGAAATCATATGGTATTTATCTTTCTCCATATGGTATTTGTTTTTCTCTGTGTGACTTATTTTACTTAGCATAATGCCCTCAAAGGCCATCCATGTTGTCACAAATAGCAAGATTTCCTTCTTTTTATGGCTGAGTAATATTTCATTGTATATATACCACATCTTCTTTATCCATTCATCCGTCGATGGACACTTAAGTTGTTTTGATGTCTTGGCTATTGTAAACAATGCTGCAGTGAACATGGTGGCACACACATCTTTTTGAGTTAGTGTTTCTCTTCTCTTCTCTTCTCTTCTCTTCTCTTCTCTTCTCTTCTCTTCTCTTCTCTTCTCTTCTCTTCTCTTCTCTTCTCTTCTCTTCTCTTCTTTTCAGATAAATACTCAGAAGTGGAATTGCTGGATCACTTAATAGTTGTGTTTTTAGTTTTTTTGAGGAACCTCCATACGGTTTTACATAGTGGCTGCACCAATTTACAAACCACCAACAGTGTACGAGGATTCCCTTTTCTCCACATCTTCCCAGCACCTGTTATTTCTTATTTTTTATAATGGCAGCCATTGTAACAGGTCTGAGGTGATAGCTTATTGGTTTTTTGATTTGCATTTGCCTAATAATTAGTGATGTTAAACACCTTCTTCCATGTACCTGTTGGCCATTTGTACGTGTTCTTTGAAAAAATGTCTATTCAGATCCTCTGCCCACTTTTTGTTGTTATTGTTAATCCTCATTTGAGGAAATTTTTTCTGTTGATTTTTAGGGAGATTGAAAGGGAAGTAGGGTGGGACAGAGAGAGACAGATAGACACTGATGTGAGAAAGACACATTGATTGGTTGCCTCCCATACATTCCCTTGGGCCAGGGATTCAACCTGCAACCAGGTATGTGCCCTTGACCAGGAAATAATGGAATTATTTATTTACTTACTTATTTATGTTACTGAGTTGTATGAATTCTTTATATCTTTTGGATATTAACCCCTTAACAAATATATGGTTTGCAAATATTTTCTCCTATTTTCATTATAGATGGTTTCTTTTGCTTGTAGAAGCTTTTTAGTTTGATATAGTCCTACCTATTTATTTTTGCTTTTATTGCCTTTGCTTTTGATGTCAAATCCAAAAAAATCGTCACCAAGACTGATGTCAAGGAGGTTACTGCTTATATTTTCTTCTAGGAGTTTTAATCCTCATGCAATTTTATGAATGATTTTTCTTTTCTTTTTAAAAATATATTTTTACTCATTTCAGAGAGAGGGAGAAAGAGATAGAAACATCAATGTTGAGAGAGAATCATTGATCAGCTGCCTCCTGCACACCCCACACTGGGACCAAGCCTGTAACCCAGACATGTGCCCCGACCAGGAATCTAACCGTGACCTCCTGGTTCATTTGTTGACACTCAACCACTGAGCCACACCAGCTGGGCGCTGATTTTTCTTTGGCAGTGCCAAATAAGTGACCACAGGGCTTCCTAAGTAGGGTGATGGGTATAGAACAGACTTGCCTCAGTATGCGAGCAGGCCATTGGATTCAGGTGACAGATTTTTAAAATACCTTTTGGTCATAGGCAGAAAAGAAGTCAGCCTAGCTGGAGCGGCTCAAGTGAGTTGGAGCCTTATCCTGTACACCAAAAGTTGCCAGTTCGATTCTCAGTCAGGGCACATACCTGGTTCAATCCCTGGTTGGGGCATATATGGAAGGCAACTAATCATTTCTTTCGCCCTCTCTAAACATGTCCTCAGGAGAGAATTAAAGGAAAAAAAGACAAGTCATACACACCACGTGTGCATACACAGAAATTTACCCATAGACCCATCAGCCCAAGAGAATCACTATTAACATTTTGGTGTAGAGCCTTTCTTTTCTTTTTTTTTTTTTCAATGAGATCATGTTGAATATGCTTTTTTTTTTTAACCTACTCTTTTTTAAAAAAAATGTATTATTAACATTTTTAATGTCAGATATAAAAGTTATGACATAATTTTTTAACTGTGTGGTATCCCACAGTAGTTTATTAACTAATTAATCCATTTGTTGGTCATTTCAGGTACTTCCCAGTGTTTTGCTTTCTAGGGGAACTCACAAAATTATTTTCCAGGGGAGTGTCCAAAAAGAAAAATCCCCAAAGATTTTCTGAAAAGCCTTATATTTGTGGGGTTTTGTATTAAAACCATCATGCCATCTAGCAGGTAGATACTGTGGGGAAGCAGGTCTCCAGGCTGATTCTTAGTCACCTGAACATCCTGAGGCTGCCTGAACAGCTGCCTCAACTTAGGGAGCCAGCTCACTTAAGGATACTCCAGGCTGGTCCTTGGAGGGCACATAAAACAATATGTCTCTCCTTAGGAAGGTGTGGTGGGTTCTAAGAAGGTAGGGGTCAAAGAGAGAACAGGAAAATGTATCCAGACCTTCTGAGATAACCTCTAAGAAAATACATGCTTCCTTGAACCCTCTGATTTTTTTGACATTATCCCCACACAGTACTAAAAAGTAAGTGGAAAGTTTATAACTCTGTTTAGGAGAGTACCAAGCAGAATCCAGCCCTAGGAGCAAACAATCCCTCATGTACTTATTTACTCATGCATCAGTCAACTGCTGTTAAGATCTCACTATGTGTCAGGCACTAGGATAGATGCTAGAGGTATACAAAAGATATGGTTGTTGTTTGTGGCCTGCACAGGGGGAAGAACTGATGCTTCATATTTCACAAACATCTTCCATTTCCTGCTTTATTTAGGGCCAATTGGATTGGTCAATTTGCTGGTGGCCAAGGCAATGGGTGCAGCTCAAGTGGTGGTGACTGGTAAGGTTTTCTTTTTAAAAATATTCTTGAGGGGGAAACAGTTGGGCCTATAGTTTGAGGCAGAAGCATAAGACCTATTCCCTTCAGTGGGTACTGGGTTTCTGAAGGGGTTTCTCCCCTTTTCTCTGGGTTCCAAGGCTGAGAAGCCCACTCAGGGGATGACCAAGTCAGAGCTCAGGAGGACGCTCTTTGAAGCTGCTGGGAGAAGGAGACCTGGCTGTTTATGTATGGACCTGAGGTGCCCATACTGCCTGCTTAGTCCTAAACGAGGCTCAGCCCTTGGTTCATTTGCCTAAGTCCAGGAGACAGAGGGTGTGTTTGTATGTATGTATGTGAGGTGAGGTTAGTGGGAAGTATAATCTACACTAATAAAAGAGCAAGATGCAAATTGACCATACATGTGTGATGCCCACCAGCCAATCAGGAGTGGGTGTGCAAATTAACCCAACAAAGATGGTGAGTTAATTTGCATATACGGGCGGCCAGAGGCGGGGCCATGATGATGATGCAGGCGTTCTGCACTGCCCCAGCCGTTCAGGGCCTCTGGGCAGCGTGGGAAGGCGGGGCCGGAGCGGAAAGGCAGTGCCAGCAGCCAGGGAAAGGAAGGCCCATTCTTGCACGAATCTTCGTGCATTGGGCTTCTAGTATATTTATAAGGATGTTTGTGTGTAAGGTGTGTGCTATGAGTGACAGACATGAGTGTATATGTGTGAGGTGAGGGTATCCAACAGCATTGTGGGTGTGTTTAGAAGCACATGGGGTATCAAAGGGGGTGTGTATGTGGAGAAGGCATCTGTTAAGAGAGAATATTTGTGTGTGTGTAAGGTATCTGAGAGTATGCATATGTGTGAGAAGATGTTATTACTGAGTATGTGTGGATGAGTGTGTAGAATTGTGTGGTATGCAGGTGTGTGGATGAGTAGGGTAGTGGGAATGCAGAAGGGTGTGAGGAGAAGCTATCAGTGTGTATAGAAGGTATCTGTGAAAGTGTGTGTGTGTGTTTGAAGACTGTGTGTGCGTGTAAGTAGATATGTATGTGTATGGGAGTGTGTGAAGGTATAGACAGTATGTATGTTGGGCTCAGCAACACCACCCACTACACCAGAGCTTCATTGGAATTATTACCTGCACCTCCATTTTTAAAAAATATGTTCTTACTACTTTTAGAGAAAGAGGGAGAGAAGCATCAATTGGCTGCCTCCTGCACGCCCCCTACTGGGATGGAGCCCAGTGCACGGGACTGCACTCAACCAATCTGCCATCTAGTTTCTCAGTTTGAAGGAAACCTTTTTTCAACTTTAGATCTGTCTGCCTCTCGGTTGTCTAAAGCCAAGGAAGTTGGGGCTGACTTTGTCCTCCAGATCACCAAGGAGAGCCCGCAGGAAATCGCCAGTAAAGTGGAGGGTCTCCTGGGGTGCAAGCCAGAAGTCACCATCGAGTGCACTGGGGCGGAGGCCGCCATCCAGGCGGGCATCTACGTGAGTGGGATGTGGGCAGGGCTGGGAACCCTTTGGGGTAGTGAACTGAGAAGTCAGGGGTCCTAGGATCAAGCTTCTCCACTGACTTGCTCTGTGGTCCCCCGTCAAAATTAAGTGATCTCTCCTGAGGAGATAGCGGCACTTGCCTAACATTCACATTGGACATTTGTGAGGGTTAAGCAAGGTAACAAATATACATGGTCCTTGAAAGATAAGTGACCCACACGTTTAGGGTGGGTTTTCTGTCCCGACCATATCTGTGATCATAAAAGTTGAGCTCTTGATAAAGGATCAATAGGAAGAATGGCCGAAGCCGGTTTGGCTCAGTGGATAGAGCGTCGGCCTGCGGACTGAAGGGTCCCGGGTTTGATTCCGGTCAAGGGCATGTACCTTGGTTGCAGGCACATCCCCAGTAGGGGGTGTGCAGGAGGCAGCTGATCGATGTTTCTAACTCTCTATCCCTCTCCCTTCCTCTCTGTAAAAAAAAAAAAAAAAAAAAGGAGGAATGAGGAAGCATGTCTTAAGTGTGGGAAACCCTTATCCTGTTTTATGGAGAAAAACTGTGGTCTTTAAGTCATTTATAGAAAGTGACAGCCAGTAGTTCAGTTAATCACAAAGGTAAGTTTTCAGGGTCGGAGTTGGCTACTGTTGTCCTCTCCCAGAATTAGGAGGGGATAAGCTACCAATACCTGATAAGTCCCTCATGGGCTCACCTGTAATTTATGAGAAGTTGGCAGGAAGGTGGACAGGGGAAGTGGCATTGGCAGTCAAAGTATGAGGAAAAGAGGAGAGAAAGAATATGTTCCAGGTTCCAAGCCTCACCGTGTGCCAGGTCTTCTGCTAGGTGTGCTTTTTGTTTTGTTTTTTTAAAAATATATTTTATTGATTTTTTACAGAGAGGAAGGGAGAGGGATAGAGAGCTTGAAACATCGATGGAATCGAACCTGGGACCTTTCAGTCCGCAGACCGACGCTCTATCCACTGAGCCAAACCGGTTTCAGCTTGCTAGGTGTTTTGTAAACGTGATAGCCCCAGTCTGCACAGTAGCCGTGAAATGAGTCACCATTTTCCAATGAGAGGTCCAGTGGCTTGCCTTGGGCACACTTCCCCAATGCCTGTGCTTTCCTTACTCTGTGCACGGCTTAGGAGAGGGAGGGAAAGAAAAGACAAGAAGCCAGTGGGCAATCATGCTAAGGTAGGAGGGGTGGGGCTGGGGAAAGCGCTGGCTGCACCTGCCACCACTGGGACTCCTGCCCTGCCTTCCAGAATGCTTCCCCACAGCAGCTGGGCTTCCTCCTTCCTTCTGAGTCATAGCTGGGTCACACACAAGGGCACTTTGAATCACGCAAGACATCCCAGGGAAAGCTGACCCCTGAGGTGAGTGTGGCATGGCCCTCCGGCCCGGTACCTGGCAGAGCTGCCAAGCCCTCCTCCTACCAAGATGCCCATGGCATCAGGGACAGATTAAATGGTGACAGGAGGAAGGAACAGATGGCCCCCTCACCCTGGGACCAAGAGAAACCACAACTCAGAGGTGATGGGTATGATCAGTCAGTTCATGACATGGCTTGGGCACTTCGAGGTCTATGATAATCAGTGAGGTACGTCTGTTGTCTTCAAGTTGTTGGCAGATCAGGCACACCATACCCCCTCCGCCCCCCCGCCCCCCCGCCCCCAATGGACAGAGAGGCAGTAAAAGACATGGCTTCTCACCTCGAGGCTTTCCTTCCTCTTTTCTCCTGCCTGAAGAGCATATGGAAACAGCTGGCATCTCCAGCTGTTAACAGTGGGGGCCCAGTTACCAGCTACCTGAGGTGAGCGTGGAGGTAAATGTGACCCAAGAGCCTCACCAGGCCTGAGGCCTGTGCCTCTCCTGAGTGGAGGTGGAGCCATCATGCATGACAGGTGCTGTAGAATGCTACAGGCTGCCCCATCAGCAGGCAGGTTAGGCGGAGGCACCTTGCATGGGCATACCTGAGAGTTCTTTTCCTGCCTATCATGACTAGGTAATGTTCATGAGAAGAAGTGGCAAATGCTTAGGGTAGAATTGATGTCATCTCCTCCATGCAGAGGTCACACCCATGAGACAGCGATCAGGTAGCCCAAGCATTCGTCTGTGGTCAGCAAACTGTTTGGGATGACCAGTGTGAAGGTGTTCTCCCTCCTCACCAGGTGGAGAGGAAATACCAGTGGGGGAAGCAGTTTTCCTAGAACATTTCTCAGTTTTCTGTGGCTCACTCACAACTTTGACCTCTCGCCCCCACTTTTCCAGTGGATACAGCAACATTTTCCTGCTTCTCTGGAGCAGGCACAACACAGGAGTTATGTGGAGATTGTCAAGAGAAACTGCACTCTCTGGCCTACTCCAGGATGGAACTGATAAGGCAGATAGATGTTCAAGGAAGACAAAATCCATTATGGCCAATACTATCGGGATGAATATTTCTGGAAAAGAGATATTTATAAATGCCAGCTTGCATGTATGAGACAGTTTTTAAACCACAAACTTCCAGTAGTCCTCCTCATTTGGATAGTGCTTAATAGTTTTCCCCACAAGAGGGTGGTTCTTTAGAGGTTTGACAAAAGTCCTGTCTTGTGGGTGGGCACACTGGAGGAGGAGCAGGTGCTGAGATGAGGAAGTAGCTGGAGCCAACATCTGGTATGAGTTAGTAAAGCGTTGAAAGACGTGCCAGGGTTGCTGAAGATCAATGTTGTTTGTAGGGGAGATTCTCACTGGGGTCTGGAGGACCTTGGCTATGTCACGGGATGTTGTGGACAGTGAAAGATGCTCCCATTTTGCTTGTCCTCCCGTGGTGGAGTGTATTATTTCAGGATCTTTAAGGAAGATAATGTTTACTCGGCTGCTCTGTTGAGTTTGGTCGCCGTGTTGAAGAGTTCAGCAGTATAAAGAGAAGCATTCCTGGGATTTCTGGATTCTCGCCTGATGCAATCAGAAGATATTTGTAACATTGCTATGAGCAGGAAGTCTGTATTTTCTTATCTTTCAGGTTTTCTTGTTCTTACTTCCTCTTCAGGCCACTTGTTCTGGTGGGACCCTGATGCTTGTGGGACTGGGTTCTGAGATGGTCAATGTGCCCCTAGTGCATGCAGCCATCCGAGAAGTGGATATCAAGGGCGTGTTTCGATACTGCAACACGTGAGTATGTTGTGGGTGAGTGGGGTGGCGAGTGGCCAACAAGACCAAGGCAGGCCTCTGGGACTAAGAGTCTCTGCCTATTTATTCTTGACGAGCTGTCTGTGGTCACATGGATAGCCATGCGACATGATAGAGGTCCAAAGAGAGGATTCACTCCTGGTAAAAGAACAGGAGTGCAGAGATGGCAGAGGGAGGGACGGAGGGACAGAAGGAGAGAGGGACAGAGGGAGAGAGGAGGATTTTGAAACAAGCTTTTCTTGGCTGTCTGTCAGGCCCTCTCCTCTCCTCTCTTTGCCTGATGACCATTTTCCCTCTTCAAAGGGAAGAAGGAGAGAAAGGACAACAGCAAGAACTCCTCAAGTCCCTTGCCTCCTACTCCAGAGCCCCAGGGCCCACTCTGGGAAGTGAGAGGGTCTTATTGCGCCTCAGCCCACATTCTGTGGCTCCACTCTCTCCCTTGGGGAGCTCTGCCTAGGACCATGTTCCCCACAGTGTCCCTTACACCTTTAGAGTCTAACCATTCCCTCACCAGAGTGCCAGTAAACTCTCTCAAGCTGAGCTGCTTAGGGGTGTGATTGGATTATCCTGGCCTGCCTCCCTGAGGCTTATCTGCCTTTTCACAGTGGCCTCCGTATGCCTCCTGCCTTCATGCCAAAAGAATTCTAGGCTTCATGGCAGACATTGCGGAGGGGCCAGTGGGCATTTGGGAACAGCCTCTGAACTCCCAAATGATAAGTTCTAAGATCACTCCCTCCATTTTTGGTCTGTGGAATTGACCTGGCAGAACCACAGTGCTGTCAGGGAATATGGCCAAACGGATGTGCTTGGTACATTTGGGGGCCTGGCTCTTTCCTCCTGAAGGTTGAATGTAACGCTTGTGATTTTTTACAGATGGCCGATGGCGATTTCAATGCTTGCGTCCAAGTCTGTGAATGTAAAGTCTTTAGTGACCCACAGGTTTCCTCTGGAGAAAGCGCTGGAGGCCTTTGAAACATCCAAAAAGGGTTTGGGATTGAAAGTCATGATCAAGTGCGACCCCAATGATCAGAATCCCTGATGTTAATTGGGCTCTGCCCTCATTCCCACCCTTTTAGCATCTCAGGGCTAAATGGCTAGGCAAGGGTGGGCTTTAAGGCAGAAGTTTCTTTAAAGTAGTAAGGGTGATAAAAATAATTCATTACAAGCAGAGAGCCTTACACAGAGCGGTTGGTATGCCTTAAAAACACAAGCAGGGATAGTTTGGAGGAACTTGTAGTCAGAATAACCTGTTTCTGCTGAGTCAAGTGAGGGAAGAAATCTGTCCCTTGAGTTCCTGCTTCCATCGTGACTGGTCAGGTGGGGGATGGGAGGGCTGAGTTATGAAGATACAACTTGATTGAGACGTAACTGGTCCAGAAGCTGATTTTCAGGAAAATCTGCAGCTCAGGACCTGGGATGAGGGGCTGTCAGCAGTTTTAGTTGAGAGCACAGTGTTTCTAGACATAGGTGCTATTTGGTTTGATGACAAGGAGAATAAGGGACTGAGCTTCTGGGTCTAGGGTAATTATAAAACCAATCAAACAAAATCCCACATGAGATCAAACCAACTTGTATTTCTCAAATGTAGAAACAGTCAGGGAACTTCTCAACACTGAAGTCTGCCTTTCTTTCAACCCCTGAGAATTGTGTTTGCAAGGTGAATAGCCACCTTCCTAATCCCCCACCCCCAGCCATTGCCGGCTTCGTTGTCACAGGCAACCAGGAGATGCCTATCTAAGGAGAGTCACAGGGGGTCCTCATGGGAGACCTTAAATCATGCCTTTGATTAGCCCAGGAGGGTTTGGTTGATGCACCACAGGAATAGCATCCCCTTCTAGGATTATTATACAATTCCATGTAATTCCATTAACTATAAACAGAAAACCATCCCCGTCTCATAGCCAGTTATGACTCTTGATGTCTTTCTGTCTGAATAATCTCTCTAAAATTGTGAACTTATTTTAAGTTGACTGTATAAGAGTCAATCACATTATGCCCATTTGTGACTTTAAGATTATTAGTCAGGAATGAGGATATAGTAGCTGTGACTTAATTTGGGCTGCAGCCATTAAGCCCTCACTCCAGGTGGGGGTAAAGGGTGACTTCGAAGAGGTTCCGATTTTCTCATGACCTGGTAAAGCTGTGACCTGGAATTCCTCAAACTGCTTTGGGTAATAAATTCTGCTTGTAGTGCCAGGCTACTGTCATAATTCCTGCCTCTGTTTAAGGAGGAAAGGGTGTGGGTTTATAATTTCACAAAGGGGAATGTCCAATATTTTTGAAAGCCACACATTTTGTGCATCGAATATAATTTCATTGACTGTTAAAAATTAACATTAATGATCTCTTACAGTAAGCCACATACATGTGATTATTTTACAGCTAAGGAAATGGAGAAATCAGGTAATTTGCTCAGGTCACACACTACCTTTTTTATTTTTATTTTTTAGAGCTTTTTAAAAATATGTATGTTTTTATTGATTTTAGATAGAGACAAAGGGAGAGGGAGAGAGAAAAATGTTGACGAGGGAGAAACAACGATGGGCTGCCTCCTGCATGGCCCCTACTGGGGACTGAGCCCGTAACCTGGGCCTGTGCCCTGACCCCTTGGTGCATGGGTCAATGCTCAACCACTGAGCCACACTGACCGGGCACACACTACTTTTCTTATGTCATCTCTGGAGGAGGGTAGAATCTTGAGACTTCCGTCTACACACAATACAAGCACACACTCAGTAGTCACATCTCCCACTATGCCTGCTTTGAGTCCTGTTTAGCTCTAGGGCCAGACTTGCCCGCTGCCTTCTATCAAAACTCTCCTTCCAGCCCAGTCGGCATGGCTCAGTGGTTGAGCGCTGATCTATGAAACGGGAGGTCACGGTTTGATTCCTGGTCAGGGCGCATGCCTGGGTTGTGGGCTCCATCCTCAGTGTGGGGTATGCTGGAGGCAGCCAATCAATGATTCTCATCATTGATGTTTCTATCTCTCCCTCTCCAAAATCAATAAAAATATATTTAAAACAAAACAAAACACAACTCTCCTTCCAGCTTAGTGGTGCCCAGAGGCTTCCAATAGAAATGTTCCTGAAGGAGGTGGACTCACTGTGTTAAGCTCACAAGCAGTCACTTTTCCTCTGATTTGGTGGAGCCAGGGGCACTCAACCTGAAAGGGACTTAGGAGCTTCAGAGGGGACCCCTGGAAAGCTAGGAGTACCAGGATAAAGACGTGTCACTCATGATTTCGCTCATCTAGGGGAAATGATGAACAACATAGACTGATGAACAAGAACAGAACCAGAAACAAGGAGGCATCGATCGGACTATCGGGCCTCAGAGGGAGGATAGGGGAAGGTGGGGGGAGGGGGGAGAGATCAACCAAAGGTCTTGTGTGCATGCATATGAGCCTAACCAATGGTTAAGTTCAACATGGGGTTGGGGCATCCATGGGGAGGGGTGTGGGATGGGAATGGGGGGATGAGGACAAATATGTGACACCTTAATCAATAAAGAAATTTAAAAAAAAAAATTTGAGGATGGGCAGCTGGAAGAGTGAACTCTACTGCACTGCAACCAATCTGACAGTAGCTTCTAACCTGGCTGCCGCCATCAGAAATGGATGGTGGAGAGAGCAGAAGTGAAGAATTGAACATGCTTTGGTCCGTGTATACACAGTCCTCTGTTAATCAATATCCTCTCCTCCTCTGAAAATGTGATGGTGTACACCCTATTCCGGTTTGCTGTCCTATTCATCAGAGGTCAAACACTGACCACCTACAGACTTCCTTCAACCTTTACAGATGTTTTCTTTACCTTCCACATTCTAGAAGGACCCACACTCCCAGTTGGCCTGGGGCTCCCCTTGTTTTAGCATCAGAAGACCACCGTCCCAGGAAACTCCTCAGTCCCAGACAAAACTGGATGAGTAGTTACCCTATTAAAAAAAAAATATTGCCCCCCCCCCAAAAAAAAAAGACGTGTCACTTATCACACAGTGATAATTGGGCTGGGTCTTCTACGTCAATGTCTTGGAGCCTCGGTTTCCTGGTCTGTTAAATGTGCTTCATGATGCCTGCTAACATGGGCAACTCTGGAAAATGAAACAGCAGTTCAAGGAATACCTTTCCATTTCCAAATCCCCCAAGGGGCTCTAAGCTGCTGTGATTTCACAGCTTCCCAAGCAGAAGCAGAGAGGGTGGCAAGAGATGGTGTGGATGGGCCACCAAGTCAGTCCTTGGGGTGGTGAGAGGGCCCGAGTCTGTTGCCGGGCTCCCTTGGCCACATCCTCTGCTTCAAAGGGGCTGCAGGAAGCCCGAGAACTCCTCCCAATACTTACCTGGTGGGGAAATACCATGATCACGGAGAACTCATTCCTCACACCACCCCTAAGTGTTATCAGTCCCGGAACCAAAACATAAATTCCCCATGAACTCCCCAAGCTTGGGTGGCCCAGCCAGCCTCTGTGCTCTGTCACAGGTGCCTGACACCTGGTTCACTTTCAGTCAACACTGAGGACCCCACCCAGCCGACACTCCCAGCACTGGGGTGGGTGTAAGGGTGGAGAGCTGGGAAGAAGGGCCCCCGCAGGCAAAATAGAGGGTGGAGGGAAGGTTGCACCATGGATGTCAAAGGAAAAAGCGGACTCGGCTCTGGAAACTCCTACTTGCTGTCCACCTTTGCTACAGCATGTTAGAGTGGAAATTTTTGAGCATGCTTCCCCCTAAATAACTTGGCCATTAAATCCCAGCTGCAACTAACAAAATGGCCTCGCACGATAGATAATTGTTAGTTTTCTTGAGAACAGGATATCAGTAAGCCTTACAAGATAGACCACCTGTTAACTTTCCTGATAACAGGATGCAGTTACTTACTCCACCAGGCACCAGGACCCTGAAAATGACATGTTGATTTTGCCTAAGAAATATCACTTTGCTTTAAATTGTTTCAAATTGTTTGCTCTGTAAAACAAAACAAAACAAAACAAAACAGGAGGTAGTAAATGGGTATAAATATGGTCGGAAACAAAGGGTCGGGGCTGGGTGAAGAGAGCAGACAGCTGGCCAGTTAATTAAAAAAGGTTCCCAAAATTTTAATTTGGTCTGGACTCCAGTGGTCATTTACTCGCGTTCGCTCCACAACACAGCAGATGCTGACGTGAAGTCCCTCTGGCCCCCCAAACCCCGGTTCTCAGGCCTTGCCAGTCCGATTGTGCAGCACTGTCCTGCCTCTTCCTTCCCGGCTCCTGTTTTGCTCCCTTTGGGAGAACAACGGGGACCAATGGGAAGTTAGTTGGCCCCGAGTTAGGAGTGGAGAAGCAGATAGGATTGGATATTCGCCTTTTCCCAGAACTGTGCACATGATCTCAGCCTAGGCTTGGAGTACAGAAGCCAAACCGCAGGGCCCACATCCCTTGGTGGCAGGCAGGTCTCCATTGTCCCTGCCCCCCTCCACACACCCAGGTCCTCCAAGGCTCAGGAAGGACAGGATGCAGAAGGAGGCTTGTCTCGGAGTTCATCGCCTGAGGGAAGTGCCTTCAAAACAGCAGCAGATGTTTTCTGGTGCAGCCACTGCCATATTGGAACTGCACAGTGATGCTCCCACAGCCTCCACTCACCCCCCGCCCCCCCCCCCCCCCTCTCCCCTTAAAGCACTGACTGAGTCAGACATTGAGGTACTTCCTTGGGCAGCTGACAGTGGCATGGGATATGTAGATGATGTTCTTGCCAAGAGATTGCTCACTGAATCTTACCTTCTGTGGGGGCTTCTTGTGGTTGCTGGGTGGGAAGAAGCCTCTGTCCTCTGGTCTTGGACCCATGAGGCCTGTGAGAGGCAGATGTAAAGGATTCAATGCCAGCCCAGTCAGCGTGGCTCAGTGGTTGAGCGTCTGCCTATGAATCAGGAGGTCACAGTTCGATTCCTGCTCAGGGCACATACCCAGATTGCAGGCTCGATCCCCAGTGTGTGTGTGCGTGCAGGGGGGTGGGGTGGGGGTACAGGAGGCAGCCGATCAATGATTCTCTCTTATCACTGATGTTTCTATCTCTCCCTATCCCTTCCTCTCTGAAATCAATACAAAAATATTTTAAAAATATAAAATAATTTTTTTAAAAAAGGATTCAATGCCAGGATTCCTAGGTCTATCTGACCTGAGCCCACCACCAATTCACTGTGTGATTTGCCAAGTCACTTCAATCCGAGCCTTGGTTTTCTCCCTAATGGCAGTGTTGGACTAGATTAGCAATTTTCAATCAATGTGCTGCAAGAATTTTTAAAGCATGCAATACCTGACTATTTAGTCAGGGGCACTGACCTCTTTTCCCTTAGATTGCCAAATTAAAAAAATGGTAACAGCCAACACAACAATAACCATGAATGAATAAAAAATATACCTTTTTTTTTTGTCAGCTTGGCAAAAAATATGTTTTTGGTGTATTACAGAATTTTAGTAATTAGTTTACGTGTGCCGTGAGATGAAAAAGGTCGAAAATCCCTGGGCTGGATGATCTTAAGGTCTTCCGGCACTGACGTTTTGCAGGGTTCCCATCACCCTCAAGCCCTGGGGACTGAGAACCTCTTTGGACTGAGGTATGAGGGGCCTTCTTGGATTTCAGTTCCAATCCCACGTGTGTGAACTGGTGGCCTGGGGTGGGAAGGGCAGCCTATGGAAGCACCTGTGTCCTGAGTATCACCTTGTTGGGCTCCTTTGCCTTAACCTCCCAGGTGTGTTCCCGAGGGGTTCTGTGCAGCCCAGAGCTGAGCCAGGGAGGTCTGGCCTTATCACTAACTTCCCTGCTGGTGGTCACTGACTGGCCTCCCTGTGCTCCACATAGGACAGGAGGCAGAGGCACAGCAGGCTGGGTGGGGGTGGGGCCGCAGGTCAGCCATGGAGAGAAGGGAGCTGTGGAAGAAGGTGGGCTGTTCTGGTCCAGCCCCCCGCACCTCCCCCCGAGTCCCCCCAGGCCTGGTGCAGTGCAGCTCCCTGGGAACAGCTCCAGGCTTCAGGCGGTTGGTGCTGAAGCCCTGTGCATCCCACAGTGAGCTCACAGGCTCTGTGTGCACGAAAACCACCAGCCACCCGCTTCCCCATAAGCCTGCCTCAGCTCCTCTTCCCAGCAGGAACCCCCATCGGCTCCTCAGGTCAGCTCTTCACAGTGCTCTGGTCACCAGGAGATAGTGGTGACAGTACTTTCCCTTATTACGCAAGTTTGTGCATTGTTCAGAAAATAAAGACAGATAAGTAAAAAGAAGATAAAATCAGCCATAACCTGTTCTCCAAGAATGCTAATAAATTGAAGTACTTCCAGCTTTTCACCATGCATTTCTGTACAGATAAAATGTATAATTATATTCCAAAAAAATGTATAATTATAATCAGAAATAGGAATTACTTTACCTACTCATTTTCCATTTTCACTCATAACAGATAAGGACTTTCATTTAAATAATCAGACTTCCCATTAATAAAATTAATAATTCCTTCATATCATCTCACACCACATCAAACCTAGTTCAAGTTTTTCTAATTAGATAAAAAGTGACTTTTTGTTTATTTGTTTTTTTAATCCTCACCAGAGGATATTTCCTCCATTGCTTTTCAGAGTGGAAGGGAGAGAGGGACAGAGAGAGAGAGAGAGAAACATTGATGTGAGAGACACATCGACTGATTGCCTCCTGCACGATCCCCGACCAGGAGAGACCAGAGGATGGGGAGTGAACCCGCAACCCAGGCAGTGCTCTTGACTGGAAATGGAACCTTTGACCCTTAGGTGCTTGGGCTGCTACTCTAACCACTGGCCAGGGCTATACAACATCATTTATAACCACTATATTCCATTGTGTGGATGTACTATCATTTACAATGCAAATCACAATATTTTGGTTATTTGGATAGTGTTTAGGCCTTGGTCTTATGATAAAGTTGTGATGACTATCCTTGTGCATGTATTTTTGTACTCCTGATGTATTTCCTGAAGTTATGTTATATTTATAATGAAAATAGTTGGGTTTGAAGGGTATTATATCTTAAAAGTGACCTGGTTAGACAAGAAAACAAAATATTGATATTGAGACTAAGAAAACCAGAGATTGGGGGTGCCCCACGACATGTACAATGTGGGAGGACTCTGGAGTCCGGGCACCTTTCAGGGGTGCCGTGAAGCCACAGGCTGTCTGGCTTCAGGACAACCTTAGGAGAGCTGGAGGCTTGGGCCTCACCATCTTGGACTGGTCACCACTTCTTCAGGCCTCAGTTCCTTATTAGTGAACTCAGTGGTCCCTTCCAGCTCCGGGACTACTGCCAGGACATGAAAACATGGGGTTCACAGGAACTGTGGCTGGGGTACTGTGGAGCTGTGAACTCCGTCAATGCGTCTGTACTGGAAGACTCTGCCCACTCTGCCAAGCCTCAACACCAGGGGACTCTGTGTACCAATCACCAAACTTGAACAAGTAACTAAGAGTGTTACAGAAAACCGAAGAACAAAGCAATACTTAGAGAGATGGAGTTACATTTATTATGCGCAGGTCCAGAGGAAAATGTATCTCAAATTCTGGGCCCCAACATGCAGGAATTTTCCTTATTTATATGATTTTACCTTTTTTGTTTCCCAAATATGGAGTGTTTCTGGCCCCTTTTGCAAGTTCTTAAAGAGCCCGTATGTGCTGGGGCCTTGAGACCTCAACCAGAGGCCTGGCCTGGCGCCAGCACTGATAACCTTGTCTGGGAAGGTTCAATGGCCCCTCTGAAGTGGGAGTAGTCTTAGCAAGCAAGAATTTACAGAAGCCAAACAGCAGGGTTAAAATTTCAAACAGCAGTTTTCATATAAGATGGATGCTTCAAGAGGAAGTGAAGGTGGTGTGTATAGAATGTTCCTTTTTCAGCTCTGGCCTCTCAAGTAGATGCAGATCCATGTGGCATAGAATAAACTGGAGTAGTTATGTAGATACAAATCTGGTATTCTCTGGACCTCAAGAGATTAGCCACTTATAGGACTCTTTAGGAACTTGGTCTTCTGAGTGAGTGATTCAAATATAATTGCCAGATTACTTTTTTAATCTCTTGTCACATATATATTAATGCTGTGCTTACGTGGCCTAACAATATAATTTAGAGTGTGTTTGCATGTTTTTGCCGTGTACGGAATGAGACTGCCAGCGTAGACAGTATCAAGGACTGATGATTCCAAAGAACTTTCCGGAAAGCTGTTATCAGTAAGCAGAATGAAGGACAACAGATTACCTGAGGGAGGGGAATGAGGAAAAGGCTAAGAAGAAAAGGAACTAGTAGTGTATTCGGGGCACAGTGAAGAAAGTGACTCAGCTGGGGCCTTTGGAGACTGGAGACAGGTTCAGGGAAGCAGCTGGGATTTCAGCAGGAACAGACAGGCTTCACCAGAGCTCATAGGAGTCTACCCCAGTCTTGGCTTCCCTGGTGCCACATACAAAAGTCCCACATCTTGCCCTGGCCGGTGTGGCTCAGTTGGTTGAGCATTGTTCCACGCACCAAAAAGTCACCAGTTTGATTCCTGGTCAGGGCACATGCCTGGGGTGCGGGTAGCAACCAATCAATGTTTCTCTCTCTCTCTCAAATCAATAAACATATCTATTTTTTAAAAGTCCCACATTTTGCTGTACACCTGAAACGAGAACCATGAGTAGCACCTATTACCCTGCTCAGTGGTCCCCTAAAGTCATCCTGCCTTTTCCCAGAACAGGGCTCCAGAGGGATTTAAGCTTCCCAGGGGAAGACAGATCTTGCTGGGATGGTTGGCTGCAGAGTTTCTGCCGTCCTGTACGTGTCTTGTCATGGGCCAGACTAGAGGAAAAGCTCTCCTGCATTTGGAAACGGTGGTAAAAGAAGAGGCCAGTGGGATCGAAAAGGAAAATGGGGGGGCTTGCCACCTAGTTCAGTATCTGGTTAAAACTGGAGTCTTACTTCCCCACTCGGACTGACTGGGGCGGAGCTGCAGAGCCTAACCCCAGGGCCCCGCCACAGCTGACTCAGGTGGAGCTGCGGAGCATGCCCCCAAGGCTCCACCAAGACTGACTTGGGTGGAGCTGTGGGGACCCTGAGGGCTCAGAGCCTCCGCAGAAAGACTTTGGTTGCAGCTCATTCCCAGGAATAAGGAGAGGGAGGGGCCAGCCACTTCTGGGCTGCCTGGGTGGGGTGTATGTTACATCATGGGCCCAAGGGTCACTTGTGAGGCCTGAAAAACTGGGGTGAAACCACTGGTTCTGAGAAGTCAGCTGTTTGCATGCTTTGGGTCTTTTTAATTAGTCATCTTCTTTATCTGATGACAAGCTGAGTAACTGCCCATGGCAGGGGGGGGGGGGGCAGTCTTTGGCACCTCTCTTTGTTCTTAGCTACGTTTGTGGTTTCTAATAACCCTCCCATTTTCAGAGGAATTGAGTTGTTACTCGTTTATGAATTTATTATCTGTGCTTTCTTCATCCCTCAGGCTTGCCTTGGTTACTTCCTTCTTTTGCTCCCTCACCTTGTGGAGGATTTTGGGTTTCCTGAGTCCTTTTACTTATTTATTTATTTATTTATTTATTTATTTATTTATTTATTTTTTAAAATATATTTTATTGATTTTTTACAGAGAGGAAGGGAGAGGGATAGAGAGTTAGAAACATCGATGAGAGAGAAACATCGATCAGGTGCTTCCTGCACACTCCCTACTGGGGATGTGCCTGCAACCCAGGTACATGCCCTTGACCAGAATCGAACCCAGGACCTTTCAGTCCGCAGGCTGACGCTCTATCCACTGAGCCAAACCGGTTTTGGCTTCCTGAGTCCTTTTAAATTAGGCCAGAGAGAACATTACCTCATGTTTCTAGTTTTTTACTTCTTTTTTAAAAATATATTTTTATTGATTTCAGATAGGAAGGGAGATGGAGAGAGAGATAGAAACATCAATGATGAGAGAGAATCATTGATCAGCTGCCTCCTGCATGCCCCTTACTGGGGATTGAGCCTGCAACCAGGCATGTGCCCTTGGCCGGAATGGAACCCTTCAGTCCGCAGGCCGATGTTCTATCTGCTGAGCCAAACCAGCTAGAGCTATTTCTATTTTTTAAACTGACTTTTTACTGTAAGAAGTTCTAACAATATTTTTATCATTCCTGGTAGTTTCTATGAACAATTAAGTCCTATTTTAACCTTGCTTTTGCAAAATGCGGATTTAAGTGTTTTCTCCAGGCCTTACTCAGCCTTTGGTAGTATATTGCTATCTAAAAAACCCTGTCAAATACTTACCCCCTAGTAGTTCTCACAATACTGTATCTGATGCCTGGTTTAATTAGACCTCATGCCATTAGATGTGACCTCTTCCAGATCACTTCTCTTCATGTCCCACTGTTTTTAATTATTGCTTCTACAGCTGACCACCTCTCTTGATGAATCCTTTTGAAGCTTCCATTTCTTTCTTTTTAAAATATTTTTATTGATTTCAGAGAGGAAGAGAGAGGGAGAGAAAGACAGAAACATCAATGATGACAATCGTTGATCAGCTGCCTCCTGCATACCCCACACTGGGGATCAGGCCTGCAACCAGGGCATGTGCTCTGACAGGGAATCAAAACGTGACCTCCTGGTTCATAGGTCAACACTCAACTACTGAGCCATGCCAGCATTCATATCTTGAAGTTTTCTACGGAAAGAGGAAAATCAATTAAGATCCTTATCTTAAGTTGTTAATTCCCTTTCCTTCAGGGTGTGAGTCCTTTCCTTCACTCTCTTCTCTTTTCCCAGGTTTTAGAAGTGACGTTCAAAAATATTTCATTTTAGCTTCTTTTAAAAATCTTTTCCCAGCCCTAGCTAGTTTGGTTCAGTGGACAGAGCATCAGCCTGCATACTGAAGGGTCCTGGGTTCAATTCCTGTCAAGGGCACATGCCAAGGTTTCAGGCTCAATCCCCAGTAGGGGGTGTGCAGGAGGCAGCCAATCAATGAATCTCTCTCATATATGTTTTTATCTCTCTCTCCCCTTTTCCTTTCTCTCTGAAATCAATAAAATATACTTAAAAACAAATATTTTCCAGAGTCCCCTAACTACTCCTCAAGTTCTGCATTCACATTGGTATGGTCCTATTTGATATCATCTCTGAATTTACAGAGTTGGCAAGTAGTTAGGCAGCGAAATGTCATGAAGAATCATATTACTCTGAGCTTTACCATATTATCTCATTTCACCATCACACTTGGCAGGAAATGAGACTCAGGGCAGTGATGGAACCCGAATGCAGATAACTGACACATGGGGGTTGAGCACCAAAGACAATTATACCCTAACCACAGTGATGCTGCATTTTCTTCATGATATTCTCCATCACCATGTGGCCCTTGTACCTTGTTATTTTCTTTGTTTAGTTGCTAAACTGGTCAACCAGTTGTTTAATTTGGCTGTATGTAGGCTTTCTATGCCAGTTTTCTTGGAATTGCTGATTATTTATTCTCCTGTGTAATAGAGATTTAACTCAGCTGATAAACAGATGTCCCTACCATACCCCAACTCCAATTTTCCTAGAAGCCTCCCTTTTTAATGATTTGGAGTTTATCCTTGCAGATACACACACACACACACACACAGTCTCACAGTCTCTCTCTCTCTCTCTCTCTCTCTCTCTCTCTCTCTCTATATATATATATATATATATATATATATATATTACACACACATGGATTTAATTTTACAAAAGTGGATCACATCCTGTTTATTATATATTTCCATGTCAGTACATGTGGATTATATTCATTCTTTTTAATGCTAACATTATTCCACACATGGATGTACCATATATCACCATATATCCTTTATCATTCTCCTGTTGGTCGGTATTTAGGTTTCTTCTAATATGTTACTATTTTAAATACAATTAATTTCCTTGTATACATATCTTTCCACATAAATGCATAAAATATTTCTGTAGGATTCTTAGAAGTAGTGTTTCCATGCAGAAGGATATTGCCACAATTTTTAAGCATCACCCATATGCTCCCTTAGGGAGGCAAACATTCCTCTTTTCTTTCAGAATAAATACTGCTTAACCAATTGGATATCTGTAACTCTTCAGCATTTCTCCCATTGTTTCTTCCTTATTTGGGTTCCTTTTAAGCACCTTATCCCTTCTGGTGATTTTTTTTTTAAGTAACTTTCATCTA
Organism: Cnephaeus nilssonii; assembly: GCF_951640355.1. NCBI lineage: Eukaryota > Metazoa > Chordata > Mammalia > Chiroptera > Vespertilionidae > Cnephaeus > Cnephaeus nilssonii. The sequence continues at coordinate 47,514,541 of NC_137075.1, forward strand.
TCCCAGGAATCATTCATAGAAATAGATAAGATAGACATGGATGTCATATTTAATTGAGGGTGCCGACTTGGAGGACAGAGGTGATAAACTTGACCCTTGCCAGTTGTAATGTTACATAAAGTAAAACAGCACATACAGAAGGCAATCCATCAATGTTTCTCTCTCACATCAATATTTCTCTCTCTCCCTTCTTCTCTCTAAAATCAATAAAATAAACAGAATAACATGTTAGAGGATGTTACAGTTTTCTATTGCTGCATAAAAACCAACCCACATTTAGTGAGTTAAAACAGAAACATTGATCCCTAGCTGGTTTAGCTCAGTGGATAGAGCATCAATATGGGGACTGAAGGATCTCAGGTTTAATTCTGATCAAGGGCACGTACCTCAGTTGCAGGCTCAATCCCTGGCCTGGGTCAGGGCAAGCAACCAATTGATGTCTCACTCGTATTGATGTTTCTCTCTCTATTTTCTACCTTCCATTCTCTCTGAAAATCAATGGAGAAAATATTATCGGGTGAGGATTAACAGAAAAAAAACAAAAATAAAACAGAAACATTGAAATTTTAGAAATTTTCTTTTGACACAATCAGCCTTAATAATAATTTTGATTTAGCAACAATCACTGCAACACATCAGCTTTGAACCTTTCTGTGCTGGCTGCTAGCCCTTGCATATACTGGGTGGGTAAAAGTAGGTTTATAGTTGTACTACAAATAAATAATACAATAATTAATAAAGTACAAAAATAAACTCTGTTTCACATACTGACAGCTGTAAACCTACTTTTGCCCACCCCTGTAAGTAACTGTAATTTTAAAATATTTTTATGATTTTGAAAGTAATATATGCTTGTTATAAACAAAAATCACAGAAATGTGATGATAGAAAATGAAAGTCACTCTTAGTTCTATTCAACCCAAGAATAAGCACTGTCAACAATTTATAAATAAACTAGAGGCCTGCTGCACAAATTCGTGCACAGGTGGGGTCCAGCTGCCCACCCGGATGGGGGCGGATAGGGGCTGGGCTGGCCAGGGGAGGGGCTGTGGGAGGTTGGTGGGGACCTACTGGGGCCCCAATCAGGCTGGGGCTGGTTGGCTGCTGCAGAGTGCTGGTCACTGTTCATTTCGTCATTCTGGTCACTTGGCTTTTATAAAGATATAGATATAGATATAGATATAGATATAGATATAGATATAGATATAGGTATAGGTATAGATATAGATATAGATATAGACATAGACATAGACATAGACATAGATATAGGTATTTTGGGTCACCATCAAAACACAGCTACAATTTATTTTCACTTAATAAATCTTAACCACTTTATTTTTTTAAGTATATTTTTATTGATTTCAGAGAGGAAGGGAGAGGGAGAGAGAGAGAGAGAAACATCAATGATAAAAGAGAATCACTGATAGACTACTTCCTGCATGCCCCCATTGGGGATTAAGCCTGCAACCCAGGCATGTACCCTGTCTGGGAATGTGCTGTGACCAGGAATCAAATGGTGACCTTCTGGTTCATAGGTCAATGCTCAACCACTGAGCCATGCTAGGCTGGGCAATCTTAACCACTTTAAATGCTTAGTAAATCTTTGTAGTTTTTCCATAAAGACTTTTGTTTGGCCCTAATCGGTTTGGCTCAGTGAATAGAGCGTTGGCTTGCGGACTCAAGGGTCCCAGGTTGGATTCTGGTCAAGGGCATGTACCTTGGTTGCGGGCACATCCCCAGTAGGGAGCGTGCAGGAGGCAGCTGATCGATGTTTCTCTCTCATCGATGTTTCTAACTCTCTATCCTTCTCCCTTCCTCTCTGTAAAAAATCAATAATATATATAGATATTTTAAAAAAGACTTTTGTTTGGATTGTTTTAAAGTTTGTTTGTTTGTTTAGCTGGGCTGGCATGGCTCAGTGGTTGACCATCAACCTATGAATCAGGAGGTCACAGTTTGATGCCCAGTCAAAGCACGTGCCCAGGTATCAGGCTCTATCCCCAGTGTGGAGGCAGCTGATGAATGATTTTCATCACTGATGTTTCTATCTCTCTCTCCCTCTCTCTTCCTCTCTGAAATCAATAAAAAATATATTTAAAAATGTTTTTAATGGTTGATTTTTTTGTTATTTAAAAAATGTATTTTATTGATTTTACAGAGAGGAAGGGAGAGGGATAGAGAGTTAAAAACATCAATGAGAAACGTTAATCAGCTGCCTCTTGTACGCCCCCTACTGGGGATTGAGCCAACAACCAAGGTACATACTGTTGACCATAATCAAACCCAGGACCCTTCAGTCCACGGGCCCCCGCTCTATCCACTGAGCCAAACTGGTTAGGGCTGGTAATTTTTGAATTAAAACTCTTAAACCACTGGTTTTAAATAAAGAAAGAGCTTGGCTTTTATTTTGGCTATCATACTTATCTATATGTACTTTCTCCTTACTTGCAAAATAATTCTAATCTCACCCACTTGCATGATTAATATGAGAAATCCGAGAATGTACTGGAAAAATACTTTGTAAAATCCAAAGTCATATGTATAAAGTCCTATTAATACAAACCCCTTTAGCTTTTCTTCTAGAAATTTCAGTTCTTCAGCTCTAGCTTTTTTCTCTTCTTCCAGCTGTTTGACCAACTTTTCAGATTTTTCCTCCTTTTGCTGTAATTTATCCAGCTCATCCAGAACTTGCTTTAATTCTTCCTCAAAAAGATTCTTCTCTTTCATCATGTCCTCTTGAAAAGAACAGAGCTTCTGCTGAAGACTAGAAGATAATTCCTCCTCTTGTTGCAGAAATGAATCAATTTGCAACTCTTTTTTTTTTTTAATATGTTTTATTGATTTTTTACAGAGAGGAAGGGAGAGAGATAGAGAGTTAGAAACATCGATGAGAGAGAAACATCAATCAGCTGCCTCCTGCACACCCCCTACCGGGGATGTGCCCGCAACCAAGGTACATGCCCTTGATCAGAATTCAACCTGGGACCCTTGAGTCCGCAAGCCAACGCTCTATCCACTGAGCCAAACCAGTTTCGGCTGCAACTCTTTTTTGTTGTGGCTTTTCATGTTCTTGTTTTTCAAGAATTAACTTCTCTTTTAAGTTTTGCATTTCAGAACTCAGATGTTCATCCCGTTCTCTGTCCCTGTTGATGAGGTTTCCTTTTTCTTTTTCAAGCAGCTGACATTTAGCATTCAGGTCTTTTACTCGTTCAGACAACATAACTATATTTTCTTCAAGAGACTGCGTAAGGCTTAAAAACATCATAATTCTTCTCTTTCAAATTTTCTTCTAACTGGTCAATGTCTAGCTTGTATTTTTCCATTTGATCTGAGGCACAACTTATTTCTTCAATGTATTCCAAGAGTTTTTCCATTTCAGATTTCTCATCAATCCTTTCTTTCTGTATTGAAACAAGTTTCCCCTTGAGCTGTGCTACTTTCCCTTGGGAATCTTCCAGATTCTTCTGGGTGACCTGCAGTTTCACCTCCATGCCTTGTTGTTTAGCCATCATACTCCTCATCTTAGTTTCTCTTTTGTTTCTAAGCTTCATCAGCTCAAGGCTTAGAATTCTCAGGTTCTTCTGGTTACTATCTTCAGAAAACTTAGATTGGAGTAGTTGGTTAGTCCTGGTTAATTCAGTACGCTGCTTTTCCAGCATAGCGTTGCTTGCAGACAGAGAGGTTTTTTCCCCTGACTGCAGCGCTGAGCCTTGCTTCCATCTTCTCCAGCTCAGCTTCCAGATGCTGGAGACGCTTGTCCTGAGTACCGCGTTCCTGCAGGAGGACACGAATCTCTTTTTCCAACAGCTTCAAGTCTTTATCATTCTTTTGAGATTCCGTCTTTAATTCCAAAGTCTTAACTTTTCTTGCTGAAGCAGGCAAGGTAGTATCTTTATCAACAGTAAGATTTTGTTGAGATTCTTTTTGGTTTTTAAATCTTTGTGATTTCTGAAAGGATACTGGTCCTTTCAATAATTCTGAAGCTTTCACATCATAAGCACCTGGAGATAGTGCACAACCAGAGGGTCATTGAATCATTTCAGAGGCACCTTAGGAAAGGCATGATGACCACCAGCTCCACAAACCGAAGGGAACTAGTGTTCCTGGACTAATGGTTGATTTTTAATGTTTCTTCCCCTCTTATTACAAATATTTTGCATTTTTAAAACATTGTACACAATTATAAGGAGGAAAATAAGATCAGCTATAATGTCCTCATCTAGAGTTAACCACTGTGAACATTCTGGTGCATTTTCTTCTATAAAATGTAAGTCTTTGTTCATATTTCTAATTATTTTCTTGGGATAGGTTCCTACAAGAGAAATTAGTGAAAAAAAGAGGCTTAAATATTTTAAGACTCTTGAGATATTTTGCCAAATTTCCTGAGTATAAAATTTCATTGGAAATGTCATAATATTTTATTTGACTGTGGAATTAACTATCTTCTTACTGTTGGACAGATGATTATAGCTGTCTCGTAGGGTTGCTGAGGGAGTTAAATGGCAGAGCATATTAGGGAACCCAGCCCTGGGCCTGACTCGGAGGGGAACTCCATTACTTTGTATGCCTATCTTCTCCTTCAAACACTTCAAGTGATGACATTCTTGTCCCCCATAAAACTCAACCCTAAACTGCCTCCCCTCCCCATCTTGGGGTCACTCCAGTTTACCCCCTAAGGCCTATGTGTCAACCCTCCTGAACCTGGACCGTACAAGACTCTTGTTTTCCCTAATGCGATATGCTAAGGTGACAACCCTCCATCAAAGTCACTGACACACTGGGTGTCAGCAGATCCTAAGGTAGTAGGAATTCTGAGATGTTCTTTCCTTCTGAGGCACTTTAGGGCTGAGTTTTCTGGGAAGGTCTACAGTCTGAACAGGTAGAATGTGGACTCTAGCCCAGACGAGTGTGTACAATTGACCTTAATCCCTCAAGGTGTAGCTCACAATCTCCCTTTTCCAGAGACCTTTTCTGACCTCATTGGGCCCTCACAGCTCTCCCATTCATCTTGGTATTTATTCAGTCACTTATTGTGTAATTTAATTTATTCATCAAATACTCTGGGAGAATCTGCTCTGTGCCCAGCACTGTGCTAGGCAGTGAGTTAATGACATTGATTAGCAAAGGCATAAGTCCTACCTTCTAGGGGCTCCCAGCATAACGGGAAAGAAGAGCATTGAGTCAGCACTGTGCTTGCAAGTGTGATGAGGTACTGAACTTTCTCCCCTGAGCTGGGCTGGGAGTGTGTGCTTAAAAAAAAAAAGTATTATATAGCCCTAGCTGGCTTAGCTCAGTGGATAGAGTGTCAGCCTGCGGACTGAAGGGTCCCAGGTTCGATTCCAGCCAAGGGCACATGCCTGGGTTGTGGGCTCAATCCCCAGCGGGGGGCATGCGGGAGGCGGCGGACCAATGATTCTCTCACATCACTGAGGTTTCTCTCTCTCCTTCTCCCTTCCTCTCTGAAATCAATAAAGAAATATATATTTTTTTAAAAGAAAGTATTATATATGTCCCCTTTTTCTCCCATTGATCCTTTATGGGACTGTGTCTTGCATACATTTTGGGTCCCATGGATCTATGATCTGTATTCACAGTAGTTGCTCAACAAGTATCATTTGAACAATTAACAATGGGAAACAAATAATGAAAACGTTTTATTGCTTCTTAATTATCGCTTTATACATCTTTAGAGGCACCACGATGGAAACAGCAAGCTTTCTCTGTAAAATGAGGGCAAGCAAATATATCTCCTCCAAAGAGTTATTGTGAAGATTAAATGAGGCAATTTGCATAAATGTGGTATAAGATCTAACACATATAAACTCTGACATGTTAGTTCCCTTCCCCAAGCCAACTGAACCTCAGATGAGAGGCCGAGAAAGCTGTTTCCCTAATATAGGCCTTCCATTCATTCAGGACAATAAGTGTAGAAGAAAACAGTGAAATTTTCTTTTGGGAAGGGACTTACTTCCCCCCTCCCCTTTTTTTCCCCAGACGAACCAAGCACTTTATTTAATTATAACCACACACTCATTCGCTACTTAAAAAAAACATTCAGGTCTATACTGAAAATACTTCCTCTGTAGTTTCCAGAACATTGTTTTGTTCCCATCACATTTCCCACTCAATCCTGGAGCTGCTGACTTGAAATCACGTTTGTCCTGTGCACTGTAGGAAGCTCCAGGAGACTTCACCCATGTCATGGATTTCTCGATCCCTTGTTTTCCATCACCCATTGAAACAATTAGTTCAACTTAGCAGAAACATTTGAGAAATAGATCTTTGCGCAATAACCCAGCACCCTCCAGGGTTTTAAAAGTGAAGAATGTTACTTGTGCAAGTCAGAATCTGATACCAATTAAATGGTGACAGCTTTGCCAATAAACAAGAAAATGCTCTTCCATGGCTAGGAAGGGTCCCTTTATTTTCTTGGTGAGAAAATTGAGGCCCAGAGAACACAGATAACTTCCTTAAGGTCACACAGTGATTTTATTCTATTTATTTATTTATTTATTAGAACTCAATCATTAAAATAATTAAAATAATCTATTTTACTGGAAAAAGGATTTTTAAATTTTCATTGATTGATTATTTTTTTAAAATAAATCTTTATTGTTCAGATTATTACAATTGTTCCTCTCTTTCCCCCCCCCCCCCATAGCTCCCCTCTACCAGATTCCTACCCCACCCTCTGCCCTTCCCCCCCCCCCACTGTCCTCCTCCATAGGTGTACGCTTTTTGTTCAGTCTCTTCCCGCACTCCCCACTCCCCTTTTCCCCCAAGAATTGTCAGTCCACTCCCTTTCTATGCCCCTGGTTCTATTATATTCACCAGTTAGTACTGTTCATCAGATTTTTTATTCCCTTGGTTTTTAGATTCACTTGTTGATAGTTACCTATTTGTTGTTCATAATTTTTATCTTTATCTTCTTCTTCCTCTTCTTAAAGAATACCTTTCAGCATTTCATATAATTCTGGTTTTGTGGTGATGAACTCCTTTAGCTTTTTCTTATCTGTGAAGCTCTTTATCTGGCCTTCAATTCTGAATGATAGCTTTGCCGGGTAGAGTAATCTTGGTTGTAGGTTCTTGCTATTCATCACTTTGAATATCTCTTGCCATTCCCATCTGGCCTGCATAGTTTCTGTTGAGAAATCAGCTGACAATCATATGGGTGCTCCCTTATAGGTAACTAACTGTTTTTCTCTTGCTGCTTGTAAGATTCTCTCTTTGTCTTTTGCTCTTGGCATTTTAATTATGATGTGTCTTGGTGTGGTCCTCTTTGGATTCCTTTTGTTGGGGGTTCTGTGTGCTTCCTGGACTTGTAAGTCTATTTCTTTCACCAGGTGGGAGAAGTTTTCTGTCACTATTTCTTCAAATAGGTTTTCAGTATCTTGCTCTCTCTCTTCTTCTGGGACCCCCATAATTCTTATGTTGGTATGCTTGAAATTGTCCCAGAGGCTTCTTACACTATCTTCAACTTTTTGTATTCTTTTTGCTTTTTGCTTTTCCAGAGGATTGTTTTTTGCTTCTTGGTATTCCAAATCTTTGACTTGATTCTTGCGATCCTCTAGTCTGCTTTTAGGTCTCTGTATAATATTTTTTATTTCAGTCAGTGTATGCTTAATTTCTAGTTGATCCTTTTTCATATCCTCGAGGTTCTCGTTTAATTTATTGGCCTTTTCTAGGAAATTCTTGAAAAAACCTTATAACCGTGGTTTTGAACTCTATATCCAGTCTTTTGCTTTCCTCCATTTCCTTCCATTGTGGCCTGCCTCTTTGTCTCTGCATTTTAGCTTCTTCCCTGAGTTGATGGAGTGGCTTTGTGTGTTAGGTGTCCTAGCAGGGCCCAGTAGCTCAGCCTCCCAGTTACCTGTGGTGGACCCTCTTGGTGCACCCCTTTGTGGGCTGTATGTGCAGTCTTGTTGTAGTTAAGCCTTGCTTGTTGTTGGTATCACTGGGGGGAGTTGATCTCCAAGCCAATTGGCTGTGAGGATCAGCAGTGTCTCCGCTGGGAGGGTTTCTGTGCTCAGCTTGGATGGGGCGGAGTCTCCGGGTGGTGCAGACAAGCTTTGGTTTCCTGTCCGCCCTGCCCTAAGAGGGCCCTGTTCACCGTGTCCCGCAATAATGGCTGCGCACCTCTGAGAGAAGGCTGCTCTTGAGTTTCACCCGCTGCCAGACAGTCCAGTTTCTCCTCGACCAGAGCTGGATATCAGTGCAGTCGGGAGGTTTTATTTTCCTCCCGAACGAGAAAGCTAGCTGCACATTTGGTGCCTGCCCTCTCCGCGCGCCTCGAGTAAGCCAGTCGCGTATTCAACCGCCCGCCCTCTCCGTGCTCACAGATCTCCACACCTCCACAGCTCCTGAGGCTCAGCGTCCTTTTCTCTTTTTTTCTAGTTGTAGATCTTCCACTCAGCCAACTTTCCGGTGGTTCTGGACGATGTCCACTCTGTTTTCCAGTTGTAGTTTTAAAATTGTTGTGGTAGGCAACAATTAGGTGTTTACCTTATGCCGCCATCTTGGTTTCTCTGATTGATTATTTTTTTAGAGAGAGAGGAAAGGAGAGGAGAGAAACATTGATTTGTTGTTCCACTTGTTTATACATTCATTGGTTGGTTCTTGTATGTGCCTTGATAGGGGATCAAAATGCAACCTTGGTGTATCAGGATAATGCTCTAATCACTGAACTGCCTGGCCAGGGCTTAAATGGGAAAAGGATTTAAAGAGACATTTTTCCAAAGAAGATATATAAATGGCCAATAAATACATGAAAAAACACAGAACATCATTTTGTGGAAATGCAAGTCAATAGCACAATGAGATACCATTTCACAGCCCCTAGGATAGCTGCAAAGCAGATAAAGTGTTGACAAGAATGTGGAGAAACTGGAACACTCTGACATTGTTGGTAGGAGTGCAAAATAGTACAGCCACTTTGGAAAAGTTTTTCAATTCCCCAAAAAGTTTAAACATAGAATTACCATATGACCTAACAATTCCTCTGCTAGATCTATACCCAAAAGAAATAAAAACTTATGTCCACATAAATATTTGTACATAAATGTTCATAGGAGCATTGTTCATAATAGCCAAAAAGTTGGAAACGACCCAAATTTCCATCAATTGATGAATGGATAAACAAAATATAGTATATCCATACAATGGAATATTATTCAGTGGTAAAAAGAAATAAAGTATTGATACATGCCATAACACAAATGAACCTTGAAAACATTATGCTAAATGAAAAAATATGTACAGAGATAAAAAGTAAATTAGTGGCTGCCTAGGGGAAGGAGACAGGAGTGATTGCTAATGAAGCTGGGTTTTCTTTTTGGAGTGATAAAAATGCTCTAGAATTGATTGTTGTGATGGTTGCACAACTCTGTGCATATATTAAAGGCCATAGAAGCCCTGGCCAGTGTTCTCAGTGGTTACAGTATTGGCCCAGGCACTGAAAGGTCTTGGGTTTGATTCTTGGTCAAGGGCATGTACCTAGGTTGCAGGTTCAATCCCCTGCCCCAGTCGGGGAGTGTGCGGGAGGCAACCAATTGATGTGTCTCTCTCATATCAATGTTTCTCTCTCTCTCTCTTTCTCTCTTTCTCTGTCTCTCTCTCCCTACTCCCTCCCTTCTACTCTCTCTAAAATCAATGGAAAAAATTTCTGCAGGTGAGGATTAACAAAACAAAAACATAAAGTAAAAAAATAAAAGCCATTGAATTGTATACTTTTTTTTTCAGAGACACATGAACATAATTTATTAAATTCACCATACAAAGAAGATAGCACAGGAAAATATACAAGAACTGGAAAGGCCCATGGAAATCAACCAGTCTGAACCCCTGGTTTGTTTCATTTATTTATTTTTAAATATGTTTTTATTGTGTTTTTAGAGAGAGAGAAAGGGAGAGGGAGAGATGATAGAAATATTGATGATACAGAAGCACTGATAGGCTGCCTCCTGCACTGGGGATCGAGCCCACCACTCGGGCATTTGCCCTGACTGGGAATCAAAACAGCAACCTCTTGGTGCATGGGATGACACTCAATCCACTGAACCAGGGCTAAACCCTTGGTTTTACTAATGATGAAACTGCACAAAGAAACCAGAACACCAATATAGACAAAGCCATAACGACACACAGAAACACCCAGACTTAGGCTCTGGTCTTGAACCAAATAGAACCTAAAGCCTTCATCTACGTTTATTTTTTATTTTTCTGTGCCCTATCGTACCACTGAGGCTTTTCTCCCTCTTGATGCTACAGGAGGAGCCCTAAATAAAACACTAGAGTGGCAGGGTCATTCAGAGCCAGGAAGACAACAGACCCACATGAAGCAGAGGGTGTAGAGGGGATCCAGGAAGAATTCAATTCCTCCCCAAGAGTCCTGATCACCCTCTTCCCCCAAATATACATCCAGACCTGATGTCTCAGGGCAAATATACTTGCATTCCCGAGGTACTGATCAGGTGTGGAGGAGGAAGGCAAGAAGCCGGTAGAGGAAAGAGAAGATTTATAACAATGAAGTCTAGTGGGAACACTTTTCCCAGTGTCGAGCCAATCCAAGCATCACAAGAGAAGGCTGTAGAACTCAGTTACTGAGTCAGTTGTGAGATATAAGTAAAAACACCAATAACTTAGCAAAATAAATACAATGAGAGTCTCGCTGACATTGATATAACCCAATGAAAATAGATTTTAAGCTCTAAGTCAGTCAAGATGACTGAGGTGTACCTTGTACCACATCTTAGGGGAACCCCTAAGACATTTTGGGAGTCTTCAAAGCAGAGAAGTCACACGTAACTGTAGCCCTACACAATCTTTCTGCTCAAAGCTACACCCTGAGTATACATCCCCTTCTCCCCAGAAAGACAGACTTCAGTCGAAGCTGAAGGAGACCCGGGTCAGCATGAGCTGAGGGTGGAACCGGTAGAAAAACAGTTTGTTGCTAAGAACTGCGCTGTGTTTTGTGAGGAACTTGGTTCCCCTGGTACACTATCCAACATCTGTGTGTCCATCTTCTAGAGCCGAGGCAAATCTTGTCATCTCTTCCCTTCTCCCAACTGGCTGAGGGCCCGGGGCAGCTGAACCCCAGCCTACAACAGAAGGGAGGCTCTGCTAAGAGAAAAACAGTAACTACAGGGATAAGGGTACCGCCCTGGCTCCTGCCGGCAGGTTATTGTCCGCCAAGGGTGGCAGTGTCCAGAGGAGGCGCTCATCCTCTATCCACCCAGCATACCGAGGACAGGAGCTCAGAAATGGGGCCACAGCCTCAAGCCCTATGGGCAGCCAGGGATCGGTCAGGAAGTTAAAGTCAGTGCTAGGCCAACAGGGGTGGCGAGTTTCTCCACAGGCGAGAGGCAGCAGCAACAGCATCCTCCTCCTCCTCAGCTCATGTTTCTACCACTCGGATGAGAAGCATGGGCTTAGGGCTGGGGGCTTGGCTATCCTAATGCTGCCCAGATTCTCAGTCTTGGCCCAGGTCTGGGTGCTGAAGTTGGCGTGACTGACCTGCTTCTCTATCAGGTGTTCCATCCGGTCATGCATCTGTAAACTCTCTGCTTCCTGGTAGGCCATTTTCTCCTTGAGCGCCTGGATGCTGGTGTCCTGTGACTGGATCACAGCTTTGGAATTCTGGAGCTGCTCTGTCATTTGCCGGACTTTCCGCTGCTGGCTCTTAAGCATGTCATCCAAGTGGTGGATCTTCTCCCGCAGCCCAGCCACTTCCTTTTCCAGGTGAGCAGCCTTTTCCTGTTCTGCTCGGCCGTCAGCATTCTTGCTCCGAAGTTCCTCCAGGGCCGCCTCCCCTTCCCTGTCCTTCTCCAGGAAGGCCTGATGCTCTGTCTCCATCCGGAGCAAGTGCCTCTGCAGCTCTCTGATTTCCACCTCTGTCTGCTCCGCTCTGTCCTCTGCTCTTTGAAGGGCCAGGTGACTCTGCTCAGCTTCTCTCTGGTATCGGCTGAGTGTGACCTCAAAAGCCACACGGACTGCCTGGTGCTGCTGCTCAGCCTCCTGCAGCTTGGCCAGTAAGTCCCGCACGGTCTTCCTCAAACTCTCGACATCTTCATTCATATAGGTGTCCACCTCAGGTGGGCTGCTATACAGCGTCATGGGACTTTGACTAAAACCATTCGGCCTCTCTAGCACCACCTGTATTTCCTGTCGATGGTGAGACTCTCTTGGATCTCTGACGAGCTTGGTACTCATATCCTCCCGGAGCTTCTGCAGACAGTTCCTGGCCTCCTGGATGTACTGGACCTCACTCTTCAGCTGGTTAATATTCTTCTCATGGATCAGCTTGTCTCCAGACCTCCCCTTCAAGTACACCTTAATGATCTTCTCATGTCCATCGTTGGACTCCACCAGTTCTGAGGCCAGAGAATGACTGGGTGAGTGGCCAGACATCATGGCATAGGTCTTCCTGCTCGCCGTGGTCTACTCCTCTGGGTGCACGTCCACCAGGGTACACCAGCCCCGCGTCCCGTTCATCTTCTTCCTGCGGGGGTCGCCGCACTCAGCCTACAGCACTGCGGTCCGGCTCCTACTGAATTGTATACTTTAAAAGGTCAATTATATGGTATGTGAGTTATATTTTGAAAGAGTTGCTTAAAAAAAGAAATCAACATAAATTCTAATTTCACTGGGTAAATAACTAGGAGTAGGAATGCTGTGTTGTATGGTAAGTGTATGTTTGTTTACCCTTATAAAGAACTGCCAAATGTTTTTCCGAAGTCGCTATACCACCTGCATTGCCATCAGCAATGGAAGAAAGGACCAATTGCTCCACATTCTCATTAGCATTTGGTACTGTCATTTTTCCTTTTTAATTAATTTATTCGTTAATTTTCTCACTAGGCATACAGGTCACACAATGATTTTAGAAGTAGGGCTAGGAACAGAACACAGGTTCCCATTCCCATTCAGTGCTTTTTGGACAGCTGCCAGCCTCTCACTCTCAGAAAAGATAGCGTTTTAGTCTTAATAATTCTCCAGAGAGGCTAAGGATTCCTGTGAAATCAGTTGGCGAGATTCCCATGTCCTTTACAGCTTCCTGGAATCTGGGTGGAGAACCTCCAGTTTGCTTAATAGAGTTCAATCCAGGCAAGGCCAAGATGAGGTGACTGCCAGATGATCTGGGGCCTTGGTGTTTCCCTAGGGCAGGTCTTCTCCTTCTTCTTCGAAGATGAGAATGGGGGTTGTGGTCAGAAGATTGAGTTCAATAGCCAATGGCCAATGATTTAATCAATCGTGACTATGTAATGAAACTTCCATAGAAACCCAGGAGGACAACTCCTTGGCCCTTTTTATTGGGGAGCTTCCACGCTGGTCAATCAGAATGCTTCCATGTGTCACCTTGCCAGACCAAGTTTCACAAAGACAGTAGCTCTTTTGTTTGGGATCTTGATCTATGTATCTCTTCATCTGGCTGTTGATTCATATCCTTTAATATCCTTTGTAGTAAAGCAGTACAGTAAACCCTCGATTTTGCAAACTTTGATTTAACAGACTTTTGGATGTCATATGTGAAAATTAACACCCTGCTAATTTTAAAATGCTTTTAACCAAGAATTACTTATAATTAAATGAGTAGGTTATTTTTTTGTTATTAATTTACTGTTATTTTTTACAAATTTTAGCAAATAGGCCATATGTTGGAAAAAACACTAGTAATTTTGCCAACATAAATAAATATTACATATCTATAATTATAGTGTACATATTTAAATCCAAGTCACCATTCTAAACAATGTTGGGTGAATTATTAGCACATGATCACACCACATCGTGAGAGCTAATTGGTTCTGTTGTCTAGTGGCATGATTTTCTGCGGCAGTTTTTTTTTTTCTTTTTCCTGCGGCAGTTTTAACGGGTGTCAGCCTATGTTGCCATGCACGCTAAGCCACGTCCCAGCCATGTGCATTTGTTTACTTGCGGTGTTGTGAATGTACGCATTTACTAGACATATTCAATATAAATTTAAAATTACTGTAATACATATAGAATACACATAGAAAACTTTTCTGTGAAATTAAACTTTTCATACTTAATTTTAATTACACAAATGTGTCTACATAAGTAAAAACAGGTAAACTAACTAATTTGTCAATTTTTTAACATATGCATTCGGAAAACCTACTTTATTATATAATGGACTTTCGGTTTTAACGGACACCCCCTCACCCAAATTAGTCCATTATATTGAGGTTTTACTGTAATCTATTGTATACATGGGTTTTCCTGAGTTCTGTGAGCCACTTGAGCAAATTAATCAAACCCAAGGAGCAGGTATTGGGAACCTCTGATGTATAGCCAGTCAGTGAGAAATACAGGTAACAACCTGGACTTGGGACTGGCATCTACAGTGCAGGGTGATCTTGTGGGACTGAGTCCTTTACCTGTGAAATCTGATTCCTATCTCTGGATAGAGAGTGTCAGAATTGAGTTGAATGCTTGGTGGTGTGGGGAAGCCTCCACACACACATGGATCGGGTCAGGGAACCCTTTTCAGCTTCCTTTTCTGTAAAATGAGGAGAAAGGAGCTACCCTACCTCTTAGGTTGTTATTAAGCACTTATAACAGCACTGGGAAAACAGCAAATCCTGTGTGCATTTAGTTGTTATAATCTTATAGTCACCTTCTCAAAGGCGTTCCCTTAATCATCTTATATCTAAAGGGTCCCCCTTAGTCACTCACTATTATATTACATATTCTGTTTTATGATCTACAAAGCTCTTCATCATATTCTGGAATTACCTTCTATTTTACTTGTTTCTTGTCAGCTTGCTTCCACTAACATGTAAGTTGCATAGGAGCTGGGCCTGTGCCTAGGACGTAATAGATACTCAGCACATATTTCTTCTTTTTAAATGTGTTTTTATTAATTTCAGAGAGGAAGGAAGAGGGATAGAGAGACAGAAACATCAATGATGAGAGAGAATCATCGTTCAGCTGCCTCCTGCACACACCACACTGGGGATCAAGCCCACAACCCAGGCACAGACATGTGCCCTGACCGGGAATAGAACTGTGACCTGCTGGTTCATAGGTCGATGCTCAACCACTGAGCCATGCCGGCTGGGCTTAGCACATATTTCTTGCACTGAATTATAATGTTGGATTTTCCCAAATTCTAGGCAGCAGATTCACCTGTTATCCCCATTTTATGGAGGAGCAAATAGGCATGGAGAGTTTCCTTTGTATGTTCAAGGTCATTCAGCTGGGGCTCAAAACCCAATTTGAGTCAGTTCTTACTTTTTAAAAAAACATATTTTTATTGATTTTGGAGAGGAAGGGAGAGGGAGAGAGAGAGAGAAACATCAATGATGAGAGAGAATCATTGATGGCTGCCTTCTGCACACCCCCTATTGGGGATCAAGCCCGCAACCCAGACATGTGCCCTTGACCAGAATCGAACCCGGGACCTTTCAGTTTGCAGGCTGACGCTCTATCCACTGAGCCAAATCGGCTAGGTCCAGTTCTTACTTTTAACTACTATGCTAGATTGGCTCCTTCTATTAAAAAATTCTTACCAAGTGGGTGGGAAGATTGACACATCTTGTCAACTTTCTTCCTTCCCATTTGGGGCAAAAGCTGGGTCTGGAAAGTTAGAAAAAGAGGCAGATAGCCTTCTTCCTCTCCGACAGAGCTCAGCCTCAGCACCTCCCTGTCCTCATCCACGACATTCCCACCAACCCATGGAAGACCTTCCATTCAATCTCATCCTCAAAGTCCCCATCTCTAATACCATCACCATCCAATTCCATCTGATTCCTTCTCCATTGCTGTTCCATTTTCATCCTCATCTCTATCCCTGTGAAGCAGGACTTGGGTTGGGCTTAGGTCTTGGGGCCTGAGACCAACATCTGTGACCTGAGGTGGAAAAAGTTTGCTTTCTTTTACATTGTCAATATAAAAATTTCCATGAATTCCCCGCGTAATTTTTTTCTAGTCCTCTTTCTCTGGGATATTTTGGGGTCTCACTTGTTTACATACTTTCCAGAGTATAACTAACCTCTCCCCTACACCCACTTATGCAGATACTTTTACTCTCTCTTCAAGTCCTTGACTTTCATCCCAGCAATGAGTGGGAATCTGGGCAAGGTTAGACAGAGCAGCCAGATAGTATGAATAAACGCCTCCATCTAGAACCTGGCTAGGGTATGGAGTCAGGACTGAGCCTGGCAGGCCAAGTGCCACTTGAGGCTACTCCAGATCATAATGGCACATCCCTCTGTCCAACTGGACATGCATTTGACATTGTCTGGCATCTGGGCAAGAGTGATCATGGAGTCTTCAAGGCCCTAGCAGGGCAGGGAGAATAGGGTTAAGTAGAGAGTGTTACAGATAATCATGACAACTATGTTAACAGCAGCCTCTAGCCTAGCAAGGAGAGATGAGTTAGGATGGGACAGATAAATATTTGAGCTGTCTTTAGAAGGAATAAGGAAGGCACTAATGGGCCAGATTTGGTCTGCTTTTTTCTCTTCCGGCGCTTTAAATTCCCACTCTTATGTTTTAAATTCACCAGATGTGAGCCTGTGAAACCCTGGGCCCCCACCCTTGACCCTAATAAAAACAACCCCAGGCCCTCCTCTCTCTCTACCCATGACCGCACTGTGTGGCCCCAGGTGTGCCATGTAATATCCAGGACCTCTAAGTACTGACCCTTGACTCTTTCAAAGTTTTCTAATGGCTGAGGGCATCTATACAATCACAATAAGAACCATGATGGCTGGTCCAGTCACAACACTGGTTATCAGTAGGCTGAGATTGGTACACAACACATACATTTTCTTATCTGTATAATTTCCTAGGCCAGTATTGTTATTTGACTTCCTAATGCCCACATAGACCATTTAATAGGTGAGGAAACAGACTCAGAGAAAATGTAAGGGATTTTTCTCTGTAGTGATGTAGTGGTAAAATTCACACTAGAATCCAGGTTTCTTAGCTCTCGATCCAGCACCCTTCCAGTCTGTCAGAGATTCCTTCAACATAGAGGATTGAGATCCAAATGCATTTGGCCTGTCAGAAGAGGTAGGGTAAGACCAACAAGGAGAGGGGCCTGGTGCAGGGATGTGGAACTGGCTTGAAACTCCCTGCCACTGGGCTCATTGGCTGGAGAACTCCATGACTCAACAATTTCATTCCTAGATATAGACCCAAGAGGAATGAGTGCATCATTTCCACCAAAAGGCAGGTACAAGAATGTACAAAGCAGTTTTATTCTTTTTTTTTTTTTAATTCTCACCAGAGGATATTTTTCCATTGATTTTTAGAGAGAGTTGAAGGTAGAGGGAGAGACAGAGAGAAATATTGATGTGAGAGGGACACTTTGATTGGTTGCCTCCTGCACTTGCCCCAACCAGGTTCGGGAATTGAGCCTGCAATATAGGTAAATTGCCCTTGACCAGAATGGAACCTGGGACCCTTCAGTCCACAGTCTAACACTCTATCCACTGAGCCAAACTGGCTAGGGCTATTATTATTATTTTTAATATTTTTTATTGATTTCAAAGAGGTAGGGAGAAGGAGAGAGATAGAAACATCAATGATGAGAGAGAATCATTGATTGGCTACCTCCTGCACACCCCACTGGGGACCAAGCCCTCAACCTCAGCATGTGCCCTTGACCAGAATCAAACCCAAAACCCTCAGTCCACTGAACCAAACCAGCTAGGGTGGCTAGAGAAATCACAGCAGCAGTTGCTTCTAGGAGTTGGGGGAGACTGTCTAGAAGGGGAACAAGAGAAGTTTCTGGGAAGATATAGATGTAGTGGTAACACTAAGTAATACATGGTAACTCTAAGACGTATACACTTTGCTGAATGCAAATTATACCTAAATTTTTAAAAACTTAAAGCTCAGCTTTTCAGGAAAGAGCAAGTTAAAGAAGGAAAAGGAAGGTTCTTAAAGAACCAAAGTTGGAGATGACATCCCAGGTTGACTCCTGTGTAAGTAAGGTGACCAACGGGTCCTGATTTGCCTGGGAGTGAGGGACTTCCTAGGACAAGAGACTTTCAGTGCTAAAACTGGGAGAGCCTTGGGTAAACCAAGTCAGCTGGTGACCCAACTGCTATGGAAGTGAACTGGGAAGGAGTTTTGGATGTCTGGCCCACAACCTGGACTCGCTTGGTCCCAGAGTCTTAGGGCTTCTCCTGTGGGCTCAGAGAGGGCCCTCCAGGAGGTTAGGACAATGGACATTGCTGGCTGACACCAGGGACATCAGGGTTGGTGAGTCATCTTTGTTCCCAGGTTGTTCCTCAGGATTCCTGACCCTCTTGGAACATAAAGGGGTGGAGGGTGAGGAGGGAAAGGCCTCAGAGACTGAAATGAGGCACTTGGGCTGACCAGGTTCTAAGCATCACAGCTGAACTGGGCTCTGAACTAGGCCAAGAAAATACCAAAAATATCTTCCACGTTGATTCTGTGGAAGATAACCAGACATGGGAACCTCTTAAAGGCAAATGCTATTGTATCTCTTCACCTCCACAGCTGTCATAAGGCAGGGGCTGTCCTCCCCCCACTTGGTTTGCCACAACCTGCAGTGACTTGAGCTGTAGGGGTCTCCTTTACTTTACTTTCCTTTTTTTTTAGAAAACAAAGGTCACAAAGATAGTAAATAGTGGAGCAGCCAAGTTTGAATATAGGCGTATCTTGATTCTACAGATGAATTTTTTTTTATTGTCTAAAGTTTTACATATGTTTTCTTTTTCCCCAATTGACCCCCCCGCCCCCAGCCATTCCCACCCCGGGCAAGCCCCCACCGCCCCAGTGTCTGTGTCCATTGGTTATGCTAATATGCATGCATACAAGTCCTTTGGTTGCTCTCTACCCCCCTCACCCCCGATTTGTCTCTGGATCTATTCTTGTTCATCAAATTATGTTGATCATTATATTCCACATATGAGTGAGATCATGTGATATTTATCTTTCTCTGACTGGCTTATTTCGCTTAGCATGATGCTCTCCAGTTCCATCCATGTTTTTGCAAATGGTAAAAGTTCCTTCTTTTTTATAGTGGCATAGTATTCCATTGTATAGATGTACAACAGTTTTTTAATCCACTCATCTGCTGATGGACACTTAGGCTGTTTCCAAATTTTAGCTATTGTAAATTGTGCTGCTATGAAAATAGGGGTGCAGATGAGATTTTTTAAAAGTTTTTATTGATTTTAGAGAGAGAGGAAGGGAGAGAGGGAGAAAGAGAGAAACATCCATTGGCTGCCTTCAGCACACCCCCTACTAGGGATGGAGCTGGCAACCCGGGCATGTGCTTTGACTGGAATCCAACTGGTGACCTTTCGATGCACAGGATGATGCTCCACCAACTAAGCCACACAGGCCAGGGCTCCTCTCCCTTCTCAGAGCGTGGGAGATGTGGATGTGAGGTAATGAGGGAGCGGCTCTCCAACTGAGGCCAGAAGTGAATTCTGACCAAGAAACTGCCAGGTGGGCTAGTCCTCAGAGAAGAAGCAGGCACCAGGGAGGGTGGGCTCAGAAGTTCTCATAGTGGTGCATGAAGTGAGCCTGGTCCTGCCTGTTGATGAGCTGACAGGCCTTCTCTACATTCTTGGTCATTCCTGGAGGGCCGCAGCTGAATACCCCGATCTTTCGTACCTGTCAAGTGTATGTGGGAAGAATGGTTTCAGAAAGAAGGGGCCTGCAGGCTTGAGAGGCTCACTTTCGGGAGGAAGCTGCTTCTGAAGCCTGGCTGGAATGACCGGGGCATCAACCCCAGACGACAAGGAGGAGACTTGAGCTGGAGATGGGAAGGGGGTGGGGAGTTTAAGCCTTCCTTATCTTGGGGCCAAGTTGCAGGGCGGGAGGGGGGGGAGGGGAGGGGAGGTTTCCACTCAAGATAGAGCCAGAGGGTGCTTACAGGTCAGGATGTCCTGGTGGGAAAGGCCAAAGTCCCAAGATGGGTGAGGTTGGGACTAACCTTTGGGTGAACCTCCTGCAGGGAGTTGAAGAAGGGCTCAAAGGGGGGGCGACCAAAGTGGGTGACGGAGCGCAGGCCCGTGAACAGACTCCGGTTCAGCACCTTCTGGAAGTGCCGCTCACAGATGTACTGGTAGAAGAATGAATGGAGGAAGAATGTCAGAGCCAGGCAGAACCAGGGCAGCTCCTAGCCTAGATGGTGACCCACCCATCCTGCCTGACCAGCCCTGATGTACCAGCATGGTGGTCCTGAGGTCGAACTTCTCAGCCAGCTGGGTGATGTAGATGTGCACGGACACCAGGTCCTGGTGGTCATTCTCCTCCACCTCCCGGATGATGTCAGCCAGCCACTCGAACTGCCGCTGGGTCCGTGTCACCCAGATGAAGTAGATCTGGGGACACATGGCTGGAGCTGAGGACTCAACTCAAGGTTCCTCCACCCCAGGTGCCTTCACCTGAGCGGCTAGGAAGCCCCAGGTTCCCCACAGACACTGTCCCTCTGTCAGGACCCACAAGCTTGGCCCAAGGCTTCTAACCAAGAGATCTCAGCAGAGGCCCTTCTGGCTACACTTCCCACCCTCCCTCAAAACATTTGGCACGTAGAAAACTGGGTATAAATGGCCCTGGCAGACCTAGTGCCTATGAGCCCGGGGCTTTTTCTAATGCTACTCTGTTGTGATGTGGGAACACAGTCCATCTATTCGGATTCCTTTGAAGAATGGGAGAGAGACACTCACCTTTTTACAGAGCATTTGGCTGCCCAAGGATGACTTGAAGACCAGGTCTTTGAGGATGGAGGCAAAGGGGGTGACCCCAATGCCCCCTCCCACCAGCACTGACACCTCAAATTTATGCCACTCCTGGTGGCCCTCTCCAAATGGTCCATCAAGGTACAGCTGCCAACAGAAGGGGGAAGGGATGAGCCTAGACCTGCTCCAGCTCTGAGGCTAGATATGGGGCGGGAGGGGTGGGGGTGGCGGGAGTATAAGGAGAAGAAAGATACAGGTACATTCTAGCCTATTCTGAGGCAAACAGCCCTCTCCCAGCTTGGCCTTGAGGTATCTGGTGCTTCCAGTCTCAGGGAGGGGGAGGACAGAGACACATCTGCCAATGCCAGAGCCCACAAAGTGGTTCCCAATCATGGGCACCTTCGGGTATCTGGCAGAGCCGTTGATTGGGGGTGAGTAGATCTCCCTGAGGCGAGTGGTCCAGGGCCCTGCCGCCCTGATGTGCAGGCTGAGTGTGTCCTCATGGGGCGCAGAAGTCAGTGTGAAGGGGTGGTACTCGGTGGTCCCCAGAGCCAGGCAGGCGATCCGCACCCACTGTCCTGACTTGTACTCAAAGCCTTGGGGTCGCTGGAACTGCAGGTGGGTCACTCCTGGGGTCGTGGGCAGAGAAGGGCAGGGTTCAGAAGGCTTGCTTCTGGAACCTGAGGACTGGCAGGTACCCTGTCCTCTCCACATGCCTGAGGCACAGGGAACAGTCACATGGTCTGAGCAAGTTGGGCTCCTGGGGCTGGGAGTCAGAGGACCCCCTCCTCTGTTTCCTGGGTAACATGAGAGCTTCTCTGCTCCCTGTTGCAGCCCCTCTCTTCTCTCAGCTCTCTCTTCCCACATAGGGCTCAGGTCCGAAACCACTGTCCTGGATACAAGCCTACTGGGTCAGGGGACCTCAGGTTCCCCAGGGGCCAACTCAGTACTTACCAGACCTCCACTGTTATAGCCGTGTCTGCACACATCCTGCACTATCACTTACGTTTTTTCTTTGAATTGACTTACTTTTTCAATTTGATTTACCTTGACAACTAGGTTTAAGTCACTAAGGTAGGTGGAAAACCTATATCATGTCCTCTAAATAAAAGGCACCATGTTTTATCAAATTTTTTCTGGATACCCTTTGTGGCCTGACCACAGCTGAGCCTTAGGCCTGTTTTCTCTTTGCTGAAAAGGAGATTTGAAAGTATTGGAGAGTACAAAGGCCATACTAACACCATGTTGCAACTTTGTCCTTAAGTAATCTTGATTGAAATAAAGTAGAAATGAGGTTAATTTTCTTACTCTGTGAGTCCTAAAGGTTGGATGGTTCCTTGACACCTAAAATCATCTTCATCATCCTCTACAGTGATGTGAATGCCACTGGCTCTCAACAACAGAGTCTCACAATCAGGCCGTTGGCCTATCTCTGAAAGGGGATTGTTCTGCAAAATTGGGTGTGAAAGGGATATATGGTTTCCTGCCCTGCACCCAGGCCATACATGTGGGGGTCTTTCTTTTCCTTAAACGCCTTAGTCCGAACTTTCAGCTATCTCTTTTCATAGTCACTTCTCACTGTCTACAAGTCCTCCTGGGACTGCATTTGCATCAGGAACACTGCAGGGGTCCCAGAGAGGCTATCTCAAGGTGGGGTAGGAGGCCTGGGAAGCTGTCGTCCCACACACCCTGAGTCGACTTCCTGTGCTCCCCACCCAGGGTCAGGCCAGGACTGGTACCTGAAGGCAGCAGCTCGGCCTTCACCACGTTGATCTCCACCTTCTTCCGGCTCAGGCTCACCAGCTTGTCCCCCCCATAGATTAGTGCCGGGACCAGGAAGTAGATGTGGAAACGGGGCAGCTGGATCAGGCCGAAGCTGCCGTGGATGATGATCTGGAGACACAGCCAGTTAGTGTAGCTGAGGCCCAGCCAGGCCTTTAAAGATGTCTCCAACACCTGCCCTCCCCTTGCCCAGATACGTTCTGCTTGGGCCTTGGGCCTGGGCCTGGGATGGAATTGGCTTCAGGTCTCAGGGGTCTCAGATCTCAAGGTCTCAGTTTGAGATCTTGTGTCCAATTCAGCCTGCTCCCCCTCCCATCATGAGTGCTCATTCCTACCCCATGGCCGGGCCCTGCCCAGAAGAGTCCCTCACCAGGATGTAGAGCAGGATGTAGAGGTGGTGGGTCAGCCAGAAGCCCCGGAAGCTGCGGCGCCGGAAGTGGTGGGAGGCGAAGACATACATGATGGCCAGGACCAGGAGCAGAAGCACTCCTGTCATACCTGGAGGTATGGGATGCAGGGACAGAGAAGCGTCTCAGCACTTCAGCCTGGACTGAGAATGCAAAGAGCATCCCCCCATTCTGCCCTCCTTCCCTGACCTCCCTCATCCCTCCCTAGTTCCCAGGACAGCCTGCCTGAGGGGGCTGCAGCTGGGGCTTGTCCTGGAGGCTGGAAAGGGAATCGCTGATTATTATACACACGTGTGTATTCATGGGAAAATGAAGACTAAAGCAGAAGTCCTCAGACCGTACCCCCAGTTCCCTCACACAGCCCCACTCCTTACCTGGGACTGTCTGGAAGAACCACCAGTAGAACTTCTGGGGAAACTGGGACCTGTGGGGTAAAGGCACATGGGACCTCTGGCTGGCGCAGGAGGGGCTCCGCCACTGTCACGACATGATTCTCTTCCTGCCGGCCCTGACGGCTGAGATGGCTGGGCCTCCACCCAGAGGGCCCACCATCCTTCCAGGGAACATGCCACCCAATCCCCCGCAGTTCCACCCTCTGCTCTCTCAGCAACGCCTCCTCCAGTGTTGTCCTGAACTCTCCTACTGCGCCTGATCTTTGCTTCCTTCAGTGCTTGGTTCATATTCTATAAGTCCAGTGAGGGCAGGGGTATGTGTTTTGCTCAGTGCCCTATCCCTATGCTCAAACAGTGCCAGGCACATAGTCAACGTCCAGTAAGTATTTGCTGAGTGATTGCATGTGCCTTGGCATCCCTACTCTTTGGCTCCTGGATGGCCACATCAAATGTGCTCCATAAATGTTTGCCCAGTGAATGGCTAATAGGCTGAGATGCGTGTCAGGTACGTGTGGGAAAGGGTCTCCAACTTCATCTCCCAAACTCCTTTCCTGGCCAATCATGGCCAGCTTCCTTCCTGAGGCTCAGGAATTCCCCTCTCAGCTTCCCCAAGGAGGCTGGCATCTCACCCTCACTCAGGGAGGGAGTGGAGTGTCTGGGACCATCTATTTCTTTTCTATTATACCCTTTGGATGTGCCCAGGTGTCCCCAGGGGACCCTCCCCAGAACTGACCCATCATTCACAAAGACGCTGGGGAAGATGCAGGCCAGCAGGCTGAGGGGGCTGACTGAGAAGATGTAGACATTGACCACGTGGCCAGCGCTGTGCAGAACTGAAAGAGACAGACCATGAGAGATGCCACCCTGGGCCAACTCCAAGGGAAAGAGGAGGAACAGGGGGAGAGACGGAAGTAAAAGTAGTTCCAGTCACCTCAC
This sequence comes from Cnephaeus nilssonii, assembly GCF_951640355.1. Classification (NCBI taxonomy): domain Eukaryota; kingdom Metazoa; phylum Chordata; class Mammalia; order Chiroptera; family Vespertilionidae; genus Cnephaeus; species Cnephaeus nilssonii. The sequence continues at coordinate 47,538,748 of NC_137075.1, forward strand.
TATTTCCCCCACAGCTAGTCCCAGGGGGCTGCAGCAATGAGATTACCCAGGAGCCACGTACCAGCCAGGACAACGGCAGCCATGGCGATCCAGCGATGGAAGTCCACGGCGGCGTCGAAGGGCACGTAGCGGTTGAGGAAGGTCTCCCGCAGGAAGGTGATGAGGTTGCGGCACATGGTGAGCAGGATGTAGGAGAACATGAAGGAGATGCTGGCGGCCGTGCCCCGCGACAGGATGATGCCCACAAAGGTGGTCTGTGCAATGCCCGAGGGGGGCGAGGCAAAGGCGTAGTCTGGGGACAGAGTGGGACGCTGAGGAGCGGGAAGAGCAACCAGGGGGCTTCCCTTTGCCCGTCCACTGCCCCAAACCAGAGCTCGTACAGTAGGCGCGCTCTGCAAACAGGCCCGCACAGATGGCTGAGAAGACCGCGATGCACACGATGTGCCGCCGGTAGTTCTCCACGAAGCGCTTGTACTGCTGCAGCTTCTGGGCCAGCAGGCCCCTCTGCCGCTTCTCCTGCAGCGCCTCCGTGTACAGCGGCGGAAAGGCCACCGCTGCCCTGCAGCCGGGAAGGCAGGTAGCTGTAAGGTCAAGGACCCTGGCTTCCACTAAATGTCAGCCCGGCCGGTGTGATTCCGTGGTTGAGCATCGACCTCTGAACCAGGAGGTCACGGTCCCTGGTCAGAGCACATGCCTGGGTTGCTAGCCCCCAGTGGGGAACGTACAGGAGGCAGCCGATCAATGATTCTCTCTCATCATTGATGTTTCTGTCTCTCTCTTCCTCTCCCTTGTTCTCTGAAATGGATAAAAAATGTCTTTAAATTAAAAAAATATCACCCCATGGCCAAAACCGGTTTGGCTCAGTGGATAGAGCGTCGGCCTGGGGACTCAAGGGTCCCAGGTTCGATTCCGGTCAAGGGCATGTACCTTGGTTGCGGGCACATCCCCAGTGGGGGGTGTGCAGGAGGCAGCTGATCGATGTTTCTCTCTCATCGATGTTTCTAAGTCTCTATCCCTCTCTCTTCCTCTCTGTAAAAAATCAATAAAATATATTTTTAAAATATATATATATCACCCCATGAAGGAGACCGGGTGACTCCCTGGGGGACAGGATGGGCTACAAAATAAGCTTTTTTTGCCAAACCTTTGCCTCTCATCTTTATTTGTTTTATCCGCCCCCTCTTTTGTCTCCCCGCTACTGTACTTCCTCTTCCTCCTGTCTGCTCTGTCCTTCCCTCTTCCTGCTCCCTGCACAGGTTTCGCTGCTCTGCCAAAGCAGGCAGGAGCCAGGAGACTTGGTGTCACGTCTGAGTGCCAGATTCTAGCCTGGAGATTAGGATATTGATCACTTGACTCTGCAGCCCTCCAATCAAGTTAGGTACGCATGGAGTAAGACACAGGATGGTCTCTTGTGTGTCAAAGTGGTGTGGGCAGAACCCAAAGACCCTGAGATCTCTCCCCATGTCTCCTGGGCCCAAGGGTCTAGGAAACACTCACTTTTTGCCAAACCTCTTCTTCAGCCCGGGGCCTCCCAGCTCTGGGGCTTCTGAGGCAGGGAGCCCCACTCCCTGGGAGCAGGAGCTGAGAAAAGGAAAGTGGGTCTAGTTCTCCGCTTGTCTTTGCAGCCAGAGGAGAACTGCCAGGTCAGAGCTTGGGGATGGGGTGGGGTGGGGTGGGGTGATTCCTATGATCCATCCTGCCCACACCGCCTGCCCATAAAACTGGTCAGAGAGCAGCAGACAGGAGACAAGGCAGAATGAATAAATATGATCTGGCCATCTGTTCTATAGGATGGTTCTGTCCGGGAGTGGCAGGAGAGAGCCAGGCTCCTGAGCAGCATGGGGTGTGGGAGGCCGTGGAATCTGGGCTAGGACTGGCCATGCACTAAGAGTAACTTTCATAGGCCAATGTCTGACCCCAGGGTCAGATTCAGCCAGCTCTACTTTCTTCATGTCTTTGCAGGGCACCTGGCCAAAGGGATTTCCCAACGCCCCATTCCTTCTCACCGTTCTCCAGGAGTTCGAGTGATGAATGAAACTCGACAGCTGATCCTTGGTTTAAAGATGTCTCCAACACCTGGAGAGAAGAACAAGAGGCTTCCCCATGAGGTCGGTGGGGTGGGGTGGAGTAGGATGGAAGACTGTCCCTCCAACACCACCCACTGCCCTCTGGGAAGGGTGCCATGGCACGTGCCAGTGACTTGGTCATGTCCTCATCTCCTGCTCCAGCTTTGTTCCCCTCACTCCCCACACTGCACACAGGGCAGCCACTGCTAGACAATGTGGCAATGCTGTGCAACTAGGAAAAGGAACCCTCTCCAGGTAGATGCCTGGGCCTGCAGATCCTTTGTGTAAAGAAAGTAGTGCCTTTTCCTCTGGCCAGATACAATCCAGACCAACGCACATGGCTTGGTGAGCAGAATGTAGGCTGGATTTCGGCTCACTCTTGAATCCTCAGCGGGCATTTTTGTGCAGAGCTGTATTACACCCTTGATTACACATGCCTGACTCAGGGCTAAGCACCAAGGACTAAGAAAGAAATGAGATCTGGGTTCTATACACCAGGAAGTCTCATTTTGAGGACACACCCTTCCTTGACTCTGACCATCCCTTACATACTCACACACCTTCACCTCTGACACAGAGCTGCGTGCGGCGGAGCTCGCTGTCATGGTCCCGCAGCATGAAGTGGAAGTCCTCCCATGTCAGCTCCTCCTTGTCCTGGAAGCCCGACTCCCGGAACATGGACTCCACCACCTCCGCCAGCTGGGCCTTGGACAGGCAGTTGTTGGAGATCTCGATGAAGGACCTGGGAGAGGACCAGAGAGAGCAGCCTGTTACCTGGTGAGGTCAGGCTCAGGCAGGTGCAGAGTGGGGTGGGCCATGGATGATCTAATGTTGTTGTCAGTGACCCTGGAAATAACACTGAGAAGATATTCATCCAGCCTGTACCCAACACTAAGCTAGGTGGGGTGACCACAAGCTCAAAAGGCAGAACAAAACTGAAAATGACCTTGACCAATGGAAGATAGCGACCTTCAAACAGGGAGACATCTACAGCTGGGACGAATGTCCACTTAGTGTAGGGACATATCCAGGTATGCCATGGTGCCGTGACAGGGTCTCTGCCTCTGACGGGGTCTCTCTCATATTATGTCTCCCACACCACCGCTGGGCTCCCCCTTTCAGAGTCGAGTGGGGGCATAGAAAACTGAGGGTTGGGAGCTGGGAGGAGATATAGCTGCGATGGCTGCTGCTTCCTCGTGCCAAAACCTCAAGGCACAGGCAGGAGTGTTTCCACACCCACTCTGACAGCACCCATAGTGGCAGCAGCAGTAGCCATACTCTTTTCTTAAGCTGTGCTTTGGGGTGAAACTCTGAGCCCAGAAGATAAAGAGCTTTTCCCACACGGCACAGCAAGCACTGCCGTCACACTAAAAAACACATCATCCCACTGAGACTGAGGAAGGTCCACACACTGAGTATAGGATGAGAAGGTGGAAGCTCGTGCCTTGGGGGCAGCGACCCTCTCCTAAATTCCCTAGGATGTACTCTGGCCTGGGCCTGCAATGGCACACCCAGCGAGGTACAGACTGCAGTCAGCTAACTTGACCCCATCCCTTCTAGACGCCCATGTCCAGTTGTGGTATCTGGACTGTGAGAGGGATGTGGCAGTCAAGGGGAATACAGAAGTCAATGGGAAGGCTTAAAGGGGGAGAACATTTAAAAGGTCCTGAGCTATTGTAGGCATTCTATCCATTCATTTGGTCATTTATTCCATCTTATTCAGTTAACCACGTATTGAATGCCTGTTATGTGCCAGTCACAGCATAGAGGAGGTGCATTCAGCAGGAAACAAAGAAGGCATGAACCCCATCCTTATGGGGCTGAAGGGGACTGTGTTACTGGAGCATTGTCTTTAGGAATAAGAAGTCTCAAAACGGATCTTTATTAAGACACTACAACCTGAAATGGCTTAAGGAGCAGTAAGAGAGGAGGGTCAGAAAATAGAGGAACTGTGTGTTCCTCCTCCTGCTAATCAGGGTGATTAATATTGGAAGAGTGACTAAAGTTGTCCATGTTCCATCCACCTGTGATTTCACTGTACAGAGCAATGTTAGGCATGCTGCAGACTTCACAAAGATCCAAAAGCATCCAGAAGGGGTTAGTGGACTTTTGTTAGTGGTCACATTAGGGTTGGTTGTGGTTTTGTTATGTGTGTTTTTGTGGGTTTTTTTTTCTAACTAGGGAGGGAGAATTCTCTGGCTGATGTGAAAGTGCAGATATTGACCCTCCAGGAGCAAAGTATGGGAATCCTAAGTGAGAAAGCTTATACTGGGGACAGAAGGGTCAAACATTTGAAGCTGACTGCTCTGAGAGTCTAGGACACACTGAGGGCCAGCTCTCAGTGGAGGCTGCCTCCTTGCCTACACTCCTCTGACCTGACTTGTTTTCCTGTTGAAAACATCAAGCAGTCTCGGGGCTAGAAGGGCCCAGCCCGTACCGCATCATGGTGAAGAATTCCTCCTTGGAGAGAAAGCCATTTGCATCCAGGTCATACATGGTGAACATCAAACGGGACTTGTCCTCTGGGGAGCCTGGGAAGAGAAAGGGGGATACAGGTCATCTCTCTGCTGAAAGAACCCTGGCTCCTGGGTTGGCCCACCATCCCCCTACCTTTCATGAAGACCACCAGGATGTCCAGGAACTCCCGGAAGGACAGGTAGCCATTGCCATCTTTGTCAGCCAGAGAGAACATGGACTCCACAAACATGTCCTGGGGCTTGAGGCCCAGGGACTCGGCAAACTCAGCCCTACTCAGCTCACACGTCAGGGCCTCTCGTACCTTCTGTGACGAGTCCAGGGGCAGAGCCCCTGCATCAGCCTGGTCGATGTCCAGCACCTGTACCCAGGCAGCAGGAGCGGGAGGGAGAGAAGGAAGTGAGGCCTGGCTGAATGCAATTCAGTGACCCTTCACATCTCTCCAAAGTCCAACAAAGAAAGGGAAGCCCTGGTGGCTACTCCTAGTCCTCAGATACACTCCTGACTTGGTCCCCTGCTCCCCTGTAGAGGGAGTGGCTTCAATCTCTAGCATTTTCTCCCTGGACCCAAGATCCAGGAACTTTATACAGTAGGAATGGTGCTGGGTCTGGCTGGGAGCAGCAAGGGGCAAAGTTTGGGAATGCTAAGTGAGAAAGCTTATACTGGGGACAGAAGATGTAGTTGACATGGGTGGACAGGCAGGAAGAGGCTAGAGATATGTTCTCTTACCGATTCAGACAAGCTGCCATGTGCCTGATTTGGTCTCTGCCACATTATTCAAAGATTTTAAAAGTCATTTATATGCAGCAACCATTTGTTAAATGTCTACAATGTACAGTTAAGTCCTCACTTAATGTCATCAATAGTTTCTGTGACTTTAAGCAAAATGATGTATAACAAAACCAATTTTACCATAGGCTCATGATACAAGCTTGAGTTAAGTTCCTGTCATCTCATCAAAGCTATCAGAAGATCTGCTGTACCAAGGATTTGGGCTAAACACTACACAGGACAGTGTTTTTCAAATGTTGGAGTGTATCAGAATCCCGCCCTGACCGGTTTGGCTCAGTGGATAGAGTGTCGGCCTGCAGACTCAAGGGTCCCGGGTTCGATTCCAGTCAAGGGCCTGTACCCTGGTTGCGGGCGCATACCCAGTGGGGGGTGTGCAGGAGGCAGCTGATTGATGTTTCTCTCTCATCCATGTTTCTAGCTCTCTATCCCTCTCCCTTCCTCTCTGTAAAAAAACAATAAAATATATATTTAAAAAAAGAAAAGAATCTCTTGGCGGGTTTATGGGCCCCACCCTCAGAGATCCTGATTCACTAGGTCTGGAGCGAGGTGAGGGGGGTAAGGGCTGCTAAAGATTTACATTTTTAACAAATTCCAAGTTCAGGCTACCGCTGTTGGTCTAGGGGCTACACTTGGAGAACCACTGATGTAGATTGTCTCACTGAATCCTTACAACAACCCAATGGGATGAATCCTATTTTAATAGGCTGTTTTATAGATGAGAAAACTAAGATACAGAGCAGAGGTCATGTGATTTGCCTAAGGTCACACAGATAGTGAGTGGCAAAGCTAGGATGTCTCCAGCCCACAGAGCAGAAGCTTAGTTCACCCATATAGAGTCCTATCAGACCAAAGTTTCCTCCAACCCATGGGTTGGTCCTATCTTCAAAAGGCACAGCCATAGCACCTGGGCAAAGAGGTGTCTAAAGAAGACTTCCAGGATGCGGCCCCGCTGCTGCTTGGTCACAGCCTTCCTGAACAGCTCATTCTCGCCCATCTCAGCCACGTGGAAGCCCAGAGCCCAGTGCACACAAAAGCCTTGCAGATGCTGCACGAAGGTTCCTCGCTCCTCCTCGGAGTTGAACAGCAGCACCTGGGTGGGAGGAAGGTTGAGCCAATGCTCAGAGCTCGAGCTTCTGGTTTAGCCTCCCCTCAGAGAACCTTAGGTTGGGGGGCAGGTGAGTGGCTCAAGAGGGTCAGAAGGAGGGTCAGGGGACCTCTGAAAGGAGTGCCTCTCCCACCATCAGCCTTCACGATGAGCTCTGTAGCTAAGAAGAGGGTGACTCGAGAGGACTCGCTGTGAGAGGGGAGGCAGGATGGGCCGTACCAGGTCATACTCCTTGGGGATCTTGAGCAGCAGGGTGCGACGTCCACGGTTGCTGGACAGAATGAGGTTGACCTGCTGCAGGGGCCGCAGCTGGATGGTGCGCAGCACAGAGAGACGCCTATCCAGAACCTGAAGACACCTGTCTGGGAGCAGCTGAATGGTGATGGGGTAGCTCCTCTCCCTAGGGCCTGGCCACTCCATCGCTGTGGAGGAGAAGATTGGGCAGAGCAGTTCAGCAGAGGTCCCCAGGCCCCTGCCCTCAGGCCAGTTCCACTCTACTGGTCAGAACAGGCATCCCAAAATCTGGCTTTCTCCCCACATTTGTAACCTGGTTCTCCCCCGCTCTTCCCCCCACCCCCACCTGCTCCCTCCTCCTCAGTCCCATCTCACCTGGTACTCCATCTTTGGCTGCCTCCTTCTTCATACTCTCTTTGTCTTTCTTTTGTAACCTTTTGAGTTCTCGGCTCCGGAAATGGGCCACCAGCCCAGAGATAAGCAGACTCACTGGAGGGGATCAGAAGGAGCCAGTGGGTAGGGGAGCCCCTCACCTGAAGCTTTACTGAGGCTTGGCTGCTGCCCCTCCTTCCCAAGGCCCACTGTGCCTGGCTTCGACTATACCAAGAAACTAGCCCTGCAAGCCAGCAGGTAATGAGGGGCAGGGACAGACCGTGGGAAGGGGGAGGCAGGAGAAGAGAGATGGGTGAGGGGGTGAAGGGCCCACCTAGAGGAAGACAGCAAAGAGCCACGATGGTGATACCAAAACCAGGACCACTGCCCTTGAAGTAGTCAAACACGATCATGGGCACACAGGGTGGCAAACCATCAGTTGTGAGCTGCCAGGGCTGAGGACATGGTGCACCTGGGGGAGAGGGCACAAAGGAATCTTAAAGCCTGAGCATCCTACTCCTTGGCCAAGCATCCGCTCTCTCTCCTGTAAAAAACCAGGTACCCTCCTCTCTCCCAGGCTCGCCTCACTGGAACATGTTCCCCTCCAAAAGTCCCCTTCCATATCCCATCTCGCAGCACTCACCACAGCTTGCAGCCTGCAAACTAGTCCAGTCTCTAGTGGGGGAGATGGCCTAATGCAGGCTTCCTAGACTAATACAGAGGGGGTTGCCTGGTGCCTGGCTCCCTGGACAGCACCAAGTGATCCCCCAAACCTTGGTCCTTTCTCTGGCAGCCATCTCTTGTGTTCTCCCAGGCCACCTACCTTCATGCCAGATAAAGACATTGGGCTGCAGGGCACTGGGGTCCACGTTAGTGACAGCCACCAGCACGTCCCGCAGAGTGGTGTTTCTGATTTCTGCAATTTCTTCCCTGGAGAACAGCCTAAGTTGGAGAAAGCCAAGGATTTTTGGGATGGGAAGGGGTTGTAGGCTTTAGCAATCTCAGCACCAGGTACCCAGGCGAGGAAAGAGACCCAGAGGGTCTGGGCCCAAGCCCAAGTGGGAGCCAGGCAGGCCTTACCCATTCCTGGTGTTCTCAAACCAGTAACGGTCCCCATCCCGCAGACGCACAAACTGGTCTAGGACTATGGTTCTGAAAAGGGGCCCGGGGTCCCCCTGGCTCTCCAGGAGTCCCCCAGGGAGTAGCTCCAGCAGGGACAGGTCGTGGTTGTACAGGGCAGCTGTGGCTTCCAGCACCTGGGGAACCACAGGAGGTGAGGTATGTGTGTACACATGTGTGTCTATGTGTTGGGGAGGGCAGCCACTCTTGCCCCATCCCTCAAACATAGTACCCCATCAGCTACTTGGCTTGCTGTTCAGGCCTCTTTCTAGGCAGCCTCCTTGGTTGGTGGCAAATCTTGTGGGAGAATCAGTGTATCCCAGCCCATGGTAAGACCCACTGTCAAATGCCTAAGGATATACCTTGTGACCATCGCTACCCAGACAGCCTGGCCCCAATGATTAGCAGCTTCAGAGTCACCCAACTCTTGGGGAGGAACCCCGCAGGAATAGGACAATGGCACCCACCCAGGGGCCACCCGGCAGGAATGGTACAATGTAGTGATGAGGAACATACTCTGGAATCAGATGGCTGAATTTAAACCCTGCATCTATGAGTGGCTTCACAACTATGTCATTGACAAAATGGGGATAATAGTAGTATCTACCCTACCACATTCCCGATGTACATTAGACAAATTACATGTGTAAAGGACCGGGAACAGTAGGGCCACAGGAAAGCTTTAGTTGCTATTATTATCATTACTATTCCTGACCTGGGCGTCCACATTGGGGTTGAGGTAACTCCAGTTCTTCGGGTTCTCTAAACCCAAGGCTAGCAGAGCTTGACTGTAGCTGGGCAGCCCCATATCCCTGCCACGTTGGATGCTGCTGGCCACGTAGTCTGTGCGGGAGAACTTGCCAGAGCCAGGCCAATAATCTACGGAGGGGAGAGGACCAGACAATAGGCTCAGTCACTTCCACCCTTCTTTGCCCAATAGCCTCCAATTGGGCTGTTGGCACCACCTTCCCCCCCGCCCACCCGACCCCTGCCCAGCACTTGTCTACATGTGACTGTATCCATATCATCCTTGCCTTGGTGTGGAGTCCATGTCATCATGTTACAAGAGACTTTTTCTGCTAAGTCTCTTCCCCTAAGACTCAAGACTGTTTTAGTTACCCAGCAGAAAAGTCCCTAGCCTTTACCTCCTTAATGTCAAGACAGGACTGAATGAAAACCTTTAGAGACCTAAGCATTGAAGAGATTGTGGTGCCGCCCTTCCCCCACATACTCAGACACAGGCAATTTAGAATAAAAACAACACTAAACTGTAAGTGGCTATTTGCAGTGCATCTCTGTCCCTGCACTGTAGGCACCATAGGTCTACCTGTTGATTAACTCAAAAGAATCCCCAGGCTGCCAGGCCTCTGGGCCCCTTTCCCTTCTGGTTCCAGAGCTCACCCCTAAGATCTTCAACCACTATCCTGTCCTCCAGCTCTGAGATCTGGGAGGCCATTCCCAGCAGCAGTTCATTCACTGCCTGGGCACTGTTCAGGTTGGGGTTCTGGAAATAAACAAGACTCTCAGTCAAGGTAGGCTTTCAGGTCCCTTCCCAAAGCCCAGCCCCTCTAACCTTGGACCACAGGACAAAGGTCGCGTTTGGCCAGTCCCAGACTCTCTTGAGCTGTTGTCCCCAGATAATTTTCTGATCACTCTGCCCTTCATCTCCCACCACCGTGGAGCAGCAACACTCGAGAATTGGAATTGTTGCTTTCCCCGGCCTATGTAATGAGACTGACCTTGAGCCACTTTCCCTTGACCCTGACCCCCGGCTGACCTCCCGAGTCCAGTAGCTGTTGCAGACTCTGAGAGCTGGGGAGATGCCAAAATCCTTGTTGGTGATCTTCTGGAAATGACAGCTGGCATTTCTGAAATAGGGAATCAAGAATGTGGTAAGGGGATTCAGGGGAGGAAGCTAAGATGGGGTTAAGTTAGGTGAAGGTTTCAGCGGGGGTTGGCCAGGCCTGAGGGATGGTCCCTGAACTTCCTTGAAGTTCTGGCAAAGTGTGTGGATTGAAGATAAAGGTTGCTCTTTGTCCACACAGGGTGGGAAGGGAAGGAGGGAAAAGGGTTATCCAGCTGATGGACAAATCCTGCTCTCAGCAACTGAAATTCAGTCATTACAAGGAGCTGGGGAGATTTCCCTGTTAAGGCTGAATCTCCTTTCCCAGGGTCCTGTTTTAGGACGCCAAGGTCTGCTTCCTTCAGGTCATTGTAGAGGTGTGTAAAAAGCTCCAGGACCCCAGGCCCTCTGATTCACCACCTCTGCCAGTGCTGTGCCTCCTTTCCCATCACCAGCCTCTCCCTCACCTCATGTAGACGCCAGGGGGCACCATGGTGGACAGGAACTGTTCAGAGGCTGCCAGGAACTCTGGAGAGATGCTGGGGTCCAGGAAAGGGCGGTACCCTGCCCCACGGGAAGAATAGGAGAAATAAACTCCTTAACCCTCCATCCTCCCATAACAGGCATCCACCTGTCTTCTTTCCGCCTATGGAGCCCAACCACAACCTCCCCTCAACACAGGTGCCCCCCACGCCCTCACCTGTATATTCTGGGGGTGTAGTCTGCAGGAAGCTGGGCAGCCACTCATACAGAGCAATGTTCTGAGGGTCAAGAAAGAGGAAAGGTGGGGAGAATGCTCCAGCTGCCAGGCCAGGAGGGATCTGAGCCCAGGGAAGGCTTCAGTGGGAGAGGACGACCAGGCAGGGGCAGTGATGGGAAAGGCAACTCAAATGGGAGGGGAGCGGAGGCCTCGCCCCACAAGGAACAAGGGATTGGGGGGGAGGGGTGGGGGGACACAGCTACATCTCTTGTGTAAATGGCACTTTGCCTCTCTATCACTCCTAGACTTTAGCTCTCCACATGAGCAGGGGGTCCTGCGAGCCAGGGAAGGCGGGGCACCCGGTCCTGGTCACCAGCTGTCCAGTCAAGGGTGTTTCTGGGTGGCCGATGTCCACGGATGGAGGGCTCTGCAGGGGAGCAGAGTCTCCGTGGCGCAGGACCTGAGGGTGGGCGGGGAGGGCCGTGCCACTGACCTGGTAGGTGGCAATGACCCTCTTGCGCGCGTGCTGGAACAGCTCCTCGTCCCCCCAGCGCGGGTGCTGGCGGGCCAGCCTCTGTGCGCACAGGTTGTGGTAGCGGAACCAGAGCAGGCCCAGCGCCTGCAGGAAGGGCTCGCGGTTCCCTCGCTCTGCCCCGAAGGCTGCCTCCGTCAGGGGGGCGCAGGAGGGAGAGGAGCGGCGGTGTGACCCGGGGGAGCGCCCCCGCGCACACCCCAGCCCGCGCCGCCCCCCAGCCGGCCCTGGCCGCCCGCCCCTCCCGCGCCCCGGGCGGCCCCGCGGCCTCACCGTACAGCCCCCGCGGCCCGCGCTGTCCCGTGGCGGGGTCGGGCGCGCTCCACATGAGCAGGGGCTCCTGCGCGGCCCGGGGGAAGGCAGGGTCGCTCCCCGACGCCAGCTGTCCCCCAGAGAAGCTCCGCAGCGCGTCGCTCCAGGAGTGCGAGGAGCCATAGATGGCGCTGCCGTCCAGCCAGCCCGTCACCTCGTTGGTCTGACAGGTCAGCAAGGGGGTAGGTGAGGCGGGTAAGGGGGGGGGGGGCAGGACCAGCGCCAGGCGGGTGTCCGTGGGTGAGTGGGGGATCCTCTCCCCGCACGACCTGCCAGACCCGGAGCCCGGAGCCCCACCTGCCTGGGACCCAGCTCCTGCCCGCCATCTGCCCAGTCTCACCAGGTCCCGGGGGTTGCTGGGGCTCTGCCCGGTCTTGGGGTCCCAGCGGCTCCTCTGGAAGGGCAGCACCACGTCCCCGCGCTGGTCGGGGTCGAACACGGGGTCTCCGGGTGGGACCCGGATGTTGAGGAACTCGGCGGGGCAGCCAGGTCTCTCTATGCTCACCAGGTCCGAGAGCACGTGGTAGCCTGCGTGCGAGGGGTGCAAACTGGTGAGAATAGCCACTTCCTGTGGCCAAATTTCTCAAGAGCCAAAAGGCAGGTGTTTGAGTGCAAGCTCCACCAACAGCTCTGTGGCTTTTTTCTGTTCTGCCAAGTTGTTGTGATAATCACTATAATTAATATAAGCCCCTCCCCAGCCAGTCCCCATCTCCTAATAGGTCCTTCCACCTCCCCTCCGTCTAGCGGGGGTGAGGGTGGGGAGGGGTGGGGATAGGGAGAGCATGATCATATTGAGAGGAGAGCCTGGCAGGGGACTCAGCTCCTGAGAACTATAACGGAGGTCCGGTGGCACTCCTGGGTTTGGAGTAAGGGGTAAAAGACATTTTATGGGAGCAAAGATCCCTGAATGGAAAGCCCAGATCCCTCTGAGATGAAAAAAGTCTCGTGCTGCTTAGTGGGGGTCGGGGGATGTGGCTGTGGGCTTGCAGAGGGGCTTCAGTGGACCAGCCCTCGTGCTTTCCCACATTGCCCTCACCAAAGAAGACCCCCAGCACGGTGCGGTTGCGGCGGGATGCCAGCCCGGCTCTGCCCCGCGTGGCGGCGTCGCTGAGTCGGCGCGGGTTGGGCAGCTGCGGCTCTCCCAGAGCTTGATACACACCGTCCGCGTAATTGGCTGGTACTAGGCGTCGCAATCGGCAGCCTGCAGGAAGCAGGCTGTGTTAGAGCACTCAGTCCCCAACAAGCCCCGAACTTTGCCCTGCTCTTCCCTCACCAGTGACAAGACCCCCCTCCCTAGTCTCCTGGCCCCGGGAGTGCACAGGAGTTCCCTGCGCAGGCAGCCAGGAGGCTGAGGTGCGCTCTCACGCTCTCCGCGCCTGGACGCACCTGCCGCGCCTCGCTGGTGGTGCCTCAGGTTGTTGAACCAGCCGTCATAGCGCTGCACTTCCCAGGGCAGTGAGAGTGCGTCCTCGCCGCCTGTGGGTCAGAGAGTGGTCCCCTCAGTGCTAGCTTCCCTGCGATGCCCCGGGTACCCGAAGACCTCAGCCCATGCTTCTCCGGCTCGCCGAGCGTCCCCAAACCGACCCAAGTGGCTTTGCCTGCGCCGCGTGGAGGCTGCGCTGGGAAGTTTCCCAGCCTGCTGAGCACGATCTTCCAGCCTCAGGGAACCGCTTGACTTCATTTCTCCCTTCCCTCAATCCCAGAGGTACTGAGTGACATCTCGGGAGGGCACCTGATGCTTACCCGCCAGATCCAGGGATCCAGTCAGTAGAGCTCCCAGGAGCATCAGTGTCTCTGGTCTTGCGTGGAGCATGCTGAGCCTGCAGCCTGGGGAATAGGAGGCGGTATGTGAGGGACCAAAAGCTGGCGTCCCCAAAGCCTACAGCCGGCACAGAAGGAGGAGGCATCAGCTGTTTTCACTTCTGGAGCGAAGCTTTTAGAAGCATTACCAAAAACCCGCATCGGCACGCTGCTCTTTTGGGTGGACGGTGGACGTGGCAGCCCTCACCTCCCCCGCCGGGGAACTGCTTCTCCTAGAAAGCAGGAAAGCAGGGAAGGGAAAGGGGCTAGTAAGCTGGAGGCCAGGACATGCAGCACCTCAGACTCCGAAATGAATGTCTGTGCATGGACTGGAGGGATGGGAAGATCAAGCCCCAAGCCCCGGTCCAACCTCTGGTTGAGAGCCCCTGTCGGGATCGGAAGGTTTTCCCCCTCTTGGAATCTTTGCTTTTTATGCTCAGCATCCTGCCTCCACCACCCCATTCCCACACCCACTCACCAGCTCAGCCTCCCCGCTGCGCTCTCACCCAACTCTCTGGGTCCTCTGAGGCACGTTGCGCGGGTGTCCACTCTGGCTAGACCGGTTACAGGTGTGACCATTTAGACGCTGGGCTCACCCCCTGCTGAGGAGGTAGGTCTCCTCTCATTTGCATAGCGACCGCCTCCTCTCATTTGCATGATTTCTTCCTGGACAGATCCCATTTCCTAGCCCCGTCGCTGCTTGGCGCGCTGCCCACGCAGCTATAAAAGGAGTCAGGGTCCCGAGCGACTTCCAAACGCAGAGCAAACCCGCAGAGCCGCGAAGGTGGCTGTGAGAAATAATTCCGTTTTCCCGCCTACCCGATTCGTCCCGGGTCAACCCCGAGCATTCGAGGACAGCGCTTCCCTGCCCAGGGGCGCAGACTTGACCAACCCCTTGGGTCTTGCCTTAGCACGCTAGGGGCGGGGTAAGGAGAAGTGGAACTCAGGCTCCGACGCCGCGGACGCGCTCTCCCAGCTCAGGCCGGCTCCGCTCCCGGCTGGCCCGCCTGACAACGCACAGCGCCCGTCCTTGTTACAGCATGACGCTCTGGGATGGCGAGCTGCCTTTCTACCCCCAGTCCCGGCGTGCCGCTGGCTTCAACGTCCCGCTGCTCATCGTCATTCTGGTGTTCTTGACCTTGGCTGCCAGCTTCTTGCTCATCTTGCCCGGGATTCGTGGCCATTCGGTAAGGGGGTGCTAAAAGCTGGGGTCCGGGGACGTCATGGACAGCTTGTTTCTGGAAGACCCAGGACAGATTGAGACTGCAGCGAGGACCTCCATGGAATAGTCAGACAAGCATAGATGGGGCAGACCCAGAAGTCTAGTGCAGCAAGCACCCCTTTCCAAGGACAGGAAGAGGTCCCATTCTAGACATCCTAGAGACTGGCCCAGTGGGTCATTTAGGAGGCTGCTGTAAAGAGTAGGTACCCACCCTAACCGGTTTGGCTCAGTGGATAGACCTTCGGTCTGCGGACTCAAGGGTCCCAGGTTCGATTCCGGTCAAGGGCATGTACCTTGGTTGCAGGCACATCCCCAGTAGGGAGTATGCAGGAGGCAGCTGATCGATGTTTCTAACTCTCTATCCCTCCCCCTTCCTCCCCCTTCCTCCCCCTTTCTCTCTGTTAAAAAAAAATCAATTAAAAAAGAGAGAGAGAGAGAGAGTAGGTACCCACCTGGGGCCCATTCTAGTTTATGTGCTGGCTAGCCTCCTCGCCTCTCCCCCTACTGCAGCTCCATTCCTCCCACTCCCACTCACTCCTCCCCAGAAGGACAGAAGCTAGCAGCTCAGACTGCTGTGTTTCACTTGTGTGCTGGGTATATGGATGCCCCTATCCTAAGGATTCAGACACTTCCACTCAGGATTCAAAGGTGTACCTGACTGAATACTTCCCCTTAGGCTCCCATCTCTCTCCAAGAACCTACTTTGTTTTTCAAGTCTCCGAGGACCTAGCCTCCCTGGGTCTTGTCCTGCACTGGTTTCCTGGGAAACCAAGGAATACCTGAGAGGAGTGTTCATACCTCTTCTACTTGGCCACCAAGCCCAGGGCCTCCCTCTCTTGGGGGAGGTGACCCCTCCCTGCCTAGCACTTCTGGACTCATTGAGCCTTTCCAGAGCAGTGACCTGAGCAGATGGAACCAGGCCCAGGAGCCAGGTAGCTGGGGGGGGGGGGGGGTGAAGGTTGCGGGAGAGCACCAGGCAGAGAGAGATAGCCCACTGCAAGGTGGACTGGAAAATGGGGTCGGGGAGATGCAAGCACAAGGTCAGAAAACATCAGAAATGCCAGTGGCTCAGAGGGACTTGCACGAAAAGCAAGTCTGACTTCAGCCTCAAAACACCAGGAATGTAACTGGGAAAAGGACTTGCGGCAAGAGAGGGCCGTTGCAGGAGCACTAAATATCCAGGTGGCATGGGGACTCTGGTTGAACAGTACCCAGGCCTGACCCCGTGCCTGTTCCTGCAGCGCTGGTTCTGGCTGGTGAGAGTTCTCCTCAGTCTGTTCATCGGCGCAGAAATCGTGGGTGAGTGCGTGGTGCAACCGATGGGGAGGGGACCTGGGGCGGGGAAGGAGGCTGGCAGAGGGCACCTGGGGAAATGGAGAACTGGGCTTCCCTCCTCCTCTTCCATTCTCCAGCTCTTTCTAGTGCCCACTCTTCGGTTCTTACCATGTAGACCATATTGGACCTCCACTCGCATCTCTCTTCACGGTATCCCTCCTTCCATCACCACTCTCCCAGTTCCATCTCCCCAGTCCTTCCCCTAACCGCCCCCCACCCTGTGCCTCTCCTCACAGCGGTGCACTTCAGTGCCGAATGGTCAGTGGGGAGAGCGAACACCAACACATCCTACAAGGCCTTCAGCGCAGCCCGCGTCCGAGCCCACGTGGGTCTGCACGTGGGCCTGGAGGGAATCAATATTACACTCACAGGTGAGGGGGCTGGGCGACGCGAACTTCTGGGATGAACAGACCCCACGGAGGGGCTGGGGGTGGCGGGAGTGTGCCGGGGGCAGCTGCAGGACCTCTCAGGCCTCACAGGGTCATAGAGCTCGGGGTCCCCTTGCATTTGTGTCTTCCCCAACCACTGCCAAACCCGTTCCTCTCGTGCCTCCGCTTTGCTATCCGAACCCACTTAGTTTTTACGGGTCCGGGGCTGGGCGCGGCCCCGCGACCCCGCCGCCCTCCGCAGGGACCCCAGTGCAGCAGCTGAACGAGACCATCGACTACAACGAGCAGTTCAGCTGGCGCCTGGGCGAGGACTACGCGGAGGAGTACACGGAGGCGCTGGAGAAGGGACTGCCCGACCCGGTTCTCTATTTGGCGGAGAAGTTCACCCCGAGCAGCCCGTGCGGGCTCTACCGCCAGTACCGCCTGGCGGGGCACTACGCTTCAGCCACGCTGTGGTGAGCGCGGGCGGGAAGGCGCCGTGTGTGTGTGTGTGTGTGTGTGTGTGTGTGTGTGTGTGTGTCCAGCACGCTCCGGTGAGTACGATCGCCCCTCGGGTCAGAAGGTCAGGACCGCACAGACCGTCGGAATCTCCCAGAGCCTCATCAAAGGCTGGGATCCAGCTACACCCTGTGGGGGTTCCCCCTGCACTTCCGCCACGCCCCCCCCCGGGGTTTCGGCCTGGGGTAGGGACCCAGAGGCCGCGGAGCCCGCGGGCCGGGAGGAGCGGGCTCGCAGCACGGCGCTGTCCCCGCAGGGTGGCGTTCTGCCTCTGGCTCCTCTCCAACGCGCTGCTCTCCATGCCGGTCCCGCTCTACGGAGGCCTGGCGCTCCTGGCCACCGGCGCCTTCGCGCTCTTCGCCGTCTTGGCCTTCGCCTCCATCGCCAGCGTGCCGCTCTGCCCGCTGCACCTGGGCTCCTCCGCGATCACCAGTCACTACGGCGCCGCCTTTTGGGTGACGCTGGCCACCGGTGAGGACCAGCGACGGGCCCGGGGCGGCGGGGGATAGGGACGGGATTGAGGCCGGTTGCGCGCTTTCCAGTTTACAAAGGGAGTTCGCCTGCGTTACTGTTTTGCCCCTCTCGATAGTTGGCGGAGGCCGGCACTGCTGTGCCCATCTTGCAGCAGGGTGTGGCGTCTCGCCCAGTTAGCACTCGAACCCTTGTGTCATGCAATCCGTATTAGAGGGCCTTCTGCGTGTGTGTGTGTGTGTGTGTGTGTGTGTAAGAAATGGGAGGGGTGGCTCCATAGGTGAAGGGGGCAGGCCGGGTTCGGTCCCGGAGCCCTGACAGCCCCCTTTTCTCACGTGGGCGCCGCCGCAGGCGTCCTGTGCCTCTTTCTAGGAGGGGCGGTGGTTGGTCTCCACTGCGCTAGGCCCAGCGCTCTTCGCACCTTCTTGGACCGAAGCGTCAAGAACGGCGGTAACCAGGCGAGAGGGGGCTCGCCTCTCAGCCTCAACAACCCATTCTACAAGCAGTTCGGGGCCTCGGACGTAACGATCAGTACTAACCTGTGAAGGGGACTCCAACCTCGGACACCTACGCCGCCTCGGTCCCCCCGGGGGCAGAAGTTCACCCCGAGCAGCCCTTGCGGGCTCTACTGCCAGTACCGCCGGGCGGGACACTGCCCTGGGGTGCCCCTCCTTTCCGCGGTGGGCGGCCTCAGGCATGCGCCTTGCACCCAAGTCTCCCAAGATGAGCTGCAAATAAATTTTTTCCCTTTAGTTTTTAAAATACGTTTCTCCGTTAATTTCCATGGCTTCTCCAGACTCTTGTGGGACACGCGACTTCGCTGGGCTGCAGGCAGCCAGAGAACATTTTCTTTGCTTGCCACCCGGAAACTCTCCATCTGGAGAATCCAGAGTAACCCAGGAAAAGATCTGGGAGAAGGGCGCCCTCTAGTGAGCGCAGAGGAGATCCGACCGGAGCCAGCATGTTCCTGAGCCACCCCCAGGGGATGGTAGCAGACAGCTCACCCTCCCACTAACACACCAGTGGGATCCCCCTCCGCTGGCCCAGCTGAGTGAGCTAAGAGGAAATGGCGTTTTGGAGTTTATTCACTAATTCCAGTTTATTCACTATGGAATGGTGTTGAGGTCCAAGGTAGATGTCAGCAAGGCATAAAAAGGTAAATCCTGGGATTTTTTAAAAGGTCCTTGGCAAGTCTTACAATTTTATTTAGCAAACCTGAGAACTGAAACTCAAAGAGAATGTGGCACAGGTGGTTAATATTAGGCCCAGGGTAAGAAGTTTGGTTTCTTCTCTCTCCAAGTGTCCCTTTCATTGTACCAAGAGGTCACACAAGCTGGGGGAGTAAAGGAAGAACAAAGGGGACCCCGGAAAAAGGAAAACAAGAGGTGTAGAGGGATGAGAGGGCCCACAGAATCACACCGTAACTGCGCCCTGCACCACATCATTATGGGGGTGACGCTAGGTTTCAATAAATGGAATCTGGAACAGGCAACGCATCGAAAAAAGGCAGGGTTGCTGTGTGGAAACTTTTGGTCTTACCAGGTGACAAGGTTTATGGGCAGTTCCAATATCTGTTCAGCACCTTAGGTCTTTTCTTTTGTTTTGCCAACATTGATAGATAGAGTCTCCTTTTTCGACTCCACTTACAGACCGGAGCTGGAGGGCTGATACAACCCATTCTATGGGCAGTTCTGGAGGGAGGTTAGGGGGGCTCAAAGGAGGTCTGGAATCACCTTGGAAGTCTGGGTGGCCACCAGGGAGAGGAACCTTATAGGGCAGGGTCAGGCATTCTGGGTTGCTCCTCCTTACAGCATGCCCGGGAGGAAGCCTCTGACAGAGGAATGTCCTGGGGCTCAGGACTCTCGGCTGTGGACCGGTAGCGGGGGCTCAGGAGTCCCCCTTCTTCAGGATTCCACTCCAGCCCAGGGTTCTCCCCTACACTCTGATTGAAGAAAGCCTTCAGCCTGTGGGGCTTCGTCCTGTGGGCCACCACCATGGCCAGGCCCAGCAGCACACAGAGCAGTCCTGGGAATGAGGCAATAGGTGTCTTGTTTAGTAATGACAGCGCCCTCCCAAGGACATGTTCTCCTAAGAGCATCAGAACAACTCTAAAGGAGGCCTGGCGTCCTGGCTTCAAGGCAATTTGGGCTCAGAGAGGCGATTGTGAGTTTTGGACTCTAAGCCAAATGCTTTCAATTACATCCCAGGAGAGAGAGAGAATGAATATGGATCTGAAAACAGAAAACCCTTAGGAAGGGCAGGGCACAAGGAGGAGGCATAGGAAAGGGCACGAGAGACACACACAGTGGGTGGGACAGGAGAGGACAATAAAACTGCAGGACACTTGAAGGCTATATGAAACAGGGACAGAGAAGGGTTCTAGGAATGGGGGGACACAAAGAAAAATGTTTGGGGGAAGTGGGAGGGGACATGAGATTAAAAGATTTGGGAAAGAGTTGGACAAAGATAGTTAGGGGATGAGGCACTTGACAGAGAAAGAGAGAAGACAAAGGGGAGTACACATATACAAAAAGAGAGGGGACGTGAAACTGGGGAGAGAAAACCCAGAGATGAGGGATATAAGAGGAATGGGGCTTTAAAGAAGGGAAAGGCATCCTGGCCCCCAGACCTTCAACCTCCCCCTGCCCCAACATAACGGTCCCTGATCCTCCCTCCCTGGCCCTGAGCTCTCGGTGCCTGTCTTCAGGGCTGAGCCTCACCTGTGGTCAGCGTGATCCAGAAGGCAGGTCCACGGTGAAAGTGCAGCATAGCAGTGCCCATGCGCAGAGGACAGGGTGGGATGAGCGGCGTGGCCATGGAGAAAAAGATCAGTCCCAACAGCTGGAAGATGCCCGTGGCAAGCAGCATGTGGCAACCATAGACCAGCACAGGCATGGACAGCATCACGTTGGCCAGCAGCCAGCAGAGGAATGCCACCCTGGAGAACCAGGACCCCGTGAAGGCTGGCCCAGGCACCTCTACCTGGAGGGCTCCAGGTGGAGGCTCAGGGACCCAAAGATACCCCAAAGATGTGACATAGGGATTTCTGCTTTGGGATTCCCAACTGAGTACCATGGTGACTGGCACCACCTTCCTCATAGGAATTGCAATATAAGGCGGGGGAGGGGGGGAAGCGGTGGAGCGGGGCGGGAGAGATGGCTAGAAACCCTGTTCCTGGGTCTAGAGCAATAGGGCCTCCAGCCCACCCTCACCACAGAATGGCCGAGGTGTAGTGTCCCGCCAGGCGGTACTGGCCATGCAGGCCACATGGGCTGGTCGGGGTGAACTTCTCAGCCAGGTAGAGCACAGGGTCTGGCAGTCCCTTCTCCAGCGCTCTTGCATACTCCTCAGCATAGCTCTCCCCTAGGCGCCAGGTGAACTCCTCGTTGTAATTGATAGTCTCATTCAGCTGCTGCACTGGGGTCCCTGGGAAATGGGGCAGCTGTGCTCAGCAGGGACCCAAGGGCCGGAGCGGGGCATTTGCCTGGGTAAGGGGCTCACCACAATGGGCAAAGGGACAGGAGCTGGTCTCAATGGAGAGAAGGCAGCTTCCAAGGCCTGGGAATTTCCCTTCCTACCATCCCCCTACCTTGCTCTTTAGACCACACCAAACTAGAGCCCAAAGACACAGAGCAGAGCTTTCCCCTCCCTCACCGGCAAGAGCCCTTCCTCACCTGTGAGTGTGATGTTGACTCCTCCCAGCCCAACATGGAGCCCAACATCAGCGCTGATCCACTGGGAACTGAAGGCCTTGTATGATGTGTTGGTGCTGACCTGGCCCACAGACCACTCAGAACTGAAATTCACAGCTGGGGTTGGGGAGTTGGACATATGGGAACTCAGGGAGTTCCGGGCATTGCTGAGTTAGAGTCAGAGGGAGAGCCACAAGGGGACCATGTCTGTTTTGCTCATAATTGTATATTCATTAACTGGCCTAGGGTCTGGCTCATGGTTGGTTTGCCAATAATGTGTGAGATGAATCCTAGATTTCCCTTAGTCGTGCTCCTCTTATCCCTCCTTCCCTTTCTCTCCCTGTTTAGAGAGAGCTACTCAAGCAGCTGAGGGAGGAAAACATTAATGTAATAAACCATGTTGGGCAAACACAGCTTCAGCTTTGAGACTTCATCTCTCCTACTTGCCTAATTCTCAAAGCAAAGCAAGCAGCCCTCCCCCCCCCCCCCAATTCCCTCCCTCCATTATCCAAAGGCCTTCTCCCCACAGACATTCATTTTGATCTGCTTTCCTCTGAATAAAAATGTTATGAAGGTTGGAGAGATGTGTCCAGGATGGTTTCCCAGGGCCCACACGCCTCTGAGCAGGGATAAAAGTGAGGGGATATGGCCACAATGAGGGAGGCATGTGGGCAGGTGTGGAAGACCACCCTGAAGCGGAGGCTGCCCTGAGGAAACAAGGAGACGCCAGACCGGCTGCTGAGGGAACCAGATGGGACGGAGGCACTGCCTGAGACAGCTGTGCTTCACACTCACCCAGGATCACAGCCCCGATGAATAAGCTGGTCACCACCCGAAACAGCCAGAACAGCCTCTGAGCCATAACAGGGTGGGTGGGTTTAGGAAGGAGCACCCTCCTCCCAAGTCCACCCTTCCTCTTTCCAGCCTTGGGATTACTCGGTGGATGGAGATCAGAGTGCCTGGCAGGCACATAATAGGTGCTCAACAATCATCTGTTGAATCAGTGAGTGGGGGAGCTCTCTGCTGGGCAGGTGAGGGGAGTGGCGGGGGGGGGGGACAGGTTGGGGGATGTTGCTTTCTCAGGACTGAAGCCTGTTTCCTGAGTATAGTTATAGTGAGAGAGTATGGCCCCCTCACCTCAAGGCCAAGGTCTCTCTGGGGCCCCGGTCCCCAGGGCTGGGTTTGTTTCTTACCATTTTGCCCCGAATGCCAGGCAGGATGATGATGAAAGTGACAAGTGCAGTAAGAAAGATGGTGATGATGATGGCCAAGGTGGTGTCCATTGGGAAGGTTGGCTTGGGGCCAGCATAGAAGGGGAATGTGTGTCCAAAAGCAGCCATTTTGGTGGGGTTGTGCAGGGAAGGCAGATGCTGTACAACAAGGATAGATGTTTATTGAGTGCCCTGTGTGCCAGGCACTGTTCTTGGTGCTAGAGATACAGCTGAGAATAAACCAGATCAGGCTCCTCTTCTCTTGAGTTCACCAGACTCCACTGTTACTGCCATTCCCCTGCCCCTCAGCCACCCATCTCCCCCTGTGCTGGCTGTGAAAGGATGAGGGTCTTGGCAATCAGTCTCTGTGGTTTCATGTTCCCTTCCTAACCTCCAGGCCCCTAAATCAGTGCTGCCTCCACCCTGGAGGCTTCTCTGCTTCCTTTGGCACTGTCTTAAGAGACACAATTCTTTTTTTCTTTTTCTTTTTTATCTCCCTCAGGCCTCCAGACATATCACAGAACATAAAAAGAGCTATATTTACTATCAAGTGAAAGCGTAAGGGTGAAAGATAGTACAGATGACACAAATTTCCTCCTCAGTCCCCAAAGGAACAAAGGTCAGACAGCTCTGCTAAGTATATGATCCAACTATATTATCAGAGGGCTGATTTCCAGACCTG
This sequence comes from Cnephaeus nilssonii, assembly GCF_951640355.1. NCBI lineage: Eukaryota > Metazoa > Chordata > Mammalia > Chiroptera > Vespertilionidae > Cnephaeus > Cnephaeus nilssonii. The sequence continues at coordinate 47,561,598 of NC_137075.1, forward strand.
GCACTGCCCACACTAGTCTGTCAGCTTCCTCAAGTGCCTGGCTCCAGCTCTGGCTACTCCAGAACAATGAAGCTGAATTGAGTTCACCTCAATAAGCACTGAAGAAGCACCTGTCATCCACCAGGCATGGCGCCAGGGCCAGAGGCCAGATGTCCTTTTACTGCACACATCATCAACCGCAGCCTTCCTCCTTGACTTTAATTCCCAGGCCTTATTTCAGCTCAAACACTGGCTCAGCTCTTCTCTGCCTGTTCCCTGATCTCAGAGCTAGATTTACTCTAATTTGTCCCTTTGCAGACAGATAGTGTGTTTTATTAAATCCAGACAGAATGGATTACAAGACACACTATTACTTTCTGCGAAAGAAAGAAACTACAAATTAAACTGTGACAGCCATTGTTGGTAAGATACACCTCAATTTCAGGGATGTCAAAATGTGAGAATAAAGTACATTTTACAATCAATGATTCCAGCTCTGCTCATTTCCCTGAGTGTGATCTGTACTGGGATCTTGGTTTGCACAGGAGGCTCCATGCTTTATAGTCTGACTAGAGGCCCGGTGCATGAAATTCATGCACGGGGTGAGGGGGAGTCCTTCAGCCCGGCCTGCACCCTCTCCAATCTGGAATCCCTCAGGGGATGTCCGACTGCCTCTCGCAATCCGGGACCACTGGTTCCTAATTGCTTGCCTGCCTGCCTGATCATCCCTAACCAGCTCTGCCTGACTGCCTGATCACCACTAACTGCTCCCCTGCTGTCCTGATTGCCCCTAACCACCTCTGCCTTGCCCCACTCCTGGGACTCAGGATTCCCTCCTCTAGCTGGTCACAGGCACCCGGGACCCAGGCTTCCCTCCCTCTGGCTGCCCCAGGACTGCAGGGCGGTGGCTTGTCCCTCTCCCAGGTCACAGCCTGGCTGGTCCCCATTCCTCTCTTGCAAGCTTATTTGTGCCTGGCTGGTCCCCATTCCTCTCTCCTTAGTGTGATGGTGTGAGGGCGTGATGACCATTTGCATATTAGCTCTTTATTATATAGGATGAGAGTGAAAGAACAAGCTTTGGAGTTAAGTAGCTCTATATTTGATTTCCACCTCTGCCTCTTGCAAGTTACTTGACCTCTACAGAGAGTTTTATTTAAAAACTAGAGGCCTGGTGCACGGATTTGTGCACCGGAGGGTCTCTCGGCCAGGTCTGCGCCCTCTCGCAATCCAGGACCCCTCGGGGAATGTTGGACTGCCAGTTTTGGCCTGATCCCCACAGGCCAGGCCAAGGGACCCCACCAGTGCACAAATCTGTGCACTGGGACTCTAGTATGCATATAAGATCTTAGGTTAATCTCTTCCCACCCTCCCCCCTCCCCCCTTCCCTCTGAGATTCATCAGTCTGTTCAACGTTTCCATGCCTGTGCATTGAGTGTCTGTTCGTCATAACTACCGGTCAAACAGCAGAATGGTGGCATAGGCTTTTATATATATAGACTAGAGACCCAGTGTACAAAATTCGTACACAGGTAGGGTACCTAGGCCTGGCTGGCAATCAGGGCTGATCTGTGGGGCAACTGGCAGGGCGATCGGGGCCCCAGCTCATACCCACCTTGGCCTGGCACTGCCCACTCGCCAGCCCCGCCCCCGGCCTTCCGTTGCTGTCTCGCTCTCATCAGGGCCCATCGGGGCCAGCAGCGCCTCCACTGCTGCCTGCTGCCAGCACCACGTCACTGATGCCCACCATGTTCCATGCCACCCCCTGGTGGTCAATGCACATCTAACTCCCAGTCGGGTCGAACTGGTTGGTCAAACTCCCGCCCATGGGGACAATTTGCATATTAGCCTTTATTATATAGGATGGGGATGATAATAATGTTTACATCATAGGGTATAAAATGAGACTGTGTATATAAAGTGCTAAGAATAGTACCTGGAACAGAATATCAATACATGGAAGCTACCAGCTTGGGAAGGAGATGACATTCTATTATTTCATTTATCTCCAATCCTTTTTGGAGAGAACTGGGCTGGAATCAGTTCTGGGTCTGGTTCCAGTCCTTCAATGAATAATTTAACATTAAGAAGGCAAATGACAACTTCCCCAGTTGTCGTTTCTTTATCTACAATTAGATATGATGATCTTCGAGTCCCTTCTAGTTCTAAATACTATGATTCTCCTACAAAACATCATAGCTCCCAGACTTTCCCTTTCCTTCTGGGCTGGGTAGTTTCTTAACTTGTCAACTCTCCCATCCCAGAGGAATGAGTATCTCTTTTTACTCTGGGCTCTGACACCAACCCAGCCTGCCTTCACCACCACCTTTCTCATAGCTTATGCTTCTCAAATCTATGTTTCTAAGTAGACCTCTTATCTGGGCTCCAAACACAACAGGGTCAATTACCCCATGGGCTTTTTCACTTGGATGTTCCATGGATGCCTCAAATTTAACAGGTCCCAAACTGAATTCACTATCTCTATTTTGCTTTTCATTTTGTATCTTTTTGGTCACCACTCCATTAATCAAATAATACAGAGACCTGTAATATCTTACTTCTTAAATATTTATTGAAACCATCCATGCATTTCCTTCCCTACTGCCTCTGCCCTAATTCAGCCTCATCCTATCTTGCCTGGTGTCAGAACAATATTTCTAACAAGCAAATATAATTCTTTCAATTTTTTGCTCTGGGTAAAATCTATTCTCACCATCACATAGAAAGTCCTTTGTAGTCTGGTCCCACCTACCCTTCCATCTCCATCTTTCACTCAGCCTAATCTCTAGCCACACTGAGCTATTGGTCTTTCTCAGAACCTGACATGCTCTTTCAAGCCTTCATGCCTTTGTACGTGCTATTTCCTCTGTTTGGAATGCTCTTACCTTCTTGGCAAACTTCTTTTCACTTTTCAAGTCTCAGCTTGTGTTAACTCCTCTGTGAAGGATGCTATCAGGTCTATGTGGATGTTCCTACCTCTAATGTTCTGATTGCATTTTGAACACACCTCCGTCCATGATCCCAAAATCAACTTATAGTCTGTTTCAACATCTCCCTCTATTTTAGCTTTGAATATCCTTATTCCATCTTTGCAACTCCTGAACATAGCATATACTAGTACTAATCAGTCTGTGGATCAGATGAATGAATATTATGAACTGGTTCCTCCCTGTGCAGGCAGCATCTTCTTTTGGAACACAAGAGGGAGCTATATTCCCTTATTGTCATTCAACATTAATTTGAGTTCTCACCAATATAGGGCTAAGGACTGGGCAGGAAGGGATTTGACCAAACATGTCAATTTTTAATGCTTTCACAAAATTTTCAGAAAGTTTCTTCCAATGGTTGGATTCTCCAAAGCATGAACGCTCATTTTTAATTGAATCTGAAACATACATTTGAACTCTAGCTGAACATGAGTAACAGAATTTGTAGATTAAATTATTTTGTAAAATATGTGATAGTGGTATTTATTTTATGTTTTAAAACATTTTAATTGATTTCAGAGAGGAAGGAAGAGGGAGAGAGAGATAGAAACATCAACGACGACAGAGAATCATTGATCAGCTGCCTCCTGCATGCTTCCCACTGGGGATCAAGCCTGCAACCCGGGCATGTGCCCTGACCAGGAATCATGCCTTGACCAGGAATCAAACCGTGATCTCCTGGTTCATAGGTCCGATTGCTGAGCCACACGGGCTGGACAGTGATATTTATTTTAAAGCAGATGTTTATTGACCTAAGAATTTTAAATTTATGATACCTAAAATGAAACCATTATAATTTTGATGAAAGGCTATATTTTTTAGGAAGTCTATAAAATGTAGCATATCTTGGTTAGTTAGTAAGATAGGAAGATAAAGCAAGTTTGCTAATACATGTTACATTCTGTAACTTCAAAAACAAATATTTGCAATATAAACAAATAATAGTGTAATGTGTTTTTGTCATGGTCACGTTATTCCTGCATTTATTTGAAAGGGAAGTTATACAGTATGTTATAAGAATGGCTCATCCCTATTAGTATGGTGTATCAAAGAAACACTACAAAAGGTTTTCTGTATCCTAAGCACAGAACATTGTTAACTTATTTCCAGTTCTCCAAAATATTTATTAAAGATGACTAAAGCAAAGAGATAATTGGTGAGTGAAATTTACATTGATTAAGTTTTTTTGTTCAATTTAATGATTTAGGTCTTCCTTAAGCTACATTACCTAGGTTTTTTTTACATATATTTTTATTGATTTCAGAAAGAAAGGGAGAGAGAGAGAGAGAGAGAGAGAGAGAGAGAGAGAGAGAGAGAAACATCAAAGATGAGAGAGAATCATTGGTCGCTGCCTCCTATAAGCCCCACACTGGGGATCAAGCCCACAACCCAGGTATGTGCCCTGACCAGGCATCAAACCATGACTTCCTGGTTCATAGGTCGACGCTCAACCACTGAGCCATGCTGGCCAGGCAACATTGCCTAGTTCAGTGGTTCTCAACCTTTCTAATGCCATGACCCTTTAATACAGTTCCTCATGTTATGGTGACCCCCAAACATAAAATTATTTTCTTTGCTACTTCATAACTGTAATTTTGCTAATGTTATGAATCGTAATGTAAATATCTGTTTCCCGATGGTCTTAGGCGACCCTGAATATAAAAAATATCTGTTTTCTGATGGTCTTAGGCTCTACAGAAGTGGTTCTCAACCTGTGAGTCGAGACCCACAGGTTGAGAACCGCTAGCAGGGTCGCCTAAGACCATCGGAAAACAGATATTTACATTATGATTCATAACAGTAGCAAAATTACAGTTATGAAGTAGCAACAAAAATAATTTTATGGTTGGGGGTCACCACAACATGAGGAACTGTATTAAACGGTTGCGGCATTAGAAAGGTTGAGAACCACTGGCCTAGTTTTTAAAGTTAATTTTTCATGATCCTGATCTTAATTTGATTTTCATTATTTAGCTAGCAGGCCTCTCCTGCATGAAAAGGTGGGACTAAAATGAAAAGTCCCCACATCCAGCAATCCTGCTTTTCCTATGGAGCTTATCATTTCCCTTGGAACACCTTCCTCCCAGATTTGCCAAGAAGGGTATGACAGTAGAATTTCTTCTAATCTGATAAAAATCTCATGTCAGTCTTCACTTGACCCACTTCTCCCTGAGCTCACCACCATGATTGGAATATAAACACAATGTATATTGATATTAATAAACACTAGGAACAATCAGATATACAGCTACACATTCATATAAACAGAAATACAGGCGCAACAAGGAAGAAGTTCTCAGTAACAGACATCTAGACACCAAAACCCTGCACCAGACGCCCCTGTTACAGAACTGGGGTACTTTTTCACTGGGGCAGGCCAATCCTCACACTTTGGGGCCCTCCTTTATTACCTGACCTGGAAAGATGAGTAATACCTTTTCCCTTTCTGAGGTCCCTTAAAATACTGAAGCATTTCTCATACTAAGTTGTATTCCAGACACATCCTACCTACCATAGGATGAAAAGAGACTCCCATGTATGTATGAGGGGCCAGCAAGAAATAGTTCCAATCTTTAGGAAAACTGATCCTACTACAAGCTATAGTCCCCAGCATCCAAAGTTCTTAGCTGCTTTCTTACTGCTCTGTAGCCTCTCTTATAGCTTGACAGGAATTTCTTCCTGAAGTCTCCTGCCCACCTCCCCCATCTCTGGAACCCATAGGGTAAGGACTACTAATTCTCTCTACAAATGGGGAGTGGGTCACATGTCTGGAGTTGCCAAGAGCTCTCATTGGGTTAGAGTTAGGGTTAGGGTTAGGGTTAGGGTTAGGGTAATGTGATTGATGGCTTATTTCTCTGGTTGGGGTTGACCCCATTAAAAGTTTACAGCCCTGGCTAAGGAGACCCTGTCAGAAACTCCTGTCCCCGCCTCTCTTCTTCAAGAACGTGTGTGGGCATGTGTATGTGCGTTGTTGCACTAAAGGAAAAATTAAATGGAGAATCAGCACAAGATCTGAAAAAGTAGGTTGAGACAAGGATCTCCAGTAAGGGCTGAGGTAGTAAGGATCCAGGGGTACTGACTCATACAAACCAAACTATCCAGACTTTAGCTAAGCCAGGATAAGGACTGGATGTCTGTAAGTCTTGTGGCATGTATGGCCTTACAAGATTTTTCTTGCTTCCTCTTAGTTTCTTACCAAACTTTTTCTTTGAAAATCTGGTTTTGATCCGGTTGGACACAAGAAGTGCGCCCCTAGCGGCCCGGGCGAGGGCGGCACTTCAAGCCACCCTCCAAAACGCACGGGGACCGCACCAACTGCAGCAGCCACAGCCCCGCCACTCACAGGGTACCGGGGTTCCCCACCTTCGCCTCTTCCAAACAATGCGTGCGTGGCAGCTCCCGCCGCCGGCCGCCTCCTATGGAACCGCACACGCGACGCTCTCCGGGGTGGAGTCAGGGGACCTGGTCCGGACGTTCTGTCAAGAAAGCGCGCGCCCTTTCTCTCGGCGGGGCTCCCTTCCATCCCCCACTTTTCTCATCACTTAAGGACCAGGCTCTGACCCGACAAACCGGGTCCCGGATGCTTCTCCGCCTCCTATTTTAAGTCACCCTCGACCTTCTCAGACTGCAGCCCAGGCTCCGCGGCGCTACCCCACACCAGCCTGGCACAGAGGAGGGACAGTGGCCCTCCGCAGCCACCCCTCAGACTCCTCTGTCTCCTCCCCCCATGCTCCGCACCCGGCAGCTCCAGCACAAACCTAGCGATGCAGTCCGGGGCGCGGGCGCCGCGACACCTCCGAGATCTCACGGTGAACGCCTCGGGGCCGGCGGGGGTGGTTAGCACCGTCTCCAACAGGGTCTGAGGGTGGGTGCCTTGCCTGGACGCCTGGCCAGGTCTTCGGGTCTTGGTCTTAGAGCCCAGAACCAGCGGTGCGGAGAGGATTTAGGGAGCGCCTCTCCGTCCCCCTGCACCCTTTCCGTCTTCCACTCGCAGCCTCAGCTGACCCGTGGAAGCGGACTTGCCCTTTTCGCTCTCCACGTGGCCACACTAGCTGAGCCCTAGCCGCGGACGCGAACTTTCCCTCCACTTGGGTCCTGCGAGCACGTGGCGTCTCACCTTGCGCGCCCGGGTCTCCACGGAGCACCTCGGCGGGTCCCCAGTGCGCCGGCTTCTATCCCGCCCCGTTTCGCCCCGCCCTGCCGCAGATCTGGGGTGCGCCGACTCCTCTTCACCACCCGCCCCCCAGCCCCGCCCGTCCTGGCGCAGAACTAGAGAGGGAGCTGTACGAGAGCGGGCGTCCCGGGCCCAACTTCGAGCCCGGCGGGAGCCAAGCCGCAGTCCCCGAAGCGGGGGCTCCGCAGCCGCAGGTCAGATTCCGGAGGGGCTGCCCTGGGCCTGCAGATCTGGCGCCGGGAGGAGGGGGACGGGGTTGGGGGGAGAGGGGCGCGGAGGGAGCTCTAGCGGCAGAGGGTGCCCCAATCCGCCACATTTTTGAGGGAAGGGGAATTCAGCCTGACCCTCCTGCGCCTCCGTTCTTAGCCTGGGGCTACAGTGGGTCCCGTTAGGGCCTATCCTCCACCCACCAAGGTTTGGGGAGACTAGATGCTTTGCGGTCTGGGGATGTTGGGTGACCTGGTTTGCTTGGGCGTCGGGGAATCTCTCCGAGCTCGTCCTGGCAGCAGCACATCGTGCCAGGGAGGGAACTGGGGACTTTTAGAGACCAGGCTTTCCTCTTCAGTCCTCCCTTGGGACCAAGCTGGACTCCCTAGGGCCTGGACTCCTCTTTCCCCACCCCAGAGTCACCGCTGTAGGACTTCACGGCTGGGAAAGTTGCCATGTGGGTCAAGAAGGAGGCAGGCCTGTATCCTCTTCCTGGTTCTGCCACTGCCTGGGGCTTCACAGCCCTTTCCTGACGTTGTGCCTTCCTGTCAAGGCTGGTAAAAAGTTAGGGAACAAATGTGCTGTGTAAATCCCCGTGGCTACCCACCCACAGGGAGAGCTTATTACTGGTCCACCTTCTCCTTCAGGTGGTTCCCACAGCCTGGCCTGCAGGCTCGCTGCATGCTTTTGTGGATTGGGTGGTACATTGGTGTCCGGACCAAGGATCCAGAAGCCAGAGTGGTAGGGGAGAAGAGGCAAGACATTCTAGATCAGGGAAGGACCACTGTGGGCACTTCAGCATGTCCAGCCTTATGGCTTCAGCCATCCAGAGCCCTGCTCTTTCTTCACAAACTATCTAAGGCTGGTATCTGGACAGTCTCTGGGATGGAGTGGGTAGAACACTAAGCTTTTGAATTACGACAGGGCCTACATTTTTTTTTATTTCTTTCTTAATTTTTATTTTTTTTTTATTTATTTCAGAGAGGAAGGGAGAGGGAGAGAGAGTTAGAAACATCAATGATGAGAGAGAATCGTTGATTGGCTGCCTCCTGCATGCCCCACACTGGGGATCAAACCCACAACTCGGGGCATATGTCCTGACCAGGAATCGAACCATGACCTCCTGGTTCATAGGTCAATGCTCAACCACGGAGCCACGCTGACTGAGCTCATTTCTTTCATGAGAGATGGCCAGTGGGGGTGAGGTCGCCCTCTGGGTTCCCTCCTCTGTGACTAGACAACCTATCCAGGAGCCCTGAGGGTTTGGCTGGAGACGAGGCTTTCCATGAGCTCCCACCTTCCTCCACTAGATAGTTCCCCAGCCCCACTCCGCCCCCAACCTCCATATTGCCTGTAGGGGGTCTTCCCTGGCGTTGCGCTCCCTGTGCCGCTCAGAAGTCCCTACCTGAGCCCCCTGCTGCCTCTGTTTCCCTGTTGTCCCTAGGTGATTTATTGGCCTGGGGAGAGTGAGCAGGAAGTTGGCATTAAACACAGGAGCCCCTTTGAGTTGACTCAGATGAGCCAAGCTCCAGCCCACACTCTCTATGTTACATTTACATAACACCTGCCACTTTTCAATCTCACATTTGAGTCCCAAAACCATGCTAGGAGGTGAACAGTTCAGACATGTTGACTCCCATAACTGGAAGAGGAAACCAGGGCCCAGACCAGATAGGTGATCTCAGACCCACACAGTGGACTGGCAGTGGCACCATGTCCTGGCCTCCTCACAAGGCTCTGTCCCAGGACCACACTGCAGTAAGCAAGGCTTTCCACTTACTCTTGGGCAGTAAAGTCCAGGAATGTGAGGGTTTCTGTGTGCTCTGTTCATCACTTAATCTCCAGTGCCTAGGCCCATGCCCAGAACATAGAGGGTGTTCATCAAGTAATTTGTGAATGAGTGAAAGATTCTTGGGAGGGAGGGAGTCTCCTGCTCCGTGCTACTTTCTGTGGCCTTGACCCAGCCCCATGCCTGGATTCATGCCAACGCTCTGCCAAGGCCCTGACCCGACTTTCCTTAATTGCTGGGGTTCATTCTCTCTCTACTCTCTCTTTTTCTAGGGTCTCCATTTTCATCATGGGCTTCTGCCTGGGTCTGGCATGGACACTCCTGGTTGGGCCATGGATACCCACTGGTGAGTACAGACTGGAGGAGAATCATGGCTAGGAGCAGAGGAACCCAGCGTCTTCTGGGCTTCTCCAAGGACAGAGGCTGAATCACATCCATTTCTAGCCCTACTCCCTCGCTAACACAGTAGCCTGTAGGTGCTCATCTCCAGTTTGTTGATTGTGCCTTCCTTTCATGTCAAGTATGGGCCAGGAGAGTAGCTCTGAGGTCCTGTCCTTAGTCTGAGAGGGTGTCCCTTTGGCTAATGAGAGTCCCTTTCTTTGCTCTGTTCTCTGAGCTGAGGAGAGGGGGAGACGCAGCCCTATGGCCTCTATCCCTGACCCCAAATAGAAAAAGATTGATTAGACACAGAAGAAAATAAAGGATCTTGGGGTCAGATTGGACTGAATGCTGACTTCCTCAAAAGGAAGTCACCAATGTTCTAAAACAATATGATTAGGGAAAAAAATCCCCAAGAGTTTCATCTTGTTACCTTTGGCTTTGGATAGTCTCTTACTAGAATCTGAGGCAATTTCCTACAGTCTGGGTCTCTGAGGAGGGAAGTGGGCTTAAGGTGCCACAAATTAGGTTAAAAGAGCAAGTCTCTGATCATCAGGGGTGGGGATGCAAGAACAGGGAGCAAAGAAAATCTGTGAAATGATGTCCTGGCTGGCGGCATAGGGTGGTGAGCCAGCCCCTGCAGCTTCTCCCTTGCCAGAGCTGCTCACATTTGCATTTCTTCCAGCCTTATCTATGCCTTGGCCTTAGATTTTCCTTTTCTCTTGCCTCTAATTCCCAAGAGGCATTCTCCCCCATGCCCTCCCCAACAGCCCCCATCCCTTGTTCTGCCACAGTTCATTTTATTTTAGAGATAGAATGTATGCGGCTGCCCTATTTCTGCCCCAAGTCCTGATCCTTAGTTGGGTTCTGCAGAGATGGAAAAATTTTCCCTTCATTCCTTCTTGATTCTTTGGCTTCTTTACCATCCTAAGCTGAGGAGTGGGATAGGGGTCTGGGGCATCAACGGGGAGAAGGGAAATTCATAAGACAATAGGAAGAGCAGATGTTTGCCCTGCCATCCAGATCAAAAGTTATCTCTGGTATTAACCCTCTTTCTGGGCCACGCCCCCTACCTAATATTTTTTAGGTGGTTGAGAAAAAAGTAGTTTTTTTTTTTTTTGAGTCTGCTATATCTTGATTGCCTTCAGCTCAAAATAATCCACATGCCAAAGTGACATATTTTGGAGTCTCTTATTCTGCTCCTCCTCAGTTCTTTGCTCACATATCAGGGCCTGAGTCATTTTTCCTCTCTGACCACCTTGGGTGTGCATGTGTGTGTTAACTATGGGGCAGGAGAGTAGCTCTGAGATCCTGTCCTTGGTCTGAGTGGGGAGACAATCTGAGGAATAGGTCTCCCGCTGGCTAATGAGAGTCCTTTTTGTTGCTCTGTTCTCTGAGTTGAGGAGACGGGGAGACTCAGCTCTCTGGCCTCCTAGTTTGGGGAAAGAAATCTACTGGCCAGAAGGACCCCTGCTATATTTCTGATTCTGGATCCTTCCCTCTGCCCCCATTACCTGAGTTCTTCCCTCAGCAGCTGAGTACTCCCTCCCAAACCCTAGATTTTTGGAGTAAATAGGGTCAAGAAAAGGAATTATATGGGGGACATGTTGACTCCCAAAGAAAAGGGGGGGCAAGGTTATCCACTTGACTATCAGTCCCTGATCCCACCCAAGAAACTGGAAAAAGGATCAAAACCACAGCTCTGCGGCCCACATCCTTGCCCTGGGCTCTGCTCAGCAGGAGAGGGCCAAGCCCCTCTCCACACTGCCCCTGCCTGGGGATGGATCAGAGAATGACATGTCCTTTCCTGGGTGGAAGAGTGGCTTGCTCTTTGGGGGTGGCTAGCTCTTGCTCTGTGTGATGTCTTAAGGCTTGGAATGGCTGCTGTCCTGCCATGTCCTCCAGGGAGCTGAGGTGTGAGAGCAGTAAAAGTCTCTTGCATCTCCTTCCCCATTGCCCCTGTTCTCTGCTTCCTCTTTCTCTCTGAGGCCATTTGTCAACACACTACACATGGCTACCTGGCTACAATCCTGAAGTGCTCCCTGCCATATCTAACCCCCCCCCCCAACCCCCCAACCCCCGCCTCCGCCCCAACAGCTTAAAGATTGGGCTTGAATTTGAACATCACTTTGCTCTGATTGTCTCCCTCTGTACCCTACCCTACATCCCACATCTGTGCTGGATGTCCACTTTCTGCTGACCCAAGGGTCAGGCTCACAGGACACAGATTCTGCAGGCCTGCCCCTCCTCTCGGGTACTGACTTGCCCAGCTGCCCCCTCCCTCCATCCTCACACAGGAGCGCAGAACCCCATTTCCTGGGAGGTGCAGCGATTTGATGGATGGTACAACAACCTCATAGAGCACAGATGGGGCAGCAAAGGTAAGTGAGAGTCAAGCGGATACAGAGCCCGGGTTAGGATGGTACCCACCACTTAGGGGTAAGGACTGGCAGGCACCAGCAAAGGCTTATCCATTCCCAAGGTTTTAAGATCTGTGGTTTGGAGGAAGCCTGGGAGAGAGGAGGTCAGGGAAGCCCTCTGAGGATTGGTCCTTGTCCCTACCCATCCCATTCCAGGCTATCGGCTGCAGCGCCTGGTCTCAGCCACCTATGCAGATGGTGTGTACCAGCCCTTGGGAGAACCCTACCTGCCTAATCCCCGTGACGTCAGCAACACTGCCACGAGGGGCCCTGCAGGGCAGGCCTCCCTGCAGAACCGCACAGTGCTGGGGGTCTTCTTCGGTAAGGGCCCCAACCTGTAGGGCAGGCGTCCTCAAACTAGGCCCGCGGGCCACATGCGGGTGTTTTTGCCGTTTTGTTTTTTTTACTTCAAAATAAGATATGTGCAGTGTGCATAGGAATTTGTTCATAGTTTTTTTTAAAACTATAGTCCGGCCCTCCAACGGTCTGAGGGACAGTGAACTGGCCCCCTGTTTAGAAAGTTTGAGGACCCCTGTTGTAGGGCATAGAGGCCAGGGGAGTCAGCTAGATACCTCTATGTCTGAGGGGGACTCAGAGAATGAGGGAGAGAAGTGTTGGAGGGTCAGAGAGACAGGGGAGAGAGATGGAGGAGCAGGTGGGGTAGGGGTGGGAGCAGAGGGATAAAGTCTGGTTAGAAGAGGAATAAATGTGCCCCAGATAGAGCTGTTGATGGGGTAGAAGCAGGAGCATGAAAATAATCTGGTGGGGACTCGGTGGGATGCTCTTCTCACTCTCTGCCTCTGTGGCTGCTAAGACAGGCTCAGTACAGGGTTCTTCGCCTGGCAGGAGGGCTGGCGGGTGTGGAAATGGGGTTGCTAGGGCCTAGTGATGGTTTGTTTGTTGGCTCACAGCAGGAATGCCAGGCTCCTGCTAGTTATTCAAAATGCCCACACCTGCTTCTCAGTGTCCACCATGCCACCGAGGCATGGGCAGGCTGCTCCCAGCAATGTGTTGGAACCCATGCTGCCGAGGCACACTCACTGGGCACCTCCCAGTTACCAAGGAGAAGGCCAAACTGTCAATGCAAACAGTTTGGACCGGGGTGTAACGCAGCATTGGGAAGGAATGGGTGAGGTCAAGGCTGGGACTTGCCCATAATGGCTGTGGAGTCTTTCGCAGCTTGGGGCTGGGGGTGGGGGAACTGGCTTCCTGGGGAAGAAAGGAGCGTGGGCCCTAGCGCCCTCCCCTGTGCGGGCAGGCTACCACGTGCTCTCGGACCTGGTGAGCATAGAGAGACCTGGCTGCCCCGCCGAGTTCCTCAACATCCGGGTCCCGCCCGGAGACCCCGTGTTCGACCCCGACCAGCGCGGGGACGTGGTGCTGCCCTTCCAGAGGAGCCGCTGGGACCCCAAGACCGGACAGAGCTCCAGCAACCCCCGGGACCTGGTGAGACTGGGCAGGTGGCGGGCAGGAGCTGGGTCCCAGGCAGGTGGGGCTCCGGGCTCCGGGTCTGGCAGGTCGTGCGGGGAGAGGATCCCCCACCCCCACTCACCCACGGACACCCGCCTGGCGCTGGTCCTGCCCCCCCCCCTTACCCGCCTCACCTACCCCCTTGCTGACCTGTCAGACCAACGAGGTGACGGGCTGGCTGGACGGCAGCGCCATCTATGGCTCCTCGCACTCCTGGAGCGACGCGCTGCGGAGCTTCTCTGGGGGACAGCTGGCCTCGGGGAGCGACCCCGCCTTCCCCCGGGCCGCGCAGGAGCCCCTGCTCATGTGGAGCGCGCCCGACCCCGCCACGGGACAGCGCGGGCCGCGGGGGCTGTACGGTGAGGCCGCGGGGCCGCCCGGGGCGCGGGAGGGGCGGGCGGCCAGGGCCGGCTGGGGGGCGGCGCGGGCTGGGGTGTGCGCGGGGCCGCTCCCCCGGGTCACACCGCCGCTCCTCTCCCTCCTGCGTCCCCCTGACGGAGGCAGCCTTCGGGGCAGAGCGAGGGAACCGCGAGCCCTTCCTGCAGGCGCTGGGCCTGCTCTGGTTCCGCTACCACAACCTGTGCGCACAGAGGCTGGCCCGCCAGCACCCGCGCTGGGGGGACGAGGAGCTGTTCCAGCACGCGCGCAAGAGGGTCATTGCCACCTACCAGGTCAGTGGCACGGCCCTCCCCGCCCACCCTCAGGTCCTGCGCCACGGAGACTCTGCTCCCCTGCAGAGCCCTCCATCCGTGGACATCGGCCACCCAGAAACACCCTTGACTGGACAGCTGGTGACCAGGACCGGGTGACCCGCCTTCCCTGGCTCGCAGGACCCCCTGCTCATGTGGAGAGCTAAAGTCTAGGAGTGATAGAGAGGCAAAGTGCCATTTACACAAGAGATGTAGCTGTGTCCCCCCACCCCTCCCCCCCAATCCCTTGTTCCTTGTGGGGCGAGGCCTCAGCTCCCCTCCCATTTGAGTTGCCTTTCCCATCACTGCCCCTGCCTGGTCGTCCTCTCCCACTGAAGCCTTCCCTGGGCTCACATCCCTCCTGGCCCGGCAGCTGGAGCATTCTCCCCACCTTTCCTCTTTCTTGACCCTCAGAACATTGCTCTGTATGAGTGGCTGCCCAGCTTCCTGCAGACTACACCCCCAGAATATACAGGTGAGGGCGTGGGGGGCACCTGTGTTGAGGGGAGGTTGTGGTTGGGCTCCATAGGCGGAAAGAAGACAGGTGGATGCCTGTTATGGGAGGATGGAGGGTTAAGGAGTTTGTTTCTCCTATTCTTCCCGTGGGGCAGGGTACCGCCCTTTCCTGGACCCCAGCATCTCTCCAGAGTTCCTGGCAGCCTCTGAACAGTTCCTGTCCACCATGGTGCCCCCTGGCGTCTACGTGAGGTAAAGGAGGGCTCAAATGTGTGTTGGGAAGTGAGGGGCCGGGTGGGGATGGTATTGTCAATTGAGAAAATTGCCCTCTTGAGTCTTCAGGACAGGATTATCAGGGGACAGTGAACAAGGAGGGGAAGAATAAAAATAATTGTTTAAAAAGATACATTATTGTGGTTTTTAAGCACTTTAGGTCCATATTCCTGCAACTGGTGTAGATATTAATCCTCCAGTTTCAGACTGGCTAATTGAGGCTCAGAGGCTGAGCCACACAGCCTGTTGTGCTGAAGTTGACACTACCCTGGGGGCATTTTTACCTGTAAATACAGTACTTGGAGCTTATAAACCTTTTGGAGAAATTATAATAAAAATGTGAACCTGACCAGTGTGGCTGAGTGGTTGAGCGTTGACCTATGAACCAGGAGGTCACGGTTCGATTCCCGGTCAGGGCACATGCCTGGGTTGTGGGCTCAATCCCCAGTGTGGGGTGTGCAGAAGGTAGCCAATCAATTATTCTCTCTCATTATTGATGTTTCTATCTCTCTCTCTCTCCCTCTCCCTTCCTCCCTGAAATCAATAAAAAATATATATATTTTTTAAAAAATGTCTGAGAGCTGAAGAAAATATAAACTCCAAAATAACAAAAAGGGGACTTTAACTAAAAATTAATTAATTAAATGTATACAAAGCAAAGCATGTCAGTTTATTTATTTATTTTTTTACAATTGATTATAATTTAAAACTTCTTTTTCTGGAACAATTTCTGTTGTTCCACTTATTTATGCATTCACTGATTGTTTCTTGCTTTGACTGGGGATCAAACTCACAGCCTCAGCATATCAGGATGACGCTCTAACCCAGTGGTCGGCAAACTCATTAGTCAACAGAGCCATATATCAACAGTACAACGATTGAAATTTCTTTTGAGAGCCCAATTTTTTAAACTTAAACTTCTTCTAACGCCACTTCTTCAAAATAGACTCGCCCAGGCCATGGTATTTTGTGGAAGAGCCACACTCAAGGGGCCAAAGAGCCGCATGTGGCTCGCGAGCCGCAGTTTGCCGACCACGGCTCTAACCAACGGAGCTACCGGGCCAGAGCTGGAACTATTTCTGGATATGCCTGATGATGGCCAAGGAATCATAGCCATTGAGTTATTCATAGACAAGTAATTTCAAAAGAACAATTGAAAATTCTTTCAAAATGTATATGAACATGTGGAGAGAATGCACAAGAGAGCATGAGCAAACTCTATGGGTGCATTTTTAGATATTTGGTCTGATGTGGGAGAGGGACCTCCCCAAAACCAGATTGTTCAGGACCTACCCCGAACACATACCAATTCAGGGAAGCCATGGCCTGGCCCCTCGCTACAGCCTTGGAGACCAGAGCTGATGTCTGACATTAGGACCTTGGGGTCTCAGTCACCACTCCCCTGCTCCCTGCATTTCAGAAATGCCAGCTGCCACTTCAAGAGGGTCATCAATCGGAATTCAAGCGTCTCCAGAGCTCTCCGGGTCTGCAACAGCTATTGGAGCCGAGAGGTCAGAGCTGGGGACATTTATGTGGGTGGATATGTGTATTGTGTGTGTTTGCATGCGCACACACATGTGTATTAGGGTATGTGGTGAAAGTGGGCAGTAGGGCTGAGACAGCCAGCAGCTGGGATGGGCTGGGGTGGAGGAGGCAGCCTGGGGACCAAGCCATCTCTCCTACCCGTGTCTGAGATGACGGGTAGCTGTACATGGTCAAAAGTCAACCCTCTACTCTCACCTCAGGACTGTGCAAGTGTGGCTGTACATTTATTGCTTCCTTCAGGTTTTTCTTCTCCCTTGGCAGCTCTGAGTCCCCTGTAAGCCTTGGAGTACCCCAGCCATCTCAGCCCCCAAAGAAACTCTCCAATTAGACTTCCCTAAGGCAGCAAATGAATGTGTTTTTGTGGGTTGGAGGCAAGGAGAAGGGAGGGATTCTGAGAGATTACCGGGGATAGTCTGTCCATCCAAACCAGGTCAGTGTGGGTCAAGAGCATTGATCATTAATTTAAAGCAAACTCAGAGTGTTCATAAGAGGGAAGGGAGGAGGAAGGAAAAGAGAGAAGAGGAAGGCATAGGATCAGAATCATGGAGCTGAGTTTAAAGAGACCTCTATGTCCTCCTAATCCTTTTTTTTAAAATGTATTTTATTGACTTTTTACAAAGAGGAAGGCAGAGCGAGAAGGATAGAGAGTTAGAAACATCGATTCAGCTGCCTCTTGCACACTCCCTACTGGGGATGTGCCCGCAACCAAGATACATGCCCTTGACCAGAATCAAACCTGGGACCCTTCAGTCCGCAGGCCGACGCTCTATCCACTGAGCCAAACCGGTTAGGGCCCTCCTACTCCCTTTTTATTACTTTATTAATTTTATTTCATTATTTTTTTTTACTCTCTAATGCCCTTTTTAGTAAGGGAAGGGCACTGAATTCAGAGAGATCCTATTACTTGCCCACAATTACACATCTGGTTACTAAACAGAACAAGAACCAAGACCTGTATCTTCTAGTGTCTTTGTCAACCATGATCTCAAGTCTGTTTCTAAAATAGAAGAAATAATGAATAAATAAATAAAATAAAATAGAAGAAATCAAGTTTTTGGTTCCTTGTGCTCATGGAGACCTTTCTCCCAGCAGCATGGGCTCTGGATGAGGACATCACTCACCGTGAGTGGTGAATCAACCTGTGGAAGAGCAATGACCCACCAGTTTGGGAGTGAACAGCAGGACTGAATAGAGAACGTAGACTATAGGCGGAGGGAGTCTGATTGCCCAAATTCTGGCCCCATTAGCCACACTCTTCTCCTCTCCTCACGCCCATAGCACCCAAATCTACAAAGAGCTGAAGATGTAGACGCGCTGCTACTGGGCATGGCCTCCCAGATTGCTGAACAAGAAGACCACGTGGTGGTTGAGGATGTGCGAGGTGAGGCCAAGACTGGCCTGGAGGCTGTGCAACCCTGGGAGGAGGTTCAGCTGGAGCTCCAGAGCCAGACAGGGCGGGGTATCCAGGCCTGGGAACCTGCACTGTCTCACTGCCGAGAGAGCTTCTGACCTGATGGCCACAGCTCCCACAGCTTAAGTCCCCATGGGGCTGGTGGGAGCCTGGGGGATGGGCCAGAGGAGCTTTGGTGTTGCCGAGTTCCCTGAGACTCTCTGCTGTCAAATTCACAGATTTCTGGCCCGGGCCACTGAAGTACTCCCGCACAGACTACTTGGCCAGCAGCCTGCAGCGGGGCCGGGACCTGGGCCTGCCCTCTTACACCAAGGCCAGGGAAGCACTGGGCCTGCCTCCCATTACCAGATGGCAGGACATCAACCCTGCACTCTCCCGGAGCCATGGCACCGTGAGGAGTGGTCGGGACCCAGAGGGCAGGGTGGGAGGGCCATGGGAACACTGGCCTGAGACACAGAAGATGGGCAGTGAGACCCGGGTACCAGAGACAAGCACCTGTTGAGAGGGGCAGGGCTCACCCACCTTGCTTTTCCCAGCATCATACACCAGGCTGTAGGTTACCAGACCAGCAGAAGTTGGCTTTAGACTCTGCAACTGTGCAGATCCACCAAATGTTTGTTGGGCATCTACTGCATGCCAAGCACTTAGTAGACATTACCTCATTTACTCTCCCCAGATTCCCTGGGTGTATAAAAGGTCCTTGACTCAGGAACAGGTCGTACCTTTGCACACTGTTATTCAAGCTGCCTTAGGGGAGTCAGTTCTCACACCCTACGCTATCACCCCGCCAACAGACTAGTTTTAGCTGCCTTAACATCTTGGTACAGCAGGGTTTCTATAATTGATGACAATGTTATTGGCCTTACTGTTTGATAAAATTGTTGGAAAATAGAGAATTGAAAGACCAACAAAGATGTGATATGTGTGTGGGGCTTGTAAACTTTATAAAATCAATATAAAGATAAGAATCAGCAGGCATATCCAAAGTAGCAAATCTTTAGCTTCAATTGCACCTCATTGGGATTAAACTGGTCAGGTGCTTATTTACACTGTGAAGAAAAGAACTAAAGTAAAGGTGAGGTAGAATATGCTGCCCATATATTGTTGAAGACTGTCTTTAAAATACAATGTATATGTAGGGATTTGATTTTTTTTAAACACTTTTTTAGATCTAAAAAAATGGAAACCTTTTCTAACACATCATTCTACCATTTAACATTTGCACTGATTTGATTCTTGAACTTGCATACCTTTCCAAGAATAAGTTACGTAGGGGATTGGCTGCCTAATTTATTCCAACTTTGTAAAACAGGCAGCTGAGTCTGTGAGAGAATCCCCATAATGAGTGACCTAACGTAAAGCACTCGGAGCAGTGCCTGGGGCATAATAACTGAGTCAGTGTTACTGTCATTTATTATTATCCCTAAGGCTGATCCCTGGGAACCATCTCTTTGCCTGAGGGTGATGCCAGGTCCTTACACTCACTCCTGTCCCTTCTCGGCCCCAGGTGCTGGAAGCCACCGCTGCTCTGTACAACCAGGACCTGTCCCTGCTGGAGTTGCTCCCCGGGGGGCTCCTGGAGAGCCACGGGAACCCCGGGCCCCTCTTCAGCACCATAGTCCTCGACCAGTTTGTGCGCCTGCGGGATGGTGACCGTTACTGGTTTGAGAACACCAGGAATGGGTAAGGCCTGCCTGGGTCCCCACCTCAGACTCCAGACCCTCTGCCTATAAGCAGCCCCCATGGACCCTTGATTCCCAGCTGGCACTGCCCATCCCCAGTCCCTCTGGGGCTCTTTCCTCGTCTGGATCCCTGGGCCTGGGGCCTGCATCTCTCTCCCTCTCTGAGAACACCCCGCCTCTCTCACCCCCAGACTCTTCTCTGAGGAAGAGATCGCAGAGATCAGAAACACATCCCTCTGGGATGTTCTAGTGGCTGTCACCAACGTGGACCCCAGTGCCCTGCAGCCCAATGTCTTTTTCTGGCATGTGGGTGAGTGGCCAAGGGGTGCTTGCAGGGGTTTGGGGTCTGGAGTTTCTTTCCTCCTCAGCCATGGGTTTGGGTCAGTGTGGCTGGACAGTAGACTCCAAGGGGGGAGTGAACTATGGCTTTGCCCTTGGGAACTTCGGATCTGGACACCAAGGTTGCCACTTACAGCTACGTAGGTTCCCCCCTACACAACTCCAGGTGCCCGAGTAAGGGCAGGGCTGAGACTCAGAGAGTCCTGGTAAGGAGACGCATTCAGCTGGGATGGGGCTGGGGGGGGGGGGGGGTGAGACACTAGGAGGGCTAAGTGTAGTGAGGATATCCCACCCCCACAGCAGTGACAACGGAAGGGTTCTGTGTGTGAGTGTGTGTGTGTGTGTGTGTCTGTGTGTGTGTGTGTACACATGTGCATAGGAGGGAAAGAGAGAGGTTGAGGTTCATTTTGGACCCCACTTGTTACCCAAGTAGGAAAACACCACATTCTTGGTACAATGGCAGGGTCCATGACAGGGGTAAGCAGCCTCCTTCCCTCTGGTACCCAGAACCACCACCATTCCCCCTTTCTGCCACCCTCATCTCCTCAGTGATGCTGTGCCTGAGCCTGTGGTCCAACAGCCCCCCAGGACTCTAGCTTTCTCTGCCTCCCCAGGAGACCCCTGCCCACAGCCAGGACAACTCAGCACGGAGGGCCTGCCAGCCTGTGTCCCCCCTGTCATGCGGGACTACTTCAAGGGCAGTGGATTTGGCTTCGGGATCACCATTGGGACCCTCTGCTGCTTCCCCCTGGGTAAAAGTGGTGGGCAGGGTGGGGTTGGGTAAGAGATGCCAGCTGGGAGGAGGGTTGGTTCCATCTGTGGCATCAAGCCATGTTCCTCTGGGCAGATGACAAAAACATCAGAGGCAGGAGGAGACACAAGAAGTGTCTGACCTGCAGATAAGTTGGCACCAGGGAGAATTGCCCCCCTGTTCTCAGGGCCCAGATTGGTCAGGCATCCCAGGCATCCACAATCCACAGCTCTTTGTAGGAGCCTGGGCCTGTCAGAGGCAAAGCCCTGCTGGAGAACCGGAGCTGGGATGTAGTTGCTGGGGCAGAGGCTTTGGACTTGTGTGTGGGTGGACCCGCAGCCTGGCAGAGTGGGTGCAGCTCTAGCTAGGAGAGGACCCGAGTGCTGGAAGCAGGGGAGGAGCCTGCATAGGCATCTTAGATGCTCCCCAAACTCCCCATAGGATGCAAAGCAGCGCCCCACCTCGCTGAAGGCAGCTTTACAGTTGGAGAATGGACAGATCTAGGACTTGGGGAAAGCAGGGGTCTTGGCAAGGAAAGGAGTCTGGCAAAGGAGCCACTGATCTCCCCAGACCTTCCTCTGAGCAGCCTACTGCCTCTGCCCTGCCAGTGAGCCTGCTTGTTGCCTGGATTGTTGCCCGGCTCCGGAGGAGAAATTTCAAGAAGCTCCAGGGCCAGGACTGCAAAAGCATCAAGTCTGAGAAGTTCGTGGAGGGCGTGGAAGGTAAGCCGGGGATGGCCATGGTGGTGAGGAGGAGGACATGACTCAGGGCGACAGCCCCTACCTCCACCTCAGCAGCCTAAGGAAAGGCCTCCTTTTCCTAGGCCTCCGGGCAGCCGGGCAGGGGGAAGGGCCACAGGGGCAGTGGGTGGAAGTTGGTCCTGGAGTCCTCCAGCCTCTGTAGCTCCTCCCAAAGGTCCCATAGGGAATGGGATAGACCCATGGGGAGGAGTCACAGAACCTGGACTACATTTCACAGGGTTTCTGCGACTCACAAATTCCCAACAACTGCTGCTTTGTGCACCTTACACTGGAATTTCAGGCAACAGAGAAGTAATTAATGAAGGTCTAGAGTCAGACTGAGGATTGGAATCTTGATCTCACCAGTTGGGCCTTAGGCAGATCTTTAAGTTTTCTAAACTTACTTTTCATTATCTGTAACATAGGAATAATAATAGCACTTACCTTATCGATTTATGAAGACTAAATGAATTCGTTCATGCAAAGTACTTGATACCATGTTGGGCACATGGTAAACACTCAGGAAATGGTAGTTATTCTGCTCATGGGCTAGAAGCACAGCAGGACTGTTGGGGAGGGGGTGTCTCTCAGTAGCCAAGAAGAGGCAAGGAGCTGTGGAGGCCTTGATCTAACTCCAGCTCTGAGCTGGCCTTCTTCCTTTGGGTTTGCCTCGAGCAGGGCGAGCCCGGAGGCCCCAGCTGACCCAGCCCCGTCTCTCCCCAGCATTGGAATGGCAGGGCCGCAAGGAGCCCTGCCGGCCTGTGCTTGTGCACCTACAACCCGGGCAGGTCCGTGTCCTGGACTGCAGGCTCTCTGTGCTCCGCATCATCCAGCTGCGGCCCCTGCAGAAGGTCAACCTCATCCTTTCCAACAACCGTGGATGCCGTACCCTGCTGCTCAAGATCCCCAAGGAGTATGACCTGGTATGGCCCAGCTGGCCCCTGGCTCCTTGTCCACAGACACGCCAGCCAGGTGGAGGGAAAAGAGCACTGGGCCAGACAGGGTTTCTGGCTTCTGGCTACTGGCTGCAGTACCTGATAGAGAGATGAACTTGAGCACATCTGTCCTGCTCTGGACCTCCTGGATATGATCTCCACAGTCCGTCCCCTATTCCTCTTGCAGACACAGTCTGCCCCTCCCTTTCTAAGGACACTGTGGCAGGTCTGAGCTGGGATTCCTTGGAAGAAGCTGGGTGCTCTTCCCTGTCCCCTGATTTCAGGCTGGAATGATTTGTTAAAGATTTTGGAAGGAAATCAATCAGAGGCTGATCTTCAGCTCTGGGTGTCTGGCTCATGGTCCCCTCAATTCTCTGGCCTCCCTGCCTTCCCCTTCTCCAGTATGGAACGGGGAGGGAAGAATGCTTCATACATGTATGTGACTCTGCATATATAAGAAAACCACTTAACCCCTGAGCCAGGAAATGACAGTATGTCTTTTGCAGGGGCTCTCTTTCCAGGGGCCCCTACAAGATTCATATAAAGCTCCTAGACCCAAGAGGCCTTGACAAACGGTTGCTCTCCCTCCTGCTGCCTCCATAGGTGCTGCTGTTTAACCTGGAGGAAGAGCGGCAGGCACTGGTGGAAAACCTTCGGGTGGCTCTGAAGGAAAGTGGGCTGAGCTTCCAGGAGTGGGAGATGCGGGAGCAGGAGCTGATGAGGGCAGCCGTGACGCGGGAGCAGCGGAGCCACCTCCTGGAGACCTTCTTCAGGCACCTTTTCTCCCAGGTCTGTATGTGGGATCAGATCTGTTCTTGCACGTCTGTCTATGGTGGTGCCCTTACCTGCGTAAGGCCATTGGGTGACTCCAGAGCAACTCAGAAACCCTGAGATCACAGCCAAGAATCAACTCTACTGTGATTTTGGCCAGGTCACCTGACCTTACTGTAAGGAGATGCTCCAGCCCCCATTCCAATCCCACCCACTGTGAGACTTCATAGAGTCATTTCCTAGGAAGGGGCTTATCTGCATGTGTCGGTATCTCTCCTCAGGGCTGCCCAGGTTCTCTGTCCTCACTTAAAGGCTGCGGAAATCTAGGTCGAGACAGGCTTTGCAGGCAGTGAGAGCCCTTAGCCACTCCTCCTTGGAGGAGTGTAGCTGCCAGAGGCCTCCAGAGGGTATTAGTGCCTACCTTGTAGCCTTCTGAGAGCCATTGAGAGGTTGTGGGGAAATAAGATAGGAAGAGAAATGCAAGGACTTGAACCCCTGTCTGGCATGAAAATAAAGGCAGCCTGAGCAGAACAGTGGAGAGGAGAAGCTTGGGAGATAAAAGATAATACGGCGTGGGCACCCACTGAAGGAGTTTATCATCCCAATGGGAAGATGGGATGCGCACAGAAAGGAAGATAATTGGCAAAGAATGACAGCTATAAAAGTGACCCAGGAAAAAAATGGTCTAGGAGTTCAGAAATGGTAGGTGAACCTTCAGGCAGGTATAAAGTCATGGTGGAGGTGAGATTTGGCAAGGACTCAAAGTTGGAGAAGTTTTGGCTCAGAAGAAAGGGGCTCACATCAATATTTCACCCTCTCCCTTCCATTCTCTCTAAAAATCAATGGAAAAATATCCTCAGGTGAGGATTAACCAAAAAAGAAGAAGAAGAAGAAAGGAGGTACCCAGTAGAAGGGCAAAAAAAATCAGTGTTTGAGGAGAAGGAGCAGGGTTGGCTACCTGCAGAAAGGATCCGTGAGGGAATCTACCATTTAATCGTCATTTGCTGTGTGCACCTGACTACACCACTTACTCTTTAAACAAGTTGAATATGAGTATGTACTAGAATGGAGGGTCCCCCTGCTGGGCTGACTCATTGCCAGGGCCCAGGCAGGCATCTCCACTCGGTTCAGGATCTGGCAGCGCTATGAAAGAGAACTCCCTGTGTTGGGAGGTGAGGGTGTGCTACTGTTTCCTAGGGTAGCTGCCAACCCTTTCAGTGCTTTCAGCTTTGAAATGAGATCTTTTTCATACAGCCTCTCTTGTTGATTCTCACAATAACCCTGTGAGAGGGCAGGTGAGGAAATGAATGCCAGACAACTGAACAGACTTGCCTGAGGCCACACAGTGAGACAGGGGCACAGTTGGGACAGGAACCTGGGTCTCTTGCCTCTAGCCCCAGGCTCTTTCCGCTAAAGCACCTTGTTTCAAGCAACAAGGTTTACCTCATGAAATCATAGCCAGGCTTGGAGTAGGGGCTTCTAGTTGACAGGCAGGAACAACAGGTGTTGTGGTTTGCAGCCTGCTTGCTTCCTTAACCGTCTGTTCTCCTTACGCTGGGGCAGCCCCTGGGGTGGGATAAAGGTGGCTCATGACGAGAATTTCCCCTTCCCAAGCCCAGCTTTTTCTCAACCCAGCTGAGCTTTTCTCTCAGTCAAAACTCTGGATATAAGAGCAACCTGCTCAAGCCAGCATTAATGAAGGGTCAGATGACTCAGGATGTAGCAGTGTCTCAGGAATTCCAAAGGGAGGACTGTGGCCTGGCCTGGAAAGGAGCAGGGAAGGGAAAGCTGTCGGCAAACACGGCCACTCCTCTCGGAGGCTGCCTCCTCCTCCTCGGTGCTGCTGCTGCGCTCTGTCTCTGTGTCTCTGAGCACTTGGAGGAACAGGGTGGTCCACAACTTCTGAGCTTTCTTGTGCTCAGGCAAGACAGACCTGGGACCTCTCAGTCCCCATTCCAGGTCCCCTGCGTGGCTCAAGTGGGCATCCCTGGCCCAATCAGCTAATGCACAGGGCCAAGGTTCTGTAGACTAAATGGCCACAGGGACCACCCACAGGGCTTATGGGGTAGTGCTTAGGGGAGGGGGTGCTGGGCAGATACCTTAAGAGGTGGCTCAACTGGCCTTCAAGTCAAGGAATCCCTGTCTCCTTCTCGCCCTCCCTCTGCTGCTGCCCAAGTGCAGGTGCTGGACATCGACCAGGCAGACGCGGGGACCCTGCCCCTGGACTCATCTCAGAAGGTGCAGGAGGCCCTGACGTGTGAGCTCAGCAGGGTCGAGTTTGCCGAGTCCCTGGGCCTCAAGCCCCAGGACATGTTTGTGGAGTCCATGTTCTCTCTGGCCGACAAAGATGGCAATGGCTACCTGTCCTTCCGGGAGTTCCTGGACATCCTGGTGGTCTTCATGAAAGGTAGTGGAGGAGGGAGTGATTGTCCAGATAGGAGAAGATGGAAGGGGCTGGAGACTGAGGCTGGGGTGTAGCTGACCTGGGTGTAGCTGGAGATGGGGAAGCACTGGGGCCAGGTCTCTAGCCATGGCAGACGTCTGGGAGCGCCCCGATAGAGTCAGGAAGCAGAGCAACCCCTCGCTGTGTCCAGCAGTGGGTCACACTCGTGTAAGGCCCTTCCTGGCCAGCCTGGGTTTAGGCAGGAGGTCCGGGCCTCTCATAGGTGCCTCCTTCTCCCAGGATCCCCTGAGGAGAAGTCTCGCCTTATGTTCCGCATGTACGACTTTGATGAGAATGGTCTCATTTCCAAGGACGAGTTCATCAGGATGCTGAGGTTGGTCCAATGGGACAGCTAGGAGAGTGGGCCAGAGCAGGGACTGCAGGGGACAGGGTGGGACATGAAGGAAGAAGCAGGAGGGTAAAGAGCAGGGGCCCCCACCTTCTCACCCACAGAGCCAGAGACTGTGAGAGCTAAGAGGGCGCTTGGGATTTGGCCCGTTGGGGTCTTCCCATGTGGGCTCTGAAGGCCTGCCTGGGGGGATGGCCAGTGGGCCGGTGTGTCTAGGCCCCAGGCCCCTTGTCAGGGCCTGATAGCTCCCCTCCCCCAACCCCCAGGTCCTTCATCGAGATCTCCAACAACTGCCTGTCCAAGGCCCAGCTGGCGGAGGTGGTGGAGTCCATGTTCCGGGAGTCGGGCTTCCAGGACAAGGAGGAGCTGACATGGGAGGACTTCCACTTCATGCTGCGGGACCATGACAGCGAGCTCCGCTTCACACAGCTCTGCGTCAAAGGTGAGGGAGCCTGCAGGTAGGGCTGCTTAGCCGTTAGGCACAGCAGGCACGGTACACAAGGCCCATGTATTTTGGGAATCCATGGAAATGTTTTCATTCCTTTTAAAATCAGAAGACAAGAAAAAAAAATCATAAAATAAGATCAGAAAAGAGAATGAGTATAATAATAATAATAAATATGTAATGCTGTATCCAGCCTGGATTATATTCTTTACACCAGGGGTAGGGAATGTCTGGCACACGGGCTGTATGAGGCCCGCAGAATCATTTGGTCTGGCCCTGCCAAGGCATTCGGGGTGAGTTAATTAAATGTTTGACCAAATACAGCAGGCTAATTTTTAAGTTGATAATTTTGTATGGCTCTCAAATGATGTTATAAATATCCAAATGGCCCTTGGCAGAAAAAAAAAGGTTCCTCGCCCCTGCTTTACATCAATATCATTATTTTAAATATAAATTTTAATTTATTTTTTAATGGAGGAAGAGGCCCAGGAAGACAACGGTGCCTAGGACCCACAGAAGTCACAATGCAGCCCTGCTGGTGGGGTGTGCAGGGTCAGGATGGCATGGGGGATGGCAGCTGGAATTCCTCTTTCTTGTCAGAGAACCCGATGCCTGGAGCCCAGTGCAGAGGGGAAATAGTGTCTCCTCATTACAGCCCTACCCCGGCCATACCCACCTCAGCTGGGGTGTCTGGTAGTGGTGGGTGTTCTGGTTTTGTTTGCCACTTTATCCCCTGGAGGAGTGGTCGGTAAATGTTTGCTAAGTGCATGGACACCCACTTCTGTTGTCCCCCCTACTTCCTGCCCTTCCTGTGTCTGACTCAGTGGGTGGGGCTAGGATCAGGGTGAGGAGTGGGCAGAGAGCAGGCAGAGGGACCGCCTGTGGCCTGCTCTGAGCTGTCACTGTGTCTTCACAGCCTGGGATTCTCACTGGGGCATGTTGAAACCAAACCCAGCCCCTCCCAGGATTATGAGAGCCTGGGGGAGCGGAGCAGTCCAGGTGACAGGCACCGCTGGGCTTCTGGTCAGGGCTTCCCCTGCCCAGGGTGGGAGGAGAGTTGGTAGAGTGCAGACCCTGCAGCTTTTCACCTTTCCCAGGCAGCCAGAGACGGAGGCACCCAGGCGTGAGGGCAGAGCAGGGGTGGGTGCCTGAAGTGAACCCAGGCCAGAGTCCCGGATATACAGCCCTTGGGGTGGAGGAAGGACCAGGCTTGGGAAAGGAGGATTAAGTAGAAGGTTAGCAATGAGTATTATTTTATTTGGCATTTTAATTAAGAAAATTTTTATTGGAGAGAGAGAGATTTGTTGTTCAACATATTTCTACATTCGTTGGTTGCTTCTTGCATGTGCCCTGGGATCAAAACCGCAATCTTGGTGATTGGGACGACACTCTAACCAACTGAGCTACCCAGCCCAGGGCCCCTTTGACTTGTAATTGTTGTACTTTATTGTTTCCTCCAAATTTTACTTGGAAACATTTTAAACCTAGAGTTTAAAGGAGCATCTCTTTCTCCCTCACCTAGATTTGTCATTTGTTACCGTTTTTGCCACATCTGCTGTTTGCTAAAGCATTTGAGAGGGGATAGATTACTTTGTTTTCAACACTCTGATTTTATTAAATTCAGCTTAATCACGTTTGGCCTCTGGCCTGTAGACCAGGGTAATCTTCAGGATTGGTTTAGCGCTTGGAAGTGACCTGCAGATTCCCAGGTCTCCTGTGAGAACCTGGATTGACTGTCCCTAAGTGCTGAGCCCAGACAGGGAACAATGGGCAGCTCCTGGAAGGGTCCCCCCCTGCTCCCCGCCCCCCAACATTTCCTTATGAACATTTTCCAACACAGAAAAGTGGAATCTCCCATATATGCACCACTAGATTCTACACTTACCTCCAAGGAGATTTTAAGCTGGAGGGTCATTAGTGGGGGTTTGTGGCGGAATGTTTTTAGCAGACGGGTTGCATACAGTTCCTGAGCTCCACCCCATAAGCCTGATTCCATCCCAGGAGTGAGACTGAAGGTGAGCACACACTCAGGGGAGCCTGCCTGGCCAACTTTGTTTTAGGCCTTCTCCCTGACCAGGGGTGGCTAGGGCTAGCTCCCACTGGGGACACAGGCTGAGGCTGGGGCACCCAGAGGCAGGGTATTGGCCAGGGACCCTCTATAGTGTCTGGACATACGAGCCAGGTCCTCCTGAGGCTCCGGGCCCTGAGCTGCTCCCTAGCCCAGCTCTGCATTTTGCAGGAGTGGAGGTGCCTGAAGTCATCAAGGATCTCTGCCGGAGAGCCTCCTACATCAGCCAGGATAAGCTCTGGTGAGCCCTCATCTGGGAATGTTGGAGGGAGGGCTGGGGACAGGGAGTTGCCTTTTTTCTCCCCAAAAATGACTGGGGTCATAGCCCCCACCCGACCCTGCCAGCCTACATCAAGCCTTCATGCAAATCAGAAAAAGACACTTCTTACTCTGCAGACACAGCCCTGCATTCACCTTTGGCCTGGGTCAGAGGCCCTTGTAAAGGGCACAGCTATATGTGACAGCCTTGTCTAGAACCCCCAGGATGCGACTCATTCTCTAGCTAGGTCTCTGGGAATCCTGCTGTCCTCCGGCTGAGAGCTCTGACCTTCCTCAACAGAGTGGGTATGGAGGCAGACCAGGGGCCACGGAGCCCCAAGTGGCTTAGGTAACCAAGATCCTGTCTCCTGCATCCCTGTCCTAGTCCCTCTCCCAGAGTGAGTGCTCACAGTTCCCGCAGTGATGTCGAGGTGGAGCGGACACCGCAGAGACTGCCGTGCCCCAAGGACACCGATCCTCCCCAGGAGGTTCGACGGAGGTTTGGCAAGAAGTACGTCTGCTTCCCCTAAGCCCAGGCAGTTCATCCATCCTTCAGCATGCATACATTGATTACTTGGTGCCAGGCACAGCCTCATATGAGATAGCCTGGTACACTGAGAACTGCAATGTCCCACTGATGAATGGGATAACGGTGGTAAGAGCAAGGGGCTTCAGAGCTCAAGGAAATGCTCATCTCTGTCTGGGAGGTCAGGGCAGGCTTCCTGGAGGAGGTGCCCTTTGAGCTCCAGTGTAGAGTGAGAATAGAGATGTGGGAGTTGGGAGCTCAGATTGGAAGGGGAGAGGGCTGTCTGTGAGTGAGAACTGGGGGTAGGTGAAGTGCGTCCCCGGGGATGTACTGACCCAGTGACTACTTACCAGGGGTCCCCACATGGACAGCTGGCTTGAAGAGTGTGACTCTGAACCATGCTTGGCTTGAGTAACCCGGGGCCCTTTTCTCCCGAGCTCAGGCTGGGAGGGGAGCGGGGCTGCACTCGCGCTGGGTCCCTACCTGAGAGCCAAGACTTGCTGTCTCCCAGGGTGACGTTGTTTCAGCCCCTGCTGGTCACCGAGGCTCACCGACAGAAGTTTCAGCGAAGCCGTCGCCACCAGACGGTGCAGCAGTTCAAGCGCTTCATCGAGAACTACCGGCGCCACATCGGCTGTGTGGCTGTGTTCTACACCGTGGCCGCGGGCCTCTTCCTGGAGCGGGCCTACTGTGCGTGCTGGCCGCGGGGGTGGGCGCAGGACTCGGAAACACCCAGAGCCCGGGGGGCGGGGCCTGCTTGATTGACGGCTGCGGGGAGGACAGAGCGGGCCTACTGTGTGAATGACAGACCCTGGGGGCAGCTTGAATGGGGACTTGGGGAGGCGATTGTGGGCGGGGCTGGCCAGGGCCTGCGGGTGACCTCCCTCAGTAGCGCTCTCCGCTGCACGGCCCCCCCTCACCCGCCCGGGCCCCTCCGCAGACTACGCCTTTGCCTCGCCCCCCTCGGGCATTGCACAGACCACCTTTGTGGGCATCATCCTGTCGCGGGGCACGGCCGCCAGCATCTCCTTCATGTTCTCCTACATCCTGCTCACCATGTGCCGCAACCTCATCACCTTCCTGCGGGAGACCTTCCTCAACCGCTACGTGCCCTTCGACGCCGCCGTGGACTTCCATCGCCTCATCGCCTCCACTGCCATCGTCCTCACAGGCAGGGCCTGGGTCCCCGGCATCCTCTCCTGGTCCTTCCGCCCCCCCCCCCCCCCCCCCCCCCCTCTGAGAGGCCCCTAGTCCCTCTCCCAGAGTGAGTGCTCGCTGCACTTAACTGGAGAGAGAGTCTTGGATGTCCTTCTCATAAGGATGGCGGCGGCCCAGCAGTGGTTGCAGTAAGCCCAGGGGTCCCTCACTGCACCCCGCCCCCCAGTGCCTCTTCCCACACCTTCAGGCCACCTCACTGCCTCCACCTGACAAGTTACTAACACCCCAGAATGAGTGTACAGAATGTGCCATCTTGCAACGTTTATGTTTTAAAAGATAGTTCTGTGAGAGGAACCAAAGGAGTGGATTTCTAATATATAATTTAGACTCATGGTTGTCTTCATGGGTGGTGTGTATATGGGACATGGGGAGGAACAGGAAGTTTCTCAGAGATCAGAAATCCAACCCCCTAGGGTCCTTCTTCAGCCCCCCCACCTCTGGCTGGCGCGAGTTCACCTTGGGCTGAATGGGTTGAGCACCCCCACCGGGCTGCCCCCGGGCTCACCCCATCTGCCTGGTCTCCCTTAGTTTTACACAGTGCAGGCCACGTGGTGAACGTGTACCTGTTCTCCATCAGCCCACTCAGCATCCTCTCCTGCCTCTTCCCTGGCCTCTTCCATGATGATGGGTGAGTAGTAAGTGAGGGGAAAGGGTGTATTCTTTGTGAGTGGAAAGAAGCAAATGATCTCTGCTCAGAGGAGAGTGTCACCTTCCAGGTTATAGGACAGACAATGACCAGCCTGAGCTCCCCGCCCTGAGTCAGCAGAAAGGGGGACCGTGGCTGGGTTGGGGTGCCTCATCTGGAGGGTCCTTTCTGGAAGTCCCAGACATCTCCTCTCAGGATCCTCCCTTGCGTTCCCTTCCCCACAGGTCCGAGTTCCCCCAGAAGTATTACTGGTGGTTCTTCCAGACCGTGCCAGGTGAGAGCCCTTCTGCTCCGTGAACTTTCCGGGCCTGGCCCCTAGTTCCAGGTTCTCTCTGCCAACAGAGCAGCCCAGTTGCACTCGCTGGGCTCTCACGGTCAGTCATGCTCTGCCCTCTGGCCCCCAGGACTCTCCTGGGCAGTAGCTTGACTGGGCTCCCATCCCAACTCTGAACTAGTTCCTCCCTCTGTGTGATGGGAGTGGTGCCCCGCCTCTCCCCTAATGCACACACCTGCCCTGACAGTGGTTCTGAGAAATACTGTGCCCCAGTTGCATGGGGGAGGGACCAGGCTCTTTGTCAAGTCAGGCAGAGCCCCCCACCACCCCTTTTAGTCTGTCTTGACAAGGGCTGTTTAGAGGCATATTCCTAACTCCCCATAATCACCCATTTTAGGGCTATTAGCTGTGAATCTATTCAAACACTTCTTGAACCTATTTATATTTTCAATCTGTTCCCTCCTTGGGGTAACACGTTTTCTACACTCACTCCTCTATGAAACAAAGCACAGTTTTTTACTTTTTTTATTTTTTTAATCCTAAAACGATCTGCTCTAAACTTCAGAGAGTGCCTGCTAATTCCTGCACAGTGGGGTTTTCAGGATAAGGCTGTGCTTATGCTCGTCTCTCCATTCTGTACTTGACAGGCTTTGGTTAGATCCCTTCTTAACCTCTGCTTTGCCATTCTTCAGGGCTCTAATCTTCCTAATTTCTGCCTCTCTCCTCCTTGATCACTTGAGGGGCCATTCTCTGACCTCTGCATTCCCATTCTGGCTCCAGTATTGCCCTCCTGGGTAGCCCAGGCCTGGGATTCCCTGTGAAGCGGGGCCTCCCACTAACTCAGGGCTGAACCCAGGGGGGTCTCTGAGGGTAGCACTTACTCACCAGTGCTCGCGCTGTGTGCTGTGGCAGCTAGGTGGAGTGCTGCAGGGGAGGGAACAAGCCTTGACTGCATAAGGCAGGGCCTGCAATGTCCAGAGCCCCAGCCCCATGCATTCATTTATTCAACATACATTTGTATAAGGCCCACAGTGTGCAGGCCCTACACTAGGTTCAGTGGTGAACTAGCCCAGCCTGATCCTGTTCTTGTGAACCTGAGAGTCAGGAAAGTGATGGACATAAAACACAGGTAGTTGAAAAATATCATGACAAAATCTATGAAGGATGAGTAGGGTCTGTAGAAGCGAGAAGTACCTGTGGCCAGTGGTGTGAAGGGAGAGGAACAGAAGAAGATGCTGGGCTTTCCCCACCCCCTCCTAGGACAGTGGGGTGGAAAAGGGATCCAGGCCCTTGGCAGGCCCAGAACAGCCTTGCTCCTTTGCCCTTCAGAACCCTTGTTCATTTTGCAGGCCTCACGGGGGTTATAATGCTCCTGGTCCTGGCCATCATGTATGTCTTCGCCTCCCACCACTTCCGGCGCCGCAGCTTCCGGGGCTTCTGGCTGACCCACCACCTCTACATCCTGCTCTACATCCTGGTGAGGGCTTTTGGCTCTGAGCCAGGCTAATGGGGTCTGGGCAAGAAGTTCCCAGGGAGGCAGTGAGGGCTGAGACATCGGTTCTCCATCCCCTTAGTTATTTCAAGTATCCTCTTCATTTGTCACTAAACGATGGAGATGATAGTAGGGGACTTTCGAGTAGACTGACCCTGATAAGCAGCACTTGGAGAGGGACTTGCCGCCCTGGGTTTTGCAGTAGCAGCTCTAGCAGACTGATCTGCATTCCCAGCAGAGACCCCCACATCATTTTGCCCAGCCAGTCTTTCTCCACTTTGAGTGGCCGGTTAGGGCTCCAGGGTGGGCTGCCTACACTCAAGGGCGTATCGCCTCTTTTTAGAGAAACTTATCTTAATTGGGTTTTGCCGCTTTTGTTCTGATCCCATTTTCTAAGATGTTAGCCACCCCACCCAACTAAGCGCTACCTGTAAAGTTAATGACTTTGCTCCAAAAGCCTTCACTTGGACTGTTGATAAACTGGATTTGTAAGGCCACCTTCCCCTTTCCTTCTCCTTAATCTGGGCTCCTGCCTGCCTTCCTTCACATCCCCTCCTTTCTCCTGTCCCAATCCCTTCCCCCTTCCCTGGGTTTGTCAGCTGCTTCGGAGCTGACTTTGGTCTGTGTCCCTGTGTCATGGTTCTGTTTGGCCTTCCTTCCTCATGGACACAGGCAGTTCCCAAAAGGGCACCCTGAGGGCCTACTTGTCGAGGAGCTAAACTAAGTCCCAAGGCTCCTGTGTCCCCACTGATGACAGCTTGGCTGGGAGCATTTAAGGAATGCATAGTCCATATGGCTTCCTTCTCTGCCACTGGCTCCGGGCAGAACTGCACACAGGGGTCTCCTCCCAGGTGCTGTGCTGTCCTCACTGATAGGTAGGAGGGTCTATTTCTATCTTGCCCAAGGCTTGGTACTTCACAGTTCTGAAGATGACTACCCAGCCTCGGCTTAGGCTGTTTCCTAGAACTGATGATGTTTATTTCCAAAGAAATCTCTCTCAAGCTAATTTATCCCTTCCTCACCACCCCCTGGGTAATGGGTGGAGTCCTAGTTACTGTTTCCAGTAGGGGTGGAGGTGATGTTCTTATTCCTGGTGAAAGAGGAGCTTCTTTGAACTAATGGGAGACTGGCTCCCTGAGACCGAGACCCCTTTCTGATTAATCTCTGGTTTGGGAGAATCCCTGGAGTTCAGAACCACCCTTCCTGCCAGCACGGGGGTCAGCAGCTCAGAAAGGTGGAGGCCCCTCCGCTGGGCAGCCCTCCCCTGGCAGCTTGGGAGCCTCTCCCCTGGAGGTAGGTCAGGGCCAAAGCACCCGCTT
Source organism: Cnephaeus nilssonii (assembly GCF_951640355.1). NCBI lineage: Eukaryota > Metazoa > Chordata > Mammalia > Chiroptera > Vespertilionidae > Cnephaeus > Cnephaeus nilssonii. The sequence continues at coordinate 47,595,629 of NC_137075.1, forward strand.
CCTTCCCATTTATCACAGGTGTGGCCCCCTGACCTCCGGCAGAAAGAGAAGTTACCAGTAAAGGACCCAGGGCGGGGTAGACCCTGAGAAGGCTGGGGAGGCAGGGCTAGCACAGCCAACGCTGAGCTGGCGGCTGCTCCCCCAGCTCCTCAGCCAAACAGCAGATTGTGGTTAAAAACTAGAGCCAACACCAAACAGGGTGTATAGCATGAGGTCACCCTGGCATTGTTCTCAGCCTGGTTGGATGCTCAGAAAGCCTTGGGGGTGGGTGTGGGCTCCACAATGAAAGAGGAACTGGGGGAACTGGAGCCAGTTCAGAGGAGAGCTCTGAGAGGCTCCAGTAAATCCTGTGGGGGAAAGGCTCAGGAGTTCAGGGACCCTCAGCTGGGGGAAGGGAGAGCTGAATGAGGAACCAGAGTTCGGTTTAACAGTTGTGCTGAGAGTCTGTTATGTCCTAGCTCTGTGCTAAGCCCTGCAGGGAAGGGGAGACTCGATGCTCTGCCCTCAGGATTTGCGGCAGAGGTAAATGCCATGCATGTGAAATGATGGACATGAGCAGACAATACAGGATTCATTGCTGAGCTGAGTGTTCCGAAAAGTAAGTTACAGGAGCTCATTGAAGGGAGTTTCATTTGGGCCAAACTGGTTAGGGAAGACTTCGGGGAGAAGATGGGACTTGGGCCAAGCCTTACGGAGAGATAAACTAGGGTTTGACAGGGCAGAGTGGAAGCTGAAGAGCATTCCAGGTAGAAGGGAGGGCATGAGCACCTGTGAATGATGACAGAATATTCAGGGCGCAGAGGAGACAGTGCTGCCTGGCCAAGGGCGTTAGGTGGTGGCAGGACATGGTGGACCTGTGTGAATTGCGCTGAAGCTGAGAGGCTGTGGTTCAGCTGAGAGCCATGCTACGTGGGAGAGCATAAAGACAAGCAGAGGGTGAGGAAATCAGGCTTGGGCAACACAGGGGTTGGGGTGGAGAAGGAACAGTCAGTGCGGGAGGTGGAAAGTGAGTGGCCTGAGAGGAGGGAGACCCAGGAGAGCACTGTATGGTTGCAGGAGTGTCAAGGTGGCGGGGGGAGGGGGGCACTGTGCCACAGGTGCCAAGGCGGGGAGCGAAAGTGGCCTGAAAGGACACCTTGGGGTTTGGCCATTCGTGAGCCCTCAGTGAGAAGATCCTGAGAAGAGCTTGATGGGGAAGCCAGACTGAGCAGACTTCGGAGCAAGCAAGTGGGAGGAATGGGGCAAGGAGTGTCTGACCAGCTTATTGAGGAAAGGACTAGAGCTGGACAATGCCTGTCGGTTATTTCATGGAAAACGGAGACTGGTTATGTGTTCTTAGACTCCAAAGGGAGAAGATAAATTGGGGGAACTTTTTTTCATCGACTCAACAGTAATTGAGTGCCTACCATGTGCCAGGCAGAAACCGCTAGGAGCTGAGAGTATAGTGGCAAAGAAAATGGATGCAGTGCCTACTCCAGCAGTCCACTGGGGAAAGCAACAGTGAATAGGTCAACGAATGGAGAAACACAATTATTGTGGATGACAAGTGCTTTGAAGGGAGTGAGCAGGGAGCTGTGATAGAGAGGACGGTGGGGGGGGCGGGGGGGTGAAGCCCAGGGAGGTGGTGTGTCTGCCGAGACCTGAAACCTGAGATGGAGGTCATCTAGGAAGAGCCAGGGGAAGAGCATTCCTGGCAGAGGCAACAGCAGGTGCAAAGGTCTTGGAGCAGAAAGGACTTGCCATGTTTGGCAGGCAGGGGTCAGAGTATCCCTGGGCAATGGGAAGGCCGCTAAGGCTTTTAAAGCTGGGGGTGACATGATAAAATGAACTTTATAAAGTCACACGGGCTGCCTTGAAGAGAATCGATCGATCACATGGGGCAACCCAGTGGAAAACCAGTTAGGAGGCTACAGCATGAGTGCAGGGGAGAGCTGACATGGCTTGGTCTACGATGGTGTCGGAGAGATGCAAATAGTCTTATTCATCAAGGATGCTTTGGAGCAGGCGTCCTCAAACTACGGCCCGCGGGCCACATGCGGGTGTTTTTGCCGTTTTGTTTTTTTTACTTCAAAATAAGGTATGTGCAATGTGCATAGGAATTTGTTCATAGTTTTTTTTAAACTATAGTCCAGCCCTCCAACGGTCTGAGGGACAGTGAACTGGCCCCCTGTTTAAAAAGTTTGAGGACCCCTGCTTTGGAGGATGGGGTTGGGAATGGTTAGGTTTTGGAACCTGGAAGGAGCATGGCACACGGTGAGGTGAGGCGTGGACATGCCAGTGAGGAAAGATTCAGGGGTCTAAGCCCAGAGCCAGCCTCAGATCCTGTTGTGGGTGTGGCCGGGTCTGAATGGTATTCTTCACTCTATTCAGCTCATCATCCACGGCAGCTTCGCTCTGATCCAGCTGCCCCGTTTCCACATCTTCTTCCTGGTCCCGGCACTAATCTATGGGGGGGACAAGCTGGTGAGCCTGAGCCGGAAGAAGGTGGAGATCAGCGTGGTGAAGGCCGAGCTGCTGCCTTCAGGTACCAGCCGAGAGGCTGTCAGGGGCCCAGCGTGGTGGTACCGAGGAAGCAGAGCAGAGCCTGGACCTTGCAGTCTCCTAGCCTGGCCCAGTGGAGCTGGCAGGGGCCTTGGGGTGGAAGGGATGAGGGAGCTGGTAAAAGCTCGTTGCCAGGGGCCCTGAGCCTCTTTCACAACAGAGAGGAGAAGCCCAGGTCAGGCTGTTCCTTGCCCTGCTGACCACCAGCCCCTCCTCAGGGCAGACATGGCCTGAGGGGAGTAATGCCTTCTGATGGGGGAGGTCCCCCGGGCATATTCCAGAAGCAGAGCTGAGGCTGCAGTGGGGGAACTCTCTGCAGTGGGAGACCACATTGTTGCTGGGTTCAGGACAGCAGCCTCCCGCCCACCTCCCCTCCTCAGGAGTGACCCACCTGCAGTTCCAGCGGCCCCAAGGCTTTGAGTACAAGTCAGGACAGTGGGTGCGGATCGCCTGCCTGGCTCTGGGGACCACCGAGTACCACCCCTTCACACTGACTTCTGCGCCCCATGAGGACACGCTCAGCCTGCACATCCGGGCGGCAGGGCCCTGGACCACTCGCCTCAGGGAGATCTACTCACCCCTGACCAACAGCTCTGCCAGATACCCGAAGGTGCCCAGACCCAGGCCAGATGTGCCACATGCTCCCACAGCCCCTTAGCAGGCCTCGACTCTGCAGCACCAGACGCCCGTTGTGTTCCTCCCTCCCCCTTCCAGAGACTGGCTGTCCCAGATAAAGCCACAGTCCCCCTTCCCCTCACTCCATAAACCTGCTTTTTCTTGCCTCTCACTTCTGGCTTCAGAACTATGGTGGTAGCTGAGAGCTTAACTCACACCCACTCTGCTCCCTGCAGCTGTACCTCGATGGACCATTTGGAGAGGGCCACCAGGAGTGGCATAAGTTTGAGGTGTCAGTGCTGGTAGGAGGGGGCATTGGGGTCACCCCCTTTGCCTCCATCCTCAAAGACCTGGTCTTCAAGTCATCAGTCAGCTACCAAGTGTTCTGTAAGAAGGTAAGTGCCCCCTCCTCTGGCCAGCCCATGTCCCTTGCTCCCGATCACTGTGTCCATCTGTGCTGGCTCTCCTGCCTCTGTTCTTGGTCTCCGTGGTCTAGGCAAGGCCAAGCTGGCCTGGCCCTGGGTCGGGTTGGGGTGGGGTGGTCAGGATAGCCCCAGATCCTAAAGGACAGAGTTAGTTTGTTGATGCCCCTGGGCTCCTTCCCTCAGTTATGAAGCACCCCACATAGGGTTTGCTTCTGGGAATCCCTCCAGGCAGGTTGGAGAAAGGTGAAGAAACTCTCCTCCTACAGAGGAAGCTAGCACTTGAGGCATTGTCGGGCTGGGAGAAGGAAGGGCACACTTGGGGTGGGGCACAGGTGAAACTGGCTTTGATCTCAAGAGTAAGAGAACAGGAGGTGGTAGGCAGGGCTGATGGGCACGGCTGGCTCCAGGAACACAGCCCAGGCCCTCAGGACCCCTCTACGCAGGCCCCTTCACCCCAGCCTGCACCTTGTGGCAGGCCCCTGCTTGTCTCTGTAGGCCTGGCAGGTGAGTCAGGAGTGCAGGAATGCAGCAGGCAGAGGCCCAGCCCATATGCTGTCAGCATTCAGAGGTGACAGACAGTTCTCTGCTCCTCTGTCCAAGCCAGCTCTACCTCTGCTTCCTTTTTAATATATATATATATATATATATATATATATATATATATATATATATATATATATATATATATTAAAGGAAGGGAGAGATAGAAACATCAATGATAAGAGAGAATCATGATTGGCTGCCTCCTGCACACTCCCCACTGGGGATCGAGCCTGCAACCCGGGCATGTGTCCTGACTGGGAATTGAACCATGACCTCCTGGTTCATAGGTTGACGCTCAACCACTGAGCCACACTGGCCAGGCTGCCTCTGCTTCTTAACCCAAACAGCCCCACTTCCCCCCATCAGAAGCTGGAGATGGATTCCCCTAGGGAAGTTTCCATCCCCCTGGCCTCTGAGTCCATTCCCATCCCTCCAGACAGCCAGCTGGGTCTTCCCTGAAGATGTTCTGTGACAAGCCCTTTAGTGGTACCCTCTCCTTCTGGGCTTTGGTAGGTTGGAGCCTGAGGAGGGCACATTGGAGAGAGTGGCAGGATAGGCTCAGACCATCAGGTGCCCCAGGCTGTCACTTACTTGCACCTCTCCATGCCCTGGGGCAACTCCATGTCCTGCTCCAGTCTGGCCCTGTGGCCCCATACACTCCATTTCCCAGGATATCTGGAGAGGGGCACAAGCTGGCCAGAAGAGTTCTGTTGGTGTGTAAATCCCTGGGGTATAGGGAGCCTGGGCTGAGCTGGGCTCTAAGCTCCAGCCCTGTCCCCAGATCTACTTCATCTGGGTGACACGGACGCAGCGGCAGTTCGAGTGGCTGGCTGACATCATCCGGGAGGTGGAGGAGAATGACCACCAGGACCTGGTGTCCGTGCACATCTACATCACCCAGCTGGCTGAGAAGTTCGACCTCAGGACCACCATGCTGGTACGTCAGGGCTGGCCAGGCAGGGTAGCTCAGTGGTTGAGTGGGTTAGCAGGGGAAGGCAGGATGGCCAGGGAAGGTGGGTGGACAGCCAGGCTCAGATGGCAGGAGCCACAGAGCAGGTGACTCTGATACTCAGCCTCCAGCTCCCTCCCAACCCAGGCTTTGGGTTGGCTTGGGCTAGGCACTGACCCTGATTGTCCTTGTCTTGACCTGCCCCTGTGCCCCCAGTACATCTGTGAGCGGCACTTCCAGAAGGTGCTGAACCGGAGTCTGTTCACGGGCCTGCGCTCCGTCACCCACTTTGGTCGCCCCCCCTTTGAGGCCTTCTTCAACTCCCTGCAGGAGGTTCACCCACAGGTCAGTTCCCCCACCCCCCACCTAGGGCCTCTTCAGTTTATCCTCCGCGGGGCTGAGCAAAGCTCCCAAACCTGCTTCCTCAGGGAAGCTATTGACTGCCGAGGAGAACCCATCACCCCCTGGGAAGTTGGTGGGGTAATGAAATGGGAAAGGAGAAGAGGGGATCACCCTGAGAGGGAAGTGGGGAGGCAGGCAACAGGGACTTGCCACTTATGCAGCCATGATGCCTTGTTCAGAAGGAAGAGGTCAATGATTGAGCTAGTCCTCACCATAAACTCAGAGCTACCCTTAACACTAGTGCTGACCCAGGCCTCATCCTGGACACTGAGCTAATCTTCACCATGAACACTGAGCAAGCCACTGCTCTCATAAACACTGGGTGAGCCCTTCATGAGACACTAAGCTATCCCTCAACTTGAACATTGATTAACCCAGCCCCGTATCAGACACTGCTCTTGCTTGCACTTGAAGCTGGCAAATGCTTTGGAAGGGGTAGAGGCTGGACCCACAGAGAGAAGGTCTACTAAAACCAAGTTAGATTTAAAAACACCAAGCTGGCCCTCACCAGGCATGGTAGAAGCAAACTTTCACAGGAACGTGGATGCGCCCTCATCAAGGACTCTTCATGGCTTCAACATGGACCTGAGCTAGCCTCCCTCTGAACACTGAGCTAGCCTTCACTCCTTCCTTCCCCAACAGGTCCGGAAGATCGGGGTGTTTAGCTGTGGCCCCCCTGGCATGACCAAGAATGTGGAAAAAGCCTGTCAGCTCATCAACAGGCAGGACCGGACTCATTTCTCCCACCATTACGAGAACTTCTAGGCCTCCTGCCCAGGGGCTCCACCCACTGCCTGCTGAGCAGAGGTTTGGGTCACACCTCGACTCACCTCTGTACTTCCTGTTTCTGGTTCTCTCGCCTTGTCTTCACTCCCACCTTCCAACCTTGGTCCAGGTGGCCATGGTCAGTCACCCCATGTGGGTTCAGGGACCCCCAGACTCATAGTCTCAGCCTGGACAAGTGGAAGGCACTGTCCGGGGACTAGAGTTGGGAGCTATTATTGTTTTGGGGCAAAGTAACACCTCTTCTTCCAAACTAAGAAAAATTTCAAAAGACTGGGGCTGACAAGTAGTAAGTAGTGTGTGTGTGTGTGTGTGTGTGTGTGTGTGTGTGTGTGTGTGTGTAGGGGGCTGTGAGCCTAAGGATGAAGTGGGAGCACAGATGCTGGCATCTTAGAACTCCTCCCCTAAGTCCTCTCCCTCTTCTGGGCTATCCACTGTCAAAAGGGCTGGCAAATGTCCTCAAGGGGATAGAGGCTGGACCCCAGAGAGAAATTTATAGGAAATCTCTCAGCACCCCGTTTAACAGCACAATTGATCTTCTCTCCCAAGTTCTTAAACAGGTACTGTAGTCAGAACCTGGCCCAATGTCTCTTCAGACCTTCTCTTCTTGTTCCATAGTCTCCTTTACAAATAAACCACTTTTCTGCCCTCTGGGTTGCTTTATTCTGCCCCAGGATGGGGTAGGTACTGGCAGAAGAAGCCACTCAACTGGCCGGCTAACAGGCCAGTGCAGACATTCTCTGAGCTTGCTCGTATCCTCTGAATAAAGGAACCCACCCAGGCCAAGCACCCCAGCTAGAGACCCCTTTCCCTGCTCAAGGGCATCCTTCCGGACAGAGGGCCTCTCTGAGTGGCAAGTGTGAGGCTTCTGAAGCCTGGTCAGGAGGCGGGAGAGGTGTGAGGGGTTTTGGAGAAGGTGGACTGGGCACAAGGGGTGGGGGATGGGGGCCGAGACACCCAGGAGCCAACAGGGAGGCAGAGTTGGCCTGGCCTGCTCCGGGATCTATTACTCCCAGTCCTTCTCTGAGCACCAGGTAGTGAGATGACAGCAAGGAGACAGATGAGCACACCACCTAACCTTTTTGGAACTGTTTTTGCATTTACTTAAAGATAGGGCAACCCTCTCGGCGGGAATTTCTGAAGCAGTGCCCAATTTTAAGTGATTCTATTGTCTCCACAGAATTCTTACCTATATCCTCTGTCCCGATCCCTGATAAGTTAACCACTGGATTAGAAAATCCAAAATCCCATGCTTCACATCACACTTCGGAGTTGCAGATCTAGGTTCTGGAGGAGGTCTTTAGACTGTTCTCCCAAGGCAGCCATCCCCAGGGGGTGAGTTCAGCCCCTCGTAGAATTTTTGTTCAGCTTGCCCAGGAGAGCAGGAGGGCAGGCCTGGAGTGGCTTGACAGCAGCTCTGCCTGGCGGCCCAAGGGTATTCCCGGGAGCTGGGCCCACAAGCCTCGGCGGTTTGCAGAAGGGGCGCATTGGGGGCCACCGGCGGGTGTGATCCCGCGCCCGGGTCCCGCAGTTAAGAGCACGGCCAGCAGAGGGCGCGCGCGGACGGCTCCCCGCCAGCCTCGGCCGCGAGCCGCGGCGGGGAGGGAGATCCGGACCGAGGCCCGCAGGCTGCCGGTCCCGGGGCGAACCCATCCTTCAGGGAATGGAGGAGGCGGCGGCAGGGCCCCGCTTCCTCTGGAAAGGAAAGGCAGCAGGCTGTGCCAGCTTTCCCAGCTCGCGGGCGCGCGGCTTCCGCGTGGCAGGGCCACCCGCTCCTCCCGCCTGGCGCGCTGCCTCTTTGTCTCTCCGCGGCTCCCCTCCTCCCAGACAAATGGCTGGAGGCAGGAAATTGGAAGCGATCCTGGGAAGCCGGGCTCGTCGGCGCGGCGGGGAGGGGGCGCCACGAGGCCGGCCGGCTCCGGCACCCCCCCCCCCCCGCCCCCCAGCCGGGGCGGGGGCAATGGGGGATGTTTTGATATCTCGTCAAAGGAAGGAACTCGGTGCTTCGAAAGCGCTTTTCACAGCCGCCTGTATCTGCTCCCGAGCTGATTTATAAACAGATCTGTGCTCGCTTCGCCGCTCCCCACCCGTCAGCCCGGGGTGCGGCGCTGAAGGCGCAGACGCGGCGGTGCCTGGCAGCACTGGGTTTATTTATTGCCTCTGGCCGGGAGCCGGAACGGCCGGGGACCGCACCGATTCCCTCCGTCCCGATCCCTTTCCCGCCGCTCCCGCCCAATGCCATCTCCATCCCAGGGGTCTGCCCATCGTTTGTGGGTGGAGGGGAAGAGGTCAGGGTGCCCTGCGGGCCTGCGTCCTGCTCCACCCCGTACGGACCTGGGGGTGGAGGGTGGAGGGGAAGTAGGTGGCCACCTCGGCCCGAGGCGGAAAGGGCCTGGAGCGGATCTTAAACTCTTCGGGAGACTCGCGGTTTGGGAGCCCCCTTCCTCCAGGGGCTGCCCAGGGGTTCTTCTCTCCTCAGCTCCAGACCTCCTCTCACTCCAAGGCCCATAGCCCTTACTCTTTAGAATAAATTAAGGAATCTCCAGTTCCCACTCCACCCCAGGGAGAGGGAAGAAAGGCTTGGGAGATCATGGCCCTGGGAAGGACCACAGCCCTCAGCCGGGGCGCAGGCCCAGGCCTGGGTCCGGGCCTGCCGCAGAGCCCAAGCCTCACACCTACAGAGTCCGGATGGCCACGGGGTAGAGCAGGGACATGTGCTCGGCCCCCTTAATGGGCAGCTTGCGGCTGGCGTAGTGGTGCACGATCTCAGGGACGCTGCTGAAGGGCGGGCTGTTCTGGCCCAGCACATACTTGTGTTCCTTGGTCCGAGACAGCTTCATATGCATGAAGCCCTGGCTGCTCCTGGGAAGAGAGGAGACCCAGTGAGTGGAGGCCCTTCCCCGTCCCCTCCCTCCCCCAGCCCTGCAGCTACTGTTCCAAACCAGCGGAGAGTGGAGGCGGCTATGGGAGATGGAGGTCAGTGCAGAAAGCAGGGAGGGGGCGGAGGGGATTTTGTAAGTAGGTAGCAGTAGGTATTGGCTTTGTGGTGAGGGCACAGGGTGTGCCAAGAATGTGCTTGTAGTGAGTGTACAGGGTGTGTACAGGTGGAAATGGAGGGACCAACACCCCTCACCCCCACCCCCAAACCCTGGTAACCAGGCACTCCTGCCTTCCAGCCTATGTGGCCAGGACCAGTTTACCCATCCCCCTTTCTGAGCTGTGGGGGAGGGCACGAGTGAGGCGCTCAGTCACTCCTGTGGAGACAGGAGACTGGTGGATGGATGTGACAACCAAGAGAATCTTGGTTCGGGCTCTCTCTTGCAGATACTAGGGGAGGAGGTGAGCTGCTCCCCAAATCTGGGGATAGCCAGCCACCCTGTCCTAGGGACATCCCTTCACCCTCCTGCTAACTAGGCCTTGAGCCAAGCCCCCAGACCATCCAGCCAGCCCTTCAGCCTGGGCTGACGTCACGGGTGAGGCTGCAGCGCCGTGCCCTCCCTCAGAGGACATGCTCCACCGCCTCTCCCATCTCCCGGCACAACCTAGGACGTCAGCGGTAGTGCCTGGCCCTGACCACAAGACAAGGACCCCTGCCCCCCCGCACCCCCCGTCCCCTCTCCCCCCCGTCCTCCCCCTCCCCCCAGCTCTGGCAAGCTCCCAGATGTCTGGGTACCCTCAACCTTAGAGCGGGGGTGGGGCCCCAGCAAGAACAACATTTGTCCAAACTATACAGCCCAGGCCCCAGGTCTGACACTCACTCACCAGCAAGTGGTCAGCACTGCTTAGGGGAGCCCTGCTGGTCAGAGCCCACCTGGGGACAAGGACAGGGCTCAGAAGCAGGTGTGGGAGGTCGGACTCCTGGTGAGGCCCTTGCTCTTGAGAGGTGAGGCTGGAATACCTCCTTGCTTGCCTCCCTGCCTAGGTTAAAAGAGGCCTCTGGACCCATTTCACTAGGCCAGTGGTCGGCAAACTCATTAGTCAACAGAGCCAAATATCAACAGTACGACGATTGAAATTTCTTTGGAGAGCCAAATTTTTTAAACTTAAACTTCTACTAACGCCACTTCTTCAAAATAGACTCGCCCAGGCCGTGGCATTTTGTGGAAGAGCCACACTCAAGGGGCCAAAGAGCCGCATGTGGCTCGCGAGCCGCAGTTTGCCGACCACGGCACTAGGCGCACCGTCAGAAAGCGGGGGGAGTGGGGTGACTGAAGAGAGGAAAGGGGTGGGAGGAAAACACAGGCCCTTAACTCCATCCTCCCTCCCCAGGGTACAGTGCCCCAAAGCCTGCCGGAAGCCCCACTTCTGGGGTGGGGGGGTGTCAGGGCGTGGGGCCAGCCTTCATCTGCTGGTCTGAGATAACTGCTGAGGCTGACAGTGACCGCACAGGCCCTGGAAAGGAGCCGGGGGCCTCAGGAAAATGTGCGGCCCCTGGGGACTGTAGAAGGGGAGGCAGTAAGTGATCCCCTGCCTTGTCTGCCCTATGCCTAGGCCCAGGCCCAAGGCTGTGGGCAGCAGCGTGGACCCTGCCTTCCCTCACCCTCTCGCAGTTTGGGGATGGCTCCCTTCCCACAGTCCACTTGGGAAAATCATCTCTCCTAACAACTGTGCATTCTATCTTCTCTGAGGGACAGATCTGGGCAAAAAGGCAACAAGTAGCCAGAGACCAGAGCTGGAAGCTGAGAGCTCAGCCTCCATCTGGATAACGGAGCTCCTGGGACAAAGTCCCAAGGGTCCATTAGGACACAGCGGAACCCTTGCCAGACCCTCAGGGGCCAGGGTGGGACTAGCTGGGAAGCAGAGCCAGGGCTGGCTTGACTTGTGGAGGAAGCTGTTTAATTACCAATGAAAGCCCTTCCATTACAGAGAGAAGAGAAACCATAATTGTATTTCAGAAAAGCCATTTATATGTGAACGAGGCTCTGGCAGACAGTTGCTGGCGGGGCCAGACCAGCCAGGGCTGGAGCCAGGCGTCCAGACGAGTCTCCCCCTTTACACCCCAGGCTAAGGCAGGGCTGTGTTCTGCAGTGCTCTGCTAGGGAGCCAGACCCCTGCAGTCTCCCTTGCCTTAGACTGTTCCAGACTTGAGGGGTGGAGCTGTGCAATGGAGGAACAGTGTGGTTATTAGAGTCAGACTGAGCTGGGTTCAAATCCTGCTCTTAGCCCTAGCCAGTCTTGCTCAGTGGGTAGAGCGTTGGCCTGTGGACTGAATGATCCCGGGTTTGATTCCTGGGTTGCGGGCTCGATCCCCAGTGTGGGGCGTATAGGAGGCAGCCAATCAATGATTCTCTCTCATCATTGATGTTTCTATCTTGGTCTCCTTCTCCCTCACTCTCTGACATCAATAAAAATATAGTTTTAAAAAATTCTGCTCTTGGAACTTTATTAGCTGGTGGCCTTGAGCCAGTCATACCTCTTTGAATCTATTTTTGTTTATAAAAAGAGATTGATTTTGCAGGATGCTAGTTGGTTTAAGAGATGGTATATACGCTGCTATTTGGCACATAGTATATGCTCTATGAATCTTAACTATAATTTTTAAAGCAATACACATTCCGGAAGTTATGTAAATCACATTTTTGACAAATTTTTCCAAATGCTCCTTTGATTTTATGATAATTTGCAGACTCCCAGAGTGTGAGAGCTGGAAGAAACCTAAGAAGTAACCATCGACATATTTTGCAAATGGAGAAACCAAGGCCCTGGGTCACATAGCTAATTTTATTAAACCCAAGAATAAATCGCAGGTTATGACTATAGTCTGGCTTTTTCTTTTCTTCATTATATTTTAGTGAAGCTGAATAAGTATCTTCAAATGTATCTATTTAGTAGTCCCAAATTTCCATATATTGGATTTGTTGGAAGTGCGGGTATATCTATATTCCATTGCACCCAGAAAATGTGGTAGGTGATACACACGCTCCAGTAGTGGTGGTGGGGGAGGAGGTGTGAATGGACACTCCACTCTGACAGGCGGTCCTGTGGAGTACAGGCTCTACCAGGGGGAACGCTCGGGTGCCAAGCAGAGGACTTGCCATCCCACCAGGAGAGCCTGGGAAGCCAATCCTGGCCTGTGTATCCGCTCCCAGGGAGGAGGGCTGATGGGAAGGGAGGGCCGACCTCCCCGACCTCTTCCAGGATCAGTTGTCAGCCACTAGCAACCAGACCTCCTGCCCGCTTCTTCAGAGTGAATAAGAATAGCTTTGTGTCCACAGCTCTGTCCTCCTCCCAGGACCCAGCCTCCATCTCACCCTGTAAATCCTTTCAGGCAAAGTTCCTATCTCCTGGCCTGTGCTTTTAGAATATTGTGGATTTCCATTAATGATGATGATGGTGATCATTTATTGGGCACTTAGCACTATGGCAAGTACTTCCCATACATTATTTCATTTAATCATTCCCTATGAAGTAGATATCATTATTCCCTCACTTTGTAAGTTAAGGAAACTGAGGCCCAGAGAGATTAAGGACACCCAAGGCCACACAGTAAGTGACAGAACCCTTCTGGACTGGACACCAGCTTAACTATTTCCCCCAAGAAACTATGAGCTCCTTGAGAGCAGGGGCTGAGCTCAGAGTTGGCAAAGGTTCATGGGGGATGGGGTTCTCCCCAGCTTGGCCGAGCCTGGGAATATTAGGGTCTCTTCCTGTCCTGGTGGGTGTCCTCCCATTGATTATCCTTGGCGCCACCCTCACAGGCTAATCCTGTCTAAAACGCCAGCCAGCCCCACTCACTTGAGGGACAGGGAGAAGTCATTCTTGCTGGTCTCACTGTTGCGCACCAGGTAGCTGGCCTCTTTGCACAGCCGGAGCAGGTTCTCGGCATCTGTTCGACTGATGGCCCCATGGTACCAGCTGAGGATGAGAGAGAGGAAGGGGAGCATCTCTGCTGGGTCCCTCGCTGACCGGGCCCACTCATTCAGGGGGTCCCCTCAGGCAAGTGCTAGGAAGGAAAGGGAGGGGGGAGAGTCCCCAGCTGGACACAGACACTCACACCTGGTTTTCCAGAGGCAGTGCTGGGTCTGTCCACTCCCCCAGGGGGCTGCTGGGCTCCATGCTTAGGGGCTTGGCTGACTTGGGGTTCCCTGCAGAGAGTCGGGGGGGTAGACGCCCCTTCTCCTCCAGGCCGGGTGACAGGCAGCTCTTCTCAGATCCTTCAAACTGGGCTGTGGGGAACATACCAGTCACAGCCACTGAGGACCCTAGAAGTAGAGCCCTAGAGAATAGCCAGTACCCCACCCCCATTTCCTGGACGTGCTCATGGGCCTGACTGGCTCTAGGGATGGAATTCTGGGTCCATCCCCCAGGGGTGGAGGTGAAGGTGGGGCTCAGCCCCCCGGTGCCACACAGGGCCTCCCAGTCCCTACACTGTGGGAGAAGAGGGGAGAGGAGCAACAAGAGAAACCATTTAAGCTTCTCCCTGGGAGCAGCTGACTGCCTTCCCCTATTCCATCCTCCTCCGGGTGGCTTCAGTGCTGATAATATTGTTTCTTTCTCCTCCTCAGAGTTCATTACCGTTCTCCAAATCACCCTGCCAAGCCATTCTGTAGAAATGACTTATCGATCTGAGAACAATTATCTGATTCCCCTTGGTGCCATCCTGACAGGCTAATCCTGCCCAAAGCCGCCAGCCGGCCCGCCCCTCCCCCGCTCCCAAGGTCGCTGCCCACAGACTCCCCTCTCCACCCCCACGGAAACCCAGTAGAGGGGGCTCTGCCTTCCCGGACCAGGGCAGACCTGACTGATGAGCCTGCACAGGGACCGCTGAAGCCAGCAGACCACATGGGCATAGGCACACATGCACAGGTGACATCCTGTATTTACAAAATACCCACTCACACTCGGGCACACATGTACAAACAGGTGCTCAGGCCTCTGTGCATGTGCAGAGATGCACTCTACCCCCTCCTCTCCCCCCCACCCAACCCCGTTCCCCCCAACTGCCCATTCTGGGTAAAACTGAACGTAGATGAGGTGTTCAGTGCCTTCTTTCTCCCCATTTGGACTATTTTTCTCTCCTTGCAGCACTTTCAAGCCCTTATTTTCTTTCAGACAGCAAACGCAAGGAGCAGATCCTTTCCTAGACACTTACTGTGCTAGCTAGTGTCCCCCATCCCAGGAGTTACTTGCATTGCTGAAGTTCTGGTCAGGCAAAGCACTACCCAAAGAAGCGAATTTAGAATAGTGGGTTTCCCTTAGGAGACACCTTCCCCATACGTTTGGGGAGGGAGGGGAGCTGTGTACTTTCTCCCTTCCTTCTTCCTTCAGAAGAGAGGGGTTGTTCCTGGGTCCTTCAAACCATGCCCCACCTCTTAGCTCCTCCAACCCAAGCCCCCAGGGCCCGAGGGATGAGAGGACACGTCACCCTGGCCAGAAGCCCCGACAGGACCCACCGCTGCCATCCTCCAGGCTGGGCTCGGGGAGGGGTGAGGCTGGACCGGAGATGTCCCTGTCCCCGTCGGGCAGGGAGGGGCTGCTGTCCAGCTGTCCCACCGGTGGAGGCCAAGGTAGGTCTTTGATGACCTTAATGTCAACTGGAACCAGTAGCACAGCAGGGAGAAGAGAGACAGGCAGGGACAGGGATAGAGACAGAGACAGAGACAGAGAGGCAGAGGTTGAGACACCAAAACCCAGAGCCAGGACACAGGACAGCCTAGAAAGGAGGAGGGTCAGAGTGGAGGCAGGGGCGGCTTCTGAATGGGGAACAGACTCGCAGAGGGCCAGGTGGAGCCATACTGACCACACTGGGCTGGCATGGTCAAAGGTGGGAGGCTCAGGTGGCAAAAGCAGGGTCTTGCTGTCAGCCCTGCGGATCCCCTTCATTTGACCTCTCACACGCTTCCAGGAACCAGAGGGGCCGGGAAAGGAGGGAAAGAGGGATAAGGAGCTGCCCACGTCTCCCAGCACCACCCCCAGGTTCCCTCAGCCTCCTGGCACCCCCAGCCTTGCCTCCGTCCCTCCTTTCCCCACCGCCTAGCTGAGACAGCCCAGCTCCAGGTTGTCAGGGATACTCAGATGTAGGGGCAGCTGTTTTCGTGAAATTTGCCCCCCACGCCCTAAATCCCAAGCCCTGACAATGAGAAGAGTGATGCCACGGGCGGCGCCAGGACTGCTAACAAGGTTTCCTAATGACGAGCATAGATTTTCCCATTAAGCAAGCCAAACAGTATTGATTCTCCAAGGAGACTTCTGGAGATAAGCGGCCCATCCTCAACGGTGCGCGCTTTACAGGAAACAAATTAGAAACCTTGTGGTTTCTCAGTCTGGCTGCCAGGGTGGGCCTCCCCACCGAGCAAAGAGCTGGGTCCAGCTCCAGGATGAGCCTCTTGCCCAAGGAGAAGAAAGAGGACCGTGGGCATGGAAATGGAGTCTAATGGCATTTGAGTCCTCTATGTCCTCACTGAATCAAGGATCCAGGAGTTAAAGCTCTTGTGCCCCCTGTCCCCAACTCAAACCCCCCACACACACCTCTCCATGTCGGACTCCAGGCCTGGGATGGCCACTGGGGTGCTCGGTACCGAAGAAACCTATCCTCACTCGGTAAAGGGGATTTCTCAGAAATCCTCTGGGAGTAGGCACCCCCGGTCTGCATAGCCTACCCTGGGAGACACAGCCCTCTCACTCAGGGTTGGTATCTCTAACGTTACAGAGGCAGCTGTTTTCATTGTTTGGAGGGTTAATGCCTTCTTTTGTTAAGTATTTAACACATGCCACAAGTTTTATAATTTTGTTTGGAACTTCTTTATTTTTAAATATACCCAGTCCCCCAAAAGATGGAAGTGGCCCAAGCCTCTTGGCGTCGGAGAGGTGGTGATGCAGGGAGACACCTTCATCCTCCTCTTGTGCCCACACCCTGACTCTGCACACAGCGCTTTGTCCACCGGCCAACTCACAGCTCCATGGTGAAGACTCAACTACACTTCTCTCCTGGGCCCCCCACCCCCACCCCAGGGTGCCACTCCTTCACTCCCCCAGCCCAGAAAGATGCCCAGAGGCCCCGCGGACCTACCCTCTCCGCCCAGGACTCACCAGCAAAGGCTTTAGAAATCCGCTCTTTCTTCCACTCCCAGGGCTGGTCATACTCCTCGGGCGGCCTCTCATCATCCTCAGGCAGGCGGGACTCCCGGGGCCAAGGGGTCCCCTCACCCTCAGGGGTGGCCCCCTCCTCTTCTGGCTCATAGGGTGTGTCATACAGAGGCAGGGGCTGAGTGGCTGTCTCCTTGGAGCCCCGGATCTCTACCAGCACAAGCAGGAGGGAGGTGTGAGAGCCTGGCTGCCTGGCTCAGCCCCCCAGCAGGGCTCCCAGCAACCAGTCAGGCTTCCTTCACAGATGCTGGTGGCTCTGGGACACACATACAGGGTCCCTCTCCCTCAAAACACCTCTGGGGTTCCAAAAGCATGGGACCCAACAGATGCAGGGGCAGAAGCACCAGAATGAAAGCCAGAAAAAGGATCCTGGGATGACCAGCAAGGGCTGGGGAGCTGAGGCTTACACATTTAGGAAACCAAGTCAGGGTCCTCTCCTAGTCCATCTCCTTGTTACCCAACTCCATTTATTTCCTGTGTCCCAAGTGATACCATTTCACAATATGACAATCCTCCTTTGTTGCTCAGACACTGCTGACCACCCCATCCTTGAAATTGTCCCCTTCATGGACTGTCCTCCCATTTGGTCTCTTTTACTGGATCCTCTCTCGGTCTCTGTTTCCCAAGGCCAAGTCTTATTCATTTCTCCCAGGCCTCATCCTTGCACTACTTGCCCAGTCTCATGGAACCCTTTGCATCTATGTTTCTAGTTGCCATAAAGATGTTTCAGTTTGATGTTTCAAACTCACGACTCTCCCTAAATGTTCTTCTAGTCTGTTCTATGATTTTCTTTTTGAGATCTCTGACCTGTGTTAACTGTTATAAAAGCTATAGAGCTCCCCATATGTGCAAATTTTCTCATCAATTCCAGGGCACTCATGGACCTTCTAGCGCAGTGGTCGCCAACCGGAGGTCCGTGGACCACTGGTGGTCCGTGAGGTCCAAAAGGTTGGCGACCACTGTCCTAGGGGGCCACACCCCTCTGACCTAAATATGGTAGCCACCCTCCCACTTTCTCCAATACTGCTCTCCTTGGTCCTGGCCCTCCTTCATTTTCTGAGTCCATCCGTCATTGCCAGTGCCTGGTGAGTCTCACCCTCATCTCTCCACATCTAGATTACTACTAGGGCGAACCTCCATTCTTCAGGACCTTGTTTCATTGGCTCCATGGAATAACACTCCTGACTGCTCTCTGCCCCTCGCCCACCTCTCCCAAGGAGGGAGAGCAGTTTATCTGCTCTGCTTTCTTACACAGAGAGAACATTCTGGTTCTTTCTCCTCCTGCCCCTGTGCAGGGGCCTACAGTCATGCTACGTTGCCCAAGCCTGAGTGGGCAAGTTTAATTCTTGGGGAAGTATTAAGAAGCCCATTGTAGTGACATAGCTAAGTAAAGTTCTCCAATCACCTTTATCAGTAATAAAACTGACATTGTTATCTCCATTTTCTGTTTCCTTGATCTTATTTCTCAATTATTTCCAAGCTCCAGAGGGGAAGAAAGGGGTGTTAATTATTGGTTCTGTAAAGCCTCAGTAATTTCCACAATAGGCTGCTAATTCATCTTTCTGATTGATGCCCAGCTCTTCTAGTCTGTTCTGTACACCAAAGCCTTTGTAATCCCCTTAAAATGCCTTATTTGTCCTGTTGTTTTCTTGCTCAAGAATCCATAATGGCTCCCCTTCCCCTTTTGGAGCAAGTCCAAATGCCTCATTCCAGCCTGTAAGGCCTTCCAACGTCCCTCTTGGCCTCTCTCCTCTTGCCTCTCCTGCCTTGGGAGCTTGGCTTAGACTGACTCACCCCTGTCCTCCTTGCCCCGATTTGGTCCTTCCCTGGGCCCTTTCTTGCTCTCTGCTCCCCAGAGCCAGGTCTTATCCATTTCTTCCTGCCCTCACTCCTTAAACTACTTGCCCAGCATCATGGGCACTGCATCTGCATTTATAGTCATGCGTTTCCAATTGTCATAACATCGTTTGACATCACATCGTTTCAAACTTACCACCTTCTCTAAAGCTAGTGATTCTCTTTTAGGGACCAATGACCGCAGCCCACACCACTTATCTTCCCCTTCCTGACTATCCCAAATGCTTCCACCTGTCTGACCTTTGGTTGTGTGGCCTTCTCTACCACCTCAGGTCTCAGGTACCACAAATCACAGCTCCTTCTCCAAAGTGACTATCTTGAAAGTAGTGGTCACCTTCCCCGAGGACCCAGCAAAGGCATTCTCCATATTTCTAGAGACCAAGGAATCAATTCTTAAGACATGTGGGTCCCAAAGCTTGTTTTGCAGACACCCAGGCCTCAGGGAACAACTTCCCCCAACACTCTCCCTTACTCTATCACTCACCGGCCATCATCTTTTGGGCCTCATAGGGCTCCATGTAGCCATCGTTTTCCGGGACCTTCTCTGGGGCTCCTGAAGCTCCTACTAGGCTGTCACCAGTCTCCTGGACATCAAACGGGTCTGCATAGTCTTCTAGGATCGCCAACTGTGGGAAGAGAGCAGGCTTCAGACATCTGAGAGACAGCTCTTCTCCCCAGATGCTCTATCCACAGGAGCAAGAGTCCTGGACAGGCTGCCTTAGACCCGGAGCCCCAGGTACCCAAGGGCAGGCTCTGAACTCAGATGGGGACAAGCCCTGGCTCTTCCTTTGCAGGGGTCTCCCACTAGGCTGCCCCCAAAATGGTACTTTCTTTTCTGTTAATTTTGTGCCTCTAGGCCAGGGGTCCTCAAACTTTTTAAACAGGGGGCCAGTTCACTGTCCCTCAGACCGCTGGAGGGCCGGACTATAGTTTAAAAAAAACTATGAACAAATTCCTATGCACACTGCACATATCTTATTTTGAAGTAAAAAAACAAAACAGCAAAAACACCCGCATGTGGCCCTCGGGCCGTAGTTTGAGGACGCCTGCTCTAGGCCATTCCCTAGGCTAAATAGCCAGGATGAGACTCTGGGCCTTAAAGCCTGCCTCGGTCAGGGTCCAGGCAGCCCAAGAGCTTACACCAGGTGGTTCCACAGAGGGGATTAATTCAGAGAACTGGTTACAACCGAGTTCAAAGAGTGGACAGGCACAAGAGGCAAGCTGGAGATTAGCGTGGTCCATGCCTACCAGTGTGTTACCAGATGCTGAACAAATATTACTTGACCATCAAGAACAGAAAGACTGAGTGCTCACTTTATGCCACGGTTCTGCTGGTTTAGCTGCAGAGCATCCATCATAATCATCATGTGGGTATTACTATCCTCGTTTTAAGGAAAAGGAGGCTCAAAACAGGTAGGGGACAACATGCCCCAGACCATTCCAAGTAAGTGGAGGAACCAGGCTTGGAACCTGCATCCTTTGTACAAAATCATGCTGCCAACCTGCCACCAGTGGGCACCTTGGCTGTCCCAGGAGAACAGCCATAAGGAAAGCCAGGATCCGGGCTCTGCTGAAACCCCCTGGGCGCCTGGAGAACAGGGACAGGAAAGGCCTGGTCTTGGCCCTCCATATCCCGTGCGTTCTCCCACACAAACGGCTCATGGCCACCCCTCTGTCCCTGCTCCCAGTCAAGGCACAGGGAACCACAAGCTGCACACCCCGCAGAGGAGTTCAAGGTGCTCAGGGCGGGGCACAACTGAGGACAATAGAGCCTTTCTCCAAGCTGGGCACAGGCTCCTGGGGGGCAGGGAGGGGAGGACTGGCTGAGGCAGAGACAGAGCCCAGCCCACCCAGCCCCTCAGGGGAGCACTGCATTAACAAGACATGGCTCTGGGGCCAGCAGCACGGGGAGGGGCCCCTCCTGCCTCTCCCCCATTCTTGCTCTAGGCTTTGGTTCTGGGCCAAGATCCCACAGATCAGGACTGTGGGAGCCAGTTGAGCAGGGAAGCTGTAAGGGTGACCTCCCTGCCCTGGGTTAGTGGATCTGGGACCCTTAGTAAGGCAGAGATGGAAAAAGGAAGCTACCCACCTCAGAGACCCCTTCTTCATGTTCCTTGGGCTGCTGCAAACCCCTCCAAGGGTCTCCAAAGCATGTCCCAAAGGCTCCTACCATCTCACCCTTCAGCTCTTCAGCTCCCACCTTATTCCATTTTGTCCTAGTCAAGCCGCCCAGCCCCTTTCCGCCCTCAGATCTCTGCCTGCTTCCAAGAATACTACCATCTCAGATCTTCCTGACCCACCACCAAATCAGCCACGAGCCTGGAGCCCTTTGTCATTTTTGTCTCTCCGGCTCCAGTAAGTACCCAGCTCACAGTAGGCACTAGAGTTATGTTTCTATTAGAAAAATGTTTCTACTAGATCAGCTCCTACCTCCCTCAGAGCCCACCACACCTCATCCTCCTTCCTCTAAGAAGTAAAGAAAATAAATCCACTCACCCCCTCCTAACCCAAACTGCTTCCTCCCAGGCCAGCTGGCACACCACCAAGTGGCCCCACCCGCTTGACCAAGGGGATTTCTGGAGTGAGCCTGTTGGGTACCCAGCCCAGTTAGCACTCAGCCTCACAACTCACACATGGCAGCAACTCAACAGTAACTGAATCAACGGACACGCTATCCTTAAACCTTGCAATGGCTCTCCAGTGGCTACAATAAAAAGTCCATAGTTAAAGAGATTTAAAGATTCCACTTGCCTCTTTGGTTTCTCTTTACCCATCTCAGATCACATTGTTACCTGAAAGCTCAATGCTCTTTTTCTCACCTCAAAAACTTTCCCTAAGCCTGAATCAAATTCTTTTCTTCTTTCAGAAAGCCTTTCCATTCTCCCCCAGGTCAGGTTAGGTGCCTCTGAGCTGGGCTGTCATCCTGTGTGTAGTGAATACTTGTTTTATTATGTCTTCCTGCAGACTGTGAGCTTCCTGAGGGCAAGAACCATGTTTACTTGCTAAATTCCGAGTGCCCAAAAGTGCTCAGTAAATCTTTGTTAAATCAGTTCACATAAAACAGGAAGAATGGACAAAGGAAGCGCATTTTCTTGTTCATTCAGAAGAAGGAGGAGGCATGAATCTGGGTGGGGTGGAGGATCAGGTTAGGGGGGTTGAGACCCTGGAAGCTGCTCAGAGAGCAGAAGCACCCAGAACCATGCACCGGCGACCCCCAACCCCACAGAGCCCCCCAGCCCTTCCCTCACCAAGCTTGGTCACAGCTGCACTCAGCACCCTTCCCATTGGAGTCCTGGGCCGGTGCCTAGAGCCACGACCCCTCCCAGGCCGGCGTGGGCCTCCCTAGCGCCAGCCCTTGGTGCCTGTGGGCGCCCAGGTGGCAGCTTTGTGGGCAGCTCAATGGCTCCTCTGTTCCACTCCTGGCTCCACACCCTACTCCAGGAAGCCCCAACCCCCCTGCCCTGGGCTGGGGTGCCCAAGGAGCCGCCCATGGGGTTGCGAGTCAGAAGCAACAGCAGAAATGCCTGCTGGGAAACCAGGCAGGACAGGCACTTGCCCTAGCACAGAGGACCCGTGTCATAGGCCAGGCCTGCTTCCTCAGGAGCTTCTGGGTTACACAGGAGGCAAAACTGCTCAGTGGGGGAAGCTGCCCCTGTAGGTTTCTGACACCTTTGTCCTCCCACTGTTTATTTTGTGTATGGGCCCTTTACCGGACTCTAACGTGCTCACTATTATACACCACGTCCACCACAGAGCCTGGCACACAGTGGGTGCTCAGTGCACATTACCTGGAGGCTCAACAGGCGTCCTTCTCCCCGTACCCATAGACTCTCAGATCCCCATTTATCTGAACTCTGACCAACCAGCAGCAGCTGTAGGAGCAGGCTGTCAAGAGACTCGACTTTAGAATGGGAATCAAAGCCCCTGACTCAGGAGCGGAAGGGAGAAACTAGCAAGGAAGACATCAAGGCCAGGGCTGATATTTGGGCAAGCCCTCTGGTAGTCACAATGCTGTTGAAATGCTGAACCATTTCCAAGCTAGTATGTAAGTAGCTGCTGCCCAGAGGGCCCCCTTGTCCCCATACCGCCTGCCAACCAGGTCCCCTCCTTTCTATCATCCAGCAGGGTGCCTCCAGGAGGCAGCTCTTGTGCCTGTTCCAACTGGGCAGTGCCCCTCCCAGAGCAGCTGTCAGGTTTGAACTCTCCTTCCTGCCCAAGCCTCTCCTGAGGTGCTGGAAGGCCCACCATCTGGTGGAACCTTCTACTCTGCAGCTGGGCCCTCCGCCCTCCATGGGGCTTGTGAGTCCAGGGAGACCAAGGGGACAAACATTACAGGATTTGGCTCGGCAAGGTCCCCAAAATCTACCACTGCCCCTTTTCTCCATTTCTTTAGTTTACATTTAATGTCTGGAGGCCTCTGTATTTTTATCTGTAAAATGGGGCTGGTATTAGTACCTACCTCATAGGCTTGGGAAGAAGATGATGAATGCAATCGATGCTGCCAACCCTTATAAGGTGTGTCTATGGCTCCCTCGAGATTAGGTGGCAAATGCTGTCCTTCATCATCCAGAAATTGGTGAACTCAGCCCAGAATGCACTCCTCATTCCTTCTCTGAGTCTCCTTCCCCTTGTTCGTTAGCATATGTCTAGTGAACACCTCTGCTCTGCAGGGCTCCTCTCCGTAAGTGCAAGGGCCCCCTGGCATGGTGCTGGCAGCCAATCTGGAGTCGGGCTGCCTCGCTGTCAACCTGAGCTCTCCTACTTACTAGCTATGAAACCATGCAAGTGTGACCCAGCATTCCTGTGCTTCAGTCTCCCTGTATATAACCCGGGATAATAACTGAATTTCCTCATAGGGTTGAGGAAAGGATCAACTGGCCTAATCCATGTCAGCTGCTTCAAAATGGTACCAGGCACAAGGTAAGTGCTCAGTAAATGTCCGCCATTATATCATTAAAGATGAAGAGACCAGATTCCTTGGTCCTCCAGAAGCTCACAGTGACAGACACAGAATAAGCTCCAACAGACTGAAGCATCTTGAACTGCTGTGAAGCCCCACGTCTGGGACCCAGGCTCTGGAAGCACCACAGGCTCACTGCTGCCATATAATATCACACTGGTTCCGTGGTGAGGCCAACTGGGGTAGGCAGCAGGTCCCCCTCCAAGCCCAGGGCCCAGCCAGCTGCTCCCATTCCCATTCATGGTCTCCAGGGCCCCAGCTGTTCCAGACTCCCAATGGACAGAGTGCCAGGGCTGAGGTGTCTCAGAGCCAAAGATGTCTTCTAGAGGGTCGGACTGCCGCAATGTGAGGAGGCGGCACTGGGTCGAGTGGACAGGCCTGCCACACAATCCCACAGGTCTCAGGCCTCAGCCCTCCCCGAAGCACCAACTGCAGCACAGACGACCAGCTCAGGCCACAAAGGGTTAAGAGGTCTAGCCAGTCCACAAAGGTCCCTGATCTGGACCTCTCTCTTCTCCTCCCTCTACTTCCACAGGAGGCCATGTGCTAGATAAACAGATCAGACCTCCGGGCTCTGTGGAGGGCATAACAAGGAAAATTAAGGCAAACAAGCAAACTCAAAAAAAGTCAAGGACCAGGTCTTCTGGGTGGTGCGTCCCTTTCAGGGCCTAGGTATCATTTAATGATACATAAACACTCAATGAACACTGGGTAAGGGAGGGCCCCTACCCGCTCTCCTAGCCCCAGGGGAGGCATGTCTTGTTTAATTTCAGACAACCAAATATCTCCTTCACTTTACTGTACCCTTCCTACCTGTCTGTTCATTCATTCTAAATTTGGGCCTGAAGGATCCAAGTCCATGTGGATACCATCTATAAGGTACACCTATTTTTATTTACATTCTTAATATTTTGGGCCCTGTGAGAACCCCCTTTCCCAGAAAAATGCTCATCTACTCAAATATCTGCACAATTTCTGAAGGTTCAGGAACTCCAGAAACACCCCCATAAGCTAAGAATAAGAGCTCTAGTTTCACTTCATACAAGATGCCTGTCTTGTTGTTCCCATCACATTTCTCTCTCTCTCTCTCTCTCTCCCTCTCTCTCTCTCTCTCTCTCTCTCTCTCTCTCTCTCTCTCACACACACACACACACACACACACACACACACACACACATGCATATCTTGGCATGATGGACGCAAAGGACACTGTGCAGATGGTCACAGACAGCTCAAAGCTTCATCCAATCAGGGCCCCTTTCCCATCCCATCCCCCTTTCCTAGACCAGGTTTTTCTTGTTGAAGGTCTGAGAAAAGGGAGCAAAGCAAGGGAAGGCCTGGCTCTCTAACCCCTCTGTCAGAGCATGGCCTGGCGGCCAGAAAGGGTCCAACAACATGCGGGAGCTCTTTTTCAGCCAGATGGCGAGTCCCTGCCTTCCCATCCCATGCAGGGCTCGGCTCCTGCTGCTCCCATGCCTGTCCTGCCAGGCCTGCCCAGATGGCCACCCTTGTACCCTGCCAACTGCAGCAGTAGGTCTCAGGATAGGCCAGCAGCCAGAGCCCTGCCTGGGGAGAAAGCTAATGGTCCTGAGCCCCTTGGGCCTCTCAGGGTCCTATCTAAGTCCCCATTCTCTCCTACCCCATATTCACTGAACTCATTTCCCCTCAATCTCTCTGGTTCATCACAGAGACATTTCCACCCATTTCATCAAACCTCACAAACCAGCCCCTTTCACAGGGTTCTGACCCACCCAGCACCAGTCACTGGGCTCCCGGAGGAGAGAAATTGGCCAGCCCAAGGCACATCCTGGTCCCCAGTGCCTACCTCACCTCAGCCAGTGACCCAAAAGCAACAAGCCAAGAGGATCTGCAGGGCTGAGAGGAGGGAGAACAGAGAATAGGGATAAAACAGCCACAGAATGGAAAAACTGGCTCAGTAATGCCTCAAGAGCCAGAGCCAGCTCACTGTTCAGGGGCAGAGTGAGCTCTGTAGGCATGTGCTGACACTTGGATTTAGGGTAAGGGGTTCAGGTACCTTGTCAGGGCTCTTCCTAAGGGAAGACTCTGGGATCCCCAAAACGGCTCCTAAAGGGGTGAAGCTGCTCTCTCGGAATGGTGGGAAGTCCCAGGTCAGCATCCCTGCCCCTGGGCCATCTTGGATGGCATCCTGGCTCCTTCTCATCACACCTGGTAAAGAAGCCACTGCTTGTGTGGTTCCCAGGATATCCTGCTGGATTTCATTCCTGTCCCTGCAGCTGACAAAGGAGTCAGACACCTCTTGGGCCCCAAGGTCTGAACAGCCCACAGATCACAGAGCTGACCCAGGGTGAGGCATGGATGCCCTCAGTGAGAGGAGGCTGCAGGTCTCTGACTGGTTGTGTGGGCACAGCCCCTTCATCGTGGGGTCTTTGTGGCGAAATGTACAAGGGGAGTCCCTGACCCTCGGGCCACAAGGCAATGGACAGCCGTCATTCAGGACATATTTACGCACCCTTCTTTATGCCAAAAATGGTGCCCATCACTTGGAAGACACAGACTTGAGGAGAACATGGTCCTTGTCCTGGAGGAGCCCACAGCTTGGTGAGAAGGCTGTTAAACCATTCTAGGACGAAGAGGGCCAGGAACAGCTCAGGCCCATGTGCGAATGGGTATAGACAGGGAGGAGGAAACTATTGGTCAATAGTAAAAACAAGCCCGGCTGGTGTGGTTCAGTGATTGAGCATGGACCCATGAACCAGGAGGTCACGGTTCCATTCTTGGTCAGGGCTCTATCCCCAGTAGGGGGCATGCAGGAGGCAGCCAATCAATTTTCTCTTACCATTGATGTTTCCATCTCTCTCTAAAATTAACAAAAACATTTTTTAAAAAATAGTAAAAACAAGGCCTAACGCTCTCTGTGCCTTACTCCACCACCATCACATCACCCAATAGCCGGGGACAATCAGGAAAAAGGAAGATAAGGTAAGGACGTGTGAAGAAAGCACAGCCTCCTTCTGCAGGCTAAGGATCCTAACTCAGGATGGGCAGCCGTGCCCCATGGCAGGAACTAGGGGAAAATAATTCGCATTCCTGAGGCTTCTGCTCTGACCCTGACACATCTCTCTTACCCAGGAAATCAGGCAGAACGGCACTCTCTCAGCTGAAAGCCTCCACCCTGGAGCCAGTGGATTCGGACAGCAACTTTGCTCTCCAATCCAAAAAAAAACTGTTCTCTGAGGAGGAGGGGGGGAAAAGCCCCAGAGCTGAGCGCCCAGGGGAGAGTGAAGAGGGACAGTGGAGCCAGAGCGGCCCAGACAGTCATAAAATTTAGGGCTAGAGGGACCTGGGGATGGCTTTCCGCTGTCAAGGAGGGATACGTCAAACTGAGGTTGGGCATGGGGTGGCTTCACCAGGGCCTGCTGAGGCACAGCGGGTGTTCTCTGGAACCGGGGATGCCCAGCTCTCCTCTCTACCCCAAGCTTGCAGATCCATAAAAGGCTCTCGCCACCCTCAGAATGGACAGAGGGAGGGAGAGGCCAAGAGGAGAAGGAGCGTGGTCTCAGCTGTTCAGCCCCTTCTGGGCAACAGGTTCTGAGCACTGACTGTCCCCACACCTGGGGGGACAAGGGAAGGAGTGTAGTAGTGGGCCTGCCTGGACCTCCGTGGTCAGCATCCTCAGCACAGAGCTGCATACTGCCCGTCGGGTTTCCTGAGAACAACAGTCCACCCAGCTCCAGTCCGACTGGGTGAGGCAAAGGCCAGCTCTTGCTGTGTCCACCCCCTTCCTGGGGCTTCAGCACCTGCAAGGATGCCTGGGCTACCAGAGGGGTGAGGAGGACTGGAGCTTTGTGCTGGTTCTGCTCTGGTGGGAGGGGTCAGAGATCAAAGGGCAGTGAGCTGCTGCTCCCAGTGGGCAGAAAGGCCAATAGGCGGGGTGAGGGGAACTCAAATCCCGTTAGAAAAAGGCCGGCTGATTAGGTCCCAGGAGACTGCGATGAGGAGATCAGAGCCCTGGAGGGGGAGGGTCACCAAGTCCTGGGGCGACAATAGGGGGTAGAGGCAGAGTTTGGGGCACGCGTCCCAGATCAGTAGGTCGAGGACTGGAACAAAGGTGGATGAAGGCTCCGAGCCCCCCGGGGTCAGGGACTGAGACCGGGTCCGTCAGGAACCGTGACACCGAGGGGCCGGGCGGCCAGGCCACCTTTGTCCCTCCCGAAAGCCCTGGACCACCAGCCGCCGCTCCTCCCGGACACCCCGCCCGTCACGGCACTCACCCTGTCGCTGCTGGCCGGGGGTCCAGGGGTCCGCTCCTCGGGCGGGGGCGCTGGGGGACCCGGGGTCTCGACCCGAATGAGGCGGTGGGGGGGCGAGCCGTGGCGCGGGGGCGGCGTGGGGCCGGGGACCACCGGGGCGGCCAGGGCAGCGGAGCCGGACGGCCCTCCGGAGTAGGGGTCTTCGAAGTCCCGCTCCCTCTGCAGCCGGTAGGCGGCCAGGATGTCCGGGGGCGGCGCGGGGGGCGCGGCCGGGGCGGGCACGGGCGGCCGGTAGTCCGGCTCCGGGGGCGCCGGCTTGCCCCCACCGCCGCCGCCGCTCCCCCCACGGAAGCCCAGGTGCTCCCGGAGCCACTTGGCCACTCCGCCACTGCCGCCTCCTCCCGGGCCGGCCCCGGGCCCCCCAGCGCCCCGGCGCGAGCCCCCCGGGCCGCCCCCCGCGCCCCCCTGAGCCCGCGGCCCGGGGCCGGAGCCCGCGGGCGGAGCTCCGCTCAGCAGCATGGGGCCGGCCGACTGCGCTCCGAGCCGCGGCCGCGGGGGGCGGGGCGGGGGCGGGGCTCCGCGGCGGCGGGAGGGGCGGGGCTCGCCAGTAACAAGGAGGGGCGGGGCTCCGCTCCCGGCGGGGCCCACCTCCCCGGGCCCCCCGCCGAGAGGGGCGCGGGCGTCCTGCCGTGGGGACTCAGGGGGACTGAAGCGGGCGACCCCAGGGCCGGGGGCGAGCCCCGGACTGAGGAGGAGCCCTCCACGTGTCGCCCCGGGGCCCCGGTGGGGGCGCACCTGTCCCCATCCGTTCTCCCTCCTCAGCTGCCAGCTCGCGGGCGACGCCGAGAGAAGAGCCCTCGGGCACCTTCCGTCCCTCCCCCTCCCCTCCCCCAAGACCCCCCAATTGGGAAATCGTATCCGAGGAGGAAAAGCGGGGGCGGGCGAGAAAAGGGGCTGTGCCCAAGATGTGTCTGTGACCACACCCTCCCTTGTGGGAGCCCCACCTACCTCCTCCCATCCCACTGCTCGCCTGGTGCAGACTCGAGCCCACAGGGCTTCCCCGTCAGGCAGACACATCTCCCATCACAGACAATCAACTTCCTAGAGGTACCGCTTCTCCCGTGTCGTTTCCACGCACGCCCTCCTCACACGCCAACAGCCCCCGCATAAACGCCTGTCGCCCTCCGGAGCACCCGCGTCCAGCAGGCCCACCGAGCGCGCTCACGCAGAAACCACGTTAAGTCACATCCCGGGTTTCATTGTCAATCAGATTAGTGACAGAAGAGAAACAGGCGAGTCAATAAATCGAGGCTAGAAACAGTTCCAATGTTGTCTATCACAGACCTCTTGTCCTGAGGCTCGGATGCTGAAGCGATAGGCATTTTTGTCTTAGACGTAAAGCCAGTTTCTCCCCAGAAATGTACCCGCGAAGCAGACATCAACATTGGCTTTCGGCTCTGCTGGGAAGGCAGCAGCTTCGCCTCCCCATCACCCCGTGGACACTGCCTCAGTGTCTCCCTCACTCTTAGCTTCGTATCTGCCTTCTGAGGGAGCAAAGAACCAAGGAAGGGGGCTCAAAGCTGGAGGGCAACCCTGAGAATCCCCATGGGATCCCCTGGGAGGGCCTCAGGTCTCAAAATATTTGAGCTTCTGCTTTATTCATACTCTAGTGTTATAGGACTGTGCTTCTCACACTTTAATGTGACCATGAATCTTCAACTGCAGTTTCTGATTCTGTAGTTGTGGCTGGGTAGGATTCCAGACTGTAGCTCTAATGGACTCCCAGCTGATACAGATGAAGCTGGTTCTCCCGCCACACCTTGATTAGCTGGGCCAGTGGTCGGCAAACTCATTAGTCAACAGAGCCAAATATCAACAGTACAACGAATGAAATTTCTTTTGAGAGCCAAATTTTTTAAACTTAAGCTATATAGGTAGGTACATTGTTACTAACTTAATTAGGATATGTGGTATTTTGTGGAAGAGCCACATTCAAGGGGCCAAAGAGTTC
The DNA here is from genome assembly GCF_951640355.1 of Cnephaeus nilssonii. Taxonomy (NCBI): domain Eukaryota; kingdom Metazoa; phylum Chordata; class Mammalia; order Chiroptera; family Vespertilionidae; genus Cnephaeus; species Cnephaeus nilssonii. Next base: position 47,625,033 of record NC_137075.1, read on the forward strand.
CATGTGGCTCGAGAGCCGCGGTTTGCCGACCACTGAGCTGGGCTATAGGAAATACTGAAATATCTGATACTCTGTCTGGCTTCATGAACTACAGTTGGGAAAATGACATGTGCACATTGTAAAAGTAGACCTGAGCTGGGTAGGCTTTGGACAGGTGAAGCAAAGGAGTGAAAGTTCATTCATGCCAAGCTAGGAGGTCAGCATGAGCTGAGCGAAGGCATTGAGGTAGGAACCAGAATGCCATAAAGAAGGGGAGGATTCATAGTAGGGAAGAGTAGGAAATAAAGTTAGATGAGGAGGGGGAGGATATCATAAAGGTAAGAGTTTAAATGGTAATTAAAATGCTGTAATACCTTGTGTGCACCATGTTCTTAATCTTATTTTAAATGATCTGTTAATGCAATTTCCTTCCCCACCAAAGTGTGGACTCCTGGAAGCAGGCATTATTGAATGCCTCATGGGACCAGGCATCTTGCTAGGAACCCAGGATAACAGAGGTGAAGCTGTCACAGCAAGGGTCCTCTGAGACTTGGGTGGCATTGGCCGGATCCAAAGTCTTGAAAGTTAAGTACGTTAAGCATGACAGCATAACCCAGGCTTCTGAAGGGAACAGAGTGTTCCCACCACTTAGTACAGAGCCTGTTGTGTGGCAGGAGCTTAGCAAATGTTGAAATGAATAAAGAACATTTCTCTTGTTCTTATTTTGTAGAGCTATACTTAACATTGCATAATTCCCCCATTTTTGTTATGTCTTATTGTCTTCCAACTCCTTTTTTAAAAAATTGCAAACCTACAGAGAAGCTCAAAGAAAGGAATCTGTATACCTTTCACCTAGATTCACTCTTTTTGAACATTTTGCCATATTTGCTCTATCCCTTTTTTTCCTTAACCATTTTATTGCAAGTTGCAAATATCATGGCACTTCAGCTCTAAATACTTCAGCAGCAATTTCCTAAGAATAAGGAATTCTTCTATAGGGCCATAAGATCATTATCACAATAGTATTGTCTATTGTGATAGATAAATAGATAAAATTCAGTCTACACTGAATTTTTTGTTTTTCTCTGCAAAATCATATATATATATATATATATATATATATATATATATATATATATATATTTACATATATTTATATAGATTTGATTTCATCTAGACTCCTCCATTGCATTTGTTTAAGTTTCTTTAGTCTCTTTAATCTTGAACAGTTCCCCATTTTATTATTGCTAGTTTGTTTTTTCATAGCATTGTTTTGAAGCATCCAAAGCAGTTGTCATATAGAATGTCCCACATTCTGGATCCTTCCATAGTCTCCTCATGACTAGATTCAGGTTAAACATATTTGAGAAGACTTTTCAGTTTTGAAAAGACCACCCTGTAGGGGATGTTGTGTCACACTGGGAGGCCAATAGTGTATATTTGTCTCTTTATTGGTGGTGCCAGGCTTGCTCACTTGGTTAAGTTAGAATTCATCAGATCTCTCTACGCGACAAGTTAAAGTAAGTTCTGGTGTGCTTTCCTAAGACCTTTTTACTATTTGCTCCCAACAAGGTTTTTCCAAGTGGTTTTGGCTTCCCTGCTTGCATCTGTTATTACACTGCGATTGCAAAATGGTGGCTCTCTACCTCTGTCATTACTTCTGTGTTTATTGTCTGGCATTCTTCTGTAAAGAATTCTCCCCCTTCTTTTTCTCTCTCTCCCCATGATCTCAAAAATTCTTTAATCCTTTGTGATGTAATCTATTACTATCAATATTCTTTTTGATGCTCAAATTGCCCCAAATTTGTCCAATAGGAGTCCTTTCAGAAGGCTTCTGTGTCCTTTTGATTTGGTCCTATCAGTCTTTAAGCACTTGCTTTGTTACACAAGATATTCCAGACTCAACTTGTACTTCCCCTGCTGAAGAGCTGTAATCAGTCATTTCTTTAAGGGAATCTTACTCTTTTTAGTTAAAAAAATATATATTTAAAAGTTGACTTTATACTTTAAAAATGATTATTATTTTTTAAAAATTAAAATGACTATTATTATATACCTTAGTTTAGTTCAGCACTTTATTTGTTGGTCATTTAGGCTATTCCCATTCTCCTCCCTTCCAAATAACTCTGTAAACAGACATCTTTATGCAGATAACTTTTCCAAGTTTAGGATTATTTGCTTTGGCAAGATCCCTAAAAGTAGAATTATTAGAGCAAAGAGTATACTTTTTTTTTTTCTGACTCTTGAAACACATTATCCAGTTGCTCTCATAGAAGGTTTTAAAAATCAACAATGACTTCTAAGTGTCAAACCCAAAGATTTTGTCTCATTCCTCTTTCTCCTTTGCAGCATCTGAGTTTGCTGACCTCTCTGTGCTCGAAATCTTCTTCTCCCAAAGTTTTCTTTAAATGACACTGTTCTGGTTCTCTTCCTTTCTCTCAGGCCACATCCTCTCTTTCCCCTTTAACCTCCTAACTGTGCGCACATCCCAAGGCCTAGTCCTTAGCCCTCACTTTTCTTACTGCGTACACTCTGGGTGTCATCACTTCTGCTTGTGCCTGACTTTGGATGCTCATTCTGTCCTGAACTCTGCTTCCTTCTGGGTTTTGCCTTCTTCTAAGTCTGGTCCTTGCCCTGCCTTGGGCCCATCTCTGTCCACAACCTCATGAGGACTAACATATCCTAGTACACTCACATATGCACTCTGTTCTTTGAGATTCTGGATGTAAATGAGGTTCATTTGGGCCAAGTTTTCTATTTGTCTGATATGAAAATAACATGATTCTGTGTTGAAACGATACAACTTAATTTACAACCAAAAAGCAAATTAGGCCACTTCACTCATTTATAAACTCCATTAGAAACCTCAGTTCAAATATTTATGGAGAAGATGTGTGCTTGGAACACAAACATAGTAAGATTTGGTTCTGCCTTCAATGAACTTGAATTTTCTAACTACACTGGCTTGTGACTTAGGTTGGATCCTGACAATAAGAATGGGGAGAGATGGAAGTTGAGAGCCTTCAAATGGATTAACTAATCAAATCCCTTTTCCCACTTCTAAACCCAGGATGCGTCCCTGCCCTTCCAACCTAAAATCAAAATAGGGCTGCTTCCTTACAGAGCCCAGGCTCCCACCCAAAGGTTTCTATGGACACAGTAGTGAACCACTTTCCCCTCTCTTACCAACCCAAACATCTCCCACCTTCCCCAGCCAGGATGGAGGGCTGGGGAGAAAAAGGACGGGATCTGGGTAAGTAGAGATTCCCTCCAGGTATGTGTACTATTCTTCCCTGTAAGTGGAGATTGCCTATCAGTGCAAATCTATCACCTCAAGTTTTGACTCTGAGGGTGAGAGAGAGGAAGGGAAGAGGTCATTTGTATTTTGCAAGAAGAGCGGGAATATATTTGCATACATATAAGTGTTTATACAAGGACTGTCATAGAAAGATACACTGGAAACTGGCAATAATTGGTGGACGGAGTGAAGAATGAGGAGACTTACTTTTCACTGGACTTGTGCACATGCACTCTCTGTTTGAAAAAGAACAACACAAATTTTAAAAAATGCATGAAAAGAAAAAAAAATCGCAAGGTCACAGAGGCACTGTTTTGCTGGTGTAGGAGAATGATTTGGACACCGATTTTCATACTGATCCGAAGCCGAAGCGTTAAACCAGAATTACTGGGGGTGGTGACAATAGAGGCGGCTCAATATTCTGGGGAGGTGCAGCGGCTTATTTTTTAAAAAGCAATTTATGATATATACAAAACAGATCGAGTGGGTAAAGAAAAGAAAGAATTAAAAATTCAGGCCCCTTGCCGTGTCATTGTTCCACAATGCCGTGACTCGGATTCGAACCGAGGTTGCTGCGGCCACAACGCAGAGTACTAACCACTATACGATCACGGCGAGCTACCGGAGCCTTGGGACTGCCCGCTTTCGATTATCCTTTTCAATAGTTATAGGCCTTCCCAGTCTGCACGTCACTAAAAGCCCCGCCTACGGGGCGGGATTTCAGCTTAAGGCCTGTCTGAGAACTCACAGTTCCTTGCGTTCACGGCAGTTGCTCGGGTTCTCTCCTGTTTGGGTCCTTCAGTCGCGGGAGATGGTGACGATGCAATGGGAAGGGTGGGTTCCATGTGAGATGTGGGAGTTTAGAGGAGACCATTTGGGCAGCGGGACTGGTCGGATAGCAGAGCGTTCACAAGCTGTGTAACTCCCATTCCCTGGGGGACGCCGACTTCTGCTTCTGTGCTCGGGAGACCCTTCCAATGATCGTGGGCCTGCAGGGCGCTCCTCAGGGGTTCTCTTCCCTGCTGATTCCCCCAGGAGTGACCCAACGCCTCCTCTGCGGAGGATGTGGACGCCCCACAACCCGGCTGGCCACGTAGCATGGACTCAGCGCATCTCACCCTCCCGTTCTCCTCCCCCAACACCCACTGCCTTGCAGCTTCTTCCACTTCCCCGACGGCGCTGATTCCTCCCCCCGCAATCTCCCGCCGGACCAGGTGTCCACCTCTGTTGTGCCCCTGGGCGGCAGCAGGATTTAGGCCGGGTTTTCTTGTGCTCCCGCCCCCACCGCGCCTAGAACCGGGCCGAGTCCACAGTAGGAAGTGGCTTTCTGCTAAACCAAGAACCTGCTACTGGTTCTAAAAAGTGAATCTACAACGACTACCCGTCTCGCCAGTGTCATCTGCTCTAATCACCTCCCCACACCCTACAGAATCGCCAGAAGGATCTTGCTAAACACGAATTGAATCATTTGACCGCACCACCTCTCACTCCCACCCTCCAAGAAATTAGTCTACCCTTTCAGAGAGAAAATTTGCAAAGAGAAATTACGATAGCAATGTAAGCCTTTGCACAGGAGATTATCTTGGCTGATTGATAACTTTCCTTTCTGCCTTCAAGAGCTACTTCAAAGGACAACTGTTCTGCGAGGCCTTCTCTTATTATTGGGAGTCCGTTTCCAGTGCTGCCATGGGAATTTGTACACGTCTGTTATAGCACAGCCTTGTGAGTGCTTTGTGCTTTGTCCCCAAGAACGATAACGCACGTAGATCTGGAGTAACTGGAAGCCTATTTTTGTCAGATATCCAGTTTAGCCAGAGATGGCGAAAACGCCATTTCCCGCTGTCATAAGGGAATTCAGATCTATTTTCCAGAATGTCGTTAAAAACTCGAGAGAAAAGTAAAAAGTAAAAGATAAGTCCCCTGCCGTGTCATTGCTTCACGCAATGCCGTGACTCGGATTCGAACCGAGGTTGCTGCGGCCACAACGCAGAGTACTAACCACTATACGATCACGGCGAGCTACTGGGGACCTGACGCACTAGTCCCTCTCCTGAAGTCTTCTGTGTTAAAAGCCCCGCCCCTTAACACATCTGATTTGTCCTTGCTCCCGCCTATCTCCAACCTGGCTGTTCCGAGTGTACGCAGGCGCACTTCCTTGCTTTCGTCTGCGGGCTGGATCCCGCCGCTTCGCTTGGAGGGAAGGTGCGCCCGGGTTCTCACTTCCTTGCGTCTCGAAGTTGTGCGGGTGGGTCGGAACCGATTTTCTTGTAGAATTTAAGAGACAGCCCCATTCTAAACCAAAGTCTGTTCAGATTGCGTGAGCGGTGTGCGTGAGAGGGCCACCTTTGGGGCGACTCCGGGGCCTCACGTTCGCACTGCCCACGGAGGCTTGGCCTCCTTGGAGTCCTTTCGTTTGCAAAACTTTTTTACGGTTTGTGTGCACGACCAGCCGGGGAGTCCGCGGTGCTCGTCCTCTGCTTCAGGTCAGGTCAGGGCGAGGGCCAGAAGGGCCTGGGTCACAATGGTTGACTTAGGAAGCTTGGAATGACAGCCCTCTAGACGAGTACAGCCCTCGGAAGGCCTGCTCCCGTGGCGTTCCGGTAGCTCGCCGTGATCGTATAGTGGTTAGTACTCTGCGTTGTGGCCGCAGCAACCTCGGTTCGAATCCGAGTCACGGCATTGTGGGGCAATGGCACGGCAAGGGCGCCCTTTTAGGTTCCCGAAGCCACATTTCTCTCTAGTTGTTCCCTAACTCTTACTGACTTTAGCCATAGCCCAGATTCCAAAGTGGCAACAAATAAACTCTGGGACTTAACTCCTCTTTGTAGTTCTTCTGCCCACGAGTAAGCTGCCTTTCGTATTTCCTGTTACGTGGTTGTTTTGCTGCAGGACGTCATTCTTTCTTCATTTGGCCCCTACCAAGGGTCAAGTCATATATTGTGTTCTTTAAAAAGCCTCGCACTAGCTAGAACTTAAATACTTTGGAGTCTAGGGGTCATAAGAACAATGTGCAAACATTTATTAAGGGTGAGAAGAGTGCGGAGTAGACAATACACTGTGACAAATGGAAAATATGGCGGCCCTGGAGGGGGCTGATTTCCAGAGTCACAATGAGGAGTGCCACTGAGGAGTTTGTGGCCTCCGTCTCCACAACCTCCTAGGTGACAGGGTGTTTCCTCCTTGAGGATTTTTTTTCCTAATCTACCTCAGGTTTAAAGCAAATTTTGTTAGTTATTTTATGAGCACTTAATCCAAATTTAACAAATTAAAGTCTGTCATTTGGCATCAGGCAAAATGGAAGTTTTGGATTTGGCTCTGGGGTGGCTGACAGCAGCTGTATCACGTTAAGAAGGGAATGAGGTAGGACTTAGTGAGAAATGAGCCTCTCCAGCTGCTCCCAGGGGACCTGGGGGCTGGCAAAGCAAGCCAGGAAGCAAACCTGGGAGAGGTGGACATTGCAGTGGGGTTGTGCCCCCTTTACCGACAATTTATCAGCAGAGACTTACTGAATGGTGTGTAAGAGCAAGACACTGTTGAGGGCTGTAATTTTCCTGGGTCTTCCCACTGCCAGTTTCCGAAATTTGATGAATTTAAAGCCACACAACAGGACAGCTCAGACCACAATAGAACAGAATGGAGGAAGGTGAGCCTGAGAAAGTGCCAGACTTAAGAAAATATATATATATATATATATATATATATATATATATATATATATATATATTCTCACACACACACACACACATATAGTCAATATCACATAAAAAAACAACTGGCCAACAGAAATGTGATGAACTTTTTTCCTCTGACCATTTACCAAATAGCCACACTGAAGGTTTTCAAATCCGCGGGCTGGAATGAGGTGTCAGGGTGGGAAGCAAGGAAAGCCTCCTGTTTTTTTCCTTGAGGAAGAGTGACAGAAGGGGAGGGTGCTCTTCTGCACTTGCAACTGCTGACCTTGGCAGGTATACAGTTATCCTGGAGATGGGTGCCACCCAACTATCAAAATTTCATAATATCCTTTTCTGGGGTCACGTGATTCCCCTTGGTCTGATATCAGGCCTACAAAACAGACTTTTGATAATGATATGACTGCCCATGTAGATCCATGTAGATGTTTTTGCAGGGAAGAGCATTGTTCTGAACAAGCTCAGTTGTTCTTTTTCCTTTCTTCTATATTTTTATTGATTTCAGAGAGGACGGGAAAGGGAGAGAGAGAGAGAGAAACATCAATGATGACAGAGAATCATTGATCAGCTGTTTCCTGCACGTCCCCTACTGGGGACTGAGCCCACAACCCGGGCATGTGCCCTGACTGGGAATGGAACTCCGTGACCTCCTGGTTCACAGGTCGACACTCAACCATTGAGCTATGCCGACAAGGCTTGATTTAGATTCTTAAGAATTTGGTATGATTCATTTCCCTTGAATCTCCTTATCTCTGGGTGCACTGATAAAAGGAGTTTCTGGGCTGGCAGAGCTGAGAACTAGGGACCCTGACCTTTGATGACCTCACCTGCTGCTCTGGAACGCCCTCTCTGAGCAGCCAGACAACACCCTCTTCCCCCTGACCTCTTGCTTTACTAGTATGCCATATTTTGCAGTTTCTGATTCTGGGAATGTGGTCCTTTCCCCCCACTCCTTCCAACTCGAAGGTTAAGCTCTTCTTTAGGTCTCAGCACTAGAAAAGAGGCAGGGAAACCTTTAAGGGGCAAATCTTGATGAAGACAACTGTAATTTATAAGCATTCGCACATTATTCATCTGCACCTTAGTTTGAGAAGTGCTGCTCTCACATAGGGTAACTACCTGACTCCATTGGAGCCCTTTATTGTTCATCTTGTGCGTACTTGTGCTTACTAGAAGGGGCCTGCTCCAGTCTACTGGGCTTCATCCATGAGGGTGACATTGAGGTTATGAGAATGAGAAGATGGAGAGCTGCGGGGAGTAATAGAGGGGCCCAAGTTTGGAGGCATCTAGGGAGGAGGCCGCAGCCCTAGACTTCCACTAGGAGGCGCTGCATTCCAGGAAGTGGACGTGGAATGCTGAGGCTGGAAGCTCTGTCCAGCACCTGTGGCTCACAGGTCCACAGTCCAGGGCCAAGAAGTGTGGGAGTTTTGGGTCCCAAGAAGAACTCCCTGGCCTCCAAAATTTATTTATCCCACAAAATTTAAGGAGCCGGGCACTATTCTAGGCACTGAGTAATTAGTCCTGAACAAGACAAACCTACTTCCCTGACTTGCTCACTGATTCCTAAAACCCCTTAACAGGGCACAGAAACCACATGGGTACTTCCTGACTTGGTTCCCAGTGAGGCAGCTGATCTCAGATCCTTCCCTGAAGACAGATTTTGATCAGGCCAGAGAGAGGAAGACGGAGGATGGAGAAAAGGGAAAAGAAAGAGGGCTTGGCTCCAAAGACTCTTTGCTGGCTTCCCATGTATCTGTGCTGTCCTTCTTCAGTACATGTCTCAGGCATGACCCCTCCTTTTTATGTCCCCATATGACCCAGGTTGGACTCCATTTTCCTCTCCGACTCTCAAAAAGATGATGTGGACAGTGGTTTCCTTGGAAAGGATCGGATTGGGACTGCTTGTGGAGGTGGAAGAGAGAGGAGTGAAGCGAGGAGGTGGCAGCAACCACTCCATTCCATCTTTCTCACAGGTGGGTTCCACTCTTTCAGGCCACAGAATCAGCAGAATTTCCACCTGGAAACATTCTTGAGCAAGAAGCCTGTGGAGTGAATCATAGATGGAGGTTATAGACTTCAAAACTGGTGCCACCCTGGTGGCCTTTCCCTATTATTAGAGTTATCTTAATTCATTTTAGTAGAATGCAGAATTACACTTATCCTCATTGCAACCCTGCTTGAGAAGGCTTTTTCCTGAGAAGATATGAACTGAGGGCCTGAATCAATGCCCCATCAGCACCCTCTGGGGCTTCAGAGGAGCCAGGAGGCAAGTTTGGTACCTACCACTGAAGGTTTGTGACTCTACTTGAGAAAATACCCAGCTATCTGGATTCATATATAAGATTTCCACTTAACAGCAGTTGGACAAGTTGCTTAACTTCGCTAAGCCCCAGGTTTTGTAAAATATGGGCTTAACAAAGCAGTAACTACCTTATAGGGGGTTGGAAGGATTCAGTGAAATAATGCATGAAAGGCCCTTGGCTCAGAGTTTTGCACCAAGTAAGCTCTCCATAAAGGTTAACTATTATTATTAATAATAATTGGTGACCATTCTAGGACATGGTTTCAGTGAGCATTTTCTCCTTCTCCCTGTAGGCCTTTGTCAAATTTTCATGAACCCATTCAGTGTTCTGACAGAGAGAGAGCTTGACAAAACTTCACCAGTGTCTCGGCTGGGCCCATGGTGCTTGGGCGCCAAGCTCAAGTGGGGCCTCCCTGGCAGGCGGCATTCAGTTGCCATGGTATGGGATGTTTTCTTTTACAAAAATATGATTTCTCAGAGTGTCTTTCTTTGTCTAGCATTTCTTTCTTATATTATGTAGTGTTCCTAAAAGGTAATATCTAACACTTTTTAAGGGCTACTATGTATTGTGGCACTTTCTTTTTTTTAATATATTTTATTGATTTTTTTACAGAGAGGAAGGTAGAGGGATAGAGAGCTAGAAACATCTAGAAACATCGATCAGCTGCCTCCTGCACACCCCCCACTGGGGACGTGCCCGCAACCAAGGTACATGCCCCTGACCAGAATCGAACCCGGGACCCTTCAGTCTGCAGGCTGATGCTCTATCCACTGAGCCAAACCGGTTTTGGCTATTGTGGCACTTTTTAAAGGACAGAGATATTTGAAAGATTAATTTTTTTAAAAGCCTAGTTACCTCAAATGAGAAAATGTAGCATTTAGCAATATAATTATTGAAGAATAATATATATATTATTGATTTTAGAGAGAGGAAGAGAGAGAGAGAAAAAAAAACATTGATCCTACCCCGACCAGGGATGGAACCTGCCACCTTTCAGTGTATGGGATGATGCTCCAACCAACTGAGCCACACCGGCCAGAGCATAGATATATTTTTTATCTGAATATTACAGTCATGTGGCAAAAGGATTATTTGCCTGTTTATGGTCAAATTAACTTGCCTCTAATCCCCAATAATTTCTTATGGAATGAATAACTTATTCTATGCAGTCTATGTAATTTATTATATGTAATAGATCTAAACAGTTATTTTCCTAAGGAAATGCACCTTATCATTCTTTGCATTGTGTTCATCACAAAGAGGTATTCTTTTGACAAAGAACTTAAACCTAGGGCAGAGGAGAAGAGAGCACCCTCTAATTTCTCTTTATAAGAAAGTCAATGTTGCAGACATAATGTTCACTTCCCTTAAGGGAACAATAGCTCTTGACAAGAAGAAATGTGGTTTTGGCAAAGAACTTGCTGCTCCAAATTTGTTAAAAAAAAAACAAAAAAACACCCCACTTAATATTCTGTTTCAATTCCTACATCAAATATATGGGGAGATATTTATAAGGAAATCGGTAAACTGAGGAGTGAAGTATCTTTGAGCCTTGTGTCAGTAAATAAAATGAACTTTGTGCTTTCAAATGCATACATTTCACCTGGTTAGAAAGAAAGTCAAGTTTCTGAAAGACCTCTCTAATGGTCAAAATTGTACAGACTAAAGCAAAATAAAAGCTGTACTGTGGTAGTTGCCTATTGTTATGGGCTACATGTTTGTTTGTCCTTCCCACTCAAATGTTGAAGCCTTAATCCTCACTGTGATGGTATTTAGGGATGAGACCTTTGGATGGTATTTAGGTAATTAGGTTAGATGAGGTCATGGGAGTGGGGCCCTCCTGGTGGGATTAACCCCCTTATAAGAAGAAAAACCAGAGAGCTCGCTTGTTGTCTCTGCCATGTGGGGACAGAGCAAGAAGGAGGCCACCTGCAAGCCAGGAAGAGAGCTCTCACCAGAATCCAGCCACGCTGTACCCTGATGTTGAACTTCTAGCCTATAGAACTGTGAGCAATAAATTTAAATTTCTGTTGTTTAAGCCACTCACTCTATTGCATTTTGTTATGACAGCCCAAGCCAACTAACACACCAATAAACTTTTCAGACCATGTTTCTCGTTCATTGACAGATGTTTTCACATGGACCAGTATTTGTGTTGAAACCATCCAATGACCTGGCTGCCCCTGGTTCTTGGCTCTGAAGTCACCTCTTGGACATGAGAACCGATTTAGCTCCACCACTTTGGATCCCAGGCCGTGTACCTTAAACATGGCCTAGGGCTTGCTGTCTGGCTCTCTCATCCAAAGCCTAAGCCCAGCCCAGCCCCTGCTCCCACTCTTCAGGGTTACCCCCAGGTGAAGGATCAGATATCAGTCATGTGTCAGGAACCATCAAAGGTACAATAAAACATAAGGAACATGGCAGGGTAGAACAAACATTGAACCTAAATTTTGAGATAGAGAAAGAAGAGTGAGCCATAGAAGGGAGGAGAGAAAAGAGAGAATACTTGCCACACTATTTCAGAGGGTTATTGCCAGGATCCAATGTGTCAATACATAGGAATGAGAAAAAGCCATATAGTTTCAATTCAACGCCTTGTCATAGTTGCTAATCCAAGGAGTTTATAATATAGCTAAGGAAACATAATATAAACCACATGATAACAATATATATGTGACTAAAGTGTTACTCACTTGGATGTTCCCAAAGTCCTCTGGACTGCTGAGACCTGCTCCCATCCCCCATCCTTTAATATTTAAATAAATTATCTTGAACCTCCATCTTCTGTAGAATGAGATTAATCACTATAACTCCCAATATTTCTGAAAATTATTGAGGCCTCACTCCTTGTTGTCTCTGGTTCTGTTTGCATACTTTGGCTAAATTCTCTAACTTTGCTGAATGGGCCATCCATATAGATATATCACCTCGCTGCTCCTGCTCCCTGGCAGCCCCCGCACACAACCTGGCTTCCTGAATTCTCCAAGAATTACTGACATCAAGGTGTATGTGTAGCAGATTTTACTAAAGACTTGAGGGAAGGAGGGTGAAGTTGTAGCTGAGCACAGAAAATGTTAAATATCCTTTTCCTTAATTGTCCCTTGGCCATTGCCACCTCTGAAAAGACCTCACTGGCCTACTGTTTACATGGAGCCCCTGTGACCAACATATTACTCCATTTTTTCCCCTCTCTCTTCTCCTGCCCTTTTCTACTTGCTCCTCCTAAGATGCTCCAATAATTCCTGCTCTATTACTTACGTAAAACAAGATAGCCACCACCTAGTGAATGCTTACTCTGTACCAGGCACGATGCTAAGTGCTGTGCACTTCTCAAGTAACAGATATCCTCACTTTCCTTTGCTCCAGATATCTGGACACATACCTAGGTGTTTCTATTTTTTCAACAAATAATTTTTACACAATTTCTGTGTGCTAGGGGCTTGGGTCTCTGCTTTAATGGAGCTTCATACCCAAAAAGCCAATCAAGAAATTTGCTAAAACTAAAACAAAGCAAAACAAAACCCACAATTCTCAATGAGGCATTGCATTGCTACTTTTATACAAACTCCAGAATACAATATGACAACATTATGACAAACAGCATTAGAGAAAAACATAAAAGATGCCACATGAATAGCTCAGGCTATAAAAGAAGGCAGCGAGTTCATTGGAGGTTGAAATGGAGTCCAGCGGCATTCGGAAAAAGAAGTCAGCTGAGCGAGACGTTAATGGTATAATGAGAACAGGAAGAGGGGAGAGAGGCGTACGGCTGGGCCAGGATGAACAGCAGAGAGTTGTGATTAAGGGCAAGGACTCTGGGCTCAGACTTCGTTCTGTCATTTGCTCACTTTGGTATTTGGTGTGTTGCTTCATGTCTCTGAGCCTGAGTGTCCTCGTCTGGAAAATTGGGATAGCAATAGTACCTTCCTCAAAGGTGCATGGTCAGGAGTATATCAGAAAATGTGTGAAATGCATTTCAGTGACTGCCATATAAGTGAACAATATAGCTTTAAAAAAGCAAAGATCTATATTAGGAACTTAACACTGCGGGAAGCCACCCATTGTCTTCACTAGCAGAGAGGTGTGGACAAGGAACCCGGAAGGCTGGTGACCCTCCAGCTCTGGCAAAGGTCAGGGCTGTACACCCACTGTTTAGCCCAGACAATGGTAGCTGAAGCAACTTCCCTACCAGACAGTCATGTACTGAAAATTGCCTGCCTAAGGGCTATAGTTGTATCCCAGATTGAATAAAAGGATGGCAAGGCCGGAGCCCAAGGGGAGTCCTTCCTCTTGAGTTGGGCTCCTGCCTGGTCCCCCAATATTTCCAAATTATTATTTATTGTCTCTTTCATTTGCGTGCGGCCCCTCTTCCAGAGCTTGCACTTTTGTTCTAATTTAACCATTTGGGAGTGAGGTCACTGTGCCCATGGAGCCTGACTCCAAATCTTTCCAAACCTGCCTTAAGGTAAAGTAAAACAAACAAACAAACAAAAAACTCAGGAGTGGTAAACCCTGAAATGCTTAATAATAAATAGGATTACTTCCTTATTACTTGTTTTCCCAATCAAGGGTAGACTTTCACCAATGAGATATAGTTAGAGCATCTACGGGGAGGGTCAGGAGTGGGGCACAACCACCAACTTACTAGACTTTGTCCACCTACCCATTTAGCCATGGAAAATAATTAGCCATCTATTAATCAATAAGAACTACTAGAGGTAAGGCTTTTAAAATTAGAAACCAAATCAAAAGTCTCCCAAGAAGTTCAGCAAATAGAAAATAAAGATTCTAATCCACGCTATGACTAAGTGTGGGAGGTGGTTGTTGATGCTAAGTTTCTAGAACACAAGCCTCATGGGTTCCCATCACAAAGCCGGGACTGCTCACCCATCTGCGCCCTGACACACAGGCCTTTATCCCTGTCAGCCGCCATCGCCAGCTCTGCTCTGCAAGGGCTGACGCGCCCCCCACAGGCGTTCTGGAGCCTCCTTTCCCAGAACTCCCTATCACAACCTTCTCAGGGGGAGCACTGCAAAGTCAAATAGAAGGAGAGATGGGACAGAGAGAGAAAGGGGCTTGAGGGAGAGACAGAGAAAAGAGAGGGAGGTAGAGTCAAAGAGAGAGAGAAGTTAAAAGTCGGATGTAAAAGCCGAGGGCACGAAAGAAGATAGAAACCCCTAATGGCAGAGCAGAAAGGTTATAACTTCTTAGGACTTACCATATTCTCATTCTGCTTTCTGTGGTCAGATAACATTTGGTTGATCTTTCAATTGGGATTGTTAAAACCGCTGAATAAGCAGGTTGCCTAGTACATGCTCACGGAATTGGCCAAGCCCAGTGCTGCAGTATGGAGGGGTATTTATCATTCCCCTTCTCTAGTTCCACACCCTTCACACGTTCACTACTCTGAAAGAAACCTGTATGAGGGACAAAGCTAGAGAGAAAAAGACCTTAAGCTTCTTGAAGGCAAAGTTTAAAAAACTTCAGGATTCTATGAGAAATGGCAAACATTAAAAAAAACACCCCAAACTATAATTGTATACCTGGCATTATAAAAATATTGGGGTTCTTAGAAAACACTTGTTATCACCACCTCTTTAAACCATTTTAAATACCCACAGTAGTTCAAATGGCTTGATATTCAGGGTCAACCTTACCCAAAATTGTGACATTTGGAGAAATATATCTTTAAATGCTTCCCTTTGCATTCTGCCCCATCATGTCTTTCTTTTCTCCTTCACAAGCTCTTCCCTGGAGGAACGTCCCCTCTGGTGAGCAGGAACAAAGGCTTTAGCTCCAACACAAACTCTATACCTAGCTCTAACACATCCTTACCTCCACCACAGAGCCAAGTGAGGGCAAGGGCCAATGGGAGGGGGGCAGTGAAAGAAAGAGGGAAGTAAGTATAAGGAATGCTCTACTTCAGGGAGAAGGTGGCACCGGAGAAGATCACAGAAAGTTCTTGTTTAGAACATATTGGTGCTGAGACATCAGCGAGCATCTAAGTGGAAATGAACTTCAGGTTTCTGGGACGACAGAAGTGTGGGAGGGTTAGAGAGAGGGACTGGAGATCATCTCCACAAAGTGGGAGGTGTGTGATAGGCTGTTGGGTTTACTGGGCCTGAGTGCATGACCAGCAGAGCACAGAGTCCTTATGCCATGCCCACCGGGCAACTGCCTGCCGCTTGATGACTTACAATACCTATGGTCAGAGCAGTTGTGGCTAGTCAGAAGATGTTAAAGGTCCATTTTGCTCTAAAAATCTATATGACTCTACAAGATAACCTGCTCCACACCCCTAGATAAAGCTATTTTATGACCCTGGCTGGTGCCACGGCAAGATGAAATTGAGCAAGGGAGGAACAGAAAGGCCTTCTAATACTCCTTGGTGATTTGATTTCTTCAGTTGTACTCTTGGAAGAAGGATAATTTCCAAATCTGTGCTCTTGTTTAGCAGATAACAATATAATGTGACATATCCATTCAACATTAGCTCAGTCAATGATGAGAAAGTTGGAATTTTCAGTTTGTTATTTCTCTGCCTTTACACTTAATACAATTTCCTCAAGGGACTTTACTCTGGTCAGAGGGAACAAAGGTCTTAACTCTAATATGAACTCTATACCTAGCTTCAACACATGCTTAGCTTCATTTTAAATGCTTTTTCAGTAGTTTCTCCAATAAATATGTTTTTACTAGAGGCCCGATGCATGAAATTCGTGTAAGAGTAGGCCTTCGCAGCCGCGGTGGCTTCCTTGGATCCTGCGGCTGCAGCCCCGGCTTCATCTGGAAGGTCGTCTGGAAGGACGTCTGGTCTAATTAGCATATTATGCTTTTATTATTATAGATTGATTTCAGAGAAAAAAGGAGGGAGGGAGAGAGAAACATCACCGATGAGAGAAAATTATTGATCGGCTGCCTCCTGCACGCCCCCTACAGGGGATCAAGCCCGAAACCCAGGCATGTGCCCTGAATGGGAATCAAACCCCTGACCTCCTGGTTCATGGGTCAACGTTCAACCACAGAGCAACACTGGGCGGGCACCCCTCCCCCCCCCCCTTACTCCTTCATTTCTTAACTAATTTCTTTATTTTGTCCTTTCTTAATTCCTCTAAAAATTCTCTCCATTCTTTAGCTAATTTTTGCAGCCTCCTTAGCATGTCAGAGAAGGCCACACTTCTGTGCCTTTGTTCAAGTTTCTCTCTCTGCTGGTACATCTTTCCCCTTCTCCATCATTCATCCCCTACTTACCTTTCAAGACTTTGCAGACTCACAGCAAATGTTACCAACTCTGTGAGCCTTTCTGCCACAGGTCTTCCCTTAATGATTTGTAAGTTCCTTCCTGGCAGAGACCATGTTTCGTTCATCTTTCTATCTTCAGCACCCAAAACAGTGAGCACTCCATGAATGTTTGTTGAAGGGATTAATGAAAGACTTCCTAGTGCTTCCCAGTGACCATGTGGCATTGAATCCTGCACAGTCCTGCTCTCTGTTTTTCCTTCTTTCTAGTAATTGTCTTTCCCACACAACACGATACATTCCCCGAGGGCAGAGACCTTTCTCTTAGTTCAGTGCTGGACAAGGCTCCTGCCGATCTGCCCCTTAGGAGTGCCTGCCTGCAGAACTCTTAGACCTGACCCCACCAAGCAGTCTTTAAAGGATGTAAATGTTTAACTTGAGAGTTGCACTCCTCCTCTACAGGGGAGGACTCCCTTCAGAGTCAGGATCTCTGGGAGCTGAGTTTTTCTTCCCGTCCTTCCCTGAGGAGACAGAAGGAATCTTAGAAGCTGGTGTAAGAAAGGGTGTTTGGGGTGGGTAGGAACCTGATTTGCTAAATTCCTTAATTGATCCTGTTTAGACCAAATTCAGGTTGTTCTCTGCCTATACGGGAAGGCCCTAATTTACACAGCAAAAATATGTTGTGTGTGTTTAATGAAATTATACTTTAATGCTTGAAGAGATCACATTAAAAAAAAATTTCATGGGGTCAGTAAACTTTCTGCAAAGTAAAGAAACATCTCAGAATAAGCTTATAAATTTCAATGTTTGTCTATTAGGATTGCTTACTAATACAGTGAGGCTCAAATGTTGCTTTAGTTTATTGATTCTCTCATTTTGCTTTAAAACTTTATTTGGGATAGTTAACATTCATGCTGACTATTCTAAGTGTAGGTTTCTTTTATTTAACTAATGAGGAGCTGTCTTAGATGTTCCAAAACCAATTTTTTTTCAAAATATATTTTTATTGATTTCAGAGAGGAAGGGAGAGGGAGAGAGAGATAGAAACATCAATGATGAGAGAGAATCATTGATCAGCTACCTCCTGCACGCCCCTCACTGGGGATCGAGCCTACAACCCGGGCATATGTCCTGACCAGAATCAAAGCATGACCTCCTGGTTTATAGGTTGATGCTCAACCACTGAGCCACGCTGGCCAGGAGAAAAACAATGTTTGTGTTACAATATAGTCAGGAACTTGAAAGCCTGTTAATCTTTGTTTTCTCAGCAATATGCTGGGATGTGGAGCCTTCCCAGCCCTCTGCCTCCCTTTCTGTTCTCTTCTTACCGGGCACAGGTCAGTGGGGCCTCTCCCAGTTAACAGGAGTAGCTGCCCTCTGACTCTTTAAGGAACCTAATGGGGACCTGGGTGAACCACTGATTCATTTCAATTCCTCCTGGCCTTTATTTCTCTTCTCCTATCTTATTGCCCCTTCCTTGCCTATTCACAATAGGAAATAGAAGTCTGTATTTCATTATTTATTATATTAAAATTATGTTTCCAATCTTCCCAATTTTCAGTTCTTAAAGAAATCAGCTAAACCTCTAAAGATTTTTAGTTTTGTTTTTTCTGTGGGTAACTGGCCCTAAAATTTCTCCCTCGTCCCACATTACAGAATGGCCAATCTTTCAGCCTTGGCCCTGAATTTGTTTTTCAGTTGAGGAGAACAGGAGATGGAGAAAACAAGTGGAAAAGGGGCCATTGCTTTGTCCACAATGGAGACTGGCATAGGGAACCCAGCGCTGGAGCTCACGGTAATCCACCCGTTTAGTTTATGCAGAGCTTTCTGATCTGCTGTGCAGCCTCCTGTAGGGTCTTTGGCTGCTCACCATCCCCATCACCCCTGGCAGGGCCCTCTGACTGACCCCAGCTCTACCTGTGCTTACAGGAAGAAGGATTAAATCCTGAGGGAACCGGGAGAACTGAAGAGCAAGGACAAAGCCTCCGGGATGGGCTGGGGCCTTCCACTCACCACAGGTACCTGTGTTCTGGAACTGGTTTCGTTAAGGCCTAAGGAGCGAGGGTGGGTTCATCGTGGCCACTGGACTCAGGAAGCTCATGGTCTTATTGGGGCGATAAGACTCACAGCCACCTGATGTTACCATATGCACAACTATTTGTATCTAAACCTGTGCTATATATAATCGGAGTTGGTTGGACTGACAACAAAAATAACAACAATGAGAATAGTAACAGCTAACATTTATTGAGTACTCACTATTGTGCAGAATGCTTTATGTAATTAATTTAATTTTCACAACAACAGGTGGGTACTAATTTTAATTCCCCCCTCCTTTTTTTTTATCAATTAGAAAATTGAGGCTTAGAAATTAACTTACCCATATCATTGAAAGAAAAAACAAACAAACAAACAAAAACCTCTTCTGGAATACTCAATTTTGGGGATGGGGAGAAAGAAAAATCAGAAAGAGAAAAAAAGGCAGAGAAGGACCACCATGAGGGATAATAGTGAAAGTAAAAACATAGAGCCTTGAAAGTCAAAAGGAAGGAAGTACCAAGAATGAAGGCACAGTTCACAATGTCTGAACAGGCAGGGGGCAGGGAAGTAGGAGTGAGAGAAATCTTTGAATTTGCTCATGGATTTGGTCCCAGAAGTAATGTCTAAGAAAGTTGTTTGGATAAAGTGGGTCAGATGGAAGCCATGTTGCATGTTGTGGAAAAGTTCTGGATATTTATAGATTTTTTTTTTTTTACAGAGAGTAAGGGAGAGGGATAGAGAGTTAGAAACATCGATCAGCTGCCTTCTGCACACCCCCTATTGGGGATGTGCCTGCAACCAAGGTACATGCCCTTGACCGGAATTGAACCTGGGACCCTTCAATCCGCAGGCCGATGCTCTATCCCCTGAGCCAAACCGGTTAGGGCAGGTCTGGATATTTATAAAAGAGTGCAGAAGTCAGACGTTAAGAAGCTTAGAAGAGGCTGTTGAATAGTTTCTAAAGGTAATAATCCTAAACACAGAGTTATTTTTGTTTGTTTTCTTTTCTTTATTTTTAAGAATTAACTTAGTGACTTCACAGAGAAAACAAGCTTAAAATTTTAAATTCTACTTTCTTCTTCAGAAAGTCACTTTTGTATACAAATTGATATATATCAACATGGACATGGCTGGTCCAAGTGCAATGGTGCCTACAATTAATTGATCACAGCCAGTTACAGATTTTCTTCTGGCCAGTGTGGCTCAGTTGGTTGGGTGTCATTCCATGCACCTAAAAGATCGCCAGTTCCATTCCTGTCAGGGCGCATACCTTGGTTTTGGGCTACTTTTCTGGTAGGGGGCATGCCAGATGTTTCACTGTCATAGCAATGTTTTCTCTCTCTCTCTCTCTCTCTCTCTCTCTCTCTCTCTCTCTCTCTCTCTCTCTCTCTCTCTCCTTCCCTTCCTCTCTCTCTAAAACTCAATTAAAAAACATAGACATGTGGGAATAGATTAGAAAAGCTAAATCCCAGATATACTTTTAGAGTAGAATTGACAAGTTATAGTTATTAAAGGTCAACCATTTTCAGGACACACACTCAGACCCATCTTTATCCTCTCTTACTTCTGTTCTTGGTTCCTCAGGAAATCCTTAATCTGATCTTGCAATGTAAACTGACTTTAGCTTCTCTTTCTTTCCATTACTCTTTCTGAATTTAGCTATGTTTACATATACAGGGTGTCCCCAAAAATATACACACACATTTTGAATAATTATAAAGGCAGCATTTATTAAAATACATTTTACTTTCAAAATTGAGCTATTAGCTGTTAAAGTGTATATACATTTTTTAGGGATACCCTATATATTTATATTGCATCGTTATCCATTCACCCATTGATGGGCTGAAATAAACATGGGAACACATACATCTCTCTAATATTTTGTTTTCATTTCCTGTGGGTCCTATGGCTATATACCCAGAAGTGAAATTACTGAATAATATGATAGATCTATTTTCAATTTTTTGAAGAACCTCCATATTATTTTCCATAGTGATTGAACCAATTTACGTTCTCACCAACAGTGTACAGGGTTTCCTTTTCTCCACATCCTTGCCAACACTAGTTATATATCTTGTCTTTTTGATGACAGCCATTCAAACAAGTGTGAGGTTATAGCTCATTGTGGTTTTTATTTGCATTTCTCTGATGATTACTGATGTTGAGCATCTTTTCATGTACTTGTTGACCAATTGGATATCTTCTTTGGAAAAATGTCTATTCAGCTCCTCTCTCCATTTTTAAATTGGATTGTTTCTTTCTTTTTTTCTTTTTCTTTTTTTTTTTTTTTTTTTGCTATTGAGTTGTATGAGTTCTTCATATATTTTGGATATTAATCTCTTATGCAATATATGATTTGCATTAATGTTCTCTCATTCTGTAGGCTGCTTTTTTTTCATTCTGTTTCTTTTGCTATGCAGAAGCTTTTAAGTTTGATGTAGTCCCACTTGTTGATTTTTTGCTTTTGTTTTTTTGTGCTTTTTTTGTCATATCCAGAAAATTATCACCAAGATTAATGTTAAGGAGCTTCTTCACCTACGTTTTCTTCTAAGAGTTTTATGGTGTCAGGTCTTATGTTTAAATCTTGGATCCATTTCGATTTAATTTTTGTGAGTGGTATCAGATAGGTCAATTTCATTATTGTGCATGTATTTATCTAGTTTTCCCAACATATTTGTTGATGAGACTATTTTTCCCCATTGGGTGTTCTTGGCTCCCTTGCTGAATATTAGTTGACTGTATATGTGGTAATTTAATTCTGAGCACTCCATTCTGTTCTATTGGTCTATGTGTCTTTTTATGATATACTAGAGGCCTGGTGCACGAATTTGCGCACAGGTGGGGTCCCTCAGCCTGGCTGGTGATCAGGGCCAACCCGGGTGGAGAGGGGAGGGGCCCTGAGAGGTTGGCTGACTGCGGAAGGTTGACTGTGGGAGTGCACTGACCACCAGGGGCAGCTCCTGCATTGAACACCTGTCCCCTGGTGGTCAGTGGGCATCATAGCTACTGGCCAGTCATCCGGTTGTAATGGTTGCTTAGGCTTTTATATATATAGGTCATACTGTTTTTATTATTATAGCTTTGTATTATAGTTTGAAATAAAAGTGTGATATCTTCAGCTTTGTTTTGTTTTTTTTCAGGACTGCTTTGGCTATTTGGGGTCTTTTGTGGTTTTATACAAATATTAGAATAGTTTTTTTCTATTTCTGTGAACAATGCCATTGGTATTTTGATGGGGATTGTGTTGAATCCATAGATGGCTTTGGGTAGTATGCACATTTTAACAATATTAATTCTTCTGACTCATAAACATGAGATGTCTTTCCATTTTATTTTTAATGCCTTTCCTCTTGTTATGACCTTTCTTTTTTCTATGCCTTTCTTTAGGTTGATTTAATATTTTAAGTGATTCCATTTTATCTCCTTTGTTGGTCTATTAGCTATAACTTTTTTTGTTGTTATATTAGTGCTTGCTTTAGTGTTTATAATATATCTTCAACTTATCAAGTATACCTTCAAGTGATATTATATCCTTTCATGTAAAGTATAAGAACCATATAACAGTATACTTCTGTATCTCTCCTTCCAATCTTTATACTATTATTGCTTATGTTTACACATCTTACTTCTACATGTTATAAACTCCATACTACTATTTTTGCTTAAATACTGAATTATCTTCCTATATGCTCCAACTTAAATGAACCTGCACCTGCATGAATCCTTATCTTTTCCCCTCCTTTATCAGAAGGCCTACTCTCCCTAAGTCAGAAGCCAACTTCATTATCATCCTTCTCTATCCCCGTCTACAGAGCCCTCTTTCCCCTACATCTTCAGTTACTCCTCTGTTAGACCTTTCCTCAATCTATAAGTGTACTCAAGGTTTTTTCTTCTTATAATAAGCAAACAACTCAACCTTACCTCAACCTTATGATATCTTTTTCCTTCATGGCCAAGTTTCTTGGAAAAGTGGGATTTATTTGCAACATCATTTTCTCACCTGTCCATTCACTTCTCAGTTCCACATAACCTAGTTTTCACTACCACTGGTCAGCTGAAATTCTCTTACTCAGATGAGCAATGAAAACCTACTTATCAAGTTCAATGTACACACACTTTCATTGGAAATCTCTGCAGCATGACCCTTCCGACCCTTTCCTTCCTTGAAACGAATGTTTTGATTTCAATGACACTATACCCTCCTCATTCTGGATATTCTTTATTTTAGTTTTCCAGTCACTTTTCTTCTCACTCCTACATGTAATGTCTTGATTTATAAAACCACATCTGAAGTCTGTACCTTTGTTCTAAGCTTTAGCCCTATATATCTAACCATTTGCCAAACATCTAAACACTTAGATGTCACATATATACTTCAAATTAAACATTGAAACCAAGCTCCTATCAGCATAGGTTTGAGGTTTCCATACTACTTCAGGTGCCAGGTTGGGCTCTAGGCACACAAAGATGAATAAACTCACATTTCTTCCTCATGCCTGATTCTCCTTAGGTCTGTTCCTCCTCCTATATTCTCTATTTTGGTGAATGACTAAGGCATGCATGGCAGGAACCTCATTATCATCCCAGTTTTCCTCCACTTGATATTAATCCTCTCTCCTAAACATCTGTGCCATTCACCCCTCATATCAATCTCCCCCTGCACCCTCAGTTACTTCCTTTATAGCCCCAGTCTATCTCCCGCCCCACTGCCACCAGAGTGATCTTTCTAAAACACACATCTGCTCACATTATTCCCTTGCTTACATTCTGCAATGGCTTTCCATTTTCTACAAGATAATACCTGAATTCCTAACCATGGCATATAATCTATATGACCTGGCTTCTGTCCCTTTTTACCAGCTTTCTTCCCACCATCCATCTACATACTCCCTGCTTCCCAGTGACTGAAAATCAACTGTTTTTTCAAAATGCTAGGCTCACTCAGGTATGCTTTCCCTCTTCTGGAGATTCCCCAACCTTCTCTTCTAACTGCCTGCAACACACCCACTTAGCAAACTCATATCAGTTCACCTCTCCTCTCCTTTGTGAAAGCTTCTTCAGCAATCATAGGCATGGTTACCTGCTTCTTCTCTGCTGCTCTCTTAGCAATCACACGCTTTGAATTCTGGGATGATCCCTCTGAAATTCTAGTCTTACATCTCTAAGTAGAAGCCACATGGAGTAATGGAAAGATCTGGATTTTAAATCCTAACTCTGCCACCTACTGGCAGGCTCAGTTCCCTTGTTCATATATCTAACTAACCTTGTGGTTTGGGGGAGGATGATTGGTGAGGTCTGGTAAAAGGTGCTTAATAAACAGTATCTGGTTTTTCTTTTCTTCACAGACAAACTTAAAAAAAAAAAAAAAGTAGTCCATATATGCTCACACTCACTCAATCCCCTGCAATTCCGCTTTTACCCAGTCACTCTCCTGTAAACTGCTCTCTCACAGAACCAGTCACCTCTTCACTGCTGAATCTAGCATCTTCTTCTCATTTGCTATGCCGCTTGATTTTATTATCATTGAATATGATTGACCTCTCCTCCTGCCTAAAGATCATTTCTCTTTTTCACTTTTTCTCTTAGCTCTCAAACTGCTCCTACTAAGTCTGCTGTGTCTTCTGGCTGCCCTATCAGAGCGACTGTTCTGACTTCCTGGGAGGATGGTGGTAAGCCTGGTAGGGATGGGTGGGGATGGCAACATAGGTAGGTGGCTGTGAGCTATACAAGTTACCAGGAGGGAGGTTGGGAAGGGTGCCTGCAGCCTATGTTACATGCCAGTGCAATTCCCAAGTGAAGAATTTTAGGCAGCCCTTCCTTGCTGGGAGCTTCTCCTCACTCCTCATTATTTTGTTTCTCATTAGGGCCTGAACCTGATATCAATAGCTGAATGAGCTAGAGCTCCTTTGTCTTCAAATTCCTGTTGAAATCTTTTTAAAAGGTGTAAATAGGGACAAACTGTATTAGCACAGGAAGTCCATAATGGGCCTTAACCATATATTAGAAACCAGGAGAAACTTCTGCTAACAACAGAACTAAAGGGCCTGGCTCAAAAGGCCATTGAAGGTAGTCATGACTCTCCCTAATGAGAGAGGACACTTTGCCTGGGAAGATTTCACTGTCTGTCAGAACCACTGCTACCTCTAACTTGGAGAGAACAGAGTTCTGGAATGAAGAAGAGGGTGGGTTGAAGGGCTAGTTAGAAATCCCATCACATAGGTCCTTCCTGTCTTAGTGTGAAGATCGATGTTTTCTGTTATCTGAAATGGCCACATCAAGCAGAGATTTGGATACAGTGTGGAGGAAGAGTTCTTTCCAAGACGATACATCCATCACAACTCAGCAACTAAGCACCCGGCTGTGTTCTGGTTTAGGTTCCCTTCTCACTCTACCTGGGCTGATGGGTCTCAGAACTGGTAATCCCCAGGTGCACAGAGTCTGCTTCCAATGTAAGTTTTCTGGCTTCCCTCTTGCCTTCCTGGGTTTTCCAACTCCTATTTGGCTTTTCACTTTGGCTTATTGATAAGCTTTTTGTTTCTCAGACTCAGTCACCATTCTCCCTTGGACACTTTTGATAACTTCTCAAACCTTGTACAACACCCCCCAGCTCTCCTTGCCCATCCAGTTTGAAACTAGTTGTGTACATAATTTTGAATCTGGCAAAGTGGTATAAGTACAGTACCCATGGACTAGTTCTTTTCATATCATTCTATCTAATAAAGAGGGAATATGCTAAATGACCCTCACGCTGTTGCAAAAGATGGCAGTGCCCACAGCCAATAAGGAGGGAATATGCTAATTGACTGCCCTGCCCTCAAAGATGGTGGCACCCACAGCCAATAAGGAGAGAATATGCTAATTGCTGCCACGCCCTCAAAGATGGCGATGCCCACAGCCACAAGATGGGACCCACCCAGTCCCCTCAGCCCCGCCCGGGGCCGCTCCACTTGCCTGCCTCCAGAGTCCCCCAGTCCCCTCAGCCCCCCAGCTGCCCAGGGCTGGCCCGAGGCACAGGTAACCAGGGCCAGCCAAGGCTTGCGCTGCCAGCAGTGGCAGCAGCAGAGGTGTGATGGGGCATCGCCTTCCCCTGATCGCCAGGTTGCCTCCTGCCCCTGAGGGCTCCGGACTGTGACAGGGGGCAGGCCGGGCTGAGGGACCCCCCCTCCAGTGCATGAATTTTCATGCACCGGGCCTCTAGTCATTGAATAAATCCCTTAAGCCCTCGAAAAGATTCTGATCACCTCTGCCTGGAGGCCCTCACTCTTTACTCAGACCATCATTTGGTTCTGGGTTGACTCATTTCCTTTCTTTTTAGTTCTTCAAGCTAGAGCAGCAGATTCACCCAGGACCACAATGTCAATAATCGCTGGATATGGATTTTCAGAAAGCTGTCCTAAGCTTTCTACTCTAATTGAGAAATGATAGTAACCAGACCCTAGGAGTTTCCATAATTCTATTTCCCTTAATTAGGGGAGTTTCCTCATGTTGTGGATAGGATCACTGGGAAAATGCATGCACACTCTTACTGCTAGGCCTGACCTGTAGTGTCCTCTAATGTAATGTTCAGCTAGCATGACCTGTCATCCTTACCCTACTCTTTCTTGCTCTGTCACTTGAGGCTGCAGGCAGTAAGCATATAAGTGAGAGGGTTATTGTTAGTCCACATCTGGAAAGCCTCCCATGTACATACCAGGAGAGCTCAACAGTGGGTACATACTTCAAACAAGTTATGGGCAAGGTATTGAATTTCAGTATCTATCAGGTAGAATACTTCTAAATTCAGCTTCTTGATATAACATAATACTAACCCTCAAACGGTACCATTATATAAATGAAGAGCTTGGTAGTATTAGCAAGATCCTGGGCCAAGCAGGATGCCAGGATCATGAACACCTGCTCACATGCTTCTGTGCACTGCTTCTCCATTGGTTCCTCTTTTCAGTTGGATGCTCCTCACGGCTTTCCTTTCTATTTTTATTTTAATTTTTTAAGCCAGAGGTCCAGTTCCAACTTGATATTCTAGAATCAGGTTGTTAATGGGTTTTGCAGAAATGAGTGTTCTTAATTGATTTCTGGTAGTACCCACTGAACTTTAGTTCCCAGGAAATGGTCAAGTCTGATTACAAGGTGATGGCAAAAACCTTTTCCAGGCATGTGACTTATTCACTCTTGGACTAGTGCATGCCCACACTTATTTTGCAGTGGCCTTGCTGATCTGGCATTTGACTGGGTAAATTTTATATCAGCTTTACCTAGTGTATCAATTTGAGTACCAACAGGAAACAAATGGAATACTTAAGTTAGGATAATTAGAAAAGGGTTTATTTACAAAGAGACCATTACAAAGATGTGTGTAAGATGTAGTGGAACCACAAGGAAGGACAGTGCAGGAACCAGAGGCCAGCAGCAGTGAACCGTTACTATCCTAGGCCCGAAGGGACAATATGTAAGAGAACCTAAGAGAGTCAGATAAAGAAGACCTCAGTATGTGACCTCAGTTTTTTCTTACACTCTGATCCTCTTCGGGGTTCCCCTGGTAGAACCCAACTAGGTAAGCCAGAGGGCATGGGAGCCTATAGGTGTAGTCCACAGGGTAAGACTCCCTGGGCTCAGAGCAAGGTGGAGAGTGGATCTAGAGGAGCAAATCAAATACACCTGGCACATACAGGAAGACTAGAGTTAAAATTAAATTCGTTCCTTGATGTGTTTTGTGAATGACGTTCCAAAGATAATGATGTCCTTTGGGTATCTGACACCTCTAAGCAATACTTTTTACTCACTACATTCTTTATTAATCCTGGAAAGTAGCAGAGTTCTTGAGATCCTAAGGTATCTTCTTGAATTGATTCAGTTAGGTGGTGATAAATATTGTTTTGTCCTTTTTCAGATTATCTATATCTGCTAATACACATTCTATTCTGCTAATCCAGGGTTGGGCTTCCTGCAGAAAGGGAATTGAGGAGGAAGCAGAGGAGGAGTGAGGAGTGAAAAGGAAGCCTGTATAATGAAGAATGAGTGTGTTAGATGGGAAAGGCAGCAACGGAGAAGGATATTTTTCCATTGATTTTTAGAAAGAGTGGAAGGGAGGGGGAGAGACTGAGAGAGAGAAACATCGATGTAAGAGAGACACATCACCAGAATCAAACCTGGGAACCTTCAGTCCGAAGGCCGGCCAACACTCTATCCACTGACCCAAACTGGCTCGGGCTGGAAATTAGAGCTTTTTGCTCAAATGACTGCAGTGTGCTGAGGATACTGAGGAATGTCAGATAGGCGAGCCTGGAATCTAGGTAAAATACAGCATAGGATGATGGTGAGGAGCTCAGATTCTGAAGCCAGATTGCCTGAGTTTACGTTCTGTCTTTACTCCTTACAGCTTCCATGACCTTGGGAAAGTTACCCAACTTCTTATAAGTACCGCGCGCTAACCGATTGCGCCATTGGAGCTCCTAGTTACCCAACTTCTGTTTTCCAGTTTCCACATCTGTAAATAGGAATGATAATAGTAACCACCTCAAACACTCTTAGGAGGAGTCAATGAGTTACTGTTGGTAAAGTTCTTAGAAAGAGCCCAGCATATAGAAAGGGCTATATAAATGTTAAATCAAATTTGAATAGTCCTCCCTGTTGGGCATCTTCTCTCAGTTCCTGCCCACCCAGGGGTTATTGGTGTTTTCCTTCCAGTCTGTCAAAGCACATCTGATTGGCTGTTCAGAGTTATGAGCTTGTGTGGTTTTTAGAAAGGAATGGTCAAAGCTGCCACTCAGAAGAAAAGGCCCTTTTCTGAATCTGGAAACTGAGCAATGCCTAATCCCTGGGGAACAGGAAAGAAATAGGTCCCAGGAGTCTCTCCCTGATGTGAGTGTCCACCTCTGTGGTAGGAGATTACTGAGATATTGCCAGTCTGATTGGGTAGGGTTATTCTGACCTACTGCCCATTGCGATGTGGCCTTGGGGCATTGCCGGGACACTACCTAATGTCCCCCTGGCTGAATAATTTCCTCATGGAGAAGAGAAAATTATTCCTCGGGCCAGGTCATCTAAGGTCTGGAATTGATACAAATGGGATGGAGTAACTTTCGTATCTTAATTTTTGGGTTCTCATCAGGAGGAGACTACTACAACCTTTCACCAGGGCAAGAAGTTTCTGCAAAACACATGTCAGCCTGTTCAAGAAGATCCTGCTGGGCCTGTTCTGTTTGGGTGAGGTGTTGAGAATTCCTGTAAGCGAGAGACACAATCATTTTAGGAATGTGATCTTGTGTCAAGATGTTTCTAAATGGGATAAAACTTTATTCACAAACTGATCTTTTTTATGTGATGTATAGATCTGAATTATTTATAAATAAATAATCTGAACTATATTTATTGGTTGCACTTCTAGGAATAAGTAAAATCTGAGCATAAACTATTTTTCAAAATTATTTGATGGACTTAAATATTTCAGAGAATCTGGACGTGTGTCTGTTTTAGTGTCTTGATTCAATGTAGGGCATGGTCTTTATAGTCTTTACAAGAGAAACCTGTAGTATACATTACTTATTTGCTAGTAAGATCAATGATATAAAATATTTTTAAATATATTTTATTGATTTTTTACAGAGAGGAAGGGAGAGGGATAGAAAGTAAGAAACATCAATGAGAGAGAAACATCGATCAGCTGCCTCCTGCACACCCCCAACTAGGGATGTGCCTGCAACCAAGGTACATGTCCTTGACCAGAATTGAACCTGGGACCCTTTAGTCTGCAGGCCGACGCTCTATCCAGTGAGCCAAACCGGCTAGGGCTAAAATATTTTTTAAAACAGCAAACCTCTAATATATATTGTCAGTGATGTATGGGATTTTGATGTCAATATTAGAGGCAGCTGGGATGATGAGAACAAAAATTATATTTGGGGGTCAGTCAAGGAGCTATGGGATGAGGACTGTATAGTAAGTCCTCACTTAACATTGTCAATGGGTTCTGTCACTTTCAGTGGAGTGATATATAATGAACCAATTTTACCAGAGGCTAATTGATATAAACAAGAGTTAAGTTCCTATGGCATCTTATCAATGTTATAATGAAAGACATACTTTGAGGACCTGATATTCTTCCTAGTGTTTATATGGTTTTGCTCAAGAGGAAAGGTTAAAAGCTTTAGAAAAGATGACTTTTGGAATGTTTAATGGCGGATATTGATCAAATGCACTCCAAATTTACTCTGAAAAAGGATATCAGAGTAAATTCAAGGGAGTTAATGAAAGATGACTGAAAACATGCAGTATTCAAACTAAGTTGGACTCTCCCTGGGTATCCTCAAGAAGAAAGCAGCCATCCAGCCTGGCCTTGAGAACGGCAGCTTGGTTTGAGGCTGGAGGGTTTTTCTTGCTTTAAGTCCCAGACATTGATGACTAGAGCTGCATTTGCCCCTGGGGAGCTCTGACTTGTTGATCCTCACTCTGCCTCTTCTCCTTTTAGCTTATGCTGCCTACTTCCTGGCAGCCTGCATCTTGGATTTCCAGAGGGCACTGGCCTTGTTCGTCCTCACCTGCTTGGTGCTCTTGGTCCTGGTTCACCGCGCTCTGAAAAGTTTGTTTGGTAAAACATTAACAAGATGTCTGAAGCCCTTTGAAAACTCCTGCCTGAAGCTTTGGATGAAATGGTGAGTTAAGAATCTCAATATCCCTGGTCGCTCAAACTTGTCCCCCTTTCTTTGACAGTTCCTGAACTGTCGTCTCTCAGACCCTCACCTATACTTTTCAAAATCAATGCTCAGGGAGCAAATAGCAACAGGCCTCTGAGCACTGGACTTCCGTCCAGTTTCTTGTAGCCTCGTGTATCAACATTGCTAGGGGGCAGGAAGGGTTAAGTTTCAGAGAAGAGTTTCCATCTGTTTATTGTCAGAGTTCATGACAGAAATAAGGAAAACCATACTTTTCTGCAATGAAGTAATCAAAACAAAGAGGCTTATAGCTGCGTTAAGCTACCAAGTTGATTTGGTGCTCATATGTGTCTCCCTTAATTCCCTGATACTTTTTATGCTTTTTTTCTTCTAGTCCCCTAGACTTCTCCCACCCCACCAGTGTCTTTTACCGTTCCTTAGAGCTTAACTGGCAAACGTACTGTTCAGTAAATACTGAATTTTATAGTAGCCATAGTTCATCTAACTAACTGTATAGCATACACACGTTCTTTGGACACAGGCCTGGAGTGACAGAATAACTTTTAGACTCTATGGAGAGTTCCTGTTTTCTGCCTATTCTCCAATGGACACACAGAGAATGGATGTTAAGAATGTTTGCAACAGCAGTTATTTGGAGAAACACACCACACTACATCCTAAATTTTGGATTATTGATTTGACACTGAGGAGACAAAGCTAAAATGACACTATTCATTAGCAGGATAGATTCTAGAAGCCAGATTTTATTCACTTTAAGTGAGAAGAATTCACAGTAAGAACAGCTCCACAATTCAACCCTGCCTTGTTATTCTTGTTGTTGTTCCTGAGCCATCTCAATGGACAAAGTACTCTTTTTGTTTTGCTTTCTTTTCATATGTGCTCTCCCTTCTAACTCTTTCCCCTGGAACTGAAATGACACCCACACTCAGACGTGAGGAAACCAGTCTGTGTATTGATCCAGCATGTTTGGTATATCAAGGGACCATGAGACCATAGGGGTTGGTTTGTGGCTTAGCCTTTACTCTTGTCTGAAGATTCATGGGGAGGACCATGCATGCTTTTATTTCTTTTTAAAATACTTTGGTTTTTCATTAGTACAAGCTTAAAGAATGAGTCTTTATATCACATCTTACTGATATGGAAGCTTGAGGAAAGGAACTCATGTGATTTGCATCCTCAGGTTGGACTCTTTCAGCTTCATTCTGTGATTACAAGGATTGGAGAGAGAGCTGCTCGCTAGGAAACGGCCGGATGAATGATTCTCAAGAGATGTCTCTGTGTCTAATCTATTGAGTTATTTCATTTACCCTTGGGGTGAACTTCTGTTTTCTAGAGGTAAGGTTAATTATTTGTTATTCTTTCACTGAGTTGATGACATGGTATTGGCATTCCCTCTTTAGGGTGTTCGCTGGAGTCGCCTTGGTTGGCCTCATCCTGTGGCTAGCTCTAGACACAGCGCAAAGGCCAGAGCAGCTGATGTCCTTTGCAGGAATCTGCATGTTCATCCTCATCCTCTTTGCCTGCTCCAAACACCACAGTGCAGTGAGTTTGGGGTATTCTGGGTGGGCCAAGGGCTGTGTGTTACTGATTACAAAGTACATGTGTCAAGTATTGATTACAAAGACATAGAACTAAGCTCTTTAGAATCTCCGGAATTTGCTTTTTTTTTTTTTATGATTTTGCTCCTA
This sequence comes from Cnephaeus nilssonii, assembly GCF_951640355.1. Classification (NCBI taxonomy): domain Eukaryota; kingdom Metazoa; phylum Chordata; class Mammalia; order Chiroptera; family Vespertilionidae; genus Cnephaeus; species Cnephaeus nilssonii. Next base: position 47,656,941 of record NC_137075.1, read on the forward strand.
AGACAAGTTTTAAAGTTCTCAGAGGCTGTAGACCACTTATTTCCTTGATATCAAATTAGTGGATCTAAGCCAGTGTTAAAGAAAGAACCAAAAAAAAAAATAAAAAAGGAAAGAAAGAAAAGAGAATACAATAAAGAATCAACTTGCATTGCACATAGAAATATTAAAGTATTGGTTATGATGCTTATTTGTATACTAGAGGCCAGGTGCACAAAATTTGTGCACTGGGGGGGCAGGGATCCCTCAGCCTGGCCTGTGCCCTCAGTTGGACATCCTTAGCGCTGCTGCAGAGGCAGGAGAGGCTCCCACCACCGCCCTGCACTCGCCAGCCTTGAGCCTGGCTTGTGGCTGAGTGGCACTCTATGGACATATGTGGCTCTTTAAATATTATCCCGCTCTGTTTCCCCCTGCTTCCTACTCCATCTTACCCTAGATTTCCTGTTAACATCCTTGCTTGGTTTCATCCAGAGTACCATGAATACATGTTTAAAACTTCAACCACATAATGGACAAGTAGGGTTAAGAACTCACATAGGAATAACCTGAGTTCTTATTGGTCCCAGGTGTCCTGGAGAACGGTGCTTTGGGGCCTGGGTCTTCAATTTGTCTTTGGGATCTTGGTCATCAGAACTGATCCTGGATTTAATGCATTTCAATGGCTGGGAGACCAGGTTCAGGTATGAAAAATTGAATGTGAGGGCTATGCTCTTTCAGAACCCGAGAGAAAGGAGATTTGAGTGGGGAGCGGGGAGATATGCAGAGATTGCACTACATCTTGTTAATTATGGTGGTGGGAGATCTGGTGGGAAAGGAGAGTATACTAGGGTACAATTAATCATATGAATAAAGAACTGTGAGAGATACATTCAGTAACATAAGTAAGACCTAATCAAGCCTGAGTCTGATCGAATGTTCCTCTGTGTCCTACCTGGCTTCACTCTTGTTCACTCTCTCTCTCTCTTTTCTTTCAGATTTTCCTGGGCTACACAGTGGCTGGCTCCAGTTTTGTCTTTGGGGATACGCTGGTCAAGGATGTCTTTGCTTTTCAGGTCATTATCTGTTTTGTAGGCAGGGATGAGGGTCCATGTGGGGAGAGATGTAAAGCAGAGGATAAAAATGTGTGCCCAAGAGATCAGCCAGTCTACATACCAATTTGACCCTAAGAAGAGGATCTGACCCCATCAGTAGAAGGAACAGCATCAATCTCCCACCCTTTGATCATTACCATACTGAAACTGGAATAAAATAGGAGTGGGGGAGGAAGGCTCCTTGTGGCTTGGTACTAATGGGATAATAGATATAATATATTTAAAATTTATTCCTAAACTAGCTTGTGTTAAAAAAATATCCACTGAGTATCTATACTGTGTCAGCTGCTCTTGGAAGACTGAGAGTTAATTTAGAGGCCTGAAACAGTCCATCTATGGCATACATGAGCATATTTGTACAGTAGTCCCCCGTACCTGTGAGGGATACATTCCAAGATTCCCCCCAACACCCAGTGGATGCCTGAAACCAGATATTACCAAACCCTATAAATATTGTTTTTTCCCCCTATACAGACATACCTTTGACTTATAAATTAGGCAATTTCACAGATAGAAAATTCATTCTTACCATAGATCTTAGCAACCTTACCATATGATTTTTTTTCTTTTCTTACTGAGAACTTTTACTTTTTCTCTTAAAGGAAGCACTTTATGAATTACCAGCATCACTACTCTTGTGCTTTGGGGCCATTAAATAAAATAAGGGTTACTTGAACACAAGCACTGAGATACTGTGACAGTGGATCTGATAACCTAGACAGCTACTAAGTGACTAATGGGCTGGTGGCTAGTGTAAACAGTGTATACACTAGATAAAGGGATGATTCACGTCCCAGTCGGGACAGATCAGGACAGTACGAGATTCTATCATGATACTCATAATGGCGCACAATTTAAAACCTATGAATTGTTTACTTCTTAAATTTTCCATAACATATTTTCTGACCATGGTTGATGGTGGGTAACCACAGAAAGTGAAACCATGGATGGCGGGGGGGTCGGGGGGGTCTGTTGTAATATCTCATTAGTAGCCCGTCATTCTCATTATAGGCCTTACCAATCATCATTTACTTTGGATGTGTGATGTCCATTCTCTACTACCTGGGCCTTGTGCAGTGGCTAGTTCAGAAGGTGAGTCATTCTCCTACACCACTCAGGAGGGGGGCTTTCATCTTGTGATCTGTCAAGAAGCATGAACATGACACTCACTTAGGAAAAATGCTCACATGTAGGATCTAGATGTTAGAACCAGTGAGAAAAGGCAAACTCAAGCATGCCTGATATAGGATGGTCAGGCCCAGGCTCCAGGTAGGCCGAGGAGCAGAGCAGGAAGAGAAAATGGGCTGGACTGCCATTTCATACTGAGTTTTAATCTACTAGTTCTGGAAGCCAAGAGTCCTGAGTTCTGGTAATTTGCTTTGTGGCCTTGGGCTTATCACTCCACTTCTCTAGGCTTTAGTTTCCTTACCAGTAAATGGAGAAGGGAATGGGGTTGGGGAGAAGCTTGCTAGATACTCTCCAAGATTTCCACTAATGTTAATGGTTTAGGTCTTTGTATCCCTTTAGGTTGCCTGGTTTTTACAAATTACCATGGGCACCACCGCCACAGAGACCCTAGCTGTGGCAGGAAACATCTTTGTGGGTATGGTAAGTACTCTGAGGCCTTCTGATCATTTTTTTCCTGGGGAATACATGATGTGGCAGAAAACAAGTTGAGAAAAGTGTGTTTTCCTTCTGAAAAGTCAAATAAATGAGATGTATGGGCAGTTAATCACTGATGAAAGAAAACTCAGAAGTTCAAAGGAAACTCAGCTTACTGCTTTTACCCTTCATCTGTAATACAACTACTTACCTGGGTATACTTAGTTTGGACATCCTTAACCACTGATCCAACTTCTTACACAGGAATATAGGGAAACATCCTGGTCCAAATCTCACCGCCTTCAGTGTGCTCTATGGTTTTAGTTTCTCCCTGTGATCCTTGTTTTCCAGGGTTTCTGAGGAAGCAATAATTTGCCTTGCTCAGAGCTCACACCAAGGCTCTTCCCCATAATACACTGTTTGATACATTGATATGGAATAGGTGCTCAATATATGCTATTGGCTGATTAACTCAATGTTAGGGACAATGACAATGGCTTGTCAAATTGACAAGGAGTTAGTATTGAGGTCTTTCTCTCTCAAAGCCCTTGGCTGATTAACTGTTTCTGAAATGTTTTCAGAGTACTTCTGCATGCTTCCACCTTAGCACTCCACATTTTACTGAAATTATCCATAATCGGCTTAGTTTTCTGTCCTAGACTATAAGCTCCTAAGAGTAGGAACTTTTCCTTATTTCTATTAATATCCCTGGCCTCTAGTACAGCACTAGGCACATTAATTGTCACTCATTAAATGATAAATAACATTACCTTAGGTTGATGCTAATACAGTTTAGAATTGGGTCTTCATAATTTCATTACATTTTCAAACATTTCTTTTGATTCTTTCATCAACAATGGGCTTTAATAATATATTTGCAATTAATTTAATACGTACTTTTAAAGCTACTAATATGTACTCAGGAAATACACTGTATTTCATAAGGTCATTCATTAAGTACATCAGGTCCTCAAATAATGTATGGACAAAAAGTATTTCATTTAATTTTATTTCAATATAAAGTTGATGAGATGCCATAGGAACTTAACTCTTGTTTATATCAATTAGTCTATGGTAAAGTTGATTTCATTATACAGTCACAGAACTTAACAACATTGAGAACTTACTGTAGCTGATTTTAGACATGGAGAAAAAAATATACCATTCCCCTTCCATAGCATTTTAGAATTTACATAAATAAGACAAACATGTATGAAAATCAATGATAACAATACCAGCCAGGATATGATTAGGTGCCAGAGAGAGTGAGGCAGATGCTGGGAGGGCCTAAAAGCAGAGCTCCGGCCTGGAAGGGCACTCACACTAGAGGGATGTGTCCCTGGGCCGGGTGGGCACTCTGGGGTGGAGAGTCACATCCTCTTGAATCTGACTCGCTTCTCCTGTTCACAGACAGAGGCACCTCTGCTCATCCGTCCATACCTTGCAGACATGACACTCTCTGAAATCCATGCAGTGATGACTGGAGGGTTTGCCACCATTTCAGGCACTGTGTTGGGAGCCTTCATATCCTTTGGGGTAGGCATAATCTTTTTGATCACTCCTGGGTGAACCCACGTTTGGGTTCTGCAGACTCTGATTCCTATGTCTGGCCTTACAGATTGAAGCATCATCCTTGATTTCTGCGTCTGTGATGGCGGCCCCGTCTGCCCTTGCCTTGTCAAAGTTGGTATATCCAGAAGTGGAGGAATCCAAGTTCAAGAATAAGGAGGGGGTAAAATTGCCCCGTGGGTGAGTCCAATGAGGCATATAATTTGGGAGACGCTGAGGTCAGGTGCAGAGTCAGGAGTAGTGCTGTGGTGGCAGAGGCTTCACGTCTCCTGGAGAAGGAATAATCTGATTCCATATCCTCTCTTGTCTACCTCTACCTCTAGCGGATCATGTAGATTTTATTTGTTTAACCCTCCATCTGCCTCTGTCTTCTGCAGACCAGTATCCTCTGTCCTAGGTGTCAGTGCAATTTCATGGCAATTAAATCTGATAGTGCTTCAGTATAATTTCCACCCCAAGAGTCACTAAGGAACCCCATCACCTCTTAAGCTGGTCTTGCACCTTCCTCCTGCACTCCTGCACCGCAGGAAAAGTGGGATTTCTCTTCTGTGAGAGGCTGAGACTAATCCAGACACCATATTCTTCTTCTATGCCCAATAACCACAGGAAGGAGACAAATATCCTGGAAGCTGCCAGCAATGGAGCCACAGATGCCATAGGCCTTGCCACTAATGTAGCAGCCAACCTGATTGCCTTTTTGGCCGTGTTGGCCTTCGTCAATGCTGCCCTTTCCTGGCTAGGGGAATTGGTAGACATACAGGGGCTCACTTTCCAGGTAAAGAGTTACATTTGTTGTGCTGTATTTAAGTGGTCCTTGAACTGTGAGTGCTCTCCTGACCCACAGTGAGCTAAAAGAGAGCATGGGTAGAAGGGTGGAGGAGACTAACTTAAGGCTCCAGAGAAAGTCCTTGGGTCCTGACCTGTGTTACTTGTTCTTTCTTTTCACCTAGGTGATTTGCTCCTATATCCTAAGGCCTATGGTTTTCATGATGGGTGTAGAGTGGGCAGATTGTCCAATGGTGGCTGAGATGGTGGGGATCAAGTTCTTCACAAATGAGTTTGTGGCCTATCAGCAACTGTCTCAATACAGGAACAAACGTCTCTCTGGAATGGAAGAGTGGATCGGGGGCGAGAAACAATGGATTTCTGTAGGTGGCAATTCAGAAGAGCATAAATCATTTGTGGGCAGACAGAAAGTGTTACACAAATTTGTTTCACACCCATGGATCCCTTTCCAATGTCCCAGGCCTAAACCACAAAGCAAGCATAACAATATGCTTAGCTCCAGGCCCCTGAGGTCTGTGTGCTATTCCTCCCCCGCACTCTGACCCAACTTCTCTCTATAATGTAATTTACAGTTGGGGAAGTTCAGGGTGGACACTATTTTTGATGGTCTAAGGTCCCCTTCTTCATGTATAAGTTTGAATGCTATAAATTGATCTCCTTTTCTCTCTCCCTCTATCTCAATCATCCTCATTCTTAGGCCTTCTCCATACTCATGGACTTGAACAAGAAGAGTGCTGGGCAAAGAGGCCCATTGTGGTTGCCATAACATTATTCCTGTAATAACTCAGGAAGTGATTATTTTCTGAGCATCTTTTCCATATTCTTTAGGGTAATGTGGAAAAGATTGGGGGTTCTATGATCTTTGGAACTTCTATCATGATTATATGACTACACATATGGGACTGAATTTATTTACTTATTTGCATGTGTTTTTCCTAGGTGAGAGCTGAAACCATTACAACATTTTCACTCTGTGGATTTGCCAATCTTAGTTCCATAGGAATCACACTGGGAGGCCTGAGTGAGTTATTTCATTTTCCCAGCTACCCAATAAGCCAGACAGACCCCAGCTTCTGAAGTAGGCAGTCTGGTGCTTCAGTACAAGTTGAGACCAGACAGAGAAGCTGGTGTGAAATGGGCCCTGATTGGCACAGATAATTTGGAGTTAAGGTAACCATGTGCCTGGCTATGCATGAGGCCCAGGCTACATTTACAATCTCAATTTCTGTTACTCTTTTTCCATTCAATTGGAGGCTCAAAAGACTTATTTTACTTTTATTTTCCCTTTGAGGAAAATTATCATGATATTACTTTTATATTGCCATTAAATGGGTATTGTGCATATATATCCATTGCTTTTTATTCAGTACCAAAGGCACTTTCTGAAATTAGGCTGCTCACCAGTTGTCTTCATAGACGTAGGAGTTGCACAAGGAATCAAAAGACAAATAAAATCATCAGACACATAGGGCAGATAGACAGTAAGAACCACTGGTGTCAAGTGTGGGATTAAAAGCTATAAATCACTAGGTGGGGGAGGAGTGAGTATTTGAAGCAGACACAGATACATTTAGATTGTGGGTGATGGTTGGGTGAAAAAGTATGAGGAAAGTGGAGTTGTCCTTGAGGTTAGGGATAGCAAATTCCAAGAGTTTGGAAGATCCAAGTTAGAAATAAAGTGTAAGAAGAAATACAGCTAAATGCATCCATTTAGAATCATTAAGAATCATTAAATTGATTTATTTGGCTGCTGGTTGAACAATTTAAAGGTGAAACAATTTCCTTTTGGTTTATTTTCCCCCTTTGTTAAATGCTTGTCTGTGCTGTTCTAATTCTGATGCCCAATTACTGTCTGATTGTGAGATTGCCATCTAGCAGTGGGATGTGTATCATGTGACTGAGGTTTAGGCAAATGTGGCCGTCCTTATCCCTCTGGCTCAAAACAGTCCATCACATTCTGGTCCAACTAGTGAATACCAGGCATCTGTGCCTGTCTGGAGCAAACTGGAGCTTTCCTTGATCCAGATTCATCTTGGGAATGTTCATGGAACCACTGAAGTTAGGGTCAGACACACGTTCCTTGACCTGGGAAATGTTTGAATTAGTGAACCCTCAGGACTAAAGAATATACATACTTCTTAGGGCACTGCTGGCCCGCCTCTGGTGGTTAGTAGTAAAAAAAAAGCTATTCCTCTGCTGTGTTTTGTTCTTCTGCATTCTTTAATTGGGGCTCATGGGAAATACCAGATTGGTGAGGAAGAGATCAAATTATTTTGTTTTGTCTGCAGCATCAATGGTACCCCACCGGAAGGGTGACTTGTCCAAGATTGTAGTCCGTGCCCTCTTCACAGGGGCCTGTGTATCCCTTATCAGTGCCTGTGTGGCAGGTATGTACCTCAGCTAGTCTCTTGTTAGAAATCACATACCTAGATACTGATACGATCTCTCTCAGAATACTGATTTAACCATCCATCTCACAGATGCATAGAAAAGGCACCTAATCTACAATGTTCTCCAATTTACACCCAAATTATTGAGAGTTTTCAGGAACATGTGTAAAATCTTCCCCTTACTATCTCTGTCTCCTTTACCCAGGAATCCTCTATGTTCCCAGGGGAGCTGAAACTGACTGTGTCTCCTTCCTAAACACAAGTTTCACCAATAGAACCTATGAGGCCTATGTGTGCTGCAGAGAGCTCTTCCAGAGGTGAGTGAGCATCAGGATCCCAGCTTCCTCCTCTAACATGCTATCCTCAACTCAGGAATCTTCTGGGAGAAACAGGGTCTTGAGAGTAATCATGTGGATCCTGAATAGAGTGTTTAAGAAGGAAGATGGGTATTTGTGGTGGTCTAGATCTATGCTCTTTTCTCTTATTACCTCTAGTATGTATTATCTCTAGTGTGGACAACTGACAGATTTTACTGATATTGGTAGGATACCGAGAAGTGGAAGGGCAGGGGAAGAAGAAAGGAAGTGTGGTTTCCCTATTGTGACCAGAATGTTGTAGGTGAAGGCTTGGCAATGGTTCTAAGTGGCTAAAAATTTATGGGCTTCTTCAGACAGTAATGATGACTGTGTTTGGAGGTTATCATCAGAGTAGGCAACCAACAATCTTTGAAAAATAATCCCTTTATTGTACTATTAAAGATGAATGATAAACAGGATAGTGACATTGTTTGATTCCTATGTTCTTGTGGCAGTCCAGTGGATTTCATTGTAAGCACAATCTAAAGTAAATGAATAAAGTGAAAACTGCTAATTTTTAACAGTGAGTTGTCTTTCCATTGAACTTCACTGAAAAATTAACAGAATACTCTTTCCTGCTCATTTCTGCCTCCAAAGCTGCAATGGACTTTTTGTCTATAGTTATTTACTTAGTGTCATTAGCATCTAGATTCTAAAAGAGATCATGTTTTTGTCCAATTTGTTTATACTAAATAAGTTTTGAGTGACTCCAGACCAAGATGGCGATAGAGGAGGCTCCTGAATTTCCCTCCTCCAAGCTACACTGAATGTACAGCTTTATAATAATTCCCTTTGAGAGAACCAGAAACTAGCTGAGTGACTCCTACACATTGGGAAACTGAGAAAATACCCACATTGAATTGGGTAGGAAAGGCTAAGACACAGTCTTACCATAAACCCCACCCCTGGCACAGAACCATACAATTGAGGGAACTCCCAACTCAACTTCTCCCAGAGGAGGGAAGGGTTTGGACTGCACATCTAGGGCACCAACTTTTAAGGCTCCAACCTGAGGGGCAGGTGCCACAAACACTTAGCTCTGAAATAATATGGGGCTTGGGTTTCTGAGTCTCCCAGAACTATAGCAAACCAAGAGCAGTTCTTAACAGGCGGTGCGCATTCATTGTGGCTATCCTCCAAGGCTCAGTGCAGAGGGAACAGGCAAAATTGCTCATCTCCCAGTCTTTCCCAGGAAAGGGCTCTACAGCAGACTTTCTAAATTGCTGCCTGGACTGTCGCTTCTAATTAGCATGCAACTAAGTGCTCACTGCAATCCTCCCTAGAACCCAAACAAGCCAATGGGCACTTCCCTGACCTTTTCCCTCAGGCTCGCTTCAATGATGAAACCAGGTCATCAGCATTTCTCTGGAAAGAGTTTTACACATTTATGGTGCCACAGTTTTTGTGGTGCTGCCCAAGGGACAAGCCCCCAGATCACCTGGCTCTGATAACCAATGTGGCTGGCATTCATGAGGCCCCTGTGTCTAGCTTCTAATTAGCATGTATCTATGGGATGACTGTGATCCTCCTTGGAGCCCACTTTCTCCCTCCAACAATAAAACCAATTTTCCAGTATCTCCCTGGAAGGAGCATGTACACACATCTAATGCCCCAAATTTTATGGCTGCCACTTAAGGGACAGGCCCCCAAATCACCTATCTCTGGTAGTAAACTGGGCTTGCACTGGAAATCAATTTCCAGTGGGAAATCTAGCCAACAAAGATGAAGTTTTTAAATGAGCACAGAAGCAACCCCCAATAGCTATACACCCAGGTTCAGCACAGAGGGAGCAGGCACAAATGCCCATCTCCCAGTTTCTCCCTGAAAAGAATCTGACTGCATACTTTCCCAGCTGGTATCTAAGGATCCAGCTTCTAATTAGCCTGCATTCAGGTGCTGACTGCAAACCTCCCCATTCGGGACACTAACGAGACCTACACAGAGACACATAATTAAATTGTTAAAAGTTAAAAACAAAGAGAATTTAAAATCAGCAAAAGAAAAATAACTAATTATGTGCAAGGGAATCCTCATAAGAATATTTGCATATTTTTCACCAGCAACCTTGTAGTTCAGAAGGGAGTGGGATAATATATTCAAAAGAAAAAACTGCCAACCAAGAATACTTTATCAGGCAGAGTTGTCTTTCAGAAGTGGAGAAATAGTGTTTTCCAGACAAGCAAAAGCTGATGGAGTTCATTACCACTAGACCAGTCTTACAAGAAACAGATAGTAATACAATCTTCCTAAATTTATTAAGACTTGTTTTGTTGCCTTGCATCTGACCTATCAGATAATTTTCATGTGTACTTGAGAAGAATGTACAGTATATTCTGGTGTTGGATGGATTGTTCTATAAATGTATGGTAGTCTATCTGGTATATCATATAATTTAAGTCCAATGTTTCATTGTTGATTTTCTGTCTGTATGATCTATCTATTACTAAATGGGAATATTAAAATCCCCTACTTGTATGAAGGTTCCCGAATAAATTAAAAATGGAACTACCACATGATCCAGCAATCTCACTTCTGGGTATATATCCAAAGAAAATGGAATCACTATCTGTATTCCCATGTTCATTGCAGCATTATTCACAGTAGCCATGGTATGAAAACAACCTCTGTGTCCACTGACAGATGAATGGATACAAAAATGTATCCTTATAAAAGAAGGAAATCCTGGTATTTGTAACAGCATTAAGCAAAGTGAAATAAGATTGACAAATACTGCATGGTATCACTTATATGTAGAATCAAAAAAGAATTTTTTTAAGCCAAACTCATAGAAACAGAGTGGTGGTTGCCTGGGACTGGGGGGCGGGGGGGGGGGCGGGGTGTATGTAGGGAGGGTGGAAATAGATGCTTATATACAGGTCTTATCTTGGGCATGAATGAGAAAATTACTTAATTCTGTCCTATTTAATTGGTCATTGCAATTGGATCCATTTATAGGTCTCCCCCTGTCCCCCCCCCCCCCCCAGGTGCTTGGTAGAACTTATTGATATGTCTTGTTGAATTTTCTTAAAAATCTGACCCACTATGTATCTCTCTGGCTTTTCATTTCAGTACGTCTCTGAATGGCACCAACGCTCCTTCTTTTTCCGGTCCATGGGAAAATAAAGAGTTCAGTGCCATAGCCCTTGCTAACTGCTGTGAATTCTACACCAATGCTGTGTGTGCCTAAGGCTGGTCCATTTTCATAACAGTCTTAATCTTGACAGACTTTTGATGGTAAAGGTATTTATGTAGTCAAGAGTTCCCACTCTACAACCAACTCACCATGTCTTTAACAGTACATGTAAAAAATAAGTTGGTTTTCACTGTATGCCAGTAATGAAAATCAGCATTTGTCTTTCCATTATTTGGCTGAACCAAATAGGGAATTCTTTATGGGCTCTGTCTGAGTTTACATGTGAAATCATAAATATTACCATATCAAAAATATCTTGCAAATCTTCCTTCTAGTTGCCACCTTAAAAATTCTGTGATATAGTCTGCTATAAATGTGATTTAGTATGTTATGCACACTGTGGTGAAAAGCTGTATTTCTTGGAGTTCTGTGGATAAGTTAGATTTATGGTTCTAAAGATACATATGAAAGTTACATGAATATATAATGATAAAAAAATTTTCTGGTTGTCACACATACAACCTCCTTAACATAACATAGTAAACAAAAAGTATTTCTTGTCTGCAAACTTGAAAGGAATGTCCATTTCTTAAAGGCCCTTACTTTGTTTTAGTATTCTGCTTTAGCGTCCTATTTGTTTCAAGTTTACAGGGAATCCTTTAAAACAGTGATTTTCAGAGGGAAGGATGTCAATTTTGCCTCCCAGGGGATATCTGGCAATGTCTGGAGATATTATTACTTCTCACAAATGGGGGGAGAGAGGGGGATGCTGCTGACATCTACTGGGTAGAGGCCAGGAATGCTACTAAGCATCCTACAATGCACAGGTTTCTCTGGCCCCAAATTTCAACACTCTGATTTAAAATGTCTAATATATTCCTTATATCTAATATTATTTGTAGTATTAATAATATTATAGTATTAAGGAAGAGTTTCAAAAGGATGTAGAGTTCCTCAAAAGTTAAACATGGAATTATGTCATGTCCCTACAATACCACTCCTAGGCATAGATGCAAAACAACTCAAAATAGGTATTCAAACAAGTATATATATGTACATGTTCACAGTAGCATTATTCATAATAGTCAAAAGATGGAAACAGTCCAACTGTCCATCAATGGCTGAAAGGATAAACAAAGTGTGTTATGTACATATGATGGAATTTTATTCAGCCATAAAAAGCATGAAGTACCGATATATGCTACTTACGAAGAGGAACCTAGAAACATTATGCTAAGTCAAAGAAGCCAGACACAAAGGCTTGCTATTGTATGATTCTGTTTTGTATGATTCCATTTATATGCAAATTCAGAACAGATAAGTCTAAGAGACAATATAGATTGGTGGTGCCAGGGGCTGGGGGGAGTGGGGAATTGGGAGTAACCACTTCATGAGTATGTGGTTTTACTTCAGGGTAATGGGAATGTTTTGGAATTAGTAGAGGTGGTGGTTACACAGTATGAATGTACTTGTTCATTGACTTGTTCATTTTAAAAAGGTTTGTTTTATGTTATGTGAATTTCACCTCAATAAATTATATTTATATGTCTAAAAATGGATGTAGATACTTGTATGTTCCTGTAACTAATCTACCTCTTCCACTTCAGTTTTCTGAGCTCAGAACCTCTTGGTCTTCTTTCCAGTCTCCATTCCAATCTCCTCTCTCCTATTTCCCAAAGTTGACGTAAAAGAAAACGAAGCCTCAATAAACTGCTTCTTGACCTGCACACTGATTTTCACCCTAGCCTGGTTTCTTTCTGCGAGGCAGCAGAATGCAGTGCTTGGTGGTACTGGACACTCGGCCAGATTACTTGGGTTCTAATTCAGGCTCTGCCACTAAATGTACTAAATGAATGTACACTGGGTGAACTCGGGCAAATTCCTTAACTTCTCTGTGTTATGGCTCCTCATCAATAAAATGGGAATAAATGGACCTACCTTATAGGCACAGTTGTGAGGTTCACTGCTCACCGTAGGCTCAATGTAAGGGTTAGCTGCTACTAATCATTACTATTTAAGGAGCTTAGTTCACGACTATCAATTTGAGTTTTGTATGCAATTTAGTTCACGCAAGGAAGCATGTAGGACGGAGGGGAGGGAACTCATTATCTCCTTTCAGGGGAAAGGGCGGGCTTTGTTATTCTCAGTTCCCTAGTTAAAGCAAATCTGGTTTAAACTCCCGCACTTAGAGGGCGGAGCTGTAACAGCAGGAAGCATGGCAATCATTACCACCACCACCTGCCAAAGAGTCTCAACAGCCAGAGAAGCGAACAGGAAAACCCGGCACCGAATGTGATCTCAGCAAACTGAACGGCAACTTCCCTAGTTGAGCACCAAGGTGACTTGGGCAGAAATGGGCTGGGCAGCCGGGGTTGGGTGCTGGCACGAGAGGCGCGCAACTGGGATCAATGACTCTCCGACTCATCCTGGGGGCAGGGCAAACATGCCCACTCCCTGGTCGAGGAAGCGCATGCGCTTGGCTTCCACAAACAAGTGCTCCTAGGGTCCCAGGTGTAGGAGCCGCAGGCGGAGAGAAGAGAGGAAACTGGGGAAGAGAGTGGGTAAGAGAAAAGATAACGAGGACCAAGAAAAATGGGAGTTGTGAAAGGAGGCTGTGGGAGTAATAGTGTGGAAAGGGGACCGTGTGATGAGCACTGAATCACTTAGTGGGTCAAGTCTGTTCTCTGAAACACTACCTATAACGTCCCTCTTGTGCATATTGTTCCACAGCCCGCCCTGTTTAAGGTGTGTGGACGTCTTTCTAGGCCAGTACATATAGATGTACCTCATTCATTCTATTGGCTACATGGTATCCCATGTAAGGAGGTACCTACGTTATCCTTTCCCTATTAATGGACTTTTCTATCAATTTATATTTGGCCAATTATTTCTAGAGGCCTGAGGTACACAAATTTTGTGTTTGACTCCCACTTCTGACTTAGCTTTAGATGCCCGATCTACTCTTGGTGGAAGTTCTTGCCTGAGCTATTGGTTGTCATGCCAGGTTATCACCTCTGTGAGAATAATTGACTTTTAAGACAGAAATAAAAAGATTAGGAGCCAGACGATCTGGATTCAAAGTCTTGGCCCGAGTTCCTTCGAAGCCACGTGAAATTCTTAATCTCTCTGAAGTTCAATATCCACTTCTGAATAATGAAGGTGATGATAGTTATATCTACCTTACAAGTTGCTAGAAAATTTGAATGTACATGAAAAAACCACATTGTGGAAATGGTAAGGTCTCCAAAGATATTCTTTTCACAAGTAGTTGAAGTGTAAGGACCTCCGAGAGTCTGCCCCTTTATCCATGAACTTTCGCTTGGTACTTACCACTCTTCTGGCATTGCTTACTTATTGAGATTTACATGTTTGCTTTCTTCCCCCATTTAATCCATACTATTACTATCTGTTTTCCCGGGGAGGAAATATAGGCTTAGAGAGATTATAAATTGCTCCCTAGAGTCACATAGTAAGTGACAGAGCTGGGATCTGAGCCCAGGATCTAACTCCAGAGGCCTTGCTCATAACCACTTTGTCTATTCTCATACGACCTCAGGCTTCCCTGCCTACATCTGCTTGCTCTGATCCAGTGCCTCAAGGCCCACTGGTTTAATCCAAGTGGTCTCATCAGCTTCTAACATGGTTACACTTTATGAAGTACCTGTGTGCCAGTCATGTCCTGCTGTGTGGCATCTTATATTTTTGTTTTATTTTGCTGTTTGTCTTATTGTTGTCTTTTATTGAAGCAAGTATAAAAATAGTTGTTCTAAAATCTGGAAATTCCCTCAAAGACAGAAATGTCTTTACTTTTATCAGCCCTGAATATGGAGCTCCAGGAGGAAAGAGACCAAGTCTGTTTGCTGCCAAAGCCCAGGAGCTAGCACTGCCTAGCCTAAATAAGTAAATAAATGAATGAATAGTAAATAAATGAAATGTTTATAATTGGTTGAGGACTAAAAAAGGTGAAGCTCCAAGGTTTGGTCCTACACCTGGGGCAAAACCAACGTAGAGAAAATGTCTGCCAAGTGAAAGCACATACATAAAAGCACTTATAATGCCTGATATAAAGTAAGCATTTAGTCAGTATTTGTTATTATTGCTACATAAGTATAATAGGGATGGGGTGGTGCTTATAAGTAGCAGGTAGAAAATAGGAAGGCAAAAGAAAGAAAAAATGGAGCAAAATGATGCTGAACTATGGCTGCTTGTGAAGAGATGGCCAGTGAGGACTTCTCAAAGGCAGAAATGGGCAAAGGGCATTTAAGAACAGGGATACCTAATATTTGCCCTACTGTAACCCCACTAGTTTTGCCCTCAAATCTTCAGTAAAATTCTGCTCTACAGATGACCTAGTGCCAGTAGTATTTTGAAGAATTCAAGAAACTAGATGGTGTCCAATGTAGATGGTGTGTTGTAAATGGATCAGTCAGCAGAGACAAAGCAGTCAGCAGGTGTAAAAATAGTCATAGATTATAAGTCAAGAGGTAAGGTGTCCAAGAAACCTCAGAAATACTGGGGACAATACTGTGTTTTTTCTCATTTGATATAGGGTGGGGGTTCAAGACCATATCCATTAAGTCTTAAAGGATGAGGGACATCAAGACAGCTAAACCTTGAATTACAATTCTGTGGTTATTCTAAATAGGTTGTGTTTATGATATGGCCTCCCAGCTGGATCGCACATTTTTGCAACTAGAATCAATGAAAAATGAGTTGAAGTTGCATGGCATTTTTCTATGTATGAATGTCTTCTTTACATTAATTCATTGGAACTAACAATTTTTTTAGTATTTTTTTGGTCTCTCCCCTCCCCCAATGTCCATAAATAGTTTTATTGGCACCCCACCATGCCCACTCATTTACCTACTGTCTGTGACTGCTTGGGGCATAGTGCAGTTGCTACAGTAGAGACTATGCAAAGATGCAAACATTTACTATCTGACCCTTTATAGGAATGTGGAGAGCGGCTACAGTGTTTGGACAGGTTCAAGCCTCGGACTAATGAGAGGGCACGGTCCTCTCGTGGCAAAGCCACGTGCAAGTCCCAGCTTGGAGGGCAAAGCCCTCCCAGAACAAGTATAGCCAAAGGCTATAGTTGTAAGCTTTACCTTATGGTCCAAACCTGTGGTCCCAGGTGGCTAAGTGATATACGCTGTGGGAGATGCAGCAAGTGCTGCCAAAACAAAGCTTGATAGAGTTCTCAGGTGCATGAAATTGAGTAGATGCGAAACCCTCGAGAACATTGTAAACATCTTGACCATGCCCTTACTTTGCTTCATGGAATCTGGCTATAAAATAAAGACTCGGCTTGCAGGCTGTGGCACTGTCTCTCCATCCAAGAAGAGTGTCCTATCTAGCCCCAGCTTTATTCTCTTGTCTGTCTTCTTTAATCCTTCACTGCCCGACCCCCACCCCCCCCCCCTCAGGTTCACCCCTGGCCATGCTGAGCACGGCTCATAGGAAACTCTGTCACAGAGGATGAGGCCCTGGATACTAAAATGAGGCCCCTCTGTGGCCACTGTCTGGACCTCTTTCTAGCCACCTCTTTCTTCTGGCTCCTCCCACCTGCCTCTTTCCTTTGGCTACAAGCTCCCAACTATTCTGACTGTCCCACACCACATCCAGGAGAGTTTGTCTCCTTTGGTTTTAACAGAACTTTTTGTGGTAGGTATGATGAAATCACTCCCCCTGCCCTCCATTTTAATGCAGGAAATTCAGGTGGAGAGAGGTGTACTTGCCAGGCTATGTGAAAAGGACAGGGCTTAATAAGGCTTTCTATTATCTGGGTGAAATCTAATTTTCCAATCTCTTTCTTATCACTGTCTCATGCCACCCACCCATGTATGTAATTACCACACAGAACTACTGACTTTCCCTAAGAAATTGAAACTTAAGTGACTTTGAAAAAGGTACCTAACCTCTTGGAGCCTCTATTCTCACAGTTATAGAAATTAAGATAATAATGGCTTCATTGAAGGGTAGTAGAGATTAAATGTCTTAATGTTAAAGCACTTGGAACATAGAGATGCTTAAGGGATGTTCTCTTCTCTCCTGGGTTCCCTGGTTTTCTTTTGCATATATCCCACTTTAAAGTCCAATACTTTCTGCATAACTCTACCACATATTTCTTATATTTCTTTGCAACTTCGATGACACCTGGCTCCATGTTGCTGAACATGTCCCACTCCTCTCCTGGGACCACAGGTAGTCTCAGAAGGATGGGGCTACAGGCTGGATTAGGTCTGGTTGGTAGTTGTTGGGGGGTGACCTGAGGCATTTAGACAGGTGCCCATGCCATGTTTAAGGCACAAGTCCAAAGATCAGAACTGATAGAGCCAAATCTGTATTCAGGTAATTGGGGGTGATGTAGATCTGGGAAGGGGCAATTAGGTCATCAAATGGTTTTAATGCAAAGATGAGACTCTTATGATAAACATTTGTCATGGACAAAAAAGCATGATTTAGAAAATTTATTAGAAACCACCCATGTTACAGCTTACATTTTTCATTAGATTGAATAACTTCTACTAGTTTTATTTTTTAAAACTTAACTCTTGCTTCCAGAAAAGCAAAAGGTATATTTTTCAAAGCTCCAAATTCACTTTTTTCCGTCTCAAGGCTCATGTCTATTACATTTATCAGTACATAGATTTACCCTGACTGTAAAAATCCTCTCAATATATTTTAAGCAGGAATCAAAACAGAATATTGAAGCTGTTTTTATCACACAGAACAGCAGTTTCTTGGCTGAAATCATATTTCCACTTGTCAAGAGCTGTTGTACCCTCGAGGGAAGTAAACATTATGTCTGTAGCACTGAGTGCCTCACAGAGAAAAATGGAGAAGGGAGCCCTCTTTTTCATGGTGACAAGACTAAGATTTGAATTATTCATTAAATGAAGGATATTTATTTATGATTAACCTAGCTCAGAGGATGATGTAGCACATTTCCCAAGGAAAATATTAGCCTTCAGGTATTTGACATTTGAGAGTTCCTGTATTCATGGTTTCAGAAGCCAATCTATGACTCTGTGAATAGGAAAATGATCCCTCAGCTACATAGCTATAATTTATAGAACAAAAAACAATGTCAATTCATTTTCTTAGTGGATTTCAGAGACAAGTCAAATGTTTAAAAGAATATTTTAAGGTGGCTATACATGGAAAGCATTATCACTAGTCATATTTTTGTAAAGGCAAAATACTCAGCTTCAGTGCATAGCTGTGTGCTGCTTGGCTGGTGGCCACAACCATTGCGAATTTGTTGCAAAACCATTTGACTGCCTGGATGCCTCATCCCCGCTCCTGCTCATGCTGCTTTCGATGGACCATAGCCCATGGCATTGTGGAACCACTGAGATGTGTCTGGCTGTGTATCAGAGTGCTGACTGAATCTAGTGGTGTTTAACAAAGGCTCAGAAGGGATGGAGAAAATGCTGCTAACAGCCATGTCACATAATAATCACACACAAAAATTTCATTTAATTACTATTGCTAATAATAGCTAACATTTGCTAAGTACTTACTAAATGCCAGGCACTGGGTACTACTTGACTGAGTCCTCACAAAAACTCTATGAAGTATCCTTTAGTCATAAAGCCACAGCCTCTGTTGCAATCTGGCCCCCACAAACTGAGAGGCCCCCACATGTAGTACTGACTAGGCAGAAGGACTGAAGCACTTGAAAAATGTCTAGAATGGAATACAGAGGCTCTAGCTTCCCAAGAAGCTACCTGGAGGGACTAGGTCATATAATCTATAAGTGTGGTGAATTACTATCCGGGGTGGAATAAAGCTTAACCAATGAGAGACAGAGACAGAAAGAAGCCAACATTGCTCACTCCTCCTCCTGTGTGATAGATGGTTCTAGGAGGCAGTAGCTTCATAAGTTCTTTCTGGAGATGTCCTGGAAGTTCAAGTAATCATCTTTGTTTGTAATGAAGCTATGGCCATCTGGGTAACACATCTCTCATGTTTTTTTCACTTTTTTCCTGCCTCACTTCCCTTTTCTCTCATATTTTCTTCCCTGGAATTTCACCCATCAATAAAGCATTAATACATAATCTTTTGCTTCCAGCTTTGTTTTCTTGGATCCTCAGTTAAAATGATAGTCCCAGGAGTGGACTTTAAGAGTAGACCCTCAGAATAGGATTGTGGAGTTGAATAGTCCACATACCTGAAGGCAGAAGCATGGTTTTCCTCATGGTAAGTAGATAACACATAATCCCTGCTCAGCAGTGGCATCATAGTTACTAAAGCTTTCATGTACAGTTAACTGGGATGAGGTGCAGGTGTGAGATAAGGCATTGGGATACTGACTAGATGCTGTATTTGATTGGTCTGGGAAAATCCTATCTAATAAAGACAGAATATGCAAATTGACCATAACTCCAAGACAAAGATGGTGACGCCTATAGCCAATAAGGAGGGAATATGCAAATTGACGTGACAAGGTGAGAGGAGGAAAGGCGGCTCCAGCCGGAGCGAAGGTGGTGCTAGCAGCCAGGGGAAGGAAGGCCTATTCTTGCACGAATCTTTGTACATCAGGCCTCTAGTGATAATAATAATAATTGCAGAATAGACTATTTGCTTTTGACAGCATTTGTAAGCCTTGCAAAAGGAAAACAATAGCAGCCATTGCCAATTTAGAAACACTATGAAAGCCATAGGACTATGAAAGCCATAAGCAGTCATAAAGGAGACTCCCATCTCTTATAACAGTAAATCAGACACTGTTGAAAAGTAGTTTCAGGGTCCATAGTGGCAGAGTTGCAAGAGATTGAATTCATAGCTTCAATAGGTCTTCCATGTTGAAGTCTTTCCCAGATAGGAAAAATGTGATACATTAGGCCTGGGCAAGAAATATTTGGGTGCATGAGCCTAAGAACATTGAGCTCATAATTGTCCCTAGGTCTTTTTGGCCAGAAGAAGCTGTCCATTTCCTCCTGACAGAAGAAAACAGCCTTCCCTTGCCTGGAGACCATATATGAACTACCCTGAAATAGATTCATTGCAAGATAACTCCTGTTTTCCTCATGACATGCCTCCATCACCCTTTTTTGCCTACAGGTTGATAACCAGTGACAGAGCTCTGCACAGCCTGAGCAGAGAAGTACAGGTCCTGCTCCAAATAGAATTTGCCTACAAGATAACTATAGGACCTGAGAATATGTGGGGATCAGAATACTATAAGAAGGAACTTGAAAAAAGTCAAGCAGAGTCAAATTTGAAGAAACTTTGGTTCCAGGTAGGATAAAAAATAATCTCTGATGTTACATTCTCTTGAATAATGTAGGTTGTAGGAAAATAATCCAGGAGTGAATCTCCCAACTAAACTGTTTAAACCTGTAATATTTTTTAAATTCAATAATTCCATAGAAGGGTGTCTTAACTGACCTCCAAATGTATTCAGAAATGGGCAGTTTAAAGAACCAGTGGGAACCGGACCACCTTGGTAAGCCCCATGCATGAATTGATATGCACGAGAACTATTATTTTTTTTTTAATTTCTTTATTGATTACGGTGTTACATATGTGTCCTTATTCCCTCATTACCTCCCTATTCCCCCCTCATGCCCTCACCCCCCTGTTGTCTGTGTCCATTGGTTAGGCTTATATGCATGCATACAAGTCCTTTGGTTGATCTCTCCCCCTTACCCCCACCCTCCCCTACCTTCCCTCTGAGGTTTAATTGTCTGATCGATGTTTCTCTGTCTTGCACGAGAACTATTATTGTTTTGACTAATGAAATAAAATTCATATGGACTTTTATTGTTTTGGTAGGAGTTTGGGGCAGGTGTGCCAGTGATGAAGAGTAAGAAAGAAAGGAGACATAGAATGGGACTTATCCATCAGCTAGATCCAGTGGTCTCATTTTGAGCTACTTTGGAAAGAAGGTTTAGTTTTAGAAAGAGAAAAATCTCTATATTTACAAAAACCTTTGAGACTGGAACTATATTCCAAAACTCAAGGGAAAAAAATATAGCCATAGAGCTGGGGAACAGACCATTTATTTCCTCCCTTTCTCCCCTGCCTCTGTATAGCCTTGGGACCACCATCATAAGTCTAAGTGACTATTGTGTCTAGAGGAATGTCATTCTCACAGAGGGCACTGGTAATATAAATGATAGCCAAGCCTCTCCACAAAAGGGAGCTGGAGCAAGAGAACTCAAGACCCTTGGGAACACTCACCAAAAATTGGGTGAGATTTTGGTATTAGATGCTGAGGTCCCAAGGTATGATCAACCAAATAATGGTCTTCCAAAGATGTCTATGTTCTAATTCCTGGGATTTGTGAATGTTACCTTACATGGCAGAAGGGACTTTACAGATGTGATTAAAGTTAAGAACCCTGGAAGGGGGAGATTATTCTGAATTATCCCAGTGGGCCCAATGTAATCAAATGAGTCCTTAAAAGTGGGCCTTTCCTGGCTGTGGTCAGAAACAAAGAGATGTAACAACAGAAGAAGGGTCAAAGAGATTCTGCCTTGCTGGTTTTGTAGATGAAGAAAGAGGGCATGCAGCAAAGAATTTGAGTGGCTTCTAGAAGCTGGAAAAGGTTAAGAAAAGGGATTCTCTCCTAGAGAGACAAGAAAGGAACATATCCCTGTTGACACCTTGATATTAGTCCAATTCGACCTGTGTTGCACTTCTGACCTACAGATTTGTAAGATAATCAGTTGTGTTGTCTTAAGCTACTAAATTTGTGGTATTTTATTACGGCAGCAAAAGAAAACTAACACACAAGTTCATTAATGTAGTGGACAAAAGGTCTCATCATTTGGGATTGATGCCAATGTGATTAAAGGCATGAATCCTTAGGTCGTGAGCAGGACAATCCTACATAATAAAAGGGTAATATGTAAATTACCATCACTCCGCTACACCCACGATTGGGCCAGCGGGAGGCGCAGGGGGCGGGACTCGGGGTGGCCGGGGTGGCTGATTGGGCCGGTGGGACGCTGAGCTTGCGTCGCCAGCGGCGGCGCGAGCTTGGCGACACGAGCTCAGCGTCTGCGCCATGGCTGTGCTGCGGCACAGAAGGGGCCTCTGGGGCAGTGAGCCCACGTCCTGCTGCGGACCATCAAAAGCGGGGAGTGAAAGCGGGGAGCTGGCTGTCTGTCCGCTCCGGCACCAGGCCTTTTGAAAGCCTCCGGAGGCTTTCGAAAGGCCTGGTGCACCAGCGGAAAGACAGCCAGCTCCCCCGAGATCGAAAGCAGGGAGCTGTGTGTCCGCTCCAGCACCAGCGGACCCCCTGCCATCAAAAGCGGGGAGCAGGCTGCTAGCAGTGTCTGCGGAGCATGCTAGGCTTTGTGAGGCAGTGGATATGGCCTGGATGGCAGGTTAGGCCTAGGGGACCCTACACATGCATGATTTAATCATGCACTGGGCCTCTAGTTAAAAATAAATGTAAAGCTAGACACACTATAATGAAACTTCAGATCTTCAAATACAAAGAGTAAATTTTCAATGGAAGAAAGTACAAATCAACTGCAAAGAAACAACAAGTACACTGACAATAAACTTATTCATAATTAGAGACCAAAATATAATGGAATAAGTTCTTCAAAGTACTGAGGAAAATAATGGACGATCTAGAATTCTATCCCTAGCTAAGCTGGAGGGCTAAAGATATTTTCAGTCAAAGAAAGACTGAGAATTTTCCATTCATATATCCCTGAAAGAGCAACTAAAGGAAGTTGATAATTCTGCCTTACTTGCTAATGCTCTTTTGTGAATGGTGTTTCACTTGGAGAGTTCAAAAGGCTGAGGAGTCAGCTGATATACAACTTATAAGCATAAAGAAAAGCATTCGATTTTTTTAAATTTAAAGATTTTAAAATTGATTTTTAGAGATAGAGGAAGGGAGAGGGAGAGAGAAACATCAATGTGAGTGAAACATGGATCAGCTGCCTCCTGCATGTCCTCTATTGCGGATTGAGCTTGAAACCCAGGGATATGCTCTGACCGGGAATCAAACCAGCAACTTTTTGGTGCATGGGACAATGCCCAACCAACTGAGCCACACCAGCCAGGGAAACCTTCAATTCTATAACAGAAAATACATTTCTTCTACATTCATTAGCTACCGTTTAAAAATATTCTTAAAATGCTGGCTTGGAGGATGACAAATTATTAGCCAGACCACACAGGTGCTATCAACCCTGGTCATGGGATGCACAATGTTAATGTCATGTATTAAAGATCATAAAATTGGCATTTCAGGAATCCTAAGGGAGATATTTAAAAAAGGGAGGATCTGGAACGTAATAGATTATTTTTTTTCTGATTTCCCTCTCCATTTTACTTTACTTTTTATTTTCAAAATAATTTTTAAAAATTTAATGCATAAAAGAGACTACCTTCATTCCACCCATTTAAACTGATAAATATCCCCCCACAGTAAATAATTAGGAAACTGAACAAAATATATGAAATGACTGTTTTCAGACATTACATAATAGTCAGTGAAGTACTGTGACCCCTGAGATAATGGAAGCAAGCAAATGGGCCCTGAATCAATCTTCCCTTAATATTGTGCTACCCAGAAAGAGTCATAACCTTTGTGGCCAACCTTCTTGCAGAAGAAGTAGGGCTCACTTGCTGTTTCTACTTAACCAAGTGCAATCTACTAGTAATTATTATCATAACCACTAATAAGGGGATTTCATAATTTCATAAATGTGTTTGCTAAAATAATCAATGAAAACCTAATTGTTAGTTACAATGTATACACACTTACCAGTCCTTATTTGATTTGTCAGAAAGACCCTTTCCTTTTAAGTGTATAGTGTAGTAGTGATAACTTTATGCACATTGTTAAAAAATTCTCTAGGGGAGAACCAAGATGGGTGGCATAGGTAAATGCCTCTACTTGCTGCCTCCCACAACCACATCAAAATTATAACTAAAATACAGAACAACTATCATCCAGAACGGCCAGAAAGCTGGCTGAATGGAAGTTCTACAACTGGAAAAGTAAAGAAGAAAGCACACTGAGACTGGTAGAAGGTGCAGAGGCCCGGAATGGGCTGGTCCAGACCCAGGTGTGCCGCTTTTTTAATCGGGAGGGAGATCGCCTCTGTGGAGGCCACCCAGAGGAGCGAGGGGCCCCAGCCCCACACCAGACCCCCAGCCCAGGGTCCCAGAGCTGGGGAAAGAAGTCCCTATGGCCAGTAAGAACTACGGACTATAAAAACCAGCGCAGATTGGGGCTGAGTGACACACAGCTGGAGACCCAGCTGCTCCTCTTAAAGGCCGGCACCATGAACTGAATTTACAAGCTCCCACTTCCTCTGAGCTCCAGTGCCGGGCAAGGCTCTGGGGGACACAGACATATACAGGGAGAAACTGGACTGTCTGGCATCGGGGCAGGAACTCGGGGGCGGCTTTCTTCCAGACGGAGGTGCTTGCAGCAATCATTGTTCCTGTGCTGGGACCTCCCCAATGCAGGGCTGACTGGCAGCCATTTCTGTTTGCTCTGCCCTGGTGATTCCCTAAGACCCGCCCCACCCAATTTTCAACCCTACCCAAGCTGTGCGCAGCAGCTTTTGCATATGAATGGTCTGTCCTTTTTCAGGCTAAAAATCTGTCAAACAAGCTGTAGCTGGGTCAGGAAGCCCCAAAGCTATCAATAAAAGGCCCAAAGCAGGCACCATCATCAGCCTGCCTTGCTTCACAGCTGGGCCTTGTCTAGGCACTTCCAAACCTGATACAAAGAGGAGGAATCTGCAGATCTCTCTGTATCTCCTGTTGAATGGCCTCAGGCAGTGGCTGACTTTGCACCTCCCTGGAGACCCAAGAGCCAGTATATCCAGTGGTCAGTGTGAGACCATAACAGATTACAACTCTTCACATCCATAAGCAACACACTCTAGGGGCAGACTCAGTGAGCACCAAAGCCCCACTGAAGCAAGTCCTGCCCCATAAGGGTGTCTCCTGCACAGCAGTTCTCCCACTATAGTTGCAGCTGGTCTCCACAGCCAATTGGCCTGGATGTCAATTCCTCCCAGTTACACCAACAGCAATCAAGGCTTAACTACAATAAAACTGTGCACACAGCCCACAAGGTGTGCACCAAGAGTGTACACCTCAGGTGACTGGGGAGGCTGAGCCACTGAGCCCTATAGGACAGCTACTACACAAGGCCACTCTATCAACTCAAGGAGACTTAGCAGCTACCCAATACATAGAAACAAACACAGGAAAGAAGCCAAAATGTGGAGACAAAGAAACATGTCACAAATGAAAGAAATGGAAGAAAGCAAACTACTGAATATAGAGTTCAAAACCACAGTTATAAGGTTACTCAAGAATCTTCTAGAAACCTCCAAGGAACTTAGTGAGACCTTCAAGGATCTTAGTGAGAATGCCAAAAAAAGGAAAAAGGACCAGTCAGAAATTAAGCATACACTGACTGAAATAAAGAATAATATACAGGGATTCAACAGTAGACTAGAGGATCCTGAGAATCAAATCAATGATTTGAAATATGAGGAAGCAAAAATCACCCATCCAGAAGAGCAAAAAGAATTTTAAAAAAATATGAAGATAGTGTAAGGAACCTCTGGGACAACTTCAAGTGTACCAATGTCCAAATTATGGGGGTGCCAGAAGAAGAGAGAGAGCAAGATATTGAAAACCTATTTGAAGAAATAATGACAGAAGACTTCTCCTACCTGGTGAAAGAAATAGACAAGTTCAGGAAGCACAGAGAACCCCAAACAAAAGGAACCCAAAGAGGACCATACCAAGACACATCATAATTAAAATGCCAAGAGCAAAAGACAAAGAGAGAATATTAAAAGCAGCAAGAGAAAAACAGTTAGTTACCTACAAAGGAGTGCCCATATGACTGTCAGCTGATTTCTCAGCAGAAACCATGCAGGCCAGAAGGGAGTGGCAAGAAATATTCAAAGTGATGAATAGCAAGAACCTACAACCAAGATTACTCTACCCAACAAAGCTATCATTTAGAATTGAAGGTCAGTTAAAGAGCTTCACAGACAAGAAAAAGCCAAAGGAGTTCATCGCCACCAAACCAGTATTATATGAAATGCTGAAGGGTATTCTTTAAGAAGAGGAAGAAGAAGAAAAAGGTAAAAAATATGAACAACAAAGTGACAATAAATACATATCTATCAACAATTGAATCTAAAAATCAAATGAATAAAAAATCTGGTGAACAGAGTAAACTGGCAAATGGAATAGAATCAGGGGCATGGAAATAGAAAAGACTGATCATTCTCAGAGGGAAGGGGTGTGGTGGGGTGCGGGAAGAGATTAGACAAAGATCTTATATGCATGTATTGCATTACCTATGGACACAGGCAATAGGGTGGCGAAGGCCTGGGGTGGGGTGGGAACCAGGTGGAAGGGAGCTATGGGGAGAGAAAAGACGGACATCTGTAATAATCTCAACAATAAAGATTAATAAAAAAAATTCTCTAGAACATTTTCATCTTGCAAAACTGAAATTATACTAATTGAATAACAATTCTTCTTTCCTCCTCCCTCTAATCCCTGGCAACCACCATTCTACTTTCTGTTTCTATGAGTTTGACTATTTTAAATACTTCATGTAAGTAGAATCATACAGTATTTGCCCTTCTGTGACTGGTTTATTTCACTTAGCATAATGTCTTCAAAGTTCATCCATGATGTAGCATAAAACAGATTTCCTTCTTTTTTTAAGGCTATTAAAATAATATTCCATTGTATGTATTTACCACATTTTTAAAAATATGTTTTTACTGATTTCAGAGAGAGGAAGGGAGAGGGAGAGAGAAATAGAAGCATCAATGATGAGAGAGAATCATTGATGGGCTGCCTCCTGCATGCCCCCTACTGGGCATCGAGCCCACACGTGGACATGTGCCCAGACTGGGAATCAAACTGTGACCTCCTGGTTCATGAGTTGACACTCAACCACTGAGCCATACCAGCCGGGCGCTCCTGAGTCATTTTTTGATAATCCAGTCTGACCAGGGAGTCACTTCCATCTTCCTTTTTCCATCTGCCCATGCTGGATGACCAAGAGCTGGGAGGGGAGACCTCCCAGACCCCAGCCAGCTCTGCCCCATCCTTGGAACTGGTCTTTTTCTCTTTCCCTTCTGCCAGCCATCTCCCCACTAGCATTCAGTCAGCACACTTTAACTAAGGTGTGTGTGGTGTGTTGTGTTTTTTTTTAAGTTTTACAAATGAAGAAAGTGATGTTCAGAGAGGTTAAGATGCTTACCTAAGATCATCCAGCTAGGGCGTGGTAGAGCCAGGACTTACACAGTCTCTGTCTCTACAGGTAGTGCCCTGCATCTCCATCAGTGAGGCTCAGGGCACTACACTCACTGGTTTCCAGTCTCCTCTCCCACTACATCCCTCTGACCTCCTGAGACTGCTAGTTAGTGCTCTGACTCTCTAGTGCTTTCATTTTTCCACCCTTGTCGGTGCCATTTCCTAAGTCTGGAAGGACACTTTCTCATTTCTCACTATAGAAATCTTACTCAGCTTAAAGCTTGCTTGGCTCAAGTATAAATTATTATATTAGAACTGCAGAAGAATCAGGAGGAATAATGTTAACATTACTAAAATCATGAGTGAACATAGACTGTTTACCAGCTTCTACAATATTAAAAGAAGGGGATATGCCATGGAGCTTCAAGAAGAGAGTTTCGGGACACGTAAGGGAAGATCACATGAAACAGTGATTGGTAAACTAATGGAACTTGGTATTCAAGGGGTGATAAAGCTGGAAGATCACCAACTGACATTTATTGAGCGTTGCCTCCAAGCCAAGTCTCAGGAGATAAAATGAGGAGCTAGCTTACTGTTTAATTATAGAAACATGTGCTTAAGTACACAATTACAATACAATGTGACGTGCTGAATCCAACTAAAGAAATCAGGGAAAGCTCCTTAGAGGTGATGATGCACTTTCTATTGAAGAAGGAACAGGAATTTCTCAGATAAGTGGGAGCAGGGAGTGAGAAAGATATCTCGGGCAGATTGAGCAGCAGTGCAAAAGCATGGCAACATGAGAGTATGAAGTGTGAGTTTGATATTACTAGAGCAAAGGTGAGTGTGTGCATGTGTGTAAGTAATGCACTTATTATCATTATTATTATTAATCCACACCTGCAGACATGCTTTTATTGATTTTAGAGAGAGAGGGAGAGGAAGAGAGAGAGACATTGATGTAAGAGTTAAACATTGATCAGTTGCCTACCACTCATGCCCCAATTGGGGGTTGAACCCACAATCTGTGTATGTGCCTTGACCCAAATCAAACCCAGGTCTTTTTGGTGTACAGGACAATATTACAATTAATTGAGCTACACTGGCCAGGGCAGTCATGTACTTATATGTGTGTGAATATGAGATAGTCATGAAGTGTAACTGGGTGAAGAGAATTATAGGAAATAAGGCTAGGAAGGAGTTTAGCTTTTTTCTCTATAATTCTGAGAGATGAATGATCAGATTTTCTTTTTGGAAAGATCAGTGTGGATGGTGAATTAGAGGTGGTTGAGACTAGAGGTAGGGATTCCATCAAGAAGTCTGCTACAGTAGTTCAAGTGAGAGCTGATGAGGGCTGGCCTGGTAGACACTGTGGTGCCCTGCCCAGATCTTTCACCAGGCTGGAGCCCAGCCCTCATCCCCAGCAGTGACTGTGGATGCTGTGAATGGCTCACAGCTACCCCTTTCTCCAGTGAATTACCCACATTGACTGTGGCCACCTTCCCCAGGAAGTTATGACACCCTCTTCAACCACTGCCCTCAGTCAATATCTATTGCGGGGGGGGGGGGGGGGCGGTATTATAAGAGATTGGCCCCCTTGCCTCAAGGGGGTATAATTCTGCTCTGTGGTTAATGCTTCAGATCCCTTACCTGTGGACCAGACCAGGCTAGACTTTACCTGAGACTACATCTTTGTTAGGTAGGTCCTTTTCCTTTCCTTAGTCTGTTTCTCTCCCTCCCTCGGGTGTTTCTCTTGAAACTTGCTCCCTCAATAGATCATATGCAATCTAAATCCTCTTGAGACTCTGCTTCTAGGCAACCTGACAACCAGTAGTAACTTTAGTAGGAGTATGGAGATGCCTGATACACTGACCCAAGTAGAATCAATACAATTGACCACTAGTTAGATGAGTCAGAAGGAAGAGTAAAGGGAGGAAGGGATCTGGAATGTTCTCTAATTATGGCTTGATTCTAAAAGGATATTTACTATTCATTCAGAGAAATATGGAGTAGTTCTGGGGGGTGGGGGGGAGGCATGAGGGAAGTTATAAGTTAATTCAATTTTGGACATGCTGGGTTGGAGATAGCTGTGGGACACCCAGAACACTCAAGAGATGAAGAAGCTAGTTGGGATGTATTTATTTATTACTATTTTATTTATTTTAGAGAGAGAGAAAAAAGAGAGAGAGAAAGGGAGAAACATGGATATGAGAGAAAAATATCGACCAGTTGCCTCTTGTACGCACCCCAACCAGGGATTGAACTCGAAACCTGGGTATGTACCCTGACCGGGAATCAAATCCTTCACCTTTTGGAGTATGGGATGATGCCTCAACCCACTGAGAACACAGGCCAGAACAAAGGAGGTTGGGATTTAGAATTTGGAACAGGAAGTCAGAACTGGAAATCTAGAGTTGAAAGTTAACAGCAAATAAATGGCAGTCACAGCAGAGGTATTATGTTTACAATCCTGATTCCATACAGGGAAAGTTATAGGATGCTGTCCTGTTGAATTTGCAGGTTAATACCAGGGAAGGCAATCCAGTTCACCAAATGAGTCCTTTTGGCCCATTCTGAGCTGAATAATCTTGACCTGGCCTTAAAAAAACAAACACATTTTATTTTTATTGTGGATCTGTGTCATCATTAGGGCCAAAGGTAGTAAAATAATTATATAAAAATAACCAATTTTTTGTTCACAATGAGTTGTAGTCACATCACTGATGCATACTATGACCAAATGAACAAAACACAAGAGTGTTTCATACTCACTTCCTTCAGAACCACAATTAACTGTTTACCTAAAGCTCCATAAAGAAGGCATTAACATCCAGAATCTGAAAGAATGACTATTTTTACCCAATCAACCAGACATTAAGCCTGGGTCTTCTCTCCCTCAAAAGTAAAGGAACCCAAGGATACCTCACTTAACTTTTAGGATGAAGACCCACCATAGAAATTACAAAGCATGAGCTAAATTACAACAAAGCCGGGGGAGTGAGTTTCGCAGCAGGTGCAGAGTTAAGTATGAAGCATGGGGAAAGAAAGAAAGAGAACTAATTCTAACACATTTTACAGAGTTCCTTACTGGTATAATTTGAGGTATGAAAGGTTAAATACATTTTTTATTCACTTAGTCATTGCTGAAGGCTTCACCTCCACTTACTTAGCAAAACATACTGATATTAATCGGAACCACTATGTCATCCTTTGCTTTTTCATTTCAGTGCTTCTCTAAAGGGCACATTTTCCAGTGCCTCAGTGGAAAAGTTCAGTGTTCAAGTACACCATTGTGTGTAAGAAAGATTGGTTCACTTCTTTACCATTCTTTATTCAGACTACCTCTTTGTCCGCAAAGCTAGTTGAGTTCCTGCTCTACAATCAACTCACCAAAATCTTTAATAGAAAATGATTAGGCTAGTTCACTGTATCCTAATAATGAAAACTTACTGAACAATATTGGAAATTGCCCATGGGACTTACCTGAACTTGGATTGGAAATAATAAATATCACTATATCAAATAAACTTAGCATTTTTGTTCCTGGCAGTCATTCTATAAATATGATGTAAGGTGGTATATGTGTGGTATGGTGAGGAAAGGTACTTGTGGAGAAAAGCTCTATTTCTGGAAATTTTGAGCTGAGATTTATGTGACTACTCAATCATTTGAAAGGTGCATATAAATTTAAGGGGCAGGGCCCCCACCCTACATTTGCATAGCCGTTACACATCTCTTTAAATATATTAATACAGAATCAAAATACTTTTGCCGAAACCGGTTTGGCTCAGTGGAAAGAGCGTCGGCCTGAGGACTGAAGGGTCCCAGGTTCGATTCCGGTCAAGGGCATGTACCTTGGTTGCGGGTACATCCCCAGTAGGAGGTGTGCAGGAGGCAGCTGATCGATGTTTCTAACTCTCTATCTCTCTACCTTCCTCTCTGTAAAAAATCAATAAAGTATTTATTTTAAAAAAATACTTTCTACTTACAAACTCCTAAGGGATATCCTGCTCCTTGAAGGTATTTACTATGTTTTAGTATTAAAGAGCCATGTTTTTCCCATTTTAATAAAGGATCATTTAATAGTTTTTTTCCTTTAATATTTTAAAAAGTTAGCTTTAAATAATGATTTCAAAAGACCCACACACTGTATTACACACTTAATGAAATCACATCTTTCAACTCACCAAGCTCAGAGAACACAGCGCCAAAGCAAAGAATCTCTTGGCCTTCTCCATCCTCACCCCTCCTTCTCCATGTTTTCTAACCCTGGCTCCGTGGAAGACTTGACTCTGCTTCTTGAATTGTGAATTCATCCTAGCCCCGGAGGCAAGTGCTTACAGTGGTTTGGAGCGGCTCAGAGAAGTCTCACTGCCTGGGTTCTAATCCCAACTGCCACTTAATAGCTGCTTTAATAGCGGATCGTTAGCAAGATACTTAACCTCTTGGTAACTTAGTTTCCTCACTTGTAAAATGGGGATAATATACATCTACCTTGCGGAGAAATGAGCTCCTTCTTATAAAGCGTCTATGATAGTGTTTACTATTATTATTATCATGGAGCTCAGTGCATGGCTAAGGATCAGTTTGTTGGACTTCTTTAAAAGTTTGGCCAACATATGTGAACAAGCAGGAAATTTGAAGAGCAAGGGCCAGCTTTCCGATTCTGATTCGGTCTCCTATTTAAAGGAAATCTGGGCGCAGCTCTCCTCGCAGGGAACTTCGGGATGCTACAACCACCGCTGGTAGAACGGACTGAAAAGCTGGGAGAGGCGCGGCGCGCGGGGACAGAACCGGGACCAGACCAGGTCAGGCGTGAGACAGACACTCGCGGGGGGGTCCTTCCAGGCGAGGGGCGGGAGTCGGCTGCACGTCTGGGTTGGACAGAAAGAGCTGCCAATCCTGCGAGGCGCACCGTGGGGACCAATAGCTTTCTCACTCCGCCTTCAGAGGGCGGGAGAATCGGGGCCTCCTTAAGGAGGGCGGCGCCTCTAGTACCTCAGGCTTGAATCCTGGCGGGGTCGTCGACGAGCCTCGGCCCGCTAGAGCAGGGTGAGCGCGGGAAAGGCGTCCGAAAGAGGCCAGGGAAAGGGGCAGAAACGGTAAAGAAGGGAGACACGACCATCAGAGCTGAGAACTAGGAAGCCGTGAGGCCGAAAGGGTGGGCGCGTAGGAGGGCCTGGAGAAACGTGAAGAGGGGAGGAGGTGGCGGGGGCGTGGGAGGGGCGGCGAGGTGAGGAGACCTGGGGACGCGGAACGGAGAGTGCAGGCGGGGCACTGAAGAGTCGGATAACCCACTGGAGTAAGGGAGGCCCTAAGAGTTCATCCCAAGTGGGGCAGTAAAGCAAAGCCTGGGGAATTTGGGAGTCAGAGCTCGGTCTGCGCCTGGCGGATCTCCACGGTAGCCCCCCTTCGGCCTCAGTTGGCCTGCAGATTAACCTGAGGGTGGACGCGGCGTCTGGCCTTTTAAGTCGGGGCTGATATTGGGAGTTTCCCTCGGTCCCTTTGAGCGGGACCGTCATTCTTCCCAAAGGACTGGACCTAGGCAGCCTGATCAGCAGATTCAGCCTGTAAGTTACCGCCAGATCACTCACGCCCTCCAGTTTTGAGAAAGGAGCATCTCTCTTTTCACCTCCGCCTTTGCACCGGCTCCTCCGGCACATTCTCTGACATACACTCCCTGGAGACAGTTTCCACGGATTTACTGCCACCTTTCTGATGAATTTTCTTTCATTGACTTTCATGTTAGACTATTTTCTGTGGTAGTACATCCTCCCATTCCACCTCCACCTGTCCTTGAGCTCTAGACTCACAGGTAGAACAGGTATGGGGCTTTCAAGAAAATCTAGTAGAGACCCTCCCCCATTTTTAGGTGAATTAAAAACACTGAGACTCCGAAGGGTGAAAGTGACATGGATTGAAACCTTAGTAGGCACCAAAAGTCATCCTTGTTGATTTCTAATTAAGCACTAGCATTGGAAGACCTGCCTTAAACCAGATGTCAAGACCTCATAAATATCTCAACTTTGCCTTTCCACCTCTTAAGAGGTAACTGAGATTCTGTCCAAAGTTAGTGCTCTCCCTCACTTCAGTAAGAATAAACTCAGCTTTGTTTTATCAACAGGTTGTTTTGGTGACATATTGGTGGAGCTAAAAGAATCACCTCTCAAAAAGTAGTACAAAATAAAACAAATAAAACCAGGGAGGGAGGAAAAGGATTGGAAAATTAAAAGATCAATTGAGAAGTTCTAACATACAAATTTTAGGAATTACAAAAAGAACAGAGAAAATTTCAAAGAAATAATTCAAGAAAATTTTCTAGAACTGAAGGACATGTACTTGTAGAAGGAAGACATGATGGATCAAAGGAGACATATCAAGGTTAAAATCATAAAATTTCAGAAAAATTTGAGATACAGAAGACAGGAAGTTCTTGGTTGCAAGCCGATAAAGATTATTGCCACCAGAGGGCAGTAATGTCTCAACGGCTCTATAAGGGGTGTGTGTGTGTGTGTGTGTGTGTGTGTGTGTGTGTGTGTGTGTTTCCATAAAATTTCATCTCTTTCCAGAGCTCTAGAAAGAGTTAGGCTCAGTTTGAATACATTCCATCTAGCCACACTTGATCAAAGCTCTCACTCTGATTTTTTGCCTAAGAGGTTCTGCTAACAGGTCACCATACAATCAGCCTGAAGGAAGAAAAGACTCAGTTCTCATTGAGGAATTGGCTCCTGTGGCCCGGGGGAGTGGGGAAGGAGACACTTAAGAGAATGGACTCTGAACTATAATTGTCTGCTGTGGACATGACTTCTGTCATGCAGGGATTCTACAAACCATTCATTCTCACGATAACTTATTGTACTGTGCTAGGCACCAGGAACACCCCAGTTAAAATCAGACATGGTCTTTGTCTTCACAAAGCTTACATTTTGAGGGAAGAAATATGCAGTATACTAGTTGAAAAAAAAAATATAGATGGAATTTGATAGAGGTCAGGGTGGAAGTAAGCAGACCAATTAGGAAGCTATTGCAGATGTCCAGGTAAGCGATATAGATGAGTTGGATTAGAGCAGGGGCAGGGAACCTTTTTTCTGCCAAGGGCCATTTGGATATTTATAACATCATTAATGGACCATACAGAATTATCAACTTAAAAATTAGCCTGCTATATTTGGTCAAAGATTTAATTAACTCACGCCCTAATGCCTTGACAGGGCCAGATCAAATGATTTCCTGGGCCTTATACTGCCCACAGGCCAGACATTCCCCACCCCTGGATTAGGGTGATGGTAGGGGAAAGATAAATAGATGAATTTAAGATATACAGGATGGGGCAATAGTAGATTTACAGTTGTGAATACATGAAATCGTTTATTCTTGTATTATTAATTATTGTATTATTTTCCATACGAATAATTGTAACCCTGCTTTTGCCCCACCTTGTATTGGAGGTCGAATGAACAGGTCATTGTCTAAAACTGGGAGGTTAGAGCATTAACCTCTGGACTGAGCAAGTGGATGGGTTGCCATTATCTTAGGTGGAGGAGGTGTGGAGAGAAAGGTTTGGGAGGAGGGGATGGTGGATAGAATCAATCAAGAGTTCAGTGAGGAACATCAATTAAATTGGTTTTTCTCCCCACTTATTTGAGTTCTGGTGAATATTGCTGATCCAGGCTAGGATGGGGTTTGTTCCGATCTACTGCACAATAGAATGGCTTGGTTTGACATCCTTGGTTTAAACTGACTCACATTTGGCATTAAGTTAAAAATTGCTATTAATTCAGTCCCCTACAGAGCTGTAGCAAAATCAGCTTAAATTTGCAGTGTTGTTTTTTTTTCCTCCCATGATGGCCATTTGAGAGTTAAAGAGAACAGGCCACGTTTTTCAGTGTTTTCATTTGTACCCTAGAGATTGAGTAGTTCTGTATTGTGCCCATAGTTAACAGGTACCTCAGTCACCTTCTTTGACTCATTGCATTCTCTTTGTACCCATTTGTTTGGACCTTTGGACTGTGCTGTTTTGAGGGTAAGAATTGTATCCTTTTAAACTTTATACTTTTATATAATTCAGAACAGTGTTTTATAGATTAACTAAAAGCCCAGTGCATGGATTTGTGCACGGGTGGGGTCCCTCAGCCTGGCCTGCGCCCTCTTGCAATCCAGGACCCCTCGGGGGATGTAGCAGTGCCAAAGTGGCAGGCGGCCAGGGAGGAGTTCCAGCTGGGGCAGGCGCAGCTCTGTAGCTCATCCCGGCCTGCCACCGCTGCCCAGTAGCACTGCCAGGGAGGCAGGAGAGGCTCCCACCGCCGCTGTGCTCACCAGCCATGAGCCCAGGTTCTGGCTGAGCAGCGCTCCCCTGTGGGAGTGCACTTACCACCAGGGGGAAGTTCCTGCATTGAGCATCTGCCCCCTGGTGATCAGTGTGCGTTATAGCGACCGGTCATTCGGTCACAATGGTCGCTTAGGCTATACCCCTTCAAATGATAATTTATATATAAGAAGAAAAAGGTTTACAAATTATAAGTAAAAGCATCTTTAGAAAACATGTTATTTTTATTGTTGTGTAACATGCAATCTAAGTAAGAACATTATGCTTACCACACAGGAACAGTACTAACTTAAGTCAAGTCTCTCGCTTCCCCTTCCCAGATTGCTACCCATAAGCATTTTCTCTGTAAAAAATCTGACTCTCCCAGTGCTCAAGAGGTTAACAACTGTTGTCAAAGGACAGGAGCCAATGCCTGGCAGAGGATGTAACATTCCTCTGAAAGCTGAGTCTCTCCTTGCCTTTCCTCCTCCTCCTCCAGTTATGTTGTTTTTGTGCTGTGGTCTGGATTCTGGATTTTCAAAACAGTCTTTCCTTATTTATCTTTACATGTGTGATTCTTGTTTTTATGATCCAAAGTGTACTATGCAATAAACTCCTTGGGAAAATAATTTGTTTAAAGCCCCATGAAAAGTATCCTTTGAACCTTTGCCTGAAGTGGTAAGGCAAAAGGGCTGCTGTCTGGAAGCCAGGCTCTGTGGTAAGTTCTTTCTAAGCAATGCAGATATGGGATATTTTAAAAAACTGAAATTCTGGGAAGCTTTTTATGTGGCAAGTTTTGATTCAAAGTATTTGGAAGGATAGTTTGGAAATGTTATTCCACATTTACACCTCAATTTAAATAATAAAATATGTAAAATAGTTTTCCTATATATTATTTCCCCCCAATTCAGAAGACTTCCTAGTCCCAGGCTTTTCTCATAAAAATAACTTCTTGATAGTATAATTAGTCAAAAGAACAAAATAAGAGGTTTACTATTGCAGGGAGATAGCAAAATTATCATTACGTGCAGATGACAAAATATACCTAGAAAACCTAAGGGAATCAATTTATAAGTTATTAGAAATAATAAGAGCATTCAGTAAGTCAGACATTACATTTTTATAAATGCATAAAATGTATACATTTATGTAAGTACAAATATACATTTTTAGAAATGTATAAAAATCAATAGTATTGTTATATTCCAGCTAAAAACAGTTCAAAATTATAATAGGTAAATTTATAAGAAGCGCAATAAAAACAATAACAGCAAATCACAATAGGAAGTATGTTGGACCTAGATGAAGAAAAATAGTAAACTTAACAGGATATAAAAAGGCTTAATCGGAAGACTCCATGCTACAAATATGTCCATTTCTCCTGCATTAATCTGTAGAATCAATGAAAAGTCAACAGAAACTATAACTGGATTTTTTGGTAACTTGATCTTTAGTTCAACTGAAATAGTAATTATGTGAAATTGATTAGTGAGAGAAAAGGAAGGAAGGAAAGAAGGAACAGAGGAAGTAAGGGTGAGTTATAAGGGAAGACTTAGCTCTGGTAGCCAACCTCCAAGATGGACCTTAACTGCACATTACAAAATTTTAAAAATATTCTTAAAACACCAACTAGTCAAAAGTCAGTTGTGAGATTTATTGTAACATTTTATAAAATGTATTCCTTTCTTCCACACCTCCCCCAAACTTATTCTTTTAAAGAATTGATCACTCAATACAGCTGGATCTACAGTGATAGTAAATTCTGTTTAAAATGACTATAAACAATTCTAGAGTGCCAGAACAAGATCACACAGAAATGAAATGCAGTTGTTGCAATACTATCTTCTGGAAGAACAGAAATCTTCAAAGTGTAAGCATTAAAACACTGATATATTCAATCAGAGACCTATAGGCAAAGATACTCAGTGATTAAGTGACTACATATACCTTCAGCTTTTCTTCCAAATATTAAATATAGGAGAAAACCTAATTTTAAAAATTCTCAGGTATTTTTGGTGGTTTATGAATTACAGGAGGGGCTGGAGGTTGAATTGATCACCAATGGCCAATGATTTAATCAATCATGCCTATTCTTCATAAAAACACAAAAGGACAGGGTTCAGAGAGCTTCTGGGTTGGTAAATACAGAAATGGCAGGATGCCTTAGATAGGGCGTGGAAGCTTCACCCCCACCCCACATACCTTGCCAGATGCATCTCTTCTATCTGTATTCTTTATCATATCCTTTTATAATAAACTGGTAAGCTCAAGTAAATGTTTCCCTGAGTTCTGTGAGCCATTCTAGCTAATTAATGGAATCCAAGAGGGTGGGAGGTCATGGGAACCTCTGATTTATAGCCAGTTGGTAAGAAGTACAGTAACAACCTGGACTTTTGACTGGTGTCTGAAGTCCAAGGAGAGGGTCTTGGAATCTCCAATTATAGTTGATTGGTCAGAAGCACAGGTGTTAACCTGGCCTTGCAATTGGCTTCTGAAGTGGAGGGCTGTTTGGAGGGACTGAGGCCTTTGCCTTTGGAATCTGATGCTTTCTCCAGGTAGATAATGCCAGAATTTAGTTGAGTTGTAGGACACCCAGCTGGTGTCCTGAGCATTGCCTGGTAGTGTGGGGAGAAAACCACATACATGTTGGAATTAGTCTCAGAACCATTTTACTTAGACAAATACTTCATCTTGAAGTATTTCCAATGAATTTTTCATCTCGCTTATAAATAACCATTCTGTGTTTGTGGCTTACCCTTATTGTGCCTGGTTTTTGTCTCTTGTGCTAAATTTGATTTTATTTGTGCCTCAGAGCAATGCTTTTAAATTTGCTTCAACCTAAACTTTGTACCTCTTAGGACATTCCTGAGTCCCATAAGTCAACACAGCCTCCCAGAAGCCCAACATAGTTATGGAGCTCCAAGGCCTTGCTTGTTCAGGAGGGATATTTAAACATATAACCAAATTGTTATCTAAGTGTTAACCAATATATTCCTGAAGTTCAGCATTAGTGAATATCTAGTAGGATAGATTTTATAACAATTTGACCTTAAAGCTTAGAGAGCTTTTCTGGTATAGACTACATAAAAGTTGTTTAATATTACCTACAAGGTGTCTGAAATCATAGCATAGTCGAGCATTCAACATTCTACACAAACACAGAAACTGGTTTGGCCAGTTGGACTAAGTTAGCTGATGCTAATTATTTACTATTTTCAATCAAATAAATAATAAATAACTAGGTTTGTTATATCAAACAGCCATAAAGCCATTGTAATAGAATAGTCCCAATCTGGTTGGCAACTATATTTTATTTATTACTCTAGAATGTTTATATTATTCACATGAACAAGATTTGTAAGTTTTTTAGAATATATGATTTATAAGCATAAATTGCTTGGAGGAAAAAAGCATAAATATTTCAATTGAATTATTTTAACTCCTGCTTTGTTTCCTGAAATGTTTAGCCTTTGTGCTCTTAGAGTTTTTTTTAGTCAGCCTCTGTTCTAGTTTAGTCAGCCTCTGGTTTATTGCTGCATAATAAACCACCTCCAAACCTTGCAACGTGAAAACAACAGTTCCTTTATCCTCCCAGAATTCAGAT
This sequence comes from Cnephaeus nilssonii, assembly GCF_951640355.1. NCBI lineage: Eukaryota > Metazoa > Chordata > Mammalia > Chiroptera > Vespertilionidae > Cnephaeus > Cnephaeus nilssonii. Next base: position 47,696,004 of record NC_137075.1, read on the forward strand.
AGGGCATGGTGGGGATGTTTTGTCTCTGCTCCATTATGTCCTGGGCCTCAGCTAGGAAGACAGTTCAGAAGAATGACTGGAAACTGGAATCATCTGGAGGCTTTTCACATGCTGGCACCTAAGCTGGGATGATAGCAAGGCTGGGCTCAGCTGGGGCTGTTGACCAGAGCACTTACATCGGCCCCTCTCCTCTCTGGCCTGGGCTTCTCACAGGATGATGGCTAAGTTCTAAGAGGGAGCTTCCTGAGAATTAGTGTTTCAGGAGACCCACACGGAAGCTGCAGGGCTTTTTATGACCTAGTCTCACAATTCACATAACATCACTTCTTCCGAACTCTTTTGCAGGGATCAGTAAGCTATGGCCTCATGCCAAATCCAGTCTGCCACTGTCTTTGTAAAAAAAGTGTTGATGGAACACAACCATGTCCATTCGTATCATCTATGGCTGCTTTTGTGCTATGATGCATACTTGAGTAGTTGCCACTGAGACCATATGGTCTGCAAAGCCTAAAGTATTTACTGTCTGGCTCCTTACAGAAATGTTTTTTGAGCCCTGCTCTATTGATTAAAGCAATAACAACCCTGCTCAGTGTCAAGGGGAGGGGGAATAGACCCCACTCGTAGTCGGAGGTGTGTCAAAGGAGGTGCCGCATTTAAAAATACCACCTTAGCACCTGTTTGCCCCTCAGATTTAATTATTGTTTAGTCTTTAATTTTGTCAGCTCCTGAAGGTAAATGGTTGGCTAATAATTCTTTCAAAGAAAGGTTAATATGTGTTCAGAGTAAATGTCAGAGGTAAAGAGGACCTTTAATTCCTTAAAAGAGAAAAAAAAAAAGGGGGGGTGGGAGTGGCCAGGGAGAGATCAATGGGGGAAAAAAGAAGACATATGTAATACTTTAAAAATAAAGAATTTTTAAAAATAGTAAAAAAATTGTCTAGTTAGGTCTTACTTGGTCAACAAGTTTCAGGTTTTAGAAATCATTACATACTTACTTATGAAAAAAATAAAATATGCTATATTGGTATCATTTGTGTTAAACACCCTCCTCCCCCTCAATTTCCTCATCTATAGAATGAGGGGCTTGGGTAGTCAGTGTTCTCAACCCTAGCAGCATATTTAAATCAGGGAGTTTAGGTTCATGTCCTAGATAATTAAATCAAAATTCTCTCGGTAGGGCCCCCACTGGTTTATTTGTTTGTTTGTTTGTTTTAATAGGAAGGGAGAAGGAAAGAGGTAGAGACATCAGTGATGAGAGAATCATTGATTGGTTGCCTCCTGCACACTCCACACGGGATCGAGTCCTCAACCCATGCATGTGCCCTGACTGGGAATCGAACCATGACCTCTTGATTCATAGGTTGATGCTCAACCACTGAGCCACATCGGCTGGCCCCCACAGATGTTTAAAGCTCATCAGATGACTTTAATATATACCCAGAGCAGAGAAATGTATGGTTAGGTGAGTTTAGGCTTCTTTACAGATAAGATTATCTTGTTCTGTGATTGTAAATGGATATGAAAATGAAAAGTTTTCCCATATTTTTTATTTATGCTACTGAGAAAATTATTTGGAATAAAAGTTGTACATTTTACTATGATAAACCAGCATGATTTCATTATCTCACAGCCCTTTGGCCTAGCTGATTTAGCATGAACCTAAGTCAAATATTTTTATTTTCACATATCTTTTGACTTACTGATTATCTCTGTCATTTCACACTGAAGTAAACCTTTTATTTTTCTTGTTTGTTAATAAACATGCTAGTATGACACCTCTTTTCAGAATGACATTGAAACCTATCTGCACATATGTATTAACATAGTGTTTCTCAAACTTAAGCGTGAACATGAATCACTTGAGGAATCTTGTTAAAATGTAGATTGATTCAATAATTCTGCAGTGAGAATCTGGCTTAAGAATCTGCATTTCTAAAAAGCTACCAAATGATTCCCATGCTATCCAATCATCATCCATGCACTACACCTTGAGTAGCAAGTTAAAAACATACTCATCCAAAGTAGCTAATTAAGCTCAGAACTGCATGTTCAGTCTCAGAACTGATTGAAGAAAAATAATGGGGTCACAGGAAAGAGGGAAGGGGTGTTAGAGTGATTTTAAGTTGTATTGTACTAAGCATAATGGCAACTCTTACTTATTCGTTTTCTTTAAAAAATATTTTCATTGATTTTTAGAGAAAGAGGAAGGGAGAGGGAGAGAAAGAGAAACATCAATATGAGAGGAGAACATTCATTGGCCACCTTCTGCATGCTCCCTACTGGGGATCCAGCCCAGAACCAGGGCATGAGATGATGCCCAGCCAATTGAGCACACCGGCCAGGGCTCTTTTTTATTAAAAAAAATAATAATAACTCACTGAGAAAAGTATAGAATTCTGTTTTTATTTCTTCCCATAGGTTTTACCAATAATTACTTTCTTCTGCTGTGTGATACCTGTCCTCTATAATATAAACCTTATGCAGCAGCTAATCTTAAGGTAAATTTAACAGCTGAGAGCTCATTTTTGTTAGAGACAGCATGGTATAGTGGCATATGCATTGGACTAGATGTTAGAAGACCTGGATTCTTGTCTTTATCACCTTTGGACTTGTGACCCTGAGCAGGTCATTTACTCTCCTTCAGCCTCAATTTTGTCTTTAAATCTAGGCTAGTAATTGCTATTTACCGTACAAGGTATTTTAAAAAAGCAAATAAGATCATGTGAAAGTGTGACTTCTACATGTGACTTGTATATGTAACTTATTATATTGTCCACGGAGTATTCTTGACTTTAGACCCACATACAAGAATACATTGTCTATGATGCTGTTAACCTTCAACTATCTTCACTAGTACGAGGAGCATTAACAAGAATTAGATGATAAATAAGGCACCTGGAGACTTTCTCTGTCTTAGAAAGGCCTGAGTTCAAAGAATTAAAAAAAAAAAAAAAAAAGGAGTTTTAAGAGTCATGGAAGAAAGTTTGAATAAAGATTCCTGGGGAAAATGGTGGTGAATGCAGACTCTTCATCATCCTAGAGACTTGATCACTGTCTCCTTTACACTTCCTTGCCTGGCATTAGGGAGCATCAGTTGGTATTGATGGGAAGGTCTTGAACTGATTGTAATTAAGAGCCAATTTTGAATAAAACAAAAGAAAGGAAACAGGTTTCTCTGATTTTTTTCAAGGATCTCAGTTTAGAGGAATAGTTAACATCATGTCTTTCCTTTACTCTCTAGAATGCTTGCTGCAGACTAATTTACTCTCACAGTTATAGAGCAAATCAGGAGGTTTGGCTTTCACTACAGTAGGAGAGTAAATATATTAATTTAGAAAAAATTAATTCAGCTCCTATGGTTGGATAAAAATCTATATGATTATTCAATTAAGTTTATGAATGACCTCAGGGTGATAATTTGCAAGTGGAAAATTGAGTTGGCTCTTGAGGCAATTTTGCCTGAGCTCATTCAAGCAGCCATCTCTGCACTGGGGGACCTGAGGGAGGACCTGGAATGGAACCCCATATACAGTAAATTCCAGGGGGATTGACTGAAACCAAAGTAAAATCACTGCCCAGACCAGTAAAGTGACCCATATGTTACCAGTGAATAGTTCTTGGGATTCATTTAAGTAGAGAGGATAATACATTTTTATTGTGTTTATTTTTTCATCTTACTTGCAGATTACTTTGGGCACAGTAGCCACAGAAACTCTTGAGTGTAGCAGGAAACATTTTCTGGGGTAAGTAGTATATATCTTTTTCATTAGGTAACCTCAGGTATTTTTATAAGAACATCTCAGAGACCCCAAAGCCTTGCTGGGAATAGGTTTTTCAATAATTTTCTTGTAAGAACTTTCCACAATGATAGAAAGTCATCCCTGCTGTTTATGTCACTTGAGGCCTTCCTGATGGTTCACTACCTAATTCTCCAAATTTAGGTTCCCAAAATAACTTGCTACTTCCACTTCTGAGGTTGTTTCATGAGCAGAGTAGTGAGTGTTCTTTAATTTGTGGCTGCCCATATCTTGTTTATCTTTCTTGTTTATAGACAGAGACATGTCTAACTCATCTGTACATTGCAGACTGTTGCTCTTTAAAATCATGCCTTAATGACTGGGGACATTGCAGGAAGTGTGATGTGTGTCTACATGTCTTGTGTTAAGCTTTTGGCAAAAGCCAGAAAACAAGACACTGATCTATGGAGGAAATGTAAGCTTCTAATATTGCATGTTAGGCATGTAATATGGTTATATACCTACCCCTTCCAGAATAGGATGGACTTGGAATATGTATGTAGGCATTTACTTCCCAGTTTTAATAAGCATTTTTGTCCTTTAAGGGAAGACTAAGGTAAAAGAATGAGAACCCCAGCGAATTTCCCATTGAATTCCTTGAATGAACATACCCTAAATATGGTGTTCTTTTGGTCCAGTCTAATTTATCCCTGGGAACATTGCTTGAATAGCAATAACTATTTTTAAAGTAGCCTAACTTAAAAATACCACCTTAGCACCTGTTTGTTCCAGAAACCACCATGACGAGATGTTGAGAAATCCCTTCAGTGTACTTGTCCTGCCATCTAGACCTACCTAACCTTAGGAGGAGATTGAGGAGTGCTCATCTGTCCACACACTTTAGGGTGGTTAAGGGATCTCATACATCCAGGGTAGACCCAGAGGATAAGGCTTTGAGCAAAAGGTTCTCTTTAGTCTTGGGTTAGCTATTAGGAGAACTCCAGTGGGACAGTTTTGTTCTAGGTCATCTGAGCATTTCTTTTTCCTTTAAAGAATTCCGGGGCATTTCAGTTTGACTCAGAATATTTGGAGCTTAACTGAAGTAAACACAATTTTCTTGGAATAGCTGTGGGCTAGAATAGTTTCACCTCATCCCCACCTCTGTCAGCCTGCAGTCTCTGAAGCTTCCCTGAGGTGCAAATGTGGGTTACTCAAGGACGATGTACTCCCCAGGCATGCCCAAAGATGCAGACCCTATTGCAGCAGTGCTTGTCTGATACAAATAATATTGCTTTAAATTTGCAAGTTAAATTTTACTCTACCAAAAAGAAGAAGATAAACAAGCATCACTGTATACCATTACTGAGACCAATATTCCTACTGTCTAAAATGAAGTTTAATTCTTGCTTGATATGCCAACACTGTGAATGATATGACGAGACTCAGAGATGGGATTGTAGGAAATACTTCAAGACAATAGATTGGGATAATATCTTTTAAAGTTTATGAATTTCTTTCTCCTCTAATATTTATTAGGGAAGAGATTACTTTTCATGGATTCTGTCCATGCTGGAAAACTGGGCTGATCTGAAGCAGCTGACACCAATGTCAGACTCATCATCTAGACAATTTCTCTTCTCTATTTTGGAGTCTTTGTCTCTAGAACTCACACCCACAAAAATATATACTAATATAATGGCAACAGTTTTTCACTGCTCTATGAGTTATAAAGGTAAATTCTGAGGGAACATTCTTAGAATGCTGAGAGAGAGAAAGTTATGGTGCAATATTTTCAGGTTCCTGTGATGGAAAATTGTGATGTTACATTGTCCTGCCTATAGGCCAAGTAACCAGTGTTATATGATCTGGTCTTTGTTCTGGTCAGCCTCTAATTGTATCCACAGACTTCTTGTGACAGTTCTTTTCCATTGAAGAGAGATGACTGATGGTGTTTTCTATTTTACTGAAGCTATAACGTTCACTATACTTAAATGAATTAAGAATCTCTAATGACATAGTCTTCATGCTTTTCATCTAACTCTCAATCTTTATTTTTATTGTAGTACAGAAAAAAACAAAGTTTTGCTTTGTAATTGTTTTCTGAAATTGTTCATACTTAAACCCAAACCTATCAAATAAGACAACTGAGTGAGACTTTATTATCAAGATGAACAACTTAGACTGCTCAAGTTTTTGTCTTTGTCTTTTGTTGTCACATCTCTTTTCTTTTTTGTTAATCCTCACCTGAGGATTTTTAGACAGAGTAGAAAGGAGTAGGAGATACACAGAGATACACAGAGAGAGACATATCCATTGGTTGCCTCCTGCATACACGTAGACCCGGGGTGGGGGACTAAGCCTGCAACCGAGGTTTGTGCTCTTGACAAACCTAGAATTGAACCTAGGACCATTCAGTCCGTGGGCCGATGCTCTGTCCACTGAACCAAACCGGCTAGGGTATCACATCTCTTTTCTTGCCTCATCTAATATTATTCCAAATCAAATCCTAAATATCATATTATTTTATCCATAAATGCTTTCCATATACATTTGAATAAGGCCAATTATGTCAGGAAATTAAATTGATTTGTAGAAGCCAATGCTTTGTGTACAACCCAAGTAAAAACAATGTTTTATAAGGTGACAAATTATTCTATGATAGATATAAATATCTATTGCACATAGCTATTTCAACCTTCTTTGACTCACTGAGAAGTCGCATGTTTTAGTTTGTCTACTGTGGTCAAAGCACAAACCATGTAGTCCACAAATATCCGCAAAACTTGTTCTTACCTCATATAATATCTTGCATTCACATAGAGACTCCAGAGTTTCCCGATTACATAAAAAAAACAAAAAACAAAAACCAAAACGCCAGTTTTCAATCACTCTCTACACATAAACATTTTCTATTCTTTAGTATGCATTCAAGAATACATAAGTTTGACATGGAAAAGATGAATTTTGCTGATTTTATTTGCACATGTGTCATAAAACCCTTTTAAAGGGCAAATTTTTTAAACAATTTTTCTCCAAATCCGTGAATGAAACTGACATTCTGAAAATGTGTCCTAGTTACTCTAGCTTTGAGAACTCCAGTTATAATGTTACGGTCTTAATATATCTAATTATCCTATATAATAAAAGGCTAATATGCAAATCTACTGAACAGTGGAACCACTGGTCACTATGATGCGCACTGACCACCAGGGGGCAGGTGCTCAATGCAGGAGCTGCCCCCTGGTGGTCAGTGTGCTCCCACAGGGGGAGTGCCGCTCAGCCAGAAGCCCTGAGCCAGGCTCATGGCTGGTGAGCCTGTGGTGGCAGGAGCCTCTCCCACCTCCGTGGCTATGCTAAGGATGTACAACTACCGGAGGGAGCGGGCCTAAGCCATCAGTTGGACATCCCCCGAGGGCTTCTGGACTGCAAGAGGGCACAGGCCAGGCTGAGGGACCCCCCCACCTCCACCCCTGCCCTGAGTGCATGAATTTCGTGCACCAGGCCTCTAGTAATATATTACCCCAGCAAGAATGCTGCTGCTTGAGAACAGAACAAATCTGAATTTGTGTGTGTTGGCGAGAGAAGGAAAGGTGAGAACTGCTCTAGGGCTATGATATGTATAAGACTTCAAGTTGATCCCTCTTCATGTCAGCAGGTATTAGGGCATTCATTTTTTGGCATGGAGAGAGTGCAGTAGATAATGATTTTTTGTTCTCCCTCCCCCCACACTTCTTTCTCTACTGTCTCATTCTTTAACCCAGCTGCTAAATTAATCATTCTTTTCCTATCTTTCCCATTAACTTTGTATTGTGGAGCAAGGGGAAAAGACAGGTTTGTAAGAAAAGAGCCTATCTAGGAGTTTTTTTTCTTAGAGGCTGGCTCTCTGCCCCTGCTCTTGAATAATTGTTGACAGTTTAATTCATTTTTAAGTGCTGATCAGAACACAATTATCAGCAATTATTACAAAAAAGTATAGCAAGTCCACCTCATGAAACTCTATGGCTGGCAATGCTAATTGTCAGAATTAAATTGTCATGACATTATTCCACAATTTAATTTTTTTTACCTCTCTCTCTCTCTCTCTCTCTCTCTCTCTCTCTCTCAATTATTACGTATCTCTAGAGTACCTACTAAGTGTGAGGTGGCAAGGAAGGCTCAAAGGAGATAAAACCTGCACATAAAGATATAATACAGCCTGGCCGGCATGACTCAGTAGTTGAGCATTGACCTATGAACCAGGAGGTCACGGTTTGATTCCCGGTCAGGGCACATGCCCAGGTTGCGGGCTCGATTCCACTCTCACCACTCCTGTTTGACATAGTACTGGAAGTATTAGCCATTGCAATTAGACAAGAAGAAGAAATAAAAGGCATCCAAATTGGAAAAGAACAAGTAAAGCTGTCTTTATTTGCGGACGACATGATATTGTACATAAAAAATCCAAAAGACTCCATCAAAAAACTAATAGACTTAATAAATGAATTCGGCAATGTAGCAGGATACAAAATTAACGCCAAGAAATCTATGGCCTTTCTATACACCAATAGTGAACTTACAGACAGAGAGACTAAAAAGGCAATCCCATTTACCATCGCACCAAAAAAATTAAGATACCTAGGAATAAACTAAGGAGGTAAAAGACCTATACACGGAAAACTACAGGACACTGAAAAAAGAGATAGAGGAAGACGTAAACAGATGGAAGAACATACCATGTTCATGGATTGGTAGAATCAACATCATTAAAATGTCCATACTACCCAAAGCAATCTATAGATTCAATGCACTCCCCATTAAAATACCAACGGCATATTTCACAGACCTTGAAAGAACTCTCCAAAAATTCATCTGGAATAAAAAAAGACCCCGAATAGCCACAGCAATCCTGAGAAAGAAGAATAAAGTAGGAGGGATCTCAATACCAGATTTCAAGCTGTATTACAAAGCCACTGTTCTCAAAACAGCCTGGTACTGGCACAAGAACAGACATATAGATCAATGGAACAGAATAGAGAATCCAGATATTGACCCAAACCACTATGCTCAATTAATATTTGACAAAGGAGGCATGAACATACAATGGAATAAAGACAGTCTCTTCAATAAATGGTGTTGGGAAAATTGGACAGATACATGCAAAAAAATGAAGCTTGATCACCAACTTACGCCATACACAAAAATAAACTCAAAATGGATACAGGACTTAAACATAAGACGGGAAACCATAAAAATACTAGAGCAATCCACAGGCAGCAAAATGTCAGACATATGCCAAAAGAAATTCTTCACTGACACTGCCCCTAGGGCAATGGAAGCTAAAGAGAAAATTAACAAATGGGACTACATCAAAATAAAAAGCTTTTTCACAGCAAAAGAAACCATCAACAAAACAACAAGAAGGCCCACTGCATGGGAGAACATATTTGCAAATGGCATCACTGATAAAGGTTTAATCTCCAACATCTACAGGCAGCTTATACAACTTAATAAAAGGAAGATAAATGATCCAATAAAAAAATGGGCAACAGACCTAAATAGAATCTTTTCAAAAGAAGACAGAAGGAAGGCCAAGAGACACATGAAAACATGCTCAACGTCACTAATTATCCGAGAGATGCAAATCAAAACAACAATGCGGTACCATCTCACACCTGTCAGAATGGCTATCATCAACAAATCAACAAACGACAAGTGTTGGCGAGGATGCGGAGAAAAAGGAACCCTCGTGCACTGCTGGTGGGATTGCAGAATGGTGCAGCCACTGTGGAGAACAGTATGGAGTTTCCTCAAAAAACTGAAAATGGAACTCCCATTTGACCCAGTAATCCCACTCCTGGGAATATATCCGAAGAAACTAGAAACACCAATTAGAAAGGATATATGCACCCCTATGTTCATAGCAGCACAATTCACCATAGCTAAGATTTGGAAACAGCCTAGGTGCCCGTCAGCAGATGACTGGATCAGAAAACTGTGGTACATCTACACAATGGAATACTATGCTGCCATAAAAAAGAAGGAATTCTCATCATTTGCAGCAACCTGGGAGGAATTGGAGAACATTATGTTAAGTGAAATAAGTCAGTCAATGAAAGAAAAATACCACATGATCTCACTCATTTATGGATAATAAAGAACATTATAATCTTGAACAAAAAGATAGATACAGAGACAGTAAAGCATCAAACAGACTGTCAAATTACAAGGGGAAGGTTAGGGAGAGGTGGGGGAGATAAGAGATCAATCAAAGGACTTGTATGCATGCATATAAGCATAACCAATGGATGCAAAACTCTGGGGGGTGGGGGCATATATGGGAGGGGGGTATGGGGAGGGCAATGGTAAGATATGTACACATATAATACCTTAATAAAAAAATTGGAAAAAAAAAAATAAAGGACACAATAGAGTGAGACGTAAAAAATAAAAAAATAAAAAAAATAAAACTACAAGGCAGTCATACAAATGACTACAAATGAATCATGCAGATCTTATACTGATTTGGTATATTAGTAGGTTTATTTTTATTCACATTTTTAAACATAACCTTTTATCTGTAAGTCACATATGGAGTTACCATATGATCCAGCAAGCAATTCCACTCCCTACCCAAGAGAAATGAAAGCAAATGTCCACACAAAAACTTGCACCTGAATGTTCATAGAAGCATTATTCATAATTACCAAAAAGTGGAAATAACCCACATGTTCATTCATCAGTTGGAAATAACCAAATAGCCCACAAATAAAATGTGGAATATCTATACAATGGAATTTTGTTCAGCCATAAAAATGAATGAAGTCCTGATAAGAGTTATAAAATAAATAAAACTTAAAAACATTTTGCTGAGTGAAAGAAGCACTTAACAAAAGACCACATATTGTCTGATTCCATTTCTGTGAAATGTTCAGAGTAGACAAATCTATTGAGACAGAAAATAGATTAGTGTAGGCTGAGGGCCTGAAAGAGAAATGGGGAGTGACTGCTAATGGGGTATCAGGTTTCTTTGTGGGATGGCACTTTATAGTCTGTGTCTGATAAGCTGATATCTGGAGTCCCTGTGGATATGTTTCTGTTGAACGTTGTTTTGCTGAAGGGGTCTTTTCTCATCCTGCATCTGTCAATCAGATTGTGTGGGTACTTCGTATAGAACACTCTATTTTTATAAACCATTTGAAGCCTAGATGGATGTTCTCTTTCTTCAAAGTATAAATTTTGATTGCCTTTTTCAGGCACAAAGTAGTGCCAACAAGCAGGTCCCATCTTAATCCAATTCCAGGCCAGAGATTTTTCTGTACAAGCCAGATTATTTGAATCTGGGCTGCAGACAGTGCGAGGGCTGGTTACTTTCACTTCACCTTAATTTCTGGTGTGCAGCTGGGGTATGCACAGCCCCATTGAGGCAAAAGGAACGTCAGTACTACTGATCCTGTCTTTATTTTAAAGTTTGATATTTTGTTCATCATGGATTTTTCATTAGTTTTAACTGCATTAAAGTTTTATCTATCTGGATTACTGAGGGTTTTGGTTCCCCTAAATTGTGTGCTCCCAGGTCTGCTCCCAGCTTTGGTATTTCTATATCTACTTTGGGATTTTTACATCCTGAGAGTTTGAATAGACAAAGATGTGCGTTCCCCAACTTCCTCTAAAATCCCATAGTGATTTTGGGTGCACTCTCTCAATTTCCTCCTTTACCATGCTATTTAGAATTAACTGTCTAAAGACTTCCACACAACTAGAGACTGAAGTGAATTAAACATAAACATTTATCTTCACTTTCCCCTGAAACTGCCCTAAAGCGATAGTAGCAGAATAACAGCTCTTATTTTCTCTTCACTACAAGGACTAAGTGAAGAGAAAATAAGAGCTGTCCACAAATTTTTGGAAGACATGCAGCTGATGGAGGAGTGATGCCTGATCTCGATTATCGAAGTACAGGAAACAGAGACCTACTATCTACAGCGACAGATAAGGAGAAGCGAGCCAGTTCACACCACAAAATCCCACTGAAAATGTGTTGTTCTTATCATCAGTCATCAGGGAGAGGCAACAACAATTTGCATTCATATGTTATAGTCTATAATACTTATTTACTGTATCATCTCGAAGATTATTGTAACTCTCCCATGTCACAATCTGGTCAGGTGGGACCTAGATCTAGTACAATGAACAATGTTCTAATAGACTATACTGATTATCTTAGAAACTGAGTCAAGCTTAAAGTGACCTTACTATGCCCATAAATCATGACTGACTGATTGAGGATGATTGATTAACTCCAAAAAAATCCAGGGCCTTGCACAGACTATAAGATTTGGGGCAACTGCATGAGCTGAAAGGGTAACAAAATGGAGCTTTGGCTTGACTGTTGGGACTTTGCTGTGAGGCAGCCTTTAGCTGTGATGCATATCTTCTCACATTGTTGGTGTATCGTGTCCTTTTCCTGCAATAAACTAAGTTAGTGAACTAAGTGATGGGAATCTGAGTATTTTTTTTTTTACATTATTCTAATTTCTGAAAAGAATGTATGCATCCGAAGAGTTGACCAAAAAAAATCTGAGATGGTTTCTTTTTGCATTGTCCTGAACTATTGGGTAGTATTTGTATGTAGTTACAAGTTAACATACTATCGTGTCAGACCCATGACCTTTATTTTTAAAGGCTATTCCTAAAAGGAATACTTCGCTTTTTACTAGGAACTAGGCTTGCTCTACAATGTCAATATTAGGTATTTTTATTTAAAATTAAGTTTATTTTTTATGACAATGGTCCATCTTAATATGCATAACTGTTTCCTCTAGACAGGGAGTTACAAAGAGGTTTGGTGTTCCCTAGGAAGAGTGATAGCCTGAAGTTGTTGGCATGTTATCTGGACACCTGGGAACAGTTGGTGGGCCTCCTGCAGATCACAGAGAAGCCACTGGTTGCAGGAGTGGTAGATGGTAGCTAGAAAGCTGATAGCAGCTGTAGTGGAGACTGGGCTGCTTCTGTTTCCTCCACAACCTTGACAAAAGAGCATATACAAGAGCAGTATCACAAGATCTAAAAATAGGGAATTTACTAAATACTCAGTTGAGCTCTCTTTGTTGAAAATTTTATCTTGTTTAATAGCAATGCAAAAGGCCAACGGAAGGGACACGATGAGATGAGGAAGAGGGAAGAGTCCAGGATGTCTTGGTGAAGAGTCAATTGTGATATTGTGTTGAGCCTGCAATGCCTTTGCACATCCAGATAATGTCTACATGTAACAGGACAATAAGAAACTAGGAAAATTCCAGGGCAAGTGGAAAAGGGAAACTGAGACAAGAAACTTAAACAAGACCAAACAGTTTGGGCAGCTTGCAGCCAGCTTGTGAATTGCAAGACCTTATCTTCCCTAACCGAGGACACTGGAGAGAAAATGTTTTATACCCTCCTTCCTAACCGGAAAATACATAGTTTACATCACCCTGTCCGGGGAAAATAGAGAACAAAGACCCAATTAATGCCATTTGTGCCAGCTAAACCCAAGGACAGATGAAGTTGGGGAACAAATAACAAAAACCTCATTAAAGCCAGATAGACCTAAGGTAAAAGTAAAAGACCAAAGAATAATCCAAAACTCCCCTATACACTCATTTTAATACATCAGCATATTAAAAATGCATTGGGAAAGCTGATGAATATCCTCCTGAAACCCTCCCCTAAGATTCTTGCCTACAGAAAGAAAAATAAATAAAAAGCCCTCAGGACAAAGACTCAAAGCGGGCTCACTCTAGAGTATGCCTATGCCCCTTCCCGAGCATGAACTTTTTATTCTTCCTACATTCTAACGGTCCCCACAGGACTTGCAGCCAGGGAGCGGTGGGCAGTGGCAGCTCCACCTAGGTTCACCCCCCCTCCCCCCGATCCTGTCTCCAAGGCCCCCTTTTCTCTGACTTCCCAGTGAGCTAACAGCAGCCCTGCCCTGGCTCACTGCTTTCCTATCACATTTCCAGAGCCAAAGCAGAGCACCGCCTAGGCTCTCTCTCCCCTGTTGTTTCTTCTCTAATTTCTTCCTTCGTTTCACTGTCCCCAGCATTAATAAACATACTCTCAAACCCATCTGGACTCAGGTTGCAAAACCTTTCCTACACGAAGTCAAGGACCCACACCCTACCGGCTGGCCTGAGGCAGACCTGCTCTAGACCAGCCCCTGCCCAATCACAGACAGACAGTTGGGAACAGGACCTCGAGCTTAAGATAGGGCAAGACTGTAAGTCTAGGCATAGCGCCTCCCCCCACATGGCCCATGGGAGTTATTAGTAGATATGTGGATGGGGAAGACATATGCACAGATGAGACCACCCAGGATCTAAGAGAAGAGAGAAGGTTCAAGGACGCCCACCTCTTAAGAGGAGGAAGAAGATAATTCAGAGAAGGAACTTGAATATCAGTAAAAAGAGATGGGAGAGCCCTGGCCAGGTGGCTCAGTTGGTTGGAGCATCATCCTGTACACCAAAAGGTTTCAGGTTCGATTCCCAGTCAGGGCACAAGCCCAGATTTTGGGTTTGATCACTGTCAGGGCACATATTGGGAGGCAAGGAATCAGGTTTCTCTCTCACATTGATGTTTCTGTTTCGCTTCCTCTCTCACTCTCTCTCTTCCTCTTTCTCTAAAAATCAATGGGAACATATCCTTGGGCAAGGATTAACAACAAACAATGTAGATGGAAGAGAGTGGTATTAATAGTATCCACTGGAAATGACACTTGAGAGGTCAGGTCAAAGATATCATTAGTACTTTACATGATAAGGTAGAAATCAGATAGCAGGAGATTGAGGAATAAGTAAAAGGTGAAATAGTGGAGATAGTAGTTGTATTCTGGAAGCTTAGCTCTAAAGGAAAATGAAGTTGCCATAGTTTTTGTTTGAATATTATTTTGAGCTTGATTATTTTCTGAGGAAACACACACACACACACACACACACACACACACACACACACACACACGCTGGAGTTGTAGAAAATATGATAACTGATGTAGCTGAAAGAGAGATTAGAATCAAAGTTGTATGGATTAGACCTGGTTGATACATTTGTCTCTTTTTCTGCCTCAGTGAGAGAAGTGTCTCTTCGTAGAGGGTTGAGAAGTACACTTTAGAAATTTAGATAGTAAAGGCAAGGAGAAAAAGACTTTAACCAGAGAATGCAAATGCAAATAAATTTGTACGGGATTGGAACAGAAAGCTGAGGGAACTGACACATGATGGCTGCCATTTTCTCTGTGAAAAATGAAGTAATATAATCAAGTAAGAGAACAGAGTGAAGGTGTGGAATAGACACTGAGGAGAATGTGGAGTGGTGTGTAATAGCGTGATCAAGTAGTATATTGGCCTGGGAATGTATACTCCGAGTGTGCCCCAGTCCACATGACCGTATAGATTTTTTAAAAATAGGAGTCAGTCTAGGTGTAGGACTGCTAGATGTTTCCGTGGTGGATGAAAAAGATACCAGGATACACAGGAGCAAAAGTGTTGGCAAGGGCATGGTTGAAACCTATCTCCAACCCCCCAGATTTTTCATGAGTCAAAACATTTAGCATCTTGAACAGAAACTCTTTTTTTCTTTTCTGGGGCCTAGGATGAGTCCCTTATATTCAGAAGACATTCAGATACTTTTGAATGAGTAAATTAATTAATAAACAAAGTTGTACTCTGCTAAACATTTCTGAATACAAGAATTAGGTTTAAATTTTTATCTACTAGCGACGAATATATTGATTATATCAGAGCATTAGAATTCTGTCCCAAGAGTTGCATCCTGTAATTTGCTCAAAATAATTAAATTGACACCAAACTCTAATAAAATCCATTTTCTGTAACACAAAACTTTATTAGAATAAAAATACACGTACAGTATTCAACATTAAAATTACTTCATATCACATGTAGGTTTTACCTCTGTTAGTTTTTAATGTCTTTAAAGTCTGCACTTTAAATAATCTGCACATCTGTAAACAAATGTTAGATTACCAAAAGGTGTAATATATCCAATTCGATACTGAATATCAAAATTTAGAGATGGGAACTGATAGTTATATCCTATTGCACTAAATGTTTCTATAAAATTATAGTCAGAGAAGAAAAAGAGATTAAAATAAATCACCTGAAATGAGGTAAGTTGTATGGAAAGGTTTTTAGTAGCAAACATCACCACTGTTGAGAATATTAAAAATATTCATGGAAAATTCACTTAAATGTTTGTATAGTCTAGGTTATTTTTTAACAAAAAAATTAAAAATTACCAAAATGCATTAGAAAAAGAGACAATTATCTGGCTCTACTTAAGATTTGTGAATATTCTAAATCTTTCATTAAGAAAAAAGAAGTGATACAATCATTCACAAGTGTAGCAAAAAGTAAAAAAAAAAAAAAAGTGAAGATTAGGACTAACAGTTCAAGCTGCCTTTTGGAAAGAAAATTAAAAACAGAGGTAGATGGTTAAATATTAGTGGCCAACTTACTATAAGCTTGAAGCCAAATAGCAAATAAATTTAGGAGCAGAGAGTAAGACAGAGCACAAGTTATTTTCCTTGTAACAAAGAAAATGAAGGCTTAAGACCCTGTTAAGGATATGATTGTTTAAAGCACTACAGTTCATGCACTTCTTAAAGCAGGAAAATGAACCTTGTCCCTACGCCACAAGCTCCATCAAGTGTGGTCAGTCAAGGTAGGACTGTAGGGTGCCTCGGCGCCGGACATCGCAGGTCCAGCAGTGGAAGCCTCCTCCCAGGGAATTGGCATTACGAATGTTAACCTTAATGGTACCGATACCTGCATTGGACGAGAGAGACGTGGCCAGTTAGATGGATTCACATGAAGATTCTCCTATAGGAAGTAAGCCTAAAGATGGGCAGGAATCCTACAGTTCTGATCCTTAAGTCTACCACAACCCAGGAGAGTCTTTCAATTTTATTTTCACCAATTATATTTCATCTGATCTGTTCCACTGCTTACATAAAACACGCAACCAAAAAGTCAGCAGAGACTCTGAAGTCTATTTTGTGCCACTGACTATTCACAAGACAATAGGTAGGATGAGCAGATATGTCTTTCAAATCTTCAAAAACATTCCAGCACTAACATTTCAAGGCCTTTAGAATTATGCTTTAACTATTTTGTCAGACTGTTTCTAATTTTACCAGGTCAACTGAGTAGGAAAAGTATAGTTTACTCAATCTGAAAAGTTGACTTTACTTACATACAAGCAAAGTTATCTGATATGATTTATGATTGACTTTTTTACCAGGCCACTTTAAGGAAACATTGAAACGGAACTCATATTTTAATATCCGGGTTGTATGGTCATACCAGTACCAAAGGTACTGAGACAATTAATTAGTTTAATCTGGCACTATTTGTATTGACAAGGCCATGATGTGCCCAATCAACCAGTGGTATTTAGGAAGAATCTGTTGTGGTTGGCATAATGGGGTTTAAAAAAAAATCTGTTTTTCTCCCTCAAGAACCCATTATTTTGAGGGGGAAAAAATAAGCTACAGAGTCACTAAAGGTTCCACTGGTATGGTCAGGGAGGGGAAGGCAGCAGGAACCATCAGAAAAACTTACCTGAGAAAGTGATACTGAGCAGGGCTTTAAGAGTAAGAGTAAGGGTAGGACAGAGGTAAGGAGTAGGCTTGGGATAAGGGGTGAGCTTTCAAATACAAGCATATGTTTCCTGATAGATGTATCTATCTTATTCAGATTGCTAGATCCATATTAATCCTGAACTGGAGAGAATTCAGTTACTTGAAAAGGTTTGCTTAACAAGTTCCCTGTGTCTAAAAAGACTTTATTACAAAAAAATGGTAAATCAGATCTTTGGTACTTGATTATATTTTAAGTTGATAAATAATAAAGTCTTAATGGATAAAGAAACTGAACCCAAGCAATTTGGTTACTTAATGAAAACCGGGGCGGGGCGGGGGGCGGGGGGAAGAGTGGCATAGCATTAGGGGTTAAATCATTAGATTGGGCTCAATCTGACTCTGACAGGCAAATCCTTTTATACTGATACTAGAGACCTGATGCACAAAATTTGTGCAAGAGTAAGCCTTCCTTCCCCCAGCTGCCGGCACCAGCTTCCCTCAGACACCCAGGACCTGGGCTTCCCTCACAGCCCCGGCTTCATCCTGAAGGACGTCTGGTGTAATTAGCATATTACACTTTTATTATTATAGATAACATTAAGGAGAGATGTGTTAAAGGGGCAAAAATTTTTTCAGGGTAGTACACCTGAAATAAATCAAAACATGACTCAATTACAACAAGTGGACTACCTGGCTTTATTTAACACCCAGGATACATCAAGTATGTTAACAGTGATCAACACACATACTTCTGTACTCTATATAACAGCTATATGAAAATCCCTTCTTTCAACACTTTCCTCCATAGTATTAGAATACCTAGTCCAAATTTTGAATATTAGGATAAGCAAATTCCTTCCTAAATAAAAATCAGTTCTTCTTTTTAGTTCAAAAATGATTTATTGACATCCTCTATTGCATTTCATTACTTTGTTCACTGTGCTTATCAGACATATAAGTCACTTATGTGTAAGTACCCTTATGTCATTTATAACATGTAATGACATTAAATTATTTTAAAGGACCCTCAACAATTTCTTGTTTAGGGAAGGGCTGAATAATGTATATGCTCAACTACAAAGGGGTAGTTCTCCACATGTGGGCCCCAGGAGGTTAGGTAAGTCATAGAAGGTGGGTACACTTATTGCCAGGGAAGAGACTGAGGAGCCTAGGATGCATTTCCAACCTTTTGAGGTTATGTTGTTGAAAACAAAAATATTGTCCATCTACAAAATAATAACTTGGTGCCTCTAAAAGGAACAGAAAAGAAATTAGATAAAGCATACATCAAACCTTGCTTGTCATTTCTTCAGGTTTTCATATATGACAACATGCTTTATATATTGTACATACCCAGCTTTTCAAACATCTTTTGAATTGGGACTTCATTGGCATCCACCATAACACGTTTTTCATCTAGCATTAAGACATTCATGGAAAGCCATTTGGATGACATCCAGAGTGGGTGATCTAAAAATAGCAACAACTTTTAATATTGTGTCTGCAATCATTTTTATTTAAAGCAAGGATTTGAAAGTGAAGAATATTAAAGTGACAGTTCAATTTTCAAAGTTCACTTTCCCTCTAAAATTTTTATCTTAAGGCAATTTATAAATGTTATAAATCAATTTATACTAATTACACATGTGGATTTCACTTTGTTTTATTTATGAAGTCATTTCTTGCTTTATGAGATGTTATTTTATACTGATTTTTCCCATCTTCTCACTTTCATTTTCTGTGGAAAGAGAGGGTAAACACAAGTGTAGCTTTGTTTTAGTCTCTGTAGTTCTAAGCGCCAGTTCACTCCTTACTGGGGAAATGTTTCCTCTGAATGTCTAAAAATTTGGGCTGCTATCTATAGGTGAAAGATTCTTGGTCACTGAAGTAATCATTTTAGGCTGTGAGTACATAAAAGGAAACATACCATCTGGAATGACTGGTATTGGAGGAGTAACTATGGTCCATCCTGCTTTCTTGAAAAGATCAATCTGCAAGACCAAAAAAACCAAAGAGGCTTTCATCTATATATACTATTCTTATCATTCTTAGTCTCTGGTAGCCCTTGTGATTAATAATTATTTTTGAGAAGCTGTCTTCTCAATTGTCAATATAAAGAAATTAAATTTTCAAGACTTCGGATGATTTTCTCTGAATCCTAATTTAAATTGTACACAAAATCTCCAGATTAAAGTTTAAAAATAGCAGAAATGTTAAAGCTTTTAAAAATATTCTTGTGCTTTTCTCAGGTTCAGAAATTTTAAACTACCAAAGACACTTTTTGAGAAATTCTCTTGAAAGAAAATGAAAATATTTTCTATTTAGTTATAAGAAAAAAAAAAATGTGACTGCCAATCCCATAGTCCATCCACTTCATAGTCCATCACTTTGTATCTATGACCGTGGTATAAATACAAATGTTAGGGTTGTACTCCTTAAGAACCCTAATTATCCTTAGTGACCCATTTATTATAACTCAGCTGTCCCTATGTTCACTTACCCACTTACTAGTAGTATAGCAATGAATTATATTGAAATGAATAACTAATATTGGTCATTTTGTCTGAATTTATGGGATAAAAATAAAGAGTGACATGGTAAAATAGTGATTTTAAAAACATGTACTAAAGCCTAGCAAATAACAAAATCACTTACCACCCAATTGGAAGTAGGGGGCAGCAGGCGGACGTAGGAGGCTCAAGTGATGGGGACAGATCAGCTGCTGTGCAGCAGCTCTGCTCCTCCCTCTGGGGTGGGGCTGGCTGAAGGAGGCCTGACCCACTAGAGAGGGAAGATACCCACTGCCCAGGGGCAGTGGCACTGCCCCAGATATGCAGGGATCATCTTGTTTGCAATGCAGCTGCAATTGGAACCTTGTGATATATAGTAGCCCCCCTTTACCCATGGTTTTGCTCTCTGGGGTTTCAGTTACCTGAGGTCAACCATGGTCTGAAAATATTAAAGGGAAAATTCCAGGTATTTTGAAAGAGAGAGAGAAAGAGACCACATTCACATATTGTTATAATTGTTCTATTTTATTATTAGTTATTATTGTTAATTTCTTACTGTGCCTATTATATAAATTAAACTACTCTAGGTATGTATGTATAGGGGAAAATATAGTGTGTGTGTGTGTGTGTGTGTGTGTGTATATATATATGGTTAAGTACTATCCATGGTTTTAGGCATCCACAGGGGGTCTTGGAATGTATCCCCGTGGATGAAAGGGAGCTACTGTAATACTGCTTTGTTTAAAAAAAATACATATATGCACAAACTTGAGGCTCTCACAGCACAGCCAAAGTCTGATGACACTACACTGTATATGTCTGAGTGTTGGACATCTTGTAGTGAATATAACAAGCAATCTAATTTCAATTATAATAATGTTGAACATTGCTGAATTTGTCATTTAAAACCATTAGGAATCATGGAAGTGCTTAAAATAAAAGTGGCAATGACTTCAATTGCTAGACTCTATTACTTTTCCAGAGTCCTAACAACTTCCTTACCTGGTGACACGGTCGGTCTGGGTTGGAAAGCACAAGACCAGGTCCAATGATATTGAAGGTGGCATCAATATGCATTGGATTAGGATCTTTAAAGGAGATGATATGCACTTTGTAGTCTGGAGCAAGATGCCTACGCATCCATTCAATGCCCAGGTAGTTTGTAACCTGAAAACAAAAGGAAGACATAAATCAGAAAACTAAAAATAGGATGGAAATATTTGAATTTGGAAATACAATAACAAAATGTGTGAAATTTCAGAGGCATCCTTTATCAACCTGGCTTCTCTGTGCAAAAATATCTCTTCCAGCTCGAATAAAGTCAGCAGCATCAAAGCATGGCTCAAATTCAGTCGTCACAAATTTTCCCTGAGCAGCCAACTTGTGTCTGTCTTCTACAGAATGAATGGGGTAATCCTAATTGGAACAAGAATGAACACACACAATGCATTGGTTCATGAGAAAACTATTTGTAGGACATTCTTTTTTAAGAAAATTCATTTATTATCATCATTTCCCAACATACTACTACCCTAAAACATGTAAGATGTAGGCTCATGCTAACCAAACAAAAAAATAATAACTAACAACAAAAATGGCAGGATAGCATTTTTCTGATACTTAGAAGCAAGTGGTACAGAGGCAGAAATGTTTCTGAAAATATTCCGTGACCCATAATTGGTTTATGTAGCTACCTACAATATTGACTGTCAACAGGATGAAGTCATTCTCTTCTTTTAGAAAAGGAATTTGGTCCTGAGCCTAACTCCTGCCATAAAATGAGATGTCATGTTTCCCTGCCAAATTTGATTGGGTGTGGTGGAATGAATTTATTATTTATTTCTGTCTTTAAACCCCTGGAAGAAGTTTTTTTTTTAGTCTTTCTATAAATGATCAAATAGTACATTATCTAATAAGGGACATATACTCCCTTTTACTGTGAATTTGGCCTATAGACCAAATTCTTTTTCTAGAACAGAATGGAGTTTAGTGACTTTTCTCTTTCCACCAATGACTCAGGCAAATTTTGTGTGCCTTCAGGCAGATTTTGCTGCTCCCTGTAATAGAATGATACTATTTCCTCATGGGGTGGTTGGAAGTATAAACAGGACTGAGGATGTAAATAAAGTACTTAATCAAGACCTGACACATAGTAAGCACTAAATAAGTATTAGCCATTACAACTATTATTATCACAATATCATTTACTTTTATTTTCATCACAAAATGCATAACAAATATAAGGTATCAGAGAATCTCCATCTCACTGTGGATCATTTAGAAAAGTTACTAATAAGCGCACCTATAATTTGGGACTTACCTGGTCATAAAGCTCATCAGCCATTGTGGGCTTAGGAGCTGTTGTCCACTTGGCGCCTCGGTGGAAGTAGTCTTTGATAATTGATCGGTATGCACGGTACTCAAAGAATCGAGCTCGCCATGCCATGGGAGCCTCAATAATTTCATTGCCCACAACCATCAAGATGTCCCGAGGCATCGCACCATATAAACCTATCAGACCAAAAGTTCCACAATAGCCTTAGTAATGCTAATTGCCAAGACAGAGAAGTCTATATAATATGATCCCGTTTTTCGGTAAAAAAAAAAAAATTACAGAAATTATGGGTGAATGTATATAATTATGTGCAAATGAAAAAAAATATGGAATGATAGATACTAGATTGTTAACATGAATTCTGTGGAGGATCCTGAAGCCAAAGCAAAAAATAAAATAAAATAAAATAAGAGAGAGAGAGAGAGAGAAGAAAAAAGTGAAGCAGTAAGATTTTTGTACAAAGAGGTCTTGAACCCCAAGTTTCCACCTTTTGAAAGCTTTTTTCTTGCTACACAGAAAGAGTTCTTCAGGGAATATCAGTATGATAAGATAAAAGTTGGGACAGGATAGCTTCTAGAACTATGAATTAGACTGAATTCAGACACAAGAACAATCTTGTAGCGGTGTCAATTAAAAAAGGGGAGGGGGTGTTTCTGTTCCTCTCTTAACTTCGGTTCTTGAGGAAAATTAAATAGAATCCACTCTTCTTATGTAAGAAAATTATCATAAAGTTGAGAAAGGATTCTTTCAAGGAGATCCCAGATTTACAATGAAGTTTTGAATGTATACATCTTAATCATATCAAAAAGAACCAAACTGTTCCTAAGTAATCCTTACAGTTTTGAAGAATTATTAAAACAAAGGAATCTCTGAGAAATTACCAGAGTTTTCTCCTTACACATTAAGAAAGAAATTAAAAATTAAGACCCTAGCAATTTAGGGATCTAACATCACTTACCCGTAGACTCAAAATCAGGAGTTTTATACTTGAAGGACCAGTCAATGGGGTCAGGCCTCCTCACTGTCACTCCTTCCATTTTTAAAATATTGCACATTTCTTCAATTTCAGCAACAGCCTTTTTCAAATGATCTTTGGGAAAATAATGGCCTCCATGCTTCTGGTAAAATGGCCAGTACTTTTCATATGTGTTGGCCTAGAAGCAGAAGAAAGTAAGTGAAATACAGAAGAAAAATACGACCCATGATAGATTTATAGGTGGTGAACCATAATTTGTATAGCTTAACAGAACTGAGACTTAAGACCACATCTCGTCCAGTGTTGGACCCCAGCATGGACACAGTGCTTCTCTGGGAAGACACTCAATATTTGTTGAATGAAGAAGTCTAAATCCCCTTGATGTTTAAAAGACAACTGAATGGAAAACAGTTGAATGCTTTTAAAAAGGCCCAATCAATTTGCTAAAAAATTACTGTTAAATTAGGGTAGATATAATAGTAAAATATTTTCAAAAGTATAAAAATCTAGAGGATTCTTCATTGAGATTGTTTTGCATGTTTCATTATGTGCAAATGTGGCTAACTTCTCAGTTAATTTAAAGAAATATATTGAGAAATATAGGTGATGCATGTGGATGTAACCTATCAAAATAGATGAAGCAGAATTCCAATCAGAAGATCCAAATGATAAGAAAAAGCCTGTGACCTTCACCAAAAGGTTGGCAAAGCAATGTACATTTATATATTTTAGTTTTATAAAATGTTTAAAGCCAGTATTTAAAAAAAATATGTCCATATATCATTGAATAAGTGACCAATTACCAGTACTAATCATGTCAGATAAGAAGGTTTCCATCACAGATCAGACAATTTCAGATAGTGGTAAGTGCTTTTAAGAAGGGAAAACTGAGTAATGAAATATAGTTTGTCCAATTGTCTAACTCTTTAATGTCAAAGACAGTGTTTTTTCCAGATTTTTGGCTTTACTCCCATTTTTACCTCAGTCTAACAAATATCAAACATATGGAAGCAGACCTGCCTCTTCTTAGTTCAGTATCTAGGTTCACACCAGTTAGGCTGGAGCTGAACCTGCTGGAGAAGGATTAGGAATCTAACTAACAGGTCTTTAGCAAAAATGAAGAATGTCAGTAAGCTTTAAAACAGGGATTGGCAAACTAAGTCCATGGGTTAAATCTGCCCTCTGCCTGTTTTTGCACATAAAGTTTTATGGGAACATACACACATTCCTTTACATATTGTCTATGGTTGTTGTGCATTACAATTGCAGAGTTGAGAGTGGGTACTTGCGCAACAGAGACCTATGGTCTGCAGAGGCTGAAATATTTATTATCTGGTGCTACATAGAATAGTTTACCTACCCCTGTCTAAAGTATTAATTGCATTACTTTTGAAGATGTATAGGCAAACAATAGACTTAATATCTAGCCCCAGAAAAATGTTATCAGTATTAAACATTTGAGTACTTTTTTTTCATTAAAAATTTTTAAAAATATATATATTTTATTGATTTTTTACAGAGAGGAAGGGAGAGGGATAGAGAGTTAGAAACATCGATGAGAAAGAAACATCAATCAGCTGCCTCCTGCACACCCCCTACTGGGGATGTGCCCGCAACCAAGGTACATGCCCTTGACCGGAATCGAACCTGGGACCCTTCAGTTCACAGGCCGATGCTCTATCCACTGAGCCAAACCGGTTTCGGCTCATTAAAATTTTTTAATGTTAACATTATTGCAGATGCCCCTCATCCCCCCCCTCCCCCCGCCATAGCCCACCTTCACCTATTCCCTCATCCCCTCCTTTGGTCTTCACCAGACTAGTGTCCCTGTTCGTGGGGTATGCATATATGTTCTTTAGCTAATCCTTTCACTTTCTTTATCCAGTTACCCTCACCCCCTCCTTTCTGGCACCCGCCAGTCTGTTCCATGTATCCATGTATTTTTTAAGATCAATCCACTCTTTTAAAGAACAAAACAAAAGCACTCCACTGTTGTCTACGCCTAGGAAGTCCTGCAGCAGCAACCAGAAGGAGAGGATAATAATGACTCTTTATATTCCTCTCAGACACATTCTGGTACTCCATCCATTCACCACTTCATCCTTCTCATGCCAGGCACATCTCTTATAATCCACTTCGGCACAAGAAGCCTTTGAAAATTTAACACTGGGTCATGGCAGGTGCACAGCCATGTCGTCTTGCCAGGCACATTCCAAAGTAGCCTATGTGACTATTTGTGCAGAGCAAAGCTTGCCTAGATAAATATAAAGTAAACTTCCCTGGGAGAAAAAAGTTATTTGAACAAGTGTGACTTGTATAGCTCATACTCTGGCTAAGGTTGGACAAAGTCCAAATGATCAGGGTACATTATATTTTCCAGGAAACAGTTGGAAACCATTTACACTTCCTTTATAACCCTGCTAAATGAGTTATCAATCATTTACCAAGTGTCTGCAAGATAAAAAACATACACCAAAACACTGTTTTTAATAATGTTGTAGAGTTGGCTGTATTCCTAGAAACTTTGTAGTTTTTCAGAGCCTAAAATCTTTCAGCAGGGGTTGCCAAATCAATTTTAAATACAGTCTTTGGAAAGCTAGGAAACCTCAAAAGAAATTTCTTACTTATCCAGCTACAAACATATTACATTAACTTTTATAGATTTTATACTTCATAAAAGGTCCTTTATCAAAGGCTTTATTAAAAAGCAAAACAAAAAGCACATATTTGATGGAAAGTATTAATTATATTTTGCAGAATTAAAAAGCCATATAGGTTTTAAAAATTGTGTTTCCTGACAACGTAAAGTTTAGCTAGCACTTACATCTTCCCACATATTTTATGCTGTAATTGCATATAATTTCCTACATTGTTTTATCTTTCATTGTTCCCACAACTGATTAACATATCGGTGTCATTTTCCTCCAACTAGAAGATGGTAGTAAGGACTTGCCCCCAGGGGTCATGCATGTCTTAGATTTGCTTTCTGCTCCCACATACCTAGTTTTTAGTATGTGGCATAAAGCAGAAATATCCAGACAAATAAATGAAATCAATACTGCTAATGCTACTAATATCTACAACTATTATACCTCCAATGTACTTTCATAATGTAATTAGCAAACTGGATCCACACAACTACAATGAGTTATGGTTTTGTCCTTTAAAATACTTAACATGTAACCTTTTACCTTCATATTTAATTGTGTTAGGTAGATAGCAAACTTCTTAATACCTTGATTTTACAGAGGCCCAGAAATTTGTGGAATCTTGCACAAGGTAAAACTGCTGATTAACTGAGACTAGGTATCAAGCTTTATCAAATACCTAATTCAATCCCAGTCTCCTGATTTCAGCCTGGTTCACTTCCCACAATCCCATGAAATTACAAAGTCCGAAGTTATAAGTCAAGGAACATAAAACTAAAAATAATGTCTGAGAATTCTGATTACATAATATCACATAGTATGAAAGTCAATAATTTTAAAGACAAGTAGAAGGATAAACTATTGCCTGAAATTGAAATTTAACTTCACCTAATTAAAATGATTAGGGGATGGGACATCTTTGCAAGAAAGGATTTTTAAAAGATCATGCCTTTTAAAACATGTGGCCCTGGCTGGTGTGGCTCAGTTGGTAGGAGCATCGTTCTGTACATGGAAAGGCCAAGGGTTCAATTCCTGGTCAGGGCACATGCCTTGGTTTCTGGTTCAATCCCCTGGCCCAGGTCTGGGCACATGCCAGAGGCAACCAATCAATATTTCTCCGTCACATGGATGCTTCTCTCTCCCTCCCTCCCTTCCCTTCCCTTCTCTCTAAAAATCAATTATTAACTGTCCTCAGGTGAGGATAAAAAAACAAATGAAAACATGTGGATGACATAGAAATTAATCTGTTCTTCGAAATCAGAACCAAAGATAAGTTTCAGAACAATTAGAAGTTGTTGCTTTTTCTTACTCTGTCTTCAAGGTCTAACTCAAGAATCATTTTCTTCTAGAAGACTTTCCAACTATTCTGCACCTGATCATTGCTTTTTCCTTAGCTCTCCTGTAACTTCAGTTCAACTGCCTTCTCAGTTGGTTGGCATAAGATACTCAGTATTAGTCTTCGTTTCTATATGAACATAGTATCTCTCCAAATGCTAAGTTATTTTCTGCTCATACCTCTGGAGCCCTGGTACAATGTAGGCAACATTTCTGATGATGATGACAAGGATGTAAAAGAACTTATTTCCTCAATCCACATTACAAATACAAATGTCAACATTCAGGAAGAATTTAAGTACGTTGATGATATATTTGTAACCCATGATTAATGGAAGCGTAGGCTGTGTCTACGATATTTTTTTTTTATTGATTTTTTACAGAGAGGAAGAGAGAGGGATAGAGAGTTAGAAACATCGATGAGAGAGAAACATCGATCAGCTGCCTCTTGCACACCCCCTACCAGGGATGTGCCCGCAACCAAGGTACATGCCCTTGACCGGAATCGAACCTGGGACCCTTGAGTCCGCAGGCCGATGCTCTATCCACTGAGCCAAACCGGTCTCGGCTGTGTCTACAATATTGATGGCATTCCCTCAGCTATGGGACTCTTATGCATTATACAACCTGAACACCAAACCATGGAGGCCCTGGCCATAGAATAGTACAGATGAAGAACACTAGGAATTTTTAAAAAGAGAGATATTACTCGTTACTGGGAAATCCTGTAAGGCTTTGTGGCAGGTGCCATTGGAGCTAGTCATGGTAAGAGGGGTGCTGGAAGAAGGGTGGAAGAGACCGAGGTGTGAGAAAAGGCATGAGGCTTGTTTGGGGATTAGTGAGTAGTCTGGTTTGGCTGCTTATATGGTTATCTTTTAAAGTCTGTTGAAAACCAGGGTGGAATATTACAAGTGAGAGAGATCCAGTAGGAATGCACATCTGCTAACCTGCCATACTAACACATCTCTAAGATGAGTCAGTGAGTGAAATGGGGAGTCCTGGAAATGCAGACAAGAGCCAAATTGTGAAGGATTTTGAATACCACGAGAACTTCATCCTAAGCAAAGAGGTAGAAAATACGGCAGTGATGAGTAAAAGCAGGATGAGTAACATGATTGAATTTTGGTTTTTAAAAAATCACTCTGATAGAAGCTGGAAGGTGGTTGGGAGAGAAGAGTGAATAGGGTAGACCAGTAAGGAGTTAACTGCAATAGTCCAGGCAGTAGATGACAACCTGACCAAAGGCAGCAGCAGAGGGTTGGAGGCAAAGTTCACTTTGACAAAAGGCTTGTTAGATCTTGGAGAATGAATGTGGAGGATGTGACTGAAATAGGAATCAAAGATGATTCTTTGGTGTTTTCGCTTGAGTAAATAGGAATGCCAAAAACTGAAAGGAAAAAGTGAAGAAGGGTCCAGTTTAGCAGAGTGACTGGCAGTTGAATTCAAGATGTGCCATGTTTGTGGCAACATCCAGTAAGCAGTTAGTTGAACATGCTGATCTGGACAGAGTTCAGGAGAGAAATTTGGGCTAGAGTGGAGGTAGGATCTGACGCTGTGAGAACAGCTAAGAGAGAGGGCCAGCCCCAACACTACAGCCAGTGAAAGAAGACGTGAGGAACAGTTAAAGAACTAACATCTCCGGAAAGGAATCTCTCAGAATCCACAGGATTCTCTGTAAATAGTGTCAAATACTGCAGAGATGCCAATTAAGAGAACTCAAACTCAACCCTGGATTTGGGACTCCGGAGTAAGTAAAGTGAAAGCAGTTAGAGAGGAGTGCTGGAGCGGAAGCCAGACTGCAGAAGGTGAGGAGTGACCCCACTTCAGACATGTGAACACCCTTGCTTTACCTTCACCTCCACGGTGAATGGTGGGACACAGGCGTTTTCCGCTCTGCCCACTATCACTTCCTCCAAGGGGTCCCATTCGTTGTAAGAAGAAACGGGGCAGTCCTTGGGCAGAGGATCAGTGGCTTTGTCCTCAGCTGCACAGGAATTCCTGGAGGAAGCCGTAGCTGCCTGGGTGCTCTGGAAAGTTCGCTGCACCCATCCCGTTAAGGTTCTTCCAACCTTCCAAGAACAAAGAAGTGATTATTGTGTGGCCAGGTACAGTACTTGGGGTGAGGGGAAGTAGAAGTGGGATGAAAACCCAGGGTAACATAGTGAGACATTTAAAATCCTCTGAGAGAGTGTAAACCAAGATGTTAGTTTATAGGTAGGCAGTGGTTACAGGTGAGTTTTACCTTCCCATTTATTTATACATTATTTTCTTATCTATTGTGTTAATTGGCGTAACTCTTTAAAAACACCTCAGAAGATGTTGTCCCCAACGATCATAGGCCCCATTTATATCTCAGAATGGTTTTCTGCAATCGAGCTTTAGTTAAACTAAGCAGCTGGCCTGCAGATGATGGGTCACCCTCTTCCCAGAAAACCACTGAAAGCTGCTCCGAGTCTCCCTGCCAAGACCAGCTGTGGGAGGGAGTCGCCTTTCCTCTTCAGTATCAAAGATTACCAATATTAGATGTTTTTTTCCCCAAAGTGAAAATATGTAGAGGGCTTTATCTTTCAAAATAATCAGTTTCAAACCAAAATTTTTTCATTGCTGATACACATTTCACATTCTTAGGCACTTCAATTTTGAGGATAACCAAGTGCCACCTACTCCATTTTACAGATGGTCCATGGCCAAGATAAGGATTCACGCAGGCACAAATTTAAACAGCTAGAAAGGAGATCTAAGCACTTGAAAAAAAGCCTTTTGAAAATGCAGGGCCTTTAAAAATCAAGAGCAGGGAGAGTCCTTCACCACCGGGCAAACCTCAAGTCCCCAAATCTCTATCCTGCTCCGTTAAACCCTTAGCAAGGAGGGGAAGACGGGTGGGGACCAAAGCAATGGGAGTGACAGCTGTTCTAGAACCAGTTTCTGGGGTTGGGTTGGGGGTGGGGGATGGCCAAACTGCCTTGAGAGTCCCGGTTTTAGGAGCTGGGGAGGGTCTGGAAGCGCGCGCTCACACACCAGGGAAGTGGAAGGTGGGACGTGCAGAAACTCTGGGTACAGACCAAACTCGCTCCAACTTCTCCTCGCGACTCAGGACTCCATGTTACACTTAGAGTGGGTCTGCCCGCTCCCTCTCCGTCCTAAATCCCCACTCTGCCTCTTCTCCCGTCCACCCCACACGCAAGCCCAACTCTATGCCCACAGAAGGCACTAAACCCCAATAACAACACCTTTTTACTAAAAGGTGTCTTGTCACCCCCACCCCCTCCGGGCTCGAAGCTCCGTGGAGGCAAAGAGATGCGGCTGAGGAGGGCGGCATCCCCTGCGCTGAAGGCCACCGCGGCCAGAGACGCGCAGAGACCCAGTGTAGCCTCGGGGTGTGTCCCCAGGCCGGGGACACCGCCAAGCTCCCGGCAGCCAGCAAAGATTCCTGAAGCCGAGCTTCCTAGAGGGGCCAGAAAGGACCAGGTCTGCAATGCTAGCTGGAGCAAAGCGAGGCGGACGGCGCACGCACCCGAGACCCGATGTAGTGAACCGCCTCGGCGCCGCGGCTCCCGCCGCGCAGACACCGCACCCGCAGCATCGCGCTGCTCCCGCCTGGTCCGCGAGCCGAATGGTCCCTGCGCTGGGCCGCGTCCGTCCGTCCGTCCGCTGTCCCCGAGAGCGCTCCCGCAGCGGGGTGTCTGGGCGCGCGGCCCGCCGCCTTTTGTAACCTCGCCACGCCCAGCGCCCCCCCCCCCCTCGCGCCCATTGGCTGCCGGGAACAGGTGGCCTGGCCGCCCCGAATTAGGAATGGTTAGGGACTGTCCCGGGGCGCAGAGTCAAGTGCCCGGAGCCTGCCTTTTTTTAGCCAGGCGGTCCTCCGACTGACTTGTGCTGCGCTCAGAGAAGCCCAGCCTGGGTCCCCCCGAAGGAGGCCCACGAGTGTCACAGGGAAGGGGAGAAGCACGTGACTTCAGACGAAGTAAACTCAATACATACATCTATTGTTTTAAGTTCACATTTATGGATTTAAGTATGCAAAGCTTGAGTACAGTCACACGTTTAAATTCATCTGTGTGCACGGACCTCATATTACTATGAATGAAACCACCTCGAGTTTAGGTGGCTGCTTAGGGCAACACCGGGAATGGGAGTGGAGCTACTCCGGCTGGAGTTCAGGTGGTTCCGCTCCTGCGGGGACTGCGCTTGTTAGGTGTTCTTTGGAATAGTTGCCCTTCCAAATAGTCTTTGGCCCTGTGCCCCAGGCTTGAGAAACTCCATCATGAAAATAGAGACAAATGTGGCCAGAAGGGAGGCGTACAGAAAGTTTCTTCCCTTCCATTTCATGTGTTTACATTTTTTATTCAATTTTACAAAGATACAATTGTTAGGAAAGTAGTTCCCTAGCAGTGCAAAGTCTAAATTGCTGTGGATTTGTGCACAACTAGAGAACTCAGTTTAACGTTTAAGTTCCTAGCAGGAGAGGGGTCAGAGAGATTTGAGTATTTCATTTTTCTACCTACAAAATAAGTAATTATTCACTTATTTATTTTTTGTTAACCCTCACCCAAGGATGTTTTTCCATTTAAAAAAATTTTTTTTAATTTATTTTTTTAGAGAGAGTGGAAGACAGAGGGAAAGACAGAGAGAAACGTCGACCATCTTTTGGTTGCACCCTGCAGGAACCCGGACCAGGGCCCGGAGGAGCCTGCGACTAAAGTATGTGCCCTTGCCCGGAATCGAACCCCAGGGACCAACGCTCTATTCACTGATCCGATCGTCTAGGGATATGGTTATTTACTTTCAATGAGCTGTCCTTTTAATTCTGGTGTCTCAAACTTGTTTTCCAAATTTAATTAATGGAACGCACCAACCAGGATGGCATGGTGGAAAGATCGGTGCAGAGAGAATAGGGAGAACTGGGTTCTAATCTTGACTGCTTTTCTTGTTGTTAATCCTCACCTGAGGATATTTTTCCATTGATTTTTAGAGAGAGAGGAAGGGAAAGGCAGAGACAGAGAAACATCGATGTGAGATCTCACATCTATTGGTTGCCTTCTCCACCCATAGATCAAGCCTGCAACTGAGGCAGTCCCCTTGACCCGCGTCGAACCCCGGATCCTTCATTCCCTGGGCTGATGCTCTATCCGGCTAGGGTAATCTTGACTTTGTTATAGACTACTATGTATCTTCTTGAGTGGCAATCTTCTTATCCTGGAAGGGAGAACAATTGCATTTATTGTCCCTAGCACACAGGGTCGTTGAGAGGCCAAAAGAAGAGACTGTACATGCAGACTTGGTGTGGACCTAGACTTATGTGAATATGAGGTAATATTTTACCAGCCTAACAATAAGGAGACCTCCAAATGTGATAATAGGGTAAAAGGAGTCAGTAAGTCTAGGTTCATATCTTAGCTCTACTACTAACTTGCTGTCTGACTTGGAACCAGTTTCCTTCACCTTCTAGTGAAGGTTTTGGGAAATTCCTACCATTTCTTAAAATTTACAAAGTGCCTTCTCCAAACAACTAAATGCAGCCACTTCTAAGGTCTAATTCTATCAGTATACTAGAGATGTGCTGCTCAACTAAGGAATTTCAGAGTACAGTAAGAACACACAACAAATGGTATTGACATTGCTTTATACCATTTCTGTCTGAGATCTGAGGATTTCTCATGGCATTCATTAAAGACACTTTTAATTTTGCAGTAAGAATTGGATCTGCTTGGAAATCATGAGTCTAGGGCAGTGGTCGGCAAATTCATTAGTCAACAGAGCCAAATATCAACAGTACAACGATTGCCGAAACCGGTTTGGCTCAGTGGATAGAGCGTTGGTCTGCGGACTGGAAGGTCCCAGGTTTGATTCCGGTCAAAGGCATGTACATTGGTTGCGGGCACATCCCCTGGTGGGGGCTGTGCAAGAGGCATCTGGTTGATGTCTCTCTCTCATCTCATCGATGTTTCTAGCTCTCTATCCCTCTCCCTTCCTCTCTGTGAAAAATCAATAAAATATATTAAAAAAACAAAACAAAACAAAAAAACACAGTACAACGATTGAAAATTCTTTTGAGAGCCAAATTTTTTAAACTTAAACTATATAGGTAGATACATTGTTATTAACTTAATTAGGGTACGTGGTATTTTGTGGAAGAGCCACACTCAAGGGGCCAAAGAGCCGCATGTGGCTCGCGAGCCGCGGTTTGCTGACCGCTGGTCTAGGGTATCATTAAGTTTTACATATTTACTTATTATAGCCATGGAACATACACTTATCTCCTAGAATCCAGGGAAAAGTATGTGTGTAGAGCCACCAAGCCAGTTCTACTACTGTAAACACAAATCAAGGCACTTTCCTCACTCCCTCTTCCTTCTTATTTTTTGTCCTTGAAAAAAATCTGTAATAATGTTTATATTGACCTCATCAATTGCAAGTACAAATAGTCCATACTGGCTTGTCTGTTGAATATTGGGCCAACTCTGTAAAGTATCGATGGTGATACCTGAGAACTCCCTAGTCTTTAATTGCTGCTTTCCCCACCCCACCCCACCCCCCACCCCGCCAGGTGAAATGGTATAGACTGTGAACTCTTGGCTTCTTCTTCCTCATTGGCAATAGATTAGTTTTTGTGTGGATGTATGTTTTCATTTCTCGTTGATAAATACCTAGGATCGTAATTGCTGTATCATATGGTAACTCCATGATTTACATTTTGAGGAACTGGCAAACTATCTTCCCAAGTAGCTGAACCAGTTTTACATTCCCACAAGCAATGTGTGAGTGTTCCAATTTTTCACATCCTCACCAACATTTGTATGTCCATCATTTTTATTATATTCATTCTAGTGGGTGGGACATGGTATAACATTGTGGTTTTAATTTGCATTTCCCTAAAGACTAACGATGTTGATAATCTATTCATGTGCTTATTGGCCATTTATACATCTTCTTTGGGTCTCCTCGGTCTAAGGAGAGGTACAAATTGAAATACCTTTATTTAGGGAGGAATTGATGCCCATTTAGAGGAACTAACATCCTTCTTTCACTCGAGGCAAAATTAATAGCTGTTTAAAAATACAAAGTGAAAAAAAACCACACACACACAAAGTGAGAATACTTCTTTAAATAGATTTCATAGGACTCAGTTTAAAAACACCCTTTATCTTTAAAAAATTATGAAAAGTAACCTCAGAGTTAAATGGTTGAGAGGTAATTTCTCTTTTGGAATAGATAAATAAGTAGTGAATACAGTTTACTCTTAAAGAATTAAACAACGGGCTTGTAAGAGACATTATCACCAATATTCCTATCTTTTAGAGGAGACTTGCTTAGAATTTAGTAGATAATGTAATAAATCTACTGTTTTGTAAAAGGTAAAGTTAAAGTTATCATTTTAATATAAATAAATCCATATAGGAAAAGATAAAGTATTTTTGTGTATGGGGGTTGTCTATCACATGACCCTGGCCTTAGTGCTCAATTAATATTTGCTGACTTGAACTTTAAAGTCGCTTCCACTCTTCCTAACAATAACAATTACTGTTTACTGAGTTCTTACCATGTGCCAAATAAAAGCTTCATATATGTTATCTCATTTACTCATCTATGAGGAAGTATTCTTATAATAATTTCATGTAGATGAGGAAACTGAGCCTTAGAGAGGTTAAATAAATTGCCCAGAATTAAACAGCTGCCAAGTAGCTGACAGAGCAAAATTCAAACTCAGGCCTGTATGCCCTTAATTTCTATACCTCTTGATTTTCTCACAAATTCTCAGGGAAATATCTATTGCATAATACAAGGTATATATGTAGTCCGACTTCTAATATTAGATTCTCTCCTGTAAACTTCATGTTGTGTCACATGCTTCCAGTATCCTTCAGGATATCGCTGAGTGTTTCTTCCAGGAGCTATTTATCAGATAATTGCCTTCTTAGGACAACACTGTGCCCATAAGATTGTGTGGTAATGAGTCTTTGACAAATTAAACTTCCATAGGTCAGGCATAGCTGAATGCTGAAGATAAAGACCAGACATGGTATGAGGCCTCTAAACAAGTGCAGAAATGGCTTAGACACTTTGAGAACTCTGCAGAGGCAAGGGAAGGTATTTTAACATAAGTGTAGCTGTGGCCCCATGTGCTACAGTCAAAGAAGGGAGATCACCAGGAAGGGGCAGGATGCTCCAGAGGGTCTATCCAATTGGTTCTGGAAATAGACTACATATTTATTCCCACTTAAGCCCAACCTTAAGATTTCTAGCAGTGGCTAAAATAGCTCCTCTCACCCTGCAGAAAAAGTTGTGCCTCACATACTAGTAGCCTGGCACTCCATTTCCTAACCCAGCCGTCATTAGAACTGGTAGTGCTGCCCAGGGGTAGGCCACAGCTAATCAGCACCCAAAAGGAAGGAAGGAATATTGGCCAATTCCAGAAATGATGCAGAGGTTAGTGAAATACTATGATTAAGTTACAGAATGTCATTACCACAAAAATTTCTTTGCCCATGAACAATTTCTGGTTTTACAGTAAATATCCCTTGGATGCCTTAGTGATGGGAAGGTGGCTCTCCCTGGACCCTCTTCCTTGTCTCATTCTTTCAGCCCAAATTCCTCTCCCAGAATTTTTTTCAACCCTTTTCTTCAATCTGACCTCCTATTTTCACATCTGACCTAGATCCTCAAAAATGTTATGAAATAAGAACTGATTGAATAACCAACAACTAAAGAATGGTTAAGGAAATTACAACACATTCAATATTTGGCTCTAATGTGAACAAATAAATTTTTCTTAATGAGTATTTATTATTTATTTTTACACACACACACATATATACATATATATGTGTGTGTGTGTGTGTGTATATATATATATATATCTGATTTCAGAGGGAAGAGAGAGGGAGAGAGAGATTGAAACATCTATGATGAGAGAGAATCATTGATTGACTGTCTTCCACATGCCCCCTACTGGGGATTGAGCACATAACCCCCGCATGTGCCCTTGGCTGGAATCAAGCCGGGAACCCTTCAGTCCTCAGGCTGATGCTCTATCCACAGAGCCAAACCAGTTAGGGCTGAGTATTTCTTAACTGAATGAATTTAGAGTTTAGAATAACTTAATCAAAGGATAAACATGCAGCCACTAATAAGAATGTTTACAAAGAATTGTAATAACTTAGGACAATTCTTATGTCATGCTGTTAAGAACAGAATATGAAATTGTATATATATGGTAGTCTCTCAACCATATTGAATATCTATGCATATAAAATCCTGGTAAGAAATTCACTAAAATTTTAATAGTGACTATTTGGATAAAAACATAAGGGGTATTCTTTATATTCTTCTTTCTGCTTTTCTGCAACTTGTATAGTTTTCTCCATGAGCCATTATTACATTTACAATCAGAAAAAGAAACATAATTTTAAAAGAAGCAAAGAGTTCTGTGTATTCCTACAAAGAACTCTCTTATTGTTACAGATATTTTCCCTTGCAGCTCTTCCTGAGAGAACGGTAGATACTGTTCTGGGAGAAAACCTCCCAAAGCCACCTGGCTCCTCGTGTCCACACATGCAGTGATCTGGCAGGATGGGGAGATTAGTGTGGGAATGTACTTCTGTCTGTCCTGCACTCTGCCCCGTTCTCTCAGGTCTGGGCTTGCTCTTTCACTGCTGCCTATCCCACTTGTTGCTGGTGAGGAATTTTCCAGAATTATCACTCCCAGCAAAAGGCACCTCTCTAGTTGGGCCCTGGGAAATGGAGAAGTAACATCTGCCAGTGTTCTGTACCCTTCTTGAGTATTCCTTCTTGGCTTGGTCAACATCCCAGGAGAAAGCACTCACTGCTCCCCCACCTCAAAATCATTTAAGTGGCACCCCACCACCATCACCAGTCATGCTCTCCTTACTAAGGAAAGGTCTGCCCAAGTAGAATTATTCAGAATTTGCAAACTTAGGGTCAAAAGGTGGAGCCAATTTTGAACTTTGCTTAGGAACCCTACATTTCTGCTTCTACCACACTGTTCAGAATTTAAAAGCCAGGCCTAAGCCACAATATTCAGTCATAAGATGGGAATGGAATGATCAGAGAGGCATGACTTTTTTATTAAGGCTTGATTTAGAAATGACAGAATATAACAGCCAACACCTGGCCTTTCCTAGCATGTTGTTCATGTGACAGCAATTAAGTAGCCTCAGGGGACAGTTTTCATGCATATCCACATTCCCAAGAGAGTGAATCTGCAAAATGAGACAACTGTGCTTTTCTGGCCCAGCTCTGTAGCAACCACATTTCTGACCTAGCAGCTAATTCATAGATGGGTAAATCCAGTAATCCCAGATTTTCATATACAGCCATTTGTAATAAATGACTACTACTATAGGGTTGACTCCTCAATGACTCTGTTTAGATCAAAGAGTCACATTTCATGATCTTCCTACTTTCTTAGGTCCAAAGCCTTCCCTGGCCTCCACAGGCAGAGGGAAGCAATTTCTCCCTGCGCACATTGTTAGCACCACTTTTATGGATCTTGTCACCTGGCTGTAGCAGCTTGTATACAGACTGATCTCTCTCACCAGACTAAGACCTCTGGAGGGCAGGCACTAGCACCTAGCATAGTGATCACCTCTTACTAAGTGTTTGTGGAATTAATTAGCTAATCACAATGTTGATATTTTCTCCTCAGAATTGATACCATACCTTAAAACAATGTTTAAAATATTTGAGAAAGGAGTTTTTATAGAATTTTATAACTGAGAAGGACCTCATTTTTTAGATGGGATAACTATGGCTCAGAAAGGCCAAACGACCCATCTATACTCATCACACATTGCTGAGATGACTTCCCAGTGCAATTCTGTTTTCAAGAGTTAATGAGCTTTAGAAAAATGGACCTGGATTTTAGGCTCTGAGAATTCAAATCTGTAAGCCTTTAACTTCCAGGTTTAGCAAAACATTGCTGTAAGCCCCAAGAAGAGAGTTAAGTGCAGATGTTATAGGTAGGCACTTCACACCGTCTGCCCTCTAAACTTGTGGAATCTATATGTCAAGAGAAATCTTACTTTAAAAGGTTAAAACTATTTGCATGAGTTTGTGGGAGGTTCTATTTTATTTTCCATTACAGGTTTTAGATTTATAGAAAAGTTACAAAGATAGAACAGAGTTCCTGTATCCCAATTTCCATTTCCTTCAATGTAATCATCTTATATTAATTGCCATGGTATATTCGTCAAAACTAAGGAAACAATACTCTGCATTATTACTACTAACTAAACTTCAGACTTACTCAGATTTCACCAGTTTCCCACTAATGTTCTTCTTCCATTCCAGAATCCCACATTGCATCTAGTTGTCATGTCTTCTCTGATCTCCTCTGGTCTGTGACAGTTTCTTAGTCTTTGTTTTCATGACCCTAACAGTTTGTTTTTGTTTGTTTGTTTGTTTTTTTTTTTTTACAGGTTTGAATGTTTTCTTTTTTTTTTAATTTCTTTATTGATTAAGGTGTCACACATTTGTCCTCATCCCCCCATTCCCATCCCACACCCCTCCCCACGGATGCCCCAACCCCCTGTTGAACCCAACCATTGGTTAGGCTCATATGCATGCACACAAGGACCCTAACAGTTTTGAGGAGTACTGTTGGTTGGGTATTTTGTATGTTGTCTCTCAAAGTGGCTTTGTCTTATGTCTCCTTGTGATTAGACTGGGGTTATGGGTGTCATGGGAAAGAATACCAGAGAGATGAGGTGCCCTTCTCATTGCATTATATTAGGAGGTAGGTGACAGCATCATGGTATCACTGGTGATGTCAATTTAACCCTGATCATTTAGTTAAGATGGTATTTGTCAGGTTTATCCCTTATAAAGTTAATATTTTTCCTTTGCATTCTCTATTTTTTGGAAGTGAATCATTAAGACCAGTCTGGAAGGGGAGAAAGGTTTATCTTCATATATTATTTAGAACTAGAGGCCTGGTGCACAAAATTCATGCATGGGTAGGGTCCCTAGGCCTGGCTGGCAATCAGGGCCAATCAGGTTCCCCGCCTCCCTGCCTCCCCACCTTCCCACCTTCCCACCTCCTCCTTCCCCTGATCCCTCAGTGCCCCACCGCCACCACTGGTCACCTGCCATGTTCCATGCCACCCCCTGGTGGTCAGCGCACATCATAGAAAGCGATCGAACTCCCGGTCTCTCGGTTGAACTCCCAAGGGGACACTTTGCATATTAGCCTTTTATATATATAGATTCTTATGTAAAGGGATTTATCTCTTCTCTTCCCTTTATTTATAAAAAATTTAGTTTAATAGGTAATAGCAATTGATTGAATTTATTGGAAATTAAACTAAAATTATAATTGTTTACTAGTAAGACAGTGAGTTTTGCCCAGCCAGCTTGGCTCAGTGGTTGAGCGTTGACCTATAAACCAGAAGGTCACAATTTGATTCCTGGTTAGGGCACATGCCCGGGTTGCAGACTAGATCCCAGTAGGAGGTGTGCAGGAGGCTGCCAGTCAATGATTCTCTCTTATCATTAATGTTTGTAGCTCTCTCCTTCTCCCTTCCTCTCTGAAATCAATAATGTGTGTGTGTGTGTGTGTGTGTGTGTGTGTGTGTGTGTGTGTGTGTGTATATTAAAAGACCGCCAAGTTTTGGTAGATATAGAATAGCATATTGAGTTAGAATATGGATTTAAGAGGTAAACACTTCTTTGGGGACACCTCCATGGCTGAGACATTTCATAGCAATAAATTTTCCAGATAACTGAAGTTTATTACTTTACACTAAAAGTATTTTAATACATAAATTTATCCCATTCTTATGGCTGCCTTTCTAAGATGTATCATATGTTTTTAACTGCTTGAATAGAATATGCTGAACACAATTTAACCTTTTTACAAACATTGAGCATTATACTGAAATTCACAGCAATGATGATGGTTGAGTTTGATGACCTCTAAACTTTCTTCCAATCCAAGTTTAATAGCTATCAGGCAAAATTAATGAAACTACATCCCCAAATAACCAAAGCTTCTTGTTGTCCACCTAAGGTTTTACCTTGGGAGTGGGGATACAGTGGACTAAGCCTTACTCTACACCAGAGAGAAGCAATAGATGTTCACACAAAAGCATCTAGGACAGCACATACAAATCATTTGGGGAGGTTGTTACAAGGTAGATTTTTATTCATGCCCGAGATTCTGCATTTCTAACAACCTCCCAGGTGATGCCAGTGCTGCTGGTCCATAGATCACTCTCTTTGAGTAGCAAAGATCCAGGGGACCCCCCATACCAAACTTTATAGTCAGGTTGTTTACAGGACTTTCTGAGGCCAGGGAGTCCCTGGTACAGCGCAGAGCTTTTCTCTCGTGCTGCAAAGAGCTTTGAGTAGATATGGATCTCCACAAAGTACAGCCAAAGCTTAGAAAAAGAAGAAGCTAGGTCACAAAAATAAATATCTCATTCTCCTAGTATATACCAAAGGAAGGAAAGGGAATTCTCTTTCTTCAGAGAACTTAAGGAAGCAAACACTTCATTAACTGTGGTTCCTTTGGTGTTGAAAAGAAGTACCCAGACTACATAAAAAAGACATAAACAAGATTTATGTAAAGATCAGTTTTGTGGAGAGAAGGTCCACTTCTAGAAACTTGACGCTTCTTATCCTAAAATTACACTTGAATATTTTAGGGCAGCACTAATGTACCTTTTATGCGATTGCTTCTACTGCTGTTTTCTGACAAACAGAAGGTGGGCCTCTCTGTCTTTCAAGATTTAAGCCACAGCAACCAAACTCTTAGCTGTGTTCTCATTAAGCTAATACGATATATGGAATCTACTTATTTAAATATACAATGAAATTATGATTGCTGGATGAAATGTAGTATCTTTATTAGGGCAACTAATAAAGTTTCTTAACTGTGAAGTCTTTCACATCATTGTGTGCAAGACAGCAGCTTGAGATAGTTCTAGTCAGAAATGCAGTGCTGAGGGAAGACTATGCATGCTGGTCTGGAGACCTGAATTCTAGTCCCTGCTTGATCAGTAACCACTTGGATAACATTATTACTTGAACAAGTTACTTAACCTCTCCAGGCCTAATTATACAAACTAGTTCATCTCAAAGTTTCTTCAAGTCCTAGTGTTTCACCACCCTATTCTGATATCTCAGAAGATACTTTGTGTGCATTTCAGAACATTGCTTATCCCCGTTTATAATGCCATTAAGAAAGCTGATTCAGCCAAGTTTGTGCCTAACTCTTGAACAAGTAGCAGCTTGAATGCTATCTCATATCAAGGACCCATCAGGAAAAATAGCTGGGATTTTGACCGCATTTCTTGCATAGATTCGATTGTGGCTGTAAGCTAGCTAGTGGTTTGATTAATATTATACAGAGTTATTGCTAAATTCCCTTTTCCCCAGATAATGACTACAAATCAAAGTTTATAACAGAAATTATTAACAGATGGTAATATTCTAAATCTATCATAAGTGGGTAACAAATATTATATTAGAGTTGACTTTAAAAGGTAAAAAGAAAAAATGCTGACTGCTGCCTGAAAAATTGTAACTTGGTAAATATGTATCCAGGACAATGGCAGGCGCTTATGGCAGAACAAGATGCAGCACAGCATTGTGGTAAAGAACATGGGCTGTAGAGCTCACTCCCAGGTTCAAAACCTGACTCTCATCACTTACTAGCTGTATGATCTTGTGAAGTTATTCAGCGCCTCTGAGTATGTAACTCACAGAGTTGTGATTATTAAATGAATATAGGTAAAGCACTTAAAACAGCACTCACTACCAATTAGCTATTGTTATTATTATAATTAGGAACTGAAATGGGGTGAAGGGGAACTAGTCAGGACAGGAAGGCAAGCTTAGTCGAATTAAGAAATAAAAAGATGCTGAGAGCCAGTTCAGAAATGGGGAAGATAGTACTTCCCACATCTGCTTCTGTCCTTGAGAATTATCTGTAGTGCATGACAACAGTCTTATATGAAAACTCTTCACTCTGTGTGTTTAGTATTTCAAAGGGACTTCAGATATATCATCTCATTTGGTTATCAGCAATCTAGGAGGTAAAAAACTCTCTTATACAACCTAGCAAATACTGCTACTGTCACAGAATTGGGTAAGGCAAGCATAGGATGGATCCTGAGAGCAGCAAAGCACAGCACAGCAGGCCATCGTTTCTATGTGGATTCTGAGAAGTGTTGCTGGGTTTTTTTATATGTCACCAGAGAAGTAATGTGGGGCTATTTCATTTCCCAAGGTGACCTCATCATACATTTCCTGAAGTCATTGTATTTGATTCGCATATCTTCACACTCACCAAACGTACTTCAAATTCCTTGGTAGTAAGCATATTTTACATGCCTTAGTTGTGCATCAGAAAAGAGCCATTTAAAGCATTTTGTCTGTTTAGCCCTGAGAGATACTTGTATTGCAAGGCAACACCCTATGGAACACTACCACAAAAATGTTTCAAAGAGAATTAGGATACCAGTAGAAAATGGCTATATGGTGATGATAGAACATAATCTCTAGCCAAATAATAGGAAATATGTATCAGAGAAGTTAGTGGCTTATTATTACAAATTAAGATAATAGTGATCATTGATCACTTACTATATGCCTGTAGTATGCCAAGTATTTTATGTGAATTTAATCATCATGGTATTGGAGTATAGCAAACAGTAGGAGCTCAATAAATATTTGTTGAGTAAATGAATCTATGAAGTAGGGGTTACTTGTATCCCCTTTACAAAAGATGAAAATTAGATTTAGAGTCTTACTTTTTGCCTAAGGTCACATAATTGTTAACTAGTGAACGTAGTTTGTACTGGTAAACCCAAATTTGATTATAGCACAGCATATAGTGTAGTGGTTCAGAGTGAGAACTTTGGAGCCAGTCAGACCACCTGGTTTTGAATCCTAGCTCTGCCACTTACTAGCTGTGTGACCTTGGGAAAGTTAGTTAACCATTCTGTGCCTCAATTCCTTCATCTGTAAATTAGAAATAATAATTTAAACCTCCCAAGTTCTGGCAGATTAAATGAGATCATACATATAAAGCACTTGGAACTGTGCCTGATACAATATAGCTAATACTGCTTAATAGAGCCTTATATTACCTATCAATAGAGCATCCTGTTTTTCAAAAGAAATTTCCATAAATTATCTCATGATATACTTAAAAGGCAGGCAATAATAATGACCATTAATATAATAGTATGTTACTTTATCCTCACAACAATCCACTTTATAGATTATAAGAATCAGGCTTAGAAAGGTTAGATGAATTGCTCAAGATCACACAGCAAGTCAATAGAATAGATAGCTCCTGTTGGGAGAATGAAAGATTACAGATGACTAACACACAATGTCAACTCTTAAAATTAGGAGGGAGTAGAGGGAAGACAGAAAAACGACTAGTTCCTTAAGGCAAAATGAAGCCATATGCTAACAGAGGTGGTTACAAGCTGAGGAAAGCCTGAGGAAGAATCAATGAGTTCTGTCTGGAGGGGGTATGTTTGCCTAGATTCCATCCCAATGGTACAAAAGCAGGTCAGACCCTGCTTCATGGTAATGAAACACTGAGTTTACTTGAAGTCAGAAAAGTTTGAAGGTCTGGGAGTAGCAGAACAACATGAAAAAAGTTTCATAAAAAAATACAAAAACCCCACCACAGAAAAATAAAACACTGAAAAATGCCTAGGCATTCATGGCTACTCCCACACATTTTTGGATGTGGGAATGAAACAGTGACCTTCATTTCAACAGACAAGTGAAGTATTCAGTACCAAGATAATGTGAACAATGTGATTATTTTAAAGAAAGTTCCCTTTCTACTTGAGAAGATTCAGAATTTGTATCTTCCCGTATCTTCAGTTTTGCTACTTTGGAACCTAGTGGATCAATTTCTTCTGGAGTCAGTCCTCCCATTTTGAGGCCAAAGGGTTGTGAGACCTCTCTTTATTCTCTCTCAGGTCTTATACTCTTCCAGCAAGGCATTGCCAATCAGTGAGATATAATGGTGCAGCAAAGATATTTCTGTCTCCTCTGCCTGTTCTTGGTGCCTTGGAAAATAGAAATAAAAGATTTTATTCTATTCTTGGAAGCTGTGTAGCAAAGGACTAGAGGGAACTTAGATGAAGTAAGTACCAGTGAATTACTATGAATAAACCATTTTCAAATGTTGTCTTCCCCATTTCTGTAGACTGGCCTTGTTTCTGGCTCAGTCCCCAAGACCAGATCTTATGTAATACTATGGGCCCGGTGCACAAATTCGTGCCCTGGTTGATCTTCCAGTTGAGGGGACAATTTGCATATTACCCTTTTATTATATAGGATTAGGTTACTTACTCCTAGACAAGTTTGAGAGTGTGAAAGCTCTAGGATTTGTTATGATAGACTAGAA
The DNA here is from genome assembly GCF_951640355.1 of Cnephaeus nilssonii. Lineage (NCBI taxonomy): Eukaryota > Metazoa > Chordata > Mammalia > Chiroptera > Vespertilionidae > Cnephaeus > Cnephaeus nilssonii. The sequence continues at coordinate 47,740,551 of NC_137075.1, forward strand.
TTCTCAGATCTGGTATACTGTACTGGTATCTCAAATATAATATTCAAACCAGATTTTCTGAGATTCAAGCTCATTGTCCTAAATTCAAACCAAATCTCCGTAATGGAGAAAACAGACATATTTAATTATTAAGCATTTAGTATTTTGCTTAATGTTAGGGAGTGGGGAGCAAAAATTATAAAATATGAGAAAAGAGTGGTAAAATTCCTAAATCACTTAAAGATTTCACTGGAGAGATAATACAAAGTCACATTAAATAATTGCCTAACAACAGAAACAAACTGCAACTAGATGTAGAAATGTATAAATATATGCTGGACTTCTTTCTGGCCCCATTTCCCAGATAAGATCTTACATAATATTGTGTCCACTCTTAGACAAGTTTGAGTGTTTGAAAAACCTAAGATTTATGAAGGTAGATACAACCAGTCAAAGCACAGCAGATTCCTGGATGGATTAATATAGTAGTAATGTGAGGAGAGACTGGAGAGATGGTGTTTAAATAGGAGGCTGCTGCAATAATTCAATAAAAGTGATAAGGAATCCTATTGATGGTAGGAAAATGGAAGATGAATGTGTAGATAAGTCAACAGCACATGGGTTTCCAATTGCATGTTACATTCAACCTTAAGATACAGTATTTGAACATCAGCAATTATTATGGTGACAATACTGAATTTTAACAGAGTTTTTAAAAAATATATTTTATTGATTTGTTACAGAGAGAAAGGGAGAGGGATAGAGAGTTAGAAACATTGATGAGAGAGAAACATCGATCAGCTGCCTCCTGCACACCCCCTACTGGGGACGTGCCTGCAACCAAGGTACATGCCCCTGACCGGAATCGAACCTGGGACCCTTCAGTCCACAGGCCGACATTCTATCCACTGAGCCAAACTGGTTAGGGCTTAACAGAGTTTTATTAAATGCTTGATTTAACTGAAAATTTAAAATGTCAAAAGAGGGAGAGATGAATAATAAGTGGCAGGAAGGGTGGCCTCAGTCAGGAGCAAGGACATCCTCCTTGAAGATTACCCTTGAGGTCTACCTGAGTCTGCCCTGAATAGTATCTGATGTGTCTGGGAAGAACAAGATCTAATACACATAGCCAGACTCTATTCCTAATTTCAATCCAACAAGTATTTATTGAGCACAACTATAATCCAGCACACTACTAGATTCCTGTAAAGTATACCATAGATACATATTTTTTTAAGTTAGTTTCTATCTTTAAACAACTATCTATGCAGAGTAATAAAATGTTCATCTTGTCTTACATGTGTAAAACAATTAGAAAAAATAGAATATAAGTGCCAAAGGTATGGTAAAGACAAACTGGTTTTCTTTTAACTTCTTAAATACAGCAACCATGTTCCACCCTTTCCTCCTGACTGGTACTCTGACCCCCACCCCAATTCTTCTGCTTGGCTCCCTCCTTCTCATCCTTCAGGTTTGAGCTTAAATGTCACTTCCTCAGAGAGGTCTTCCCTGCTTCTCTGTGTAAAGTAGCCCTTTTCTGTTTATTTTTCCTCATAGCAATTTTATCACCTTTAATTATCTGGTTTATTCACTTATTGAGTCCTTTAATGTCTGACTTCCTCACTAGACTATAAACTCTATGAAGAAAAGAGTTTCTTTTAACCACCATATACTCAATCTCTGGTACAGTAAGTAGCACAAAGCAGATATTCAATAAACATTTGTTTAATAAATACATGACAGTTATTACTTTTACTAGTTGAACAGTTTGAACCAATATCATGGGAGATAATTATCTTAAAAGACTTAACTTCTAAAAAATGATGAAACAAGAACTTTCCTGAAAATCTATAAGGACAGATTGTCAAAATGATGTTTTGTGAAATAGTCTGCAGGTTATTTTTAATTCAGCTAAGATTTCTAATGGCTCTATTCACCTACCTTCCCAACTCTCTATCATGTAAAGAATATTTCTGCTTTGATATATGAGGAAAACTTGAAAGAACAATTTTAACAATGTCCTATCTACTTGGCATATAAAGTATCTTTGGCAATAAGTTACTTGATATATCTGTATGAACATATCGCGATAAAGCAAATCATTTTCAAGTGTAGTTAAATCAATCTCTGTACTTACCTATTGCAACTCATAATCATTGCTACTGTTCAAATATATTAGGGTTGAGCATAACATGAAAATGGAAACACAAGAAGGATTAGCATTCATAGATCTATAGATGTCTCATGCTACTGGCTTAACCATTTTCTTTAGATTTTTCACAATTATGGTATACTTCACAGCCTGAAATATAATATTTAATATGTAATATTATTGATGTGGAAGGCACACAAATAATGTTCAATCATTATTCTAAAAAGAAACAGGTTCCAACTATCTTTTTAAAATGTATTTTTATTTATTTTTAATATATTTTTATTGATATTACAGATCTCTCCCATTTCCCCTTTCCCCCCTCCTCCTCAACTATTTCTTTTGAATTTTAGACTTATTGATAATTAAGAATGCTTATAGTTAATCTAATATTAGACAGATTGTAACCTTGAATATAGCCACTGAAATCAAGATAAACTATTCGTTAAATGCATCTCTTTAGGAAAATCTCACAAAAGATTGTTTAGCAAGGCTATTTAAAACAATTAAAGGCTATACTTATTTCCAGGCTATAGCAAGAGAAATTCAGTTTGTTTGGAGATTGAGCTACCACTACATTTTGGATTGGAGGAGAGTCTCATTTTGATATTCAATATAGCAATTAAATTATAACTTTGAAAGTGAGCTCTGCATGGCCTGAGACATGTAGAAACTAATGTGAAAATAAGTAACTATAGAGACACCAGACCATCTCATACACCCAGTGTAAATCTTGGGACAATCTAATAGAAGCCACAGTTGAGAATATGTTAAACTCAAAAATCCTGTAGCCTTTGGGCTTACTATATGGTTCTGGACTCCCCCTAGTGGTTCAAACTTTTGGTGTTTTAATTGATATTCTTCAGGTCATAGAATCACCAAATTTATTAAAAACAAATTTTAAAAAAGAACCACACAACTCCTATTAGACTGATTTTCCACAAAGAGAAGACTGTGTTAATAAATGGTATAATAAATGTGGATATTAAGATAGTTGAAATAATAGTGTTGCAATGGTCTGAAGAGACATAATGGATTTCACTCAGACTGGGAAAGCCTGTTATAGTTCTGCTGAGAGAGTGTGTGAATAAGAGCTGAAGGCTCTGGAACAGGATTCTTGGTTGCTCTAAGGTGAGAACTGGACCTTTTAGAGAAAGGGTGAAGTGACTATTTCCTAAAATGCATATAAATACAAAATATGTTAATCAAGTGTTCATGTTATTGGTAAGACTTCCGACCAACAACAGGCTATCAGCAGTTAAGTTTTTGGAGCTGACAAAAGTTAGACAATGATTTTTGACTGTGTGTGTGTGTTGGCACCCTTAACTCTAGTGTTGTTCAAGGGTAAACTATTTGCATAAGTAGAAAAACAACAACCCCCCAGTAACTTAAGCACTCTACCTGCAATCTCAATTTTGAAATCTTGTAAATTGGGGTTGCACAGATCCCACCGCCCAGGATCAGCAAGCTACAAGCCCACCAGTTTCGGTGCCCATTTGGACTTTCACAATCAGAGATGGCAGCAAAGGCGGCATCAACAGAAACTACCACGCCTTGGTCTTGTCATCCAGTGTATGCAAGATACTGGCAACATTATCATCAAGCAATGGCTTGGATGCGAAGCCACCAGAATGCCTATCGGAAGGCCATCAAGTCTTATTTCAGTTCTCCATGGTACTTCACTCCGGGAGATCTTCCCCAGAGCTGTTACGCTAAGAAGGGTGGATCTCCTCAGTCCTTCTGTGACCATCACTTGGCCTCCCAGGGCTCCCACTGTGGTTATTCACATTCTCCAAGGTCTGGGCACCATCCTCATGACAGCACAAGCGAAGACCAATCTTGGTCCACAGAGGAGGCGACGGAGACCGACTCAGATGCTGGGGTGCAGTACGACCTGAGCAGCATGGAGATCACGGGGGAGCTCCGCCAGTACTTTGCGGAGACAGAGAGGCACAGGGAAGAGCGGCGGCGGCAGCAGAAGCTGGACGCGCAGCGTCTGGAAGACTATGTGAACGCCGACCACGACCTGTATTACAAGACGGGCCGCTCCATGGAACCCCCCTCCGAGAGCCCCAGCGAGCGGCGCCAGGCCGAGATGAAGCGCTTGTACGGGGACAGCGCGGCCAAGATCCAGGCCATGGAGGCCGCCGTGCAGCTGAGCTTTAACAAACACTTTGACCGAAAGCGGCCCAAGTACTGGCCGGTCATTCCGCTGAAGTTCTGAGCCCTGGGCCCCCAGCCATCACCCCCTTCCTCTGGGAAATCCTTCATCTGCTTCTGAGCATTTTCTCCGGGAAAGGGGGCTTTGTCCTGAGAAATCAGCATGTTCACCAAAGTGCCAGTGGGCCTGTCACGGGATGGGGGTGGGGGTGGGTGTGGGGAAGGGGAGGGATAATGTAATATATCGTCCCTTTTTAAGCAGCAGGGGGTGTACTGTTGCCTGCATGAGAGATTTTCCTTTGACATAAAATGAACATTTCATATGCAAAAAACAAAACAAAAACAAAACACACCAAAAAATAAATTGGGATTGCAGTGAAAGTGGGAAAAATAGAGGTAGAAGGATGTGAGGAGGATAAAAACAAGGCATATTTTTTATTTTGAATAGCTCTTTTTGATGTGCAGAATTTTAAAAGATAGGAAATGTATTCCAGCTGATAAGAGTCATTCCCTGTAGCTAGAAGAGAGGAAAGGTGGAAAGAGAACAGCAGGGAGTTTAATGTAGACAGGCATCACCTCTAATACTGGCATTACTGTGCCCCAAATAGACAATAATCACGTATCACATGAATAGAAGAGGTTACAATTAAGTTGTTGTCAAGAACATTAAAGGGAGTAAATCAGGCACCTGAATAGAATGTATTGGTGTGCCACAATACGTCAATGGCCTGGTTTTCCTTCTTCAAGGGATTTAAAATGCTACCCTGGGCTTCTCTCTTGCTATGCTGGCGTTGGCGTTTTTCTGTACGAAGAGCATGCCTGAACCTTCCAAACAGGTTGGAACCCGGGTTGTCGAAGGCGCCACGAATGTTATTTCTCAGGTACTCAAGTCACCTAAGACATTCGTACCAAAGCACTCCAAAATACTGTGCCCCTGGGGACAGGAGAGGTTTCCTCACAAACTGCGGTCAGGCTGACATTCAGTGCACAGGTGGGGATGCTCCCGGAGAGCCCGGGAAAGAGTGCCTGTGCTGGTGGCTCCACACCACCGAGTCATTAGACCTTAGACCGAGTGAAGTTAGCTTCCGCTGCCTCCCAGACGCCCGTAGCGATTTGTCCGTAAAGCTATGCAATCGCCAGTATTTCATCAAACCCGACACCACAGCAAACTATATCCCAGGCCCAGAGCATCGTCTAACTTCCCGATTGGCCCTTTTGGCCTCCACTCAGAGGCTAGTGACTCTTGACTGGCGCATGCGCGTCCCCTGCTTCCGGCCGGGTGCTGGGTGTGCGGGCCTTTCCGGCCCGGGTGGAACTCCTACCCCGCTTTCCTCGGCTAGGTTCCTCCGTGTGCCATGGCTCCCGACTCAGGCCCCCTGCCTGAAGGGCCTACCTTAAAGCTCCTACCCGTAGACACTCGGGACCGGGGTACCCAGCGTTGTCGCCTGGGCCCGGCAGCCTTCCGTGCCCTGGGCGCGCACTTGGGCTCGGTGGTGAAGATCTCGCTGCCGGACGGCGGCTCCTGCCTTTGCACCGCCTGGCCGCGGCGGGACGGAGCGGATGGGTTTGTGCAGCTGGATCCGCAGTGCGCGAGCCAGGGATCGGCGGCCGGGACGCCGGGGTCCCGGGGGAGCCTCAGCCTGAGCCGCATCCGCCTGGTACCCTGCCCGCCCCTCCGGCGTCTCATCGTGTGGCCGGAGTTGCGGGAGCGGGTGGGCGCGCCCTGGGTCCCGAATCCAGCCGCGGTGCTGGAGGCGGCGCACGAGCTGCTGAGGAACCGGCCAGTCTCCCGGGGCCACGTGGTAGCCGCTCCGCCCGGCGTCCCGGGCCCGGTGGCCGCCCTTCACATCGTCAGCGGGGTGCCCATCCCAGACCCGGCCGGGTTGGTCACCCCTCACACTCTCATCAGTCTCAGCGGGGTGCCTCCGTCGGAAACGCACCCGCAGCCCGAGGTGCCCCTGGGGGGCCTTTCGGAGGCGGCCGACTCGCTGCGAGAGCTGCTCCGCCTGCCGCTCCGCTACCCCTGCACCTTGGCCGCACTGGGGCTAGCAGTGCCCCGCGGGGTGCTCCTGGCGGGCCCCCCGGGAGTGGGCAAGACCCAGCTAGTGCGGGCCGTGGTCCGGGAGACGGGCGCGGAGTTGCTGGCGGTGAGCGCCCCGGCGCTGCAGGGCGCCCGGCCCGGGGAGACGGAGGAGAACGTGCGGCGGGTCTTCCAGCGCGCCCAGGAGCTGGCCCGCCGCGGGCCCACCCTCCTCTTCCTGGACGAGGTGGACGCGCTGTGCCCCCGGCGGGGCGGCGCACACCAAGCCCCCGAGGGCCGCGTGGTGGCCCAGGTGTTGACGCTGCTAGACGGCATCAGTGGGGACCGCGAGGTGGTGGTGGTGGGAGCCACCAACCGGCCAGATTCACTGGACCCCGCGCTGCGCAGACCTGGGAGGTTTGACCGAGAGGTAAATAGGCCAGGCCAGTTACCCCATTACCCCTGGAACCTCGTCCTCTTCTGACCCTGGTTGGCTTCCCCGAGGCGTTTGCCATTTAGGTTTGGAACTCGGTGAGGCGGGATTGGGCCTCTTTGCATTGCAAAGAACACATTGGTTTTCTGTCCACATATGGTCTGCAAGCCAGGACGTGTTTCTCCAGGGTCTAATTGTTCTGAGAAGCTAGGTGCTCGAGCATTAGGGGACAGTTTTGTTGTGCAAGTCCTGAAGAAGAATACTAATCCGGTAATACCTTTTAGGGGAAGTAGGTTTGCTTACAAGCGCATTAAACTCCAATGAATTTAGAATGAGAATTTAAAAGGATAGCCTCGAGATATGTGTGATAAAATAAAAGGGTGAAGTCAGGGAGTAACTAAATCGGAGCAGATATAAACTCATCTGGATTTATTCCTTGCTTGTGAGGATACCTGCATCCTACCCTGAGTTGCCAAGGAAGGTTGAGGATTCAAAGCTGACCTGTTTTATAGGCTTCAGTCTTAAATTGATTCTTGATTTCTATTAAATAGTTTGAATAGTGTTTAGTTTAAGTGATGTTTGACTTTGTGGTAGGATTCTAAAGAGACAGTTGATAATTGCATGCTTTTAGCTTAATTTGTTCTGAACTTGAGTGGATTTCGTCCTTTCACTAACTAATACCACTTTCCCAAATCAGCTCCATAAGGACTGGAGTCTAGACTATCTGGTTTATTGTTGTATCACTGGCTCCTAGAATTTGGTACAGTCTCAAAAATAACAAATAAAAATTTGTTAAATGACATGTAGTTTTCATTGTGCAACTTTTTAGCCAGTGTTACTCTTCTGGAAAATTAGGATTTTCATATGTTCAGAATCTGAGGTATGCTTAAGAGTACATAGTAATAATTCCTAATTTGCTCACTAAATTATTGTACATGTTTGTGAGGATATAAAATAATATGTTAGCCCGCCCGGGTGGCTCAGTTGGTTTCCCAGACACCCAAAAGGTTGTGGGTTTGATCCCTGGGAAGGGTGCACACTAGTTGCAACCAGTCGATGTTTCTCTCACATCCATGTTTCTCATTCTCTCCCCCTGCCTCTTTCTCTAAAACCAATAAAAATATCCTGGGTGAGTATTAAAAAAAAATAATATTTGAAGCTACAAACATTATTTTTTGCTTTGCATATAGGTTGTCATCGGGACTCCCACACTTAAACAACGAAAGGCAATTCTACAGGTGATTACTTCAAAGATGCCCATCTCTAGTCAAGTCGATTTGAGCCTCCTTGCAGAAATGACAGTTGGCTATGTTGGCGCAGACCTGACCGCACTCTGTAGGGATGCTGCCCTACACGCTTTCCTTCATAGTGAAAAGGTAGGAAACTGATCTATGACAATGTATGTTAATTTTTTAAATTAAGGTAACTAATTTGGGGGATTTAAAAAAAAAGTGGTAAGTACATTTTCTTGGGACTTTTGATACCTTCCACAGCTGTTTCTTACATATATTTTTACATCTGAAACATTTAAGAATGTACTGTAGCTATGATGCCCCTATAGCCTTGAAAACGTAAGTGTATATTTCCTACTAACAAGAATTTTAGCCAAAGTACAGTGATCAAGATGAAGAAATTAACACTGACACCATACTTTTACTGAATCTATATAGGTTTTATCCAAATCTCACCAATTGTCTCACATTTCATATAGAGCAAACATTTGAAAGGAAAAATGAAAATATTATTTTTAATCCAGGATTACACACTGCATTTAATTGTCATTATTTCTTAATCTTTTAAAATCCCACCATTCTTCAGTCTTTCTTTTAGGACTAATTTTTTAAGAGTACAGGTCAGTTATTCTGTAAAATACTCCTCAGTTTGATTTGACTAATGTTTCTTTATAATTTGATTCAGGTTTTGCATTTTTGGCAGAAATATCAAATGATATTGTGTTCTCATTGTATCTATTAGGTAACTGATTTCTTGGATAAGGTGGTATCTCTGAGATTTTTCCATTGTCATAATACTATTTTCCTTTCTTATTAATAAGTATCTTATTAATTAGTATAGGGAAAATAACCTTTTCTAACTCAGGAAAAGATTGGGCACCTGTAATTTTAAAAATTTGACTTTGACATTCAAATCTTTAATTCATGACTACCTTTCTTAAAAATATTTAGAATATTAGCTTAAATGCAATAGTTTTTAACATTGCAGATTGAGAAATCTGTTTACTTTGTATATAATAAGTAATCCTGAATTTCTAAACCCCTTTAGAAAAAAGTTAATTTCAGCATATTGAGGATTTGGGGACAAAGTTTATAAATCTCTGTTCTAACGGTAATATTGTCCTTTGATCTTATAATTTTTAAAACCCAATTTAAACTATAAAACGATGACTTACCCTAAAGGATCTCTTTACCTAGATAATTTGTATCCTTCCTTATTTCCTTTTCATATACATTTACTCTTACACTGAAGGAGGGGAAGGAGTTATATGAACTTAATGTCCTCATCTTCTGAGTTTAGAACCAAAACTGTTTGAATATTTAATGACAAATCCCACGTTTAAAGGTGTATTTTGCCTTTTGAGGGGATGAAGAGAATATCAGGGCATGGGAAAGGAGATTTACATTTAGGATTCCTTTGCTTTGAAGTTCCAGGTTTGGCCTTAAGCACCTTGGCTTAGGTGTGCCAGCCAGCTGCTGTCATCCTAGGGTGGAGCCCAATGCTACTTGAGGAGGGGCCTGCCCAGGCATAGTTACCACAGGTGATGGCTGAGTTCATAAACAACCAGGGGAAGTGGAAGAAAGAAAGGCAAAAAGGAAGAAGGGACAGAGGCATCTGGAGAGGTACTGGCTCCATCTTTTCCTTCTTTCCCCCTCCAGGGAGCCGTGGGCTGCTACTGCCTCTGTCTGTGCCAGGGCAGACATGGGACACATTAAAGTTGTTCACATTGAAGTTCTTATTACAAGATGAGAAATATAGTTTAACACATGCACATATACATACAGAGGGAAAAGAATTTTATCTGCCTGAGAAGATTATGAGAAGCAAGTGAAATAATGTATACATAAGTGATCTTGAAAAAAGATGGGATGTTCAAGTGTCGTAGGTGTTACCTAAAAATTAATTAGTATGCAGGTACCCAGCATCTAATACTGCCAACCAGTTAAAAATTATTTTTAAAATTATTTAATAGTGTTCTTTGTAAGAAATTAAACAAGATAAAAAATTGTAAAGAAAGTAAAGATTGCCTAAAATCTTTCCCAGAGATTATAATTATTAATATTTTTAAGGAATGCTGTTCAGAATTGCTCTATACATATATATTCATTTATATAATCTTACATAAATGGGATAAAGTAGTTATTGAAAATGGGAATTTTTGGACAAGTAAATGTTTAGAATTTGATACAAGAGGGCAAATACTTTAAAAAAAATACAGATATTACAAATAAAAATATGAGTTTTTAACTCTAACAAAAAACTTGCTTCACTAGAATGATTAAGGAAATTGCTCTTCAAAATATAATCTTAGGGTAAATATGGACTTTCTTAGCATAACATAAAACCTAATAGCCAAAAATGAAATGATAGGGAAACAGTCCAGGAGAAAATGGGTAATAAGGTATGAGCAGGATTACAAACGGCCAATAAACATGAAAAATTCTCTTTAAAGATTAGTCTTTTTCAGTTCTTAACTTTCTATTTTGAAATAAATAAAATTTTAGGGAGAGTTGCAAGACAGGTAGCTCCTGTTAAATCTTTTATCCAAATCCACCAGTTTTTAACATTTGACCTAATTAGCTTTATCATTTTCTCTTTCTCTGCATGTATGTATTTTTTCTAAATCATTTGAGGTTGGGGTGCATACATCATAACCCATTATCCCTTAATATTTGAATGTCTGTTTCCTGACAACAAAAGTATTTTCATACAATACTATAGTATGGTTAAGTATCCTATCTAATAAAAGAGTAATATGCAAATTAACCATCACTCTGCTACATCCACAAGCCACGCCCACCAGCCAATCAGGAGCGATTATGCAAATTAACCTAACCAAGATGGCCACGGCCATGGAGAGAACATGAGGGAGACTTGGGTTTCCCTGGCAACGGAGGAAGCCAAGCTTTTCGCACACCCTGGCCAGCCCAGGCCTCTACTTAAGGCTACAAAGTTTCAATTATAGATGATAAATCCCAAGAAAAATGGCGACAGCCACGGAGCTGGAGAGAGCAGGCTAGGGTTGCCCCCGGCGACGTAGGAAGCCAAGCTTTCCACCTGCCCTGGCCGGCCTAGGCCTCCACTCCAGGCTACAAAGTTTCACTTATAGAAGGTGAATTAACCCCAACAGAAATGGCTGCTGCCACCGAGCGAGCAGAAGGCTTGGCTCTGCTCCAGGCTACAGAGTTTCAATTGTAGAAGATAAATATATACCAGATACCAGGGCCTCTGCTTGGGTAGATGGGGGGCATGGCCGGCCTGCAAACCACCACAGGCCCCTCACCCAGGCTGCCCCACGCCCCAAGGGAACCCCCAACCGGATCCAGGACACCCTTCAGGGCAAACCAGCTGGCCCCCACCCATGCACCAGGCCTCTATCCTATCTAATAAAATAGTAATATGCAGATTGACCATCACTCCAACACACAAGCTGGCTGTCCCCATGTGGTCAAAGATCCTGCCCCCATGTGGACACAAGATGGCCAGCAAGAGAGGGCAGTTGGGAGGGACCAGGCCTGCAAGGGAGGGCAGTTGGGGGCGATCAAGCCTGCAGGGAAGGGTAGTTAGGAGTGACCAGGCCGGCAGAGGAAGGAAGTTGGGGGCAAACAGGCTGGCAGGGGAGCAGTTAGACATCAATCAGGCTGGCAGGGGACTGGTTAGGGGGTGATCAGGCTGGCAGGCAGAAGTGGTTAGGGGCAATCAGGAAGGCAGGCAGGTGAACACCCCCTACCCACCCACCCCCATGCATGAATTTCGTGCACCGGGCCTCTAGTAATCATTATATTCTAGAAATTTGATATTGATATAAAATGTTATCAATTCTACAGTCCACGTATTGATTTTTTGGTAATGGTTTCAATATTTTTAGCATTTTTTTCTTCAGTGGAGAATTTAGTTCAGAATAATATATTACACATAGTTTTTACTTACTTTTAGTCTTGAACACCTCCATGGCCTTTTATTTTTTGAGAGAGATATTTGACATTGACATTTTTTAAGGATGCGGGTCAGTGATGTTATAGAATGCCTCTCAGTTTGGGTTTGCCTAATGTTGCTTCATAGTTCAGGTTATGCATGCCTGTTGGGAATACTACCTTACGACATAGTGTGTCCTTTGGGTAACAGAAGATTTCCACCATCCTCATTGGTGATATCACTAAGTAGTGACTGATGTGATCATCCAGTCCAGGTTTTGTCCAGTTTCTCACTATAAAGCTGCTATATTTCCCTTTGCAACTAATACATCTATGAGGAGACCCTTTGAGGTTGTGGAGATATCCTGCTCTTCATCAGACTTTCCCTCCCCTAGATTAGATTTCGTTCTTGCTCAAAGAAGCCTTTACTATGATAGTTCCAAAAAATGATTTTTTCTAGTTAAATTTAATTAGCACAATTCTGAGTCTCATTTCCTCTGTCACATTGAGAGAAATTTACAAGTTTGGTAATGTCCAGTGCTGGAGAGGTATGGGGAGAACAGCAGCTAAGTATTCATTGGTGCAGCTTTGAGGACAGTGTGGTAATAGCTGTCACAACTATAAATGTACACACTCTTAAACCCTGTCATTCTGCTTTGAGGAAATTATATAAAATACTTGATATGTAAGAAGTGAGGTAGAAAAAAAGGAGTGATGTAGAGTTCTACTAGTTGACATGAAAAGACTTCTAAGTTTTAAAAAAAGTACAAATTAGTATGTGTGCTGTGGTCTCCCATTTGTGTTATCTGTTCGAAAGGATATGCTTATTATTATAAAACATACTAGGAATACACAGGAAACTTGACATCCTCAGGGATGATTGGTTGGGGGGAGAAGTTCTAGATTTTTGTACCGTATGTATAAATTTCTTTATAAAATTCAAAAGAAGATTAAAAAGTAATTACTCCAAAAATCTCGCCTCACTTTTGGTTTGATTCTGCTTTTTTGGGTGCTTTTCTTCAGAACCAGGACAGTCCGATGATTGATGAAACAGACTTCTTTGAAGCTTTTAAAAAGATTCAACCTTCATCGTTTCGAAGTGTCATTGGACTGATGGACATCAAGCCTGTTAGCTGGGAACAGATTGGTGGCCTTGAAGATGTAAAACTGAAGTTAAAACAGGTGAGATGGAGAATCTGCTGAAGCCAGTAGAATATTAAATGTAATGCCTTTATGAGGAAAACACGCTACGCTGAAAAGGCTCTTGCTACCATCACTATTTTGATCCTCACATTTAAATCCAGTGATCACTTTTCAGTCCTTATTTAATTGGACTTCTGTATGAAACAAATACTATGTTTCAAAATTATGAAACAAATACTATGTTTCATAATTTGCTACTTCATCCTCTTATTTTTTCTTTAAAGAGTTTATAATCTAGAACAGGGGTCAGCATACTTTTTCTGCAAAGGGCCAGATAGTAAATATTGTGGACCATACAGTCGCTGTTGCAACCACTCAACCACCATTGTAGCACAAAAGCAGCCACAAGCAATGCACAATGAGTACTTGTATTCTGTCAAAACTTTATTTATGGACACTGAAATCTTACAATTTTCACATCATACAATATTCTTTGGATTTATTTTCCAAGCATTAAAAAATATAAAAATGATTTAATTCGTGGGCTGTACAAATACATAGGTGGTGGGCCTCACTTTGCCCAGGGATTAGTAAAAGCACAACATTATAGTAAACAATGGCCTGGATGGCTACTTGATACTGGTTCTCACATTGGATGTGTTGAGGGTCATAGCTCTCCAGACCCGCTTGCCTGCATTGCAGGTTCAGAAATTGATTTTGCCAGCTTACCTTCTGGTGATCCTGCCATAAGGAACTAGGTTTCTCTACACATACAAAAGCCTGACTTACCAGTATAACTATCCAATATCACTTATTCATCTTAACTAGAAGCTTTGGATCTACAGAGTCCATGGATAAACACATTTGTAATATGCCCTGCTTTTTGATCATCATTGCCACTTAATCTTCACAAAACTTCACAAAATCTTTTCCTGTTGAAAGCTCTTTAGCTTTGAGATGTTAAGCTTTCCTGCCTTCCTGAACACTCCTTTCCCGTACCTTAAATGTTAGTGCTCCACTCTCCCGAGAGTCCTCTTTTTGCATTCTGTGAATGAGTCCGTGATCTCGATGTCCAAGGCTCCATCTGTCCCCTGAAAACTGTTAGCTCAAAAATCTTTATATCCTGCAGACGGTCATTTTGATTATCAGAAGTACTTAGCTGCCTGCCTACCAGATAACTTCCAGGGATCTCAAACGTAGCTTGTTCAAAATTCAGCTCATCAATTCCACCTCCACACCTGAATTCCCTACTACAGTGAAGACAGCCAGCCATCCTATCCCCAAGTCAGAAACCTGTCTTCTAAATGGTCATGCCATGCATGCACATAACTTCCCCTCTGGATTTAGAACTTAGTCCCTGTGTAAAATACAGTTACATTTTATGTTTTAAATCCATCCCTTCCCCACCATCTCCACTTCCTATGACACATCCAGCCTTATTATTTCTGTAGTCTGAATCAGTGCAGGAGAATTTTAATTGGTTTCCCTGCCTCTAGTTTCATTTCCTTCCAGTTCCTTGTCATACTGCTTTCTCAGTGTTGCCTAAAACTTTTAAGGCTCATTGTCATCTGACTCCTTCCATGTCAACTCTATTGCTCCTTGCTTCTCCCATCCTCCCCTCTGTTCCTGCTTACTGTTGGCGAGATGAATTAGTTGGTTTTGTGTCTCTCTGTATGTACTGTTTATTCTCCCTGGCCTTCTCTGGCCTGGTTGTTAGTTTACAAGCCTGTCTCCCCAGCTGAAATATGAGGCCTGGGTCAGAGGTCTTGTCTTATATATCAGTAGTTAAAAGCTTCTGCCCTTGACCTGCACTGCCTATGGTCAGTCTCAGTTCTGCTTCATTAGCAATCAGCTCTGAGAAAGTTACTTAACTTTTCTAAGCCTGGGTTTCAACATCTGTAAAATTATGATGATAAAACTATCTACGTAAAGGGTAGTGAAGCTTTATTTATTCTCCAGTTAACATTTATTGAGTGCCTACTTTGTGAAGGTGTCATTCTAGGTGCTGGGGATTTAGAGGTGAAATTGGCTTATAGTCTAGCAGGAGCAGAATGACAAACCAAACATGGAAAAATAATAATCAAGATAGTGCACGAATAAGTGCTCCAAAAGGAAAGGAGGGCAATAGCATAGAAGGACTAGGAGGAGGGTCTGCTTTGACTATAGTGGTTAGGGAAGACCTCTCCAAGGAAATGACATTTGAGCTGAGACCTGAATGATGAGGGGTATCCACACAAAGACCTGAGGGAGAGTACAGGCAGAGGGAGAATAACAGGTTAAGGCCCTGGGATGGGAAGGAACTGGGGTGTTGGGGGGATAGTCAGGTTATGTAAGGCCTTGTAAGCAGTGGTAGGTAAGGAGTTTGGATTGGAATGTGTTCTAATTCTGATGGCAAGTCGTTGAAGGATTTTAAGAAGGCAGTGATGTGACCTGACTTAGGTTATAAGATCCCCAGCTGCTGAGTATGAGTACCTGAGAATTGTTGGAGAATTGTTGAAGGAATAGATGCATTTACTGAATTATTTGATGTTTTATTGTTACACTAAAATGACTCTCTTTTTGTATACTTAGAGCATCGAATGGCCTCTGAAATACCCTCGTGAATTTGTTAGGATGGGCCTGACCCAGCCCAAGGGAGTTCTCCTGTACGGCCCCCCTGGATGTGCTAAGACCACCCTCGTGAGGGCCCTGGCTACCAGCTGTCATTGCTCCTTTGTGTCAGTGAGCGGAGCTGATCTCTTTTCACCTTTTGTTGGAGATTCGGAAAAACTCTTGTCTCAGGTTTGTTAGTTTATTTTCCTCCACGTAAAGTTTATTTTGAATTTTCATTTCATGCCTTAAGGATAAACCTTTTTAAAAATGTAAAAGGCTTTTTATTTATTACTAGAGGCCCAATGCTTGAAATTCGTGCAAGGGGTTCGGCCCTTGCAGCCCTGGCTTTGTCCGGAAGGACGTCCGGAAAGTCGTTCGGCTGTCCAGTCTAATTAGCATTTTACACTTTTATTATTATAGATCAGAAAAGTTATACATATTTGTTTATAGAAAATTTAGAAAATATAGAAAAATATAAATACTTCATAACCCCTCCACCTACATTAACATTTTAGTGAATTTCTTTTGTCTTTTTTTTTTTTTTTTTTTTTTTTTTTACTTTTTTTTTTTAAATATATTTTATTGATTTTTCACAGAGAGGAAGAGAGAGGGATAGAGAGTTAGAAACATCGATGATAGAGAAACATTGATCAGCTGCCTCCTGCACAACCCCCACTGGGGATGTGCCCGCAACCAAGGTACATGCCTTTGACCGGAATCGAACCCGGGACCTTTCAGTCCGCAGGCCGACGCTCTATCCACTGAGCCAAACCGGTTTCGGCTGTCTTTTTATTTGCTTGGGCAGAAGATATATGTGTATCTTTATTGTGATTTTTTTTTTTTAATGTAACATCACTTTTAAAATTCCATAATACTAAAAATTATTTGGAAACATGATTTTTAACCCTTACATAATACTCACTTATTTGTTCCCCAATTTTTAGGCATTTAGAGTCTTTCTCTTCTTTTTACATTGTAAAAACAGTAATGTAAAAGAAAACACATTCATCTGGGTAAGGCATCATATATAGCTTTTTAATATTTTTATTTCCCTAACAAAAGGTATTTCGACAAGCAAGAGCAAACACTCCAGCAATTGTGTTTTTGGATGAAATTGATTCAATTTTGGGTTCTCGATCAGTCAGCAAAACAGGATGTAATGTTCAAGAGCGTGTTCTTTCTGTTCTCCTGAATGAATTAGATGGTGTTGGACTGAAAACTATCGAGAGAAGAGGAAGTAAATCAGATCAACAGGATAAATACAAGGAGCTGAAAAAAAATGAAGAGGTATTTATTAGCCAGATTCCACTAAAACTTCAGGCCCACATTAAACAGATCTACACTAGCTTGTCCTGAGCTGGCTTCATCTCATAGGCGGAATTATATCCCTTCCATTAGGCTCTGTTAGGATATTTACAAAGCTGGTAAACTTTGTTTTAGCTGGAAAAGGTGAGGTAAATTTGGTAACAACTTAGCTATATATGAATGTGAATTTTACTTATTCTAAGATTTAGAAGTATAATTTTACATATTGCTAATGGAGAAGGGACTTTCTTTTTATATATATATCCTCTATCCCTTTTTAAATTTATTTTTTGTTAAACAAAGCAGATTATTTTTTTCAATAATCGTAGTAATTAAAAACTCTGTTTCCTTGAGTAAGGGGTTCCCTTGGTTATAATGAAGTTAAAATGACCTTTAGAAGTCCCCTTCCGAGTCTTCCCCAGATAGAAGTTGATGTCAATAAATTAATAATCCCTAACAGGTAATTTTTCTTGTGTTTTATTCTTTTCTTGTTAATATTTATTTTCCATTTTAAAACTGTTCCATGGAAAGAGAGTCACTTACAGCTCCTTAGGCCATATGCCACTAGAATTCGAAGGGACCAATGAAATGTTCTCATCAGATTTCATAATGCATGAATTATTGTATAGTGTCTTATAGGTGTTTATCCAACCTCAGCTAAAATACTTGCAGGTATAGGGAACTCACTGTTTTGAGAAATCACATTAGTGTTGAACTACTCTGATTATTCAGTTCATGGCCTGGCTGCTTTTAGGTATTTCTTATCTGTATCCAAGATTTATATACTTGCAGCTTAGGTTGTCATATTTCTGCCTCTGGAAAGAAAATTAAAAAGTAAAGTAAATCTCCCTCTTTAAGGATGAGAGCCAAGGCTTTTTCCTAGCCACACATCTCCACATGTTTGTCATATGCTTCTGTCTTTTGAAGTCATCTATTTAAATATAAACATTCGCTGATGCTCAGGTGCCCTCAGATACCAGGTAGATGTTTTCTGCTATGAAGTAAGACTTTTCATGGAGAGATGTTCCTGCACGGTTGGCCACCCCCTTCCTCATGTGTACAAGTAGCCCTTGGATTAATCATTTGTTTCTGGGGTACCTTGATTATTGAGAAGGTAGTCTGGATAGAAGGTATAAGCATCCGAGTCCCAAGAAAAAGATATCCCTATTTAAAAACAAATTTGTAATTTAAAAAAATACATTGAATAATTAACAACTTATTGACATTATTTCGTGTTGTGTTTCTTCAGGTAGAGTTTGAAGAAGTTTTTAATCGAAATGTCATGATTGTTGCGGCAACAAATAGACCTGATGTGTTAGATGATGCCTTGTTACGGCCTGGAAGGTTAGATAAGATGATTTATATTCCACCTCCAGATGAAAAGGTAATCATTGTACACACTTGCTCTGTGGGAACATTCTTAACAACACATCAGTGTCTGAACCCTGAGGAGACTGGCAGAATTGAATCCCAAACAGGATGTGGGTGTACATGGTATGTGTTGTACACTGGATTCTGCATTCTTCCTGCCTGGTGGCCCCTCATAAATCATCCTTTCAATCTGCTTTTTCTGGGTATTCCGGCACTATTTTCAGAGAAATATAAACCTAAAAGTAAGGTAGTTACTTCAGTGAGTTTGGTGAGTCTACTTACCATTATTTTGCAACTAGAAAGGAGGAACCCTAAAGTGTTATAAGGATTTTGGAGCTTATATGGGTCAGCATCATTGTTTTACAGTGGAGAAATCTGAGATTTTGAGATTACATAGTGTATCCACTGCCAAAGAATGAGTGAGTTCTTTGCCCTTAACATCCAGGGCCACTGGCAGGGAGTGGTGAAAGACATGGAGAACGAATTTTTTCCCTTCCTTGGGCCTTTATCAAGTTTTGAAGGGATGAAAAAATTTTTTAAAATGTTTGAGGTCTTATGTTTTTAAATTGTGTCTGACAGGTCATGTGTTTACTTTTAAACATGTCTGATGGCACTGTTTATACCCAAAAGAGAGATTCATCATGCATTTTATCATGATGTCATTATTTTTACCATTGTCATATGAGCCATCGATAAGTTAATCGTTTTACCTTTTCAGAAGTGATTCTTATTGTTTGATTCATACACATACACACACACGATATATATATAATAGGAAACTATAACTTGAAATGTTTTAATATAGTATCTATCAAACATAAATGTTATAAGGTTACAAACATATTATATTTTGTTCCAGGGCAGGCTTTCTATTTTAAAAGTCTGTACAAAAAACATGCCAGTGGGGCCTGATGTTTCTTTAGAAAACTTAGCAGCAGAAACCTGTTTTTTCTCTGGAGCTGATCTTGGAAACCTCTGCAAAGAAGTAAGTTAATTAGTGAAGAAATCTATGGTTCAGAACATGTCTTCCTTTATTCAGATCTTCATTCACTCGGTATTTATTGAAAAACGTCTATGTGGCAGGCACTGGGCAAGGTGAAACAGACAGATGCAGCCCCTTTCCTTATAGAGCTTATAGGCTGATGGGGAGTGTGCAGAGAGGCAAATCATAATTCTAATTGGCAATTGAAAATATGTAGTGAGTTGGGGGAATTTAGGGTGCTATGGAAACATCTAGGAAGAACACCAACCCAGATTGGGTGTCATAGAAGGCTTTCTGAGAGAGGGTATGTGTAAACTAAAATTGGGAGGATGATGAGGGAGTAGCAGGCTAAGGGAGGGAAGAGCAGAGTTTGAGGCAGAGGGAATAAAATATGCAGATGATTGGAGATAAGTAATGACATTATTAAAGAGGTGGACAGTGGCTGGATCACTCAGGTCCTTATAAGCCACATTAAGGCATTTAGACTTTATTTTGAGGGCAAAAGAAGCCATTGTCCAGTGTTCCCTTTCCATGAATATTGTTAATAATGTTTTAATTATTATTTTAATTTTATTGTTCAACTACAGTTTGCATTCAATATTACTAGTATTTTGTATTAGTTCCAGGTTAGACGATTATACTTTACAAAGTGGTCTTTTCGATATTTTCAGGGCACACCTGGCACCATACATAGTTATTATAATATTATTAACTGTATTCCTTGTGCTGTACTTTACATCCTTATGACTAATTTGTAACTCTCAATTTGTACTGCTCAATCCCTTCACCTTTTCACCCAGTCCCCCAAAGCCCCTCTCCTCTGGCAAACCTCAGTATGTTCTCTGTATCTATGAGTCTGTTTCAATTTTGTTTGTTCATTTATTTTGTTCTTTATAGTCTGCATATAAGTGAAATCATATGGTATTTAATCTCTGTCTGACTTATTTCACTTAATATAATACCCTCTAGGTCCATCCATGTTGTCACAAATGGTAGGATTTCTTTTTTTTTACGGTTGAGTAATATTCCATTCTATATGTTCACTGCAGCTTTTTTATCTACTTGTTTTCTGGATGGGCACTTGGATTGTTCCTTACCTTGGCTATCCTCTCTAATAAAAGAATAATATGCAAATTGATCATACCTTCGCTACACCCACAAGCCATGCCCACCAGTCAATCAGGAGCAAATATGCAAATAAACCCAACCAAGATGGCTGCAGCCACAGAGAGCAGGAGGGAGGCTTGTGTTTCCCCGGCAATGGAGGAAGACAAGCTTTCTGCCTGCCCTTGCCGGCCTAGGCCTCCACTCAAGGCTACAAAGTTTCAATTATAGAAGGTAAATAAATGCCAACAGAAATGGTGGCAGCCACGGAGCTGGAAGAGCAGGAGGCAAAGGTTGCCCCCGGCAATGGAGGAAGCCAAGCTTCTGCAGCCCTGCCGGCCTAGGCCTCCACTTAAGGCTACAAAGTTTCAATTATAGAAGATACATAAGTCGCAACAGAAATGGCTGCCGCCACGGAGCAAGCAGAAGGCTTGGCTCCGATCCAGGCTACAAAGTTTCAATTGTAGAAGATAAATGAACCCCAGATACCAGGGCCTCCGCTTGGGTCGCCAGGGGGTGTGGCCAGCCTGCAAACCATCTCAGGCCCCTCGCCCAGGCCGCCCCACACCCCAAGGGAACCCCTACCCTGATTCAGGACACACTTCAGGGCAAACCAGCTGGCCCCCACCCATGCACGAGGCCTCTATCCTATCTAATAAAAGAATAATATGCAGATTGACCATCACTCCAACACACAAGATGGCTGCCCCCATGTGGTCAAAGATCCTGTCCCCATGTGGACACAAGATAGCCAGCAGGGGAGGGCAGTTGGGGGCAACCCAGGCCTGCAGGGGATAGCAGTTGGGGTGGACCAGGCCTGCAGGGGAGGGCAGTTAGGGGTGACCAGGCCTGAAGGGGAGGGCAGTTAGGGGCAAACAGGCTGGCAGGGGAGGTAAGTTGGGGGCAAACAGGCTGGCAGGGGAGCAGTTAGGTGTTGATCAGGCTGGCAGGGGAGTGGTTAGGGGTGATCAGGCTGGCAGGCAGAAGTGGTTAGGGGCAATCAGGAAGGTAGGCAGGTGAGCAGTTGGGAGCCAGCAGTCCTGGATTGTGAGAGTGATGTCTGACTGCCCTCGAGGGGTCCCAGATTGGAGAGGGTGCAGGCTGGACTGAGGGACACCCCCCACCCCTTGCACGAATTTCGTGCACCGGGCCACTAGTTATAAATAATGTTACAAGGGACATAGGGGTGCATATATTCTTTCCATAAACTTCTATAGAAGATGCACAGATAATAAGGATATAGTTCATTGAATTAACATAAAGTGAACACACTTGTATATCCACCACTCGGGTTAAGAAATAATATTACTAACTTCCCAGAAGCCTTTCTTGGGCCTTCCCACTCTCTATCCCTAAGGAAATCACTCCTGAACATTTAGGTTACTGCTATTTTGCTATTATGAACTATACTGCTATAAACAATCTTGAACTTGTCTATTGGTATATGTGTGTTTCATGTATGTATATATCTACAAAGAGAATTGTTGGGTCATGAAGTATGTATTTGATCTGTTCCTTTATGGTCAGTGCTGTGTCCTGTTTAGAAACTCCTAGTCTGAAGTCAGGAAGATAGTCTTTCATCTTTAAGTATTTATATGGGCTCATAATATATATGTTATTCTGCAACTTGCTTTTTCTTTTTTTCTTCCTTAAGGCCAGAGTTTAATGTAGAAGAAAAGTTCTACTAAGAGGACTTTCAATCATTAACTTTTTAGTTTAAGGTTCTAATTGTCATGAATACTGGAATTCTATGAAATACGACTGAGATTTTTGCATTTAGACTTTATATATTATAAAACAAAAACGGAGCAAATCATCTCTTATTGTCTCTCATAGGCTGCCTTGCTGGCTCTGCAAGAAGATGGACTAGAAGCAACCACAGTGAAGCAGGAGCACTTTCTGAAATCACTTACGGCTGTAAAACCATCCTTAAGTCACAAAGATTTGACTTTATATAAAAACTTATTTCAGAAACAAGGATTTTCTAATTCTAACTTAGAAGATATTTAAAAATTACATACCTGCTCAAGGATTAATTGAAATGTGAACTTGCACTATAGTTTGCAATTTCACTTTTATTGTTTGTATATATGATATTTCCTGTAAATAAAAAAAACAAACAATCTTGTGCCTGATAAGCTAAGATTCATCTTAGTTCTAAAAGGTATATTAAAATACCATAATTTAGAAAGAAAGTATATGTATTGTGGTTGTTTTTGTTTGGGTTTAGGTTGATTGCTTTTTTAACTTGATTTTGAAATAATTTCATACAGAAAAGGTGCAAGAATATTCTTAATCCATATTCACCATTTTTTAACATTTTACTATATGCTGAACAGACATACCTCATTTTTATTGCACCTCACTTTATTATGCTCCCACGATGTTGCATTTTTTTTACAAATTGAAGGCAAGATCCTCCACCAGGAAAAAGATTTACAATTCATTTTATTGTGATACTTTATTGCAGTGGTCTGGAACCGAATCTGAAGTATATCTGAGGTTTGCCTGTATTTAAGAATAGATATTATACCTAATGCCCCTTCATCCCCTTAATACTTCAGTGCATATTTCTTACAAATAAGGTATTTTCTTATATGACCACAGTGCATTTATCAAATTCAGGAAATTGAACATTGATACAATATATTAATCTATTGACCCATGATTTTCCTCCATTGTGCCAGTAGTCATTTTTTCCCATTACAGGATCCAGTCTAGGACCCTATACTCCACTTAGTCGTCCTCTCTCTTTACTCTTTTTTTTTTGTTCTTTATATATAATATATATATATTATTGATTTCATAGATGAAGGGAAAGGGACACAGAGATAGAAACATCAATGATGAGAGAGAATCATTGATTGGCTGCCTCCTCCACACCCCTACTGGGGATGGAGCCTGCAACCCAGGCCTGTGCCCTGACCAGGAATCAAACCAGCAACCTCCTGGTTCATAGGCTCAACCATTGAGCCATGTCAGCTGGGCTGTTTCTTTACTCTTTACTCTTTAGCCTCTTTTATCTGAAACAGTTCCTTAGTCTTTATTGACCTTGGAGTTTTTTGAAGAGTACAAATTATTTTATAGAACAGTGCTTCCTGATCTGTATTTGTCTGATATGGCACCATAATAGATTCAGGCTCTGCCTTACCAGTGAGCAGTATGTAAGTGCTGTGTCCTCAGAGATCATGTTAATTTTGACCGCTTGTTTATGGGATTGTTCAGTTTCTCCACTGTATAGCTATTATTTTTCCTTTTATAAGTATTTTTAAGGAGGTAGATTATATATACATCTTTATTTTCCATTATTATGAAAGCAGTTAGAATGCTAGAAAATACAGATGAACACACTTGGTATTTAACCTTCCAGTTCCTTATGCATGCATAGATAAGACATGGTTTACTATGTAACTTGTTTTTCTCATCTAACAATATCAGGTAAGCATCTCACTGAGCCTTTCTTCACAAGTATATGCAAATGAGACAGACATGGCACTAATAGGGCAGCTGGGAGCATGGGTCTCAGACAAATCATGCAGGAAATTACATACAACCAAAAGGAGTTAAGGGTCTGATCAGAGCGTAGTGCATGAAATATATGAAGTCACAAATATTAAGTTGGAAAATTTTCTATTTCTGACTGAAGCCAGGACACATTGATTAAGACAAACCTCACTATTTGGGGAATAATTATTTATAGGTATATAATTCATCTAAGTTATTTTAACAACATGACCCCTCACTTTTGAGTAGTAGGGGAAATACCTAGGAAACTTAGAATTCTGACAGCTTTCATTCATATTCTCCATCAGTATTGGTTTTATAGGACAAGGCAGCATTGAGCCTTTGCCATCCCTAGGCTGGGCCCCCTGGCTGGAACCCCTCCCTCAGGCTCTAGCTGGGGGCCCTTGTTTTTTTCCTAGAAAAGGTTTCTAATTGTCACTCGGGAATTCTAGTACCCATACTTTGGTTAGAAGCTGAATTTTGATGTGAAAACGTCTCATCAGAACTTTGGAAGCCCCCTGAGGACAAAAGCCATGTGTTTTCTCATTAAAATACTCAATAAATGATGATGTCAGATCAAGGATTTCTTTGACTCCGTTTTCTCCCCCAAGTTTAATGGGGTAATATCGGTTAGTAACGTAAATTTCAGGTGTACACCTTGTTAAAACATCTGTATTGTGTGCTCACCACAGAAGCCCAGTCTCCTGTCACCATATATTTACCCTCTTCATCCTCCCCCACCTCACTTACCCTTTGGTAACCACCACCAATCTGTTGGCTTTGACTCTGTTTTAATCTGATTTGAGGGTGGCTCTGGACAGCTTCCAAAAGTTGTTCTTAATTGGTGAGAAAATTAAAATACTTCAGTTTCTAAGCACCTGGGAAGTATAGCTTTCCCCGTGCATTGAGCAAAAACTCCTTTCTGAGCCACATTAATAGCCTCAGAAAAAGGTACACCCCCAGACCTGCCTAAATTGAGCAAATCCAGTATTTGCTAAACCTGGTAATTAGGTATCCACTGATGGGTAGGCAGAATTAATTTTAACAAAAAGTATTTAATAAAGAATATTTTTCTTACAAAGCCTGAGCTGGGCTGACTAAAATCTAATTCCTGGTGTGTGGGAACCAAGCAGTCATAGCTCCACGTCCCTGAAAGCCTGGGTTGCAGCAGCTAGAGAAAGTACTAGAAGTTTCTGGTGGGGAGGGGAAGCTCCCCCAAGGGGATTATGGGCTTTGGGGCAGCCACAGAGGATGAAGTGTCCTGAGTGGGTTCCTTTGGGGTTTGAAAGGTGGGAGCTGTGCCTGCTAGGCATCCTGGGGAAGACCAAAGCCCATACTGACCTTGCATCTCCCACAAGTTCATCAACCTGGGCATTAAGTGAAGGGGAAATGTGGCTTTCTGGGTGTCATTGTAATTTAGCTGCCTCTGGCTCTGCAGCTCCTTTTCGGGCCCCTTTTTAGAGCGCTGGTTTTCTCCCAGGCCCTGGCCAGCAGCGATCCCCCTGTTCTCAGTTCCACCTGCTGGGCGCCCGGAGCGCCAACGCCCGGCCAGGGCAGGCGCGGACGGCGGGTAATAATCGCGGCGAACGGCAGGGGGCGCCCGCGCCCGCATTCGGCTGCGCAGGGTCCGCGTGCGCGGCGTCCTGCAGGGGGCGCTCTCGCGCCGGGCGCCGAGCGGGGAAAGCGAGTCAGGTCCCGCACGTCCCCGACCGGACCCATGACCCGAACGCCGCGGCCCGGCCCTTCCGGGGCGGCGGTGGTCAGTTTATAAGGAGCGCGCCCGGCCGGTGAGGTCGTGGTGGTTAGCATCCTCCGCGCGCGTCGGCCGCCCCGCCCCGCCCCGCCCCGCCCTCAGCTGAGCCGGCCGCGGGCTGCCTCGGCGAGTTCGTTGGACCTGTTGGCGCCCACAGGTTGGTCCCAGTGGCTGAAATTTGATCAACATCTTGGATTTTTAAATTTATTTATTTACTCTAGATTTGGCCTTCTACACCGCGGTCATCATGAACCTTTTCCAACTCCTGATGAAAAAGAAGGAAGTAAGTATTTAAAGCGGTTGAAAAATCTTGACTAAAATTTTTGATTTTTAAAGATGAACAGGTGGTGCGTAGCTATTCTGTTACATCTCACACTGAAGCATCGGGATTTACCCTTAATTAATTAAATGTTCTTCTCTGTTAGCTTATTCCTTTGGCGCTGATCATGACGGTGGCAGCGAGTGGAGCGTCATCTTTTGCTGTGTATTCCCTTAATAAAAAATCCGATGTGATGTAAGTAGACATCATTCATAGAAACGTTTTTAGAAATGTTAGGATGACCTTCCGTTTATGAAATGTATGATATCAGTTTCCTATCGCCCCCCTCCCCCCGCCCCTGACAAAACAGTCCTGCTGAGAAAGGTGGTCAGGGCTGGAAAGCATCCTGGTATCAGAAGACTTTAAATTATGATATTCATAAAATTAGTTTGTTCCTTAATTCTAAATGTCCTTTCATCCACTGGCACGCCCTCTTCTCCTGCAGCAAAGTAAAGTTTGATTTTTTTTTAAACTTAAGTTTTGACATTTAAAATTCTTAAATGGTCTTTTGGGATATCAAACTTAGATCATTTTAAATGAAATTTTACATGTTCAGTTTACTAAAAAAAAAAATAAAAAAAAATTTCAGTTTACTAGAAAGATCTCTCCTAATGCGGTAGAGTTTGTAGATTTAGTTGTTTGCAATGGACCTAATCTCAGCTGTGGATATAATAAGGTAAAATACCGTGCATCCTGGAATGTGAGGAAGAGAGAAACGTGAAACTGAGCTCGTAGGGCTAGAAAGGGCAGCTCTGGAAGAGGGACCAAGGACCCCGCAGGTCGCCGCTGCAGAGGTCAGGCCCAGCCCTTCTGTTGGTCCTATGGGCAAGGACATGTGTGCGTCCTCTTAGCCTGGACTTCCACCCCTGGTGCTATTCAGTGAGAGCATTCTCCAATCGAGCCCAGTAAATCAATCCAGACCTCCTGACCTGCAGAGGAGATAATCCCTAATGTCTGAGCCAAACCGCGAAGCCCCTTTAAGGCATCTTCCATCAATTGCAGTTAACTAACAGATGAAAGCCTTAGCTTGCAATCTGGATCTGTCCCTAGCATGTTTATAGACCCCATATCAGAGTTGGTTTAAATTCACCTACGTTAACATTTAATCAGCTTTCTTTTATGTTTAGCATTGATCGAAGAGGAAATCCAGAACCTTGGGAAGCTGTGGATCCCAGTGTGCCTGGAAAGGTATTGCTGAATTAAAAAGTGATTTACATTTAGCCAAGCCTTAGCATCATTGTCAGCAAAATAGATTTACTACCTTTCACTTTTAGGGTGCCATTTGGTGTATGTAGTGTTACAGAGTTGTAGAGATCTAGTTCAGACCCTTGCTCATTATTCACAGGCATTTTATTTTTAAATATATATATATATATTTCAGAGAGCAGAAGGGAGAGGGAGATAGGAACATCAATGATTAGAGAGAATCACTGATCGGCTGCCTCCTGCACACCCCCTACTGGGAATGGAGCCCACAACCCAGGCATATTCCCTGACTGAGAATCAAACCATAACCTCCTGGTTCATGGGTCGCTGCTCAACCACTGAGCCACACCAGCTAAGCTTCACATGTGATTTAGACAACTTGGCCTCTCTGAGGCTCTCAGAATCTATAAAATGGGTACAATACAGTGTTAAGAGGATTAAAGAAGATAAAATACAGAGAGTCCTTTAGCACCATGCCTGGCCCATAGTAAGCACTCAAATATTAATATCTCATTTTTTCCATTATTTATCTAAAGTTAATATAAGGTCTATTATGGCCCATTACAGGAGTTCTGAAAACAGAAGCTGCATTTTAAGCAAAAGTAGCTAATATTCACTTACCTTTTTGAGACTATTGCAAATACTTTTTACATTTTAAATATTTTGGAAGTGAGAAACATTTAGTCTGTTAGATTGAAACTATTTCAGTCTGTCGGGAAAGCTATTTTGTTTTTAAACAAACTTTCAAATAACAGTTTGACCTGGTGAGGACACTTAGGATCTTTTAAAACTACCTACATCGCCTAGGTCCTGAGGTAACAGAAAAAGTGTGAGGGTAAATGAGAATCTCTGAATGTGAGTCCTTTAATTGAGTAATTACAGTGAGGAAATTTTGCCACACCCTGGGCTAGGAGCATTACACATCCACACTCAGGGAGCAGACTACTCTGTAAACTCATAAAACCATGGGGAATTTAAAAATCTAGATCCTGTTAAATGAAAGGGGCCGGATGGATAAGACCTTTCTCTCTGATCCTGTAACACTCAGGAACCCAAGGGCTTTTTGGAAGTTTAGTGTGATAGAAACCTGCCCTTATTACTGTTTTGTCCATGCTTTAGAGATGGGAAGAGGAGGTGATTGTTTCGCTACAAATGCTAAGGTGATGCTTTTTCTAAAGAGGAGTGTGGACAAATCCCAAAGGGGGATGTAAGGATGAAGGACCGATCCTAATGAAATGCTTTATTTTGCTTTTTTATTTAAGCTTATAACAATCAACCAACAATGGAAACCCATTGAAGAGTTGCAGAAGGTCCGAAGGGCAACCAGATGACCAGGCCTGGCCTCCTTCTGCCATAGAGGGCTCATGAATCTAGCGGAAACACTTCTGCACAAACGAGATTGTGAATCCAGTGTGCAGAAATGCTTCTGCTACGTTTCCAGGGCTTGCCTACATTTTTGGGCTCTGAATAAGGAATTATAAAGTTGGTGCAGCAATAACCACAGTCTAAAAAAATAAATTTCTTGTTGTAAATTTGAACTTTGAGATATTTATGTTTATGATGCTTGAATGTTTTAACGTATATAAAGATCCATAAATTTTATTATCTATAATAAAATACCATTTGTGCAAGATTTCTTAAAGGTTAGATACCTATTTAAATGGAGAAAAAAGTCTTATGGGAGAAAAAAACATTTTAAAGCATAGAGATTCATATTTTAATTAATATTCAGTGCAAATTTCTGTGTAAACTTTTATTCATCCACTAGAAATTTATTAAACACCTGCTGTTAGCTGGGCACTGTTTAGATACAGGTGAGATAAAGCAATGAACAAAACCAAATATTGAAGGGAGATGAATAAAAGATGGTGACTAGAGTGAAGGACAGTGAAGAAGAGATGGGGTGTGAGACGCACACGAAGACTGTGCCGGGATTCTGGTGGTGAGTGGGAACGTGGGGGATGCTGAGACTGGCCCTAGGATGAGGGTGGTGGGGAGGAGGGTGCACAGCACCCCGCAGCGTCTGGGGCCCCTCCTTACTCTGGCCAGTGGTGACTTGGAGACCAAAGGAGCAATCAAACCCAGCTTGCCCTTGGTTCCCCTTTGAGTGTTCCATAAAATTGCTTTATGTTAACTTTAAAAAAATACAATTACGATATAATTCACATACCATAGTATTCATCCATTTAAAGTCACAATTCAGTGTTTTTTAATATATTCACAAAGTTTTACCACCACCTCCACCATCTAATTCCAGAACATTTTTATCACCCCCAGAAGAATCCTGTTATCATTAGCAACAATTCCCTATTCCTGACCCCTCCATCCCTAGCTCCAGGCAAACACTAATAAACTCACTTTTTTTTTTATCAGTTAACATTTTCCCACATTTTATGTAGCTCTCTGTATATTACACTCTTTTATTTACTTATTTTTAATTGATTTCAGAGAGGGAAAGGGAGAGAGAGATAGAAACATCAATGATGAGAGAGAATCATTGATTGGCTGCCTCTTGCTCGCCCCCTACTGGGGATTGAGCTTGCAACCCAGGCATGTACCCTTGACCCGAATTGAACCTGGGACCCTTCAGTGCGCAGGCCAACACTCCATCCACTGAGCCAAACCGGCTAGGGCTATATTATGTTCTTTTAAAATGAATTATTTGAAAATAAGTTACAGACATCATAAAGCTTTTTTTGTCTAAAAGAAAGGACATCCTGGCTGACTAATGCCTAAGAAACTGAACATTATTTCAATAATATCACCTAACATATAACCCATTTCCATTTTCTCTAATTGCAATGTCCTTTGTGACTGTACTCTTCAGTCCGTAATCCAATTCGGGGTTCAGTTGCCTCATTTGGTTGTTAGGTGGTTGTACTGAATACACAATAAACACGTGGTCACAAAAATGACTTCAAAGAAGCTTGTGTTGAACTCTCTTCCGAGTTTCATCTGGATAAGATTCTCTTGGATGTGGACTTTGAACTTTACAAATATAATAACATTTTCATGTAATTTAAACAAGAAGTACAATTATTGAGCATTCACTACGTGGCAGGCCTTGTGCTGGCCTCAAGGATCTGGCATAGGAAAGGGAGACACCTACAGTGACCGTGAAGCAAAGATAGAGGTGAGCACAGGGCGCACAGGGAAGCTTCTCGAAGAAGATGGACCCTCGGGACCAACCAGTCTAGTTTCTTGAAAAGGCCATAATTAGAAGTCAGCAAGGCAATGGGGTGGAGGCACGTTTACCAAGGCAGAGAGGGCTAAAATAGCTATATTCCGGAAACTTGAAGTAGCTTAATGGTGGGATTTAATATTGGAGTGTCGAGTGGGATAGGTGGAATGTGTAGAGCCCTTTATGCTATTATCCTGCAGGCACGAAGAAACCAGAAAAAGGTTTCAAGTTGGAGAAGGAGATAAAACATTTTACTTAGTGGAGTGTTAGCTACAGCAGCTAGCGGTGGGGGTGCACACTGGCAGGGACTCCGGAGGCCAGAGACCACCCGCTGCCAATGGTCCAGGGTATGGGTGGTGAGCGCCACAACTAACCAAGACACTGGCAGAAGGAGAAGAGAAAAAAAGGATGCATTTGAGAGCGAGTGATGAGAAGACCTCAAGGCTTACTGGATATAGCTGGGGGAAGTCCAAAATGACTCCGAGATTTCTCACCTGATTCCTTGGGCAGGTGGTGGTGCCAAGACAAAGAATACAGGAGGAAGAAGGAATGGAATGTTTAGGGAAGGGTGGATCAGGAAGAAAATGAATGAGACTCTGGAGTAGTTGCGTTGGAGAGCTCAGCGAGCTATCTAGGCAAATTACTTCTGGAGAACTGCAGAGGTGTGAGCTGTAGGTAGTTTGAGTGGTGGTGAAGCCAAGGGCATAGAAGAGATCGCCTACGGAGGGCAGAGAGCATCTGAGGTGAAGACTGAACAGAAAGGAGTGTCATCATGAAGGACGGGGCAGAGGAAGAGGATCTGGGCCCTGATGGGAGCTGAGAGAGACGGTCAGGGAAGGAGCCCAGAGAGGAAGGCTCTTCCCTGTCAGGGGATTGTTCCGTTTGCAGTTAGACCCGTTCAACTGGATGGCTTTGAGCCTTGAGCAGACATCTTGAAGTCTCTCTCACATAAGATGTGAAGTAAGCTTTCTGAATAAAAAAAGTTAAAATCATATTCCATATCACTAAAAACTGGAGTGAGGTCTAATTACTTATCACATTTTAATTGAGACTGCGGTAGAGAATGAAATTACAGGCTCTGAAATCAAACCTCTGTCAACCATGCTCTTTCTACCTAGGTTGCTTTGGACAAGGCTCAGATTCCTCATCTGTAAAATTGAGTTAGCTTGGCCCTAGCTGGTTTGGCTCAGTGGACAGAGCATTGGCCTGTGAACTGAAGGGTTCCAGGTTCGATTCCAGTCAAGGGCATATGCCCAGGTTGTGTGCTTAGTCCCCAGTAGGGGGCGTCCAGGAGGCAGCCAATCAGATTCTCTCTTATCATTGATGTTTCTATCTATCCCTCTCCCTTCCTCTCTGAAATCAATAAAAATATATTTTAAAAAATTAAAATTGGGTTAGTTTGTACCTGCATGGGTGAGTTGTGAAGACTATGTAAGATAATAGGAATAAAGTACCTCACATGGTATTTAACATGTACTAGATCAATAATAGTTCCCTTCTCTCTCTTTAGAAAATGATTATCATTATAAAGCAGAAAGCTCTTAGTGTGTTTAAAATTATTTTCTTCCATGAGTGGGAACATTGCCTGTTTGAAATTCACACGTACCTACTTCTGGTGACTGGCCCACCTTTGGTTCACAACACCCCTAGTAAACTTTTGCAAGAGCACAAACACACCCACAGATAAGTGCATCTTACGTTCACTCTCACCTGCATAGGTACCCCTCGCTAAAGGCAAGAACTCCTGCACATATGCCCACATAGATGATCTCACTCCAGAAAAGATACAATAATTACATATATGGTAAGTAATATAAAATAATCACTCTATTCACACAAGCACATTACATATAGTTTCACATTCAAAAGTGAAGGTATGTGGTTTGAATAAGAAAGGAGGGTGAAGATTGTACCTAAGATTGTGAGAGGAGTGGAATTAGTTTTTCTGATGATTGTCCCGTATAATGCCCTTTCCCCCTGCTTAGAAAGCTGCCTCAGGAAACTATAGAATCTCTATAAACTAAGGCTTTTTGTTTTTGTTTTGGTCATGGTTTACAGTGTCATTTGCCTGTGTGCAAATGCTACTTTAACATGAAAATTAGAATAAAAATAAGGAAAACTGCAAATTTTATAACTACAGCTCAGTCACTTGCTATGACTTATATAACACATATATAATAAAATATTACTTGTTCGAACAGAAAATCAAACTTTACATTTTTGCATTTACTTCAAGTGATGGATGTGGATTTTCCTCAGTTATGTGTTACGGTGAAGTTCATACTATTCCCGTGTCTGTGCAGACCACACTGCCTCAGACAAGCGAACCTGCTGTATTACTGCATGATGCCCGTGCTTATATGAATGCTCTCTATCTACATAAATGAGCAGTGAGCTCAGATCATAAGGCAAAAGGGACCTATCATTTCCTGGTTACTTTTTGAGACAAGTTCACAGACTCAACCACTGCACATTTCTCAAATGTTAATTGTTTCAGATTTCATTGAAGTGGCACCATTTACTTTTAAATTATGTTTAATCGAGGTATAGTTTATATGCTATAACAAAATGAACAGGTCTTAATTTTTCAGTTGGAAGAGTTTTGATAATTACTGAATGCACTCGTTAAGCCGTCCTGCAAAAGAAGCCACTGTGCCTTTCTAGCGCCCCCAAAGTCCTCTAGTGGTACCACTTACTTTTTGAATTAAAAACCATGATCTGTATGCTTAAAGGGGGCAAATTTTATGGCATGTGAATTGTATTGCAAAAAGAAAGAAAAGGATCTGCTCCGCGTTTACCTATCTCAAGAAATAACAGGCTGGCATAATTTTCCCATTTGATTTGATTATTTCCCCCAAATAACTGGAAGTTGCTAAAGATGGTAAGAAGCACACTAACAAGACCAGCTGGGCTAGGGCTGGGAGTCCCGTCTGTCCGTGTGGGGACAAGTCCGTTTGTTGTGAAGAGAACAGGAGCAGAGTCCAGACGCTGGGTTTACCTGGTGTCTCAGTGATGCCACCCACAGAGGAAGGCAGAGTACAGAGTTACCATAGCAACAAGATTATCCCTGCAGTAAATCCTCCCCAGGGCAAGTGGGAACGCCTCTCCTGGCCAGGCAGCCCGGCGCCCTCACCTGAGGAGCGGTGGGTTATCGGGTGTGCGGGTATATCCGACGCCTTGTGAGCGCCTTCACTTCTCTCAGAGGTGACCGTCTCCATCCGTGCCAGGACAGGAGGCGGCGGTCCTGCCAGGAACCATCAGACCTTACATTAAGTCAGCTTCCCAGCCGACACAGTGGGCCGGGAATAAGTGGACGGGTCAGCACCGACTCCAGTCCAGCGCTGGGGGGACCTGGGCAAGTTTCCTAACTTCCCAGAACCTTGTTTTGCAAAGGGGGGGAGGGTTATCTAAGGGGTAAACCTGTGAGGTAGGTTAATATTTAGAAACATTTTCACAGATATTTCATTTCTGCATTATTTCCTCACTGCTCTTCCTCCCGCTAGCTTTGGGCCGGGAGCAGTCTCTGCCTCGGGGTGAGGGCTGAGATGCAAGAACCGTCTATCTAAGTGCCGGTGGGCGAACTGGCGCAGCAGCAGCACCTGGGAGTGATGTGAATTCTGGGACCGCGCCCCAGGTCCACTGAGTCTGAATTTGGGGGGGCGGGAGGGCATAGGATTCTGGTTTTGTTTGTTTGTTTGTTTGTTTTTTACCATAACCTCTTCAGGTAATTATGCATGGCTAAAGTTTGAGAAGTCTAGAAAAAGAATTTTCCATGTTCTATGTAGAGGCTTCATATCCCCAGCTCAGATCATAGGCTGAAAGTCAGTGCACATGTGTGTGCCGTATGTTGAGAAAAGCTTAGGAAAGTGAGCACAGAGTTTACGTTCTAAGCCATTGGGTTGGGAAGAATTTGTGATGATGTAATTGCTAGCTAGCCATCTTTACATCCAAAAGGAAAATCAGCCTGGCTGGTGTGGCTCAGTGGTTGAGTGTCGACCTGTGAACCAGGAGGTCACGGTTCTATTCCGGGTCAGGGCACATGCCTGGGTTTTGGGCTAGATCCCCGTTCCGGGGCGTGCAGGAGGCACCTGACCCATGATTCTCTTCATTGATGTTTCTGTCTCTCTCCCTCTCCCTTCCTCTCTCTGAAATCAAAACATATAGAAAGGAAAAGGAAAAACAGTAGGGCCAGGAGGAAGGAGAGAGAGGGAGAGGGGGCGAGGGTAGGCCTGGGAGGACCTGCAGTGTTTTCTGTCCCTTCTCAAGACCCCACACGGCCCCCTTGGAAAGGTTTTAGTGGGCCGTCACTCTCTCAGGAGCTTGAAGTGATAGACGAGAGGTACAGTCAGAGGCATACCCCTGAGGAGGAAGGTCAGGATGAGAGGCAGACATAGGCCCACTGGCACCCTAAGTTACTGAGGGAGTAGAGATGGAAAGAAGGCATTCAGGAGAGAGAGAGGAGAGCGGAGCAGAAGGAAGAGGTGAGAGAAACGGCTCATGTCCAGGGCCAGGGGATTATTATGAGCTAAGAGCCCTGATAAGGGTTGAGGGCAGCTGAGCGGCAAGGCCTCGAGGGACCAGCCCCCACCCATTTCCTCATTGTTGACAGCTTTGTGTGCGCCTCTGGCTGCCTAAGGGTCCCTGGTCCATGCCTGCCCCTGACCTCGCCCTGCACTGACCCCAGGGAACGTTCTGTCTAGGGTGGTCCCCAGTGGACCTTTGACCACGGAAGCTAGCACTGAGGAGGGCATCCCCTCAGGCCCACGGTCAGGCAGGGAGGGGCCCGGGAGGTGCCTGGGCTGCAGGGCCCTGGTGTTGAGCAATCTGGGTGTGTCTGACCCTGCAACTCCTGGAGAGCGGGCTCCCTCCCGCCTTCCCTCCCTGAAAGCCTGGTGAGACGCCCAGGGAGAGGTCAGTTTCAGTTTAAGCAGGTTTGTATAAAAAAACAAAAATCCTCCTTCCTGTTGACCAGAGAACTTACACCTAAAAGTGTGTTGAGCTTGGCATCCAGGACTGGGCAGTCAGGAGAGGCGGGTGTGCCTGCTGCTCTGCGGGACCTAAATGACCAGCAGCCGACGGTGCGCTGGCTCCTCGCTAAGCAGACTCGTTGGAAATGGGAGACGGACGGTGGGTGCGGGATGGACGTGCAACCTCTCCCTCAGAGAAGCCGTCCCTTCCCCCACAGGCCCTCTGGCCTGCACTTGCACAGTCCTGGGCCCCTCCTCCATGGCCTCATCACAGAGTCCTTTTATGTGCATCTGGGAAATGAACGTCTCCTCCCACAAGCTGGCTCTGCGAGGAGCTCTTTTCTTGCTCATCCTTGGAACCCTAGCAGCTGGCACGTGCCTGTTGGACAGTAGGCACTCATGCACTTGTTGAGTTAATGAAAACTTAACAACCTTGAGACTAAGTATGCCGGCAGTCAGTTATGGCACGAGTGTTTGCTAAGGACTGGTCACTGGGTTTCATCATTCAGACAACATTGAAGGATCATCGGCCGGGTGCCATGTAGGTAATAAGGGGAAGGGGCTTATGTGAAGGTCAAGAAAGAGGGTCTTCGCCCTTCAAAATGATCACCGGCTGGGCGAGGCCCGGCCCCGCTGAGGCAGCTCTGGAGTCCGCCTGCCCTTCTCCCTGTAACGGAAGCTGCTCTCGCCCGGAGGCTGCGAGGAAGCCCTGGGACTCCTCCTGGCACTGAGGTGAGGCGGTTTGTGAATTGTCTAGTCTCAGACTTGAGAGGCAGGAGGTTTCGGCCCCGGGAGCGATCTGGGAGGTGGCCCTGCAAGTCCCTTCACGTTGGACACCTCCTCTGCGGGCCTCGGGGCTGCGTGCTCAGGAGAAGCCCCAAGCTCTGCATCTGATGAGCTGGGAGGGTCCAGGGAAATGATACAACCCCTCTGTGAGGAGAGGGAAGCCCAGGGCACCCACGAGTGAGGGAAGTGTCCTGCATGCGCACCCCCACACTGCCAACCTCCGTCCTGAGAGGTCGTGCCCCCCAGTGGGCAAGAGAGCTGAGGTCACCGCTTTCCGTGCCGAAGGGGAAACCCGGCCTTGCCGGCTGCAGCCATGCAGTGTCCCGCAAGGGGGCAGGGAAGGTGTCTTTGGCAACTGCAAGGCCACAGGAAGTTCACCGCTGGAAGGATGCCGAGAGAATTAGGAGGAGGAAGTGCAGTCCTGCCCACACTGCCCGCAGCCCCTCCCAAGGGGACAGGAAAGCACCTCATCTCCCTGAACAGGACCCTGACCCAACCAGGGAGCGTGTGGGCTGTGGGTGGGTCCCACCTCACACGCTGGACACCGGACTCCCCCGTGTGGAGTAGGGGTCTCAGCCCTGGCTGCACAGGAGACCCCCCGTGCTCAGGCTGCACCCAGACCCATTGCATCAGAATCTCTGGGGTGGGACCTGGGTGGGCATCAGAGATTGTTTTTTTTTCAGAGAGGAAGGGAGAGGGAGAGAGACAGAAACATCAATGATGAGAGAGATTCATTGATAGGCTGCCTCCTGCACGCCCCCTACTGGGGACCAAGCCCACAACCCAGGCATGTGTCCTTGACCGGAATCAAACCCAGGACCCTTCAGTCCACAGGCCAACGCTCTATCCACTGAGCCAAACCAGCCAGGGCGGCAGCAAAGATTTTTAAGCTCTCCAGGTGTTTGCAGACAATGTTGAGGGCCACTAATCTATAGATATATAAGCCTAAGTGATGGAAAGACCCACCGGTCAACTGGTCGGTATGATGCGCACTGACCACCAGGGGGCAGACGCTCAACACAGGAGCGCCGCTCAGCTGACTGACCTCTCCCGGTGGCCCACCAGCCCGGTGGCAGCCACTCCCTCCCTCAGTAGTCCTGCAGGTCCAATCTCGGGAGAACGGACCAGGGACCGTCGGACCAGCACCACTGGCCCAGCCCCGAACCTGGCTTACTGCGCACTTGCGTTTTCGTTCCACACCTTGTACGACAGCAACTTTGCAGAGTGCCCTCTCGCACTCCAGGCCCCTCGGGGGATGTCAGAGTCCAGTTTCGGCCTGATCCCCGCAGGCCAGGCCAAGGGACCTCACCTTCCGGAGGGACCCCGCTCACTCCGCAGATGCCAGGGAGGGACCGTGGGAGGTTGGCTCCAGGGCGTGTCTGGCCCATCTCACCCAGTCCCGCCCCACCGGCCACCTTCTAATTAATTTATTTTCAATGTGCATGAATCCATGCACCGGGTCACTAGTTAAGAAAATAAAACCCATACACAGGCATACCCCATGTTGCGGGTTGGGTTCCAGACCACCACAATACAGCGAGTATCACAATAAAGCAAACTGCAATCTTTCTGCTGGTAGAGGGTCTTGCCTTCAATTTATGAAAACGTATGAAACGCCGTGAAAGGAAGTATGCCTGGAGCCGATCTTTCTGTTTGGGCAAATGGGGCCGGGGGCAGCCTGGGTTCGAATCCTGCCTCTGTCACTAGTTGTGCCATCGCTTCAATCTCCTACCTGTGAAGCGGGAACAGTAGTGAAGGCGCCCACCCCGTAGGGCCCAGGCAGGAGTAAATGCAGTGCTCTGCCTCTAACAGCTGTGGTCAGTCAGTGCTGGCCATTCCCTTAGAACTCGTGTTCCTCGCTGCCTTCTCTTGTGCCTCCAAACACAGGCCCCTGGTGTCTCCTCCAGCTCTGAGTCCCCAGGACTCTGTGTACAGTGCTTGCACAGAGCGACAATCAATGTTTGTCGAGTAAATGAGTTGGAAGGGGATCCTTGTGTAATGTTAAGACTTGCTCCTAATTTAGCTCTAGAATAAATCCAGAGTCCATATGTTGATTTCACGTGGCAACTCATTCCTTTTTTATTTTTGATTGTCCATGATGTGCCGGGCTCTAAGAATTTAAAGATAAAGACTCAATTGCTGTCATTGTGAAGCTGAGGGTCTGGTGGGGACACAGACCCATCCGTGACTTTGTATTTTCTTCCTGATGCAATAAAGCTGGCACAGGAGCACTCCGGGCACACTGAGGAAGGGAAGGGGAGGAAGGAAGGGGACGAAGCGAAGGAAACATTCCCACAGACGGAAGATGACCTTGAGAATGACCTCAGCAATGAGGAGGCGCTTGTCCTGTGGAGAAGCAGGGAAGGGCTTTGGAGGCAGAGGGAAGAGCACCCACAAAGCCGGAGAGGCCCGGAGGTGTGGGTGTGGTGCAACCTGAGGAGGGGGTGGTGTGGGGTCCGAGTGGAGGGCAGCCAGTTGTGGCCAGAATGGGCGAGGCTTGAGGGCTGTGCTGAGGTTGGGGCTTGAACCTGTCAGGAGAGTCCAGCCCTTTGGTGAGCCAGGCAGGTAAACAGAGCACACCTGTGCTTGCTTTCCTTCTGGAGGGCGGCCTGGCAGACACGTCACCCAGGTGAGTCCTGCTCCTGGTTCCCGCCTGGGAGGGGCCTTCAGGTTGGGTCCAGCTGTGTCCCCTCTTCTGGGTCGGAAGGGCAGATGCCCGGGTGTGGAGGGGGGTGGAGGGGGATGGAGGGGGGGGGGTGGCACAAATTCCTGTGAGTTTTATTTGTTGGAGGCACATCTTTCCGGTTTAAACCAGCTGAAACGTTGGGGCAGCTTAGGAAAAACAGGCGCGTGGCAGAAAGGCCCTTGGCTGACTCCGAGTCAGGAGACCTGCCTTCTCTGTTTGTGTTAAAGCATGAATGGTAATGGCGCTCACTTCCCGGTCAGCCCGGTGTCATCAGCTGTAAAGTGAGGGGGTGGGGCAGGTGATCCTCCAGCTCTCCGGGTCCCAGGAAGCAGGAAGCTCCGGGCAGCAGTGTGGGGTTTGGTGGATAAGCGGCTGAGGGCGGGGTCTCCCAGACAGACAGACAGACAGACAGACAGACAGACAAAGCCTCCTCCAGACGGGACAGGAGGCTTTCATCGGATGTGGGTGACAGGGCTGCCTCCCAACTGCTGCTCCTAGACTGGCCTCAGCCACAGGCCCAGGCACCCACCCACTACCCGGTGAGGACTGTGCCCATGGGGGGTGGGGAGTGGGGTTCCCCCAGACCCAGCGGGGAGAATCCCAGGCTCCTGGGTGGCGGCGAGGCTGCCCTAGGATGCAGCCAGGGTCCGCTCTCCCCCAGCAATGAGCGCCCAAGGAGTCAAGTCCAGAGGCGGGTACCAGGCTCCAGTGGGGGGGGGGGGGGGGGGAGGGCGGGGAGGAGAGGGGGGAGGAAGATGATGTCCCCAGCAAACACGGGGGTGGGGCGGGGGGCCGGGTCCCCCTCGCCTGGGCAGCCGCACCACACCCCAGCTGCCTGGACACCAGCTCGCCACACACTCCAGTCACCGTCACCCGAAAGCCCTCCGGTTCACAGCATCCTTGTTTGAGGACATAGTTCTCAGCGCCAGCCTTTTCTGAATATGTGAAATCTATGTAAATAATTTTATAATTAATTTTTTTTCAAATGCAAATGTTCACACGTGGATTCAGAGGACCTAACAGTCATTCACACAATAAACATTTCCTAAAGGTTTGCAGCTCAAGTCTTGCCTAGGCCTGGAGGACACGGGCCTGTCCCTGCGCTCTCACACGGTGGGAGCAGCATCCCAAGGAATCACGGGAGCCTCCCAGGAGGCGAGAACCTGGAAGGCAGCTGGGGAGAGGGAACAGTCCAGGCGGGGCCCGGAGGCAGGTGCGGGGAAGAGGTGATTGTGGTCGAAGCAGGGAGTTGACAAGGAACTGTTCCTTTTGCATTCATCAAATACTCATTTGCATAAGTACCACTTAATATTCTATCCCCTGGCAGGCCATGAGCTCCGAGAGAGAACGGT
The DNA here is from genome assembly GCF_951640355.1 of Cnephaeus nilssonii. Classification (NCBI taxonomy): domain Eukaryota; kingdom Metazoa; phylum Chordata; class Mammalia; order Chiroptera; family Vespertilionidae; genus Cnephaeus; species Cnephaeus nilssonii. The sequence continues at coordinate 47,780,693 of NC_137075.1, forward strand.
GTGCATTGTTCTCTGCAGGATTCCAGTGTCCGCCCAATGCTAGCACATAGTAAGTGTTCAGTTAAATTGGCGTTAAGCGTACAAGTGAATGAGAGATGATTCTTGTGCTAATGTGAGTTTGATCAGAAAGGGCTGTGAGCCATGCTAACGGGTTTGGGTGTTATCACAAGGACAATAGGGAACCACTGACGGTTTCAAGTAAGGGAATGGCTCGGTCCGTTTTGTGCTCTGGGAACCCTTTTTGGCTGAGGTGTGGTGAACGGCTGGAGACGGAGAGTCCAGGTAGCAGGGGCTGGTGACCTGAAGCCAGGCGATGAGGGGACTGCCCAGATTGGGAGCTTAAGGGGATGTGTTCCTGGGGTCCAGGGAGTGAGCAGACTTAGGAGAGGGAGACTGAGGCACAAGGAGGGTGCTGAGTCTTCGGGTTTGGCAGGTTCACCTCCAAGGTCTTGTAGGACCATGTGCACACTCCATGGTGGTCCTGACCTTGGGGCGTGGTTGGGATTCATTCTCTCTTTGTGTGACTGTCCCCTAGTAGGCCGAGCCCTTTGCATCCCCCTGCATAGCACAGTGCCCCACACGCACGGAGCAACTGCTCAGTACGAGTTTAATGGATGAAATTCTGATTGGAAATGGTTTATAAAACTTTAAGGGTGGATGATATTATTTAATACAGGCAATGTTTTGGGAGAAAAAATCGTTGAAGTTTGAGAAGCAGTGGTCAGAGACCTGGGAGGTGAGGTGCAGGGGCAGGAGGGGTGGGGGAGGCGAGGGGGCGCCCTGCGCTGAGGGCTGCGGTACAAAGGCCTCTGGGCGCCCCTCCCGGAGGCGGGAGCCTGCGGGCGGCAGCAGGTTTGGAGGACTCGGTGATAAGCTTGGGTGCCGGTGGGACACCCAGCTCGCGATAGAAACTGGTGTGTCACCAACAGTCGAAGATCTGGAACCCTTAGGCGTAGTGAGCAGACGCAGGGCAAGTGTGTGGCAGGGCGTGGAGAGGAGGGCAGAGTCAGGGAGCATTGAGATCCCTCAAGGCTGTGGGGCTGCGCCCTCCACCCTCCTCCCTGTCCCATGGCTGTGGTCAGGGAGAGGCGCCGGCGGGGAGCCTGCATAGAAGCCCCAGCTTCAGAGGGTTCAGCTGTCCGTGCGTGGCGCACTTCCCTTCCGTGGTCACAGGACGCAACATCCTGTGGTTTCCCTCTGTGTCCTCACAGGCCGGCCTCCTGGACTGCTGTGCTTTCTCATCAGCTCAGTCACTGTTTCCTTTCTGAGTATTACCCTGGCTACCCTCCACACCCTGGCCTCTCCCCTGAATGCCTCCTCCCACGGCGAGCCAGGCTCTTCCTCCTGTGTGTGTGGCAGGGGGGGGGGGGAGGGGGGAGGGAGGGGGGTGTCAAGGGTATTGGCCAGCTCCCTCCCATTCCCTCCCTGCTTCCCTTGCCTCTAACCCTCTGGTCCGGCCCAGAAAAGGGCCCAGAGCTGGTAGCTGCAGGTAGGACACCTGGGCTGGCTGTCCTCGCAGACACTGCACGCCCATGTGAACAGGCACCTGGGGCAAAAAGCCCTGGTTGGTAGCACCATTGATCTCTGTGGGGTAAACATTCCCACTGTGCCACGTGCAGGTGGCCCGCCGTGAGTCACTGAACTAGAACTGGGAAGAGCTGTGTGTAGCGCGCTGTGCATTTCCTCCTTACAGACACAGCAGGCGCTACAGCCTCGAGACCAGGTGTAATCACAACATGGAGTAAAAAAATAAGGAAGTGATGAGCTTTGAGTATTTACTGCTCTTTAAAAATATAACCTATTTTCTTGGAAGGTTTCACAATTTACATTTTAAAACAATGGCTGTTTAACAACTGATTTGCAAAATTCCTGAAAATGTTATGAGCTGGCTCCAGCAAACCACCTGGGCCAGGAGGAAAGGGGGAGACGCCACACCCCAAGTTTAGGGGACAGCGTTTATGTTGGTGCGCACTCTCACCGGCACCCTTTTCCTAGCCAGGCGGGGGTGGCAGGTGACAGGTAGCAAGCCTCCGCACCCCCACTGTAGTCAGCCCCGGGGAGAAGCAGAGCCTGGCCCGGGCACCCCATCCCACCCCACAGACACGCCCTTTCCCGCGCCTGCCCAGGCCCCAGCCTGAGGGCATCTACCCCGCACCCCCCAGAGCCAGGAAGTTGCAGCGGTGCAATGTCTTCCGCCTTTTGAAGGTGTGAAATCGGGTGAGGGCTGGAACTCCCACATTGCTCAGAAAGCGGGTTTACCAGTCATCCCAAATGAGGAAAACAGGAGAACAAGCCTCTTTCTGAGCCTTTATTTCCCGGGGCTACAAGGGGTGGGAGCTTCAAGGGTACAACTCAACCTGGGGTCATTTCTGAACAGTAAGAATGAAAAGCACCAGTCAGTTCATTTGACACATTCTAAATGAGCCAGTCTTTGTGCCAGATCTAGATATCAGAGGTAGTGACCCACAGCAATGAAACTCCAGCTTCATGTCCCTGCTGATGACCATGGTGAAGTTCATCTCCCCCCATCCTCTATCCCCTCACCTTCCACACCCCAAATATGTCTCAGGCCCTGGTTTATGTCTTCCCTTCAATTAAAGGACGCCTTGCCTTGCTCATAATCACAGCTGATCACAAGCTAACCCATCATCCCAGGCTCCTCCCAGCTCCTTCTTGGAGTTGCTACCTCTACCTACAGTACATCTGGATTCTCCCTTGGGGTCTTCCTTTGAGTGTGGGGTTTATGTGCTCTGATTTCTAAGCTTAGGAAGGCTAGCACCCTGTCACTTATCCATTCATCCATTCACTCACTCATCCATTCACTCACTCAGTGGGGAGGGGGCTGGGGAGGAGGAAGGAGGATGAAACATCTTAGTGGGGGACCAGCTCAGGGAGCATCCACTGAGTCTGTTACAGAACAGAAAGAGTTCACCCACCTGGCGCCAACAGAGCCGAACATTAGACACCGTGAAATGCAGTGGAGAAATATTGGCTAATTTATTGCGAATGGCACTGTCCAGGAGAAGGAGAAGCTAATGCTCAAACGCCCAAACTCCCCCATGGCATGTAGGTTACAGATTGTATAGGGCAAAATCACAGGACACCATAGGTTAGGGGCTCAGGGTTGTGCTGGGAGCTGCCTGGTCGGAGGTGAGGTGAGGGTAATGAATCATTTCTTCAGGTCTTGAGGACAGCTCTGAGGGCTCTTCTGGTGTCCTCTGTCTGGTCTCATGGCCAATTAGAGGGGGTTATTCCACTTTAGGACTCACGAACTAAACCATAACTTAGGTCAACATATTGCCTTCAGCTGCCAGAGGTTCAGACCGTGTGACCATGAGTCAGGGCCAGCTTCTGTCTGCTGCCTCAGGGGTTGTAGATTATCCAGGGTAAAGACGAGGCTGGGGGGTGGGGAAGGAGAGAGAGGTATGATTTGTAGAGGTAGGACTTAAAACTGAATTTAATTGAAGTCATAAGGACCCTTGGTGTCAATTCTTCCCTTTCTTTTGATCATTCCTCAGTTTAAGGGGGGAAGGGCAAAGACCACTCTGACTGCTTCCTGCTGAAAATGGGGGGAGTATGGGATTAGAGGAATGAAGCTGTCTTACATTCAATGGAAAATATTCTTTAGTTCCCAGTTTACCATGAATACTCTGCACTACTTGCCTGGCTGGCGTGGCTCAGTGGTTGAGTGTTGACCTATTTACCAAGACGTCATGGTTCGATTCCCGGTCAGGGCACATGCCTGGGTTGGGGGCGTGCAGGCAGCCTATCATGATGTTTCCATCTCTTTCTCCCTCTCTCTTCCTCTCTGAAATCAATTAAAATAAATAAACAAACATTCTGCACTACCATAATGTTTGCTTTTCCCCATGGGATCCCCTGCTTTTAGTCCTAAAGATGATATATTTAGTAAAAAATATACAGCCTCTAACAGTTAGAAAACACAATATGGTAAGGATTATCAATGTAATGACCCCTGTAATAACCCACGAAATGGACCTCCCGTTCCAGAAGGTAGCCGAGAAAAGAGATCGTCTGTGGGTCTGTCTCTTTCTCTGAGTCTCAAATTCCCAAACAGAAGTGTAGGTACAGCATGTTCTCTCAGCTACTTGCATAGACTCCTCCTGGTTTTGCCAGCTAGTAATCGAAGGCAGTCCTGTTGGCTAAGGACCCACATGCTGCGGACTCTAAGGTGGTCTGTTGGAACCCTAGAGCTGGAACAGTAGAATGGGCCAAATGGCCGACCATCCAGGTGAAGTTCCATAACACGAGGTATTTAATGAGAGAGATGTCTGTGGAAACAAAAGAACAGCAAAAGTTAGTGGTCAGAGTAAGTTATAACCCAGCTTCTGAGTGTGTGAGGCCGGCAGTGGAGACTCGTGGATGGAAAGCCTGTAGTTGGAAATGTCTCCGATGATGTTATCAGGTCCTCGAGTGAACTCTCTGCGTGACTTACACAGCAGCAGTCCCCGAGATTGTTTAAGCATCAGCTGTTGTGGCGATTTTCTGAAAATTTTTTTTTTTATCAAGTTGTCCATCTTTAGCTCGCATGATTTGGGAGAAGGCAGTTTGAGTTCTCAATGATTCCTGGTCAAAGAATGCAAGAAAAATTGGAAACGTGTGGCGAGTCATAGGCAGATAATGGAGGAAACTGGAAGAATTCAGGATCCAATCTAGTTTACAAGCAGAGAACAAAACAAAACCCAAAAGACAAAGGACAACACTAGAATCTATTATCTACAAAGATATAGTTTCTATTGAAACAATTTTTTCTCTCCCTAGAATCAACCCTATTTTTAGCAAAGATAGGCAAATTAAGACTCATTTATTTGCAAAATAAATTAATTTTAATAAAGTTGGCCAGATATATGTATAAGTCCAGCAAGAATGTTAATTAACCATATTGGCATTTTAACTCTGTGTTGCTGGAATCTTCCATAAGGAATTTCCAGGTTAAACTTAAAAGGCCTCTCAAGGCCAGAAAAGCCGAGGTAAGGACTTGCCATCAGACATTGGATGCAATACCCGTGGGTTTGGGGTGAGTGCCTCTCTTCTTGAAGTCTCCAAAGTATCTCCAGTCGTCCGCACATGCCAAAAAGTGACATTCAGGGGGTACTTGAATTATCGCAGGGAACACTTTGTAAAGCACATGAATGTCTACCTGCTGTGCTGTACACCTGAAACTAATACAAAAACATGTTGAATGCAAACTATAACTAAAAAATCAAACTTAGAAAATGAAAGTTTCTGAATTCTGGAGGGATCAAATAGAAAGAAAAAAAGTTTTCTGTTTACAAAGGTGTAATTTACCATCATTGCTAAGTCATAGTAGTTTAAGAGAAACAAGTTTCCTTTTATCTGGAAAACAAAATATTAAAAATATCAGTAATATTTTAAACAAAAATTCATAAAAATATAATCATATCAGTTCAGTCAGTACCATATAATCAATTCTTATTTATTTTGCTCAATTGACAGCATTTCATGAATACAGTTATTCCTTATAGTTCTATGGATCTTTATCCATTTTAAAGGTCTGATCCAAAAGTTTATTCTCAGAGGCCTATGTTTTGGAATAAGCCAGAGTCCTCTCTATCTTTCTGAATATGAAACATATTTGCAAAAGTATTGGAGTAAAATAACTTCTGTAAATGACAAACACTTTAAATGACATGGTTATAGATTGGATTATAATACAATTGACAAAGAAATTTATTTTTCTCTGCAACATAACATTTTAAGAGACCAACAGTTACAAATGAAAATATTATATCAGGACATTGCAGACTCTTGGAGATTACAATCTCTTAAACATTCATTTTTAGTAAGAAGAATATATGCATACAAATTAAACATAATTATTTCTTTATTTGATAAAGCTTCCCATGTAATTTTAGTATATAAAATAGGCCTAATTAGTTTAAATTTTCTCTTTTATAAAAAGAGAGAGAGCCCTAGCCAGTTTAGCTCAGGGGATAGAGTGTCAGCCTGTGGACTGAAGGGTCCCAGGTTCAATTCTGGTCAAGAGCACATGCCCACGTTGTGGGCTCAGTCCCCAGTAAGGGGCATGCAGGAGGCAGCCAATCAATGATTCTCTTTCATCATTGATGTTTCTATCTCTCCCTTTCCTTCCTCTCTGAAATCAATAAAAATCTATCTATATATATATAAAAGCCTAATCTACTAGTATATATACATGTATAAAAGAGACTGTCTGACCGTTCAACCGTTCGCCTGGTAGCTATGATGTGCAATGACCACCAGAGGGCAGATGCTCCAACCAGAGAGGAGGGAGCCCTATTCCAGGGTGCGTCACCCAAGAACCCCCCTCTCGCAATCCAGGACCCCTCGGGGGATGTTGGAGAGCCAGTTTTGGCCCAATCCCCGCAGGCCAGGCTGAGGGACCCCACCAGTGCATGAATCCGTCACGGGGCCTCTAGTCTCTAGTATATTTAAAAGAGAGAGAGAGAGAGAGAGAGAGAGAGAGAGAGAGAGAGAGAGAGAGAGAGAGAATGAATTAAACCTTTTAGGGCCCACTGGAATAGCTCAAAGCCATTTCCAGGTTAAACTAAGTCTCCTTTTACATTCTGAACCCTGAGAAGTTTGTCAAACATGCTTGACCAAAGGATTATATATCCTTTAAAAACAATATGAAATGCTCTCTTTTCTCAAAGTGAAAGTAGGAGATGTCAGACACAAATACAGGTTACTTATGAACTCAACTCAAAACCTGAGTTCTTAGGATTGAGAAGATTGTTTTCTTGAGAAATCAAGTAGCTGATTAAGACACTATGAGAGAAAAACCTATTCTCATAAAATATAGAATATTTGCTTTCTAGGTAGAAAACATCTTATAATATTTTATCTGGCACAGAACAATATAGGAAAATTTTGTCCTTTTGACAGTGTGAAAGAGAACCAAACTCCAATTCTGTATTAACTTATTTTAGGTACTTAAATTAACTTACTCTATTAAATTTATCTTAATCTTATTCAGCTTGACCATACAGAAAATTCCTTTCTCAGAATTCCTTTTCGACAAACCTTTTACAGCTTTCCTAGGCCTTCTTAGTTTGTCTCTTCTTACTCATTCAGAAATAACCAAGCTTATTTTAGGACACACCACTATCTCTCAATTCCTTCAGAAATGTATTTCCTACTCTATACCCTTCTTCACTGAAAACACACCCATTTCCTTCCATATTAGTTATAATTAATAACCCTTAGAACCTTAATTTTTACTGACAACTAAAATGCAAATAATCACCCTGGTTGGTGTGGCTCAGTTGGTTGGAACATAGTCCCAAACACCAAAAAGGCACGGGTTTGATTACCAGTTAAGGAATATACCCAGATTGGGGGTTCTGTCCTGATGGAGAGGCAATCAATCCATGTTTCTCCCTCTCCCTTCCTCATTCCTTAGATTCATCAGCCAGCATTCTTTAGTTAGCAAATTTATGAATCCATTTCATAACCTTTAGAAACACGTTCTTTTCCTGGCAAAGCACAACATGTTTTGTTAACCGATGCAAATTTATCTTTTAGTGCCTCTGTAAAAAGAGGTCAAAAGTAAGTAAACTTAGACTTACTAGCAATTAATGTTTCAGTATTTCAGATTATTTGGAAATATCTAGATATTCAATATTTTTTATCTTTTAGTAAAATTCTAAAGTTTCAAGTTACCAAAGAGAGTTAGAAAATCATTTAACTACACATACAATATAATTATTGCTAAAGAGTTAACCTAAAAACTTTATAATCCCATTTATTTAACTTACTTGCTCCTAACAAGTTTAGATTACTTGTGAAACTTTTACCATGCCAAGGTATCTTTCTTGCTGACAAATTTTGCAACAGAGATAACGTGAACTTATTTGACTAATAAACACAGGTAAAATAAAAGTATTATTTAGTGCTGATGATTTCAAAGATATGCCCATTTAACCAAACCAAACTCAGAACCAGCTTTAATATCAAATATTTTCCCGAATCATGTGATTCTGAAAAGCACATGGTTTAGTCTGTTCTATTTTTGAGAATTTTCATATAAGCGCTTGTTTGTTTAACCCAATTTAACATCACAAATTAGCAATACCATTCAGAGGTAGAAATATGCTATATCTGGAACATACATACAAAGACATACAGATAAACACAAACAGATTTCATAGCCTTCATTTTAAATCACTAGCTTTTGTGTCCCAGTACAATTCAAAACCCAGAGGAGAAACTGAATCCAGATTATGTCTCTGGCCGATGGACTAATTTAAGATTTTGCCAAGATGACCAAAGCTTTGCATGCTGTAAAACAAATAACATCGACAAACAGCATCTCAGTCACATTCCTACGTTCCGCCCCAAACATACAATACTTTCAAATTTAATTTGCCAGATCTAGACCAAATTCAAAACTGATTTCAAGTTAAAAACAAAATTCCACTGCTGGGCTGAGACACAGACTCCACAAGTAACAGATACAGTTCTAGTGATCAGTGCTCCTTGCTAATTGTAACCTCTCAGGGTCCTTTCCCCAATCCAGCCAACAGGGGGAGCCCCAAACAGAGTCCAACGAGTTTCTCGAGGACCCAACCAAAAGTAACCCCGGGGTGTCCCTGGGGTTAGCACCCACCGCGTTACTCCCCTGTGGACGTTTCTTAAACCAAGGACCCCCTATCTCTCACTGAAAAACGAGAGCACCGTGATGAGCCACGCTGTCAGCCGTGAGCACTGAAGGTCTGGTCCTGGGCCAGTCAGTCCAGGCGGCTGCTCGGACAGAACCTGGCGAGGCTCACCGGCCAGGGGTTGCTGAACCGGCTGGAAAGCCCACTCAGGGCTGAGTCCCTTTGTAGCTGCTATTTTTGTTACAGAACAAAGTGTTTGTCCACCCAGCGCTAGCAGCGCCGAGCACGGAGAGTTGCAGTGGAGAAAACACTGGTTATTTTACAAACGGCACCATCAGGAGAATGGGAAGCTGATGTTCAACACCCCCTCCCCTCCCCTCCCCCCTCCCCTCCCCTCCCCTCCCCACTCCCCTCCCCTCCCCTCCCCTCCCCCCCCTCCCCTCGGTGGAGTGTAGGTTACCGACGATCAGGGGGAATCACAGGACACCGTGGGTTAGGGGTTGGGGTCGCGCTGGGAGCTGATTGGTGGAGGTGAGGCAACGGTAAAGCATCACTTCTTCGGCCTGGAGGACAGCTGGGGTCTGTTCCGGTCCCTCTGTCTGGTCTGCTGGAGAAGGAGCCAAAGGGCAGTTCTACCTTAGGGCTCAGGAACTGACACATAACTTAGGTCAAGCGGGGGCAAAGGAGAGGCGGAGAGAGGCAGGCTGCCGGCCACCTTCCGGGCCTCCGGATTCAAACATGTCCACCTGCCAACACCATCTTCCCATCCCAGCAAGTGGGGCTGGTTTCCCACCAGGATTCTGGGGCTCACCAAGTCAGTTTTCAGCAACCACAAAATATAATTAATGAAAACAAAAGAAAAAGGAGGAATAAGGGAAAGGAGGTGGAAAAATACTTGCACCCCCCGACCAAACCCCTTCTGCTCTCCTTGCAGACACTGTGCTAGTGGGTACCTGCTTTTGGTCCAAATCTATATTAGTTACTCTCTTCTTCCATCAACCTGCAAGTTACTCTCAGAGGGAATTTCCATGGATTCTGCTTGGCGCCCCTCCCACCTTCCCACAGCCTCACCTGGCTTTCCTGCCTTGAGGTAAAGACCTTTCATTCCTTTATTCTGAGCTAAAAAGATGAATGTGTTGTTCCTACCAAGAACCCCGGCCTATTTGTATTCCATATATATCTAATGGTTTAAAATTTGTTTTCTCATTCTTTAACATTGCTCATTTGCAAAATATTTGGGGAGATTTGGGGAAATTTAAGAAAAACCCGTGTTACGGCTCAGGAGCAAGGATAGAGCGCCATCTGCTGGTCACTTCTGGTTATGACAAAACTGAACTTGCATTGAGCCTCCTGTTTGTACAGGTGAAAATGAATTGATTTAAAAGTTAAATGTGCGAAAGGTATGTGCAACAACATGTGTAACTAGCAGAGAGTTTGTGTCAAGATTTAAAGAAGTTTTACAAGTTAATATAAAAACTCAATAGAAACATGAACAAGGAGACTTAAAGGACACTGCATAATAGAGGATATACCATGGACAATAAGTTTATGAAAGATGGTCAACTTTTTATTCTTGGAGACTCAGGGGAGGAAAAGAGGAGGAGGGCGGCCTAGGTATGGTGGAAGGCTATATGCTGTGAAAAAAAAAAAATCTCTCAGGTAATTCAGATCTTACCACTAGAGGGAGGTCTTTCGCTTCACTTTAATTTGCATCAGGGAAATGCAGGAGGTACCACCACATACTACTCTCCAGAATGGTTAAAATTAAAAGACTGACAATGCCAAGTTGGCAAAAATGTGGGGCAATGGGTACTCTCATATACTGCTGGTGAGAGCACACGTTGATACAACACTGAAAAGTTGTTCAGCATTACCTGTAGGCAGAGATGAGACCGGCCATGAGAAGGCCTTCTGGGGCTGGGCATGCTATATTTCTTGATCCGGGGTGCTTATGTTTACTTTTGATAACTTCTACTTAATTTGAGCACTTAAAATCCACATAACACTTCAGTTGTAAAGTAAAAAATAAAAAAGATTAAAGGTGGAAAGATAAAGTGGGATTCCTAACCAGGAGAATATAGGCAAAAGTATGGAAAGAAGATAGAAACTCAGAAAAGGCGAAAAGCAGGTATGGGCTGCAAAATATCTCTACATATTTCAGACCCTTCCCCCGAGGGGTCTGCCTCTCCTTCTTCGCCCTGAGAATTCTTGCCCTATACAAACATTTGTTTCCACTCACCTCCCCCCCCCCCCCCCCCCCCCGCTGCCCCCCACTTGAATGGCCTCCGTAGGGAATAACCACTTAAAGGGATAAAACATGTTCCGGGGCTTTTAGAAGAGCACCGTGTCCTTAGGGGAGGCAGTTTGGTCAAGTGGAGGCAGTGAAATGTAATTGTATGAAGTCAAGTGCTCCTAAACTTTTACACTTCCATTGCTTTTATACACCTATTATCTAAAACTTGGTTGTGATTTTATTTATTTAAAATATATTTTTATTGATTTCAGAGAAGAAGGGAGAGATAGAAATATCAATGATGAGAGAGAATCATTGCTGGGTTGCCTCCTGCACACCTCCCCCACCGGGGATCCAGCCCACAATCAGGGCATGTGTCCTGACTGGGAATCACACTGTGACCCCCTGGTTCATAGGTTAACCTTCAACCACTGAGCCACGCTGGCTGGGCTAAAGGTTGGCTGTGATTTTAACTGTATTAGTCTACATTGGATCCCTTTTGTATTAACATGTTTACTAGTTTTACTATATTTAAGAGTTTTCTGTGACCTTCTATTCCTCAGTACAACTCTACCTGTATGACTTTGGGCAAGTCACTTAACTTCTCCTGGTCTGTTTATTCATTTGCAAAATGAAGATTATAATGTTCTTCAAAGTACCATCGCAAGATTAAATAATACATATAAAGTGCACAACACAGTGTCTGGAATGCAGTAAGGGCTCAATAAGTATTAAAGTTAATGTTTCCCCTGTAAACCAAAAGTTGACTGTTGTTTGGTATGGCTGATATGTGGGAGGCAGGATAGTGGTGGTGGTGGAGAAGTAAGCAGTCACCAGGTCAGGAGGGTTTTGTGTGTCGTTACCAAGATGATGGATTTTATGCTGTAGGCCGCAGTTTCTCAAGCCGCCCCTACTGGGAGCGTGGTCTCTCTGTAGGGGTGAGGGATAGCCCAAGATGTTCCCCCAAAACATAATATTATTTCATTTCCTGTTTAATTTTAAGAATACATAGGAATTTTATGTTTTATTCCATAACATGTTCAGTGGTTGAGTAAAATGAATGGCATTTGGAAGCCGTCTCAGTCCTGTTAGAAATGCTCCCAACAATGTCACCGGAATGAGACAAACACTCGAAACAGGATCGGCAAAGGCAAATTTACTCCTGCGCCGAAGGCTGCTCCTGCCCGCGGGAATCACGGGCAAAAGCACACGGAAGGGGAAGTCCATCCGGGTTTTATTTCCGGGCGCGGGGTCTGCCCTGCCCCGCCCCTCACTCTGAACTCTGACCTGATTGGCCAGGGTCCAGAGCTCGGATTCCCATTACTGCGCGATTGGCTCATTCAGAGGAAGGGGAAGGTAAGGCAGAAGCTAAGATGGCAGCCCCCCTGAGAGCCTGCCGGTCACACCGAGATCACAGAACCTAAGATCGTGGCCGCTGAAGGATCTGAAGGTCAAACCAAAATGGCGGGACCTAAGATGGCGGCGAGCTCCTTTCTTTGACAGAAAAGATCGGTGGTTCCCTCTCACAGTCCACGTTAGAGAAAACCACTTTCAATCATTGAACCAACTTCCTGAGAGGCCCCCAATTTCAATATCATGGTATTTTAAAGACAAGGATGACATATATATATTCAATGGTTAACATTGTAAATTCTGTAATGTTTTTTTCATAGGGGCTTAAAACAATCCTGGGCTTTGGAAACATTCTTACACAAAAAAGCAAGTGGGAGTCTGTGCTTGTTTCTCAATAAATTTCCACCTTTGCCACAAAAAAAAAAAAAAAGCAGAGGGGGTGGAATAGGTTTATATTCTGATTATTCTGAAACTCCAGTCAAGCTTAACTAAGAGCCTTTTAGAACTAGGCTTTGCCCTACAGCATTCACAGGTGAACATGATACTTAATGAATGGAGGGGCAGGAAACCCATAACCCACAAACCACTTCTTCACGCCTTGACAGGTCACACATGCACTGTAATGACTGTTTAGAGGCAAATATCCCTGTAGCCGTTTACCTGTGGGCAGGTTTCCTCAGGAAAGGAAGTGGGTAAGATGACAGAGGAGGGTGTGGTCAGATGTTCAGTCCCAGGCCAGTCGAGGGAACAGAGGTGTCTGCTTGTCTAGGACTGGCCTTGCTTTCATGAGGTCTCTAAACATTTCCTACTTAAAAAACACACTCTCTTACCAAGAAGTAGCTCAATATATTTTGGGAGAAAAATCACAATTTTTTCCCCATGGTGTCAGCATTTTGGTAAAGTGACCAAAAGTGTTAAAAAAACAACCCATAAACCAATATGCAGAAATTGGCAAGTGAAACACAGACAATAGGAATTTGAAAGTCTAATCAGAACAAGTTTTTGAAAAGTCGAGGACAGGAGACATGAGAGCTCTTTGGTAACTTATAATCTTCAGGAATATTGGGTAATACTCATAGGCTAAACTTTATGTTTTTCAAAGTCACATGAGGGCCTTAAACCAGAATGCTGTTTTAAAATGATATCTTTGGTGATATTTCATTGAGGCTGGATTTTTAAGCCTTTGAATCTTAAACACATGATTAGAGGAGATATTTAGTCATAAGGCTTCATACTTCCTATTTATACTTTGTGTAGTCTATTTTATAGCTTATAGAATTATAATAGATGATAGTTGGAACTAAATTATAATAAAAAATATAATCCTACTAATATACTATCTAATAAAAGAATAATATGCAAATTGACCGTCACTCCAACACACAAGATGGCTGCCCCCATGTGGACACAAGATGGCTGCCACAAGATGGCCAGCATGGGAGGGCAGTTGAGAGGGACCAGGCCTGCAAGGGAGGGCAGTTGGGGGCAATAAAGCCTGTAGGGGAGGGCAGTTAGGGGTGACCAGGCCAGCAGAGGAGGGAAGTTGGGGGCAACAAGCCTGCAGGGTAGAGCAGTTGGGGGGACCAGGCCTGCAGGGGCGGGCAATTAGGGGCAAACAGGCTGCCAGGGGAGCAGTTAGGCATCAATCAGGCTGGCAGGGGAGTGGTTAGGGGTGATCAGGCTGGCAGGCAAAAGTGGTTAGGGGCAATCAGGAAGGCAGGCAGGCGAGCAGTTGGGAGCCAGCAGTCCTGGATTGTGAGAGGGATGCCCGACTGCCCGTTTAGGCCCGATCCTACTTGAATTGGGCCTAAACGGGCAGTCGGACATTACCTTGAGGGGTCCCAGATTTGAGAGGGTGCAGGCTGCGCTGAGGGACCCCCCCCCCATGCACGAATTTCGTGCACCTGGCCTCTAGTATTAAATAAAACTGAAAGTTTAGCATAAACAAGAGCTTGCAAGGCTGTTGCCCCAAATTAGAATTTATTTTAGCATCTGACATGGACCAAAAAAATGACACATCAAAACAGAAATATAGCTAAGTATATAAGTAGATAAACAATATGCAACGTCTCTTTATTTACTAGAATAATTTATTTAAAACTTTATTTTATTACTATTTTCAAAAATAGTTAAGTCTTTTCCTAGGTAACTGGAAAACTTTAAAGAACATTATTTTAAAAACCTCACTAACATCTTATTTAGCAGATAAAGTGTTATTTTTCATTTGTGAGCTTTCAGTTGGCACAAACTACATAAGGTATTCAACATACATACATTTTTATTTCCTTTATTTTTGTCATAACTTTAGTAAAAAAATTAAAAATCAAGTGAATAAAGCTTTATGATGAAAATTATTATTAGATGATTCTGGTGATCATGTTGTTCTGGGTAGAAAACTGTTTTGCTAGTGAACATTAGATACAGCATATGGTGCATAGGTAACATCTGAAACTTGCTACTCTTTTCCTATATTTCTGCCCAAACTCCAAGGGGGATAAAGAAAAGAAAATAGGTCAAGGGAAGAAAAGAGCCTTCGGTGACTCAGGTAGCCTCCGAGGGACCAACTTCAGCAGCTTCTAAGTGGGCTCTCGAAGGGCTCGCTGCATACGCATATGCTGCCAGGCCTCAAAGGGTGCAACAGGGAACTTCCGCCAGGGGTTGGCAAACTTCTCCTCTAAAGGGACAGATGGTACACGCTTTATATTGTTGTAACTACTCAACTTTGCTACTGCGGCATGCAAGCGGCCAGACAACACATAACTGAATGAGTGGTTGTGTTTACCATTTTATTTACAGACACTGACATTTTTTTTAGGGTGACCTTATCATTTATTATCATAAACTGGCCACTTTGAGAATAAAAGGAGATGCTATTAATAATTATGCCAGGACAACAGGCATAATTGAGTGGTCACAGACAAACTGGGATTTCAGCATTGAAATTTAAAGTTCATAGAATTTTCACATCATAAAATATAATTATTCTGATTTTTAAAAACCATTTTAAAATGTAAAATCCATTCTCAGTTCTTTGGGCCACACCGAACAGGCTGCAGGCTGGCCCTGGCCCGTGAGGTAAGGTTTGCTGACCCCCATCTACGTTCTTGGAGAGACACTAGGCCTTCGCTCTCCGACTTCACCGTGTCTTCACCAATCTTACTTTCTCAGGGGCTTCTTTCTTTCCTCTCTGCCGTTGTTGCTGGGCTGGGGGGACATTAAAAGTGACTGATATAAAATAAAAAGATGAAGGTTTTTTTAATATCTTTTTATTCTATCTGGAAGATTTTTTTTTCAGGCTTGTTTCTTAAACATCTAAGAGGGCATTACAATCTGAGATTATAAAACTAGATAGGTTATCATCTATTTTCCATTGCTTTTTAAGAAGATATGTTTTAAGGCCTAATACTATGACGTACTCAATAAAAACAGAAATTTAATTTAAGGAACTGTACATTTTCATTTTTAATAAACCACATGGCAAAACAATACTTTATTCAATAAAGGTATAGGAAATTACAATTTAAAAATTGTAAATACAGTACATATACTATACTTTGATTTTAAATTACATGGACAAACACCAGCTTCCAAATCTTTCTAAAATCAATCATATGCAAAATACTGGTTTCTGAAGGGGTATAAGGAAAAGTACATACAACTTGTTAAACTGCGATATGGCTTACTTAGCAACATCTATTTAGAAAAGCACAAACTTTCCAGATGTACAGTATCTCCCATGTGCAAAGCGGACACACTGGCACATTCCAGTTTTCTGTTGTAGTTATTTCAGAAAATATGTAATTGCAGTAAACTGACACTGTCAGAGAAAGTCCCCGTAAATGTTCTCCCGTCTTACTGAATATCAGAAACTGCTGGTCCTCACAGTATAACTAGAAGAAGAGGTTAACCCCTTTGCAGCCAGAACTCGACAGGCTGGCCGAACGCGCGCGCACACACACAATTCAATGCTGAGGAGCTCCCACACGTTATCCCCTCCAACTTCTGTGCTCCCACCACCACCACCACCGATTCCCTGCCTGGTAATCTCTGAAACAAATCTGAAGCCCTGCCTGGCGATTCACATAACAGATCTGGGGTTAGGCATTTTGGTTAGAAATATATTAAGCTTAATCAGTTACTTGGAGATCAGACTTGCCTCCCCTCAACACAGCATAGCGAAAAGTCACTTCATTTGTGACTAGTACCTAAATGGCTCATGAACTAAGCGTGGTTCAAAGACAAACTGAACCAAATGAACTGATCTTATACTTAGGAAGATATTCTGTAACTTTAAATTTACTGTATGAAAAGTAGTCAACAGAAAAATTGCCTAAAACCTTGTATTACAGAGGCTCAGTTTCTGTAAGAACACCTTATTCCTTACGACGAAACAATGAACACAAATGCGTAAAAAGAAAATAAATTTAGCTGATTGTCTTGTTTCAGAAGGGAACCATCTCCCTTCTACAGGAGGGGGGTGGGAGTTCAAGAAGCACAGCCCGGTGTCTCATTAGCGACGACCTTCACTCGCGTCTGCAGTGCAGTCTGTTTCTCCCGCCCGCATTCTGTGCAGAGATTCTGAATCAGAACTGTTAGCTGCTGGAAAAACGTTTTTTCCCACCCAGAAGCATCTTTAAAGTGGTGCTTTGTTTCTGAAAGATGTTTTTTTCTCACATTAAAATGAAAGGGAAGCTGATGTCTATGTCTATTCTGGGAAAATTCTAACAAAGATAAACACTGTCAGTGAGGACCTCTGGGTTCAACAGACAGAACACTGAGACTCCTAAGAGCAGGAAATTTTGGTTCAGAAATGGCATCCAGAGTTGAAAAAGAAACAGAAAGATAAGAAATCCAGTGAGCTGGCACATAATACTGACGGGAGCCGCAGGTTGTGAAAATCTGGGCTCACGCTCCACAGGCAGAGCTAATGGAAAATGCATGGGAATGACTTCACTTCGGTTCTGCATTTCAAAGCTGAAATATGCCCTATTCAACTGCATTCCCCACAGTGTATTTCTAAGGCAGCACAGTCATCAACGAAACAATAGGCCTTTTCCTCAGATAAATCAGAAGGCTGGTCTGGCCAGACTTGTGAAACACAGGTTTATGTACACAACTAACTTTGATTATTTGCAAATGTTAATGAAAACACATTGCACTGAAGAACTGCCTAGTTTTTGTTATGATGTTTTCCCAGTGAACAATGGTAGGTGTTTATCCAGGCTCTGCTGTGCTTCTCACAGAACAATGGACGGCTCTTTCTCTGAGGGCTGGCTGCGCTGTGTAGCTGGTGGCTGCAACTCAGGGGGTGAAGCACAGACCCCACGCTCTGTGTCTCTGTGTCAGATGCCGTGCAGCCCCTGCTCCCATCTGCTAAGTTCACATCCTTCTCTATAGGTTTTGTCAAGTTACAAAGAGTTAAATCTATCAATTATCAAATCTCACAGACCCAGTAAAATACAAGTATAAAATCTGTAGTTGCTGCAAAAAAACCCCACACAAAACAACAAAGCACAGAAAACTTCATGTGTACCTAATTTTAAACAGAACATAATAATTAAGATTTACAAAAGTTGTCAGTGTTTCTCCATTTTACAAAAGGATCCTTTTCAATCCTCAAATGGATTTCAGACTGTTTTACTCAATAACTTTTCAAGGAACAGGTCGATGTGAAAAGTCAGATAAACCTATTTAAAAGAAAGTTTACAAGAAACGAGCTCAGTAGATATGGGAACAGCTGCAAATATGGAGAAACCTATTCACACACAGGCACATTCTCTTCCTTTCTCTGCTAGGTGTCCAAAGTTCGTAAGTGCCCAGATGTGCACTGACATGCCTCTTGTTTATTCTCACTTGCCTTCTACATTTAAGATTATTTTTTGAAATACAGGGCATTATACAATAAAAAAGAGTATTTTTTATTATATGTTCCTAAAATTTTTTAAAAATTAAAATCATTATTTTAAATGGAATCACAATAAGAACCCCATAAAATTTTCAATTCAATTCAACAAATTCTGGGCTTTATTAGGTACCATTAACACTCACCAAACCTTTTGTTGGACACCATCAACTCTTAACACTCTTTTAGGTGAATCCAGGTTTTATCTTAGGTTTACTTATAGTGAGGTCCTTGGCAGAAAGATGAAATCTGTTTCTTATTCTTCACTTACGTTTTAAGTCATCGGCCTGCCTATCTAGGATTTCATCTCACAGCCTGTCTGGTACATGTTACTTTATCCTGATTCTCTGCTGAAATGGACTCCTAACGTGCACTAAATATAATCCCCAAGCCAACAGTTGACATGAATATTCACAGTTGCCTCTTTAATACAACTATTACCAGTTAGGTTGCCTTTTGTTTGGAAACTTTTATGCTTAACTTCCCTACCACAGAGATTTAATGTCCATCCTATTCCAGTGCTTTAACACACACATGCACGCACGCATACACACACACACACTCCAAAACCCTTAAAATTTTTGTCTTCTCAAAATCATGTCTTCCCGCAATCCCTTTCAGCATTTCTGCTATGGTATTATTGGAAAACCTCAAAAGTATATCTTAGGGTTTCTGAAGCCCGTGGAGGATTCCTAATTCATATCAGCATACAGAAATTCTCTCTGGAGAAATGTAGTTAATCTGCATGAGAGAGACGGGTATTAAAATTGAAACTTGGCCCTCTACAGCTCTACCCTGAAAGGCACACACAGATGACCTGGTATGGAGGCAGGAAGCAAGGTACCAAGCAAACTTTCTGTACAAAACGTAAGGCAGTTTCTAAAAGGACAGAGCATCATTGTTTACATTTTGCGTAGCTTGCTGTTCGTAAGCAAAGATAAATTCCATGGACAATAAAAGTGATTTCAGAAAGACTTAAATCTGAAACTCCACACCCCATTCTTGCTCCTATATTTTGTTCAAATTATCATATAGTAATTTCAGTTTAAGATTAACTTCTGCCATTCAGAATAATACTGAAAATATTTCTTAAGCAATGACAGTGACCACAATATGTAAAGATTTGGTTTTGATAAGATTACAAATAACCCAAAATTTTGAGATTCAAAACCCTGTAATAACTGGAAAATTTTGTTTATAAAGTATAATAATACCATTAAGACTTACTTGTGAAATAAAACATTTCTGAAACATTTAGGAATACATGCTTATTCCACTCTGGATAATTACTAGTACTTTCTGAAATCTGTTGAGAAATACTTTCTGTAAAAAGAGAGAGCTGGGTGTCAAATTCCAGAAGCTGGGTATCAAGATTACATTAAAAAATCAGTTTTCCAGCTCTGGCTTGATAGAAGTGGGCTTTAGAAAGGATTTTTAAATGCAAATACAGAACTCTTGATGCTTCCTTTATGACACATACTCTGTTGTGATTGTGAAGTACGGTCTTCGATTGTCTTCTCTGAGGTATCTGTAGAGTCACGTCTCATTCTGTAAACAGTGTTTGGAAACATCTTCATCTGAAAATCATGGTGAAGTCTCACTTTACCATTCGACAGGAACTAGCACTCAGGCTGACTGCGAGGCCAGTGCATGGGCCCGGCTGTCAGGAATTCCATTCTCCCATTCACGTGTCATTTATTGCTCTCAAGTCTGTGACTGCAGCGTAAATAAGGCAGTAGTACCCCAGACATCTTCAATTAGGAACTGGCATTCTGACAGTTTGCACAAGTTCTGTCCACGTCTTGCCTGTAACTCTGAAGCTGAATAGTACATTTATACATGCCAAATGTGTTCAACAACAAATGCCTGGCTTTGGACTGTACCTCCTCCCATTTAGATGAACTTCCAGGAACTGCAATGTCAAGAACATATCATTACTATTCATTGTACATTACACATTAGTGAATAAGACCCAGGGAGAAAACAGCCTTAGTATACTCTGAACATATTTTTACTAGTTTGATATCTGCCCTTCTGAAGCTATTGTTAGAGAAGTGTCAGTTTGCCAAGCCAGATCAGCTTCTCGTTATCCCTATCTCTCCAACCCACTCTCGGGTAGAGAAAGGGATCTAGACATCAATTACAAGTCTTTCATCTTTTGTACTTTTAAAAATAAAACTCATGTATGTACTATTTTGATAAAAAATCAAATAAAAAGTATCAATCTATGAAATGATTTAAAGAAATAAAAACACAGGTTCTAGCTTTTCTTATGTAGAAAAAGCATGGTAAATACACCCAGTGCATTTAATCTGAAGGCAAAAATCTCTGTGTTACATTTCATCTCAAAGGGATAAAAATTATTGCTCTGCTATAAACATCGACCTGCAACTCATCTTTTGAAAAGCCCACACCCTCCCTTAAAACAAATCTTTCCACAAGTCTTCCTACTTAATTATAAGCACAGATGTTTAATCCCAAAGACAGAAGTCCACCAACCCCAGTATTTACCATCAGCAACATACTTAGCTGTATGTGTGCAATGGCCATGGGCTTTCCTGAAGTGAGAGACCAGACATTTAAATCTTCCACTGAATGGACATCTTCTATTTTCATCAAGGCTTCTTTGATATAGTCAACATGCAAATGCCTTGGCACACCTATTAGTTCAGAATATATCATTTATAGGTGAAATTTATCTTAGGGGAAAAATTTATCTTAGAGGGGGACTTCCCCTCAAAAAACAAACAAACAAACAAACAAACAAACAAACAAACAACTGGCTTTGCTAAATTCATTTAAAAATGAACACTTTCCAATATATTAGTATTTTAAGATAAACTATGCACACATATAGTAGGATATACACAAAAGGTTAATAAATACTTTTAAAATGTTCATTCTCACTAAAAAGGAATGTTAGCCAGCCCAGGTTACTTCATTTAACAAATAAGCTAGGATAATAAAAAATAAAAAGAAAGGAACATCCAATGATGGCTAACCTAGTGTTGAGAACTTATATTTACATGCTTATATGTAATATTGGTAAGGCAGGAATGCTGAAAATATAACAAAGCAGCAAGTTAAATTGAAATTAATAAACCACTAAACATACTTGCATTAAGAATCAAAGAGTTGCATTCTTGTCTTAGCTCTGTAATTGGGTAACAGCATGGCCTTAATCAAATTATGCTACCCATCTGAACCTCAATTTTCTTATTGGCAAATGGGGATAATAATGTCTGCCTTACCTACTTTTCTTAGTTATTATAAGGATCAAATAGGTAACATATGGGAGAGTGCATGGATTCTTATACGTCCTATACATGTAAGGTGATGTTACTGTAGCCTAGTAAGTATCAGTAAAAACAAGAAAAGACATGGCTCCTACCCCAGAGTCTTCCCTGACCCCCAATCTGACTTAGGAATACATCCACAATGGGGATATTAATGAGATCTTACCTTCTAGTATTATAACTACTGTGTCCCATATAATGCGAAATGTTGTAAAAGCCACAAGTAATGAAAATACATATGTACAGATGGGATCAGCAATCTTGTATTCTGGCTGTGAGGTGACAGATCAAAATTGTGTGATTAAATATTGATAGACATATAATAGACTGTAAAGCAAACTAAGGAATACTCTGTCCCCTGTCCTCTAGCAGGACTGCAGAATACCTCTGAAACCGGGACGTTGCATCTGAGAAACTCTTTCCTGGATTGTTTAAATGCCTTTCCTTGTGGGACCAATTTTCAGCTGTTTAATGGTTTGTTCTATTCTTTTCCTCTGTGCCTTCTCTAAATTGTCCACCCAGAACCATAGAACATCAGAGCTAGGAGTTTTAGCAGTCATCAATTGGATTTAAACCCCTCATATTAAAGAGGAGGGAACTGAAATTTTGAGTTGAGGGACTTGCTCAAGGTCAAAGCATTAGTGGCAGAGCCAACACTAGAACCCAGATCTCTGGACTTCACTACATGCACATTCTAGTACCTGGCAGTTACAGATAAGTTACCTCGTGATGTGATACCATGGTGTTCAGTGCTAACAAAAGAGCTATATAGACTGGTGGCTCAATTAGGTTTGCATAAGTGCAAAATGAATAGGAGTGGCACTGGTGTCCAGTATACTGATGAAAGACAATCAGTTTTAGTTGTGTGTTTTTTTTAAAATTAATCCATACCTGATTAATCAATTTTTTCCATTGATTTTTAGATAGAAGGGAGGGAAGGATTCAGGGAGGGCGGGAGAGAGAGAAACATTGATCTGAGAGACACATTGATTGGCTGCCTCCTCCACATGCTCCCACCGGGCAGGGTATCGGACCTGCAACCCTTTGGTGCTCTATTCGATGCTCTAACCACGTGGACACACTGGCCAGGGCCAATCTGTTTTAGTTTTAATGTTGAAATTAAATATATTTTAAAATAGAAAAACTAGCAATCATAGTACCTTGAATCGTATGATGTAGGCAGCTATTAGTACACCGACACTTTGTACCAAATCCCCCAAAGCGTGTACAAATGCAGCTCTCACTGCCAAGCTATCCTGCCCATGGTTGTGCCCATACCCAGGACCTGTGGTAGGAGAATTTGAAGGCAGGGAGTGGGAATGGGCGTGATGGTGACCAGACTGGTTCAACAGAAACCCCATTCTGTTAAAAAAAAAAGGAAAAGAAAACATTATTATTCTTCCTAATGCTATTGATAAAAATATTTATGACTAATCAGACATGAATGAGGCAACATGGAACTAAATATTTACTAAATATTTGAGCACCTTTCATGTATCAGGTACTATTTTAGGTGCTGGGTCAAAAGAGTCACTGAGATAGATCCCTATCCCCTTAGAGCTTATGTTCTAGTATGGAAGGCAGAGAAGTTAGCAAATAAATACCTAATGTACTGCTAGACGATGGGAAGGCGTTGAAGAAAAGTAAAGCATTGCTAGGGGATAGAGAGTGATGGGGTTAGTGGTCAGAGAAGGCCTCCCTTAGATTCCATCAGAGCAGAGACTTGAATGAAGCCAGGAAGCAAGTTATGGTGGAAGAGTGTTCTAGCAGAAGGAATACCAGGGTAAAGGCCCTGAGGTGCAAAGGTGCTCTAAGTGTTTAAAAAAAGGCAAGGCAGCCCCGGTGGCTAGAATAAAGTCAGCAAGAGTGCTAGGACATGAGCTGGAGTGGTACACAGGATAATAGTAAAAGGCCATGGTAAGGACTTCTGATTTTATTCTAAGTATAGAATAGAAACCACTAGATGGGGACTGGCAAACCATGGTCTGTAGACCATATCTG
Source organism: Cnephaeus nilssonii (assembly GCF_951640355.1). Lineage (NCBI taxonomy): Eukaryota > Metazoa > Chordata > Mammalia > Chiroptera > Vespertilionidae > Cnephaeus > Cnephaeus nilssonii. Next base: position 47,804,099 of record NC_137075.1, read on the forward strand.
GCCCACAGCCTGATTTTGTAAATAAAGTTTTATTGGAACACAGCCATACTCATTTGTTTACATACTGAATATGACTGTTTTTGTTCTAAAACAGCAGAGTAGCTGAGAAAGAGACTGTATGGCTCTAAAATCCTAAATATTCACTATCTAGCCCTTTACAGAAAAAGTTTGCTGACCCCTGATACAAATGATTGAGTATTTAACTTAAAAACTTCATAGTTTCTAGGAAAAAAAGTTGGTAGTTAAAAAAAAATCTCAACATAAAAGTATTATAAAACTTAAATTAACAAAAATTTGTCCTACTTAAATTTCTGATTGTTAGTCAAACTTCAGTATACCTGAACAAACTAATGAGGAATTTATACTCCAACAGTGTTTTATTAATATTTATAAGAAAAACAGATGTACTATATAATTTATAAATATATTAAAATATCACTGCATATTACTGAATGCATATATAGTCTCTAAGTTCACAGCATTTGGGACTCTTCATGTGAAAACAATGTAGAGTGTATGCTACTAAAATGCTGGATACATGGCATTATACATTGGTCCAAACCCATTAATGTACAACACCAAGAGTGAACCATATAAACTATGGACTTTGGGTGATTATGATGTGTCAGTGTAGGTTCACCAACTGTAACAACGTACCACTCTAGTGAGGGATGCTGGTAATGGGGGGAGCTATGCATGTGTGGGGACAGAGGGTATGTGGGAAATCTTTGTACATTCCCCTCAATTTGCTGTGAACCTAAAACCGCTCTACAGAGTAAAGCCTGTTAAATGTTTTTAAAAAATAGAGCTTACATTACGTTGACTGCAACTCCAACAGCTGCGGTAATGAGCATTACATCTCCATTTATTTCATATTTCATATGGATAGTTCTTTGGACAGCTTCATATAGGAGAAATGCCATAAGTATATATACCAACAGCACACTAATCATAGCTGACAAAACCTCTGGAGGGAAAATATAAAAAACAAATGTATTTGAAGCATGGTTATTATACCTCATACAAACTAAATATTGTACAATCTTTTATTTATTTAGATATCATTTCCTCTAAGAAGATAAAAGCACTATATCATTTGCCATGTTTTTCTTTAAAATTATTTTAAATAGTTTGATATGCAACATTTTTAAAAAATTAAGGTATAGCTGACATATAATAGTTTATTAGTTTCATATATACTATGTATATTTTTATTTAAAAAGGGTTTAGTAGTTTGATCTGAATCCCCCACTAACTCATTCCTACCACTTGCTACTTTCCCTTTATCTTTTTAGGGTCAAATTATGTGTATTTATAGACCAAACACATGGCAAAAAATGAAAACCTGAGAAAAAATATTTGTAACGTATATGACCACAGACTAATTTCCCAGTAGGCAAGTACACGTACAAATCATAACAAAGTGAACAACTCATCAGAAAAATGGGTGAAAAGCATAAATAGTAATATACAGAAAATAAACAGAAATGGCCAATTTATCAAAATCAATCATAATACAGTAAATTCAGTAGGATTCTTTATTGTCCTTTACTAAATTGGCAATGATTAAAAATTTTGATAATAGACAGTGTCAGCAAGGATATACTGATGGAAGGATCAAATAAAACTATCTTTCTGGAGAGCAGTTACCAAAATTAATCAAAATTTAAAATGCATGTATTCCTTGATTCTAGGAATCTATCTGATATCTACAAGATTTTTCACTGCGGCTTTGTTGGTAGTATCAAAAAAGATCTGGAGACATCCTAAATGTTCCCCAATAAGTAACGTAATGGATAAATGGTGGCATATACATATATGGGATACCATACAACCATTTATGTATAAAAAAGAAAAAATAGGCACATTGGTAACTATAGGAAAGATAGACAAGAAAGTGTTACATCTGGGAAGTGGGAGAGGAGCTTGGAGAATTTATTTTTAACTTTATTTTTTCGGTAATGTTTAAAATGTCTTTAAGTTTTTAACCACAAACATGTATTACCTTTAGACTAAATAAAAACAAACACATTTTTATACATTCAAGTATTCATGAATGTACTCTGATCCAGGAATTTCTCTTCTAGGAAGGACATACACACTCATGCCAATTGGGTTGCACATGTGCAAAATGTGGTATGTTATGAAGCTATTCATTAAGCACTGTATAAATAGCAAATAATTGTAAACAATAAAAATGTTATTAGTAGAAGCCTTATAACATGGAATGCTGTGCAGCTGTAAAAAAAGAGTAAGGCTCTTTATGTACTGACAAGGAATAAGTTCCAAAATACAAAGTGAAAAAGCACAGAACACAACTGTGTATGGTGTTACCATTGTGTGAAAAGAAAAAAGAAAATCTTATATAATAAAGAACTAATATGCTAATTAGACCAGACGGCAGAATGACCTTTCAAACGACCAGTGGGCGGGGGGCGGGGCCACGAGGGCCTACTCTTGAACGAATTGCGTGCATCGGGCCTCTAGTATATAAATAATGATCTGTAAATGCAGATCTGGAAGGATGTACAAAATACTGATAAAAAACTGGTTATGAGGAGAATGGGCGAGGAGACAGGGATGGCTTTGTACTATATATGCTTTCATACCAGATAAATTTTCTACCATATGAGGATAAAGTACAGATAATTTTATATCTTTTCAAAATAACAAAAAATAGGCAATGTAAAATATATATTAAATAAATAAATAACATTGTTACATAAAACAAATGTTGATATTCAAAACAAGAAAATACTTTTAAAGAAAAATTTTCCTTTAGAGACACCAGACATTAATCCTGTTAAGTGTTAAAAGGTAAAAGAATCTGGAAAACTGTTATCTGGGTCGACTCATTGCTCAAAGGTTCCAGGTAGTTCAAGTATATTGGACTTTGATACATTTTTATTCCAACCTTTAACTTACAATACAGAAAAATTATCTAGAAGTTAGAAACTATTTCCTGAAGACATTTCATTAATTTAGGTGAAATTCCAATAAAAGTTTGTAGATGCACAGAACTAATGTTGGAATAAGACAAATAAACACAATTACTACTCAAAACCCTGGTACACTGTTAGTCACTCAACAGCCCTCTCAGTTATCAGATCGGTTATGAGAGATCAACCACATTCATATAACTTTTATTATAGTATATTGTTGTAATTTTTCTACTTTATTATTATTGTTGTTAATATTTTACTGTGCCTAAACTTTATCATAGGTATATAGGTATAGAAAATAGCACAGTACATATAGGGTTAGATACTATCCATAGTTTTAGACATCCACTGGGGTCTTGGAATATATCCTCTATGAATAAGGGTTATTTATTAAATAACCCCAAAGAAAAAGTAAATAGGTTAAAAGAATTAAGCCAAATACAAGACATAAAACACATGAATTTATTGTCTTAAGTTATAGCTGCTGATGGTAAAATACACACATAAATAACATAAAGAAAAAAGAAATAATTAAAATATTTTAAACTGTAAAATTTTATGTACTGGTGATAGTCTCATTTTACTCACCAAAAAAGAACTTTCTCTTTAAAATTGGTATTTAAAAAATATTAATCCTAAAAAAGTTACCAACCCTACTCAAATTCTTCCTTAAAAAGACAATGTCAAGGTTGTACTAGCAATTAGGCCACCATAGCTTTAAAGGTGCCTCAATAACATTTTTAAATGTGAAATTATAAAGCAATATAATTTATATTTAAAGACACAAAGATGTGATTGCTTATAAAAATCTATAATTTAAAATACTTTCAAAACCCCCAACTCTTAGGTTGACCATACTTTCCAGTTTTCCCAGGATAGTTCCAATTTATGCCTCTGTCCTGGCAGAATTATTAAAAGTGTTCCATTTCACTCTCAAAAGTGTCCTGATTTGAATAAATTCTATAGTTACTCTAGTAGGTCTGCCAGATAAAATACTGGATGCCCAGTTAAATTTTCATTTCAGATAAAAAACAAATACTATTTTAGTACAACTATGTCCCATGCAATATTTCAGACACATTGGATATCATATAATATTTCAGAGAAAGAGGGAATGTGTGGCATGCATGAGCTAAATCTGGTAAGCCCACATCCCAGTAATAATTTACCTAAACACTTAAAATTACCTTTTTGTGAATTCTCATATATGGCAAAACCACCTTCAGAATAAAGTAAAATGAAAGTCAAACTATAGGATAAACAGAGTTCTTTGGCAAGGAGGATTCCCAGCCCACTGGGAGCTGAAAATGCAGTTTTTCACAATATAGTTTTCCCCCAGAGAGCAGCATAAAAGGGATCCCAATGACTTCCCACAGTTAAGAGTAATGGAATTCAGCAGATTCCTAGAAATTCCTAAATAATATATTAAGATGCTGTCATCAATGATATCCCTTTTCCAGCAATTCATAAGGAATGTGCCTCACATCTAGTTCCCTTGGTGAAAAACAAAGACATTCATTTGTTAGTTTTTATTCTAATTGACTGTAAAAATGTCTTCTAGCTAGAAAACTGATAAATGCAAAAGAAAAAACACACACAGAATTTTAAGTAAATTTTTAGGACTGAAATTTATAATTGAGAAGTATAAGGCATATATAATTCTACATAGCTAAAAATCCTAATAATAGTAATATGACCATTTTATTCTGATAAAATGAACAAAAAGTTCTTTCATTGTGAATGAAACTTTGGTGAAATATGAATAGGACTAATTAGTGTTTAACATTTTTGCCTAGTATTTTTAACATGATGGAATGCAGATAAACATAGGCAAGATGCTTTTTTCCTCCAACAACGTTTAACAGAGAGGGAAATTTTCATTCAACAATGAAATTATGACTTGCTCCAATCTTCTCATTCTTGCTCTGGGTTGGTCTCTGGTCACATAATGTATAATAAAGTTTTTCAAGACAAAAGGAGTGCATAACATATATAGACTATTCATTTTCTAAAGGAGACCCAGGAACTTTCACAACTAAAACCCTAGATTTCTGTGAAAGTTACTACCCCATTAGCTTCGGAAAACTTGACTAAATGGAAATTTAGCAAAAATGAAAAACTCTTAAAGGATATTTTTATGAAAATTCTTGAAAACCTATTATTATAGTAGTTCTAACATATTTTACTACTTTATGCACAAATAATTAAATCACTACACTCAGCTGAACTAGTATTGTAGTAGTGTGAATAAACAGTTTTGGTTTGAATGGCCAATAAATTGGTAAAAGAAAAAATTAATTGGGAGAAAACATAGATGATTATTCAGTTTTGCTGGTACCATAAAATACAAAAAATGTTTACGTACATTTTAACACATCTATAAATTGCCAAAACTAGAGGTTTTCAATGTTCATATGAAAAATATTGAGTTCTTCTCCATCCTTTGTTATTCTCCATCATAGTACCTTATTATTTTCTTTGTAGCATTTAATACAATTTATGATTATGTTGTGTTTATGGTACATATTTACTGCCTGTCTCCCCACACTATACTATTATTCATTCACTGAACAAGTAACTATTGAGTGCCTACTCAGTGAATGAGTAACAATCTGTTTCAACTATGTAAAACCACACTCAGACCCAGCACATTTATTTTTGTGTGAGTGCTGCCTAGATGTACTGGCCTACATTAACTGCTAACTTTACTAACACTGCAATGACAATAATGAATACATTTCCCTTAAATTATATAATGTTGTCTTTCTATTGCCTCAAGGAACTACACATAGCACATCTAAAGACCAATTTCAGAGGTCTATAAAAATCAATAGGGAAGGAAAGTGGAGATATATTCTCTCCCCCACTTCCTTTTATGCTATTTCTCTTTTCTACCTTCATCCAATAGAAGATAGGAAGGAAATAGAAGAAAAATCAGTGAGCTATATTGGATCTGCCTAGGACTAATCTAATCTTTGTATTTCAATGCAGCCATAGATAACCCAACAACACTCAGGCTAAAGACATCATATAGGATTTTCAGTGGCCCACTTTTGCCACCAGAATGTCAAGCTAAACTGCAAAGTTGGTCTTTGGATCCTCTCACCTCCTATTCTAAGTAATCTCCTATTTTCTACCTTCTTACGGTTCTCTCTATTCATACTCAAGGTGCCCCCAGTACTCCAAGTTGACTTTTGGCTAGCCAACACTGACTACCTCACTCATGTCTTCTTCTGCCTCAATAAAAACTCTGAATTCTAGGAAGTACCTAGAGATGTACATGTGATATGAATTTATTCTAAGATGTGAATAATGAGTAGGCATAACTCATATCAGAGGGGGAGGAAGTTATTAAAATGAATCACTAACTAGAGAGAAGAGATTTTTTTTTGGCTGCATGTTTGGGGGAAGAGAATTTTTAGCTGAATACTTTCTGCTAAATAGTTTAGCATCAGGGAATAAATAACAAACTAGGTAGAATTAGCATTATTATCATATACCTATCCCAGAACAACAGTCATCTAGTCAGATCTGGCAAGGCCTTTGCTTAGTAGAACTACATACTACAAAAGACTCCCACACTGTCACTTTGCCACTAACCTAGGCTGATGAGCTGCATTACCAAACTGTAGATCTTGCTTTTTATTTCAAATGCAGACAACTCGGCCTACTACAGTCCTTTCACATAATAGCTATCTTTATCTAATCCATCCAGCCTCTTCAGCCCCAGAAATGAAAGAATAAAGTCAACTACACTCATAATCCTCAGAGAAGGAATAAAGCAAGGGGATGTTCTCTTTAGAATAGCATGTCCCCTTGGTCTGGGAGGCAGTGCCATTCTGCCTAAGGGTTTGTGGAATTTCTCCCCACAGTGTGGTTTCATTAAGTTCTAAGTTTTATTAACTTCCAGGATGAGAGGGCAAACCACCCACAGTCAAATAAATGCAGGCACTTAAAAATAACTCACATGTGGTTTCTACCCACCTCGCCCTCTTCCCACAAAAGGGCTGCCACTGTAGCTCACTGAAAGGAATAAAGAAAAGAAAAAGAAAGTCCTGAATGATTTTACACAACCTATGAGTTCACACGAAGGAAAAGAAAATACCAACAGACTGGTACTGATTCCTGGGACAGCCTCTTGGGTTTAGCCTTCAAATCTATACTACCTTTCTTTCACCATGATGGAATGATTTTTGCTAAAATATTGTTGTATTGCCAAAAATGTTACCAAAGACCCAAGTCAAAAAGCACATCTTTTAAAGTTGTTAATCATCAGGTTGAATCATCTTACTTTTCTCCTACCTAGCTGAGACAGTTATGCTGAGAGAGTAAGAATTCTGATATGGAAAGAAGGGAAGGCAGGCAATTTAGAAGCATGGGTCATTTTGAGAGATATAAAGTCTAGTAGAAGAGGAAAGGAAAATATGACTGAAACTAACATGTATTGGAAATTTACTCTGTGCCAGGTATCCTGTTAGGTACTTATACCTTACCACCATACCTTATGTATTTTTCACAAATCTGCAATGTAAGTATTATCATCCGTATTTTACAGAAGAAACTCATACTTAGAGGAATTAAATCATTCTCCAAAAGGTCATGTAGTCATTCAATTAATTTCCTTGTTTTCAGCCCCAATTCTCACTTCTGATGCTCTGTCCTGAGCCTTCTTTGGAGATCTGTTGGGCTGACCCAGTTCCTAGCTTGGTGTACTCTAGGCTGCAGCTTCTTGGCTTGTTTTCTCCTTCAACCCACTCCCATCTACTTTCTAACTTTCAGAGATTTCTGGAAATTTCTTGTTTGTTGGTGACCCAGCATTGACTTCTCTTTGTTGTTTTGATACTTTTTATTTCAATGGACTCTCTGGAGAGACAGGAGTCAAATGCTGATATCTAGTCCACCATCCTGAACTTAGTATTTGTAGGGAAAGGGAAATATCTGGCAGTCTGTAGGAATTTTCAGAGATACAATAGGACCAGTCAGTTCTATTTTCTCTCATCTTTTCATAGTGCTTATAAACTATGAAGAAACAAAGTGACCATCTAGGTAAACACTATATAGTTTGCACTCACTAGAGAGCCCAAGTACTTATTTGATATTTAATGCAATTTTCATGATTATTGGCTTTTAATTTATTATATGTAGGACTTCCTATGTTGTATTACTGAATATTTCTGGGACAGAGTGCCACTGCCTTCATTAAATGAAATGTACTTTCTCAAATAGTGCTAGAGGGCAAAAATCCCCATTCTAGGATGCTATGTTTTAGATCTTAAATTGCAGGTGTTTAAATCATAATAAAATTGGAAAACAAAAAAATTTTTTTAGAGGACAGAGTGTGTGTATGTGTGTGGGAGGGAGGGGTGAGGAGAGAGAGAGGGAGAGAGAGAGAGAGAGAGAGAGAGAGAGAGAGAGAGAGAGAGAGAGAGAGAGAGAGAGAAAGGAACATTGATTGGCTGCCTCTCATACATGCATGCCCCGACCAGGGATCAAACCTGTAATCTAGGTATGTGCCCTGACCGGGAATAGAACCCACAGCCTTTTGGTGTATGAAACCACACTCCAACAAAGCCATCAGGTCAGGGCAATTTTAAAGTTGTTAAAAACCCTCAAGTCAATCAATTAACAAATGAATGGGTATGTTGGAAAGTAGTGGGCTTCTTTTAGGGACACATCCAAATGCATTACGTAGTGGCTTAAAAAATAACAGAAAAACCTCACTCAAGGCTTTAGTTCTCTTGTATAGCAGTTGAGAGTGCTGAAGGGTGGAGATGCCAGGTAGTTTCCCAGCCTGATGGCTTGGATAGCTACTTGGAATATAGCTATTCAGCTAAAATGTCAAGTTATATACTAGAAGACCCAGTGATTACCTTTTAGAAGACCTAGATACTGGGTTAATATTAGGTCAAAAAGTAACACAGAAGGGGAGGAACTGATTGATATATTAGCCAAGAGTGTGTCTACACAAAATAAAAAACAATATATTAATTCTGGTTCTTTAAGACAGGTTTTGCTGAAGCTACCTAAATGTCACCTTTTGGGTTCTGAGCAAATGACATGTGGTCATATGGCACTTCACATAATAGTAAAGGCAATTATTTTATATGTATTTTAAAAATAAGCAAAAAAATTAAAAAATAGTAACATAGCAAGAAGCAGTTGTATATGACTATATATGATTTTAAGCTTAATTAAATATTAATATCTGTTTAAAATAGTAAAATAAAACGTGTTCATTGGTAAAAAGAAAAAAATCCATGACACTGGTTACAACATGGTAAAGGACACTTTATTCAAGAGCGGACGCTATTGAGATAGGCATAGGGACCACTGCAATGGTGTTTTGCAGTGGGGGAGAGAGTTTGGGCTCAACTCTGAATAATGTATGGACAAGTGGGAATTTATAGCCAAGAAGCAGGTTGGGAGTCTGTGGGTGGAAAATTACTGAGGAAACATCAGGAGTAAGGGGGATTCTGATAAAACTGACGGAACAGAATTCTTGTGAAGACAGGCTGGGGTGGCAAGACATCACCTGAAGGATAACTGGTAAGATATTGAGAGTGGGAGGCTTTGGAGAAGGTTCAGGAGACTGACTAAAATGTGATTAAGCAAAGAATCTTTGTCAGCATTTTCAGAATTGTGTTGATACAGTGGCCTCAATGAAGGTCAGCCACACAGTATATGTTACATGTATTAGAGTAATACTTAAAATCTTGGCCACAGTAGCCCTGGTTGAAATAAACTGAAGTAAAAGAAAGAAGCTAATGCTCATTAATGAATTACACTTACATAATTTTGCTTGATTCAATAAACTGAAGGTAAACTTTTTTTATGATAACATCATTAGGACATAGGGAAACCATTTATATATTAATGATTACCATATAATTTTATATGTGTAAACTGTTCAGCTGACTGGGCTGAAGTTCAGTACATGGGAAGATATGTATCTGAATAAATCCTGTTCACCCATTTTAATTTGCTTTGTTCATCTATTTCAACAGACTTATCACCAGAAAGATTTCAGCTAATCAAAGGTTACAGTCCGTTGTTGGTTTACCATAAAATGTTATAATCTAAAAAACACCTCCCAATTACCTACCTAAGCGATGAAATCCAAAGGTGAATCTTTTGGTTGGTGATTTTGAAGACAGCCACAAAGCAAGCAGGGTCAGTATGATAGCACTTAAGTCAGTTAACATATGAAGTGCATCTGTCATGATTGCTAGGCTATTTGCAATGTATCCACCTTAGAGTAAGGATAAGAGGGAAGAAGGAATATGTTAACTAAAATAAATGTAAGTAATAAAGCAAAAAATATGTAACATCCTACAAAACATGAACTTCTAACTAAATCTTTATCCTATTATAATGAAATCAAGGTAACTGAAATTTTATACAAAACATTAAATATGCATATATTTTTCCAGTGAGAATGTCCATTTCTATGAATAGATTCTCTGAGGAGTCAACAACCTTAAAGAAGTTAAGAATCACTAAACTGGGGCTAACACATAAAGAAGAATTTTGTGTTTTAGCACTGCAGCTTTTATTCAACCAACTATCCTACTCTTAGACAGTGAAATTAATAACCACATTATCTACATATTACAATAAAGATGAAGAAAAGGTAGGTACTCACTTGTTTGGGAGAGTTTGAACATAAAGTTAAACTGAAGGAACTCATAAAACACACATTAGTTTAAAATAAAAAACGGATTCATTTGGATACACAACAGCAATGTCTCCTAATAGAGGGATAAAAGGTGGTATTTAAAATACACAATTTTAAATTTTATATTGATTTTCTAGACATTTTATATACACACACACACATAATTTACATATATGTCTGTGTGTAAATATATGTTGTTCCATTATGGTTATATAATTTTCCTATTACCATTCATTGTGTAAGCTTTTATAATATAATACAGAGTATTCAAACTTTTATGGATACCAGAATCATTTGGAAGTTTTGTAAAACTGCAGATTGCTTGACCTCTCAGAATCTCTAATTAAGTAGGTCTGGATGGGACCTGAGAATTTACATTTCCAACATGTTCCCAGGTGATGCTGATGGTTCTGGGCTCAGAACCACACTCTGAGAATCACTGTTATACTGTACTAGTGGTTCGTGCACATTGAAAGAAAATTAAGAAATATTTTAATATCACTATTTGCTTTTTCTCTATAATAGAATGTCAACCAAATTCATGATTGACAATGACAGATTGAAACACATGCATGCGACTGGCACCAGCAAGAGCTTTATATGCATCAACGTTTATTTTAAATTGCCAGTGCGTGTAATATGTACTGGCCGGTTGATCGGTTGGTCACTTAGCCTTTTATATATATAGATAGTGGAACTTCATGGTCAGGGTGTCTTGACATACTAGTGTGCTGGGTTGCTGATCCCCCTATTTCTAGGATGATTGTGCAGAGCCCAAAGCAGCAGAACTGGAGGCAGTGATTTTGTAGTCACATCCACGTACTCCAGTGTGTTCTATACAAATATAATTTTTTATGTACAGTAGGTCCTCGGGTTACATCGGAGATACATTTCTACAGCGAGATGTAACATGATTCGCCATAAGTCAGAACCCATCTACATAAGCACCTACGTCACTCAAATGGAGCACATATAGAGCAGTAATGAAGTGAAAACGTAAAAATAATTTAAAAGATAACAATTCCTGACATTTACTTGTGGTAAATAAATAATAAAAAACATAAAGCACATATGTACATATGCTGAAATGATGGAACTTTTTTTTAAAATATAAATACTGTAATGGGAGATGGCGACATAACCACGAAATGATGTACGTCGAGTCTGACGTAACTCGAGGACTGCCTGTATTCCCTGACATGAAAATGCTGGAAATCACTGAGAGAAAATACAGGTTGGTAGTTAATAACATGGGGCTTTGGAATCTCAGAGATTCTAAGCTAGTTACTTAACATTTTTGAGCCTCATCTATACTAATAAAAGGGTAATATGCTAATTAGACTGGGAGACCTTCCAGGAGACCTTCCGGACGTTCTTCTGGACAAAGCCATGGTGGCAGGGCCAAGGTAGAGGCAGTTAGAGGCCAAGAGGGGAGGGCAGTTGTGGGTGATCAGGCTGGTGGGGGGCGGGGCCATTGGGGGTAAGCAGACCAGCAGGGAGGCCAGTTGGGGGTGAGCAGGCCGTCAGTGGGGGTCAGTTGGAGGTGATCAGGACAGTGGGGGGGGCAGTTTGGAGTGAGCAGGCCAGCAGGGGGGGCAGTTGGGGGCGAGCAGGCCAGTGGGGAGGGAAGGTGGAGGCGAGCAGGCCAGCGGGGGGGGGGGGAGTTGGGGGTGAGCAGGCTGGCAGGGGAGGCAGTTGGGGGTGAGCACACTGGCACAGGGGGCAGTTGGGGGTGAGCAGGCTGATGGGGGGGCATTTAGGGGTGAGCAGGCCAGCAGCGGGGGGCAGTTGGGGACGAGCAGGCCAGCAGACAAAGTGGTTAGGGGCAATCAGGCATGCAGGCAGGCAAGTGAGCAGTTAGGAGCCAGCAGTCCTGGATTGCGAGAGGGATGTCCAACTGCTGGTTTAGGCCCAATCCCTGTAAACCGGCAGTAGGACATCCTTTGAGGGGTCCCAGATTGGAGAGGGTGCAGGCCGGGCTGAGGAACACTCCCCCCCATGCACAAATTTTGTGCACTGGGCCACTAGTTATCTATAAAAGGAGGATATGTTAAAGCCACATCGTCCAATAGAACTTTCTGAGATGATGGAAATGTCCGTCTATACTGTCTACTAGTCATATGTAGCCACTAGTCATAGGTGACTTTTGAACATTTAAAATATGGCTAGTGCAACTGAGGAACTGAATTAAATTAAATTAAATTTTAATTAACCTAAATTTACAGAGCCACACGTTGGTGATCATCAGCAAAAATAGCAGAGTAGGGACCTCTGAAAATCACCTTCATAAAAGCAATAAGAACATGGACAAATCAGCTTATTTAAAACTCTGGAAATTACCTGAAAGCTGTTATAGGTAGCTTTTATTCAAGGGAAATGGCGGAATCTTGGTAAGAATAGTGAGCTCTGTGGCATTTTCCCGTATGTAGCTTTTTGGTAACCTTGAACACCAACAAGTGGCAATCACAGTGAAAACCTCAGCAGGGCAGCCACTGCAAGGGATGGAATAGGGTTGGAGCTCATTAAGAGCCCCATTCCCAGAGCACTGTCTTTTATTTGACCTTGTCTCATGGTTCCCTGGAAGACCATACTTGCCAGGCTGTTTTTATTTGACTTGACTTGGAGTTCTGCCCTGCGCAAAAACAATCAGAGGCAATAGATAACCATGTGTTCCCCGTGTTCTGAAATTTTAAAATAATGTACCCAATCTGCTGGGCTTTAGTTGACTCCTTCAATCTGGAAATGTATACCTTTCAGTTCTGGGGACATTTTTTAAACTACTGTAATACCCTCTCATCTGAAGGGGATATATTCTAAGACCCCTAGTGGATGCTGGAAACTGTGGATAGTATTGAACCCTATATATACTATGTTCCTATACACAGATGCCTATGATAAAGTTTATGGCTTCTCTATGGCATATGTGAGTTGTCAGCACCACAACTCCTGCATTTTGGGGCCATTATTAAGTAAATAAGGATTATTTGAAGACAAGCACTGTGGATATCGTGACAATCAAAAAGGCTACTAAGTGACTGTCAGGATGGATAGTGTGGACAAAGGGATAATTCACATCTTGGGCAGGATGGAGCAGGACAGTGTGAGATTTCATCGTGTTCATCAGAACCAGCACATAATTGAAAACTTATGAATTGTTTATTTCTGGAATTTTCCATATAATATTTTTGGACTATGGTTGACCACGGGTAACTGAAACTGTGGAAAGTAAAACCACAGATAAGGGAGGACTACTGTATGTTGCTGATTTCTTTCCTTCTACTTTCTTTGTTCTTCAAACTCCTATTACTTGGCGTTTGGACTAATATACTAATTTTCTTGCCTTTTTTCTCCTATTATCCATTTCTACTTTTTTTGCTCTCCTCTTGTCAGAGATTACCTTAGTTCATCTTCCAACTTTTCTATGGAGTTAAACATATTTTTTGTGTTTTTATTGTTTAAAAGATTTTAAAAAAACTTCACCTGAGGGTATTTTCTCCATTGATTTTTAGACAGTGTGGAAGGCAAGGAGGATGGGGGGAGGGAGAGAGAGAGAAACATTGACATGAGAGAGACACTTCGATTGTTTGCCTCCCACCCGAGGTTGGGGCTGGAAACCAGCAACTAAGGCAGGTGCCCTTGACCGCGATTCAAAACCACAACCCTTTGGTCCTACGTTCTAACCACTGAGCAACAGGGCAGGGCTAAAAGCTCTCTCTCTCGTACCCCCTCCCCCCCCACCCCCCGAATTTATTTTATAAAGCAGCAAGATCAGCATCTCCTGGGAACTTGTTAGAAATGCAAACTCACAGGCCAGATCCCAGAACTACTTAATTAGAAACTCTGGCCCAGAGTTTGTGTTTAAGTTCTCTAGGTGTTTCTGATATATTAGATTGGTTCTTGGCTTTCCCTATTGCTTGCTTAGGAGTTGGCTTCCTTGGATCTATGAAGTCAGTTACCTCCTTTATCAGTTTCTTACATAGTTTCCCAAATTTGTGTTGTTGTTGTCTCCTCTCCAGTTTTCCACATCTGTGTGGATATACATATCCCTTTATTGTAGTTTGAGAGAGGCTTCAGGAGAGAGTACAATTAGATGAATGAGTTCATTTGCCATCTTTACCATCTTTGCATTCACTTTTTAAACTTTTTCACTTCAATAAAAATGCAGTTGTTAAAGTAATCAATAACACTGTTATTAAACTCAAGGATATTTTAGTTCTCATCTTATTGGACCTCTTGCAGCTTCAACTTATTTATTGCCACTTTGAAATACTTTTTTTTCTTGGATTCTGAGTTACCTGTTTGCTTTCTGCCTGATTTCTAAAGTTGGATTTCCTCCAGACTTGGGCTCTCTAGGTGACTTTTTCCATTCCCACGGCATTACATACTATATCTCTACCTTGACCTCTTTTCTGAACTGTAGACTCATATGCTCACTAGACATATTTACTTGGCTATTTCACGTACATATGATAACATGTTTAAAACAACCATAGCTAAATCCTGCTCTATATTTTCTCCCTGCTTCATAAAGGACATACATTTCCATACACTTAGCTGCTTAGGTGAGAAACTTCAGAATCATTGCTGACACTGCTGTCCCATCAACCACCATATCCAAACCACTAGCCAAGTTTGTCAATGTTACCTCTAGAATGTTTCTCAATCAGTAAGTA
Source organism: Cnephaeus nilssonii (assembly GCF_951640355.1). Classification (NCBI taxonomy): domain Eukaryota; kingdom Metazoa; phylum Chordata; class Mammalia; order Chiroptera; family Vespertilionidae; genus Cnephaeus; species Cnephaeus nilssonii. The sequence continues at coordinate 47,819,389 of NC_137075.1, forward strand.
CATTTTTCTCAAGCCACTTTAGTCCAAGCCATAATAAATCTCTTGTCTGGATCTCTGCAATAGTTGTTTCCATTTTTGCACCCTCCAATCCATTCTCCATATAAGAGCCAGAGTAATCTTTTAAAAAGGTAAATCCTAACGTGTCACACTCTGCTTAAAAGCCTTCACTGGCTTCCCATTGTATTTAGAATTAAAAACTACACTCATTTAATACGGTCCATTTAATACAGGACCTACCTGATCTGGTTCCCCTGCCTCTTTCCCTCTTGTTTACTACATTGCAGCCAAACTGTTTATTCTCTAACACAATAAAAACGAATTCAACAAAAAATTTAACGAGTGTCTACTCTGCACCAATCATTGTTCTAGGTGCTGGGAATTCAGCTTACATTTCAGTGGAGAAAGACAAGATGTTACACAAGTAAATATAAAACAAGGAAATATACAAAAAAGATAATCTCAGCTGTTGAGGGCTTTTATAGTTGGGGAGGGAACAGGGGAGAAGGAAGGTTTTAGTTAGAAAGGTCTCTCAGAGGTATCTTTTGAGATGAGACATGAATAACAAGAAACCTGCCAAGAGAAGATTGGGGAAAAGTCAATCCACATAAAGCAGTATTGTTTAAACTGCAGACCCTGCTCTATTTGTGGACCCAGGAAATCAATTTAAGTGGGGTGGAACCACAATTGAAAAGATATTAGAAGACATCACATGAAATAAAACTTTTGTTTCAGTTATACATATGTACTTACACATATGTGTATATGTACATACATACATAGGTATGATGCACACCTACACGAGTCACAGTGTTAACTGTATTTCTTACTCTAGTGACCTCAAAATAATCTGTGAAGGCCTGAAGGGCAGGAAAGAGCTTTGTGAGTTATAGGGGAAAGGTGGCCAGCATGGCTGAAGTGAGCACGGGGGAGGAGTGGTATGAAATGAGGTAGGAAATGTATGTAATTTTCCCACATTTAACCTCCAACCAGCACCTTAAACCTGGACTGCCACCTCTGTTCTCATCATGGTTCACCACTAAGAGACACCATGGGAGAAGGGTCTCTCTGCGTTAATGTCACTTTGTAAACGGTCACTAAGGCAAGTTAGCAGTTACACTAATGTGACTGCGAAATTCTCTAAGCAAAGAATGTATTTTATAGGGAGAATGTATTTAAGTAATTAAAAAATGAAAAATAAACCAAGTTCATAAATCCCGGGGGAGCCATGTTCTGGTTCCTTTCAGATTCTCCTTATAATGAAAAACTTTCAGGTTAGTTGGTAGTATTTAATTTGGCAAATCTCTTGGATATAAATCTAATAGGAAGTAGTAGCATAGAGACCACCCAAGTCAAACGTAGAGAAAAAAAAGTCCCGAGACTGGGACTGTAGGTGTGACTCTTCCATTAACCACCCTATTTCCTCCCAACTTCTCCAGCCTCTCTCAGGCCCTCAGATGCCCTATGAAAAAGAGGGGGGGCCTGCAGGTGTTCAGGAAGGTCCTTTCATACCGCGTAAAATTGTATGGTTCTAAGTAACTTTAGAATTTTTTTTTACTATGTTAAACGTTGCAAGAATTAACCTGGTGTTTTATCACAATTCTTTTTGAAGAAAAGAGGAAGTTACATGGTGTACAATGAAGGTAAACAATAAATTTATGTTGTACTTAGATTGATCTGCACTTCGGCACGGTGTGTGGACTTTCTACATCACAGGAGATGCGTATCTTGATAAAGAGCAAGCTTCCTGAAAAGAAAGTTTAAACCTCACATCCCCGTGTACCTAAAGCTGGACAAAATGGAAATGGCAAGTGAGTTGGCCACACAACTCACCTACAAGTTCTCCAATCATGAAAAGCAAGTACAGAACGGCCGCAATGGTCAACCTGGTTTTCACCTTTCTCTGCTTCAGTAACTCCCTCCGCCGGCTGCAGCTGTCACAGGGGTCCACCTTCAGGCTCAGCTGGCTGTTGGTCAAAGGCAAGTCCTGGTCCAGCAAGGAATCGTCGTCGGCCTGGAGGGCCGGGTGCGCCCCGTTCACAGGCCTTTCCGGGGTCTCGGAACCATCGTCGGCCACCACAACTCGAAGTTTGTTAAACCGAGAAAGCCCCTCGTCCCCCGCCTCGTCCGAGAAGTCAAAGGCGCTGGTGTCATTTAAAAACAGCGGCGCGTCGTCCTTCCTCAGCAGAGATTTGAGGCGCTTCCACGCGCCGGATCCGGCCATGGCAGAGGCTGCGCGGCCGCGCGCGGAACGGCTCGCTGCAAGGGACGGCCGGCGGCCCCTACTTCACCGGCGCGCCCGTTCCCGATGGCGCCGCCGCGCGTCCCTCCCCATCGTGCGGGAAACGAAACACGTTAGATATTACAGGCGTCCCATCGCAGCCCACAAGTTCCGAAGCCCGGGCGGCGGGGGGCGCAGGGCCAGCGCGGAGGCGCCGCGGCTCCGCGAGGGGGCGGCGCGTCTCTGTGGGGCGCCGCCGCGGGGCCGCCGCTCATCTCCCCGCCCCCGCTCGGCTCGGCCCGGAGCCGCGGGGGAGCGGGGCCGATCTCGCCTGCAGCGCCCGCAGCTCCAGGCCGGCTCCGCGGGTCTGACAGGTCCACGACCCGGCGCCCGCGGCCGCCGCCTCTCCCCGCCCTTCACGAGCCCGCGCGCGTGCGCCGGAGCAGCCGCGGGCGAGGCGCGCGAGGGAGGGGTCGGCGCGGGGACACGCAGGCCGGCGCGCAGGGGCGCGCGCCGCGTCCCCAGGCCCCTCGCCCGGGTCCCGCCTGCCCGGCCCCGCGCGCCCGCCCTTGCGCGAGGGATACACGCGGGCGAAGCCCCAGCCCCGCGCGGCCCTTCCACTTCCCCTCGTTGTGGGACAGAGGATGGAGCCCGTGGGTCAGTGGGCCGAGCCGAACGGTCCCGCCAGGGCTGGGAATTCGCTCTACGGAACGAGGGCCTCGGAAAAACCGAGGGTCGGATCTTGGTCGGGGACCCTCAGCAGGAAACCAATTCAGCTCTTTTTGTAAGTGGGAAGTCAAGCAGCTTTTCTCTCCCCAGTAGCTGCCTCTCTGGCAAGTTGGCCAAGGTCAACTTGGAGAGGGCAAGGTTTATATGATCGTCAGCTGCTCTCTGCCTAATATATAGTTATTATTTTAAAAAATCAAATATGCGTTGTTCTCTTTGTGCTCACTCCACCTTCCTTTTGCCTCCAAGTAGTCACGATATGGACGAAACCCAACCAGAGAAAATCTAGTAGAAATATCTGTTCTGGTCCTTAGTTCTGTTTAACAAGAAGTTAAAATTCATCAAGTTCTGAGAAGAAGCTTCAAATTTAGATCTAAATTTTAAAGGAATGGCAATCCCTCCGTTCCCTCCACCACCATCACCACCATCACGGTGATTCCTTGGATGGATTTTAGGAATTTGGGAGGTCTTAAACATATGAGCAAAATTTTGTGGCCATAAGTGTTTTCTTCAGTAAGTCCCTTAGGCTTCATCATATTCTCAAATGGGGTTAAATCTCAAATAAGATTTAATACAGCAATAATAATAATAATAATAATAATAATAAAAACACTGTCAGGAGAAATCATCGTTTAGATCAAATCCTAGCTTCTACTTGGAGTTGAATTATAGTGCAAACTCCTATTTATCCAGTGTTTATAAATGTTGTATTTTTGTTTGTTACTTTTTCCCCCATGGATTTTTAGAGAGAGTTGAAGGGAGGGGGGGGGGGGAGAGAGAAACATCAATATGAGGGAGACACATCAATTATATGCCCTTGACCGGAATCGAACCCAGGATCCTTCAGTCTACAGGCCAACTCTATATCCACTGAGTCAAACCGGCAAGGCTATAAATGTTGTATTTTTTTCAATTTTTTTTATTGATTAAGGTATTACATGTGTCCATATCTCCCCATTGCCCCCCCACCCCACTCCCATCCATGCCCTCACCCCCCAGTATAAATGTTGTATTTTAACAGTAGTCTACATGGATCACCAAATTTCAACTTACAAAAAATACAACAAAAAGTCATATGAAACATCGTTTTCCTCTGAAGATTCAGATGACACTAGAATTTTGCGTCTCAGGTGCAAGAGTACCAACCACTTTTGGATTCCAGAATAGTCCCTCACTTTTGAAGGCCCACCATATTCTTATAGCGCTGTAGCAATGGGAGTCAGGTTAGGAAACCTGGATCAGAGATCCCATGGTTCCCAAGACCCAGAATATTCCGTACTCATGGCACTTAGGTCATTATCAGCAGAAGGTAGAGAGCTTACTGAAGGTTGCTTTCCTAACTCCAAATATCTTAATCCACCCATTTGGGAGTAGGTTATTTGTTATTTTTAATGTGTTTATTGTACTGCCTGAAATTCTAATGATACAAATGAAGAAGCAAATATTCCAGGAGTGTGATAGCTTTCCAGTATAAATTCTTCAAATGAGATTCCTTATAAAGAAAGGGGAGAGATGTTTTCTAGAAAAGTTGAGGCCAGAGTTTTGGTGGTTGTTTTTGTTTTGTCTTGTTTTTAGTATTTACAGTAAACTCTGTTGGGAAGTTCTGCATTCCAATTTATTTAAACTATTTTGTATAACTGGGTACCTAAAGAGAGAGATGGGAGGGCAGCCAAAAACTCCATAGTGAGTTTAGGATAGGTTCAAAAATTCTGTGATACGCTCCCCCTCAAGAGGTGCAGCTTACTTCCCCCTCCCATTGAGTGTGGACTGCTCTTAATGAATAGCTTATGGGTCATAATGAGCAGACTCTGGCAGGAGTGACAGTGTGTGACTTACAAGACTAGGTCACAAAAGGCATTGAAACCGCCTTCTTGTTCTCACTCTAAGATCACTTGGACTGGGGGAAGCTAGAGCTACCATGTCATGAAGACTCAGGCTTCCTGCCAACTGCCATGTGAATGAGCAATGTTGGAAGCAGATCCCCCTAGTTAAGCCTTCAGATGGCTGCAGTCTGGATGATGTTGACTGAAACATCACCCTGAGCAGATCCTGAGCAGATCCTGAGCAGAACTACCCAGGTAAGCCACTCCCAGATGACCCACAGAGTCTGTGAGATAATAGATATGTATTGTTTTAATATGGTGAGCGTTGGGGTAATTTGTTACAGAGAAGCAGATAACTAATAGACTCTATGTCAACTTTCCTTTGTACCAGAAAAGATACTTTTCTTATTCGTTAATCACATGGACTCTTGTCCCTAGGCCTACTTTTGGGTTAGGGGCATGATTTTTTATCATTAAACTTTAAAATGTGCTAAATAAATAGACTTCTGTGAATAGGTTTGGAATGTAACCACTATTTTCAATCTTATGTCTATGTATTCAGAGCTTATAACAATAGACAAATGTACTTTTGAAATATAACTTCACAATCTGGGTACTGCCTGCAGTTCTGCTAGCTATTGCTCAGGACACCATTTGTTTCCATAAGTGACTTCATATTTCTTCCTAGTGTGAAGGATTTTTCCCATGGGAAAATGAAAAGGGTTGCCAGCTATTTAGCCCATCTCTTAACCAGGTAACCCATAATACAGAGATTATTTGGGTAATAACAGAGGCTTGTCAGTTAAATTGCAAGACACATACCTTGGGGCAATTGACTGCAATGAATGCAAAATATCTTATGTCAAAACCTGTTTTCTGGTCCAGATATCTTTTGGAACAAATGACAATGCTAAAAATTATACCACAGTTAACATTTACTTAAGGCTTGTTTGTGTGCCAGGCATTATGCAGGTGCCCTGACTTGTAGTAGCTCATTTAATCCTTACAACCTCAATACGAAGAAGGAAGTGATTCAAGGCATGGGCCTTGGAAACAGACCGCTTGTGTTTGAATCCTAGCTTCATCGTTTACAGTCATATAATCTCTGGCAGACTGTTTAACCTCTTTATGCTTCAATTTTCTTAGCTATTAAATGATAATAATAGCACCTACTTCACAGGGCCATGGTTAGGGTTAAATAAGATAATGTATGTAAAACATGTAAAACTTAGTATGTAAGTAGTCTGGGCTCAATCAATGCCAGCTATTACTATTTTTTTTTTTAAGTAAATGAAGAAACAGAGTCCTAGGGAGGTTAAGGAACTTGGCCAGTGTTGTGCAGCTAGCAAACAGCAGAAACTCAATCCAGATCAGTTTGGTTTCAGAACTCTGGCTTTTAAATGAACCATTACTCTATAACCTCCATACTGATTTCCACAGTGGCTGCTCCAATCTGCATTCCCACCAACAGTGCACAAAGGTTCCCTTTTCTCCACATCCTCACCAATACTTGTTGTATGTTGATTTATTAACGATAGCCATTCTGACAGGTGTGAGGTGATATCTTATGTGGTTTTTAATGTGCATTTCTTCGATGATTAGTGATGTTGAGCATCTTTTCATGTCTATTAGCCATCTGTGTGTCCTCTTTGGAGAAGTGTCTATTCAGGTCCTTTGCCCATTTTTTTTAAACTTTGATTTGATGGTGAAGAATCTTAAGGTGTTTTTTTTTGTTTGTTTGTTTGTTTTAGTAATTTTTATTGGTATTTAGAGAGGAAGGAAGAGGGAAAGAGAAACGTGGATATGAAAGCCTAACATTGATCAGCGGCATGCTCCCTACTGGGGATTGAGCTGAAATCTAGCCACGTGGGAATTGAACCAGCAACCTTTCACTTAGTCAACTGAGCCACATGGGCCAAAACTGCTCATTTTTTAAATTGGATTGTTGGCTTTTTTTGTGTTGAATTGTATGAGTTCTTTATAAATTTTGGATATGAACCTCTTATAGGAAGTATCATTGGCTAATATTTTCTTGCATTCAGTAGGTTGTCTTTTCATTTTGTTGATGGTTTCCTTTGATGTGTAAAAACTTTTTAGTTTGATGTAGTTCCATTTGTTTATTTTTTCTTTTGTTTCCCTTGCCCAAGGAGATATAACAGAAAAAAAAATATTGCTAAGAGAGATAGCAGAGGTTTTACTGTCTATGCTTTCTTCTAGGAGTTTTATGGTTTTGAGCCTTACAATGAAATCTTTAACCCATTTTGAGTTTATTCTTGTATATGGTGTAAGAAAGTGGTCTAGTTTCATTTTTTCACATTTATCTGTCCAATTTTCCCAACACCATTTATTAACTAGACTGTCTTTACCCCACTGTATGTTCTTTGCCTTCAGCGATTCCATTTCTAGGTGTATATTAGAAGAAACCCAAAACACTAATTTGAAAGAATATGTGCATCCTTATGTTCATTGCAGTGTTATTTACAACAGCTAATATCTGGAAGCAACTCAAGTGCCCATCAATAGATGAGTGGATAAAAAAGCTGTGGTACATATACAGTATATATAATGGAATATTACTCCGTCAAAAAAAAAAAAAAAGAATGAAATCTTACCATTTGCAACGGCATGGGTGGTCCTAGAGAGCATTATGCCAAGTGAAATAAGTCAGTCAGAGAAAGACAAATACTATATGATTTCACATATGTGGAATCTAAAGAAAAGAATAAATGAACAAACAAGATTGAAACAAACTCATAGATACAGAGAACAGACTAATGGTTGCCAGCGGGGAGAGGGGTTAATTTTAGGTAAATTCTAGAGCCATTCCCCATGGCACCCATCCTGCCCCATGTCTAGAGGAGTCCATTTGAAATATCCAGGTGGGAACACTTTGTAAAGTGTGTGATTGCCTAACCACTATGTTGTCCACCTGAGAGTAATACAAAATAATATTGAAAAGTATAGTTGAAAAAAAACCAAAACACACACAAACAAAAAAAGTAAATGTTTCTATGGATTTCTCTAGTCATGTCTAGCTAAAAAGAGAGGGAATAGGAGGTCCCAGGTGGGACGGATTTAAGAACTGAGCACAGTAGCCCTGGAGTCTGGAGATGGTAGCTGGGCTGGGGGAGCTTGAAGATGAAGGTAGAAAGCCGACTTTGGAAGTGCTTGGGAATGCTTCATCATAGACAAGAACACCACATGAGAATGTGGAGAACTAGTTTCAGCTGCTAATTTTGCCATCCAGTCACTGTGATTCCTAGCAGCATACTAATGCTGAGCTCATTTTCTTAACTGTAAAAAGTAGAAATAATATTTGCCCTCCCTATTTCATAGGGACACTAGACAAATGAGATTTTGTATGTGAAAACATTCCCTTATTACTTTACTAGAGAGAGTTATTTTAAAAAAAAAATATGTTTTATTGATTTTTTACAGAGAGGAAGGGAGAGGGATAGAAAGCTAGAAACATCGACCAGCTGCCTCCTGCACATCCCCCACTTGGGACATGCCCGCAACCAATGTACATGCCCTCGACCGGAATCGAACCTGGGACCTTTCAGTCCGCAGGCCAACGCTCTATCCACTGAGCCAAACCGGTTTTGGCTAGAGAGAGTTATTAAAGACCATGCCATCTGAACCAAACTGCAAAGCAAGAGTGTGAGCAAAGTCTGGTCTTCAAGAATCCTCCACTTGTATCATCCCTTTTCAGGATTGCTAAACTCCAGTCCTTGGTTTATTAAGGACATGTTCTGACTTATTTAGATTTCTACATCACCACTATACACATTACTGTTATGATTACTTCATTTCTATCATACGCTGTTTTTTGTGTCCATAGCACCTAGCATCATACTTATAGCAGGAGCCCTGTAAATACGCATGAATTAATATATGGAAATATTTTAATCATAGAGAGTTAATCCATAATTTTAAATTTCCCTCTAACAAACATTCTGTTTCTTTAAGCTGGTATGTAAGGTCATTTCTAAGAAATTCTTAGGGATGAGATCATTCTGTCTCATAATGATTAGAGATTATTAATACACTAATAGTTTATATTTATACTAGACTTATTTCAAAGAACATTGTAACATTGATGAATTAAGCCGGGACAGAGAAGCAACCGCAAACAAAGTGACTCTTTTTGTGGGTCTAACAACTTGTGGCTTTACACAATGAAGGCCATTGTGTCAGAATTCCCTCCCGGGGTTATTGTGAGGATTAGTTTCATTAAAATCTGCAGTGATTTGAGTTTTTCTCAGAATTCTTTCATAAATAAAGATGACATTAATTTTTTTTAAAGTATCATTATATTGGTCCTCCCAGAACCAAATGCAACAAGTTCACCTGCTATTTAACTCCCTATTTTCCCTGAAGCAAAAATCCCAAAACTAGGCCAACCTAAATTACCTTTAATCATTTTAAACCTACCACCAGAGCACACATGCCTGACTAATGTGTAGTCCCCTAATCACAAAGATCTTGGTGTATGATTTACACGGCACAATAATGCCTCATAATCACTGTGCCCCATGGTAGTTAAATGTAAATTACTGTAATTATTACAGTTGTTTTTTTACTGACCAACAAAGTTTTATTCTCCTCTTTGTTATTTATGTTTTAATAATTCATAGTCTGCTCACTTGCAAATAGGGTTTAAGGAAGCTTTCCCTTTAGTAGTTCTTCATTGTCTCCAAACATTGTAAATGTTGAAAGTTTTACCTGATACCAGCTACCGTTTACTCCTCACTGTATGCACAGAAACATCACCAGATAAAAGAGGAGAGGCTTTGATCCAACTCTTTACCAGCTGAGTTTCCTTAGGAACTCCTCCTCCTCAGTCTCTGATTTCTTCTGATCCTAACCCTGAACCGAGTAGCCCACCGAGGCCATGCTGTCCCCCTCCCTGATGCAGAAGGAACTGCTTTCAATATCCTGAGTGATGGGCATGAGGCAGCAGAAACTCTGGAGCAGACCCAGGTGAAGTCTGGGGAACAGTAGGATAAGAGGCCCATTGTAAATGAGGAAACTGCCTGGCAGGTGACCAACTGCCCTGGTTTATTTGGGACAGAGGGGTGTCCAGGCCATGGGACTTTCAATTTACTAGGATGAGTTCACCTCTCAGGAAGGAGAAACTCTAGAACTCTGGTAAGGGCTGAATATTGCTGAGCTGGGAGAGAATCTTTTCTGGGAAAGATACCTTGTTCCGATTGGGTCCTGCAGCAAACTGGGCTGGGTGATCTCAGGGAATTCTCTGGACGTGACTCCTATTACATTGAAATGAAAGAGGTCAGAGCAGTCAAAAAGGAAAGCCAGTCACACCCAGGTAAGGCCCTGCAGGCCACAACCATGTTAGAGTCACCAAGGTCCCAGGTGAGTTCTGTAGCTTTGCAGGTACAGAAACTACACACCGGAGGATCAGGCTGGAGAAATCAATGTATGCCTAATTGCCCCAGAGACTGAGTAAATTACTTTGTGGCTGATCCTATATAATAAAGAGGTAATATGCATATTAACCATCACACCCTTGCACAAGATGGCCATCCTCATGTGGTCACAAGATGGCCACCACAAGATGGCCGGCAGGGGAGGGCAGTTGTGGGCAATCAGGCCAGCAGGGGAGGGCAGTTGGGGGTGACCAGGCCTGCAGGAGAGGGCAGTTAGGAGTGACCAGGCCAGCAGGGGAGGGCAGTTGGGGGAGACTGGGATGGCAGGGGAGGGCAGTTGGGGGAGACCGAGCTGGCAGGGGAGGGCAGTTGGGGGCGACCGGGCCGGCAGGGGAGCAGTTAGGCATCAATCAGGCTGGCAGCGGAGTGGTTAGGGGGTGATCAGGCTGGCAGGCAGAAGCGGTTAGGGGCAATCAGGCAGGCAGGCAGGTGAGTGGTTGGGAGCCAGCAGTCCCGCATTGTGAGAGGGATGTCCGACTTCCAGGATTGGGCCTAAACCAGCAGTCGGACATCCGCCAAGGGGTCCCAGATTGGAGAGCATGCAGACTGGGCACAAATTTAGTGCATCAGGCCTCTAATATGTTAATAATCCTGTGGGATATACCTTTCCTGTTGCCCTGGATGCCCTCTTGACAGGACCAGTGATAGGAGAAACCAAGTTATCTTAGAATTAGAGCAAAGATGACTGAGAGTTTTAAATGGCATTGTTCCAGGCTTCCTGGCCTTTTGTGCTTCTATTTCTCTGCTGAGGTGCTCTTTATCCTCGGCGTCTGGCTCACTCCCATCCAGCCTTCAAACCCGGTGGATTCTGCCCAACTTTCTCCCTCCTTTCTGCTTCCTCCTCCTCCTCCCTTCTTCCCTCTCTTCCCTTCTTCTATCCCTCCCCTGACTCCTTGTTTCTTCAACAAATGTTATTTGAATGCTTTTCATATTCAGTCGTGACACTAGACACTGGAGCTATAGTGCTGAATAAGACAGTCTAGATCAAGCATATCAAACTCAAAAGCTAACACTGGCCAAATAAACGAGACATGTGGCCTGCAGGCCGCGAGTTTGACATGCTTGGTCTAAATGATATCCTCAGTAGTCCTGTGTACACATCCCAATTCTAAATCTTTATTACTAATTTTCCCTGAATTATATGCAGACTGTTGATATCTATACCTATATGTAGTTTTTAAGTGAAAGTGCAAAATAATATAGCCTTTTTTCTCAGTTATATTTTAGTCTAGTCTCCCTGAAATTATTCCCTTAGGCCCCATCAGGTGAAGTCTGCAGATAACCAACTTCAACCATTGTGTAGTGATTTTTATAGTCTAGGGCAGGAAATTCACTTAATATTACTCTAGCTGCCTTTAGTTGTGCCGAGTTCTGAGTTGTGATCTCACAGCTCAGAGCTCTGTCTTCATTTTATAAATAGTTTGGATATTTTTACCCCAAAGTACATTACTTAGCACTTGTTCCCACTAAAGCTTATTTGTCAGTTGTCTGACCACATGGTCAGATTTATCGGCTCTTTGGACTAGCCCAGCAAACTTTTTCTATAAAGGGCCAGTAATAATGTCCCTTTTACAGCAATACCCTGGTGTCAGTCAGCTTTTCAGCTCTGCTGTTGTGTTGTGAAAGCAGCCATAGGTGATAGTAAATAATGAGTATGTCTGTGTTCCATAAAACTTTATTTATGGACCCTGAAATGTGAATTTCATATACTTTTCATGTGTCACAAGTATTAGTGTCCTTTAGATTCCCCCCCCCCCAACCATTAAAAAATGTAAAAGCCACCCTTAACTTGTGGGCTGCCCAGAAACAGGCACAGGCTGGATTTGGCCTGAGGCCTATAGTTTGCTGACCCTGATCTAGGCCCATCATTAGTGGGATGTGTTGTTAAGATTTTACTGCATTCTCTCTCCTCCAGATCATGAGCACAGATCTTAGTGAGTCTCCTCCCACATAGAAGCTTGAGGCTCTTGACTGGATTCCATGAATCCCTGCTTCCTAACATACTATTAAAGCAGCTACAGTTAGACCAACTGCTCTCATAAAGGTGGGGTGTAGCTAGGTCCCATAATCCACCAGAGGGCTCTACTTGTGACTGTCCAGACCTCCCAGTGGCTTCTGTTAAAATACCTTGGAGTTTTCAGAATGGAAATCTGACTGTGTCTTCACCCCCCCCGCCCCACACACACACCTGAGCTGTAGCCACTCTGAATTTGCATTGTTTGGGGACCACAACCATTGTACATGCAGTTGCCTCACTTGAAATGCTTTTCTTCACCATTCCTTTACCTAGTTAGTTCTAGGTAAATTCTAGAGCCACTCCCCCATGGCACCCATCATGCCCCACGTCTATAGGAGTCTATTTGTTGCATGCACGCATGTCTCAATTGTAATTTTATCTTCATTGGTGGCATTATTTGACTAATGGCTGCTTCTAACTCCCTTGTTAGACTCTACGTTCCATGAGAGTAGGGGACTCTATCTTTGTGGACCACTGTGTCTCTTGCACCTGGCCCTGTGCCTGGCACATAGTAGATGCTCAATAGGCATTTGTTGAATGGAGACATTGGAGCCACTAGACCTCAGCCTATTGGCTGGGGCATTACTGTCTATGACAGCCCCCTCCCCTTACTAGCAGATCCAGCTTGGATGAATTACAGGATCTCTTTGATCCTCAGTTTCCTTCTTTGTCGAATGGGGGTAATAACTACTATAATTGGCCATGGTGACTTAAATGAGATAATGTATCTGGCACATGGCTTACCCCAGTTACTGTTAGATTAATGTTAATTCCCCTTTCCTCTTCTTCTCAATGACATCAACTCCATCTCCTGGTAACCTGGCTCACAGAAACTAATAAATATAGAGCAGAATATTGTGGGTATGTAAGAAAATGTTGATACATTTTGGAGATCCACAGTGAATGAAGTACGTGGGGATGAGATGACTTGGGATTAGCACTTGATTTAAAATATTTTAGTTTTCAGTGAGGCAAAATCTTTAGTGTGGGAAAATCTTGATAATGATTGAATCTGATTAAAGGGTATTCTATACTATTGATTATACATTATATATATATATACTGGAGGCCTGGTGCATGGATTCATGCACCGGTGGGGTCCCTTGGCCTGGCCTGTGGGGATCAGGCTGAAACCAGCTCTTAGACATCCCCTGAAGGTCCTGGGTTTTGAGAGGGCGGGTTCTTGGGTGATGCACCCTGGAATCGGGCTCTCTTCTCTCTGGTTCCAGGTGCATCACCTGAGAACCACAGCTGCCAAGTCACCGCAGCTCAGCAGCTCCTGCATTGAGCGTCTGCCCCTAGTGGTCAGTGTGCGTCATAGCTACCATTCAGAGCGTCTGCCCCCTCGTGGTTATTGCGCGTCATAGCTACTGGTCAGACGGTTGGATGGTCGCTTAGGCTTTTATATAGAGAGATACTATTTTCTCTATATCTATGTGTTTGAAATGTTTTGTAATATAAAAATTTAAATATAAAGAAAATGACAATGATTTGTAGAGAGAAATAAAATAGGTAGCCTGGATATTAAAGTTATCTTAACCAGGAATTGAACATGGAAAGCTAATTTGATTTAAGACTGCTGGGAATCCTAGCAAGGGGCGTTAGCTGTAGGCTCCAGGCTTAATGGCTACAAGCTCTGGGGTCATTTCCACCAAGGAGATCCACTTCTTGTGGGACTTGGCAGCGCTCCCATTCCTCAGACGTGTTTGGAAAGACATTGGCTTTTTCTGAGCTGCCCTAGCCTGGATAGAAGCTCAATATTCTGGCTCTTAGTCCAGTGCTCTTGTAGGACTTTATCTGGTTTAAATCCAGAGCATCACCTCACTGCTATATTGTTGTGATTACTATTATTTTTGTAACATACTGATAAGTTACACAAAAGATTATTGTTCTATTAACAATACAAAATGACTGAACCATCCATTTCTGTTTCTACATCTTTCTCCAAACAATTGATTTGATTTCAGCTTACTAAATTACAACTCCAATAATGTCCCACCTTCATAAAAATACTCCCATAACATCTTTGAGCACCCCCAAAACTCTTCATTTACTCACAGCTTCTTGCTTTTACTCCAACAGATAACTCATTCATTCCTTTGCGTTTAACTTTTGCTGGAATCACTCTCAGAGGATGGCTTATTCTCTCATTAAAAATCTCAAGGGAAAAAAGAAGAAAAAGAGGGAAAAAAAACCCAGAAAAACAAAACAAAACAAAACAAAACAAAACAAAACACTTGTTCCCTTGCCACCCAGCCATGTTGCAGATGGAACTGTCCATTATCCAGCACGTAGCACAGTTAAAGTCCAAATAGCCCAAGACCTCCAGAACAAGCCTGTCGTCTGGCATAATCAGAACCAACTGTCCTCATGTGTCTACTGATGAGTTAGTGCAGGAGGGATCATTTTTAGAGAATGAAAGCTTGCTTCTGGGTCTGAGCTCTCCATGTGACTCACATACTCCTGGACTGTAGTCGTAGTTCCCCAGGGCAACGACACAGTCCTGGCTGTAGCCCGGAACTCCTCTCTCCCCTTCTGCTCTTCTGTCCCAGGACCAGTTCCAGGGACTGTCTCAAAGACTGAGTCATCTGGTGCCTACGCTCAGGGGCTTCTCCCATCGCACTCTCTGTCCCCCAAGTCAGGCACTTAAATCCTTCTCCAAGCAGGGGCAGCGGGTGACAGTGAGAGGGGTGTGACAGTTGTCGCTATTGCTGCCACCAATGGCAACAGGCATCTGTTTGTCCTGCTTCCAGTTCCTGGTTTTGCTTTAGGATCTCTGAACTGTTGTTTGAGCTAACACTCCTGCTGGCACCTCATTCTATCAGATCTCTTAGGGGTTGAAACCTGAGAAGCAGCAGGGTACCGTGAGAATTCCTGATTTTGAGGTTTGACCTGCTTGTCCAACTCTGTTTGGCCAGCGGCAGCTTCAGGAATGACAGAGACCGCTAAAGGGAAAGGCACTAATGATAACTCTGTGGTTTACTAATTGTGCTCAAAGGCATAATTTAATTGGATCCTCTTTCAGATCTGTGAGATAGTTATTATTCCTATTTGAAGAGATAAAAAATTAGGGCACTGTGAGGTTAAGTAATGTGTTTACAGTCACAGAGTTAATTGGCAGCAGGACCATAATAGCAACTGAAAGTATTCCGTTTCCTAGAGGAGTTTATCTGTATCTAAATCCAAGAATTTACTAAACTATATTTCTTTAAAAATGTTTTTATTCTCACCTGAGGATATGTTTATTGATTTGAAAGAGAGAGGAAGTGGGGGCAGAGAGAGAGAGAGAGAGAGAGAGAGAGAGAGAGAGAGAGAGAGAGAAACATTAATGTGTGTGTGAGTGGTGGGGTTGGTGGGAATGGATGGTGGAAGATTTTTGTTTTTCATTTTAGACACTTCTGTGCACTCTAAATTTTTAAAATATGTGCAACTATTACTTCTATAAATTAAAAAAGTTTTAAAATATAAAAAAGAAATACAAAAATATTCATTCATGAGTGATTGCTTAGTCATATGTAATACTATGCAGGCAATAGAAAAAATAGGTCCATCTATACAAATTTTAAGAAAAACAAATTGCAGAATGATATGATATGGTTAGGATAATACCATTTATTTCACGTGTGTGAGTGTGTGTGTGTGTGTGTGTGTGTGTATGTGTAGGTAGTTAGGTCAGTATATGTGTACACCACATTGGGAGGATACATATCAAAGTGAAGAGGAGACAGACTTTTATATTTTACTAGAGGCCCAGTGCATGAATTTGTGCACAGGTGGGGTCCAGCCGGCCCACCCTGATGGCGGCCCATGGAGCCAGGTCGGCAGGGGGAGGGACTGCAGGCAGTTGACCAACAGTTCCTGCCCCAGATCAGGGTGTTGGGGGCCGGGCCAGCCGGGGTGGTGGGCCCGATTGGGGCCTGGATCAGGCTGGTTGGCTGCCTCAGTGCATGCCATAGCTACTGGTTGTTTTTGTTGTTCCACTGTTCTGGTTGCTGAGCTTTTATATATATACTAGAGGCCCGGTGCACGAAATTCGTGCATGGAGGGGGGCGTGTCCCTCAGCCCAGCCTGCACCCTCTCCAATCTGGGACCCCTCAAGGGATTGTCCGACTGCCCATTTAGGCCTGATCCCAGATCAGGCCTAAACAGGCAGTTGGACCTCCCTCTCACAATCCAGGACTGCTGGCTCCCAACTGATCACCTGCCTGCCTTCCTGATTGCCCCTAAACGCTTTTGCCTGCCAGCCTGATCACACCCTAACCACTCGCTGCCAGCCTGATTGATGCCTAACTGCTCCCCAGCCAGCCTGTTTGCCCCCAGCTTCCCTCCTCTGCCGGCCTGGTGCCTCCCAACTGCCCTCCCCTGCTGGCCATCTTGTGGTAGCCATCTTGTGTCCACATGGGGGCAGGATCTTTGACCACATGGGGGCAGCTATATTGTGTGTTGCAGTGATGGTCAATCTGCATATTACTCTTTTATTAGATAGGATAGAGGCCTGGTGCATGGGTGGGGGCTGACTGGTTTGCCCTGAAGGGTGGGGGTTCCCTTGGGGCATGGGGCGGCCTGAGCGAGGGGCCTGTGGTGTTTTGCAGTCCGGCCACACCCCCTGGCAACCCAAGAGGAGGCCCTGGTATCTGGAATTTATTTACCTTCTATAATTGAAACTTTGTAGCCTGGAGCAAATCGCTCCTCCGCCAGCAGCAATTTCTGTTGGAGTTAATTCTCCTTCTATAATTGAAACTTTGTAGCCTTGAGTAGAGGCTTAGGCCGGCAACAGGATGGCTTCTTTTGTTACCACGGAAACCCAAGCTTCCCTCCTGCTCTCAGTGGCTGTAGCCATCTTGGTTGGGTTTATTTGCATATTTGCTCCTGATTGGCTGGTGGGCGTGGCTTGGCTGGTGGGCGTGGCTTAGGTGTAGCAAAGGTGTGGTCAATTTGCATATTACTCTATTATTATATAGGATACTAGAGGCCTGGTGCACGAAATTCATGCACGAGGTGGGTGTCCCTCAGCCCAGCCTCACCCTCTCACAATCCAGGACCCCTCAGGGGATGTCCGACTGCCCTGTGGGATCGGACCTAAACCAGCAATCGGACATCCCTCTCCTAATCTGGGACCACTGGCTCCTAACAGCTCATCTGCCTACCTGCCTAACCACTCACCTGCCTGCCTGATCGCCCCTAACTGCTCGCCTACCTGCCTCATTGCTCCTAACTGCCTTTGCCTTGGTCCCCGCTGCCGTGGCTTTATCCGGAATGATTTCTGGAAGGTCGTTTGGCTGTCCAGTCTAATTAGCATAATACGCTTTTATTATTATAGATTAGAGGCCCGGTGCGTGAAATTTGTGCACTTGGGAGAGGGGTCTTTCAGCCCAGCCTGTGCCCTCTCACAGTCCGGAAGCCCTGCAATTGCTAGCCCTGCAGAAGCAGGCCCTGCCCACCCACCTCAGCACCGCTGGCTGGGCAGCTTGGGCCTCCCCCTGGCTGGGGCTCCACGATTGATCACCCCACAGAAGGGGGCCCCGCTCACCCACCGCAGCCTGCTGGTTGGTGGCCTGAGCCTCTCTCTGCAGGGTGATCATGGGGCAATGGCAGGGCCTCCCCAACCAATCACATCACACCCACCTTGGCTGGCCTGGTTCCAGTGCGTGTCATAGCGTGGTCGTGTAGACGATTGTTCTGCTGTTCGGCTGTTTGGTCGATTTGCATATTATGCTTTTATTATTATAGATAGATTATATATTTCTATGCCTCTCTATTCTGTTTGATTTTTTTAAAGGAGAATGTCTTGAATATGAATGTGTATGGAATATTCTGCAGGTTCAAAGCTGAAGTGATTGTGGGTGTTTCCCATTTCTCTTTTTGCCACAGAAGAGCCAAGTTTGACTGTATTGTTTAGGTAGGAAAGTCAGGATCTTATACTGACCTGTAGCGAGGAAACTACCGGCTTCTCAGCATTTTTACAAAAGGAAAGTTAGTGAATTGAATTGCTCTACTTTCGTGACTTGATGTCACCACAGAGCTGACCAAAAGTTGATTCAAGCTGTTTTTTGAATGTTGTTAGATTTCCTTCCTCTGCTTGGTTTTGAGCAAATGTCACCAAATTGTATGTGGGATTCAAATCCCCAAATCCAGTATCGGATGATTGTAACAAGGTATCCCTCCCATTGTTTGGAGTCCTTACTAACCCTGATACTTGTTAGAATCCTTTTAGCACTTCAGTTATTTTTGTTTTATTTTACTGTGGAAAGAACACAACTTGAGATTTACCCGCTTAACAAAAGTTTAAGTGTATAAAAATTTTGTACGGAAGGCCTCTAGAACTTACCTGTTTTTTTTTTTAAAAAAATCTTTATTGTTGTAAATATTACATATGTACCCCTTTTACCCCTATTTACCCCCTTCTAGCCCGCCCTGCCTCCAGCCCTTCACCACCTTATTGTCTGTGTCCATGGGTTATGCATATATGCATACAAGTTCTTTGGTTTATTTTTTTTTAATGAAAGAAGTTAAATTTATATACACCTTAAGATAAGTTGTGATATTTTAGTAAAAAGAATGAATTCTGCAAATTGGAGAGATTTTACTGATATGAAAACTGCCAGTCCATCTAAATTTAGTGTATTCAACCTGGCTGGCTTGGCTCGGTGGTTGAGTGTCTACCTATGAACCAAAAGGTCACGGTTCTATTCCTGGTCAGGACACTTGCTGGGGGGTTGCCGGCTCAATCCCCAGTGTGGGGCATGCAGGAGGCAGCCAATCAATGATTCTCATCATCGATGTTTCTATCTCTCTCCCTCTTCTTTCCTCTCTGAAATTAATAAAAAACATTTTAAAAATTAATTTAGTGTATTCAATTTACTTAATTGATTTAAGTGGTAATTTTTCTAACAAAATTCAGTTAGAGGATGGGTGATATAGTTATGGCCTGGACAAAGATGACAAGTGTGGTGTTACTTTGACTAAGAAAGTGGGATATAGTAGTTTCTGATTATCTTATTGTTCTGGCTTAACAAAGTTCACAGAATATAGGAGGTTCTGCCATGTCCAGTGAGTTAGGCAGATGTAATAGAAGGCACACTGGGTTGACACATACTTTCATCATAAAAGTTTTCTGGTTGGTCCTCTTCATCTTCATCAGGAAAAGCACACAGGGAATAGTAAATTTTCACAGAAGTCCTTATATGCAGGCAGTTTAGAATCTCTGATCGTTACTGAACATTTCTTATGTCCATTTTATTATCCTTGTGTCCATACTTCCAGTCCGTATGCTGTTGTTATCTATTCTTCTCATTTTCCCAGACATTTTAGTTGTAGGCCGGACCCTGGCAACATCACCGGTTGAAATAGCTCCAGGTCTTCTGTGGGTTTTCATTTGACCATAAGTAGCAGCTTGGCCTTTAAATCCCTATCTTTTCATTGCTTCCTTGTAAACCTTTACCAATAGTTTTTCTCTGTGACATTCATGTACTGCCCTGGGTGACAGTGAGCAGCGTAAAGAGGAATCCTGGCTTTACTGCAGCGTTATCAGTTGCATGAAAGATTTTAACTTTCTGTTTTGGAGGCAGATAAAATTCCAACACTAAGTGGGATTGCTGGATCATATGGTATTTCTATTTTTAATTTTTTGAGGAATCTCCATACTGTTTTCCATAGCAGCTGTACCATTTTGCATTTCCACCAACACTGTGCAAAAGTTTCAATTTCCTCACAATATTGCAAAAACACTTGTTGGGCTTTATTATGTTGAGGCAATTTCTGTTTACTCCTACTTTGTTGAGAGTTTTTTATTTTATCATGAAAGGGTATTAAATTTTGTCTAATGATTTTTCTGTATCCATTGAAATGATCATGTGATTTTTATTCTGTTAATGAGGTATATCACATTAATTGATTTTCATATGCTGAACCATCCTTGCATCACAAGGATCAATCCCACTTGATCTTTTTTTTTTCTTTTTTCAAAATGTATTTTATTGATTTTTTACAGAGAGGAAGGGAGAGGAATAGAGAGTTAGAAACATCGATCAGCTGCCTCCTGCACACTCCCTACTGGGTTATGTGCCCGCAACCAAGGTTCATGCCCTTGACTGGAATCGAACCTGGGACCCTTGAGTCTGCAGGCCGATGCTCTATCCACTGAGCCAAACCGGTCAGGGCCCCACTTGATCTTTTTAATGTGATCTTTTTAATGTACTGCTGGATTCAGTTGCTAGTATTTTGTTGAGGATTTTGCACGTCTATTCATCAGGGATATTGGCCTATAATTTTGTTTTCGTGTGGTGTCTTTGTTTTCAGGGTAATGCTGGCCTCATAAAATGAGTTTGGAAGTGTCCCCTCTAATTTTTTGGAATAATTTGAAAAGGACTGATGTTAGTTCTTCTTTTTTTAAATGTTTTTATTGATTTTAAAGAGAGTGGAGGGGAGAAGGAGAGAGAGAAACATTGATGGGAGAGAAACATCCAACAGTTGCTTCCCACACACACCCCCACCAGGATCAAACCCCAACCCGATCATGTGCTCTGACTGGTAATCAAACCAGCGACCTTCCAGTGCACAGGATGATGCTCAACCAACTGAGCCACACTGGTCAGGGCAACATTAATGCTTCTTTAACTGTTTGGTAGAATTTGTCAGTGTAGCCATCTGATCCTGGGGTTTTCTTTCTTGGGAGAGTTTTGAGCACTGACCCAATATCCATACTAGTTATAGATCTATTCAGACTTTTTATTTCTTTATGATTTAGTCTTGGTAGGCTTGTATGTTTCTAGAAATTTATTTCTAGTTTATGCAGTTTGTTGGTGTGTAAGTGTTCATGGAAGCCTTTTATGATATTTTAAAAAATTTCTATGGCATCAAGTATAAAATCTCTTCTTCCATTTCTGATTTTATTTGCGTACTAGAGACTTGGTGCATTCATGCACCGGTGGGGCCCTCGGCATGGCCTGCGGAGATCGGCTGAAACCAGCAGTCCAATGCTGCCTGCTGCTCCTGCCTGCCGCTCCTGCGCATCCTGACCCCGCTGCACCTGCCTCCCAGTGGGCTCACTGCAGCTCCACTGTGTCTGGTGCCCATTGGTCAGCTGAGTGGTGGCACACTGATGACCATGGGGCAGCTCCTGTGTTGAGCATCTGTCCCCTAGTGGTCAGTGTGTGTCATAGTGACTGGTTGACAGGTCGACCGGTCGACCAGTTGCTTAGGCTTTTATATATACTAGAGGCCCAGTGCATGAAATCTGTACACGGGTAGGGTTCCTTGGCCTGGCCAGCAATCAGAGCTGATTGGGGCCTTCCGACTGCCAGCCGGGGCCTTCCTTTGTTCTGTGCCGCCCCCTGGTGGTCAGCGCATATCATAGCAAGCGATCAAACTCCTGAGGGGACACTTTGCATATTAGCCTTTTATATATATAGATTCTCTTTTTACCTTAGTCTAATGAAGGGTTTTTCAATTTTATTTATCTTTTTAAATATGTACTCTTAGTTTTGTTGATTTCTTCTATTGCTTTTCTATTTCTATTTCACTTATTTCTGCTTTAAGTTTTTGTTGTTTCCATCCTTTTGGTAACTTTGGACTGAGTTTGTTCTTTTTCTAGCTTTGAGGTATAAATTTAGGTTGTTTATTTGAGATCTTCCTTCTTTTTTAATATAGGCATTTATTGCCCTCTTAATACTGCTTCAGTACTAAGTATTGAATGTAGAATAAGTATTGGAATGTTGTGTTTTCATTTTTGTTTGTCTTGAGGTACTTTTTAATTTCCTTTTTTATTTATTCTTTGACCAATGGTTTTTAAAAATATATATTTTATTGATTTTTTACAGAGAGGAAGGGAGAAGGAGAGGGAGAGGGATAGAGAGTTAGAACCATCGATGAGAGAGAAACATTGATCAGTTGCCTCCTGCACACTCGCTACTGGGGATGTGCCCGCAACCAAGGTACATGCTCTTGACCAGAATTGAACCTGGGACCCTTCAGTCCACAGGCCAATGCTCTATTCACTGAGCCAAACTGGTTAGGGCTGACCAATGGTTTTTCAAGAGTGTTGTTGTTTAATTTCCATGTATTTGTGAATTTTCTAGTTTTCCTTTATTGTTGATTTCTAGTTTTATTCCATTGTGGTTGTAAAAGATACTTGATATGATTTCAGTCTTCTTAAACTTGTTAAGTTCGGTTTTGTGACCTAACATGTGATCTCTCCTGGGGAAAGAGCTGTGTGTCCTTAGAAAAATGTGTATTCTATTGCTGTTGAGTAGAATGTTTTGTATTTGTCTGTTAGGTCAATTTGATCTATGGTGTTTTTCAAGTTCTCTGTTTCCTTGTTGAGCTTCTATCTGGATGTTCTGTTATTGAAGGTTGGGAACTTAAGTCCTCTACTATTACTATATTGCTGTCTATTTCTTCCTCAGTTCTGTCAGTTTGCTTGACATATTTAGGTGCTCTGATATTGAGTTCATATATATTTATAATTGTTATATCTTCCTGGTGTATTGACATTTCTTCATTATATAATACTCTTCTTTTTCTCTTGTGACAGTTTTTGTTTGAACTCTATTTTGTCTGATGTAAGTATAGCTACCCCCACTTTCCAGGAAGCCTGATGTAATAGGAGAAGTCCATCTACCCTAAGACCACCATGCTAGCTAGAGAAGCCATGTGTAGATGCTCTAGTCAACAGTTCCCACTGAGCTTGGTCTTGTAGCCAAGATGTTAGACATATGAATGAACCATCTTGGACCTTCCAGAACACTTAATCCACCAGATGAATGCCAAGTATCCTCCATCAACGCCTCATGGAACAGGTTTCTCCAGGTGAGTTCTGTTTAAATTCATGACCCATAAAATGGCTTGGAGGTAGTTTGTTACACAGCAATCAGTAACCAGAACAGGAACCATGGATCCCTGCTATCCCCATTCACATTAAGCACAATTATGAACTAAGTTTATTTTCCTTTACTCTTTTCTCTCTCTCTCTTTACAATAAACTTTAGATATTAAAATATTGTGATCCTTTGATTATTAACAATAAATATACCTATATTTTTTACCTAGTAGTGATCCATTATACTATATTATATTCTAGATGTCATACTAAGCTTAACATCCCTCTTTTGTTGGGTTTTGAGAGTTCTCCCTCCTCCCTCTCCCCCTTTGGGATGTTTCCACATAGACTGTTCATTCTTGTCAATATCCTTGTGCCCATCTTCCTTGGGCTTGCAGTTACGTGAGGCCTTCTGCTGAGTCTGGCCAATAAAACTTTAAAAAGTGATATGTGCCACTTCCAGGTTTGCCCAATAAAAAGTATAAGTAATTTTCACATGCTTTTCCAATCTGTCAGGTAAATTGAGAGAACTCTGAGAACATAGAGTAAGGCACAGACATACAATAGGAGGAGCCTGGGCCCCTGATTGACCATGTAAAGCAGAGCCCCTACAACCTGCTAACCTCCACAGGACTGTATGTTGAAGGAGAAATAAACATTTAATTAGTTAAAGACTTGGAGATTCTAAGGGTGGATCTGTTATAGCAGCTAGCATTTTAAATGCTTCTGCTACCATCATGTGCATTTACCCAGCTGATAAAGTAGGACAGTAATTACTACTGACTCCAAGTAATTATTACATTTTTGTTTGTTTCATCTTTAGACAGTTAATTTTAGGAGTTCTGCTAGCATTTTGGAGTTTTTAAAAATAGAAAAAAATTGGGGATCGAGCCCGCAGTCCAGGCATGTGCCCCTGGCTGGAATTGAACCTGGAACCCTTCAGTCCACAGGCCGATGCTCTATCCACTGAGCCAAACTATCTAGGGCCAAACTGAGTCTTTTGCATGTTGATCACTCCTCATTGTCCCACATCTCTCCCTCAATTTCTTGTTATATCAATCATTCCTAATCTTTTGTTTTTATCTCCACATATTCTTCCAATACCCTTACAAACATACCTACCTAACACCTCCCACCAGACCTCCCAAGTTTCCTTCAATGAACATACTTGAAATCTACACCTAACACATGTACATTGGGGTTTTCCTCACCTCCACAGCCCTAAGCACATACTTATGGACCACACTTTTCTCCCATGTTTAATGTGTCCCCTAAAGCTATAGGAGCTTTATAAAATTATAGGAGTCCTATGATATTATAGGAGTCTCCTATAATTTGAAGGCCAAATTACTCATTCATTCATCAAGTTTATCCAGGGCATTGGCAGGTGGTATATATAAAAGAAACAGATTCAATTCCTAGGCCAAAGGACCTTGGCTTTTACTGTAGGGGGCATAATGAAGCAAGCCCAGAACAGAGGAAGGGGCATTTATTCTAATTGGGAGATTTGAGAAGGCTCGACAGAGCTCTTCAGTTAGGACTTAAAGGTTAACAAGGATTTTGGCAAATGGAGAAATTTATTTCAGGTTGAGTGAACTACATGAGCAAATGTAAGGAGGCCTGGAGATGCGAGAGTAATTTAGAGCCTGCTTGTGAGTTTGGGTGTGGGTTTGGATTGTTGGATAGTGGGGACCAGGTTATTACTTTCATTTAAATGAGGCTGAAGCCTACTGATAATTAGGAGAAGACACTAAGGCTTAGGACAGACTTAGAAGAGGTAGCTGAAAATCTAGAAGAAATTCAGAGAATAAAATATACAAAAAATCAAGAAAGAATATAAGTTATGTTGGCTCCATAGGGAGAGGCCTAATGGCCTGTAACTGTGTTCAGCTTTTTGTCTCATTAGGCTGCTCCTTTCTCGATCCTTTGGCTAAAGAGAACAGGCTTTTCTTGGGGCCCTATTTCCCCTTCTGTCTCCATTGACACAGGCTTCTCCAGCACCCAGTCTATGGTATCTTTAAAAGCTTTTAATCAATTTATTGAGATATAATTTACATGTAATAAAATATACTCATTTTAAGTATATAGTTCTATGAATTTTGAAAAATATACCACTTGTGTATTACCACAATCAAGATATAAAACTTGTCATTAAAAAGTTTCCTTACTTAAGATGTTAACACTACCCAATGTGATCTATAGATTCAATGTGATCTCTATCAAAACCTAACAGTTTTAGCATATATAGAAAAGTCCATCCTAAAATTTATATAGAGGGACCCTGAATGGGCAAAATAATCTTGAAAAAGAAGAACAAAGTTGGAGGTCTCACAATTCACAATTTCAAAACTTACTACAGAACTACAGTTATCAAAACAGTGTGGTTCTGGCATACAGATAAGACATATAGAACAATGGGATAGAATAGAGCCCAGAAACAAACTCTCACATATATGGTCAAATGATTTTCAACAAGAGTGTCAAGACTATTAAATGGGAAATGGTGTTGGGCCCTAACCGATTTGGCCCAGTGGATAGAGCGTTGGTCTGCGGACTCAAGGGTCCCAGGTTCGATTCCGGTCAACGGCATGTACCTTGGTTGTGGGCACATACCCAGTAGAGAGTGTGCAGGAGGCAGCTGATCGATGTTTCGCTCTCATCGATGTTTCTAACTCTTCATCCCTCTCCCTTCCTCTCTGTAAAAAATCAATAAAATTTATAAAAAATAAATAAATCCTATCTAATAAAAGAGTAATATGCAAATTAACCATCACTCTGCCACACCCACAAGCCAATCAGGAGCGGGTATGCAAATTAACCCAACCAAGATGGCTGCAGCCACGGAGCGAGCAGGAGGCTTGGGTTTCCCCGGCAATGGAGGAAGCCAAGCTTTCCCCACACCCTAGCCAGCCCAGGCCTCCACTCAAGGCTACAAAGTTTCAATTATAGAAGATAAATAAATCCAAACAATAATGGTGGCAGCCACAGAGCTGGAGAGAGCAGGAGGCTTGGGTTGCCCCTGGCAATGGAGGAAGGCAAGCTTCCTGGCCAGCCCTGGTCTCCGCTCAAGGCTACAAAGTTTCAATTATAGAAGATAAATAAATCCCAGATACCAGGCCCTCCGCTTGGGTCGCCGGGGGGCATGGCCGGCCTGCAAACCACTACAGGCCCCTCACCCAGGCCGCCCCATGCCCCAAGGGAACCCCCACCCTTCAGGGCAAACCAGCTGGCCCCCACCTGTGCACCAGGCCTCTATCCTATCTAATAAAAGAGTAATATGCAAATTGACCATCACTCCAACACACAAGATGACTGCCCCCATGTGGACACAAGATGGCCACCACAAGATGGCCAGCAGGGGAGGGCAGTTGGGAGGGACCAGGCCTGCAAGGGAGGGCAGTTGGGGGCGATCAAGCCTGTAGGGGAGGGCAGTTAGGGGTGACCAGGCTGGCAGAGGAGGGAAGTTGGGGGCGACTGGGCCTGCAGGGAAGGGCAGTTGTGGGGGGACCAGGCCTGCAGGGGAGGGCAGTTAGGGGTGACCAGGCCTGCATGGGAGGGCAGTTAGGGGCAAAGAGGCTGGCAGGAGAGCAGTTAGGTATCAATCAGGCTGGCAGGGGAGTGGTTAGGGGGTGATCAGGCTGGCAGGTAGAAGTGGTTAGGGGCAATCAGGAAGGCAGGCAGGCGAGCAGTTGGGAGCCAGTAGTCCTGGATTGTGAGAGGGATCCCAGATTGGAGAGGGTGCAGGCTGGGCTGAGGGACACCTCCCCCCCCGCCCCCCTGTGCATGAATTTCATGCACTGGGCCTCTAGTAAATAAATAAATGGTGTTGGGAAAACTGGCTATCCACATATAAAAAAAACAAAAACAAAACTGAATTTGGACCCTTACTTTACACCATATACAAAACTCAAGTCAACATAGATCAAAGACCTAAACATAAGAGCTAAAGCTATAAAACTCATATAAAAAAATGTAGGTGAAGATCTTCATGATATTGGATTTGGCAATGATTTCTTGGATATGACACTAAAACTCAGGCAAGAAAAAATAGGTAAGTTCTACTCCATCAAAATGTAAAACTTTTGTGTATCAAAAGATATTTACCAATAATCAAAAAGCAACCCATGGAATGGGAGAAAATATTTGCAAATCATATATCTGATAAGGGATTGATAATCAGAATATATAAAGAACTCTTACAGCTTAACAACAAAAAATTAATTTAAAAATGGACAAAAGAATTGAATAGACATTCTCCATAGCAGATATACAAATAACTAATAAGCAAATGAAACATACTCAACATCGTTAATCATCAGAGAAATGCATATTAAAAACACGATGAGATACCATTTCACATTCATTAGGATGGCTGTATTACTAGAAAAAAGGAGAAAATTAGTGTTGACAAGGATGTAGAGAAATTAGAACCTTTCTGCATTGCTGGTGGGAATGGGAAATGGTGCAGCTGCTGTGGAAAATGATGTAGCAATTTCTCAAAAATTTAAACATAAAGTTACCATAAAACCCAGGCATTCCACTTCCAAATATATAATCAAAAGGAAGTGAAAGCAGGAACTTAAATATTTCTACACCCAAATTCATAGTAGCATTATTCACAATAGCCTAAAAGTAGAAGCAACCCAAAAGTCCATTGATGAATGAGTGGATTAACAAATGTGGGATATGTATGCAATGGAATACTATTCAGCCTTAAAAAGAAAGGAAATTCTGACACATGCTACAACATAGCATGGTCTTTGAAGATATACTAAGTGAAATAATCCAATCACAAATGGACAAATATTATATGATTCCACTTATATGAGGTAGCTGGAGTAGTCAAGTTCATAAAGATAGAAAGTAGAATGTAATTATCAAGGGCTAGGGAGAGGGAGGATGGGAAGTTAGGGTTTATTGGGTACAGTTTCAGTTGGAGAAGATGAAAGTATTGTTGAGATGGAAGATGGTGATGGTTGCACAACAATGTGAATGTACTTACTGCCACAGAACTGTACATTTAAGAATGGTTTAAATGGGCCCGGCTGGTGTGGCTCAGTAGTTGAGCACTGACCCATGAACCAGGAGGTCACAGTTCAATTTCCGGTCAGGGCGCATGCCTGCAACCCCAGGGTAGGGTGCAGCCCATCAGTGATTCTCCTATCATTGATGTTTCTGTCTATCTATCCCTCTCCCTTCCTCTATGAAATCAATAAAAATATATTATTTTTAAAAAAGTAACAGAGACCAGTGGTAGGACTAAAACCATCAGAAGCAAAGTAGGTGTGATTATCCTAGGAAGAAAGGCAGAATGATCCCTCAGGGGAGTCTGACAGAGAGAGAACTATGAAGATGGCTAAGAGATTGTGTGTCTCAGGACAATATGAATGGACAACCAATAAGCATTTTGAGTGTTGCTCAATCTATAAAATAAAAAGAAATCAAGAATGGATGATCAGGAGGCTGAGGGCAGCTATCCAAATAAGCTGTGATGCCAGTTTCTGTATTGGAGTCAGTTTTCAGATTCAGAGATCAATAGGTGAAGTCTGCTGTGTCAGATGTATCCTTGCCAGAGATCATCATGGTCTCTGGAACAGACTGTTGACATGATAAAGGCATTCTTTTTCATCCTGATAAGAACAGAGAATACAAAGCAGTTTGTGTTCCTGTGGGATGGACACAGCAGAATACCTTTATGTTGTTCTAGGGCTATGTTAACTTTCCATCCTCTGGCATAATATAGTTTAAAGGGATCTGGACCACCTGGAGACGCAGAATATTACGTTGCTTCATTATATTTATGGCTTCTTTAGACTTGATGGGCAAGAAGTAACAAGCATGCTGGTGACTTTGGAAAGATACCTGTGCTTCAGAGGATGGGAGATACCACTGCTCATTATCTCTTCAAATAAATTAGTGTCTATTTCCCCCCTCCCTCTCCTCACACATCCCCTGGGAATACATAACAGAGGCCTTTCAAAGTTTTAGAAGTCCAGTAGTCTGGGTATACTGGGACATTCCCTCTAAAGTAAGGTACAAATTATTGCAGTTGTTTCTCCCACCACTAAGAAGAAGGCACAACTCCTCATAAATTTCTTTGGTTCTGGAGGCAGCACATTTCAGATTCCAACTCACTTACTGAGTAAAATGGAAGGCTTCCTTCTTCTTTACTATCTCCCCTTCCACTCTCCTAGCCTCCAGTCTCACCACTGGTCAAACCCAGCGGGAAGCCTGCTGACACAGGGACCACGGAACACCGTCCCTGTGAGAGAGTTTATCAGGGAAAGTCGAGGAAT
Organism: Cnephaeus nilssonii; assembly: GCF_951640355.1. Taxonomy (NCBI): domain Eukaryota; kingdom Metazoa; phylum Chordata; class Mammalia; order Chiroptera; family Vespertilionidae; genus Cnephaeus; species Cnephaeus nilssonii. Next base: position 47,848,735 of record NC_137075.1, read on the forward strand.
GGTCTGAGGGCAACCAGGACTGGCAAAATCCTGCAGTAGTCACTGATGGTAAAGAATTAGTTCCACTAGGCTTATGATGACAGATTATATTTATCTCTTCAAGTAAATTACATTAGTGTCTATCCTCCCTCCCCCAGGAATACATAATAGAGACTTTTCCAAAACCTCAAAAGGAAAAACGCCATCTGAAATCTTTAGCTGCGTCAAAAGATAAACTGAGGTATGGGGGAGGAAAAATAATTTTCCTTCTACCCTTCTAAATTCTTCTGGCTACTCTAACAATCAGATTGACAGGAGATATTTAACAGGAGAAAATAGATTTATTATGTATGTATATATGAGGATTTCATAAGAATATGAAATCCCAGGACATATCCGGCCGTTGAAGCTTATATGCCACTTGAACTAAGGAGAAAGGGGAGTGGTGTGGTTTGGAAGGCAATTCACATGGGGACGAAAAAGCAAATGTTTGATAAATAAATGTTTGCTGGAGCATCTTCAACAAAGGGCCACAGAGAGGACTTTGACCAAATGGGCCTTGCTAGCTTCCTCCCTGTCGATCACACCGAGTTCATATTAAACTATGGTTATCTGTGATGACAGCTCTCCTCCTGGAGCAGGCTTCCTACCAATTCTTTTAGGCCTGTTAGGGGGAAGATCAAAGGTGTTTCTTGAACTTTTAAGTTTGTACAAATAACCAGCTTAAAATAATTAACATCCCCCAAAATCCACATTTTGGGTTTGGCACACTCTGCTTTCCCCCAGAGGCATAAGATTTTTAAGAGTTTATCTGAGCAAAAATCAGTTCGAATTGGGCAGCATCTAATCTAGCAGATAGGAGGAACTGTACAAAGTGAAAGACTTTTGTAGGCAGAAGAAAGCAGGAAAAAGGAATTTATACTGGCAAAGAAGTGAGTTGATTATTGCAAAGTTACTTTCCTTAGGGCAGTGGTCGGCAAACTCATTACTCAACAGAGCCAAATATCAACAGTACAACGACTGAAATTTCTTTTGAGAGCCAAATTTTTTAAACTTAAACTTCTTCTAACGCCACTTCTTCAAAATAGACTCGCCCAGGCTGTGTTATTTTGTGGAAGAGCCACACTCAAGGGGCCAAAGAGCTGCATGTGGTTTTCAAGCCGCAGTTTGCCGACCACGGCCTTAGGGGATGGGAGAAGTCTGTCAGGCAGATTACGTAACTTGTGCTGATCAAGTGATTCCTGGTTGACTGGTTTAAAATTCCATTTCTGGGAGAGCCAAACTGTAATTCAGTCTCTGTTCAGTGACATGGAACTTAACACAACTGACTCCATTTTGGGCCTGTTTTTCTTTTTTTTTTAATTTTGAGTAATTTTTAATTTTTCAATTAGAGGCCCAGTGCATGGTTTCGTGCACCAGTGGGGTCCCTCAGCCTGGCTTGCGGGAATTGGGCCAAAATCGGCTCTCTGACATCCCCTGAAGGGTCCTGGATTGCAAGAGGGCATAGGCCAGGCCGAGGTACCCCACCGGTGCATGAATCCTTGCACCAGGCCTCTAGTATGCATATAAGATCTTTGGTTAATCTCTTCCCACTCTCCCCTCTCCCTCTTCCCTCTGAGATTCATCAGTGTGTTCCATGTTTCCGTGCCTGTGGTTTCCGCTCTTGTGTTGAGCGTCTGCCCCCTGGTGGTCAGTGCGCATCATAGCTACAGATGGGCTGGTTGAACGGTCAGCTGGTCACTTAGGCTTTTATATATATAGATTACAGCTGACATACAATATTATCTTAGTTTCAGGTGCATAACGTAGTAATAGACATTTATATAACTTAAAAAGTGATCACCCCAATAAATCTAGTACCCATCTGACATCACACATAGTTATTACAATATTATTGATATATCCTTGTGCTGTACTTTACATCCCTGTAACTGTTTTATAACTACCGATTTGTACTCCTTAATCCCTTCCCCTTATTTCTTCCCATTTTTCACCCATTCACCTACCCCCCTCCCATCTGGCAACTGTCAAAATGTTCTCTATATCTATGACTTTTTTAATTATTATTTTTAGATTCCATATATAAAGGAAATCATATGGCATTTGTCTTTGTCTGACTTAATTCACTCAGCATATCCATGTTGTTGCAGATGGCTAGGTTTTTTTCTTCTTCTTTTTTAATGGCTGTGTTATATTCCTGGGCTTTTTGTCTTGTTTTTAACAGGTATTAATAAAAATTAATGCTTTTAAATATGCTAATTCATCTAGTAAAGTAAATGAATAGTTTAGAAAAAATAAGATGAAGGTAAGTTAATTATTAATTTTAAAGACAGAGCACTTTCATTAAATAATTGAAAAGATGTTGACAAGAAATTTACAGGAAGGCCAAAGACTAGGGCAATAATTTTAAAATGACTTGATCCACTGGAATTTTTAAATTGAAAAAGGAATTAGAGACTGAGCTCTGTAACTTGGCCTCATCATGTTACAAAGAAATTGAATTTTTATATTTCTCTCTCACCATCTGGCCTGAAGAATCTTTGGAAATTATTCATATTTAGCAACAGAAACACTTCAAAGAGAATAGTTTAAGTAAGAAATAAGGACTTTTTAAAAAAATATATTTTATTGATTCTCCACAGAGAGGAAGAGAGAGGGATAGAGAGTCAGAAACATCGATGAGAGAGAAACATCGATCAGCTGCCTCCTGCACACCCCCTACTGGGGATGTGCCCGCAACCAAGGTACATGCCCTTGACCGGAATCGAACCTGGGACTCTTCAGTCCGCAGGCAGATGCTCTATCCACTGAGCCAAACCGGTTTCGGCAATAAGGACTTTTTAGAAAGCTAATTCATGTACTACTTTTAGCAATTCTGAGTGAAACATGATTAAAATAACTAAGTAGTTTAAATAAATTCATCCTAAAAGGGAAACTGAGGACTGGAATAATTTATGCTGCACATCCTATATAATAAAAGGCTAATATGCAAATTGACCAAACAGCGGAACCACTGGTTGCTGACACGCACACACTGACCACCAGGGGGCAGACGCTCCACGCAGGAGCTGCTCCCTGGTGGTTTGGTCAGTGCACTCCCACAGGGGGAGGGCTGCTCAGCCAGAAGCCAGGCTCAAGGCTGGCGAGTGCAGCGGCAGTGGCAGGAGCCTCTTCTGCCTCCACAGCAGCACTAAGGATGCCAACTGATGGCTTAGCCATCAGTCGGACATCCCCTGAGGGCTGCTGGACTGTGAGTGGGTGCAGGCTGGGCTGAGGGACGCCCCCCTCCAGTGCACGAATTTCATGCATCGGGCCTCTTAGTCAATAAAATCCCACTTTCTGCATCACATAGAAAGCGAATAAAGCAATAGTGTTGGTACCCTTTTTGATATCTACACAGAAATATGAACAAATTAATTTTGTAAAAACCCTGAAGTTATGGTTTAGGGCTTTTTAAAAAAATGTCTTTTGAACCACCATAAACATATGAAAAAAAGGATTTTAAAATGTAAAATCCTTCAAGCAACTCAACACCAAAAAACACAATAATTGAATTTAAAAATGGGCTGAGGACCTGAATAGATACTTATCCAAAAAGGACACACAGATGGCCAATAGACTGATGAAAAGATGCTCAATGTCACTAATCATCAGAGACATGCAAATTAAAACCACAATGAGATTATCACCTCATACCTGTCAGAATGGCTACCATCAATATATTAACAAACATCAAGTGTTGACAAGGATGTGGAGAAAAAGGAACCCTTGTGCACTGCTGACAGGAATTCAGATTGGTGCAGCCACTGTGGGAAGCAGTATGGAGTTTCCTCTAAAAATTAAAAATGGAACTGTCTTATGACCCAGAGATTCCACTTCTGGGAATATATCCAAAGAAACCAGAAACACGGATTTTAAAGAATATATACACCCCTATGTTCATTGCAGCATCATTTACAATGGTCAAGATTTGGAAGCAGCCGAAACTGGTTTGGCTCAGTGGATAGAGCGTCGGCCTGCGGACTCAAGGGTCCCAGGTTCAATTCCGGTCAAGGGCATGTACCTTGGTTGCGGGCACATCCCCAGTAGGGGGTGTGCAGGAGGCAGCTGATCGATGTTTCTCTCTCATCGATGTTTCTAACTCTCTATCCCTCTCTCTTCCTCTCTGTAAAAAATCAATAAAATATATATATATATATATATATATCCTCTCTAATAAAATGGTAATATGCAAATTAACCACCACTCCGCTACATAAGTCACGCCCACCATGCAAGCCACGCCCACCGGCCAATCAGGGAGAGTATGCAAATTAACCCCAATCCAAGATGGCTACAGCCACAGAGAGCAAGGTTTCCCAGGTAACAGAGCAAGCCAAGCTTTCCATAGCCGTTGCAGGCCTAAGCCTCCACTCAAGCTACAAAGTTTCAATTATAGAAGGTCAACAAATTCAAACAAATGGCGGCAGAATGGAGCTTGAGAGAGCAGGCCAGGGTTGCCGGCGGCAACAGGGGAAGCAAAGCTTTCCGCACACCCTGGCCGGGCTCACCCGCTTAAGGCTACAAAGTTTCAATTGTAGAAGGAAAATAAATCCCAGATACCAGGGCCTCTGCTTGGGTTGCCAGGGGGCTTGGCCAGCCTGCAAACCACCACAGGCCCCTCGCTCAGGCCGCCCCACGCCCCAAGGGAACCCCCACCTGATCCGGGACACCCTTCAGGGCAAACCAGCTGGCCCCCACCCGTGCACCAGGCCTCTATCTTATCTAATAAAAGAGTACTATGCAGATTGACCATCACTGCAACACACCATATAGCTGCCCCCATGTGGTCAAAGATCCTGCCCCCATGTGGACACAAGATGGCCACTACAAGATGGCCAGCAGGGGAGGGCAGTTGGGAGGCACCCGGCCTGCAAGGGAGGGCAGTTGAGAGGGACCAGGCTTGCAAGGGAGGGCAGTTGGAGGTGATCAACCCTGCAGGAGAGGGCAGTTAGGGGTGACCAGGCCGGCAGAGGAGGGCAGTTGGAGGTGATCAACCCTGCAGGAGAGGGCAGTTAGGGGTGACCAGGCTGGCAGAGGAGGGAAGTTGGCGGCAAACAGGCTGGCAGGGGAGCAGTTAAGCATCAACCAGGCTGGCAGCGGAGTGGTTAGGGGGTGATCAGGCTGGCAGGCAGAAGCGGTTAGGGGCAATCAGGAAAGCAGGCAGGCAAGCAGTTGGGAGCCAGCAGTCCTGGATTGTGAGATGGATGTCCGACTGCCCGTTTAGGCCTGATCCCACCAGGATCGGGCCTAAACGGGCAGTCGGACATCCCTCCAGGAGTCCCATATTGGAGAGGGTACAGGCTGGGCTGAGGGACAACCCCCCGCCGTGCACGAATTTTGTGCACCGGGCTTCTAGTATATATATATATATATATATATATATATATATATATATATATATATATATATAGAGAGAGAGAGAGAGAGAGAGAGAGAGAGAGAGAGAGAGATTTGGAAGCAGACCAAGTGCCCATCAGTAGATGAATGGATCAAAAGTTTGGTACATTTACACAATGGAATATTACTCAACCATGAAAAATAAGGAAATCTTACATTTTTTGAGAGGATGGACCTAGAGGGTATTATGCCAAGTGAAATAAACCAATAAAAAAAAGACAAATACGATATGATTTCATTTATATTTAAACTAACCATCAAAATAGATGCAGACTCATATATACAGAGAACAGACTGACAGCTGTCAGGGTGGTGGGGTGGGAAGCTGGGTGAAATAGTTGAAGGTTTCAAGCAAAAAACAAAAACAAAAACCAAACCCAAACAACAAAAAAAAAACAAACATCATGGACACAGACAACAGCATAGTGATTACCAGAGGGAAAGCGATGGGAGCAGATAGAAGAGGGCAAAGGGGGGATAAATGGTGATGGAAGGAGACTGGACTATGGGAGGTGAACATACAACATACAGATGAAACCTATTAATCAATGTCATCTCATTAAATTCAATAAAAAGTAAAGATGTAAAGTTCTTTGAATCAATAAAATTTTGCCACTTTTTTTTATTAAGGTATTATATGTGTACATATCTTGCCAATGCCCCCCCCCCATTCCCATACGTGCCCTCACCCCCCAGTGTTTTGCATCCATTGGTTATGCTCATATGCATGCATACAAGTCCTTCGGTTGATCTCTTATCTCCCCCACCTCTCCCTAACCCTCCCACTGTAATATGACAGTCTGTTTGATGCTTTACTGCCTCTGTATCTATGTTTTTGTTCATCAGTTTATAATGTTCTTTATTATCCACAAATGAGTGAGATCATGTGGTATTTTTCTTTCATTGACTGGCTTATTTCACTTAGCATAATGTTCTCCAGTTCCATCCAGGTTGCTGCAAATGGTAAGTATTCCTTCTTTTTTATGGCAGCATAGTATTCCATTGTGTAGATGTACCATAGTTTTCTGATCCAGTCATCTGCTGATGGGCACCTAGGTTGTTTCCAAATCTTAGCTATTGTAAATTGTGCTGCTATGAACATAGGGGTGCATATATCCTTTCTGATTGGTGTTTCTAGTTTCTTAGGATATATTCCTAGGAGTGGGATTACTGGTTCAAATGGGAGTTCCATTTTTAGTTTTTTGAGAAAACTCCATACTGTTCTCCACAGTGGCTGCACCAGTCTGCATTCCCACCAACAGTGCACGAGAGTTCCTTTTTCTCCGCATCCTCGCCAATACTTGTCGTTTGTTGATTTGTTGATGATAGCCATTCTGACAGGTGTGAGATGGTACCGAATTGTTGTTTTGATTCGCATCTTTCGGATAATTAGTGACTTTGAGCAGCCACTACTTTTAATAATAGTCCAGAAGCACTGATATTTCCAATGATTACCACTCAATATTATGAACATTTGTTTACTCATGAATAACATCATGAATCACATTATAATACTAAAAGAAGAAGAAAGTAAGACACCTCATTCTCCACCTCTGTCCCCCAATAAAAGCAAAACATTGAAAGTGGCATTGATGGTCAATAAAACCTTGGTTTGGTGGTGTTCTCCGTACTTCAGGACTTGATTTTCTAACTGTGCAAGTCTGGAACTTCAGCTGCCAGCTCAGCCAGTGGAGCTTTACCCCTAAAAAAACCCTTATTTTAAGACATTGATTTGCACAAAAGAAGTGAGTTTGTAATAAAACATGTAATTTCCAAACTCTGATATTTAAACCTTTTAGTCTCTCTTATCTCACCATGGAAGTCTAGTTAAAAAATAAATTATGGTTGACAGGTTATTTGAGAAACCTAAAGCCTAGTTAAGAAACTGTAGCCCTGGCTGGTGTGACTCAGTTAGTTTTGTCCTGTGCACTGAAAGGTCACCGGTTCAATTCCCAGCCAGGGCACATGCCCAGGTTGCAGGTTTGACCCCTCATCCTGGTGCATATGAGAGGCACTCTCACAATGACGTTTCTCTCTTTCTCTTCTTCCTTCCTCTCGCTCTAAAAATCAATTAAAAAAAAACACTGTAGGGTAGGAATAAACTTTCCTCTACCTTTTAAGATTCTGTTGGCTGTTGTAATAATTGACACAAGACAGATTAACAGGAAAAAAATAACCAAATTTAATGACATGTATACATATGGGGATGCCATATACATGAGAGGTTCAGGGACAGAAAGGGAAATGAGGCATTTTCAAGCTAAGGGTGTGATAAGGCACCTGGGAGTCTTCAGAAGGGAGGAAGAGTCATTTTCAGGATGACAGGAAGAGCTGATGATTGGTAATTAGATGTTTGCTCTGCCCTATAGATCAGTCATAAAAAGCTATTTCTGGCGGTAACTCTTATTGTGGGCAACGCCTCTAATTTAAATTCTTTAAGGAGAGGTAAAAGTTTCTCATGAGCCCTCATCTCAATTGCTTTCAGCTCAAAATAATTCACAAGACAAAGTGCCTGTTCTGAACTCCTTCCAATATCAGTGAGGTTGGTGAATATATTAAATCAAGGCACTAATAACAGAAATAATATTTATTCTGGCACATAGTAAGTACTTGGGGACTGTTATTGTTTGCAATGGTGCCTCACAGCTTACAAATCTTCTTCAAATGTTCCGTAGAGTGTTTGATTCTCACAAGAACTACGTATGTCAAGTGGTTTTATGCCTTGTTTACTGATGGAAAAAACAGCGGCTCAGAGAGATTAAGGGGCTTGACTAAAATCTCATAACTGATACAGTTGACATCTGTTGCTTTGGTTGGGACAATTTCCTTCCTTCTTTTGTTAACAGGACTCTGATTTTCCTTTAAGAAACTGTCCTGTGGTTTTATATAACTCCTAGCAGGACTGTCAGTCAAGAGACTCTGCCTCCCTGTGCTAACATGTGACCCACACTGGCTCATGAGAACTCTCTACATCCCCTGGATGCAGAGACTGGTATACAGGTAGATATGGGATCCAAATATGAGTTATTTTTATTGATTGATTTCTCACTTGTGGACATTTTATGAACTTCCCGCCATGTGGCTTCAAGCTACCAGGACACAAGCCCCGCCAACACCCTTAATCTTCTCCTCAGCTCTTCTGCTGAAGAACTTGGCCTTCCAACGACAGGCTGCTTTGGGAGCTTTCCCTTCCCCAGAACTTTGTAGTAGCCCGATCGCACCACATCAACGATAGGAGCAGCTCCAGTCTTGTTTGGCAGAAGCTCTGGTTCCTCTTTAAGTGGTGATGCCTCACACCAACCTTCCCAAAGTAACTGGTGATATTTGTCGAAGTCGATTCTGTGATGATGCAAGCCACCAGCACTCCCTTGGCCTTCCGGGTGCTTCCTGTGCTTGTCAATGGGACTGTGGCTGTGGCTCACATGGCCCCAAAGTTTCCGGGTCTTCCTCAATCTGGATGACATGTTGGTGGCCAAGATGCAAGAGTGAGTTTTTATTTTTAAACAGATAAATAAATTAATTCTAGGAGTGAGAGGGCTTCACTTGAGAGATGTAAGGAGCATGAAACCTTGGAGCTATTTTCCAGAGAGAACTGCTAGAGTAAAGCTAATGCATGGGAAATCCTAGTTGGGGGGGGGGGGGGAGGGGAGGAACGAGATAGAGATAGAGATAGAGATAGAGAGAGGTGGGCTGACGTTTTAACCACTGAGCAATGCTGGCCAGGGCAAGACATTCTGATTTTATTTGAGGAAACAGATATAGCTATGCCTGAAGCTGGCCAGATCAACTCTTGAATTTTCAAGTTCAGTGAGTCAGTAAATTCTTTGTTTTGTTTAAATAGGTTTGGACTCCTTTACTTGTAACCAAAAAATCCTAACTAGTAAATGTCTTAGTTATTATTGAAACATGTCTTTTGACATCAAATACTTGGCTATTTCCACTGCTGCAACCTTCAGAAAGATGCCCGTACATATAAATGTCAAAACTTTGTGGGAGATTAGAGAACCTGCCCTCTTTCCATTAACACACACTATTTTAGGTACCCTTCAAGTTTTCATTTAAAAAATTCTGTCAAGAGAATGAGAAGAAAAGCCACAGACTTGAAGAAAATATTTGTAAAAGACATACCTGATAAAGGGCTGTTATACAAAATATGCAAAAAACTCTTTAAAAGTCAAAAAGAAAACAAACAGCTTGATTAAAAAATGGATGAAGGATCTGAACAGACACCTCACCAAAGAAGATATATGGATGACAAATAAGCATATAAAAAGATATTCTATATAATATGTCACTAGGAAATACAGATTAAAGAAACAAGTTACCACTACATCCCTATTAGAAGGCCAAAATCTAGAATATTGACACCAACAAATGTTTGGAGCAACAGGAACACTCATTAATTGCAAATATTTATTGGGGACCTATTATGTGTTCTCTGTGAATAACAGTTTCTGTTTGGAGTTTGCAATATAATAAAGTCAAGGGAAATGACTAATAGAAGAATGGATTAAGTGCTAAATTGCAGGAGGGCGCTTTGTATTGAGAAAAGGTTATTACTGTAATTTCTGAAAGTTGAATGGGAGGTAGAATTGTGAATGATTTTAAGTTCAAGGTATTATTTAGGCTGAGCCTTGAAAGATGAGTACGTCATTGGATAGAACATCCCAGGCAGAAGCATGAGCAAGAGCACTGGAGATATTCCATGCTTGAACGGAACAAAGGATGGTTGAAGGGTAATGCATTACTTTCCTATTGCCATGGTAACAAATTACCACAAACGTAAAACAATACAAATCTATTATCTTACTAGAGGCTTGGTGCATGAAAATTTGTGCACTGGGGGATGGGGGTGTCCCTCAGCCCGGCCTGCACCCTCTCGAAGTCCGAAAGCCCTCAGGGGATGTCCGATTGATGGCTTAGGCCCACTCCCCATGGGGAGGCAACTGGTGGCTGATGAGGGGATGGCACAAGCTGGCCAGTGGCTGGTCCTGTCCCCCGCTGCTGTCACCTGTGGCCTCCCGCCACCGCCCCTCCGCTCCCATCGCCGTCCCCTCCCTCTGCCCACTGGCACGAGCCTTGGCTGGCCTGGTGCTGTCTGCTCGCTGGCCCCACCCCCTGCCAAATGGTCGTCCCGCCATTTGATTGATTTGCATATTATGCTTTTATTATATAGGATATTATATAGGACTAGAGGCCTGGTGCACAAAATTTGTGCACGGGAAGGGGGATCCCTCAGCTCGGCCTGCATTCTCTCCAATCTAGGACCCCTGGGGGGATTGCCTCTTGCAATCTGGGACTGCTGGCGCCTAACCATTCACCTGCCTGCCTGATCGCCCCTAACCACCTCTGCCTGCCTGCCTGATTGCCCCAAATTGCTCCCCTGCTGGCCTGATCACCCCTAACTGCCTCTGCCTTGCCCCGCACCTGGGACCCAGGATTTTCTCCTCCAGCCGGTCATAGAGGCACCCAGGACCCGGGCTTCCCTCCCTCTGGCTGGCCGTAGGCACCCAGGACCTGGGCCAGCTTCAGCCACAGGTGACTGTGGATGGGCAGCTTTGCCTGGGCTGCAGCCGCAGGCGCTGGTGCTGGCACCCGGGACCGCAGGGTGGGCAGCTTGTCCTTCTCCTGGGCCACAGCCACAGGCACCCAGGACCGCGGGGCAGGTGGCTTGTCCCTCTCCTGGGATGCAGGTGCAGGCACAGCTGTTGACACCTGGCGGGCGGCTTATCCCTCTTCTGGGCTGCAGGTGCAGACACACCCGCTGGCGCCCGGGACTGCGAGGCAGGCGGCTTGTTCCTCTCCAGGGCCACAAGTACAGGCGCAGCCGCTGGCACCCCGGACCGCGGGGACCATGGGGCATGCGGATTGTCCTTCCCCCCGGGCCACAGGCACAGGTGCAGCTGCTGGTGCCCAGGACCGCAGGGCATGTGGCTTGTCCTCCGGGGCCGCAGGTGCAGATGCAGCCGCTGGCTCCTGGGACCGTGGGGCATGTGTCTTGTCCCTCTCCCAGGCTGCAGTCTGGCTGGTCCCCATTCCTCTCTCCCCAGTGTTGAGTGTCTGAGCCGTTTTGGCCTGATGGTGTGAGGGCTTGATGACCATTTGCATATTAGCTCTTTATTATATAGGATAGTTCTGTAGGTCAGAAGTTCAATTTTGGTTACATTGGGATAAAATTAAAGTGTCAGCAGGGTTCTAGAGGTTCTAGGGGTAAATCCATTTCCTTGTATTTTCCAGCTTCTAGAGATCTCCACAATCCTGGCAGGTAGTCCCCTTCATCTCTTTTCAAAGCCAATAATGTTGCGACTCTCTATCTTTTAAAGTCTAGCTCCCTTCGGACTCTCCTCTTCTGCCTCCCATTTCCAGTGTTGAAGACCCTTGTGATTGATTATATTGGGCCACTCAGTAATCCAGGATAATCTATTTTATGTTATGATCAAGTGACTAGCAACCTTAATTACCCATTTTGGTGAAATTTAACATAGTAACAGATTCTGGGGATTAAGACTGTGGACATCTTGGGGTGAGGTCATTATTCTGCTTATTACAGGTAAGGAATAGCTAGCTACTCTTGAGAGGGAGGCTAAAAGAAGGGGTGTGAATGCACTGATAAGGGCAGTGGGGTTGCAGGTGCAAGTTTGAGGTTTGACATCACATGTACGAGAAGAAGGGAGAGGGAGAGATAGAATCATCAATGATGAGAGTGAATCATTGATTGGCTGCCTCCTGCATGCCCGCCCCCCCCCCCCCCCCTTCTCTGCAAGTGCAGTTTTTAGTCATATGACTTAATTTGTTCTGTAGATGCTGCAACCCAAGCCTTAAATCATTCACCTACAATCCACAGGGGGAGACCGGAATCCTGGCCAATGCTCCAATCAGCAAGGCTGAAGCTATGGTCCAAATCGCGGGGAAGGCACGCAGTCCTTGTGCTTATGGTGTTACCTTAACACAGACACAAAACTGAAGAGCTGTGCAGGGCCTCAGCGAAGCAAGCCCGACTGTCCGCCCAGTTCTACAGAACCCGTGTGCGAGGTCCCGGGGGCAGCCCGCCTCTCATCCTCCCCGTCCCCCCCCCCCCCCCCCCCGCCCTCGCCGTCCCCGCTCCTACGGGTCCCAGGGCGCCAAGCCCGCACCGCAGACCTTTTTGACACCGCTCCCAGGACCCGCCTGCGGCGTCAGAACGGAGTCCCCGGAGCGACGGGGAGGGGGGTGGGGATGATGGAGGCGGAACGGTCTGGGGGCGGAACCGCGGTCACGTGCCGGGAGCCCGCCGTCTTCCGCTTCCGGTACTTCCGGGTGCGACCGCTGGATCCGTCCGGCTGGGCGCAGGACGCGCTTGGCCCGCCTCACTGTACCTGACCGTCTACATTACCGTCCCTGCCCTGTTCCCAGCGAGCGGGACATGAGTGTCCCTGAGCCGCCGCTGTCGGACGGGGTCCTGACAGGGCCGCCCGCCGGCCTGGGAGCCGGGGAGCGGACGCCCGGTACGTGCTGTAGGCGGGGCGGGCGGCCGGGGCGGAGTGCCTGGGTCTCCGGGTCGCTCCCCGGAGTGAGCGGCTTTTGGCGGCTGCGGCCCTGAGCGACGCGGGAGTGGGCACCGTGCTGGCCCTCGCCCTGCGGAATCGGGGGAAGCGAGATCTGCAGGGGGAGGCGGTGTTTTTGGGGTGGAGTTGGAAGCAGTTGATGGTTAAGTCATTCTGCGTTTACGTGACTCCAGCTCATTGTTATTTGTTACACGTTAGTGGTTGAGAATGAATTTGTCAAGATGATCGCTTTGTAATTTGGAAATCTGAGTTACCCAGTGCTCTGCCTTGCTTGTTGGCATTGCTGCATCCCTATTCCTCCAGCAGTTCCAAGAGCGATTTAAGCCCCAATGCCCTAAGCCCTAAGGCATCCATTGAATGTAATGGGTTGACTTGCCGTGCATCCAGAATGGTACTATTTCTGCCGTCCTTGGGAGGATTGAGAAAGCAGTCACTCAAAACAGAGTCATGTTCTGTGGTTCAGATAAGGGACCCTAGAGGAGAAAGGCTGCAGGATTTGGGGTGTACCCTCTCTTTTTTCTCTTGTTCCAGAAATATAGGGGTTACCCCAAAATAGGGCTCAGTCCTTTCTCGGTCACGCTTTTCCTCAGTGATCTCCCTCTCTCCCCACCTTCATAAATTGCTTCTATAAATATAACTTCCCTGTCTATATGTGCAGTTTGGGTCCCTCTCAGCTCGTTTTTTTTCATCTGCTTGATGGATACTTTGACATGGTTCTTTTGCACTAATCTCATAGCATGTCCATAAATAAAAGATTTCTGATCCTATTAATGGTGCCAAGTCACTCTCACTTGAAGCTTTGATGTTACCCTGAACTCTTTCCTCTCACTTGCCTCCAACTTCTGTTTAATCTAGGGGGTTCTACAGTGGTTCTCAACCTTTCTAATGCCGCGACCCTTTAATACAGTTCCTCATGTTGTGGTGACCCCCAACCATAAAATTATTTTCGTTGCTACTTCATAACTGTAATTTTGCTACTGTTTTGCTAATATCTGTGTTTTCTGATGGTCTTAGGCGACCCTGCTAGCGGTTCTCAACCTGTGGGTCGCGACCCACAGGTTGAGAACCGCTGCTGTAGAACCTAAGACCATCGGAAAACACAGATATTTACATTACAATTCATTAACAGTAGCAAAATTACAGTTATGAAGTAGCAATGAAAATAATGTTATGGTTGGGGGTCACCACAACATGAGGAACTGTTTTAAAGGGTCGCGGCATTAGAAAGGTTGAAAACCTCCAATTCCTCTTTGTATTTTCACCGTTACAAGTTGTAATGCTAATCTCCCTCTTCACCGGAAGGGCTCTGCTCCCAGTCTCTGACTCTTCCACCTCATCTATCCCACTGCTGTCACATCAGTGCTCCAAGATAAAGCTCCAGCCATGACATTTCCTTGCTTGGAAGCCTTAAGTGGCTCCTAACTACTTACTAAAATAACCCATTAGCCTGGCACTCAAGGGTCCTTCTAGGCTGGCCATGTGGTTCATATAGCTCACTACTATTATGTCCCATGCTCCAACTACCTTCTCTATTCAGAGCAATTCTGTATTCCTACTTTTCCTCATGCTGCTTTCTTTTCCCATATTGTATTCCTTTCAATCCTGTCTTCACACTTTCTTACCCATTTGGAAATAATAGCTCTCAGATAGTTGGCAGGGGTAAATTATTGCCATCTCTTAGGAAGGCAATTTTGCAATGCCTATTAAAAATGCATAAACCTTTTGTCCCATCAGTCTACTTCTAAGAATTTGCCCTACAAAAAACAGTGACACGGATATGGAAAGACAAGGGAGAAAGCTCACTGCAACATTGTTTGAAATAGCAAGAAGTGAAAATAACCTACGTACTCATCCACAGGTGTCTTAGTGCACTCGGGCTGCCGTAACACAGTACCATCGGCTGGGTGGCTTAAATGACAGACATTTATTCTTTACAGATAGGGAGGTTGGGAAGTCCAAGATCTAGGTGGTGGCAGATTAGGTTCCTGATGAGGACCATCTTCTGATCTTCACATGGTCGAGGCAGAGAATTCTGGTTCTCTTCCTTTTCTTTTAAGGACAAGAATCTCATCCACCTTCATGACATCATTTAAACTTCCCAAAGGCCCATCACCAAATACCATTACATGGAGGTTAGGGCTTCAACATGAATTTTGACGGGGACTCACACATTCAGTCCAAAACAATAGGGAGTTGGTTAAACTATGTTAGAATTCTATTAACTTAAAAAGAATGTAGTAGACCTGTACGTATATGTTAATTTAGGAAGATATGTAACATATATATTTAAGAGAAAAGTTGTAGAAAAATACAACTAATATTTCATTTGTGATAAAAACAGGGTTTTTGCATGGGTATGCAAAGACAGTTTCTTGAAGGCTGTGTAAGAAACTCCAGAGTGATTCTAAGGGCATGAAAAGGAGTATTTTTACTTTTCATCTTTGTGTTTTAAATTTTTATAAGAGTAACATTTTAAAAAAAGGAAAAGAAATGAAAATTTCATCCATTCTTCAAGCTTCAGCACAAATGCCCACACCCCCTTTAGGAATTGTTCCCAGACTTCTCTGGTGAACGTGGTCTTTCTGTCCTCTGAATTCCCCTCTGAGTTTCGGTTTCTCTAATGGCACTTCTCACATTTTATGGTTCCCTGTTTTGAACCTTTTCACAGAAGGAGACTTTCCTAATTTATTGTTATACTCAGAAACTAGCACATGATATAGACATGCAGCAAATGTTACTTATATGAATAGAATAAGAGCCCTTTCTTTAATCTCCCACAATAAAGTACCTCAAACTTAGTCACTAAATGTATGTAAAAACATGAAAACATGGACATTTCCAATAATTAACTAGAAAATTTGGGCAGGGTAGGAAGGGGCTCTATGAGTTAAAATGTATACTAGTATACAGGTGGGGCAAAAGTAGGTTTACAATCGTTCGGATGGAAAATAATACAATAATTAATAAATAATAATACAAGAATAAACTGTCTTTCATTTACTCACAGCTATAAACCTACTTTTAGTCCCACCCTGTATATTGTAAGACAGGTGTGGTAGTTATTATTCCTTAAAGTTGAAATGGCCTTATTTGGGTGTTTTTGTTTATCTATAATACTTATGTTTTCTATATTTTATTGATTGATTGATTTTTAGAGACAGGAAGAAAAGGGAAAAACAGTGATTTATTGTTCCACTTATTTATGCATTCATTGGCTGATTCTTATATGTGCCCTGACTAGGGATCAAACCCACAACCTTGGCATATCGGGATGACACTCTAACCAACTGAGCTACCTGGCCAGGGCTATATTTTCTTAAAGAGAGTTGCTCTTGTTTGCACTATAATTGAAACCAAGCTTTAAGCAATGACATTGATTCTCAGATATACTTATCTATACTTATTCACTTCCCATTTGATGGTACATCAGTGACAATATCCGTAAGTGCTCCACTTTCCCCATCATATATACAGTACATGTAAATCCTCACCCGAGGGTATTTTTGCCATTGATTTTTAGAGAGTGGAAGGGAGGGAGGGGAAGAGAGAGAGAGAGAGAGAGTGAGCACGAGAGAGACAGACAGACAGACATTGATAAGAGAGAGGCACATCTATTGGTTGCCTCCTGCGCCCCCCCACTAGGGTGGAGATCAAACCTGCAACCAGATGCGTGCCCTTGACCAGGAATCGAACCTGCGATCCTTTGGTGCACGGACTGCATGGACTGACACTCTAACTATGGAACAACACTGGCCAGGGTTCCCCATTATATTTTTATTTCATTTGTGGAAGTGCTTCAGTTTTTAATTAGATCTTACCTGTTTGAATATTGCTTTACAACTTTGAGAATTCCAAACTTTGCTCATGTGTTTTTCAGGATCAGAATAAAAACCATACTATTTTATTTTGATCTCTAAAAGCTTATTTTGAATATGACAGCATGTTGTATTCCTCAGTCTTGCCCAAATTTAAGTCTGTGGTAAAAATTATTCTTGGAAATTGGTTATAAGCAATGTGTTGAAATAAATGTATTCTATATAATGATCTAATTTGATGTTTCTGATTATTACCAGGTTATGATTAAAGAGAGATGTTTGAGAGTTTAATATTAGTTTAAAAATGCTTGTAGAGTACAATTTTAATAATGTGATTATCTCATTTTTTTCTCCTTCTAATCAGTGATTCTAAAATCTTACAAACCAATCATTGAACACTTTAGAAATTGTTTTGTACTTTTCCTGGTAGTAGTCGTGATTGATGGGTATTCATTTTTGACATTTTTGAATGCCTGGTACAATGCTTGCACTCCTTTTGTTCAAAGGAAAAGTTTGAGGTATCACGTCTAGATTTACACACAAGACTTATTTTCTACAGTAAATTAAGATGTTGATCTCAAGAGAGGAGAAATTCTTAGAAAATTTCTCTCCTCCTAACAAATGATAAAACAGCCCCCCTTTGCATGTAAATAATATCTCAACTATATATAGAATAAATGTTGATCCATATTTTCACTTCCATAAAAATGAAATATTTTTTAGGAATTGAGTTTAAAAATATATATAATTTCTGCCTGCTTTTGAAAAGAAGAATTTCTTGCTTTCATTCAGTGAAGAATTTCTTGCTTTCATTCAGTGATTGTTTCCCACTTTTAGGCCTCAGATTCCTTTCATAATCCATTGAAAACTATAAATCCTTTGTTATGAAAAATACATAAAATACAGAATTTTGCATATATTAATATTCTTTTAATCTAGACTTTACATTATACTACTAGCTTAAAAACATGTTTTGAGTGTTCATAATCCTGTTTTTAGAGGATACTCAGAAGGTAAAAGTTAGAGAAAATAAGAGAAAAGGATACCTGTACTACATCATATATGTGTGCTGAACCCCACCACCAGCCTCCTTCCCTCTCATTCCTGTGTCAACCTAAAAGCTTCCTAAATTTGATTTTTGCTTGGGAACAGGTTTAAGTGACACTTCTCCAGATGAAGGGTTAATAGAGGACTTGACTGTGGAAGACAAAGCTGTGGAGCAACTGGCAGAAGGATTGCTTTCTCACTACCTGCCAGATCTGCAGAGATCAAAACAAGCCCTCCAGGAACTCACGTGAGCTAACAAAAACCAGAGGTGCACTCATTTCCCTCTGGTAGAGTCATTTACTGTATAAGTATATACTGTATTAAGGTATATTATTTTGTAACATGTTATTCAATTGGGCATTTCTATATCTTAGTGATAGCAGATGTGAGTAGAGGAGTTCATAGTTATCCTATAAAATAAAGAGGTAATATGCAAATTGACCATCACTCCAATACACATGATGGCTGCCACAAGATGGCCGGCAGGGAGGGCAGTTGTGGGAGGGCAGTTGTGGGTGATTAGGCCAGCAGGGGAGGGCAGTTAGGGGTAATCTGGCCTGCAGGGGAGCAGTTAGTTGTTGATCAGGCTGGCAGGGGAGCAGTTAGGGGGTGATCAGGCTGGCAGGCAGAAGTGGTTAGGGGCAATCAGGCAGGCAGGCAGGCGAGCAGTTGGGAGCCAACAGTCCTGGAATGTGAGAGGGATGTCCAACTGCCCGGTGGGATCGGGCCTAAATGGGCAGTTGGACATCCCTCGAGGGGTCCCAGATTGGAGAGGGTGCTGGCTGGGCTGAGGGACACCCCTTCTCCCCCACCCCCACCCCCTCTGTTCACGAATTTCGTGCACTGGGCCTCTAGTCTAAATATAAAAAGTGAAAAGAATACTTCTAGGGTGTTTGGCTTCTAAGAAGTACCCCTAAATCTTATCTAGACTTTGATTAGCTTTTGGTGTTATACTATTATTTTATGAAAGTCTTGCCTATTGGGAATGTTGCAGGATGGCCATACAGTATACCTGTTTCTGAGTAGAATTGCAAAATTGCTTCCATAAGAGTCACATTTGTATTCAATTTCTGGCTCACGAGTCGCCAGAATCCTTAGGTATCTTTTTAAAAGAATATATATTTAATTGATTTCAGAGAGGAAGGGAGAGGGAGAGAGAGAGATAGCAACATCAATGATGAGAGAGAATCATTGATTGTCTGCCTCCTGCACACCCCCTACTTGGGAATGGATCCCTCAACCCTGTCATGTGCCCTTGACCAGAATCAAATCCGGGACCCTTCATTCTGCAGGCTGATGCTCTGTCCACTGAGCCAAAGCAGCTAGGGCCTTAAGTATCTTTTCTTAAATTTTTAATTTTTTAATATTCTTTTTATTTATTTAAAAAATATTTATTGTTGAGAGTATTACAGATGTCCCCATTGTTCCCCTTCACTAGTTTCTCACCACAGTGTGATGTTAGTTATAGGTTTTTTAGACGTTCTTTAACAAGTTGAGGGAGTTTCTCTCCCTAGTTTGTTGAGAGTGTTTTTAATCATGAATGGTATTGGACTTAAATACTGTTTCTGCATCAACTGATAGGACCATAAGATTTTTTTCTTTAGCTTTCTTTTTTTCAAATATTGAACCAATTTGATCGGTTGCTTCCCATACACACCCTGACCAGGGATCAAACCCACAACCTGGTTATGTTCCCTGACCTGGAATTGAAGTAAAACTGGACAACTAATGAGTCTGGGCTGCCTGTCACTACTTTAGCCAATTCAGCAGAGACAGGGTTGAATCATATAAGAGTGTTTATTCTAATACTGCTGGCAGTATGGGAGAGCAGCAGGTCAAATCCCCCATAAGCCAGCTGCTTACATTGGGTGGGACAAACATTACATGGGGAATAGGGATTACAGGCATGGGGAAGTAGGCAATGCGGGCTGGGGTGGGATTCCATTTGGCTAACAAGATTGTTAATCTTTCCATATTAAGTATTTCTTGAACGAGAATGGACATTCCAAGGTTGACTCTCAGGTCCCAGGCATGTACAACTCCCAGCTAGGTTCTTTAATAAGAACAATGCAATCATGGTTAAACAGAGCATGTTTAGTATTTCTTATAACTATAGCTAGTCCCCAATATTCTATTTTTGCCCCTAACAGAACCAGCAACCCTTTGGTACATGGGACGGTTGCTCAACCAACTGAGCCATACTGGCCAGGACTGGTGTATAATTCTTTTTATACATTGTCAAATTTGATTGCCAATATCTTATTGAGAATTTTTGCATCTATGCTGATGAAATACATTGGTCTGTAGATTTTCTTTTCCTTTATCTGGGTTTTGATTTTAGGGTAATGTTGGCCTCATAGGAAATGCTCTTTCTACTTCTGTGTTCTGGAAGAGGCTGTAGAAAATGGGCATAATTTCTTCCTTAAATGTTTGTTAGAAGTCACGAGTGAAACTGGTCCTGGTGCTTTCATTCTGGGAGATTATTGCTTATTAATTCAATCTTTCTAGTAAATATATTGTTGGCAGTTAGACAGACATGAGCAGAGTAGGAACAATAGGCCAGGTATAGGTCACCAGAGCGGAAAGCCCTGGGTGCCTAGCAATGGACAAAATTGGAAAAACAAGTATTGTGGAGTGGGACTTTGCCCTCAGGGTGACTTTTCCTCCCCTAGCATATAGTTGGTCATGCAGTTTAGATCTCCTGACCTTTCATATTATAGGTTATCTGGTCCAGATCCTCCCCTGACCTTTCATCCCCTGGCATGTCCCTAGTCATGTGGTAGATCTCCTTAGAGGAGGAACAAGAGGGCAGGAAAATAGCCTTATATGACTCCCATACAAGCCCTTGCATGACCATACCTTGAGCCTTATGCCCTCAGGACAATGAGGTTCTGACCTGCATCAGGAACAAAGCCTTCATTAGGAACAAAGCCTCAGGTACTGAGACAGAGTTTTGGTCAAACTAGAGATAACATCTAGACCTCAGCTCCAGGCCTAGAAAAGCAGCAAAACTAGACAAAGCATAGCCATGGCTGACATCAGGACCAGGTGCAATGACTGATGACCCCTACCCTGGTGCTGACCAGCCAGTAGAGACCACGACCCTAAAGGACATACCTAATAAACTGATGAATATTTATTGAGATCCTCCCCTGAGACCTCTACCAAGATTCCCGACTTTAGAAAACAGATAAAAACCTGTTAAGACAAATAATCCAAAGCTGGCTGTCTCTATTGATTGCACACCTTTCCTTCCCCTTTTCTTCCCCTCAAGACATGTACCTTTGCTTTCTTTCTCCTTAGCTCCAAGGGCCTTTTTTTGCTTCTGTAACTTGTTTCCAGAGTCCATGCAGCCCACCTGGCTCCCTCTTCCACAGCTCACTTCTATCTCTGTGATTTTCTAAACTTTTGCATGTATTTGAGTTCTTGGCTCTGATTTCTTTCTTAGCCAAACTCAAGGACCAACATCTAACATCTGGTGCTGTTTGCTGTTAAATATAGGCCTAGTTAGATTATCTATTTCTTCTTATGTGAGTTTTGCTAGATTTTATCTTTCATGAAAGTAGTCATTTTCATCTAAGTTATCAAATTTGCAGACATAGAGTTGTTGAAGATACTCCTTTATCATCCTTTTCATGTCATGGGATCAGTGGTGATGACTACCCTTTCTAATAAATTACGTTAGTAATTCATATTGTTGCAGAAGACCAAGAAGACCAAGGACGCTTCTGAGGAAGTTGGAGGGACACTGTTTAATAACGCCAGAGGACTCAGGGAACAGCCTTCCAAATCTGAGTGAAGGAACATGCATGGGGCCCTCCCTTATATCTCCCTCCCTGTGATCTTTGTCCCACAAGCATGGATTATGCTTCCGGTCCTTTTCTCGGGTCTTGCAAGAAGGCCCCCAGGTGTTGGGGGTCTCCAGGCCATATCTGGTGGTCTGGCCTGGCATCAGAGTCAACAGCCCTCCCTCTGGCCAGAGCACTGTCCACATTCCAATGGCCTCTGTAACCGGTTCTGCAAGACCAGTATCTGGGAAAGAGGCAGTGACTTAATCATAGGTCATCAGGAATGTACACTGAGCTTACTGGCCTGGACTCACATCACTAGCCCCAAATATCAGGGTTACATTGGAATTAGCCCTTTTTGCCTCCTCAATATCTTCTCTCTTTTTTTCTTTGTTAGTCTGGTGACAGGTTTATCAATTTTATTGATCTTTTGAAGCACCAACTTTTGGTTTTGTTGATTTTTCTATATTATTTTCTAGTTATAGAAGCCTGTATTTGCTTTCCTGTTTATCTCAGATTATTGACTTACTGGGTTCTCCTATCATCCATTCTGTGTTTCACCTGCTATGGTTTCCAGTCAGAGCTGATGGGACAAACCTAGGACCTCTGGGGTGTGCCAGGCTCAGTGCTGGATGGTGGAGATGGTGGAGACCTGCCCTCAGTCTCTTCATTGTTATTTCTTTTTCTCATCATTGCTCTCTATTTAGCATAGTTTTGCAAGTAAATTCTGTCTTTTTTTTTTTTGTCAATGGTATTCTTTAAAATATTTAATTAGGTGACCCCTCAGTGCCACTTATTCCTGTGATCCTAGTATTGATTGATCTAGAGAGGTACTGGTATCATTAGGAAAGTTGGTTTCTCTTTCTCAGTAAAAGGTTTTGAATCAGATTTTTTATGAGTAACCTTCAAAATTATGTGGTCTGACCTTCTCACTTTGTAAATGAAGAAATTTAGACCCAGAAAAATAAACTAAGAACACACAACTGATTATTGGTAGGGGAATCTTGTGATTCTTAGTCTTTTTTCATCTTGCTTCCTATTTATCCCTTTAGACTTATTATCCCTTGATAACCCTGCATTTTCCCCCAACTCTAAAAAGTCACTTCTCCTTATTTTGTTTCTGATTTTCTTCCAGTTTTAATATAAATAAAATATCAAGTTTCTTTGGCAAGATAGCATAAAAAAACTTTTTTTGGATAATACAGAAAATTGCCCAAAATAACAAGTAATAATTTTAAATGACTTGGTCATTTTAGTTACTAGAATCTGAAATTGAGGCAAGAATAAAAGATAACATTTGGTTATCAGAATGTGGCTTTGGAATATTATTTTGAAAAAGATTATGCTGAACCTAGTAAGCCTTGGAGAATCAATAAATTTCCAACTTAATTTCTACCTTCAACATTAAACAAGATGAATGTGATTCCTTTTAATGAATCAACACTTACAGTTTGTAATGTTTATTTTGGCTGTGTGCTTTTGTTTCAGACAGAACCAAGTTGTATTATTAGACACACTGGAACAAGAGATTTCAAAATTTAAAGAATGTCATTCTATGTTGGATATTAATGCTTTGGTAAGTATGACTTAATTGACATAGCTTAATGACATCTTTCTTGTTTTAGAAATAGGTTTGTCCTCCCAACTTTGTACATATGTATGTTTGGGATCTTTTCATCTACTTCTTTAAAGGGTAGAATTTGTCTTTTAATGGGAAACTTTGATTTACTTTACAGGAACTTCCGTTGTCTTAAATAGTTATCTTTCAAATGTTGAACTTGTGATAGGAAATAGAACTTACTTATGGAAGTCTGGAATAGATCTTTATTTTTATAAAAGAGAACTAAAAATAAGAAACTTTTGGGATACTATTTTTCCCCTTAGGGAAAGTGCATCTCTTTTTATCAATTACATGGTTTTTAAAATTCATATTTAATTGTATGGCATTTTCATAATGTTATGACAAATTAACGCTAAAACGGACCCTTTGAAGTTCCTTTATGGACCCTTTAAAGCTTTCAATATAAATGATAATAATTGAATTTCATCAGAAGCTCTATAGCAGGGGTCCTCAAACTTTTTAAACAGGGGGCCAGTTCACTGTCCCTCAGACCGTTGGAGGGCCAGACTATAGTTTAAAAAAAACTATGAACAAATTCCTATGCACACTGCACATATCTTAGTTTGAAGTAAAAAAACAAAACAGCAAAAACACCCGCATGTGGCCCGTGGGCCATAGTTTGAGGATGCCTGCTCTATAGCTTTTAGATGAGAGGAACCGATACTCTTTACTAGTATTTTAAGAAACAAGAATTAACAAAAATAAGGAACTTAGGACTACCTTCCTCTTTAGCGTAAACATTACAAATACCTTGTTTTGCATGATTTTTATGAACTTTCACGAATACCTCAGTAAATGGATTTTTCACTGGACAAATATGGCTTATTAATGTTTTCCTTTTATAACAATCAGAAAGGAAGTCCATCTCCTCTAGCATTAGGCAGAGGCCTGTGGTAGTAAATACAAAGTTTTCTGCCTGTAGTTCCTGACATCTCATGAAGGAGGCAGGCAAGGCTTACAAAAACTTGAATGAATGAATGAATGAATGAATGAATGAATGAATGATAAATGAACCAAGCAGATGTAATACTGTTGCTTCTGTCTGAAGGGGCAGAAACTAAGTCTTCCTCTTTTGTCTTCTCTCAGCACCATAGTGGTTCTGATTATCATTTAGGAACTGAAAACTGGAAGGTCGAGAGAGAGAGAGAGAGAGAGAGAGAGAGAGAGAGAGGAGAGAGAGGAGAGAGAGGAGAGAGAGGAGAGAGAGGAGAGAGAGGAGAGAGAGGAGAGAGAGGAGAGAGAGGAGAGAGAGGAGAGAGAGAGGAAGAGAGAGAAAGGGTCTGTAAGCTCTAGAGCTCATCAGACTGACTTTACGTATAGCTGCATGAAGGGTGAATATTTCTACCGACATGTCTCTCAATTTTGTTACCTGGTCTTCTCTCTTACCTTGCCTGAGAGCGAGGTGCTTTTTTGCTTTTCTGCCATCTCTGGGTGAGATGGAAAAATCTACACCTGTTACTCCGTGGGAGGAAAAGTGTCCTTACAGAGGTGGTTCTGCTTGGTCTGACTTCAGAAGCCCACAGGGCTCTCTAGACACAGTTTGCCTTTTCCTGATGGGCAGACACTTAAACTGTCCTTTATCCTGGCTTGGTCTCTCTCTTGTAAAGGCAGTAGAGAGTTTTACTTTTTTCAGCTGAAGCTGATAGCATTATTGGGTAGTCTTACCAAATTTTAGGATTATATTGCATGTTTTTAAAGCAAAAATGTATCTGTATAAAAAATAAATGCTTATTTTATGGTTAGTAACTTTTTATCAATCTGAACTGAATCAAGTGTTTTCAAAATTCTACTAATGGTTTAAATAAAATTTAAATTTGGACTTAACTTGTGAAAATAATTAAGGATTTAAAAAATTTGACCAATTTAGGAAGAATGAAGTGTAATGCAGGCATTGATTTATTTATTCATTTTGATATTTCAGTCTACTTTAATTTGACTTTTCATTTATTTTTTCATGTTAAGTTCACTGAAGCCAAACACTATCATGCCAAGTTGGTGAATATAAGGAAAGAAATGCTGATGCTTCACGAAAAGACATCAAAGTTAAAAGTGAGTTGGCAGGTTCTTTTATATTCTTTATAAAAGTAGAGGTGTAATTGTCTGTTCTTCAGTATTCATTTCTGACTTCTTATATATCCATATACAATAATATACTCAATTCATGGTACATTGATTTCTTTTTTTATTTTAAAACATCCTGTTGAACCCCACTCTGGGCTTCTTTGCTGATATGATAGCTGGGCTTGTAGGCTCCTATTCTCTGAATATGCCACTACAATCCTCATTTAATGGAGTAACAGTTCTTTTTTCTTTTTGTCCCAAGGAGACCTTAAATTACCCAGAATGAATTTATAAGTTAAATATGAAATGTATTAATATGTATTGATTACTCAAACAAAAGCACTTTTACTTTTAAATTAGGCCATAATCTGTAAACCTTGATTGTTCTCTTGTTTTTTGAATTTTTGATATAGAAAAGAGCACTTAAGCTGCAGCAGAAGAGGCAGAAAGAAGAGTTGGAAAGGGAGCAGCAACGAGAGAAGGAATTTGAAAGAGAAAAGCAGTTAACTGCCAAACCAGCGAAAAGGACATGAAAAGTTGAATGTGTTTGTGTGTTCTTCCCTCCCTTGTCCCACGTGCTTTGCATTTAAGAAGACTTAAGTGCAGACCGAAGTTAAGGTAGTGCCTTATACCATTGTGTCCTGTTTCGAAATCCTTTCCCCAAGAGTGCTGTCTCTATATGTTCATTTTAGCCATTTAAGAAGCTTCTTCTCTTCTCTCCCCCGACCCCAAGTAAAAGACAAAATGTCACTTGATTGGATATTTATGGGTAATTTTTCAATTTCTGTTTTACTTAATTTTAAAATTCATTATTTTCGCCTTGAATCACTTATGAACTGGAAAATGGTTTGTTTTCTTAATAGACTAGACTTTAAGTGGTTAAAAATTAGTATGAGTGTTTTAGCTTCTGAATAACTGTGGAATTAAGTTTCAGTTTCTTATTTTAAGAAATGACTTGCCTGTTTTGGAATACAGTGCTGGTTTTTGGCAATTGCCTTTTCATTGCTTGGTTACGAAGAAATGCCAGCTGTTTAATCCCATATGCTACTGGAAAAGAGGTGATGGTATAAATCTTTGTGAACACACAGTAAATAATAGCATCTTAGGCATAGGTGAGGTGAGCATGATGCCAGATAGATTCCACTAACCATACGCTCTATCTGCTTCCTAGCATTGTTGCCACTTAGTTCTTAGGTAGCTTCTGGTTCAGAGTAGATTGTATCTGTCCCTAAAGTTTGGCAGGGGTGGTGGTAGAGCTGTCACACACTCAAATGTGCTTAAATATTTATAATACTTAGTAAGAGTTGTCACACACTGAGATACGGTTGTCAAGCTGATACGATAGTGAGCTCAACTTTCCAAATGGAAGGTCTCATTGCTAGTTCTATCTTCTGATTTGCTATGTGGCTTTACATGTGGTTACTTTAAAAAAAAATGCTGAGAGTAGATTGATAGATACCAACTACCGATTTTGTAGATGACAAGAATTGTGGAAAATTGGTAAATAGCTTCTTCACAAAAGAGGCAGCATGATACCGTTAGCGTTTTCTAGATATCCTCCCCGCAATTAGAAGTAGAAACTTATGTGAGGGAAATGTGAAGTTTTATTGTTTTTAAATTTGAGAGTTTATTATTTACTGTTTTTAGTATTCTTTAATGTCTGGCTGGTCTCCAGTCTGTTACACAGAGACTGTACAGAATCTGTAAAGGTGTGTGATTAGAATGTATATTTTTTTATAGTCTACATTATGTTTTTGGTAAGCTGGAGTCAGCGTCTGATCACGTATCAGAATACTTAGTAATGGAGAAGCATTAGATTTAAGTTGCGTGCGACGAACTGGCCTTGTTAAAGAAAGGTTTAAAATAGCTTGAAAGCCTTTTCCTTCTTTAATGAATGAATTATGATCTCACAGTTCACTTGACTTTGACCTTATGTTTAAGAACACATTTTATTTTAAAAGACTACATGTAGCCCTCAGATACTGGCTAAAACTGCCCAGGGCAGGATTCAATAGTGCTTGCAGTACAGTGTCACCTGCATGCTGAATGGACTCATTTATAATCTGACAAAGGCTGGGCATTGTTCCTCAGTGGTTTGTGGACCAGCTGCGATGATTATTTAAATGCTGGTCCCTGCACACCACTCTCAGTCTGCTGAGGCAAATCTGTTTGTGTTGCTTTTTAAAAAGAGTTTCCTCAAGTGATTCATGTATCTTAAAAGTTGAAAACCACTGGTCTAGTGGTTTAGGTCAGAGGTTCCCACACTAGGCTACATATTATTATCACCTGGGAACTGAAAAATACAAAACAAAAAACAACACACTCAAAATTTAGGAAGATTCTTACTCTTTAGTCCTAAGGTGGGGCCCATACAAATTTTAAAGAGCTCTCCATACTGGTATAGACTTTTTAGTGATTTATATTTATAAAGAGTGAAATGGTTTAAAAAGCCACCCAGTAACTTTTGGGATTAATCTTATAAAATAAATTCTGAACTGCTGCTTTTGATATAAAGTCAGGTTTAAGACTGAAATTGATAGCAGGCAGGAAATAAAGAACTCTGGTTAATCAGTTGAACTTTTGTGACCTGTATTAAAATAAATCATGCTTATTGAATGAATGGCAGGGCACATATGCTTTTAGAATTGTATTATTTAACTTGGAAGATTTTAAAAAATGCTATTTTTAGCCCTGGCACGTCCCATGCACAGAGAGGTCACTGGTTCCCATTGCAGTCAGGGCACATACCTGGGTTTTGGGCTTGGTCCACAGTAGGGAGCATGCAGGAGGCAGCTGATCGATGTTTCTCTCTCTCCCTCTCCCTTCCTCTCAAAAAAAAAAAAAATCAATAAAAGCTTATATATTTTTAAAAATGCCTGGGGCGTGGGATAGAGGTGGGCTAAAAGGGGTCGATGGGGAAAAGAGGGAACATATGTAATGCTTTCAACAATAAAGATTTTATTTAAAAAGTAAAATAAAAGGCATCCTATATAATAAAAGCATAATATGAAAATTGACCAAATGCCAGAACAACTGGTTGCTATGACGTGCACTGACCACCAGGAGGCAGATGCTCAATGCAGGAACTGTCCCCTGGTGATCAGTGCGCTCCCACAGGGGGAATGCTCCTCAGCCAGAAGCCTGGCACATGGCTGGCAAGCGCAGTGGTGGTGGCAGGAGCCTCTCCCGCCTCCACTGCAGGCAGGTGGTAAGGAGCGAGGGTCCCGGACTGTGAGAGGGCGCAGGTCGGGCTGAGGGATCCCCCACAGTGCATGAATCTCATGCATCGGGCTTCTAGTCTACTGTATTTAGGTCAATTGTAAATCAGAAGTAATTCCCTTGGTAACTAAATTAATTAAATTTAATTACCTTGGTAATTAAAATTGAAAACCTTAGCTGTATTTCAGCAGCATAGAAACATATCTTACTAACTAATCCTGGACAGAACCCTTATACTGTATTTTTGCACAAAATAATGAATTGGTACTTGGGTTGAAAAATGTTGCCTTTGTTGTGATACTATTTCCCATGCACTGAACTAAAATGATGGGAGTTGATTTTGTGTTTCTGTGTAGGAGGTGTCATGTAGATATGCAGATGTGGAATGTAACATGGATTGTATCCTTTGTGAGTTTTTGGGTTGATACAGTTTATAAATATGACAGTTACAGACTCTCATGATTTGTCTGATTTTGAAATTGTAAAATGAAGACTACTTTTTACACATTTAATTTAAAAAGACCTCTGAATTATCCGAAGTCATTAATAAAGCACTATTTATTGTGTACATAGCACTGTATACTTACCTTTATGGACATTATTTCAACCATTCCACTCGTTTGCTTTCCTCTCCTGTCACCTTTCTCTTAATGTTCTCTGAAATTTGTCAAAAAATGACTAGTTCACTCATGTAGTCTTTTTCAGAAAAGTGATAGAAAGTGTTGTGAAAAGATACTAGTTGAAATAACCCAACTTTATAAAGTTTTAATTTGAGAATAAAAATAATAGCTACTACTTTTAGTAGTTTGGTGGTGCTTCATAAAGACCTATAGCCTATAAATAACAAAACTCCAACTAATAGAATATTACACACACACACACACACACACACACACACACACACACACACACACACACAGAGTAGTGGCTCAGTGCACGAGATTCATGCACAGGATGGGGA
Organism: Cnephaeus nilssonii; assembly: GCF_951640355.1. Lineage (NCBI taxonomy): Eukaryota > Metazoa > Chordata > Mammalia > Chiroptera > Vespertilionidae > Cnephaeus > Cnephaeus nilssonii. The sequence continues at coordinate 47,878,208 of NC_137075.1, forward strand.
GTATCCCTCAGTCTGGCCTGCACCCTCTCCAATCTGGGACCCCTTGGGGGATGTCTGACTGTGGGATCGGGCCTAAACCAGCAAGCAATTGGACATCTCTCTCACAATCCGGGACCGCTGGTTCCTAACTGCTCACCTGCCTGCCTGATTGCCCCTAGCTGCGTCTGCCTGCCAGCCTGATCACCCCCTAACCACTCCCCTGCCTTCCTGATTGACGCCTAACTGCTACCCTGCCGGCCCAATCACCCCCAACTGCCCTCCCCTGCCAGCCCGATTGCTCCCAACTGCCCTCCCCTGCCGGCCCGATCGCTCCCAACTGCCCTCCCCTGCTGGCCCGATCACCCACAACTTCCCTCCCCTGCCATGTCCCACCTCCTCCTCCGGGACCCACCTCCTCCGCCCAAGGCGGCGGAGATGCCGGGACCAGCCTACTCTGCGCCACGCAGAGCCACGGGATCTCCAGGCCTCACTGCATGGAGTGGCTGCCGGGCCCCACCTCCACTGTGCATGTGGCCATCTTGTGGTGGCCATATTGTGATGACATTGCGTGCGAGGGCCACCTAGGCTTTTATTAGTATAGACTATAGGCCCAGTGCACAAATTCATGCATGGGTGGGGTCCGGCCTGCCCGGCCCCAATCGGGGCAGATTGGGGCCAGGCCTGTCAGGAGGAGGAGATGGTGGGAGGTTGGCTGGCCGGCCCGCCCCAATCGGGGCCCGATCAGGGCTGGGATAGCTGGGGGTAGGGGCCATGGGTGATTGACTGGTGGGCCATGGGTGATTGGTGTGGGGGGCCATTTGGGGGTGGGACCAGCCATGGGGAGGGGCTGTGGGAGGTTGGCTGGCCAGCCCCATCCCTGATTGGTGTGGGGGGGCCGATTGGGGGCGGAGCTGGCTGGAGGGAGGGGCTGTGGGTGGTGGGCCAGCCAGCCCCACTCCTGAATGTGGTGGTGGTGGGGGGCAATCAGGGGCCAGCAGCCTGGGGGAGGGGCCATGGGTGGTTGGCCGGCCAGCCCTGACCCTGATCAGAGTGGGGGGAATCGATCAGGGGTGGAGCTGGCTTGGGGGAGGGGCTGTGGGCTGATCAGGGTGGTTGGGGCCCATCGGGGGTGGGGCTTGCTAGGGGGAGGGGCTGCAGGTGGTTGGCCAGCAGGCCCTGCCCCTGATCAGGGTAGGGGAGCTGATCTGGGGCGGGGCTGGCTGGCCAACCTCCTGCAGTCCCTCCCCATGCCCAGCCAGCCCTGCCCCCTATTGGGGTGGGGGGCAATCAGGGGTGGGGCTGGCCAGGGGGAGGGGCTGTGGGCGATAGGGGTGATGGGGGCCCATTGGGGCTGGGGCCAGCTGTGGAGAGGGGCTGCAGGAGGTTGGCTGGCCGGCCCTGCCCCTGATCAGGGTGGGGGGGGCTGATCTGGGGCAGGGCCGGCCGGCCAACCTCCTGCAGCCCCTCTCGCTGCCCGGCTGGCCCCACCCCCTATTGGGGTGGGGGGACAGTCAGGGGCAGGGCCAGCTGGGAGGAGGTGCAGCAGGCTGATTGGGGTGGTGGGGGCCCATCGGGGGTGGGGGCGGCGGGGGGGAGGGGCTGCAGGCCGATCGGGGTGGGGGGGCAATCAGGGGTTGGAGGCTGTGGGTCAGTTGGGGTGGTGAGGGCCCATCGGGGGTAGGGCTGGCCAGGGGAAGGGACTGTGCGAGGTTGGACACTGGCCTGCTCCCCCAATCGGGCCGGTTGGCTGGCCGCAGTGGGCATCATATAGACTAGTCATTCCGGCGTTCTGGTTGCTGGCTTTTTATATATCTAGATATATATATATATGTATTTTTTTAACTTGGGAGGCCTTGGACCCCTGGGAGGGACTTTTTGGACCCCTGGGAGGGACTTCTGTGGATGACCTTTGGAGGAGACATGAACTCTAAAATTTATCATAGGATTTTGTATATATGTTTCCCAAGTTTGGAGCTATAGTTTTCATTAGATTCATATATATCCTATCTAATAAAAGGATAATATGCAAATTGACTGTCACTCCAACACACAGATGGCCGCCACCATGTGGTCAAAGATGGCTGCCCCCATGTGGACACAAGATGGCCACCACAAGATGGCTGGAAGGAAAGGGCAGTTGTGGGTGATCAGGTCAGCAGGGGAGGGCAGTTGGGAGGGACCCAGGCCTGCAGGGGAAGGCAGTTGGGGTATACCAGGCCTGCACGGGAGGGAAGTTGGGGGGGATCGGGCCTACAGGGGAGGGCAGTTGGGGGTGACCAGGCCAGCAGGGGAGGGAAGTTGGCGGGGATCAGGCCAGCAGGGGAGGGCAGTTGGGGGTGACCAGGCCTGCAGGGGAGGGCAGTTAGGGGCAATCAGGCCGGCAGGGGAGCAGTTAGGCGTCGATCAGGCTGTCAGGGGAATGGTTAGGGGGTGATCAGGCAGGCAGGCAGGTGAGCGTTTGGGAGCCAGCCATCCTGGATTGTGAGAGGGATGTCCGACTGCCCGTTTCCAGGGTCGGGCCTAAACAGGCAGTAGGACATCTCTCGAGGGGTCCCAGATTGGAGAGGGTGCAGGCTGGGCTGAGGAACACATTACCTCCCCTCCTCCCCCACCCCCCGTGCCTCTAGTGTGTGTGTGTGTGTGTGTGTGTGTGTGTGTGTGTGTGTGTATTCTCAAAAAATGTATACACACATTTTGAATACTTATAAAGGCAGTGTTTATTAAAATACATTTCATTTTCAAAATTGAGCTATCAGTTGTTAAACTGTATATACATTTTTTTGGACACCCTGTATATGATTTCCTCTGAAACAAGGATTCAGTGATTAAATCTTCAAACCTCACTGTGCATGTATTTTAAAAAGTTATTTGCCCAGCCAAACTAGTTCAGTGGTTGGTCATCGACCTATGAACCAGGGGGTCACGGTTCGATTCCTGGTCAGGGCACATGCTCGGGTTGTGGGCTCAATCCCCAGAGTGGGGCGGGCAGGATGCAGCCAATCAATGATTCTATATCATCATTAATGTTTCTACCTCTCCCTCTCCCTTCCTCTCTGAAATCAATGAAAATATATTTTTTAAAAAGTTACTTAGTTTCTAGGTTTCCCATTTGGATAAGATAGTTTCTATATTGTATATTTGTTCAGATATTTTTATACTAATTATTCAGTTATTTAAGATTTGTTCTGTTGCTAGCTTATTCATACTGTTTTAGTTTTTTGCATGTATAAGGCCATTAGGGTGAGACTAGGTCTATTTTCAAACCTAGAGAGTGAAGGAAGTAGTCAAAGGAGACAGTTATGACTGACTAGTTTAAAAAATATGAAAAGCAGCCTAGCCAGTTTGGCTCAGTGGATAGAGGGTTGGCCTGTGGACCGAAGGGTCCTGGGTTTGATTCCGGTCAAGGGCACATACCTCAGTTGCAGGCTCCTCCCTGGCCAGGACCCTGGTTGAGGCGCGTGCAGGAGGCAACCAATCGATGTGTTTCTCTCATGTCGATATTTCTATCTTTCCCTCTCTCTTCCACTCTCTCTAAAAATTGATGGGAAAATATCCTCAGTTGAGGATTTAAAAAAACGCCAAAAACATGAAAAGCAAAATTTCCAAAGAAACACAATGTGAAGGCAGGGCCATCAGAGAAGAGAGAAGATAGGTAAAATTTGTGGTGGAATGGGGGTGGTAACCGAGAAAGAGAAAAGGAGAGGCCCAGACAGGTAGAAGGGAAAGTAATGTATCTATTGTGTACCCTGAATAAAGGAGATTGAAAGGCCTGTAAAAAACAGTAAGTTAATGAAATTCATCTATTTTTAGGGTAAGGCTGCCCCCTACTGACACTTTATTTCTGGTTTAGAACATAAATACATTTCGAATGCACTTCAGGGGGCCTGCAGTGCTCAAATCTGGATACGAATGGGGCTGAAAATCACAGCATGTGTGGGTGCTGCTCACTCCTGGGTAGGCTTGACTTTCTTTAGGACTTTGGAAATCTTTTTGGTCAAAAGTGTAATGAACACTTTGTGTAGGGAATACTAAGCAACAAGAACATGTATATAGACTTGAGGGTTCCTGGACTCTGCTTTGATCATAAAATTTAAAATGTTATAGTATATTCGGCGTTAGGAATACTGTGGTTAGGATTGTGGACTCTGAAGTCAGACTGCTGGTTTATATTCCTGTTTGATTTGGGGCCTTGGACTTGGTTAAACCCTGTGTACTTTAGTTTCCCAAACTGTAAAGTTGGGGATAAGTGTTTCTGGCTTCATAGAGTTTTGAGGTGTTTTGGTATCCATATAAAAGCCCTTAACAAAATAGTAAAAGCTTTAAAAATGTTGGATGTTATATCACAGTATCTTGAAGTCACATCCACATTGGGAGGGGGGTACTTATTTTGCCCCTTTGTGCACGTGTATTTTTTCTCCCAGGGCTCCCACTGCTCGGGACCCGTCATCCTGTAATGTCTGCCTGTTGGACACCTAATCACTTTTTGCAACCCAATTGTCACTTCTTTATGGTTTTCCAAACCACCTCCCAAAGTTCTTTTTTCTTGTGTTCTCATGGTACTTAATATTACATTTGCCTTAGCATTTAAGATCAAGGATATTTATTAATCATCTTACTATTCCATAATGCAGTAGTGCCTGGCCTGTTGTTGGTGTATTAATCAAGGTTCTCCAGAGAAACAGAACAGTGTGAGTGTGTGTGTGTGTGTGTGTGTGTGTGTGTGTGTGTGAGAGAGAGAGAGAGAGAGAGAGAGAGAGAGAGAGAGAGAGAAGCAATTGGCTCACATGATTGTGGGGGCTGACAATTCCAAAATCTTCAGGACAGGCTGGATCCCCAGGGAAGAGTTCAAAGGCAGTCTGGGGGCAGAATTCCCTCTTCCTCAGGGGACTTCCATCTATTTCTTTTAAGGCTTTCATTTAATTGGTTGAGGTCTATCCACACTATGGAGGGTAATCTTGACTGAAAGTCTACTGATTTAAATGTTAGTCTCATCTAAAAAGAAATGTCTAGAGTGGTATTTGACCAAATATGTAGGTACCATGGTCTAGCCAGGTTGTCACATAAAATTAACCATCACAGTTGAGATCAAATTGAATCTAGTAGGAGAGAGATATACGGATATTAAAAATAGTTAAAATAAAAAAAACTAGATTACATAAATGCTAAATAAGGAATATTACAATAGAAAGATTCAATTCCTGCAATTCAAATATGGCTTGGGAGCTTGTAATTCTTGGATAATCCAAGCCACTGCTTCCTTGCCTAATTACATATTCAGATAGGCTAAAAAAATAATGACAGCCAGTCCCAAGATCTTGGGAATGAAGTGAACTTAGAGATAATGAGTATACTGGACTTTAAAAAAATAGATGACACCCCTACTGTTAAGATTTACACCTTCTCTATCAGCTAGGGGCTGTTCAGGCCTCTTAAAAATGCTGTAGCTTCAAGGAAGAGTTGGCAGTTTTAGAGCAGGTGCAAAAGATGAGCACACAACCCTAGAAAACGTAGGTGGGACAATGCTGCCATCTTGTGGTACTCTCTGCTCCCGCAGGTCTACAGATTCTGATACTGATTTAATCAGTTTGATGTAGTTTGGCCTAAGCGTTTTCAACTACTATATATAGGTTTTAGGTAAGTCAGGGTTTTCTGTATGGTCCGAACTTTTGTTTAAACAGTGAGATGTTTGAAAGTGATTTGTGTGGAACGTTTGATAAGGTTTAAAATGACATTTTACGGACGTTTTGAGTCTTTCAGTTTGATGTTGGGCTTGATGTTTTTAATTTTTACTTATTTTTTCTTCTCCAATCATGTAATCTGTCACCATCAGCCATGTCCTAAGAAAAATGTTACAGGCCAAAGATTTTGCTGTGGGCAAAGGCCCTAGGAGTTGTGTGATTTCAGTATTCACCTGACCCTCCACATTCGGTCTTAGCTGATAGGATATGGGTTGGGCACTGGGCCATACGTCTGGTCTAATTGGTAAAACGTCTGGTCTAATTGGTAAAAAATTAGCCAATGTCTGGTCTAATTGGTAAAAAATTAGCCTGGCAGGAAAAACTTTGCCTAGATGAGGACTCTAGGGAATCTCATTGGCTTAGTTACCTACTGTCTTGGGAATATGTATTGGAATACTCAGTCAGCTCGGCCGGCATGGCTCAGTGGTTGAGCATTGACCTATGAACGGAAAGTCACAGTTCGATTCCCTGTCTGGAGACATGGCCAGGTTTCGGGCTTGATCTCCAGTGTGGGGTGTGCAGGAGGCAGGAGATCAATGATTCTCTCACATCATTGATGTTTCTATCTCTCTACCCCTCTCCCTTCCTCTCAGAAATCAATAAAATAAATAAATAAATAAACAAAGGAGACGTGAGAAGACACACAGAAGAACATCAGAGTGTTAGTGGGCAGAAGGGATCCATGCTGAAATGGGACAACTTCTACTTCTTCAGGACCCTCAAGATGCCGGATCCTGAGCAATTTTCCTGTATAAGGCTCTGTGCCACCTGGTGGTGGGCTTTTCTTAGGTTCTTAAGATTTCAGGATTTAAGAGTCCTGTTTTCCACAAATATTTCACACTACCCTTCCACCTCCCTTCCCCCATTTATGAGATAACCTTAACAAATCTCTATTTATTGTAAATATAAGCATCTAACATTATTATTGTTTTTTAGGCTCGTATAGCCTATGTTGTTTTTATTTTTTTAAAATCTTCATCTGAGGATATTTTCCCATTGATTTTTAGAGAGAGTGGAAGAGAGAGGGAAAGACAGAGAGAAATGTCAATGTGAGAGAAACACACTGATTGGTTGCCTCCTGCACATGCCCTGACCAGGGCCCAGGCTGGGAAGGAGCCTGAAATCGAGGTACATGCCCTTGACCCAAATCAAACCCAGGACTCTTTGGTCTGCAGGCTGACACTCTGTCTACTGAGCCAAACCAGCTAGGCTGTTCTGTTTTTCAAAGTTTTTTTAAAATAAGGTATTTAAAACAAATTTAAATATATTTTTATTGATTTCAGAGAGGAAGGGAGAGGGTGAGAGAGATAGAAACATCAATGATGAGAATCACTGATTGGCTGCCTCCTTCACGCCCCCTACTGGGGATCCAGCCCCCAACCAGGGCATGTGCCCTGACTGGGAATCGAACCATGACCTCCTGGTTTATAGGTTGATGCTCAGCCATTGAGCCACACTGGCCGGGCTCAAAGGGTTTTAATATGCATTACCTAAATTAATAATAAGGATGCTACTTAGGAGTTCATTTACATGCCTGCTAATCCAGGAATTCAAAGAAGAAAATAGCAGTGACCAGTACCCAGGTGCAGTCCTCTTGTCAGCCACATATCTGTTCTCATTGGTTGCTGGGTTTTCCCCCTTGTTTTGTCTAATTGCTTAGAGTATTTTCATCTCTGGCTGGATTTCTAACCTCAGATCTACTTCTAGCTCATTCCCAAGCCTAAGATTCAGAACCCCAGCTGTGTTGAGCATCTGTTTCATGCTAGGTGCTGTACACAGGTTATCTTGTAACAGCATCCGTGGGAGGTTATCACCATAACACCATAGTCTCATCACCATTTTACAGGTGAGGACATTTACAGATGAGGACACGTTAAGTCTGAGTAACTTCCCAGATCATACAATTCAAATGGTGGAGCTAGGATTTTACTGTGGAAAAAACCCAAAGTACCACATTCTTAGAGAATTTTCTTAGGCTGGACACAAGAGAAACAGAGATAGAGATAGACCTCAGGAGCTTTACTTCGAATATTTTGATAAAACTGTACCAATGATAGGGAACTATATGGATAGACCACTTCATCTTCTAACCTGATAATATTGGAAGAACCGAAGTGGAAAGAGACGAGTGTCCTGTTAGGAGAGAGCCTAATGGGAAGAATGCCCAGAACTCTTGATTTTCCTGGACTGACAGGGAAGTTCCACGCCGCTCTGGTAGAAGGAAGCAACAGTGAGGCTGGAACTGAGTGAGATCGGCTCGGGATTCTTCCCGTGAGATGATGCTGACACTGGAGTAGACAGGAGAGAGGCCAAGCTGCTGGGAGAAATGGGCAACTCCAGAACGGCCAGGACGTTCCTATTACGGCTGTTTTGAGACATTTCAGCACCACTGTAAGCACCTGAAGAAAGCGATCTTTGATAGTGCCATGCTGGGCCTGCATTTTTAGGTCTTCGGTTTATCACTCAGCTCTGTCTCTCTTACACCTTTATGGCTTTGGGGGAAATGCACAGTAGGATTAAAAGCCAGGAGGGCTTCTGGTCAGTTCTCCCTGGAGGGCTCTAAGCAGTCAGTTTCCCTCCGGGTAGACATGCTGACAGGAGGTGATCCCTAAGGCCCTTCCAGCACCAGCATTCTGAGACACCGTCTGTCCCAGGGGTCTCCAGGAGTGTTGGCTCATGGGCTGCTGTTCTCACTCATCATGGCTCCAGTCCATCTGCTCGATGCAGTGACAGCATCCAGGCAGTGCACTCATCTCAGGTGAGGTGTTTCTGACCTTAACTACCTCACAGCCTGGGCCTCACGAATTTACCCTCTCCGAATGGGGGAGCAGGGAAGAGATTGCTTCTGAAGGAGGGCAGATGCTCCTTTCCTGTGTGGACCGAAAGTGTAATGGCAAGGAGAGAGGAGGTGAGGCCCACATGAGTCACCTTGCCCCTCTGCAGGCCACCCTGAAGCCCACTTACTCTGACTCACCCGCTTCTAGCCAGGAGTGGTGGTGTCCTGAGAGGCACCTCTGCCACCTTACAGGTCAGACCGGTTATTACAGATGCAGACCGGGATTTAAAGCAGGCTGCGTCACACCCAGCCTCATCTTTGTTCTGGGTTCCAATCACAGCCGTGAGAATGCCTCTCACACACCTCTAGCCACAAGACTGGAACCGACGAGGGGCTCAGCTGGGATGCTCTGAGGTCTGTCTGCATTTGCACCGAGACATGCTTTCTACATGCTGCTCCTAGCCAGTGGCTTACTCCTGGGAGACATGGGACTTCTCCGATGGGCCACTTTGGCTCAAGGACTTCCCATTGTCTTCACTGAAGCTCTGCTCTGCAGTTTAGGATGCTTCTCTCCAACCTTCTTTCTCCTCTTCACTCCGATGACAATACAGGAAGGAATAAAGAGGCTGAGGGACGTGGGCATGCTGCAAAGGCTCTATTATGTAAGGCCAAAAGGCCCACCACAGGATATGTGCCAGGAGAGGGCACACAGGACACGCCATTCACCAAGACATCCAAATGAGCTGGTGAGAGGGCACCAAGGTCACTAAGGCCAGGGATGAGGGAAGGAGAGCCGTTTACAAATTGAGCTTGATAGCATTTGTGGGGATGATAGAGGGAGGAGGTGGCTCTTAACTGCCAGAAGTAGGAGGCCATAATTACCCAAAAGGCAAGGTTGGAGGGCAGTCAATGGACTTGACCAATAAGTTGTGGAGATGGTTAATGGTGTCAGTTTTGCATCTAGGGTCAAAATAGGGAGACAGCTGTTGACAGGTGTGCTCCTTAGCATCCAAAACGGATGAGCAAACTTTTTAGGTAAAGGGCTAGATAGAAGTTTTTATTTATTTTAAATGCTTGAACTGACTTTATTATAGCATCATGAAAAACAGAAGACATTATACCTATAGAGGAAGACTGGACAAATCAGAAGGTCCTCTTGGACTTGTTCACTTCCTGGCACTGTCTGCTGACACTCAGAACATGCTTGGATACTTCCTCATGGACCTCCTGATCACTTAACCTTTCCACTTCTACCTGGACATCATCTTTGGTGCCTCGAAGCAAGGTGGTTTCTGTGCTCTCACAAGTCACAAAATCAGCCATTCTTCTGTCTCAGATAGGCCAGAGAATTCTAAAGTCTAGATGTTTTCTGCCTACTTAACCTCATCAGGCTCAATCCTTTGACCAATTGCAAAATGAAAAGTCCAGGGAAAAGCTAAAGAAGAGTTAACTGGCTAGATGGAAACATTTCAGAGGCCTCAATAGCAAATGAAATGGCCTGTTTCTGACCTTTCACAGGGTTTATTTCCCATCCTCTTATTGAGACCTGTAGCATACTAGCCCTCTCTTGCTCGTCCTGTCCATATGGAACTTCTTTCTCTTCAGTATCTAGTTTAACAGTTGCCTGAACATTAGATAACAACAATAACTATCGTACTGTAGTTACTTTAGTAATTACCATTTATTACCTACCATTTACCTGAGTACTTATTCGATGCCAGGAATAGTACCAATCACTTTAGCTGTGTTAACTTATTTAATTTTCATAAGGAACCTGTGAGGTAGGTACTTATAAAAATACCCATTTTACTGATGCAGTTAACTGAGGCCTATGAATACTTTCTCTTTGAGAGTGGTGGTGTACAACAGAAACATAACCTTTGGTCTTCATAGTTCCACACATACTCTGAGTTACTATAGCCCAAAAGATACAGTTTTTATTCTTCCAGCATATTCTTGAGGTAGGAGGACAAATTTTATCTCTTTTATAGATGAGGAAATTTAGGCAAAAAGAATTTCCCCAAACTGTGTTTGAGACTAAGTTTCTGAAAAAGACGATTCCAGATTCAGTATTTTTCTAGATCCTAGATCCTAGGAGACAGCGTCTGGAGAGTCTGCCTGCCACACCCTTGCTTTTCAGCACTCTTTAATACACACACACACACACACACACACACACACACACACACACACACATTTATTTATCAGAGTTCTTTGTTACTCTTGAACTGAGGGTTTTCACTATTATGCTACCTTGCTTATGTATGTAAAAAACAATATATGTAGTAAGTTCTTATATTTATGCAGTCGACAGTAGTCATCTTCCTTTTGTTTTGCCTGCCTAATATTCAACCCTTTTCCCCATTTGGGGGGAATACCTATCACAAGTCCTGGTCAAGTATGCTCTCTCCCTGTTCTGACAGCTATGATGCTGGCCTTTGGCATAGATTTGATCAATGGACACTCCCACCGAGGACCTGAATTCTCAGTTCATTTATATTTGTGTCACTCCTCCTAGAGTCATTTGTGAAGGCAATGGGAGTATTCTGAGGGTGGCCAGGCTTTTCCTGCTAAAAGATGGTGTGTGATTTCTGCTTTTTGATTCTGCAGAGCTGTCCTGATTTCTTTCCACTTTTCCTGCCATCGTTAACTCCATCATTAAGATGGTTATATGAACCCCTGAGATCCTTTAATATCTCTCTTCTATGTAAGTTATCCAGAGCTGGTTTATTGCTTGCAACCAAGAATCCTGATTGAGATAGAGTCTTTATAGTTTGTGAAGTACCTCCATATACATTACTGCTTCTGGTCTTAAAAACCACTTGATCTTCTATGTAACAAATGAGGAAACGCTAGCTACTCTGCCTGACAGCAACTTTTGTTATTTGATATGTAGGATGGCTGTGAGGAAAACGGCACATTTGGGAGGTATGGGGACTGCTTTGAAAAAACCTGGCATAATACACGATCATTGTACTCTCTCTGCCCACCCCCTCTGAGGTTCTGAGACCGCTGCGTGGTCTGGCAGGATGAACACTGTGTGTGCTGCTTGGTCCCTATAGTAGGGACATAGAAGGAACTCATCCCCAGGACCCCACAAGTCTCACAGCAGTTCCTTAGAAGCTGGTGTCACCTTGGCTGGGCTGCTTTCTGAGCTAGGGAGGGATTTGCTGGGGCGGGGGAGAGGAAGGGTGAGCTACTTCTCTAACTACTTACTCACCCAGGGAAGATTTGCTGCAGGGAAGGGATGAGGTTGGGGCTTGCTGATTCGGCAAAACAGAGGGTACTAATGAATGTTGTGTGTCCGCCCTGGCTGGTGTGGCTCAGTTGGTTGGGCATTGTCCTGTGCACTGAAGGGTTGCCTGTCTAGTTCCCCTGCTTGATCCCCAGGAGGCAGCTGATTGATGTTTCTCTCTCACATTGGTGTTTCTCTCTCTCTCTCCCCTTTCCTTCCTCTCTCTCTAAAATCAATAATAAAAAAAAAAGTTTTAAAAGCCCTAGCTAGTTTGGCTCAGTGGATAGAGCGTTGACCTGCAGACTGAAGGGTCCCAGGTTCAATTCGGTAAAGGGCACATGCCCGGGTTGTGGGCTCCATTCCCAGTAGGGGGAGTGCAGGAGGCAGCTAATCAATGATTCTCTCTTATCATTGATGTTTCTAACTCTCTTGCCCTGTCCTTTCCCCTCTGAAATCAATAAAAACATATTTAAAAAAATCTTAAAAAAATGAAGTTGCATGCCTACGAGAACAGCCTCTTTACCATGCTCTTCCTCCTGGCCTGCCCTTTCTCTGTTTCATTCCCTATTCTTGCCCAGTTCCTGTTGCTAGTTCTTCCTGCTCACTAGCTTGCGTGTTTTCCCAAGCCCTGGTGGTTTGCTCTTCATTCTTTAGGATGTTGTTAAAATGGGGTGTGTTGCTCTTAATGCCAGCTCCTCCTATCACTTCCTCTTCCCACTCTTAATGATGCTTTTCCTGGTTTCCCATCCCCCCAAGCACATGTTTTGCAATTTTGCAAGCCCCATATGGATAGCGACCAAGTCTGATTTTGTTAGCAGTATATGACCAGGCAGCAGGCACAGGGCTTGCTTGATACATAGCAGGTGGGATTAGATGAAAGAACACTGCGTGAGTGAGTGAGTAAACTCTCAGCCCCCTTCCTGCCTGCCTGATGTAGCAGTCTCTGGAGGGGAGAAGAAGGAGTCTTCGGTGAGGTTCTAGAATGAATACATGTAGAGCCCCCAGCATGTGAGATCTGCTCAGGATACTTAACTTAATCTGATTCCACACCCACCAGCCTCAAACCATCCGGCAAGTATCATGTCTCCTCTGATCTTCTCCTGCCTGTAGTCTTCCCATGTAAACCAGGGCTTCTTAACTGGGATGGGGAGGGTTGTGTGACTGGGATGTGAAGTGGGGCATTTCTGTTTGTCAAGATGATTGAAACATAAACATGGCGTTTAGAGGGTAGGAGTCAGGCCACATTCTGATTTGTGTGGACAGTGCCATACAACAATCGTCATGAGTCCTGCATGATTCCTGGTGTCCCCACCTTTTGCCACAACATTCAGGTATAAAAATATATATATATATTTTTGTAAAATAAATTGGATTCTAGCTGAGATAATTACAAATATGCATAGGATGAAATTTCCAGGAATTCATCTATTGGTAAAACTGAAAGAAGATTATATTCATTTTGTTCAGAGCTTCTTTTTTTTTCTACCATAATTATATATATATATATATATATATATATATATATATATATATATGATTTAAATACCTTTTAAATTAAACTTATTATGGTGACATCTATACATATAAAAGCCTAAGCTACCGTCACAACTGAAACAAACTAACGGACAACTGAACAGGCTGTGTGGGGTGACCAGGCCGGCAGGGGGTTTTGTGAGGGACGACCAAACGACTGAACAGCAGGCTGTGTTGGGCGACCAGGCCAGCAGAGGGGGCAGTGAGGGGCAACCAGGCCGGCAGAGGGGGGCAGTGAGGGGCAATCAGGCTGGAGGGGGGGCATTTGGGGGCAACCAAGCCGGCAGGGGGGGCAGTAAGGGGCAACCAGTCCAGCGGGAGGGGCAGTTAGGGGTGACCAGGCCGGCGGGGGGGGGGGGGGGGCAGTTGGGGGAAACCAGGCCAACAAGGGGGGCAGTTAGGGGTGATCAGACAGGTAGGTAGGTGAGCAGTTAGGAGCCAGTGGTCCTGGATTGTGAGAGGGATGTCCAACTGCTGGTTTAGGCCCGATCCTCCAATCCGGGATCCCTCGGCCTAAACCAGAAATCAGACATCCCCCTAGGGATCCCTGATTGGAGAGGGTGCAGGCTGGGCTGAGGGGACCACCCCCTCCCCCGTGCATGAATTTTGTGCACTCGGCCTCTAGTCTTACCTTATAATAGAGAAACATGCAAATTGACCGCACCTCCGCTATGCCCACGATTGGGCCGGCAGGAGGCTGGGGGCGGGACTCCGGGTGGCATATCCGCCGTTGAGAAGTTCAAGATGGTGGTGCCAAGTGGCCGGGCCCATGCCGCCGCTCCCGGGGGTGCCTGGGGCGATCGGCACCCCGGGGGTCATGGCCAGGCCCATGCCGCCGTTCCCCGGGGTGCCTGGGGCGATCGGCACCCCGGGGGGGGCGTGGCCGGGCCCATGCCACCGCTCCCGGGGGTGCCTGGGGCGATCGGCCACCTAGGGGGGCGTGTCCGGGCCCCTCCCGCCCCTCCCGCCCCTCCCGGGGGTCCCGGGGTTGATCGTCCACCTGGGAGGGCATGGTCTTGCCCCTCCCGCCCCTCTCGGGGGTCCGGGGGTCGATCGGCCTCCTGTGGGGCGTGGCCCGGCCCCTCCCGCCCCTCCCAGGGGTTCCGGGGGTCGATCGGCCACCTGGGGGGCGTGGCCCGGCCCCTCCCGCTGCTCCCGGGGGTCCCAGGGGCCGAGGCTTTCCGGGCCTTGGGCACCAGCGGGGAGCCTGCACCGATCGCAGGAAACCACTGGGGGTCGGCTCCTGTGATCGGTAGCAGGGACGCTGGGTGCGGCGAGCCCAAGACCAGGAAAGCCTGGGGCGGAGGCTTTCCCGGCCTTGGGCACCAGTGGGCAGCCTGCACGGATCGCAGGAAACCACTGGGGGTCGGCTCCTGCGATCCTTAGCAAGGATGTTGGGTGCCGCCGAGCCCAAGGCCACCACCCGGGGCCAAGCCCCGACCCTGAAAAAGGCAGAAGGCGGTGGCCACAGCCAAGGCCTGGGTCCCTGGTGCCGGCAGAAAACTGGTGCAGGCAGCCAGGTGAATGAAGGTCTATTGCACGAATCTTCGTGCAAACGGGCTACTAGTTGGTTAATAAAATTATATAGGTTTCAAATGTGCAATTCTATGCTATATCATCTACTAGTATATATTGCATTCAGTGTTTACCACCCAAAGTCAAATCTCCTGTCACCATGTATTTGATCCCCTTTATCCTTTTCTATCCCCTACCCCCTTTTCTTCTGATAACCACCATACTGTTGTCGTTGTCTATGAGTTTTCTCTATTTTGTTTGTTCATTTGTTGCTTTCAGTTTTATATCCCACATATGAGTGAAATCATATGATTCTTGACTTTTTCTGTCGGACATATTTTGCTTAGCACAATATTCTCAAGATCCATCCATATTATTGCAAATGGCAGTGTTTCATCTTTTCATGTGGTTGAGTAGTATACAGTATATGTACCGTATCTTCTTTATCCAATCATCTATTGAAGGACACTCCGGTTGTCTCCATGTCTTGGCCATCTATCTTTGTGAATAAATGTTTCCAGGCAGATACCCAGAAGAAGGGTTGCTGGGTCATATGGTAACTCTAGTCTTAATTTTTTTAGGAGCCTCCACACTGTTTTCCATAGTGGCTGTACCAGGCTACATGCCCACCAGCAGTGAAGGAGGCCACCCTTTGCTTTCAGAGTTCTTTACCAGAGTTGTTCCCCACTTCAGAAAATCATGTACTATAAGCAATCCTGCAGGTGGAACTGAGTTGCCAATAAAAGGCTACAGTCTGCACTTGTAGCTATAGTGTTCATAGTGATTTTATCATAGATGCACTTCGTCCCATTGATTGAAGATAGAAAACATTGATTGTAACAAAATTTTTTAAAAATTAATTATTCAAAAGTCACAAAACAAAATGTAACAGAAATAATACTTTCAAGGACTCTTTAGGAGGAAAGTTTTTAACATATCCAAAGTTGCAGTAAAACTTGTGGGGCACCCTGTATGTATTATTAAAAGGGACTGTTATGCCCGGCCAGTTTGGCTCAGTGGTTGTGAGCCTATGAACCAGGAGGCCAGGTTCAGATCTTGGTCAGGGCACTTGACTGGCTTGTGGGCTCCATCCCCAGTAGGGGGCGTGCAGGAGGCAGCCAATCGATGATCCTCTCTCATGATGTCTCTATTCTCTCTATCCCTCTCCCTTCCTCTCTCTATCTAAAAAATAAGTAAAAATATATCTTAGGGGAAAAAAAAAAGGGGGGGGGGGGGCTGTCAGGTCTGATATTGTGAGAACCACTTACACTGCACCCACCTGGAAAGGGCATTTGCAAACCCAGCATGAAAGTTGGAAGCAACACGGTGCGGAGGGCAGTGGCTGAAAGCCAACCGACCCGGGCCTTACCCCTGCGCTTACCACGGCAAATACGCCCTGGCCCATGGGGCTTCGCAGAGCCTCCGCCGTCGTCCCAAGTGTGAAGAGAGTAGGGGAACTGCGGTCTTCCCGAGCCGTCGCGGGAACCAGGTGAGAAGCCAGGACGCCCCTGAGGACCCGACACAAACCCGCAGGGCCTCTCCCCCAGCCCCACCTCCACCTTGGCCCTCCCAGGTGCAGCACCGGGCCACCGGCCGGCGGGCGAGGTGGGGGTGGGGGTTAGCAACAGGTGGCCTCCGTGCCCTCCGCGGGGCGCCGGGCCGCCCTCCAGGGCGTGCCGGGAGTGGAGGCGAGTTTGCCCCGAGGGCGGCCCCGGGCCGCTGGACCCGAGAGTCTGGGCTGTGTCCTCTGTGCGCTCACAAAGCCCCGTGCCGTCTGCACTTGGCCTCGGTGCCCGGGCTGCGGCGCCGGGCGGGGCAGCGGCGGGACCTTTCCTGGGGGGGAGCCTCGTTCTCCCCGCCTTCAGCCTCCGCCCCGGGGTCGGGCGGGGCCCCGGCCAAGGCCACGAGCCGGGCAGGGAGCCGCGGCTATTGCTGCGCCAACACCGTACACTGTGGCCCGAGGCTCCGCTCGCCGCTGGGTAAGAGGCATCGGGCGGCCGATCTCCGGCCCTGGGCCAGGGGCGGGGGCCCCGGCGGGGACAGAAAGCAGCCCTGAGGCTGGTTGCAGGGAAGGGCCAGCTCTGCTCTCGCGCCTGGGGCTGAGCCTCGCACTTTTCCCCACCCCGTACCAGCAGCTCTTTGCCGCCCCGTCGGGAACCCAGGTCCTGGGACCCTAGCTCCTTCTAGGACTGTGGGGCCTTGGGGGCGCGGAGGGGCTGAGCGGCTAGCGGCGGGTAAAAACCGCAGGGTCCCGCCCGGGTGTGTGGGGAGTTCTGGCACCTCCCGCTTGTTGACTGTCTGTCACTCAGCACCGTCCGGGCCCGGTGGGTGCCCGGCCTCCGCGGTCAGAGGCTGACGTCAGCCCGCCTGCCCGCAGCAGGGACACATTTACCCACCGACGCAGTGCGTGGGACAGGTGGGCGCTCCCGGAGCCAGCTGCCCTGCGACTGGCAGAGAGCAGAGCATTTAGGGCGCGTGCGGAACTGAGTAGGCGGAAAGGAGACAGAAAGGAATTGCGGTTTCTTTTCCCTCTTGTTTACGTTTCTCTTTTAATTCTAAAAATCCCAACCTAGCTTCTTGCTCAAAGACACAGTGAGCAGAGCCTCTGGATTGGTATGGGCTGCCCATTGCTATAATGTAGGGTTCTGACCCATTTTTTGTGCCGTGTACCCCTTTGGCAGGTCTGGGGAGACTAAGGACCCCTTCTCAGAACAATACTTTCAACGGTATAAAGTAAAAGGCACAGTATTGTAAAGGAAACCAGTTTCAAAACATTTGTCAAATATTAAAATAATTTATTATGCAGTAATGTATATGCCTTTACAAGTAATTCATTAAATAAGATCTATCAGTGGATCTAATAGCTACCATAATTTTGAAGTAGTAATGAGCATAAACGATATTTCAAGATATAGATAACACCTGTAATAAAAGAAAATAACTATGATTTCTATTGGAGATGGTCATAGGTACAGCTAATAATTGCTGTGGTTTGTTGTCTATAGGGTGTCCCCCAAAATATATATACTAGTATACACTTTGAATAATGATAAAGGCATTTCATTTCCAAAATTGAGCTACCAGACGTTAAAGTGTGTATATGTTTTTGGAGACACTGTATATATTGAAGAAAGTGTTAACTTCCAGTTAGAGATTAGTGAAAAATAAAGATTCCCTGATAGTGGGAAGGGCACTGCCCGGGAGTTAGGTGGCATGGGTTCTGGTCTCGACACTTCCATTGACTAGCAGTCTGACCGTGGCTTTTTGAACTTCTTTGTGCCTTTGCTTCTTCATTGTACAGTGGAGATCTCCATCATGCTTTACCATGCATTTAAGTTGCCCAGCACTGCATCTGTCACAGAGGGGTGAAATAAGTACCATTTATTAGAACTTGTTTGTCTCCTTCACTGGACTGCAAGCATATAGCCATCACCATTACATTTCCAATCCTGGTCCATGGAATGCACTCGATATATATTTTTTGAATGAATAAGTGGATTGGAGAAGGTTGTTTGTGGCTGCATCTGAAAAACAAAATTCATCAAGGAGAGAGATGGTGGTTTGAGGAGTAACTTTAAAATTTGGGCTTTTTTATTTTTATTTTTAACTGGCTGAACAAATATGTAAACAACACATCTGGAGCTGAAGTGCCTAAAACATCAATCAGAGCTCACGGGTCTGTGTACGAGTTTGTGGCTGGTGTCCCACCAGAGAAAATGAAAGTGAGGAGACCTTTCAGAACAGTGACTCCTCCATCTTGCTTGTGTCCAGGCTTGTTAATACCAGATGTTGTAACACAGGAAGTGTCTTATAAGGAATGAAGACAGACCCATGATGAAGCATTTCTGGGCAGAGATGCACATTTCACTTTTCCCTGCCCTGCTACATAATAGATAACCCCTCGTTGACTCTGAAGGCTTGGTAAATAGCAGAGGTGACGGTAAATTGCTAGAAGCAGCCCAGACTAGGCCTGAAGCCAATTAGTTGCTTTTTAATTCCCAGCCTTAAAAGTCTGTGTAATCCAACCAAATGTGGATGGTAATAGGAAGAAGGAAAGTACTAGTAGGTCCAGCCAGCCATCCCTGTGATTTATATTGTGAAAGTGCTACGTTGGGGCAGGAAGATGGGGAGAGAGCTTTGTAAAGAACGGGGCATTTAGAACACACTGGGGCTAACTATGCCTATAACTTTTGGAGGGCAAGTACTGGACTAAATTGTGTCCCATCAAAATCCAGTACCTCCGAATGTGGCTATTTGGAGATAGGGCCTAAAATGGTAATTAATGTTAAATGAGATTATAAGGGTGGGGCCCTAATCCAATATGACTGGTGTCTTTCTAAGAAGAAGAAGAGAGACTAGGGACAGGCCTATTTATAAGCCCTTGTCATTCTTTGCTGCAATGCTTCACAGCTCTAGCAATCTGTTAGTAGAACAAGTATTCCCATTTGAGTACCTGCTTGCGAACCTCTTTCCCTTTTCCGGTCATTTAGAGATCACAGAATTTTAGAAAAGGAAGGGACCTTTGAAGCCACCCAGTGCAATCCTTTATCCGTTGATGAAGAGAGCATGCCCCAGAACGGTTAAGGACCAGCCCTACCTGGTACTACCTGGGGTGTGATCCTGGGTCTCCTGACTCCTGACACACCTTCAGACAAAGCTTTACTGGGATAGGGAACTGTGCCATTTAGTTAGACCAGTGGTCAGCAAACTCAGTCAACAGAGCCAAATATCAACAGTAAGATTAACAGTAAGATTGAAATTTCTTTTGAGAGCCACTTTTTTTAAACTTAAACTTATTCTAACGACACTTCTTCAAAATAGACTCGCCCAGGCCATGGTATTTTGTGGAAGAGCCACACTCAAGGGGCCAAAGAGCCGCAGGTGGCTCACAAGCCGCGGCTTGCCGACCACTGAGTTAGACAAAGGGAAGACATGCACGTAGGGAACCTGGCACACCTGTTACCTAGCCCTCACCTCATTCTGTCCTAACCTTTAAAGGAGTTTGGCGTCTCTTCAATTGTTTTCGAAACGTATATAACTTGTAATTAAAGAGTCTTTTCTCATTGTGTTAAGACGACACACATTGAATTTTGGGTGTGAATAATATGCCTGACTAATTGGCTAGTCCTGTTTACCCCACCCTTTAGAGAATTCTTGTGTGTGAGACTCTGAGTGGGAATCCCACCCAGCACTCCTGAGGCTGATGAGTAATTTCATTGACCATTGAACAGATTTAGGAGACGAGGCCCAAGCTTATCCCTGCTTTGTGATGGGACCCAATTAATTCCACGTCAGGCCTCCCTCTCCAGTGTGTGGTGTTGTATGCTCTAGGGATGCGCACACACAAGCATATGCAGACCTTGAAAGGAAACCTCCAGTATACTTGATTAGAGGCCAACTCTGAATGATGGATTTGAAAGGGACTAAGCTGTGATGATTTACACACTAGAACATGCGTGGTCAAGCTCCCACTGGCTAAAGCAAGCAAAAAACCAAGGCATATAATTCAGTCCAAGCTTCTTTCAGTTGAAATAATCCACCTGACTTATTTTTTTCTGCTTCTGGGGCCATAATGTAAGAACTTCCTTTCTGTAAATATAATTTCTATTTTCTGCTTAGCAAATGTATGGCTTAGTGAAATGGTCAGTGCCTCCCTGTATTATAAGGCTTTCTGATTGTAAAATGAGTATAGGTTAGGGACATTTGTAGTACATTTCTCAGCAGCAAAGGGAGCCACTGTTGCACTGCCCAAGTCCTCATTAGTAACCCTTAATCAGTGACTCTTTAAATGAAATTCCTACATTTTCCCCTTAGGGAACTAAAGAAACTCATTGTGGCCCTAAAACCCTGAAACATCAGGGAGCTGTATATGTTTTTTTTCTGTTTCCTGGATGGTTTGCTCCTGGTCCACTACCAAAGCCTCGCTTCACAGCTTAATGTTTAAACAAATACTTAATAATATTTAAACAGCTTCGGAGGTAGAGTTCCAATTGGCCCTGCAAGACTAAATGAAGGCTGCTTCTCTCTTTGTTCCTTCCCTCCCTCCCTCCCTCTCTCTTTCTCACCTGAGGATATGTTTGTTGATTTCAAAGAGAGGAAGGGAGAGAGAAATGTCAATGTGAGAGAGATCTTTTGCCTCCCCTACGTGCCCCGACTGGAGATCAAACCTGCAACCTAGATAACGTCCCTGACTGGGAATGGAACCTGCAGCATTTTGGTGTATAGGACGATGCTCACCCAACTAAGCCATCCCATCCAGCCAAAGCTCCTTTCCCTTCCCTTCCCTTCCCTTCCCTTCCCTTCCCTTCCCTTCCCTTCCCTTCCCTTCCCTTCCCTTCCCTTCCCTTCCCTTCCCTTCCCTTCCCTTCCCTTCCCTTCCCTTCCCTTCCCTTCCCTTCCCTTCCCTTCCCTTCCCTTCCCTTCCCTTCCCTCCCCTCCCCTCCCCTCCCCTCCCCTCCCCTCCCCTCCCCTCCCCTCCCCTCCCCTCCCTCCCTCCCTCCCTCCCTCCCTCCCTCCCTCCCTTCCTTCCTTCCTTCCTTCCTTCCCTCCTTTTCTCCTTCTCTCTCTCTCTCTCTCTCTCTCTCTCTCTCTCTCTCTCTCCCTTCCTATCCTCACCCAAGCATATTTTTTCCCATTGATTTTTCAGATAGAATTGGAAGGGGAGGGAGGATAGGGGAGGAGGTAGAGAAAAACAACATGAGACAGACACATCCATTGGTTGCCTCCCACACGAGCCCCGATTGGTAGACCGGGGATTGAACCTGCAACCCAAGTATGTGCTCTTGACCGGGAATCAAACCTGTGACCTTTCGGTCCACAGGCTGATGCTCTGACCACTGAGCACCAGCCAGCACCATTTTCTTTATTTGTTAACAAAATAGCAATCCAGTTCCTGAACACACAGGCGATGATAGCGCTGCCATTACTTAAGAGCAGGTGTGCAAGAAAGAGGAAGGGTGCAGCCTGTGTAACCTTTACTACACTTTGAGTAATCCAATACTGTTGCTTACACCCTCTCTTCATTTATCAAACGGAACAAAGTCATAGTTCATATTCTTTCCTCTGTATCCCTTATAGCTAATTTGTGACTGAAATTCCTTCAACATTTGTTTTGCATTCACACCTTCATCTCTGTTCTCATTATCTATTCTAAGCCCTCACTCATGACTGAATTTCTGAAACAGCCACTTAACGGACCTTCCTGTTACTATTACATAATAGACAGACTCTTCTTATTCATCACAGGCGCTGCGGTGCCTAGCACAATGCCAGTCACTTAGTAAAGACTCAAAAATGCTGAACTCAATTGAATTGCTCCATCCAGTTCAGCCTCTCAACTTTCCCAGGGTGTCTCCAAAGACATGTTTTGTTAAGAACTTCCAAGGACTCTCACTGCCATTAGCAGGGACCACATGCTCAAAATGGGTGCCAGGGCCCAGCAGGTGACATAAATGACATAGGCCACGTGGGGTGGGGTGAACAGGATCCTCGCGCCGGATCCAGATGGGCAATGACTACTCAGCTCTGGCCAAGTGTGGACATGTGGGCCCATTGTTGTCAGAGGGGCCCAAATCTGGATTTTTTTCTGTGAGATACCCAAAATTTTTAATGTTGGCACTAATTTAAAATTTAAGAGAACACTGTAAGCGGACAGAACACAGCTCTGGTCTGCGTTGGGCCTGCAGGTGGCTACTTTGGACCCTTAGATGGGATTACAATTGTCTAAGATTAAGCCCTGAAACCAAATTTCTCCCTGTTCCCAGCGGACATCTGCCTTAGGCTGCCTTCCTCCTTGACCACAGTTATGTGATCCTCATTCTAGGTGATTCCACTTCCCAAACCTCAAACCTAACTCCCAAACTAACCCAGACAGGTCCTTCCCTTCACTCTCCTGTTTCTGCCCACATAATTTCTCTCTCTTCAGCTGCCTGGATGTCAACTTTGACTTTTTTCCTCCCAAGAGCCCTTCCCATATCTCTTCCAATCAGTCTCTTTTTCCACCTCAGTCTTATCTGAATCTTTATTTGTATTTCTAATGCCAGCACCTAATCAGGCCCTTATCACTCATACCTGGGTCACTGCACCAGTCTCCTGACTCCCAGAACTGATTTTGTCTTTCCTCCAATTTAATTGGCTCCCTCACACTAGATTCATTTTCTCAGAGTTGCCCCTCTGTTCTGTCACTTTTCAAAAGTTTGATTTTTCAATATAAAGCTTCAGTTCCAGAACATGACCCTTTCTAATCGGGCTGTGATATTTCTTTCTTGTCTCCTCGCATCAGTCAAATCTGGTTGGACTTCCATTGCCCAAACCTACTCTGGGCCTTCCCTCCTCATCAGCAAGGATCTCTGGGAAACAGTTGGCACACTCCAACATGTTATTAAGAAAGGTTTAACAAAATAACTATTTACAAAAGTGTGGGCCAGGTTACGGGGAACCGAGAGGGGTGAAGCAATCGTATTGCTTTGAGGCCCGAAAAAGCAAGTAGAGGGAGTGATTACTAGAGGTTCAGCAGGGAGGGGTCTGAGGAATAAAGATCCTAATCTTACTCTTTTTCCATCTTCAAACCTACTGGTGCCTCCCACGGGTTGAACCTAACTGGAAACCAGAGGACAAGGGAAGCCAGATGATACCCACCCTGTTTACAGGTCAGCTCTCAGGGCTCAGAGAGGGCGGAGAAGGCTGGAGAGAGGTCTGGAGGGCAGTCACCATGTCTTTGGTTCATTTACTTACGCTAGTCCCGCCTCTTGGTGTTCTTCCCATAGCATTTCCCCTGCCCCAGTGCTGCCAGTCCTTTACCTCCTACTCAGATTCCGTCTGTTTCCTTCTCTTGTCAAAACTGCTTAGGTGTTTGGCTCATATTGATTGCCCTTTGCTTCTGCTAGTACAATCTAAGATGGAATATCAGTCCAGATTTTTGGAAGCCAAACCTAACTTTGCTTCCACTAGTCCAGAGATGATACAGGTGTTGGAAAATAATGGTACCCCATTTTTTGCAACTGTTCCTGAGGAGGTGGCCAGAGAGATCCATGCTACGCTCTTGGCAGACTGCAGCAGTTTTCTGTCTGGACCACCCCAGGGGATGACAAGAAGGGCCCAGTGTGTCAGTGGGGGTAGATAGGACCAGAGTCTATAATCAGTACCTGAAACCACCAAGAGGTTTCAATCTCTGTGGGGAAATAAATGCATCAAAATGCCAACAAATAACTGAGTGAGCACAAGAAAATTCCAAGAAGGGCAAAATGGATAATGAGACTTGTAGAATCAACCTGGGCTGGAGGAACTAGAAAAGCTGGGACTTGGGCAGGACTTTGGGCCATGGCTAAAGTAGAAAACAAGAAAGGACATTTCAGGAGGGTATAATAGTGGGGGCATGAGGGACGAATATGTATTCCATTCCACTAGAATGTAAGCTCTGTCAGCACAGGACCTGATGTGACACGTTCGCTGTTTTGTCCCCCTCCGTCCCAGTACCTAGCACAGCACCTGGCACAGCGAAGGATCTCTGTAACTGTTTGTTTGGGCTGCTACACATTGGGTGACTTATAAACAACAAAAATTTATTTCTCATAGTTCTGGAGGCTGGGAAGTCCAAGATCAAGGTGCCAGCACGGTTGGGTGCGGGCCTTCTTCCCAGTTGGTAGCCGATGCCTTTCCTGTGTCCTCACATAGAAAAAGGGGTTTAGGGCCTCTCTGGACCCTGTTCATTCAGCATTCAGCTCATGCCCGAGGGCTCCATCCTCATGATCTAAAATCATCTCCCAAAGGCCCCGCCTACTATTACCATCACCTTTGGGGGTGGTTAGGATTTCAACATATGAATTTTGGGAGGGGGTTACAAACTTTCAGACCATGAAATGAATTAATGGATTCATGGATTTATTCAGTACCTTTACACATCAGCTGTGTACACATGAATGGAGGTAGAACTTAATTTATTCAAATAAACCGTATTGAGTGTGGAGGAAAACAAAGCTGAGACACATCCTCTCTCAAGCTAGAAAGAGAAAGATGTGCACACATCTAACAACCCTTAACATTCTCATATTTAAATTAGACCTTCTAACATTAAAATAACTTTCCCCTGAAGTGTGACCTACAATTTCAGCAGCTGAGAAGCTCTGCTGTTCTTCCCTCAGCACCTAAAGCTAATAGACTGGGAATGGGAGCAGGATTGGGGTGGGAAACGTGCCCATCAGCATGGGTCCTTGTATGTAGCATGTACTCAATGAGCACTGTGGAAACATTCTTAGATACAGCAGAATTGTGGCCATGTGGGTTTCCTGTAACTCTGTTCTTTCCATAATGACATCCTCACATATTCAGTAAAGCTAAATGTAATGTAATTTGCATCTGTGTAGGGAATAAATCTATAAATAAAAATGTAGGTTAGATTATGTTTCCTGATTTTTGGTTCTGCAAATTTAGCCTCTCTATGATTGAGACAAGATTAGTTTAAGTATAAACCTGAATTTGGGCATATAGAGGGTGTCCCCCAAAATGTATACAAATACTTTGAATAATTATAGAGGCAGTGTTTATTACAATATATTTCATTTTTCAAAATTGAGCTATCAGCTGTTAAAGTGTGTATACATTTTTTGGGGGACACCCTGTATTTATACCCTGTAAAAGATTCTTTCCTTAAACACCTTTCTGAGCACTTCTGGCTGGTGACACTCCCCCTTATCAAGGTTAAAGGATAAAGAGATGTGAAAACTTTCCTTGGTGGAGAAGCTATCTGAAGTTTCAACATAACAGGTGATAGAGTGTGACAAAGGAAGGCCAGGTGCTGTATTCTTCCAGAGTAATTATTTCATTAAAAAATCACACTGTAGCTATGTTATTTGGTTTCAAGAATTTGGCCCACTCACCCACATAATTATAACATTCTATAGTAATATGTCATTAAATTATTTATAAGATGCCACATGACAGTTCAGTGGATATGTAAGGAGAGGAGCAGAGCAAACATTTGTTAGGCATGCAACATCTTCCATCTGAACAGTCAGTGAATGCATTTTAAGGAAAGAATATGAAAATGTACCTAGGATTTGTTTAAATCAGGTAGGGTGAGGTGACTGCCATGAAGGAAGATGCTTTTCCTTCATCCCAATGTCACCCCAATAATGCATTGGGGGTAACATTGGGATGAAGGAAGATGCACTTATATTACTTGTTTAATGTTGATAATAGTAATTCTAACAGGTGTGTTTTGATTTACACGGGAGACTACTGCCACAAAGAAAACGCTTTTTCTCAGTTACCTGAGAACAGGAGGCATGGTGCACCATGTAGGGCCACATGGGGAAGCACCCAGGTTGGTCGGGAGGCAGAAAATTTGAGGAGAAAGCATGGATAAGAACCTATATGTGGTTTTTGTGAGGCAGGGGAACAGGCTGACCAGATTTGGGATTGGCTAATTTGAATAATTTTCATGGGCTCTGGGATGTGGGGGCTGCCCTCATCATCTGATGTCTGGTCCGGGATTATTAGGGCAGAGGAATATTGCCCTCTGGTGAGTAAAAGCCAGATGGAGGAGGTGGTTCATGTATGGACTCTGGGTTGGTTGGGTTTACTTATCAAAGATGTGCTCCCAGACAAGTGGTTTATTGTCTTTAGGAAGTTAGCTAATACTGGGAGGGGAAGTTTTTAAAAAATTTCTATTTTTTAAAAATTATTTTAAAAAATTAAATGTATTGGGGTACCATTGGTTAATAAAATTATATAGGTTTCAAGTGTGCAATTCTATAATACATCATCTATATATTGCATTGTGTTTACCACCCAAAAGCAAATCTCCTTCCATGACCCCGTTTCCCTGTACTATCCTCTCCTTCCCTCTGGTAACCACCATACTGTTGTCTGTGTCTCTGAGTTTTTATTTGTTTGTTTGTTTTGTTTGTTCATTTGTTGCTTTCAGTCTTCTATCCCACATATGGTGAAATCATGAGGATCTTGACCTTTTCCTGTCTGACTTATTTTGCTTAGCATGATATTCTCAAGATCTGTCCATGTTGCCACAAATGGCAGTATTTAATCTGTTTTATGGGTGAGTAGTATTCCATTGTATACATGTTCCACATCTTCTTTATCCAATCATCTATTGAAGGACACTTGGGTTATTACCATGTCTTGACTACCATGAATAATGCGGCAACAAACATAGGGTTGCATATATCTTTGTGAATAAATGTTTTCAAAATTTTCGGGTAGATACCCAGAAGATACTGGGTCATATGTAACTTCATTCTTAATTTTTTTGAGGAAACTCCATACTTTGTTCATAGTGGCTATACCAGTCTACATTCTCGCTAGCAGTGAATGAGAGTTTCTTTTTCTCCACAACCTCTCCAACACTTGTTGTTACTTGTCTAATATTGATAATAGTAATCCTAACAGGTGTGAGGTGGTATCTCATTATAGATTTGATTTACATGGGAGGGGCAGTTTTGTTAGGACTATCAAAGCCCTGAAATGTCAATCATAAAATACAGAAAATTAAAAGCTAAAAAAGATTGTCTAATCCAGTGCCATAAAAGTGCCACACATATGACTGCATACTTTACCTGCATGCATTTCAGACTAAGAAGAAATCGCGTTAAGGAACCATAGCATTTATGTTTGGCAATTTCTTGGCACCCAACATGGTACCAATTGGTCACAGTAACAGTTTTCTTTCCTGAGATTTTTCCAGATTTAGACCTGACCTTTTATAGCTTAAGTCAGAGGGTATATTGGTTAATTTTCTGGGTCAATTGACTGGGCTTGGTGTGCTTAGAATTTGGTCAAACAGTATTCTGGGCATGTCTATGCAGGTGTTTCTGGAGGAGTTGGTAAAGCAGAAAGCCACTGTGGGTGGCTTCATCCAATCAGTTGAAGGTCTGAACAAGAAAGGCTGACCCAGGGAGAACCAAGATGGTGGTGTATGTAAATGCCGGTACTCACCGCCTCCCACAACCACATTAAAATTACAACTAAAATATAGAACAACTATCATTCAGAACCATCTTGAAGCTGGCTAAATGGAGATCCTACAACTAGAAAAGTAAAGAAGAAAGCACATTGAGATTGGTCGAGGGGTGGAGGTGTGGAATGGGCTGGTCCAAAACCCACATGGGTTGTTTTTTTAATTAGGAGGGAGACTGACTCTGTGGAGGTTGCCCATGAGGAGCAGAGGGTCCAAGCCACACACCAGATCCCCCAGCCCAGGGTCCCAGAGCTAAAAAGAGAAGTCCCCATAACTTTGGGCTGTAAAAATCAGTGGGGATTGTGGCAGAGTGACACGGAGGCTGCTGGAGACCCGGGTGTTCCTTTTACAGGGCACGAACTTACTCAGACTCACTTCCTCTGAGCTTCAGCGCCAGGTGGCTTTGGGGGACCCGACACATACAGGGAGGAACTAGATTGTCTGGCATCGGGGCAGGAACTCTGGGGCGGCTTTCTCCCAGATGGGGTGCTCACAGGGGTCGTTGTTCCTATGCTGGGACTGCTCCCATTGTAGAGCTGGCTGGCAACCATCTGAGTTTCCATCAGCATGACCTACGCTATTCACTCACCCTGGTGATTCCTTGAGACCCTGCCCCATCCAATTTGCAGCCCCACCCAAGCTGTTTGCAGCAGCTTTTCCATATGAATGGCCTATCCTGGTTCAGTCTTCAGACTTTGCTAAAATCTCTCAAACAAGCTGCAGCTGGAGTCAGGGTGCCCCAAATCTATCAATAAAAGGCCCAAGACCTGGCACTAGTACCAGCCTGCCTTGCTTCATAGCTGGGCCTCACCTGGGCACTTCCTAGCCCAAATACAAATAGCAGCCATCTGTGGATCTCTGTAGCGCCTGCTGGGTGGCCCCAGGAAGTGGCTGACTTTGCACCTCCCGGAAGGCCCTAGAGTCAGTGCACCTAGCAGACAGCTTCAGACCATACCAGATTACAACTCTACACATCCACAAGCGACACACTCAAGGGGCAGATTCAGTGAGCAACAAGGCACCACTGAAGCAAGTCCTGCTCCATAGGGGTGTTTCCTGCATAGCAGCTCTTCCACTGAATAAGAAAGGCTGACACAGGGAGAACCTGGTCCTTACAGCCAATTGGCCTGGAGGTCAACTTCTTCCAGTGACACCAACAGCAATCAAAGCTCAACTACAACAAGACTGTGCACACAGCCCACATAGGGGTGCACCTAGAGTGCCCAGCTCAGGTGAATGGGGAGGCTGAGCCCCTGGGCCCTACAGGACACCTATTACACAAGGCCACTCTACCAATTCCGGGAGACATTGCAGCTCTACCAAATGCATAGAAACAAACACAGGGAAGCAGCCAAAATGCGGAGACAAAGAAACATGTTACAAATGAAAGGAATAGAAGCAAGCAAACTATTGGATACAGAGTTCAAAATGATGGTTATAAGGTTACTCAAGGATCTGAATGAGAGCTTCAAGGGACTCAAAGAGAGCTTCAAGGGACTTAGTGAGACTTTCAGGGATCTTAGTGAGAATGACAAAGACATAAAAAAAGACAAGTCAGAAATTAAGTATATATAAAGAATAACTTACAGTGATTCAACATTAGATGATTCCGGGAATCAAATCAATGATTAAGAATATGAGGAAGCAATAAACACCCATCAGAAGAGCAAAAAGAAAAAAGAATAAAAAAATATGAAAATAGTGTAAGGAGCCTCTGGGACAACTTCAAGTGTACCAACATTTGCATTATGGGGATGCCAGAAGGAGAAGAGGGAGAGCAAGAAAACCAATTTAAAGAAATAATGACAGAAACTTATCCTACCTGGTGAAAGAAATAGACTTACAAGTCCAGGAAGCACAGAGAGTCCTAAACAAGAGGAACCACACCAAGACACATCATAATTAAAATGCAAGGGTCAAAGACATAGAGAGAATCTTAAAAGCAGCAAGAGAAAAGCTGTTAGTTACCTACAAGGGAGTGCCCATACGACTGTCAGCTGATTTCTCAACGGAAACTTTGCAGGCCAAAGGAAGTGTGCAAGAAATATTCAAGGTGATGAGTAGCAAGGACCTACAACCAAGATGACTCTACCCAGCTGCTATCATTTAGAATTGAAGGTCAGATAAAGAGCTTCACAGACAAGAAAAAGCAGGAGGAGGAGGAGGAGAAGAAGAAAATGAACAATAAAGTGGCAATAAGTACATATCTATCAACAATTGAATCTAAAAATCAAAATAAATGAATAAGAAATCTAATGAACAAAATAAACTGGTGAATAAAATAGAATCAGAGGCATGGAAACATGGAACAGACTGAAGAATCTCAGAGGGGTGGCAGGAAGAGATTAACTAAAGGTCTTACCTATGGACACAGACAAAAGGGTGGAGGCAGAGCGGGGCGGGGTGGGAACTGGGTGGAGGAGGAGAAAGGAAGAAATCTGTAATATTCTCAATAATAAAGATTTGAAGAAGAAGGAAAAAACAGAAAGGCTGACCTTCCCTTGAATTCGTTCAGCCTGTCTGCCTTGATGTGGGACATGGATTTTTTCCTGCCTTCTCACTTTACCTGAAATAGCTTTTCCTGGGACTTGAGCCTGCTCACCTTGGGCTGAAGCTGCACCATTGGCTTTCCTGGGGGATCTACCTTGACTGCTGGCTTGAGACTTGTCAGCCTCCATAATTGTGTGAGTCGGTTCCCAGGTGTGTCCTCCATATAATAGGGAAAGTGATGTTTGCTTTGGTTCCCTCCCTCCCTCTCTTCCATCCCCTCCAGGTGAATACTAGTTTTGTCCTTTATTGGCTGTGTGGCCTTGAGGATATAACCAGTGTCCTGCAGAATGACTTTTTTTTTTTTAGTTGTAAAATGGGGATGATACTTTAACCTCAAGCAGCTAGCTGGGGCCTGGCACATGGGAGTTTGGTGTGGTCCATGAGGAGCTAGTTTTATAATAGGAATCGGGACCTAGTTTCAGACTATCCAAAGTAGCCATGTTATGCTGGGCAGGGCTGGGAGGGGGATTGGCAAAGCTTGGGACTGGTAGTGGTAGTTCAGCGAGCCCCAGAGGCATGGGCAGAGTGCTCTAGAGCTCTAGGCATAAAGGTTGATTTACTCAGAAGAAAATGAAGTTTTCTTCAGGGTGTCCCTCTTGCACAGGTGTAGGGAGCTCTGACGTGTTCCAGGAGGGGAGAGGTGGCCATGTTGTAACCAGGAAGCATTTCTGTGCTTGTATTTCTGATAAATTGCCTAAAAGAGATCTCAGAAGAAAGAGTCCCAAATCTCCAAGAATTCAGATATTTTTGGGGGATAAATATCTGAATTTATTGGGGATATTTATTGTGATCTATTTTCTCATTCAAAATGAATATTAACTATATAAAATATATAATGCTTCAAAGCTCATAAAACCTGGATCTGCCCCTGCCTAGAGGCCTGCCCCTCTGGGAGGTGGCGAGGGGGGCCACTTGGTGTGGCAGGACTCTTCTATCCTCCTGGCCCAGCAAAGTGTCTGTCCCGAGATCAGGAGCTGGGAGAAGGTGCAGGCTGTCTTCACCTCTCAGTTGGTAGCTCCTGCTAATGCCTGCATTGCTGCTCCAATGGGCATTTGTGCTGCTGACTCATTGTGTAACCTTTGGAAGATCACCTTTCTTCTCAGAGCCTTTGTTTTCCCACCTTGTAAAGTGGTATCAATACTCCAGTGTGGGCTCAGGTGTGGGCTCTGTGGATTGTAAAGTTTTATGTACATGGGAGGGAAGTCGTAATTGTGTTGCTATTACTTGTATGTATGTTATCTTGCTATTCTTTGAAATATGCCAAAACCTTAACATTTCAGTGACTAAAGAGCAAAGCCAGTGTCCACTCTGACAGTTTTTTGATTTTTTTTTTTTTGCTGTTTTATTCATTCATGCATTTAAACATTTTATTGTGGAAACTTTCCAGTATATACAAAAATAGACTACTGAAAGAATGTCTTATACACTAGTATCTATCAGTTGGCTTCAAATTATTATTGGCTCATGGCTAATTTTGTGTCATCTACACTCTCATCAGCTTTCAATATTCTTGGAATATTGTCAAACAAATATCATGCCATTTTGTTACTGGACCGCTTCTGCGCTGGTGGCTGGCCCTGTCCAGGCACGGTCCAGGACTCTGCCTGTCAGGAGACCTCCAGGTTCTTGATTTGCCCAGGAAAGATTCCAAGGATGAATCAGAGTGAGAACAAAGCGAGCTTTATTCAGGTAGAGAAAAAGGAAGAGGCCAGGGTGCAGGAAGCCCTGTGACAAAAGCAAAAAGTATGTGTCTGAGTGGACATGGGCCATCTCACAAGTGAGCTGTGCGTGTGGTCAGTTCTTGCAAATTTATGGGTCCAAGGTGGGGGAGGGAGGGTTGTTTTCTGGTTAGTTTCACCTCTATCTTGGGTTAGTCTGGCTCTGTGTTTTGTTTTGTTATCTTTCTCCCTGACTAAGATGATTTAAACCACCAGCTCTTAGGTATCTTTGGTTAGGGAGGATAGATTCTGGTGATTTATCAATTGGCTATTAATTGCTCAGCCTTTCTGTGTGTTCAGCCTTTGGTCTCAGTTTCCTCATTCCATTTGCCAGGAAATTACCTAGCTTCTTACTAACCTGCCTCATTTTCAACTGTAAGAATTCCAGTATGGCCCTAGCTGGTATGGCTCAGTGGATAGAGCATCGGCCTGCGGACTGAAGGGTCCCGGGTTCAATTCCGGTCAAGGGCACATGCCTGGGTTGCAAGCTCGATCCCCAATGGGGGGCGTGCAGGAGGCAGCCAATCAATGATTCTCTCTCATCATTGATGTTTCTATCACTCCCTCTCCTTTCCTCTCTGAAATCAATAAAAATATATTTAAAAAAAGAATTCCAATATGTATTTAAAATATTATATCGATACAACTGTTATACCTCATTCCCACCCCACCCCCGATTTTCTTCTTTTCAATTTATTTAGTAAGCTAAAATTTAATACTATATACCCCCCACCCCCCTAATCCATTAAATTTAAATGGAAATGAAATTCAGCCGGTAGGCAGTTTTGTTTCCTGATTATCTCTGGGGTCTAATGCTATGAGAACTCAATAGAGGAGTCCATTTGAAATAAACTCTGGTGCTTAAATGAGCGATGTGACCTTAGACAAGTTCTCTAACCTTACACTAAACCTCCATTTTCTCATCTGTAAAATGAAGATGGGAACATTCCCTTATTAGCTATTATGATGACAGTTTCTCCCTCCTTTTTTCTACAAATCCTGTCTTCTGGAGGTAATTTGGTTGAGAGATATAACCAAATTTAATTAAATAGGCCAGGCAAGAGCAAGGGGGAGGAGCTAACGGAGGAGGGAGAGCCATGCAGAGTCTCTCACCACCTGGGACCAGGTGAAAGCCCTGCCCGTGCTGTGTGGATGAGGCTCACTCTGTCTCAGGACACAACAGCTCAAAGGTAG
Organism: Cnephaeus nilssonii; assembly: GCF_951640355.1. Taxonomy (NCBI): domain Eukaryota; kingdom Metazoa; phylum Chordata; class Mammalia; order Chiroptera; family Vespertilionidae; genus Cnephaeus; species Cnephaeus nilssonii. The sequence goes on from NC_137075.1 coordinate 47,911,416, forward strand.
CTTGGCTCAGGGAAGCCTGTGGTAGGGAGGTGGGAGGTTGGGTGGGCGGATCGGGAGGTTGTTTATTGGTTGTTTTCCCTTTTGATTTTGGAAGTTTTCTAAAAATGGTATGTTAAAGGGTGGCCTTGTGGTTATTAAAACCCAGAGCAAAGAGGGCCCAGCTTGGTGTAGGACTGACATAGAACGGTTGGGTAGCATACAAAGACTCACTGTTTCTTCAAGAGCGAAAATAACTGAAAGGCTGGCCGGTGGAGCTTTCATTAAGAATGCTCTGAATAATCCTTGCTTGGAGGCCAGCTTTATTTGAACTAAGCCAGGTGTCCTAGCTGACACCCAGTGTGTAATATGTAACATGACTTAAGATTAGGGAGCCTTTAAGATAAGTATTGGTAAGAATGTGGACAAAAAGGAACCTTTTTCACCGTTGGTGGGAATGTAAATTGGTGCAGCCACAATGGAAAATAGTATAGAGATTCCTAAAAAAATTAAAACCACCATATGATCCAGCAATCCCACTTCTGGGTGTATATGCCCTAAGGAAAGAAAATAGCTATCTCAAAGAGATATCTGCACTCCCATACCTACTGCACCATTGTTCACAACCAAGATATGAAAACAGCCTCAGTGTCCATCGACAGATGAATTCATATAGAAAAGGTGACATATATACACACAATGGAATATTATTCGGCCTTTAGAAAGAAGGAAGTCTTGTCATTCGTGAAAACATGGATGAACCTATAGGATTATGCTAAGTGAAATAAGCCAAACACAGAAAGACAATACTGTATGATCTCATATGTAGAATCTTAAAAAGTTCAACTCTTAGAAGCAGAGAGTAGAACGGTGGTTACCAGGGCTAAGTGGCGGGGGAAATGGGGAGATGTTGGTCTTAGTGTACAAAGTTTCAGATATGCAGGATAAATCATTTCTGGAGATCTAACATATAGCATAGTCACTGTGGTTAACAATATGTATTGTATACTTGAAATCTACTAGGAGAGTAAATCTTAGTGTATTTTTTTTTTACTAAAAAAAAAAGTGATAGCTAGGTGAGTCAATAGCTATGTTAATTAGCTTGATCATGATAAACATTTCAGAATATATACTAGAGGCCCAGTGCACAAAATTTGTGCATGGCAGTGGGGGGGCGGTGGTCCTTCAGCCCGGCCTGCACCCTCTCCAATATGGGACCCCTTGGGGGATGTCCGATTGCCGGTTTAGGCCCAATCCCTGCTCTCCCTTGCTGGACTGATCGCTCCTAACTGCTCTCCCCTGCTTGCCTGAATGCCCCTAACCGCTCTGCCTGCCTGCATGATCACCCCTAACCGCCTCTGCCTCAGGCCCCGCCACCATGGCTTTGTCTGGAAGGATGTCCAGTCTAATTAGGATATTACCCTTTAATTAGAGTATATATATATAATCAAAACATCATGTTGTATGCAGTAGTTTTTATCAAATACACCTCAATAAATTTGGAAAAAATAAAATAATTCCAAATAAATAAACGAAGGGGGATCTACACTGTCTGGGAAGGGCGGGCTGTGGAAAGCTGTGGACTCCCAAAGACTTGTGGAGATCGGGCGTGGAGCCTTGGCCAGGGCTGTAAGTAGGAGAGGCCCAGCAGGCTGTCTCCTCTTTCAGTCAGCAGGGATTTTACTTCTCCAGTTAGACTACAGCTGTATTTTTTTATTCTGATCCTTTGAAAGGAGCACTCAGTTTATTTAGGATAAACTGAGAAATTTTAATCTAACTTAAAAACATGACATTATTTATTTATTTATTCTTTTTGTTGTTGTTGTTAATCCTTGTCTGAGGATATTTTTCCATTGATATTTAGAGAGTGGAAGGGAAGGGGGAGAGAGAAACATTGATGTGAGAGAGACACATCGATTGGTTGCCTCCTGCACGTGCCCGACCCGGGCAGGATGGAGCCTGCAATTGAGGTATAGGCCCTTGACCAGAATCAAAGCTGAGATCTTTCAGTCCATGGGCTGATGCTCTATCCACTGAGCCAAACCAGCTAGGGCAAAGCATGACATTATTTAATTATAAAATGTGTTGTATGTGCCACTTGTTAAAATGAAATTTCCATTTGTTTTATTTATTGATTTTTTTTTTAAAAAGTGAATACTTCACTTTGTAAGAATGTAGAGGTAAAGTGGTTGCATTCTTCTGTATCATTGGTAGCTAATTCTTCTTTCTTTTTTAAAAATATCAATAGCTTTATTTTTTCTCAATATGTAGTTAGAAAATAGGTCTGAGAAGAGGTTTCATGGAGTAGACCAAAGAATTACATACCAAGTCAAGAGTTCCAAACAAGCAAGAGAAAGTGCCAGACGAAGCACCTTCCCCAGGACCAGGGCCTAGGGCCGCCCCATCAGAGGGAGGGCGAGCTCTTTAATGGCTTTTGAGTTCAGCTGAGGAGTTGTGCTGATCTTCAGGAGTCTGCTGCTTGCATACCTACTTATTCTTGATGACGATGAACAGGTTTTGGTTTACTCTCACTACGTTTTTGGCCATGTGCTGCATGACTTCCAACACCTCATTCTTGGTGTATCCAGTGTAATACTGCTGCTTTTAAGTTCCATTTTCCTTGGCCTAGAACCTTCTGGGACAGGCAGGAAGCAGCCGCTGCCACTCTGGAAGGGTGATAATGCACCATGTCCGTAGACAATGAGAGTCAGTTCCATCAAATATTTGGTTAAAGTGTGCTGTTCAACATCAACCTCCCCAGCTTTTGATGCCCACTTTAAAAAATGTAGTGGTAAAGGCCGGCCCAACTCACATTTCAGTTCTTTCAAAATGAGAGCTTCCATTTCTCGGATTTGGGAACTGGTATATGCGTTGTCTGTGATGTAAACGAAGTCTTCTATATGTGGAGGAAACATTTCCTCATACTAGGAGGTCAAAAGCAAAGCTATAATCCCAACCAGTTGAAGCTTCTTGGGAGAGACTGGTTGAACCTGTAAAAATCGATCCGTCATGGCGATGCACATGTGGAGAGTCTCCTGCAGCAGCCTACACTTGGAACGGACCTGTACCAGCCAGTCCACCGGGATGGCACCCATGCATCCGTTTATATCTCTTCCATCTAAGAAATGTGGATTTATGGTTTGCAGAACCTCAAGCTGTCTCAGATACTGATAGATATCCTTAACGTAGTCACTGCAGAGCTAAGGGTTCTCCCCGTCTTCATTACCAATATCTTCGATCTTGCTGAGCAAAGCATCAGAGAAAGCTTGACAGAGGTTCTCTTCCTTCATGGAGACATCCTCAGGTGCGGGATAAGGCTCTTTTGGAGCCAACGTTTCCATCTGAACTGGTTTCACAGAAGCAATAGGTTTCAGCTGTTTGTTGACGTTTGTTGTTTTGGTGGGTTGAACAGGTGCTTTGGGGTTTAGAGCTTTCTTAGCTACTTGTGTGGCTCTGGTTGTAACTCTATTTCCAATTTCTTCTGAAACTGCTCTCCGGGGTGTCACATGACTGTAGAAACAGTCTGGGATCTGCGCTTTCCCTGGGCAGTGTGAAGTGTTTCCTGTGACCTGGATGTAATCAGATCAATTCACAAACCAGTTAGCTGAGGGTTGACCCTATATTATGAATGAGTATGTGAGCTACATCTTTGTGAAGGTTTGTCTTCTGTATTAGAGGCTATTTCCTTAGACTGAAGTCCCAGAAATGGACATACCAGGTCAAAGGGTGATGTTTTCTAGAAGGGTCATACAGATTTTAAACTTGCAGCAACAATGTATGAACCTGCCTCACTCTCTGTGGGTCGCAAATCGCTGGGTCACTTCAGATCTGAGCTGCTGAAGAAGTTGTCAGGGTGCCAAAACCTCCGAGTAAAGTTCATCCTAATTAAAGGCAGTACTCAACCTCCTTCCCACTTCCTGTCGCTTCTCCCTCCCCCGGGGCTTTTCCCCCTTCCTTTCAGCGCCCCTTTTCCCTCTCCGCGTTTTCTAATCCCCTCATGCTGTCCCCTTCTTCAGTTTTTCGGGAAAAAATGATATAATGAAATTGGTCCCATTCAGAAGTTAGTGATCCAAGCAGCTAGAAGGGTTACCCCCAGCTAGGTCCTTGCATTTGAATAAAGGGTTCCTGGGGCAGTGTTGAACCCAAAGGACTGAACTTGATGGTGGAATTTGGGGCACAGTCATACCCAGAGAGGCATTCCAGTTATACAAGTAGATGGTGTCCAAGACATCAGGCCAGTTCTGTGGGTGGGGGAAGCCAAGGCCCACGCCTGAGAAGGCTTCATTTCCTCACTGCCAAAGCACCAAATGCTCAGAGCAGAAACGCCTGTCTCGCGGAGGAACTCTGAAGGGGAGATTGCTTACTGATTGCAGACAATAAAAGACTGACTGGTCAGCAGCATATGCGGATTCTTTACATAAAACATAACTTTATGATAACAGGCAGGTCTCTTTTTATGGCTCTCTTATCAACTGGTTGAAATTGCCAAAGGTGTGGAGGGCCTTTGCTTGCGTGTCTGTTGCCCATGTTTTGATTAAATTGTGTGTCCCTGGGCAGACAGAGCCAGCAGGCTCTCTGAGTGGGGCCGAGGCCCTGATTTCCCTGGTGTGAACTCCGAGTTGCAGAAGGTGGGTTTCTTGCTGGACTACTCCTGTTTCAGCAGGTCTTCGGGGCCCTATGGCAAGGACTTGTACAGGTGTCTATCTAGTTGTGGACTTGTCCATGTTTGGTGGACTGAAAAACCAAAGGAAGCATTGAGGCATGTGCCCGAGAGGAGAATGGGGGACTGCTGGATGCACTGCAGGGGGCCTTGGAATTTTTGGATGGAAAAGTCCTGGATGTCCTGACAGGAGGAGGAAGGGGAGAAATGGAAGCTCAGCCAGTTGTTAGTTACAATCTTGTGCTGTCAGGAGACTTTGGGACCACAGCCAGCTGGGGAGGTGGTTTTGGGGGAGGTGGTGGGCACCAGCTGGAGCTGGCCAGATGCCAGCCTCCCCTTCCTCCGGAAGGAAAATGCTTTGGTCGCACAGTGGTCCCTTCCTTACTCATAGCCTCATCTGTTCCTTTCTGTCCAGATCCCGTGTGAAGATGACCCCGCTGGTGGCCGTGGTGTCTAGCCCCCACGCCCGGCTCTTTACCTGCTTCCTCAGACTGGGCGCTCAGCAGGCCAGCCCACTTCAGCTGCACACAGGGACCAGCCTTGCGGCCAAGAACTACCATGAGGTGCTGGTGCTGGGTGGGGGCAGCGGTGGGATCACCATGGCCTCCCGCATGAAGAAGAGAGTGGGTGCAGAGAATGTGGCCATCGTTGAGCCCAGCGAGGTAAGTCTCCCCCTCTTGGGTGCATGTGTGTGGGTGCATGTGTGTGTGTGCGATAGGGAGTGGGGATGACGGTCAGACATGGGATGTCATGTCCCAGTTTTAGTGCTTCTCCTCTGGGCACAACAATCAGGCAGTCCAGGAGGAAGAGAGAGAGAACAGATCCCTTGGCTTTTGATGGTCTCTTCCGTATGAGTTTCTTGTGCTAACACATTACCACAGATTGAGAGTCTTAAAACAACAGATACTTATTCTCTCATAAGTATTAACTTGATTACATCTACAAAGACCGTATTTCCAAACAAGGTCACATTCCTAGGTACCCGGGTCAGGACGTTAGTAGATCTCAACCCGTGAAGCCCTCTCCCTCCAACCTCATGTCCAGAGGAAAGTCAGTGGTCATTGCGCCTTCCTGTCTGTGGTCCAGTCTGGAGAAAGGTGATGAGTGAAGGACGAGGGAGGCCTCTGGGAAGGTGTCAGTGGGTTTCAGAAATTTAAGTGCAAGGAATTAGAAACAGATTATAGGGCAGAAAAAGGTAGTAAACACCAGGAGGGAAGTTGGGAAGTGTTACCAGGAGGGAGGTTGGGAAGTGTTTATATGTAAGGCACTATTTCATGAAAAAACATTAAAAAATTGTCCAAAAGCTACAGATACGTATTCAAGATTTCTGGTGGTTTGTCTAAGGTTTCCGAAGGAGCCAGGCATGTACCAGTTGGGAACTGTATCCTTGGGGGCAGGGAGCAGAATGGATCTGGTGCCTGTTTGATGGGGAGGAGAGGAGGGGGGCGAGAAAGGCACACGGCTCCCTGCAATCTCAGCCTGGTGAGCTGTGATGTGGGGGGAGACTGGAAGGTGCTCTCCGTTACTCTCCTTTTTAAAGTGACTCATTCAGGACAACATTGTAAATGAGAGCGGTCTGAGAGCCGTGTCAGGTGGCCTATTGTAGCTAACCCATGGGCAGGGGCTACTCTTTGGAATGAGTCGGAGGCGCTGGACGCAGTTCAGGAGACCAGAATCATGTCTGTGAGGACGGGCCGGACAGGAGTCTCTGGAAGGAGCTGCCAGTGGCGCAGGCGGTTGGCACTTCCCCTCCTGAATCTGGTTTAGTGATTGCTGGAGCTGGTGGTTGTTTGTAGTCTATAAAACATCCGAGCTTGTTTTTATTCCTCTGTCTGTTCAAGATGGACTTGGAACCGTTCAGCTCTTGCAGCTGGAGGCCTCTTCCCCCTGTCCTCCGGATCGCAGCCATTGTTGGCTGTAGGGAGATTGCAAAGCCCTTCCTCAGTTCTCGTCATCTCTCTGTGGCTTTTGACAATTCTGTCCAGCCAGTCGGAGGTGTTTGGGCAATGTTGAGAACGTGTTTGGGCATATGTGGCATTGTGCGGTAGCATTTGGTGTCTCCTGGGTTTGGGCGCACTAGTAAATCCTCTGAGAAAGGATTGCTAATAGGGTTGACAGGCAATGTCTGCACCTTCCACGGGCTTGGCAAACACAGTTGGAAGTTAATAGAGTTTGAGGATCCCCAGAGTGGCTGTAAACTTCAGACTTACCTCAGTCCCCACAAACATCTGAGGAACCATATTATGCTACTGGACTTAATTTTTCTTTATATCGGTGCACATAAATGTATCCATAATGTGTACATTATACATGTATATGTAACATGTACATGTTAAGTCCCAAAGCAACTGTCACCTGTCAGCAATAAATAATACAATGATCGCTAATGATAGGTTATGGCTTTTAAAAAAATCCTCACCCGAGGATATGTTTTTATTATTATTTTTTAAGAGAGACAGAAAGGGGGGGGGGGGGAGAGAGAGAGAGAGAGAGAGAGAGAGAGAGAGAGAGATGTGAGAGAGAAACATCAATCAGTTGCCTCCCATACATGCCCCAACGGGCTTGAACCCACAACATAGGTATGTACCCTGACTGGGAATTGAACCCACAACCTTTTGGTGTACGGATGATGTTCCTACCAACTGAGCCACATCAGCCAGGGTAGTTTATGGCTTTTAAAAAAAATGATCTTGGCAGAATTCTTATAGGTGACTACTCTTCAGAGTTTAACATAATAGGAGACGTCTCACCAGTGGGAGGGGTGGTGGGGAGGACGACCCAGGGACTTTCTATGTGATACTCCAAGAGTCAGGAGGGAGTATTAGCTCAGGTACCTTTAGCTATGACACTTTGGTCAGCCTCAACTTGAAATGAATCTCCAAAACTTTGTTTCTCAGAGACATTTCTACCAGCCAATCTGGACACTGGTGGGTGCTGGTGCCAAACAGTTGTCCTCATCTGGCCGTCCCACAGCGAGTGTGATTCCATCTGGTGTGGAATGGATCAAAGACAGAGTGGCTGAGCTGAACCCAGACAAGAACTGCATCCGCACAGACAACGGCAAGGAGGTAACCACTGGGATCCTTTGGCTTTTGTTCATCTGAAGGCTTGTATGAAGTGAAATGCACAGGTATTATCAAACTGGTCAGCTTCATGGTGAGACAGTGGTGTCTATAAGTGTGTGGGCATGTATGTGTGTGTTAAATACTGCTTGAGAGGGTAGAGTGTGGTGAGTGGAGGATGGGACAGATGGAAGGACTGAGGATGCTGAATTAATAAACAACTAAGACAAGTATTTGCGGACACCGGCTCTTGGCCCTATTGCTTGGCACAGTGTCTTGCATCTGAATGTGTACTGAACAAATACTGCTACGTGTTAAAATAGCAGGCACCTTCCCTCCCTTTTCCTTTGAAGCAGCCAGCTTCTCTCCCTGACAGCTGGCCTCCCAGAGGAAGGGGATGTTGGAAAATATCATCCCAGCCACACTAGGGGGCGCTCCGCCAGAATAGTAAGTGCCCATGTGACTAAGCTTTGTGCCTGGGCTCAGAATTGCAGCTGCTGGAGCATGAGGATCATAATTGATCAGCATCATTTAGAAGTCTCATTCCACCCCGCCCCCTCCGCCCCCACCACCACCACCCGAGGGTCGAAGCTACTGAAGGGATGAGAGCAGGATGGTGAGACCACAGGCCCAGAAGCCATCTGCAATGTCATGTCCCCTCATCTGCTGCTGAGCCCAGGACTGCGGCAGGCAGCGCAGCCATCATGCTGCGCAGCCATCATGCTGCGCCCTGCCTGCTCCAGGCTCCCGTGGTTCTTGGGCCCCCAGGGTGTTATTGGACTTAATATCTTCCTTATTCCTTGTCCTTCCTGTAGTGTGGGAGAGGATGTCTTCTCTCTCTTGTGAGGAGAAACCCTTCACCTGTTCGAAGATGGTTCTTATAGTCTGTGTCGGTATTCTCTGCAGGTGGCTTTGTCCCGTGTCCCCACTTTCCATCGTCTTCCACAGTCTTCAGTCCCCACATGACCCCCTTTCCCCTGCTTTAGACATCATCGGACTTGTCCCCTCCATGAAAAAGGCTCCTGGAAGAGGAAGCCACTCTGCAGAACAGCCCAGAATCGCGTGGCCCCACTCCCTCCCACAGTCAGAGACAGCCTCATTTAGCATTTGCCTTTGTAGCGACAGTTGCCACAGGCTGATTCATGCTGGGCTTGGGGTCAGTGCAAACCTCTGGGTCTTTTTTCCTCTTCTTATGATCCACAAGTCAGGCTTCCCCCATCCTAAAGTAAATACACGAATAAATAACATTTAATACATTATTTAATAAAATATACATTTATTTAAGTTAAAAATTTTATGTTATATCCCCCCTGTTGATGAACTTCCTTATTTCCCCTGCATCTCCAGGAGGGTGGACTGAATGAAACACAAGATTGTTCTCAGTTCTCAAGACTGAGCTTTGAGGCTCATTTCCCTTGCCATCTGCTGCCGGCTCAGGGGGCCAGGAGAGCTGTGTCTTATAACCCACAGCACCCCTTTGGTACAGCAGTGCCTGCCCCCTTGATCAGTCCCATTTACATCACAGGAAGGAAAAGCTCAGAGCCCTTTGTGGTTGGGTTTGTGCTCATTTAAGGATCATAAACTTGTCTCATCTCTTGAGAATGGAAGGCCCTGGCAGGTGTTCTCACTTCTGGGTCCTGGGTAGCTCTCTCAAGTGTAGACCTTAGGGAACTGGCAGTGTCTTGTTTTAGGGCTGGGGAAGAAGTTGGTGCAAGATGGTGGGACTTCTTCCAGGATTTTTAAGGCGAAAGTATTCCATAGTCATATCTGAAATCTGCATATAGCATCGCATGGGAGATATAATCTTGTCAGTTGCATAATGTGGACGTTCAAGAAATGTTGCTGTTATTATTTTTAAGAGAATACATGAAAAAAAGGAAAAGGACATATTTATTGAGTATCCACTATGTGCCAGCATAGTTATTGTTGATAGCAGGGTTGCAAAATGAATCCATGTCAATGCTCTTCTTTTTCCAAACTACAGTAGATGAGCCTGGAATGTTGAACTGGATGAACATCCTGTTTGCTAAGTTGTTAGTTACCTTCCCACCCCCTGGATAGAATTAGAGCACTTACCCATATTTAGCCTTCTGGAGAGGTCTGCATTGTTCTCGGCAATTGCTCAAAAGTCTTGTCTACAAGTTTTTGCAATTCCTTAGGGTTTATTTAGGTCATCTGGCCTGGAAACTTGAACTTATCCAAACACTTGAGGCTTTCTTCTTCTTCTTCTTCTTCTTCTTCTTCTTCTTCTTCTTCTTTTTTTTTAGGCTTTCTTCTTATTCTTTGCTACTTTAGGGTTTATTCTCCCTTAATGATTTTTTATAATCTTAAGCTTATCTGTTATTATTACTCCTAAAAATGATTAATATTGTGCTCTAATAGAAACATCAGGGTACACACAAACCAAAGGCTTTTCTTGTTGACAGTGGGCGTATGTTTTACCTGTAGATCATCTCCCCGGACCTCATGCTACCTCTGACCTCATATACCCTGAAGATTCAACACAGTTCCCCCAGCCATTTAATGGGTCCAGTACACTTTCCTACAGAACAAGGAATTTCAGGGCACCCTCTGTCTATGGATAGGCAAATCACAGGGATGATGATGTATATATTATTATCCACTTCGATAAATTATATTTTCACATGCAACTGGAATCAACCACCCATCCATTCATTCATCCAACAAACATTACTGAGTTCCTCACTTTAATTTGGTGACTATGCTAGATTCTAGGAATATAAGGGGTAAGACACAACCTTTATCCTCTAGGAGTGTTTGATGTGGTGGGGGAAGATATTACTGTTATATAACTCGACAGGTGCTATAAAGCATCATGTGCACTGGGTTAAGACTGAGTCATAGGAAGGCCTCACTGTGGACGTGACCACGGAGCTGATCTGGGTCACAGGGCAGGATCTCTTCGGTGACTTGCTCCTGCTGCTCCCCAGTGTGAGTCAAGCCTCGTGCGTCTTGGAATCCCCTCTCTTTAACTGTGATCTGCAGAGCTGTGCGCGCTTCTCTGTTTAGTGCAGGAGAGAGACCGTCATCCCTGATGTCCTTTCTGGGCCCCTGACTTTCATTGCAATCTCATCTTCAGTTTCCTAGGCAAGTCCTTTTACTTTACATCCTTCTTGCTGCCTTTTTTTATTTTTTATTTTTTTTTTGCTTCAACTTGTCTTCCTCCCCATTCTCAACCCACATTTCTATCACAATAAGTAGGGAGACCTTTGCTCCCAGCATGAATAATCACAATACCCATATTTAAGGAGGGGACTTTTAAATTCCAAACAGATCATTAAATAATATGAGGTACATTGTATCACATCCTTTTCAATGGCCTTCAAAAGAGCAGTTTCTCAGTTATGATATCAATCCATCCATATGACAGGCCAGATTTGCTCGGGATTCACACTTTACCCTATAGATATTAAAAGAAAATGGATTATTTTTAAGAGTAGAAAGTCATTCTCTCCTTCCCCAACATGAAAAAGTGTTAACACAAGCCCTGCACAGGAAGTTGTGGCCTCTTTGCTGTCATCCTCCACTGTGTGAAAATATAGGAGTCTCAGCTCTCAGAAGCCAGGCAGGTTATGCAATGTTTGTGAAGCAGTGAGGTGTGAGAATGATGGGTGTGATGGCAGACTGGAGCCTGTATCCAACCCCCCTCCCCATACCCCTGCCCTGCCCACCACCCACAGCCCCAAGTTATTCACATAAAAACATGGAAACGCTGTGATGATCCCACTCGCCTGGGACCTGAGTCTGTCCTAGGACTGCCACTGTTTGGGTCCTGGTCTAAACGGCATTGCTTTCTGTTGCAGATCTCCTACAAATATCTCATTATTGCTCTTGGAATCCAGCTGGACTATGGGAAGGTACGTTTAAATGACTTCTGTGTTCCCTGGCCTACTTCTGCCAAGATCAAGCACTGCCTTGAGTGTCTTTATATTCATTTGACAAGAAAAAGTACTAAGAAATCCTCTTCTAGTTTTATTTCTCAGCAGTCTTTTTATGGTTTTAAAAACGTCTCATCCGAGATTCTGTCAATGATAACATGATCCAGCTCTAAGCTTTAATCATGAGTCAACATGTCCATGCCCTGATGGGAATTCATGCAAAAGAGCAGCCTTTTCTACATTTACAAGAAAACTACCTTTCTATGTGGGACTGAGTTTGTGGTATTGCAGGTTAAACTTACCTTTGAAAGTAAGATTTTGAATTTCTAAGCAGACTCTAAGGATAGAATGCCAGCAGTTAGTTGATCAGGAGCTGGAGAGAGGCTTGGGTTTGCCCTGTGGCGGCTGGGTTTTTTTGGTCGAAGTGACCAACGCAATGTAACTGCTACCCTGGAAGTTCCTTCGCTCTCCCTTTTCCATGAGCTAGGGAGCTGGATGCTGTGTGACAATGGTGACATTCAAGCTCAGTTTTCTAAAACATCATGGAGTAAGTCAGTAATTATGACGATTTCCAGAAGTTTGTTGGGGACCCTGGGGTGAATAGTTGGAGCACATAAAGCATAGTGACAACCAGGTCTCAGCTTCAGGAACGTGACACAGGCAACTGGGTCGGCCCAGGAAAGGTCTCTGAAGCGTGTTTCTGCGTAAAAAGCCCCAAACCATGACATGCCCAGGGTGAGGCTGGTGACAGTGTCCTGGGCGTGTCCTGAGACGGTTCGAAGAAGCCATGCCTCGGTGTGAAGGTTGTGATGAGTTTGGTCATGGTGGCTTGGCCATGAGTCTCACAGAATGACAAGCTGTGGAGCAGACGGTGGAGAAGGTGCCAGTTACACCTTCTGGGAGGTCCTTGTCTCTCACAAGACCCCAGAAGTGGGGACGTAGCACAGATGGCGCATCTCCACGGTAACCTCCCCTCCCCCGCCCCCGGGAGCCCCTGTGCTGCCTGAGAGGACTGAAGAGACCAGTGCTGAGACTCCGGAGCAGCTTTTTGCAGCAAACCAAGAAATAATATTGAAACTGCTACTATTACAGCTACTTAAACTGTAGCAGGAGCTGTGATCAGTAATCAGAGGAATAGTTGCTCTTGTCATTGAGTGAGATGGAAGAGATCATAGGACCCTGTTTCCTTGAGTCCAGAGGGATTGGTGTCCAGTGACCGTGGAGGTGGCCTATATTCTGGACAACAGCCTGGGAAGGTTCTGAAGGACCAGTCCATCTTGATGACTGTTTTTTTTTTTTTTTTGAGAGTTTCCTTCTCTTGCTGGAAGAACTGGTGCTTCAGTCTCTTACCTCAACCTGTGCCATTTTCATTGCATGCTGTGAACCTACTAGCATTTAAGACAAGTATCCAGTTATCTCACTGGCAGGAATACACTACCACTTACAGAGCATCACCTTGTGAGGTTCATTTGTTCTCAGCACTTGACACACATGGTCTCATTTACTCCCGCCAAGAACCCTATGGAGCTGTTACATTTATCCCCTTTTACAGGTGGTGAACGTAAGCTTTTCAAGCCTCAATGCCCAGCGAATCACCCGTTAAAACTGATTTCTGGGCTTGCCCATGAGTCCTTGATTCAGTAGGTCTGGGGTGGGGCCTGAGAATGCGCATTTTCAGGCAGGTTCCCAGGTAGGGCTGGTGCTGCTGGTCCGGAGACCACACTTTGAGTGGCTTAGAGATATTAGTTAATTTACCAAGGGTCACCCTTCTTCTTCCCAGCAAGGCCGCTGGTTCTCCAAACACAAGTATGCCTGGATTCTTGTCTTTACTCCGATGGGGGGAAGAGATGTATTCAAATTATGGTCTCAAGGCCAGGGAGGCAGAGGGGCTTCTCTGGGCTGAGTCCAGTCTGCAGCTTGGCAGGTGACTTTGGGAGCTGCACCCACCTGCCTGCTGCATTGGGTGTGAAGGCTGGGGGCTAATAGTTGTACTGAAATGCTTGTGAGGTTGTAGAAATGGCAAAGAAAGCCATTTGCACTTCTGTTAAACGTTTATTTTTACAGTTTTCTTTCAATTTTATTTTATATTGGTTTCAGGCATACAGCTTAGTGGTTAAACAATCATATACTTTACATACCCACCTGGCACCATTCATAGTTATGAGAATGTTATTGACTATATTCCCTATGCTGCGCTTTACATCCCCATGACAGTTTGTAACTACCAGTTTGTACTTTTTAATCTCTTCAACCTCTTTCACCCAGTCCCCCAATCCCTGTCCCCTCTGGCAGCCACCAGTCAGCTCTCCGCATCTATGAGTCTGTTCCAACTTTGTTTGTTTGTTTATTTTGTTCTTTGGACTCAACATATAAGTGAAATCATATGGTAAAAAATGTTTTGTGTCTTTTGTTGCAGATTAAAGGCCTACCTGAAGGTTTTTCCCATCCCAAAATAGGGTCTAACTATTCAGTTAGTACGGTAGAGAAGACGTGGAAAGCTCTGCAGGACTTCAAGGAGGGCAATGCCATCTTTACCTTCCCAAATACTCCCATAAAGTGTGCGGGGGCCCCGCAGAAGATCATGTACTTATCGGAAGACTATTTCAGGAAGGTATGCTTCCTTTCCAGGGACAGAGACAGGGTGGGGGAGTAGATGGTGCTAATTTGTTGAGTGACAGAATTCCATTTTATCCATGTCAAAATATTTTTTCTTATTGCTAAACTTTCATTACATATGTACAAAATTATATCATTGGAAGTTTATAAAATAGAAAAAAGGCAATCATAATCCAATTATTTTAATACAGCTGGTATCATCAATTTGACATGACCTTCCATTTTTTTCTTATGTATGTTTTTTAAACATAATTATTAAATAGTCTTTGTAAGATACTTTTTAAAAAAATATATTTTTTATTGATTTCAGAGAGGAAGGGAGAGGGAGAGAGAGAGATAGAAACATTAATGATGAGAATGAATCATTGATTGGCTGCTTTCTGCATACCCCACACTTGGGACTGAGCCCAAAACCTGGGCATGTGACCTGACTAGGAATCAAACCATGATCTCCTGGTTCATATGTCAATGCTCAACCATTGAGCCACGCCAGCCGGGCTGTAACATATCTTTTAATGTGTATATAAAAGTCTATTGGGGAGATATGTTAGAGATTACTTAAATATTTTCATATAGTTAGACAATTAGTTGCACATTGTTCATTTTTATTCATAATAATATCCTCAGCTCAAGTTTAAAGTTATGAATATTTTCTGACTCTTGATATACATTTTTGGAAGTATAATAGGAAAAAATGCCAGTTCTGAAGGAAAAACATAATGTTCACGTAGAACTTCACACCTTAGTGGAAAGATTTGTCTCTTTCCACTACGATGCTCTTTGGAGACATTGCTCACACACCCTGTGTCGGAGCAGGCGTCCGCAGCCCAGGAACAGTGGTGTGGAGCTGGGGGAGCTGCCCTCGCCCTCCTCCCCTCTGCAGGGTGTCACACTAGGTTTACTGACAGCCTGTGTTCTGCAAAGGGACAGGTGAGGAGAAGGGGAGGGAGGAGGGGTTGAATGTGCGCTGGGAACCCAGCGCTGGGAAGGCTTCGCCTGAGTCATGGAGACCAGCACCAACCCCGCGGGTGGGGAATTAAGTCATCATTTCTGTGCCTAAGAAAGACTTTTCTGGGTTATGAGAATCCCGAGTTGGCAATTTGAGGTTCTTACTCACCTAACTTCTTCTAAATAGTGAGACCCAGGTGAGCAAATCCTACAAGGTGCTGGACAGAAGAAAAGAGACTAGCTGTTCCTTCCCTCCTGGAAATTCTCTTTGTTTAACTCACCTCCCAACTCTTGGGGGGTCTGAGAGAAGTTTCTGAGATTGTAGGTGTTGGGGAGAGTACTAGCTTCTCTGAAACCCGAGCAGCACTGGAGTGTGGGAGCCAAGGGGACATGCCTTCGTCTCATTCACTGCCGTCCCTCAGCGCCAAGAACAGACTGGCCAGCTCTAGGACCTCATGACTTCTTTACGGAGTGAATGAACAAATGAGTATATGAGTACACAATCAGCTCTGTGTTTGCCTAGAAGAAATCTCACCTCTGGCCTTTGATTGAACAGTGCCCACCTCAACCCCTTGATTCAGGTGTGCACTTAGTTGCTGTGTTGCTGACAGAAAATAAGAGGGAGGCCCTGGATTGGTCCGCACCTCACCCCACCAGGGCAAAGGGATGGAGAAAGCTGGCGAGGTCTCTTCTGAAGGGTTTAATTCTTGTCTCAGTTGAAAAACAAAACAAAAGGAGGCTGGAGTAATGCTTTGGTGTTGATTGTTTCTATTCTTTCCTTTTTCCCAGACAGGGAAGCGATCCAAGGCCAATATCATTTTCAACACTTCTCTTGGATCGATTTTTGGGGTTAAGAAGTATGCAGATGCCCTGCTGGAGATCATCCAGGAACGGAACCTCACCGTGAACTACAAGCAAAATCTCATTGAAGTCCGAGCCGATAAACAAGAGGCTGTGTTTGAGAACGTGGACAAACCTGGAGAGACCCAAGTGGTTCCCGTGAGTGGCGAGGTTAAGCTGTCAGGTGAACAGTGTTGTGGATGCAGGCGACATTGTGGCTCCTACTTCCCTGTCCATCACCATTGTGCACTGGGGGAGCTGGTTACAATGAGCATCTTAGGACAGTGAAGGAGGAGGGTGGACCAACATGGGTTAGGAAGAAAAAGAGGTAGGAGGCTGTGTTCATGGAAGGGAGGAGGGTTTATCTACTGGTACCAAGTAGATTTTTACCCTGTTTTATGTCTCTGCTTTCTTGGCACTGAGCCACTTGAAGCAGTCAAATATTTCACAACTTCAGTTACAGCCTAATGTTCTGGAAGGGCTTCCTTACATGCAGGATCTGGTGATTGATGGAGTTTATAGAATGGGAGAAACAGCCCTGATTGTGGTTAGTTCAAGAATGACAGGGACGTCTCTCACCTCTCAAGAGGCTGTCTTAAAACATCTTTCACCTGTGCGTGAAAGGAAGCACTTAAAGCCCTTTGAAAGATCTGGTGGAGATACACCCTGCTTGGGAAGGTTGCCTTTGTACATGGCCTTGGTTTCTCTGAGTCTCAGTTTATCCTGTGAGTGGGAATAGCAGCACTTTTGTAGCAGAAGGTGAGGAGTAAAAACAAAATGAAAAGGCGGCTGGAGAAGCATGCATGGAGGAATCATTTGTTTGTCATTCTGGCAAGAACTGTTAGCAGTGAGAAAACAGTGCACAGGCGTATTTTATTCATTCAGCATTTTTAGAGGTAAGAAAGGTTCCATGAAAATGAATTTTGAAGGAAATCAAAGATTAGTCTTCTAAGTATCGAAACTTTACATTGTAAGCTTTTAAGTCAAGTTCTTTCTAAATAAATTTCATACATCTTGTCTTTTGTACATGACTGTATTTAAAATCTTACTGATGACCCAAGGTCATAATTTTTAAATACTTTTTTTTTAGGGAAATAATCTCAACTTAGGGAAAGTTGCCGTGATAAAAATAGTAAATGTATAAATAATATAAACCTGTATATAGTCTTTACCTAGATGAACTTACTATAGAGTTTTATCCCATTTGTTTCCTCATCTCATTTCTCTCCCTCTCCCCGAAGCATTGAAAGGTTAGCCCTTTGCCCCTAAATACTTCACTGCAAATTTCCTGAGACATACGGGTAGTCTCGTACATAACCACAGTACAGCTATCAACTCAGCATATTTAACATGTATACAATATTTTAATCTACCATTGGTACTCCAGTTTTGTTTTCAATAGCATTTATAGTACTTTCCCCCTCTAGCACAGAATCCAGTTTACAGTCAGGTATTTCATTTAATTGTGGTGTCTCCTTAGTCTCCTTGAATCCGGAATGTTTCCCGTGACACTGGCATTTTGGAATAATACAGCCCCCCTCCCACACTTTAATTTTTTTAATAGAATGGTCTTAATTTTCGGTTTGTGTTTTCTTGTGATTCATTTCAGGTTATGATTTTTATTTTACTTTATTATTATAATTTTATTATTTGATTTTTTGTTAATCCTTACTTGAGGATGTTTTTCCCCATTGCTTTTCAGAGAGAGTGGGAGAAAAGAAGGGAGGGGAGGGATGGGGGGAAGGGAGAGAGAGAGGAACATCGACTGATTGCTTTACACATGCACCCCAACTGGGAGTGGGGAGCAAACCGCAACCCAGGTACTTGCCTTTGACCGGGATTCAAACCCGTGACACTTGGGTACTCAGGCTGATGCTCTAACCACTGAACACACTGGCCAGGGCCAGCTATGAGTTTTAGACTGAAATGCTGCTTAAGTGATGTGTCCTTCTAGGGTGAAAGCACACTGTGTTCAACTACCCCTCACTGATGATGTTCATTTAGACCAGTCAAGATATGAACCAGTTTCTCCATTGTATTATTATTATTTTTCTCTCGTGCTACTAGTAAGTCTGTAGGGAGACATTTTAAGACCATGTAAACATCCTATTCCTCATTAAAGTTTCCCCCTGGATCTAGCATCCATTGGTGATATTTTGCCTAATCCAATCTCTACTGCAGTGGTTGCAAAATGATGATTTTCCAGCATTTTCTCTAATTTTAGCAATAGGCTCTTGGCATTCTGTCAGCAAAAACCCTCCCTTCTCTCTTTATTAATTCACTAGAGGCCCGGGGCATGAAATTCGTGCCCGGGGGGTGGGGAGGAAGGGTCTCCTCAGCCCAGCCTGCACCCTCTCAAATCCAGGACCCCTTGGAGGATGTCCGACTGCCGGTTTAGGCAGTTGGACATTCCTCTCACAATCTGGGACCGCTAGCTCCTAACTGCTCGCCTGCCTGCCTGATCGCCCCCAACTGCCCCCCCCCCCCCCCGCTGGCCTGGTCGCCCCTTACTGCCCCCTCTGCCGACCTGGTTGCCCCCAACTGCCCCCCCCTGCCAGCCTGGTCGCCCCTCACAGCCCTGCCACCCCTGCCAGCCTGGTTGCCCCTAACTCCCCCCCCCCCGCCAGCCTGGTCACCCTCAACTGCCCCCACCTGCTGGACTGGCCGCCCCTCACTGCCCCCCTCTGCCTGCCTGGTCGCCCCATGCAGCCTGCTGTTTGGTCGTTTGGTCATCCCTCACTAATCCCCCTGCTGGCCTGGTCACCCCACACAGCCTGCCGTTCGGTTGTTACTGTGAGGGCGTCCCAACCAATTTGCATATTACCCTTTTATTAGTATAGATTATTAGTATGAACTCCTAAATTCTTACTTTCCTCCCGATGGTTTATAATTCATTATTTAAAAAAATATATATTTTTATTGATTTTTTACAGAGAGGAAGGGAGAGGGATAGAGAGTTAGAAACATCGATGAGAGAGAAACATTGATCAGCTGCCTCCCGCACACTCCCCACCGGGTATGTGCCCACAACCAAGGTACATGCCCTTGACCGGAATTGAACCTGGGACCCTTGAGTCTGCAGGCTGACGCTCTATCCACTGAGCCAAACTGGTTAGGGCTATAATTCATTATTATCTTTAATTACTTTGGTGCACAAATTGCCCCAGATTTTGAGGAGCCCTTTTAGATGGTTCCAATGTCCTTGTGACATGTCCCATCATATTTTTGAGCACTTTCTTACCTTATGGGGTCACGGGATTCCCAGGCTAAGTAGCATCTATTTGCTCCAGCTCAAGGTCAGTTATGAGTAGTTCATACAGTTACACTCCTAGGGTGTTTTAGGGCTAGTTAGCACCTTTCAAAAGCTTCTCAAACTACTCTGTTTTTGTATGTGTCCTTTTTGTAGTTTTCCAGTTTTCTTCTTTGGAACTGTCAAGAAGTTGTAAGTGACTTTGGAAGTCTCTCTATCTTCAGCTCTTTTTAATTGCTGCTTCCAATCTTTTACTGGATGGAAAATGAGAGAGACAAATGTTTAGTTTTATGTAAAGTAAAAGTGAATGGGTCATGAGTGAGGGCCCAAAGCATACTGTTTTGAGCAAAGTGTATGAGCTTGAGTGTATGAACTTAATTTCATTATTTGGTCTTTTTCACTTTGGTTTACCAGCTGTGTTCTGGGTAGTTGAGTTTACAGATAGGGACTTGGATAAATAGTTATTGTTTTTCTAAAGGGATTGTAAAGAAAGAAGATATTTGTGTCCCTTTTGAATTATAGGATTTCAGGTCAGATTATCTTCTCAAACCCAATACCACTCTTTTCTTTTTTTTGTAAAAATATTATTTTCTTATTCATTTTTTCTTCAATTACAGTTGACATACAATATTATATTGGTTTCAGGTGTACACCCTAGTGATTAGACTTTTATATAATTTTCAAAGTGATCTCCCTGATAAGTCTAGTATCCATCTGACCCCATAGGTAGTTATTACAATAGAGGCCTGGTGCAAAACATTCGTGCACTTGGGTGGGGGGGGGTGTCCCTCAGCCCGGCCTCTGTCCTTTCGCAATCTGGGAGCCTCGGGAGATGTCTGATGGACAGCGCGGGCCTAAGCTATCAGTCAGACATCCTTAGTGCTGCTGCGGAGGCGGGAGAGGCTACCGCCACCGCGGCTGGCTCACCAGCGGTCAGCCCAGCTTCTGCCCCCTGCATTGAGCATCCGCCCCCTGGTGGTCAGTGTGCGTCATAGCGACCGGTTGTTCCACTGTTCGGTTGATTTGCATATTACCCTTTTATTGTATAGGGTTATTGACTATATTCCCTATTCCACACTTTATATCCACATGACTTTTTTAACAAAATTTTTATTGTTGAAAGTATTATAAAGGTCCTCCCTTTTCCCCCATTAACCTCTTCCAGACTGCTCCCATCCTCCCTTCTCCCCCAGGCCCTCACCACCCCATTGTCTGTGTCCATGGGTTATGCATATATGTGTACAAGTTCATTGGTTGATCTCTTCCTACCCACCCTGCCCTGCCTTCCTCCACGTGACTTTTTATAACTTTCAATTTGTACCTCTTAATTCCTTCACCGTTTTCACCCATCCTCCATACCCTCCAGTCTAGCAATCATCAGTTCTCTATATCTATGAGTTTCTATTTTGTTTGTTTATTTCATTTTTTAGGTTCCACATATAAGTTAAATCATATGGTATTTGTCTTTCTCTGCCTGCTTTATTTCACTTAACATCCTTAGAGTCTATGTTGTAGCAAATGGCAAGGTTTCATTTTTTTTGGCTGAGTAATATTCCATTGTATATATGTACCACATCTTCTTTTTTAAAAAAATAAATCTTTATTGTTCAGATTATTACAATTGTTCCTTTTTCCCCCCCTCCCCCATAGCTCCCCTCCACCCGGTTCCCACCCCACCCTCTGCCCTTACCTCCCCCGCACTGTCCTCATCCATCGGTGTACGATTTTTGTCCAGTCTCTTCCCACATCCCCCACACCTCTTTCCCTGCCGAGAATTGTCAGTCCACTCCCTTTCTATGCCTCTGATTCTATTATATTCACCAGTTTATTCTGTTCATCAGATTTTTTATTCACTTGATTTTTAGATTCCCTTGTTGATAGATATGTATTTGTTGTTCATAATTTTTATCTTTACCTTTTTCTTCTTCTTCCTCTTCTTAAAGAATACCTTTCAGCATTTCATATAATACTGGTTTGGCGGTGATGAACTCCTTTAACTTTTTCTTATCTGTGAAGCTCTTTATCTGACCTTCAATTCTGAATGATAGCTTTGCTGGGTAGAGTAATCTTGGTTGTAGGTTCTTGCTATTCATCACTTTGAATATTTCTTGCCACTCCTGTCTGGCCTGCATAGTTTCTATTGAGAAATCAGCTGACAATCGTATGGGTGCTCCCTTGTAGGTAATTAACTGTTTTTCTCTTGCTGCTTTTAATATTCTCTCTTTGTCTTTTGCTCTTGGCATTTTAATTATGATGTGTCTTGGTGTGGTCCTCTTTGGATTCCTTTTATTTGGGGTTCTCTGTGCTTCCTGGACTTGTAAGTCTATTTCTTTCACCAGGTGGGGGAAGTTTTCTGTCATTATTTCTTCAAATAGGTTTTCAATATCTTGCTCTCTCTCTTCTTCGGGCACCCCCATAATTCGGATGTTGGTATGCTTGAGGTTGTCCCAGAGGCTCCTTACACTATCTTCAAATTTTTGAATTCTTTTTTCTTTTTGCTTTTCCAGTTGAGTGTTTTTTGCTTCTTTGTATTTCAAATCTTTGACTTGATTCTTGTGGTCCTCTAGTCTGCTGTTAGGTCTCTGTATAATATTTTTTATTTCAGTCAGTGTATGTTTAATTTCTAGTTGGTCCTTTTTCATATTCTTGAGGGTCTGGCTAAATTTATCGGCCTTTTCTAGGAAATTCTTGAAAAACCTTATAACTGTGGTTTTGAACTCTATATCCAGTCGTTTGCTTTCCTCCATTTCTTTCATTTGTGATCTGTTTCTTTGTCTCCGCATTTTCACTGCTTCCCTGAGTTGGTAGAGTAGCTTTGTGTGGTAGGTGTCCTATAAGGCCCAGTGGCTCAGCCTCCCCCAGTTACTTGAGGTGGACACTCTTGGTGCACCCCTTTGTGACCTGTGTGCACAGCCTTGTTGTAGTTAAGTCTTGATTGTTGTTGGTATCACTGGGAGGAATTGACCTCCAGGCCAATTGGCTGTGAGGATCAGCTGTGTCTACGCTGGGGGAACTTCTGTGCTGGAGACACCCTTATGAGACAAGACTTGCAAAATTGCAAAAGCCTCTGTGCTCAGCTTGGATGGGGTGGAGTCTTAGGGCGTAGCAGACAATCTTGGCTTCCCATCAGCCCTGCCCTATGAGGCCCCTGGTTCTCAGTGTCTCTTGGTAATCGCTGCAAGCACCTCTGAGAGAAAATCGCCCTCGAGTTTCGCCCGCTGCCAGCCAGTCCAGTTTCTCCCCGAATGAGTCTGGGTTCCCAGAGTCTCTCCCGGAACTGGAGTTCAGTGCAGTCGGGAGCTTCAGTCTCCCTCCCACTTTAGAAAGCCAGCCGCCCGTGTACTCCACTGCCCTTCCTCTCCACGTGCATGCGCGTCTCCATACCTCAGCCTTTTGCAGCTCCTCGGAGTCTCAATGTGCTTTCCTCTTTCCTTCTAGTTGTAGAATTTCCACTTAGCCAGCTTTCCTGTGGTTCTGGATGGTGACCGTTTTGTCTTTTAGTTGTAGTTTTGATATTGTTGTGCAAGGCAGCAGTTTAGGTGTTTACCTATGCCGCCATCTTGGTTTCTCTCTGTACCACATCTTCTTTATCCATTTGTCTATTGATGGATACTTAAATTTTTTCCATATCTTGGCTATTTTAAATAATGCTGCAATGAACATAGAGGTGCATATATTCTTTCAAATTAGTGTTTTGGGTTTCTTCAGATATATTCCCAGAAGTGGAATTGCTGGGTCATAAGGCATTCCATTTTTAATTTTTTGAGGTAACTACATACTGCTTTTCACAGTGGCTGCACTAATCTGCATTTTCATCAACAGTACATGAGGGTTCCCTTTTCTTCACTTCCTCAACAAACACTTGTTAATTTATTGATAGTAGCCATTCTGACAGGTGTGAGGTGATATCTCATTGTGGTTTTAATTTGCATCTCTCTGATGATTCGTGAGGTTAAGCATCTCTTCATATGTCTATTGGCCATCTGCATGTCCCCTTCGGAGAAGTGTCTATTCAGGTCCATTGCCAATTTTTAATTAGATTTTTTGTTTTTTAGTGTTGAGTTATATAAGTTTTTTTATAAATTTTGGATATTAACCCCTTATTAGATGTATCATGGATGAATATATTCTCTCATTAAGTGGGTCGTATTTTCAATTTGCTGGTGGTTTCCTTTGCTGTGCAAAAACTTTTTAGTTTGATATAGTCCCAGTTGTTTATTTTTTCTTTTGTTTCCCTTGCCTGAGGAAATATAAGAAAAAATATTGCTACGAGAAATATCTGATATTTTGTTGTCTATATTTTCTTCTAGGATTTTTATAATTTTGAGTCTAACATTTAAGTCTTTAGTCCATTTTGAGTTTATTCTTGTGTATGTTGTAAGAAGATGGTCTATTTTTATTTTGCCTACTATTTCTTTTGCACAGGATATTCATTAGTTCAAGTAAATAGTCATGCCTTTACAATGATTTTGTAAAAATATTGAACTTCTAGAAAGATATCTGGAATTCATAAGATTTAAGCCAGCTTAAAAAAGTGGTTGTAGTTAACTGAAGCACTGCAATGCAGACATGGCCTTAATGATTTGGTAGATGATGGTTGCTGACCATTCCCTCCATTATCCCTCAGATGTGTTCAGTCTCCACATTCATTAACAGACCCAGCCTCAGGGGCCCACGTCCCCAAAAAGCCACCCAAGATTACCCTGCAGAGCAGTACTGTGCGTTTTGCAGCACTCCTTCTTCCTTGGGGTTAACTCAGCTTATAATTGTCTGAAATTGGGAATAAATACAGGGCTTCTAGTGTCATCCATGACTGACAAGTACTGATGAACCTCCTTAGGGGAACTATGGGCTATTAACTCTCACAAGGTTGGAATTGTCTTAAAATGCTAAAGTTTTTACCTTAATAAAATGTTTTGTGAACTTTTGAATCAATTTAGAATTTCTAGATGGAATTTATTAAAACTCAATTAAAAGAATAAAAAGGATGAACTACAAAAAGTAGAGGAATAGAACATAAAAAAACAAAAAAGGGGCCAGTGCACCATTGCCAAGGGTAATCTTGACAGGTATTGCGGGGGAGGGGAGGGGCGGGAATCCACCCTGCCTTCTACACTGTTCAGTAAACTCAATACTGAATCAGACTCCTCTTTCCTCCAAGTTGCCAGGCAATATTCTTACCAACCTTTATTTCATTTTAAAATGGTGTTTTGACTGCTTCCTTTATTTTGAGGGTTGACCCATATTTGGGAATGCCACTCACTTATCAGCTCCTAACACAGCCTTGTCAAGTTTCAAGGACTCCGAGTACCTCTTGGCAGTCCCAGACTTTACAAGTCAGTAGATGACAGTCAGGGAGAGAGCAACTGAAATGTGCCAGCCCCTTTGTTTTCGTTTCAGTGAGGGAGAAACATCAATGGGTTCTTTCAGAACGTTAGTGAGGTTCCCTCCAGTATCTTGGATTCCTCCAGGCGTGCTGCCAGAGGAATCCTGTGGACTCTATGGGGAGACAGTGTCAACCAAGAGCGTGGTTAGTTATTTTATCACCAGACTTCAAAGGCGCCTGTAAGATCCTGGAGAAGGTGTAGATTAGTATAAGCACTACTTGTATAATACTCAGTGCAGCTAAAGCAGTGTATGGGTGAGGGAGGCGG
This sequence comes from Cnephaeus nilssonii, assembly GCF_951640355.1. NCBI lineage: Eukaryota > Metazoa > Chordata > Mammalia > Chiroptera > Vespertilionidae > Cnephaeus > Cnephaeus nilssonii. Next base: position 47,936,321 of record NC_137075.1, read on the forward strand.
GGGCAGAGCTTGTGGGGCTGTAGATATATGGAAAAAACACAAATTTGGATGCTCTTCTTTTTTTGTAGTACGAAATGCTTCATGTTACACCACCAATGAGCGCACCTGATGTCCTCAAGAAGAGTCCTTTGGTTGATGCTGCTGGCTGGGTGGATGTGGATAAAGAAACTCTGCAGCACAAGAAGTACTCAAATGTGTTTGGGATCGGAGACTGCACCAACCTTCCTACATCGAAGACCGCCGCTGCCGTAGGTAAGGTAACGTGCAGAGTTTCTTCCCCCTTCAAATGAAGTCACCCCAAGGCATCATGGTAACTGAAACAATAATTTGGCACAAATAGCATTCCACTAATAACGAGGAAACTTTTCTGGGTTGAAAATGACTTTGACTTCCCTGACACAGAATCATGTTGATGAACTTAGTATTGTGTAAAGAAGAAGGAATGTGTTGAGGGCTTTGTATCAGAGTAGCATGACCTCTTCTGCCTTTTCTAGGTCAGAGAGGTTGTTTTCAGGGGAGAGTGCATTAGAGAGAGGTCCCCACTTTTCCAGCTCTCAGGAATCCTGTTACTCCTCCTAGTGCCACACGCTCATCCCGGACCTTCTCAGTCTGTGACACCAGGCAGGTTGGCTATTTTTCTTCTGCCTGAAACACCATAAAGTTAGAGAAGCATTTGCTTCCCCAGAAAACACATGCAAGTCAATGAATGCTTGCAGACCAGAAAATTGTCCTGTTAAGACAAACACAGTGGAGCGTGCCCTGATTGGTACACCATTAAGGTCTCCGCCTGGAAAACTAAATTCTTCACCTCGATGTTCTGCACTAGCAGTGATGGGGAGAATTGCTTTGTACATTCTGTCCTCCATAGACAGGAACTGTCCTCTGTGGATGCTGTAAAGCACAAACCTCTCTACTGATGGGAATGGCAGTGTTTTGTGTGAATTGTACACCTGCAGCTCATGTTGTGTTACTTTCGCTGACTACTTCAACCCAAGAAAGACTTTCAAGGAAACCCACTGAATATCTTTTCCACTTTTGTTTTGTTTTGTAATTCTCACCCAAAGGTATTTTTCCATTGATTTTTTAAAACATTTTATTTTATTGTTTAAAGTATTACAAATAGTAGTACATATGTCTCCTTTTTCCCCCCATTGACCTTCCCCCGGCCTCCCCTACCTTTAGAGAGAGTGGAAGAGAGAGGGAAAGACAGAGAGAAATATCAATGTGAGAGAAACACATAGACTAGTTGCCTCCTGCATGTGCCTCAACCAGGGTCTGGACCTGGGAGGAGCCTGCAACTGAGGCTCCGGAATCGAACCCAGGATCCTTTGATCCACAGGCCGAGCTCCACTGAGCCAAACCGGCTAGGGCTCTTTTCCACTATTAATAGTCATTTCCCCCCAACATTTTATTTAAAAAATCTCAAACCTATGAAACATTTGAAAGTACAGTGAATACCCATATATTCTTCAGGTATTAACTGATTACTAATGTTATATGGCATTTGCTTTATCACTCTATGTACATTTTTTTTGCTGAGTTATTAGGAAGTGACTTTTGACTTCTTAATACTTCACCCTCAAATAATTCAACTTGCATCTCCTAAGAAAAAGGACTTTCTCCTCTATCTCCCCAAGATCATCATCACATCCAAGAAATGGAACATTGTATTAGAAAATCATCTCATATACAATCCAGTTTGAATTTCTCCAGTTTTCCTAATAATGTTTCTATGGCTCAGTCCTCTCTTAAATGCATGAACCAGTCAAGGACTGTTAGCAGAGGTTAATAAAGGGAAGGGAAGCAAAGGGAATTGGACACTGAGCCTGTTGGCTACACCAGGAAGCTACAGCTTCACACACACTCCAGGGGTCCACAGCCTTACCAGGACAAGGATGAACTCCCCCACCTACAGAATTGGGGGGGGGGGGGTGTGCTGGGGAGGTAAGCACGTGTGCAGTAGAAGTCAAAATGGCGCAGGGGGAAGTGCCTGACCATAGAGGCCTGGGAAAGGGAGCATTGGTCAGGGGGTGGACCCATCAAAAGCCTGCAAAAGCTTGGGAAGTTGATTGGTTATTTAGAAAAACTCCTGGTCTTTCAAGCCCAGGGGAACAAAGATCTCTCTCTCTCTCTCTCTCTCTCTCTCTCTCTCTCTCTCTTTCTCTCTCTCTCCCTCTCTCTCTCTCTCTCTCTCTGTTCCTGTGTGCTTGTGCAACCATGCGGATCTAGTAGCTAACTGGGGCCCCAGGCAAACCTCTCTGGCTTCCAAGGACTAAGCTTTAATATGAAATGGAAACTCTGGACACTGGCCTTTGTTTGGGCCTTGATAAAGACAAGGTTGGACTTTTTCATGGCCAGATGGTTGGAGATGGGACATTGGGAACTCAGGGGCAATCCAGGGGCAGCCTTCCTGAACAGATCTTGTCATACCATGATCTCCCATGCATGGGTCCTTGGAATGCTTTTCTCTGGATCCCGTGGAGGAGCCCGATTTCCCCAGGACCACACACTACTCAGGGGTCCTCAAACTTTTTAAACAGGGGGCCAGTTCACTGTCCCTCAGACCGTTGGAGGGCCGGACTATAGTTTAAAAAAAACTATGAACAAATTCCTATGCACACTGCACATATCTTATTTTGAAGTAAAAAAACAAAACGGCAAAAATACCCGCATGTGGCCCGTGGGCCGTAGTTTGAGGACGCCTGCTCTACATTGATTGTCATGTCTCTGGTTTCCTTTAATCTAGAACATGCCCTCTAACATTTTTTTTTTAAACTTTTATGACATTGGCATTTTTTAAGAGTCCAGGATGGTTAATCTGTAGAATATGCCATAATTTAGAATTGCCTAATTTTTCTTGTATTGGGATTCAGGTTAAAGTTTCACAGGACCCTCCACACAGGAGGTTGTGTGCCTCCCACTGTGTTGCCTCAGGAGTCCATTATGTTCATTTGTCTCGTCCTGGGTTCTTTGTCTTTGGGATTTATAGGTAGACTTCGGGGCCATACTTTGAATTTACATTTCTCTTAATGGAAGGCTGCTGAATTTATGTATTAAATACCTGTGCTGCATGTGAGACACAGATTACCCAACTTTTGACTTTCTTCAAAAAAACATGTCTGATTCCATGTTCCAAATAGATACTATTAAATACAATTAAATGAAAATTCTAAATGGAGTCTTGCTTCCAGCCCTACCCCATCTTCTGAGCCTCTACATTCCCCCTGACCATGTAGAAAGCATCCCCTTATTTATTTATTTATTTATTTATTTATTTATTTATTTATTTATAGTTAAAAGTATTACAGATGTCCCTGTTTGCATGGAGGGCATCCCGTTGTTTTTACATGTTTTTTTACAATCTGTATTATATTGTATGGTTGCTCCAGGGTTTATTTAACAAGTTCACACAACTTGTATTTGCATTGTTTCCAACCCATATTATTCTTGAACTGTGCCTCAGTGAATGCTCTTCTTTCTGTCATTTCACTTGTGTGAAAGTCTATTTGCTCTTCTCTTTGGTGTCAATAGTCTTGACTTTCCCCAGGTGGATCTGCATTTCTGCCCCTCCTCAAGTCCTCTGAATTTACATTCCTCTTTATGTAAGGCTGCTGAATTTATGTGTTGAAAATACATAAATTCTTAGCAATGTTTATACTTGTCCCACAAATCTGTCCCTGGCGTTCCCTGCCACCAGCCAGGTGTCTTACCTCCGTCCAGGCCATCGTACTATTGCGAGCGAGACCCTCTCTTGCCACACGGAGTCTGGCTTTCCTGCAGCTCCTGCCTCTTCCTCTGCTTCTCTCTGCCCCAGGATTCTCCATGAATTACATACAGCACCGCCAAGACCAGCATGTGACGTTTAACAAAAGTTAACTGAAGGCTTGGGTGTAACAGAAAGGGATTATAATACAGGGGAGCCCCCCAACACCCCCCCCCCACACACACTCAATACACCTCCACACACATACACCTTACACCTGGACAGTGTGACTGCTTCTTGGGTCCAAGGGCCCAGCCTCTCCGCAGGTGGCACCCTCTGGCCTCTTCTCTCCTTTTCTGTTGGCCTTGATGGCCTGCTGCAGGGGCCTCTTCGGGTTTTCTCAGTACAGATTCTAAACTCTTCATGGCCCTCACAGAGGAATAAAGTTTTCTAAAGGGGAAATATGATCTTTAGAGATGTTATCTGGCTCACAACAAAGATAGCTGGTATAATAATAAAAGCGTAATATGCAAATTGACTGAAGGGCCGAACAGCAGAACAACCGTCCGGATGACCATGCCATGACACGCACTGGTGCCAGCCAAGGCAGGTGCGATGCAATTGGTTTTGGGGGGGCCCGCCATTGCCCCACGATTGCCCCGCAGAGGGAGGCCCAGGCCACCGGTTGGCAGGGCGATCAATCGAGGTGGAAAGGGGGTGTTGGCGGGCAGCACCAGGCCAAGGTGGGTGCAGGCGGGGGGAGGGGCTGGCTGCTGGCAGCAGGGGGAAACCTGGGTGCCGGTAGCTGGAGGGAAGCCTGGGTCCCGGGTTCTAGCTGCTGGAGGGAAGCCAGTGCCAGCAGCCGAGGGAAGGAAGGCCTACCCTTGCAGGAATTTTGTGCATTGGGCCTCTAGTATACATATATATATCTATATGTATATATGTGTATATAATAATATATATATATATATATATATATATATATATATATATATATATATAACTAGAGGCTCGATGCATGAAATTCGTTCAAGGGACTCGGCCCTTGCAACTGCAGTGGCTGGCCTCGGCCCTCACAGCCCCGGCTTCGTCTGGAAGGATGTTTAGCAGTCCGGTCTAATTAGCATATTATGCTTTTATTATTATAGACTAGTGGCAATGTGCATGAATTCATGCACACTGAAAGGGAATTAAGTAGAAGAAATATTTTAATATCACTATTTGCCAAGTCCTGGGTGTGGGTATCCAGTTCCCTCCTCCCTCCTGTCAGAGTCTGTGTCGGCTCCTGCAGGGAGGCAGCATCAAAGCCGGCACCCTGCGGGGCTGCAGGACTCCCCTAAGTCCCAGAGTCCCAAAGACCCTTGGGGCGACTCCCTCGAGTCCCGGAGTCCTACAGCCATCTTGTGATGGCATGAGGGCTTCACAGCAAGACGATGTGAGGACCACCTAGGCTTTTATTAGTAAGATAGTATTTTTAAGCAGAGTTATTTATTTATTATATTTTGGATCCTTAAATTCCAGTAAAAAATTCATTGCTCTTTTGGGCATCAGCAAACTACAGCCTGCTGGCCAAATGCAGCTTGCTGCTTGGTTTCATACAGTTGGCTAAGATGTTTTCTACAGATGAACATTTATAATCAATTTGATGATAGGGAACACTGACTCTTATTCTTAAGAAAAGAATTCCATTCTTCTCATTAGTAGACTTATAGTACAAGAAGTTATTATTATACTTTTTTACATTTTGAATTTTGTTAATAAAGATTTTTGTTTTTTTCATGTTATATAATAGCTTTGGTTTTGCCTCTTGGCCCACAAGGTCTAAAATTTTGCTTTACAGAAAAATTTGCTGACCCTGATTTTGGGGATTGCAAAATAATCACTTTAATGAGCATTTTACAGTAGATAGATAATGCATCTTTCCTCAGAGGTCAATCCAATCTCCCATCTCTAGAGACACAAACTACTTGTATTTTTAAAAGGGCAGTCTTTTTAAAAATATATTTTCAATTACAGTTGAGATACAATATTATGTTAGTTTCAGGTGTAAAACATAGTGATTATACATTAATATTCCTTATGAAGTGATCATCCCAATAAGTCTAATACCCATCTAACACCATATATAGTCATTACAATATTATTGACTATATTCCCTATGGTATACATTCCTGTGACTATTTTTATAACTGGCATATTTTGTTTTGTTTTGTTAATCCTCACCTGAGGATATTTTTCCATTGGTTTTTAGGGAGAGTGGAAGAGAGAGGGAAAGAGAGAGAAACATCTATATGAGAGAAACACATCGATTGGTTGCCTCCTGCACAAGCCCTGACCAGGGCCCAGGCTGGTGAGTAGCCTGCAACTAAGGTGCATGCCCTTGACCAGAATCGAACCCGGGATCCTTTGGTCCACAGGCCGACACTCTGTCCACTGAGCCAAACCGGCTAGGGCCATTTTGTACTCCTTAATCCCTTCTTTTTTGCCCAGCCCCCCAACCTCCCTCCCATCTGGCAACCACCAATTTAAAACCGAACACTATTCTGGGATTAGATAATATTAAGGAATTATTACTAGAAATTTGGGTGTAAGCATGTTATTATGTTTGTGTTAAAAAAAAACAAAACAAAACACATCTTCACCTATTAAAGATATACACAGAAATATTTTTGGGTGAGTTGCTATGATGTTTGCTCTAAAAATGCTCCAGGAAGAAAAGTGGCATGTGTGATGGGATAGATGTAACAAGAATGACAGAGTTGGAAAATTTTCATAATAAAAAAGGCAGCCTCCCTTTCTTGCCACCAGAAAACAAAAACGGCTATCTATCTATCTATCTATCTATCTATCTATCTATCTATCTATAATCTATCTATATCTTCTATCTATTATCTATCTATCTATCTATCTATCTATCATCTATCTATCATCTTCTATCTAATCTGGTCAAACCTCAGGGCAGTCTAGTACAGAGGAAAGCTCACTGTTTTGCCTAATTGATATACTTAGGGTATTAATGTAGGCTGGGACACAGGGACATCCCAGATGACTAGGGGATATGGGGCACACAGATCAAGTGATACCCACTGAACCCTAGGAGGAAGGGGGTGGAGTTGGGGTGTTGTCTTCCTTATAGTCCTTTTGTTTGAAATTGCCAGTCCTCCTGTCAGAGAGAGCTGGCTCGTCAGTGTCAAACTTGTGGAGGCACTTAGGTGGGCCTTTGATGAACTGAAGAACCCCTTCTGGTATCCAGAACTTCAAATAGTAAGAATCATGTTCTAGTTAAAATTTAGAAGGATGGGGAATGGAGCCTTCTCAACTGGTTCACGTTAAAGTTATCTGCAAATGAGGGTTTATGAAAAACCTAGATGCTTATATTTTTCTGACTTTTCCATTTCTCTTACAGCTGCCCAGTCAGGAATCCTTGACAGAACAATTTCTCTGATCATGAAGAATAAAGCACCAATGAAGAAGGTTTGTAAGAGTCAGAGTCTCAATTATCAAATTCCATTCTGTGAGAAAACAATGTTTTCCTACAATGTTGGCACTTTCTTAATTAGTTTCTTTAATATAGCCATTGCAATTGTTGCCTTTCGTACTACTTTTTGTTATATAATCTTCATTTTTCATGGTACAAAAAAAAAAAAAAAAAAAAAAAGAAAAAAATTTGCAACTGCTCAGAGTAAAGAATAAATTCTAAAGTATCTGTATAACGTCATGAAAAAAGCCACTTTCCAACTCAGTTTCATGTACAATTTTAGTATGATGGCTACACGTCATGTCCACTGGTGACGAGCTACAATCGCGTGATTCTTGCGGAGTTTAACTACAACTTGCAGCCCGTGGAGACCTTCCCCTTTGACCAGAGCAAAGAGAGACTCTCCATGTACCTCATGAAGGCCGACATGATGCCCTTTCTGTACTGGAATATGATGCTAAAGTAAGTGCATCGCTGGGGGAGAGGCACGTCTTTTAGCCTATCGCACCCCCTTGTGCAGGGCGATGGTTTTAAGGAGGCCTTCCAGCTTCAGGAGAAATCATGACCCGGAGCCCAGGACTGGCCACTGGGATCCCCTTACTGTGCTGTGTCTTATGGTGATGGCAGCCTGCGAAGGATGCTGGATCCTCAGCCACACTTGGTGTGAGAGAGGCTGCCCTGGGTGAGGAAAGGGAGTAGTATATCCACCACCCACAGGGGTCACAGCCTCTTCTCTTCATTATTGGCAGCAACCAAGTCTTCTCTCTTTTTTCATGTTCTGGCTTTTTCTCACTGCTGGATTAATAATAATAATAAATCCTGGTAAATCATTTTTTTACATGTTAAGTAGTTTTTGCGTTGGTCACTTACTAGCTGTGTGTCTTAGGACAAGTTGTTTAAACTCTCTGTGTTTAACTTTTTTAAAAAAATCCTTTATTGTTTAAAGTATTACATATGTCTCCTTTTTCCCCCATTGACCTCTCCCCAGCTGTTCCCACCCCCCAGCACATGCCCTCACCCCTCTACTGTCTGTGTCCATGGGTTATGCTTATATGCATGCATACAAGTCCTTTGGTTGATCTCTTATCCCTCCAATCCCTCCTGATGGCCTGCGTTTAACTTTTTTATCTGCAAATGAAAGTAACCTCAGAGGATGGGGATTAATGAGGTAACGCATTAAAAGACAGCTACATAGTACACATAGTAGTGCATAAATAGAGTAAGAACATTTAATAATTCTTTTTCTTAGTTCCAAACAATGAAAATCTCATTTGACCTGTACAAACTACTATGAGATAGGTAAGTCAGGGTATCTATACTAGTGGTTTTCTTTTTATACCAGTGGTTTTCAACCAGAGTGATTTTGCCCCTTAGGGGGCATTTGGCAATATCTGGAGACATATTTGGTTGTCACAGCTGGAGGGGATGCTACTGGCTTCTCGTGAGCAAAGGCCAGGGATGCTGCTAAACACCGTACAATGCACAGGACAGTCCCCACAACGAAGAAGTAGCTGGTTCAATGTGTCAGTAGGCTAAGGTTGAGAAACCTGGACCTATGCTTTATTTATAAGCAAATGAAAGTAGGGAGGATTGCAGTTTGCCTGTAGTAGAGATTGCATGCAAGTTTGCTGAACTGAGTGAGCATGTCCAGGCTCACACAGCAAGTCAGTGTCGAAGCCAGAACTCGCAGCATGTCCCCTCCTAGTCACAGGATCTTTCTACCTCACAAGACAAATCTTGCTTTATGTGCTGATAAGCATGTCTGTGAGCTATCTGACTCTATCAACATCCTGCTGACTGAGGTCACTCCCATCTTTTCTGATGCAAATACCTTTTCCTTGTCGTTTCTTACAGGGGTTACTGGGGCGGACCGGCCTTCCTGCGGAAGTTGTTTCACCTGGGCATGAGTTAAGGATGGCTCAACCCTTGCTATCTCTGGGCGGCTTCTGGACCAGGATCACAGTCAGACTGGCCAAGAGCAGCACGAAGAGCTCCAGACCTAACCCTGTAAAGAGTTTAGTGCTGGATGCTGGGTGACGGGGACTAAATGCCTCCCTTTCAAGTCCCTCTCAACAGCCACTGTCCAGGCTGCCCGGGATGAGCTTGGTTCCTTGGAAATGTTAAAATAAAGGAATAGACTTCTATTTTTTAACTAAAAGCTTGTCATTGAGATTCTATGAAAAAAAATTTTTTAATCTGGATTAGTGGAATGAAAAGTCATAGCGCTTGGGAGGAAAAGATGGTGGTGGTGGAATAGCTTTTCTGTCATGGTCTCTGAGTATTCAGCAGATAGCTGGTGTAATTTCACCCGAGCCTGTTTGGATTCACAGGAAACCAGGGTTATTCCAGGGAGAAGGTTTAAACAGTGTGACCGCCCTGAGCACGTGCTGCAGGAGCACAGTGGAGTGGACCCAGCGCTCGGCCACCGCCCCTCTGTGGCCACCGCCCCTCTGCAGCCATGGCTACGGCCACGCCACCGCCCCTCAGCGGCACCACCATGTTTGTGCTGAGGCCACACCCTCTCCCAGCCAGCCACGGATGCGGTGGGATACTAGTGTTGTAGGTGCTGTAGGATACGGGACTTCTCTACTGGGCAATTTTGGCTCTAGGATTCCCCATCAACCTGGCTGAAACTTTCTTAGAACTGTATCAGGTCTGCGATGCTCCTGGGCCCTCCACTTTTCCCAGGCGTCTCAGCTGAATCATGGTGTGAGAGCCCTCCCTGCCTTCTCCGTTAGCCTCTGCAGACATCTGCCCCGCCCCACGCCCCACCCCGCCACCCGCCCCCTGAAGTCTCTTGCAAATGTAATTCTGCCATGGAACCTGCTTCCCAGAGAGCTCACACACAGTGAGGATGGGGTTAGAGGAATTCTGATGTGTGTGGTAAGCATTTGCTTAATTCAGTCCCAATTTGGGCCTTGAAAATTTTGAATAAGTTCACATGAGAAATATGGCAGGAAATAGTTCCAGTTTAGTTCAGCAGTGGCTTAAAAAAATTGTTTCTAATGAGTTTATTTGTAGAAGTTTATCTGTTCATCTGGTATTTGAAAGCTTTGTACATTGCATATTTATAAACTCTGCCAAAGGGAAATGCATAGCAGTCTATGCAATGCCTTAGATTTTTACAGCAATTTAGAGTTCAAACCCTTGTATATTTCCTAAGATTGCCAAGTCTCTCTGGTTTCCTGGGGCTCAGGTGACTTTGGAAACTGCTCAGGCATTCATTCATTCATTCATTCAAATATTTACCGAGCACCTGCAACCTGCCAAGCACTTTTCTTGGCCCAGGAGGTACAGCGGTGAACCAGACAGAGAAGGGCCCTGCCCACATTTTCTTGGTTCCTCTTTTCCTTCGATGCCGGGGAGCTTGCTGAACGAGGCCCTGGTTCCATTCGGAAAGTAGACTTTCTTCGGTGGCACATGTTCTGGAAAAGAACAGGCCCCCACCCCAGCCGCAGACCCCCACCCTGGCTCCAGGAGTGGAAGATGTTTTCTGGGGTCACCACACATCCTGGTTTGTCTGGGGTTTTCCTGTTTAACATGTTATCCTGGCATAGCTATTAATAGCATGTCCTTTCATGCTCCAGAATGCCCCATTGGGACAATGGATTATATGATCACTCTAGTGATCACACTCACCCCTCCCACCCCCACCCAGTTCGAGTGGGAGAGCCGAGCTGCAAACCAGGGGCTTGTCAACTTGTGTGCTTTCACGTGGGGCTTGTGACTACTCTGCCCTGTCCTCTGAATCCAGGCAAAGAAACCCCGTGCCTTTACGGAGCTCCTGGCGGGCTGCTCACTGGGAGAGCTGGGGCCGTTCGCCTCCAGTGACCAGAGATCCCAGGAGTCACCAGCCCGCAGCTCTTCCTGGCTATGGACAACAGTTCTGGCAAGGCCGGCTTCTGCATTTCAGGGGATGGGCTGTGATTCTGGGAGGGGCTGAGCTCTAGGCTGGGTCACTTGGAAATCCCTTGCAGAGTGAACTGGAACCTCCTGGATCTGTTTTTATGACCATGTGTCTGAATAATCCTCCAACCATCTGGGAATTGCTTTTGGGTTCACATTACATTGGGCAGAATTTATTGCCCAAGCTGGAGGGAGCAGTGACAACTATTGGCCAGTACATTGGTCTCCAGCTTTCATTCCTCTGAGCTGGGGAAGATCAGAAAAATCTTGGCTTTCAAAATCTTATCCCCTTAACCATGAACGTGGGATTGGCCACGGGAGAGGTCTTCCATGAGACTGCCTCCAGTCATTAGGATCCTGCGGCAGGAAGAGGGTGTGAGGCCAGGGTAGGGACAAGGGCGGTGGTTTCTCCAAAGGTGTGCTGCAGGATGGGTGAGGTTTCAGGTGTGCCCTTCGAGGGCCCTGACTCAGCCGCTGATGACTTCAGAGTCCAGAAATGATGCCAGCTGGGACTGCTGACTGGGAAATCCCTCTCCACTCCTGTTCTTTGTCTCTAGAGCATCTTTCCAGGAATTAAAATTCCTGCCCTGGCATCAGCCCTGGGTGAGTTGTGGGTGTAATAAAAATAGCTGGGTGGCAGCTTAGAGGCCCTGGGATGCAGGAAGGGAAGCAAAGGCTTAAGTCAGCTGGGAGAACTCAAGGTTTTGAATTTAGGAGTTTTGTGTATTAAGAACACTTGTAGTGTTTTTATTTCTTATGTCTAATGTTTGTAAAAAATTTAGAGATTAGAGATAAAAGGAATAAAGTTTACTCCAAATCCATCACCCATTTATAACAAGTAATCCCATTTTGGTGTTTTTTTTTTTTCTCTACTGACCTAATATTTCACATAAAGTTCCTGAAAACCAACAGGATCACACTGTAAGTATTGTTTTGTGTTTTATATTTAACTAGTGGCCAAGTGCACAAATCTGTGCACATTGAAAGGAAATTAATTAGAAGAAATATTTTAATATCGTTGTTCACCCTTTCTCTATAATAGAAGTGTCATCCAAATTCACGATCAACAATGACAGATCGAAACACACACATTCGATTGGCACCAGCAAGAGCTTTATATGTATCGTGCATGTGCGAGTCAACTTAGTCTTTTATATACTAGTATATACAATAAACTTGCTTAATTAGACCTGCTTTCCGATTTAGCTAAGCTTTTTCCAGACCAGTGAAGCACCCCAACTTCTCTTTCTGGTAATTGTCAGCAACACAGCAGTAAATATCAACATGAAGCAGATTATTATTGTAGATCATGCAGGGAGAACAAAGGGAAAAAATATTTAACTGCAGCAGTGTTTGACTGTATTCTGCGCAGTGAGAAAACCTGTAGTCATTTTCAAGGTCCACTATTTCTTACTTCTTTTCAGTTGGGTCAAGTTTCTAAGCTTTCTAAATCTCCATTTTCCGGCTAATGAAAAGAAAATAGGATTCCACCGAGTCTCCTATCTACCCACTCCAGGACTTCTGTGAGGATCAAATGAGATGAAGCACAGGAAAACACTTCACAGACATTTGGTAAAAGTGTAAATATTTCCACCTGGCTATAAAGCAAATTGTGTGCCTGGGCTGAAGAAACTGCAAGGAGGCTAGTCGCTAGGGAGAGGAAATGGATGTTGAAGCGGCGCCCACAGCGACCGTTTCCAGGCTGGGCTGGGCTGTGGGCTGCATTTTGTGCCATGGGGTCAGCTGCTATTTGGTGGGCTGTCGCTCCGGGGTGGTGGCGGGGCCTATATCCCACTTGTGGGAAGCTGAGTGTTGCTTTGTCGGTGTCAGGTCCATGGTGCCATTTCTTTGTAAATGGCCAGTGCACGTCACAGCAGCTCCTGCCCCGAGTGTCTGCCCCTGGTGGTCAGTGCACATCATAGCGAATGGTTGGACAGGCAGAGGGACACTTAGCATATTAGCCTTTCATATAGATAGATGTGCATTGAAGCCCCAGTGGTTGGTTGTAGAGAGGAGGAGGAGGAGATTGGTGAGTAACACTCAAGGAGCATGGGTCATTTGTGTTGGTCGAGACAATCAATTGATGTAACAAATGTGTGTCCTGTGCCTAGGAGGGTATTGATATATAATTGGCACTAGATGCTCTTCTCAGAAAATTCTACAATAATCCCATGAATAGAATTCTCGAAGGAATGGAATATTATTCTTTTTGAGGAAGGGGGCCTTTGTAACCCAACATTAAGAGTAGCTCCTCTGTCTTAGTGACTGGGTGACTCCAGTCTGATTTTAAAACAGAGTACCTGCCTCGTGCCCTAAGACCGCGGACAGAGCTTTCTTTCAGAATGGGCTGGTTGTGACCACCTCAGGGAGGGAAGGAACAGGAGAAATGCTTTGGGTAAAATTCAAACTGGAGAACCAATGGGTCTGGGTTGCCTGTCACTACTTGAGCCAATTCAGCAGAGACAGGGTTGAATCATATATGAGCGTTTATTCTAATATTGCCGGCAGTATGGGAGAGCAGCAGGTCAGCCACAAAAATCTGCTCTCCAATCCCCCATAAGCCAGCTGCTTACATTGGGTGGGACAAACATTACATGGGGAATAGGGATTACAGGCATGGGGAAGTAGGCAATGCGGGCTGGGGTGGGGCTCCTTTGTTTGGGCAGCAAGGTTGTAAATCTTTCCATGAAAACAGGCAGTTCTTGAGTGAGAATGGGCCACATTCCAAGGTTGACTCCCAGGTCTAAGGTTGACTCTCAGGACCAAGGTTGACTCACCAGGTCCCGGGGTGTACAACTCCCAGCCAGGTTAGAATGTCCTTTCTTAAACCAGAACAAGGTAATCACAGTTAACAGAGCTTGATTAATATTTCCCACAACCATAGCTAGTCCCCAATATTCCATTTTTGCCCCTAACAGGATGAGGCTTTCTGAATGGATGAATGAAAACCAGGTCCCTCTGGTTAGGATAACTGCCACGTAGCTAAGGAGATTGCTTGTCTATGTGCTGGAAAAAGGCAAGGTTAATGCTTTGTAACAGATAGGTAGAAAGGTCACAAGAGAGAGCTGAGAAAGATGGATGGTGAAATCCTGGGCAGTTTTCTCCCCTAATATTGATTTTTAAAAAGTAAGCTCCCAGAGTAGGGCACGTGGTGAACCACCGGAAGTAAGTCACAACTTCCCATATCTTCGTGCAGTAAAACTCCGTGACTGCATCCGCAGGCACGGTGCAGGGCACTCCGGGCCGCAGTGGGACGCGGCTGCTGAAAGGCAGGCCCTCTGGTGCTGTAACAGCCCAAGCTGGGTTCGGATCTTCCTGAGGGGCATCCCGATGGAACACGGGATTGGGGGACACAGACCTGGATTGGAGTCCTAGCTCTTCCGCTGACTTCCAGCTCAAGCATTTTAATCGCCACTCTCTCACCTGTAAATGAGTAATAACACCTACTTCATAGAGTTGACATGAAGCATTAAGAAAATTGAAGTATAGCTTTTAAGCATTTTGGCACATAGACTGTAGCCCTTATTGTCATTAACTACAGTAGTCGAATGCAGCATTCAGAAATACAACTTCCCCTTATGCCTGTTTGGGAATTTGTTCTTGTTCTAACTGGAAGGCATGTGGACTCTGTTACTTACATCACCACATCTTCCTGTCTCATTTCAACTGATTATCAGAGTTGGGAAATTTCCACTGTCACAGGTTAACCAACGTGGGGCAGCCTGCCTGGGTCTGAATCCCAGATCTGCCTCTCACTGGCTATGGGACCTAAGGGAAATCACCCAAACTCTGTGGGCCCAGCTTGCTTATCTGTAAAATGGGGATTATAATAGCACTAGTGGCCCGGTGCATGAAATTTGTGCACGGGAGGGTGTCCCTCAGCCCGGCCTTCACCCTCTCCAATCCAGGGCCCCTCAGGGGATGTCAGACTGCCGCTGGATCAGGCCTAAACTGGCAGTCGGACATCCCTCTCACAATCCGGGACCATTGGCTCCTAACCACTCACCTGCCTGCCTGCCTGATCGCCCCTAACCACTCTGCCTGCCTGCTTGATCACCCCTAACCACCTCTGTCTCGGCCCCCGCCACCATGGCTTTGTCCAGAAGGATGTCCGGAAGATGTCTGGTCTATCTGGTCTAATTAGCATATTACCCTTTTATTAGTATAGATTTGCCTTACTGGGTTATAGTGAGGATTCTGATGTGCTCACCAAATAGCAGGCACTGTTCTAGGTATAAGCGATTCTTAATTGCCTCAAGTCAATCAAAATTCTACTTCCAAGTCTCTGTTCCAGAGAAACAGACGGGCTCCTTCACTGGAGTGGTCCTGTAGGTGGACTGGGCTTGTTTAGATCACAGAAACCCTTTGTCTTCAATCTCTCCTGCTCTCAGCCAATCCCTCTCTGCAGGATATGTAGATATATATGATAGACATATATTATTGGATATACTATTGGTTATAGGGGTTCAGTGACTCCAGGAATTATCAATTATGCCACAGACATGTTGGGGCATCTAATCTACACAAGGCCCTGGGGGTTCAGAGAGGAAAGTCCTTGTCCTCAGTGAGCTGTGTTTGGTTACTTATGTGAAGTGCCAATGAAACAGGAATTTTAGGGGTAAAATAGGACAGGTTTAAGAAATTTTAGAAATTAAGGGGACCATGGAGGAAGCACAGGGCTGCAGAGCAGCAGAAGGTATATTTCCATAGAATGGGGAGCTGAAAAGCTGCAACAGGTACATTTCCATAGAATGAGGAAGCTGGGAACAGCAAAGGTCTATATTTACAAAATAAAGAGAAGGAAGCCCTTCATCCAAGAAGGAGAAGAAAGCCCAACAGAAATAGAAAAACAATAAGGAAGGGGGGGGAGTGGGGGAAGAACCTCACATGTCCCATGTGAGGTTTGACCTTTGAGCCCAGGAGTTACTATAGTAACCAGTCTAAGGGAATAGTGACCAATCAGAGGGGATATCAAGGCACCAGGATCTGCAGGCTTTATAAGCCATAGGGAAAAGGAACTCAGTGGGATCCTTTTCCCACTCCATACTTGGGAGTCCGTTCTGTAGGATTCTTTCCCTCTTCCCACGTGGGAGTCTGCACTTGTTCTTCAATAAATCTCCACCTTTGCTATACCACTTTCTGTCCAGGGATTCATTCTTCGATTCAGGCGGACAAAGAATCCGGGTTCCAGTCCAAAAATTCCGTATCACCAAGATAGACGTCCCATTCGGTATGTGTTCATCACATTCAGAATATTGCCACTGGCTTACACTAGGCATTCAAAAAATTGCAGAAGCAGGTAAAGCTTGAGCTAAGTCCCTGTATAATTCAACTCATTTGGTTCCAAGTGACAGAAATCCAGCCCAAATAAGCCTAAGCAAAAAAGAGGAACTTCTTGGCTCATGTAACAGGGAAATTCAGCTGTCGACTTAAGGCGAGATCTAGGAGTCAAGTCATACAATCAAGATGCTCTCTTTAAATTTCAGTTTCTCAGTCCTTCCCCGCTCCGTGTCAGCCTTCCATGGCAGACAGACTTTCTCACTGTGGCCAGGCAGGAGGGCGGCATGCAGTCCTCCTGGCTTGGCCTCCCTAGAGGGAAAAAGGAACTGGCTTTCGAAATGTCCACAGACCAGTTCTGGGAAGTGTTATGGTTATCACCTGCTAAACAAATGAGGTGTTTCCCAGCGGAGTGAGTGCAGGACTTCATCTTTTGTTCAGTGCTGTGTGAACTGTACCTGGAACAGTGTGACCTGGGCCAGCACACGTGTTCCAGAACAGCACACAGAACGTCCTCAGTAAATATTTGTTACCTAACTGACCTCGCCAGCTGCATTTTGGCCATGTGCCCACTCCCTATCTAGGGAAGTGGGGTTTGCTACCAAAGATTGGTAGAAAAATGTTGTGGGCACCCCCCAAAACATGAAGATTTCTGTGGTTCTGACACATGAGCAAGACTTGGCCCGGAGCAGAAGAGGGGAAGCTTCCCAGGCGTAGGGAACAGAATGTGTGAAGGGATGGAGGCGGGTGGATAAACTATTGGACCACGTGACGTCAGAATGGGAAATGGGCTTAGGGAGGATCTCGTGCTGGGATCTCGCGTGCTGCTTTTTGTTCCTCCACCTCCTGCACCCTGCTCTCTGCCCTGGGAGGCTGGCTGGCAAGTCTCTCCTGCTGTCTGGTTTCTGGCTGGGTTTGTTGGTAGAGGTGGGAGGGAGGGAAGAGAGTAGGCTGGGGAGTTAATGCCTCTGACGCCCTCCCTGCAGGCTGCCTTGGCCCGGTGATGAGGTAAGAACAGAAATTGAGAGTAAGACTTTAGAGATGTCGATAGCCATTTGACAGGGAGATATATTTTATCTGTTGAATCTAATACTAAAAAAAATTGGGGTTTGTATTTTATGTTTTGTCATTTCATTTTTTTCCCCTAATAATTAATTTTAAATTCTATTTTATAAAAGTACTGGTTGAAAAAAGTTAGATTAAAAAAAAAAATTCAAACACAATAAACCAAAATCCCCAAACCGGATCCTTCGAGCACAAATGGGGGGAGAAGCCCTGCTCTGACAGCTCTCTCCTTTTGGGTTCTAATGCCTGCTCCCCGCGCCCATCCTGATGGGCCTAAGGGTGGAAACAGCTCAGCCACGGACCCCTAGTGACCGCCCTGAGCCTGGTTCCCCGGCCGGCCACCTTTGTACATCATCCCACCTCACACAATCCTAACGTGACCATGTTATCTGCTTCCCCTTGGGACCCTGCTGGCACAAGGTAACCTAGAAGGGATGCGGAGCCATCGAAGGAGCTTACACGGGAACGGCAGGAGACCGTAGCCGTGCAGGTGAGGGATGGATTGAGAAGACTCCGGATGGGATGACTAAGGTCAAGGCCCACTGGCTGCAGTGAGAGATGATGCGGGCTTAAATTAAGACAGTGTCACTAAGGAAGGAGGGGAGGGGAAATATCCATGGATAGTTAAGATATTCCATCAGTCAGGATGACAGACACCGCTATATAAACAGTTCCAGCAGAAAGGGATTAACTGTTGTGGAGGTCCACAAACTATGATCTAGGAGCCCAATTCAGCCCACTGCCTGTATTTATAAATAAAGTTTTATTGGAACACAGCCACGCTCCTCTCTTTATGTGTCGTTTAGGGCTGCTTTCGCACTACAACGGCAGTTGAGCTGTGTGACAGGGACCGCATGTGGCCCTCGAAGCTGAAAATATTTACTGTCTTGTCCCATACAGAAAAAGTGTATCGCCTGGCCAGTGTGGCTCAGTGGTTGAGCATCGACCTATGAACTAGGAGGTCACAGTTCGATTCCCAGTCAGGGCACATGCCCGGGTTGTGGGCTCTATCCCCAGTGGGGGGCATGCAGGAGGCAGCTGATCGATGATTCTCTCTCATCATTGATGTTTCTACCTCTCAATAAAAAAAAAAAAAAGTGTACTAACTCCTGAAATATTGAGAAGTAGGCACATACAGAACTCCAGAGTTTCTGCAGTTTTCAGGAGATCGGAGGCTGCACAAAATGCAGGAATACTGGCCCCATTGACCTCCACTTCTGCCACATCAGAGCACGTGATTGCATGTAAGCTTCAGGTCTACAGACATGTGCCTCCCCCCGCCCCTTCTCCCCACCTGCCGCCTGCAGACAAAATGCAACTGCTTGTCTTCTTGATACAGAGGTGAATGTAGAAGGGACAGGGATACACAAGCCCAGGGCTCCGGTTGACTAGTAAGGGGTGGGGGATATGGAGGCTGGGACAACTCCCAGGTGTGGGTGACTGTGGTGGATGACAGAGCCACCCAGGGAGACGAAGAGGAGCAGAAGAGAAGATTCTGGACAGGAAGAGGAGTGGTACCAGCAGGTTAGATTCCCAAAACCCTGCCACCTGTGGAGTCATAGCCATCTGCCTGAATAAGGTTTTGCTCTAACTCCTTCACATCAGTGATATTCATGGAGTAAAACCATAAAGTACTTTATATACTGTGTGTGTGTGTGTGTGTGTGTGTGTGTATGTATATATCGATTTCAAAGAGGAAGGGAGTGGGAGAGAGAGAGAGAAACATCAATGATGAGAGTCATCGAAGCCCCCGACTGAGGATCGTGCCTGCAATCCGGGCATGTGCCCTGACCAGAATCGAACCGTGACCTCCTGGTTCATAGGTCAACGCTCAACCACTGAGCCATGCCGGCTGGGCCAAAAAGTACTTTTGGTATAAAATTGGTGTTCCAAACCTGTGATTAAGAGATCTTTCCACAGATGACGAATGTCCAGCTTTCAGGCTTAGGCCATTACACATCTTCCTTTTGGTAGGTTTAAAGGAGACCTTCCAGGAATTGGAAAACCTTGGCAATCTCTTTGGCCCAAGGGCCCTGCTGGGACGTGCAGTCCTGTGAATGGCTCACGGGAGGCCTGAAGCAAAACAATGAAGTGAGAAGAGCAGACTGGAGGGAGAGGTGATGAGAGGTGGAGGTGGAGGGGAAAAAAAGGGGTGTACCTGGGATGGACCTCGTTAAAAAGGTGAGAGGACACCTAATCCATATAGGGACAATGGGAACATGTGGGGAAAGGGCATTGGTCCAACTGCTGACCAGCCCGAGGCCTCTGTTTATTATCCGGGTGGTCAGCCAGGGCCCAGAGTGAATGCTCTACTGCTGACTGGGGGCCATGCTTTGACATTTAACAAGATTGTGGCAGGACGTTCTTTCCTGTAATACTTCTTCCTTATCTGAGCTAATGGAGGCCATGAGAATCAAGGACCTCAGTTGCGTGCTTTTATACTCCAGCAAAACTGATTGTATTAGCTTACTTTCTCCAAATATGTAATAGTCCAGCTTGTAAATCCATCCTTAGATCCTACTAATCCACTTTATATAGGACTAATTAGTGATTGTCTTCTAAATGAGGGATGCCTTCTAATTAATGGTTTTTATGTGCAAATACAATGCTGTAGGTGCTTAAACATCAATAACTGTTTAAAACAAAGGCCAGGTCCCACTAGCTTCAGTAAGTGGGGAAGCGGGCTTGAATTAAGACAGTGTCATTAAGGAAGGAGGGTTGGGGGAAAACAACATGGTAATTTGAATTATTGTGGTTAAGATGAAACTTTTCTAGAGTCCAATTCACAAATCTAGAAAAGGGTTGTCATTTGTGACTAGGAACTATGCGTTCATTGTCAGAAGGCCTGAATGATTTTCAAGGTCACTTGGCCCATGAAAGCAGAACTAAGATTTGGAACAGTGGCTTAGAAAAATCATTGATATCAGGATTACTTTGCAAGGGTTCTCGTAGTTCAGTGCTACTGTATTTCTGCTCAGGAGTAGAAGAAAAAGAAAGGCATTAGTCCAAATTCTCTCATTTTTCCAAAGCAATTCATAGGCTTATGTTTCTAGAAGTCTGGGTAGGAGATCAGGTATGGCCGGATCCAGGGGCTCAATTTCTTCCTCTCTTGTTCTTGCTCTGCCTTTCTCTGTGTTGGTTTTTTCCTGAGGTAAAGCAGTTCACACATTGACAAAGTGGCCCCAGGGAGGGTCAAGCTTACCTGCTCCTTGGAGCCTACAGTCCCTCTTTCCTGATTGTTAAAATGGTAAAAATCGGGGAAGAGACTTGATGGTCCAAGCTGGGTTTGTGACTTTTCTTGAACCAATCGTGTGCCCAACCTTGGGGGAGAGGATTGGGCCAGCCTTGCATGAGTGAGCCACATGGACTGAAAAGGGGGTGGTGGTGGGGTTAAAAATACAAAACCAATGTGATGCTGGGGTTAAAAATACGAAAACTCAAAGATAAGCAGGAGGACACATCTTGTCTTCTCCATTATCAAGGTCAAGCCTCTTATTCATTCATCCTACAAATACGTATGTCGCAGGCCGGCCCGGCTGCTGGGTTCCCGCCTTGGAGGAGCTCAGCGTCTAAGGGAGCCCGAGTGCTCAGGAAGGGCCCTCTTAGACAGTTGCAAGCGTTCTCCTGGCTCAGAAGGGAGACTGCAGCTCCTCCAGGGCGCCTGCCCACACCAGGGGTTCCTGCCGGCACCTGCCGACGAGGGCCCTTCCGGCTGCACAGGCCCCTCGTGGGCTCTGATAGAACCAGTGATGTGGTGCCTGGAAGGAGCAGGAGACAGCGTGCCTGGCTGGGTCCTGGAGCCCGGGCTGTGGGCGCAGGGCCGCGGACTCCCGCCGGGTCCTGCTGGGCTCCTCTTCTTCCCGATCTTTCACAAACCGGGCCTAGAAGCGTTTGATGTGAAGTAACGCTAAGCTGTGTACATCACCATCTGTGCCTCGTTAACCAACAGCCCAAGTAAGGGAGACGAAACCCCGCGTCACAGGGAGCCCCTGAGCGTCTCTCCAGCCCCTTCCCCACCAGCCCTCAGGGCACAGGCACGGCTCCGCGTTCCCTTACTTCACCATTTCCAGCTGAGGTGAGTCGGCTCAGCATAATCACAACCAAAATAATATTAACTTGCTACAATTTTGAGTACTTTGAAGCAGACACCGGTTAGGCGCTTTGCAACCCATTTCTTATTTAATCTTCAGGATCACCGCACGGGAGGGCGTTTTACTGTTTTACAGGAGACAGGCTTAGAAGTAACCTGCCCGGCTAGTGACAAGGTCAGGTCAGAGCCACAAGAGGGCGCTCGTTCCTTTTTTTCTACATTGTCCTATGGACCTCGCTTTTCCTGGGCGAAAACCCACAGTATATGATGGCAAATGTAAAACTCCACATAAACGCCTATGCATGCATGTGTGTTTGTTTATTGGGAATATGGGCTGAAGGTAGGGCGAGCACATTTCTGGAACTGGAAATTACGCCACATCTGGCCTGACAGTAGGCAGAAGTTTTGAATTTAGGAGTCTCGTACAATCTGGGATGCTGGTCATCAATACCATATGGGCCGAAACTGTAAAGCTGCCAGAGGCCTTCGTGATTTATGGCTGGCAAGCCACAGGGTACGTGTATGCATGCAAGCCTGCACGCTTACCTGGAGCTCCCTCTCAGGTTAGTCCCGGGTTCTCCCTTGCCTGGTGACACTTAGTGCTAACGGTTAGCGGCTGCTTTCCTCTGCCCAATAAGCCAAAGGCCCCCCTCTCCCTCTTTCTCCATTTCCCTCTCCCAACTTCCCTTTGTTCCCAACGGTTGCTCTGGCTGAGGGTTCTGCATGTCCAAAATCTTATTCTTTGCAGAGGAGAGCATTGGTATTGGAACAGACCATTTCTGAGTGCCCCATTTCAATAGGCCATTTCCGGTTGTAAGTAGCCTCTCTAATTATCAACTGATTCAAAGTGATAGTTTTTAAACCTTCATCAAGGAAGTTTGTATTCACGGATTCCCCCCACCAAGACTTTAGGCTCTAGAGGGCCACGTTTCTACTGTACACACTGAAGCCTTACTGTGTACCTGTGTTGGGTCTTGATGCTGGGTGCCTATCTGTGGTTCCCAAACCTGCTGGGATTAAAAAAAAAAAAAAAAAGGAAAAAAAAAAAAAGGCTTATGTCTGAGGATTCTGTGTAGATCGGTTTGGGCCCAAGCCTGGCAATCTGAGTTACAAGTGGTCCATCCCTATGGCATGTACCTCTGATGCTCCCCCTTCCCTCCGGCTCATATCATGGCTTCATGGGGTGGGGGATCCCTGTGACACTGGGAACAGAGCGTGGGTCCACGGTCAGGGATTGAAAATGGACTGTATCACACTACTGACCCACTTAGCAGTGCCCTTAAGGACTTTGGACAGGGCTGTGAGCAGTGCCCTTGTTTGTTCATTCTGTGTGGAGGGAGAGGTGGTCTGAGGTAGTTTAGTGGTGAACAATTTGGTGAGGAGTCTGGGAGGAACATGATTGGAGGATTCAAGACCAGGAGTCTGGGGAAGAGACATAGGTAGACATAGACATAGGTAGAACCAGGTAGACAAGATGACTCGCCTGGTAGCTGTCTGCCATCCTCTGCCCGTGGTGGCCCCAGTGGGCGCATGATTGGAGGAGCTACAGTAGCAGGGGCAGAGGCTCTGCATGGGCTCCCTCTGACCAAAGCTGGTCCAGGTGCTGTCACTGCTGATACCCAAAGGGTTGGTGGCAGAGACCAAAGATGAGCCCTTGATATGGTACCACTTCTCAAGGAGGTAGTCTGGACATTGGCTGGCAAGTGGGTTCCATTAGGCCTCTTTCACCTAAAAGGAGACATTTGGAATTGATCCCACCGGATATTCATTTGCCTTTCCTGTGCCTCTGCTAGTATCAGCCAAGGGTTCACAGAGTGCCTGCTTGCTGACATGAGATCCCAGTAACAGCTTTTCAGACCAGAGGCCTCATTCTTAATGAAGGAGATATGACAGTGGGGATATGAGCACAGAGTCCTCTGGGCCTACCCTATGTGACATCATCTGGGAGCCGATAGGAGGTTGGAATGGCCTTTTACCCCTCAACTGGAATCAGCTCTGGATGCTGATGTTTCCACAGAGGAGGCCAGAGGCCAGATAAATAGGAGCATGGGTCTGGGAGGGTGTGCTCAGTGGGGCACAGATGCCTAGGAGCAGGGGCAATGGGAGAGCTTAAGGGCAGTGGAAGGGGTGACAAACAAGCAAAAAACCCAGAAACAGCTCTTTAGATGCCCTCTCTGGTGGGTCTGACCAGTGTAAGTGAGAGAGGTTTGGGGATCTGTATTTTTAAAAAGCTTTTGAGGGAATCCTAGGTGCTCTCCCAAAATTGGGACCCACATGGGAGTGGAAAGAGGATGGAACATGGAGCAGAAAGAGGCAGGTGTGAGTCCTGGCTCACTGTTTGCCCATGGGGACCTCCCTTCTTCACAGAGCTCCTGGCTTACTGTGTATACTCTTTTCTCATTTATAGAATTGTGATCATGCTATCACATGGGATACTAGTGTGTGACCCATTATTAAATGGGTCATATACATGAGACATATAAAACAATGCCTGATAATCACAAGGTTGCTGTTAAAGCACCAGCTATTTTTAAAATGTAAATTATTGTTATTCTTAACAAAGGTGGGGGCACAGAAAAGGGACTGATAAGGGCCAAAGACATACTTGAATTTTTTCTGTCTGTTGGCTCTTTAAGAACCAAGCAGTGGGGGCCAGGACTGACATTTCTTTCTTTTTCTTTCCCCAAATTTTTATTTGGAAATAATTTAAAACTTACAAAAAGTTGCAAATATAAAATAGTGCAAGTAGCACTTTATAACTTTTACTCAGATTTACCTATTGAAACATTTTATTATAATTTTCTTTATCATTCATGTTCTTTATCTTTCTTCCTCTCTCTCTCAATATATATGGAATATTTGTGTGTACATATTTATAGACACATACATACTTTTATATACATGTATTAATATAAATATATTTATACATACTATATATGAGTGTATCTGTTTTTTATCTTAATAATTGAAGAGTAAGTTACATTTATCGTGGCCTTTAACTCTAAATACTACATTATACTAAATACTAAAGTATATGCTACAATAGGGATAATCTCCTACATAACCACAGTACAGTCATCAACCTCACAAGTTTACACCGATACAATATTTTATCTAATCTACTGGCCATAGTCCAATTGTATCAGTTGAGCCAATGATGTCCTTTATAGCATTTCCCCCTCTAGTACAGGATCCAGTCTAGGGTCGGGTATTGCATTTGGTCATCATGTCTCTTTAGATTTCTCTAATCTGGAACATTTCCACAGTCTGCCTTTGTCTTTTGTAACATGGACACTATTTTTAACCTTTATTGAGATATAGTTGACATGTAACATTGTATAAGTTTAAGGTGAACATGTTGATTTGACACACTTGTATATTGTAATATGATTGCTACCATAGCATTAGCTAACACCTCCATCATGTCACATAACTACCATCTCTTTTTTGTGTGTTTGGTGAGAACATTTAGATCTACTCTCTTAGCAACTTTCAAGTATACAGGTTAGTATCATTAGCTACAGCCAGAATGCTGTGCATTAGGCCCCCAGAACTTATTCATCTTCTAACAGGAAGGTTGCACCTTTGGCCAACCTTTCCCCATTTACCCAACCCCCAGGCTCTGGCAATCACCATTCTACTCTCTGTTTCTACAAATTCAGCTTCTTTAGATTCTACATGCGAGATCATATAATATCCGACTTAAATTTTCTTGATTCTTTATTTGTGCCACGTTTGGTCACTGTAGATACGTTCTTGCAACTTCCACTCAGGAACTAAAGGCCATGAGCAAGTGTGCTGTGTTAAGAAGGGTCCACATAGAGAGAGAGCATGAGCCAAGGTGCAGAGGCAGAAACCAGGGAGACGTGGAGCTATATATCCAGGGTCACAGATCCTGTTCTCAGGAACATTGAGCTCCATGCTGAGGCCGAGAACACAATCAGCATTTTTTCTTTGGATCTTGAGTGATGTCTCTCGGGTCTAGCGAATATTGGGTTTGTGGTGTGTGTGTATGTGTGTGGTGTGTGTGTGTGTGTGTGTGTGTGTACACGCGTGCATATTTGTAAGTTATGAGTACAATCTTGCTTCTCCCCTGAAAAGGTAAAATGTCATTTTAATTATTTACTTAGCCCTACTCTGAGGTCTCTGAACTGCCATTTCTGCATAATAATAACTGTAATAATAATATAAAGCACAGCAACAATAATGATAATTGCCTGTCTCCCTGGAGTACTGTGAGGATAAAATGAGATAATGAACTCAAAAGTGCTTTGTAATCCAAAAAGGTCTATACCGGCAGCATATTGCCAAATACCTGTTATCATCCCTTCCCTCACCATGCGGGCCTCTCCCTGGTTCGTTGGAGTGAGAGTGTACATGATGTTAGTCTTTATTTTGGACAGAGTGTGTAGACACAGCCTTAACATTTCCTCCCTCTTTTTTGGGGGGAGACAACTAGTTTTTTAAGAAGTTCGACCAGATGTCAGGAGGTTTTACATATACCATCTTATGTTAATTAAAAATAAAACCCTTATTATTATTATATATAGTCATTATTGGTCTTTTTTCCCCTGAACTACTTAAGAGCAAGCTGGTGATGCCCCCACACCTCTAAAGTCTCCTATGAGCCTTTCCCCCGAAAGGGCACTTTCCTAAATCACCAGCACACATTCTTCAAAATAAAAAAATACAACACTGATGCATTTCCATCCAGTCTACAGATCCTGTGTAACTGTCCCAACAACGCCATTTTTTTCCTTTCTGGTCTAGGATCCAGCCCAGGATCACGTTGTATTTAATTGTCAGATCTCTCCAGCCTCCTTCAGTTGGGAATAGTTATAATTTCTCAGTATTTCCTTGTCGTGTATGACCTTGAAAGATTTTATGACCTTCAACCTGGGTCTGATGTGTCTGGCCATGCATTCGTGGCAGAAATTCCACAGAAATTGGAGATTGAATTAGAAGTGAGATTTCCCCCCTCCTCATGAAGTCTTCCTTGATTGCCCCAGGCCCATTGGTGCTTTCCTTCTCCGAGCAAACAAAACTCAGCAGAAAACATGGACCTGTATACCAGAGCACATTATGTTAGTGACAAAATTATGCTAGGCAGTATAAAGGGCACATGTTTTTGAGATTAAGAGCTAACTTCATCTTTATATTTATTTCCTTTTCTATCTTCTCTCTCCCCAAACCATAGTAGATGCTTGATCAGTCTGAATTAAAACATAAATAAAAGTACCCAGTGAAGATGGACATGAGAGGGGCAATATGGTGGGTTTTCAGGAGTTAGTGAGATGATTGCAGCAACCCTTCCCATAGCTCTCTCTCAACCGTGATCACACACAGTTCCAGCCTCTGTAAGTCTGAGTACTCTAAACAGCCCCTTCTACTAGGGTTTTGTTTCATAAATTTCAGAGATGGCAGGTGATTGACTGTTTCACATTAAATTTCAAAGTCAACTGCTGTTGACAGATATTTCTGATTGATTTTACCTTCTGGAGAATTCTTGCAACAGATCTTAGAAAAAAAAAATCACTGTGTCAGAATTTAATGTTCTTAGCCCAGCAATTTACAACCCTTTTCATCTCACGGCACACATAAACTAATTACTAAAATTCTGTGGCACATCAAAAAATATACCATGTTTTTTGTTGATCCGACAAAAAATAGGTATAATTTTGATTCATTCACACCAGACAGCTATCGTTCGTTGTGTTGGTTGTTGTGACTTCTTTATTTGACAATTGAAGGCAAAAGAGGTCAGTGCCCCTGAAAATCTCTTTCTTAGCTTAAAGGAGGCAAGGAAACAAGTAGATAAGCCTGTAACCAATCACCCCAACCTCCTTACTTTTCTATTTCTTCCATCCCCAGATAAACGTGACACCTGCTAAGGTGAAAGTTTAGGTTAGCTACTTTGTGCCCGGTACAGGCACCAGAATTGATCTCCCAGGTGGTTTCTGCTAGTCCAAGGCTGCCTTTGAAGAGGGCTGTGATGAATTGCACCAATAGTGCTGTAGGTGGCGCTGTTTACTCAGTGCAGGGTGGCCAGCGTGTCTCCCAAGATTTGTGTTTGAGGACATGGCCTCTGGCATCTTTTTAGTTAAACTTGATCTATCTGCTCAGCTTCTTTTGAGCAAGTCTGAGAAACAGATTAGCCGGTTTCTGACCCTAAACGGAAGGTCAGCCATTCCGTGCTCAAACGGAGCGTTCACCATGGGCTCTATGTTGTCGCGGGCTGGGCTTTGGAGTTATGCCCAGGGGCTGTGAAAACGACCCTAAGGTGTTTTGTCGGGCCCTTTGCCTGGGGAATCTTTTCTGGGTTTTGTGCTCGGAAGCAGAGGCTACATTAGAGTCACACTCTCAGAATGTGAAGGTGGGGGAGTTGGGTTGACCATAACTCATCAGCTTCCTTGTAAGCAGCACCTGCTTGGTGTTTTAGCTGGCGTAGCTCAATGTCCAAACCCAGCATTGCACTTTAAAGTGGGCATCTATTGAAATGAGGCCTTTATTGCCCCCAGTCTCTGGAGCTCCTTTTTTTTAAAATATATATTTTATTGATTTTTTACAGAGAGGAAGGGAGAGGGAGAGAGAGTTAGAAACATCGATGAGAGAGACACATCCATCAGCTGCCTCCTGCACACGCCCTACTGGGGATGTGCCCGCAACCGAGGTACATGCCCTTGACCGGAATCGAATCCGGGACCCTTCAGTCCGCAGGCCGACGCTCCATCCACTGAGCCACACTGGTCAGGGCCGGAGCTCCTTTTTGTTAAAAATCTTCATGACCGTTCAGGAAAACCAGGACATTCTGGGGGCTCTGAGATTGTGTACCTAAGAGCAGGGTGCTGAGTGTGTCACGTCAGCCGAACTGCAGGATCGTCAACGCCTCAATTCAGCTTGCAGGTTTCATAAAATGAATCCGTGTCTTATTTTTACAGAGTTTGAACGTGCCGAACTGAGAGAATTGAAAAGCATCTTAGAACCGTGTGCAGGATGACCTTCTCGTATATTACAATTCTAATTCCCTAAGCGCATGTACTGAAGGCGTGTCTGACTTCAGGTGTCTCTTATGTTTTCTTGCATTGAAGGGAATAAGATGACATTTCCCATCACGTTTCTATAATGAAGTTATTCAAGTCGAATTGGACTATTTTTATTTTTCCTGTTTATTGTCTTCAGACGACTTCTCTTTTTTACTTGTGACCAGTAGGTGGCTCTATGGTGTTCCTTGATTTGACAAGCATTAGTTTGGTGCTGCTTAATGTAGAAGGTTAATTCACTTCTGGCCTGGCTGGTGGGGAATCTTGAGCTGTTTTATTCAGTCCCACAGGTGAGGAGAATGGAGGATGAAGGTTCTCCCCGCTCCCCCCAGCACCCCCCAACCCCCATCACTATCCCCATCCTCTGCATCTGGATCTTTGAGGACCTCAGGTTGTGTGTGAGTGTGTGTGGAGGGGGGGTGTCCACTGGAGCAACCAGATGATGAAGCAGATATTGACTAAGTCTGGGCACTAGGGCAGAAGTCCTTCTGGGTGATCAGTGGGCAGTGTGCTGGCTAAAAAGTCCTCCGCAGATGGCAGAGGAAAGCATGGCTCCTCAGCTCTGGGGGGTAGAGTGCCTACTTGAATGGAATGGAGTCTGGGCCATCTATGAGCATAAACTCAGCTTCCATTTGTCTTCCCAGTGCTGAGGGTTGCTGCTTGAATGCAGGCAGAGTATGGGGCACATCTTTGGCTGTGGTGCATGCTCTGTCCACATGGTCTCTCCAACCCCCCCATCACTTCCTTTTTATCACCCTTCCCTCCTCCTTCCCCCATCACTTACTCTAGGGGTGGGGAAGACTATGTCCAGTTTCATATCTTCCAAATCTTCTTGGTTTACCCTGGTCAGGTAGAGATTTTCTGTGCTCATTTACATCTTCAAGATGATGAAACTTTCCAGCCCCTCTTGTAGTTAGGTAGGGTCATGTGATTTGTTGTAGCTGATAAATTGTGAATGGAAGTGGCACTTACTGGTTCTAGACAGTAATGGGCCGAATTGCGCACCCCTCCAAATTCACATGTTGGAACCCTAATCCACAATGTGTATTTGGAGAGAGGGCCTTTAAGGAGGTAATTAAATGTAGGTGATGTTAAAAGTGTGGAGCCCTAATCTAATATGATTGATGTCCTTATAAGAAGAGGAAGAGACGAGGGATGTGTGCACAGAGGAAAGGCCATGTGAGGACATAGAAGGCAACTACCTATAAGCCCAGGAGAGAGGCCTCAGGAGAAATTAAACCTGCTGACACCTGGATCTTGGACTCCTGGCTTTCCGAACCAAGAGAAATAAATTTCTGTTGTTTGAGCCACCCACTTTGTGGTATTTTGTTATGGCAGCCTGAGAAGACTAAGGCACAGGCTGAGGAATTTAAAATGGGTGTGAGCTCTCTGTTCTCTCTCTTCCTCTGCTGCACTGACCTTCAGGGCCGTGTGTTCTAGATGATGTTGCTGAAAGATGGAGGAGGAAGGCCCAACCCAAATAAGGGATCTTGTGCCAAGCCACTGGTGTTTCTGGTCCAATGTTTGCTGTAGGATAACCTGACATTGATTAGGCAGCTAATTCAATCTGGGCCTTGCCTTGTGAAAACAAAATCCAAGCATCGGATCCTTTGGCTCTGTAGTTCCAGGGGATGAATCCTCCTTGAGGCCACGGATACCTCATATCTGGATGCACAAATGGGGCTGGCTCACAGGGTGTCTGGGAATATGGAGGTGAAAAGAATGGGTTAATACATCAAAATATTATACTTCTGCAATTATGTAGTGCCCCAAGGGACCTAAGAGGCTTCCTCTAAGTCAGCGGTTTTCAACCTGTGGGTCACGACCCCTTTGGGGGTCGAACGACCCTTTCACAGGGGTCGCCTAAGACATCCCGCATATCAGATATTTACATTACGATTCATAACAGTAGCAAAATTACAGTTATGAGGTAGGAACGAAAATAATTTTATGGTTGGGGGTCACCACAACATGAGGAACTATGTTAAAGGGTCTCGGCATTAGGAAGGTTGAGAACCACTGCTCTAAGTGTTCAAGCTGTGCCCTCCAGCGCTCAGAGACCTGATAAAATGTCTGAGGTGGCAGTCAAAGGCAAGGTGGGACTCTGGCTTTTCTCTGTTTAATCAGAGAAACTCTACTTTTAATCTGTTTAGGGTTCTGTGTGAGATTTAATTTAAGCAAAGAGTTCTATTGCTGAAGAAAATTGTTTAAGTCACTGTGACATTTCCACAGTCAAATACAGATTTGTTGAGTATAGTTTGATTCGGCCAGAGCTCTACATTGATAGCTTTAAAATCACAGGTCTCAGTTTAGCTCAGTTCCTTGATCCTCTAGGTCAGTGGTCGGCAAATTCATCAGTCAACAGAGCCAAATATCAACAGTACAACGATTGAAATTTCTTTTGAGAGCCAAATTTTTTAAACTTAAACTTCTTCTAACGCCACTTCTTCAAAATAGACTCGCCCAGGCCGTGGTATTTTGTGGAAGAGCTACACTCAAGGGGCCAAAGAGCCGCATGTGGCTCGCGAGCCGCAGTTTGCCGACCACGGCTCTAGGTGACTTGGAAAAAAATGAATGTCTGCTTCATGGAAATAGATACGTACAAAGTACAGGATTTACTTATTGTGGGTTTTTATGCATTAACTTAGGTTTAAGAAGGTATTTATGGATGACACCAATGGCATACAGTGATGTAGCAGTGATACCTAAGCTATAGCCTGAAAAGGGATGTGTGTGCTTCACTTGCTGTTGCTCCCCATGCTGTGCTCACAGCAGACATTGCTAATTGAAACCAGAGCTCATTCCTACAGAGCCCAGATTTAGCCCTATAATTCTTTTCAATATAGTACTCTAGCTAACGACTTCCAACTAATTGGGATTAGCACACAAAATGAGACCTTTTTTATCATCTTTATGCATAATCAATAACAACGGGGGTTCATTTATCTGTATTTTTGAATGTTGGGTTTCAGAGCTGTAGTAAAAGTGGTAACTCAGTGGTCAGTACTTCTGGAAGCCCACAATGGCCATGCTGTCGACAGGTGTGAAGTGATATCTCATTGTGGTTTAAATTTGCATTTCTCTGATTCGGGAAAGACAAATCAGAGAAAGACAAGTACCATGTGATTTCATTTATATGTGGAATCTAATGAGTAAAATTAACTAAAATAGAAACAGATTCATAGAGACAAAGAACAGACTGGCAGCTATCAGAGGGGAGGAGAGGTGGTGGGCTGGGTGAAAAAGGTGAAGGGATTAAGCAACCCCCCTCCCTAAACTTGTAGACAGACAACAGTACGGTGATTATCAGAGGGAAAGAGGGGTGAGAGGAGATAGGTGAGCGTATAGTGGGGATAAATGGTGATGGAAGGAGACTTGATTTGGGGTGGTGAGTGCACAATACAATATTCAGATGATGTATATAGAATTGTACACCAGAAACCTATGTAATTTTATTAACCAATGTCACTCCAGTATAAATTCAATAAATAGAAAATAAAAAAGTTCCTATTACAAGAAAAACAATTTCCAACTATGTAAGATGATGGATGTCAACTAAACTTATTGTGCTAATTATTTTGTAATATATACATTTATCAAATCATCATGTTGTTTGCCAAAAACTATACAATGTTAATTATATCTCAATAAAAAGAGAATTAAAAAAATAGTAGCTCTAGTCTGAAACAGGAATTGAGGTCATCTTCTGTGAGATGGTGGGCCAAGGATGATTGGGAGTAAAAATGATTGGTCCAGCTGAGGGGGGGTGGGGTGGGGCAGGACTGCAGCTCAGCATTTCACCCCGCATGGGGACCCAGCTGTGGTTGAACAGCCTGGATTTTGTAATGTCACGTGTTCATATCCCACTTCCATGCTGATTCTCTTACATGTGGGATCACCCAGGTGGGCAGCAGGCAGGTGGGTAGAAAGCCAAGAGCAGCCAAATCCTAGGGTATTAGTAGAAGCAGAGTTAAGTGTATGGGCTTGGAGACAAGCCAGGCTAGAGGGGACTAGTTGAGTAGAGAATGGGACTGAATGTGGGCATGAGGGCAAAGAGCAGGCTCAGTGAGAGAGGGGACTGGGGTCCTGGGGGAGAGGGAGCAGTGAGATGGGACTTTCAGAACAACGGCACTTACTGTGATGTTTTGGAAGTAAGACAGGTCCATGCCCACGCAGCGCATGAGGGTGCTTGAAGGAGAGGGGTAAGGCCACTGGGTGTTTAAAGACCATGGATGATGTTTACATCTCTGAGGATATTGGTTACAAGGGTGGTAACAAGGTCGGAAAGTCCCCGAGGAAGGCAGGGAATAGTTCTGAATGTCCATTCACAGCAGTGATGGGAAAGGGGAGAAGGTGGAAGAATTGATTCAGGAGGATGTGAGTGGAGCTGGTGAAGTAAACTAAGGAATATGTGGATCCTTCTTTCTGGATCCTAGACTTGGAGTGAGTAGGAGGAGCAGTGATTTCCCTTGGAGGCCCTGGAGAAGGAGAGCGTTTCAATTGAGACGAAGCGGAAGGGGAGAGGAGGTGAAGGATGAGAAGCAGCAGAGGGACTCAAAGAATCTCTTCTGGTTTGAGCATGGTGGAAGGGATGAGAAGGCTTGATTCAGCCCCGGGTGGGGGACGAGTAGAGTTGGACAGGGCTGAAAGGGAATGTGCATAGTTATTTGAAGCTACGAGAATAAAATGATTGGCCCTGACAGTGCTGGGGAGGGAGAGAAACGTGGGGAGTATCGAGAGGGGGTTGTTTCTTTGCCCTT
Source organism: Cnephaeus nilssonii (assembly GCF_951640355.1). Lineage (NCBI taxonomy): Eukaryota > Metazoa > Chordata > Mammalia > Chiroptera > Vespertilionidae > Cnephaeus > Cnephaeus nilssonii. The sequence goes on from NC_137075.1 coordinate 47,969,640, forward strand.
GGATGAGTGAATGTAGTTGATCCCATTCCAAGGTTTTGATATGGATATGACAGATTCTACTTCTACTGGTAACAAAAGGGCTACTTTTATTTTTATTTTTGTGTGGGGAGGTGTACTACCCATAGAGGCAAGGGAGATGGGCCATTTGCTATTCACTCCCAAGTTTTGATAGCTCAGAAATAAAATTACAATCAAAGATGAATAGTTACATTTTAGGACGTCAGAGTAATTGGGAAGAATATTGGTTTGAGACTCGGGCACCAAAGAGGTTATTACAGATAGTTGGATTGCTAATACTGCTGTGAAATTACCTTTGATTCCTGGCATATTAGAGAATAGATATAAAATATTCCTGTGAGCTTGGGAAAATTTTCTGGGGCAATAGCTGCTGGCAAGTCGTCTGTAGGTAATTACAACACAAATTCTCACACATCTGCTTAGTGGATGGCCTATCAGTGATGCTTAACGATGATGATTTGTTTCTGGTTGGATGTGTTAAATTGTCAGCTATCAAAAATTTTATGCGTGAGACTGCTGGGAATGATGAGATTGCAAGAGCTTTTTCAACGTACACCCTCCACAGGGATGTTTCAACGTCCTGTGCATCATCCAGCATCTGTTTTTGTGAAGGAGAAAGAATCTGGACCATCAATTTGAATACCAATTAAATGGCTTAAAATGTTCCTGGTAAATGCGTTGATCCTACATAATCTGGCCCCAACCAAAAAGCCGTTGGCTAACAGTGCCTGGCACAGAGTTAGTTCTCCATAACTATTAGCTGGCAATATTGGTGCAGCCCACTGATACCAATGTTCATTGAACACTTTGTGTCAGGCACTGTTATAAGCATATTGCACGTACTCATTATCGGAAGGTTCTTTGCCATAAAATAAAAATAATATGGAAGACCTGGTATTACATATGAAGGTATTACATATAAAGATTAAGAGAAAAAATTAATTATTAAGTGCTGAGTGAAATGATATTAATTTGCCTGAGGAAACATGTACATCTAGGAGTTTGGTAAACCCCCAGAAAAGGAGAGGACTTACAGAATTTAGAGAAATCCAAAGGTTATGAAGGTGACTTACATTACGGGAGGGAAATTTCAGGTTCTAAGAAAACCCTGTACTTAGGGGGGCCTCAGCTTCCTGTGCCCCTGGAAGTTCCTGGGGATCAATCTCAAAAGTATCCTGATTAACACTTTGGTCCTTGAAAGAAGAACAGATAGATGATCATCTGAGAAGAGAAATTATTCAAAGTCTGTCCCTTATAACCCCAAACTTGAATACCATCACCTTAAACACACCACATGAATTTTTCTTTCTGAGCCAGTCAAGAGAATGAATACCTATAATAGAAACATAATTATAAAGTATAATGAGAGCTCCAGTGTTTTAACCATGTATTATGACAGGTGCCTTAGATAGTATATCTTATTTAATACCCACAACAAATAGCCAAAAGAGTTATTTCCCCCCACCCCCCACATTTTACTATGAACACACTGAAGCTCAGAAAGTTACGCAACTTATTCAAAGTCACACATAAGCTAAATGGTATGGTGTTGATTATATATGATCTATTATTTAAAAAATAGGACCAGCTTCTTTAGAAAACAACTTTCACTTCAAACTATTTATTAATAATGAGATTACTCTATATCCACATTTGGAATTATGTTGTCCCTCACTGACATTTTATAAGAAGCCTGGTACTTCACACCACGATGTGGTCCCACAAAGGACTGAATCAGTGCTTCAGTTTCATTATTAATAAAATTAAAATTATATCGATTACCCTTCCCCTTCCCCACTCCCCTAACAAAAGTCTTTGGCTACTGAGGGGATTTAAATTTGCTGACAGAGGTGACTGACTGACTGACTGCTGTTCCAGCATGCCTTGTGGGTATGTGAAAACAGGCAAATGACCTCTTTTGACCTTGGACCCCTAAGGGAGGGGTTGTGAGAATTCTCCTTGTAGAGGAGTTGGATGGGGTTGAATTCTCTACAAGGAGAATTCCCAGAACCGTGTGGAAATTCATGAGATCTCACATGAATGGAGTTGAATTCTCTACAAGGAGAATTCCCAGAACCGTGTGGAAATTCATGAGATCTCACATGAATGGAGTTGAATTCTCTACAAGGAGAATTCCCAGAACCGTGTGGAAATTCATGAGATCTCACATGAATGGAGTTGAATTCTCTACAAGGAGAATTCCCAAAACCGTGTGGAAATTCATGAGATCTCACACAGAACTTACATGCGACCCAACCCTTACCTGTAAGTTATAAAATAAGTAAGCCAGACTTGATGGTGAAGGTAACCTGTTAATGTTGAAAGTGTTGGATAAAAATCCTTATTCTCCATGTGCTTCAGATAAACATTTTATCACCTCAGAACTCAGCAACACAAGGCCGTGGCTGATGCTGTGAAGGTTGTTGACTATCAGAACCTCATGACCGATAAACATCAAACAATAAACCCGTCCAAAGATTAATTCACACACAGGCAAAGCATATCCTTGTCCAGCCTAGGCAGTAGCTTCTAGTTCTAAAAACACTAATGTGGGGAGGCAAGATGGAACACTCTCCTACGGCCTTCCAGCAACCACTCTTCAATGAAGGTAAGTGTCTGCATTAGTTACCTATTGCTGCATAACAAGTCACCCAGATATTTAGCAGTTTAAGAAACACACAGTTATTACCTCACAGTGTCTGCAGGTCTGGGATTCTGGAGGGCTTCGCTGTGTCCCTGGCTCAGGGGCTCTCAAGGCTCAATGGGAAGAGGAGCACTTCCAGGCTCACTCACACGGGTGGTGGCAGGATGCAGCTCCTTATATGTGCCCTGACCGGGGATCGAACCCTCAACCTTGATATATTGGAACAATGCTCTAACTAGCTGAGCTACCCGGCCAGGGCAAGGATGCAGCTCCTTAAGGGTTGTTGGACTGAGGGCCTCGGTCCCCCACCGGCTGCTGACTGGAGGCCTCCCTCAGCTCTGTGCTGTGTGGGCCTCTCCACCGGGCAGCTCAGCGTGCAGCTTGTTGCCCTCACAGTGAACAAGCAAGAGAGCAAGAAGGTGGGTGCAGGAGGAAGCCAGTCTTCTTTTATCTTAAGTTTTATTTTATTTTATTATGAACAGTATTAGAGATGTCTCCCATTCTCTCCCTTCTTGCCCTGCTCCAGGCCTGCCCCATACCAGGCCTTTGGAAGCAGTCTTCTGGTATCCTGATCACAGAAATGACACCCCATCACCCGCACATAGTCTATTAGTTAGAAGAAAGTCACTAGGTCACACTCAAAAAAAGCCTTTGGCCCTAGCTATTTGGCTCAGTGGATAGAGCATCGGCCTGCAGACGGAAGGGTCCCAGGTTCAATTCCAGTCAAGGGCACATGCCCGGGTTGTGAGCTCAATCCCCAGTAGGGGGTGTGCAGGAGGCAGCCGATCAATGATTCCCTCCCATCATTGATGTTTCTATCTCTTTCTCCCCTCTCCCTTCCTCTCTGAAATTAATAAAATATATATATATATTTAAAAAGCCTTTGGCTACTTGAGGGGATTTAAATTAGCTGATGGGGGGATTACCTAAGGGCCTGAATGCCAGGAGTTGGGGCACCCTGGGAGCCAGCTCAGAAGCTGTCTGCTCCAGTGTCACTGGACTTGGTGCAACAGAAGCATCCAGGCCAGGCCTTAGGCTGAGCCCTCCCCACGCTCACTCCATAAGCACCAGCTCAGCACACCCATCCCCGAGGAGGTGGGTTTTTGTTTCCATGGGGTTGCTTCCACTTTGTAATAGTCCCTGATAGTCTCTGCTTCATCCTCTTGGAGTAATTCTACAGAAAACACACACAGAGACACACACACATACACACAGATAAACACACAGATACACATACACAACAACAACAACAACTTTTCTCATTATTTTGAATGCAGACTGAGTAACATACCAAAAGAATGAACCTCACAAAAGTGGTAAAAAAAAGAAAACACCCTTTAAATATCTGACAAGAAACCTGAATGCCTTGGAAATAATTGTATGACCTTAGGCACATTACTTAACCTTTTGCACTCGGATGTCGAGTGTGACTCAACACGGTTAGCATCGGTAGCAGCTTGAGAAAAAAGCAAGCGAGTGCAAAGGGTTAATCTTTCCTCACCTACCAAAATAAAAAAGAGAAAAAGGAAAATAGGATTCTAATACAACTCCTTCAAAGGCCCCCATCCAACTCCTCTACAAGGAAAATTCCCAGAACCGTGTGGAAATTTATGAGATCTCACACAGAACTTACATGCGACCCAACCCTTAACTGTAAGTTAAAAAATGAGTAAGCCAGGCTTGATGGTGAAGGGCTTTTTAGGGCACTCACCAACCCCTGCTATTTGAGACATTGGGAAGCAATTTATCCCAGATTCTGGCCTTTGTTCAGTCACGTGACGTGCAGGTTCAGACAGGGACAATGTGCTGGGACCCTCAGTCTCGGTGGCCAGGGTTGTTTATTGCAGTGTCCATATCCAAGCATTATTTCTGATGTTAGTTCTAAGGAGATATAAAAGCTGCACCAGAACTTGTTAATTGCTTGAAAGAGTTGGGAATTATGTAAGAAAAGAGATCTCAAAGAGTTTGCCTTCTTGGAGTCTCTCTGCTAAACAAACATGAGGCATAATGGAAGAAGATAGTGGAAATAGCAAAGACTGGGGAGTTAGGTGGAGCTGAGTTCAAATTTAGGCATCATCTTTTATTAACATGTGACCTGAGGCCAGTGATGGTGAACCTATGACACGCATGTCAGCACTGACACGCGTAGCCATTTCTGATGACACGCGGCCGCTGAGGCGGCCGCATGCCGAGGATGAAACATTTGCTGCTCCTGAGGATGAAACATTTGCGAAATAATGTTTTTTCCTCAAAGTGACACACTACCCGAGTTATGCTCAGTTTTTTGGTGAAGTTTGACACACCAAGCTCAAAAGGTTGCCCATCACTGCCTGAGGCACATCACTTTCTCTCCTGGGCCTCAGTTTTATCATCTCTAAAATGGGGATAATAATACCTAACTTGAAGGATTGTTACAATTTGTTTAATAAGGCAAAACATATAAAATGCCTAGTCTGTTCATGCTATTAAAAAAAGAGCAACTCTGAATGTTACCTATTGAGGTCCTGCTATGTCTTCTAATGGTACCCAACAAAGACACATAACCCTGTTCTCCAGATGCTGATAGGCCAAAAGAGGAATAAATACTCCCACCATGAGGCGTGTGGGCTTGTTCTGGAGAAGTATGGATTGTTATGTAGTTTTCCTTTCATTTATAGGAATAGTTGGGTGCGTGGATGTGGGAGGGACCCCATGGGAGGGCCCTACCCCTGGACGCTCTGATTCCAAATCTGGTGTGAGGTGTGGTTCCAGCTCCTCAGGTCATTCACATGCACAGCGAGGGTGACAATCATTGCATAAAGGGCAGAAACTCGGAATCAATTACCCTTTGGGTGTTCCAAGGTAGTTCCGGTTAAGCATAAAAGAGTTGAATTATTCCGCTTCAAGAAAAATAAATGGCAATCTTTTTCAATTTACAATGGTTTTCTGTGATGCAATGTAATGCCCCTCTGATTACCTATAATCTTTCAGGAGAAATCTATACACAGCTGGCTCTCGTTGGAGATGGTTTGAGGAAAGTAAGGAGAAGGGATTTGTTCAGCATTTGGGGTGCATTGAAGGTTTTTAGGCAGGTGAATGATGTGATCACATTTATATTTTCTGGTACTCTGGAGATGGTATAAAGGATAAATTGGAGTAAAGACTGAAAACAGGGGACCAGTTAGGATGCTATTATAAGGCTCTAGGTGTAGAACAACAGATAAATTGAAATTTAAGAATATGGATCTTAAGGTTCAACTGCCAAACATATTCAGTTTGTCTAAGTGTGATTGTGCTTATGTGTGTGTCTATGTATCTCTTAGTGCATGTTTGTGTTTCTGTATGTGTGAGTGTGTGTGTGTGTGTGTGTGTGTGTGTGTGTGTGTGTACACCTGGAGGGCCACTGCTTCTCAGGGAAGTGCTTCCTCAGCAGCAATGCAGAGCATTCCCCGGGTGGGACTGCCCAGGTACTGGTGTCTGTGAATAGGGTTGCACTCAGGTTGGAAAATTCTTCCCCAAAGGGCCCTCCTCCTTCTTGAGAGTGTTGGCACCTTGATTTCTTTTTCTACTCAGCACTGAATAGTAATCTTCCCGGCCACTTAAAACCTTTTCATTTTGAAACTAGAGGCCTGGTACATGAAATTCATGCATGCGGGGGGGGGGGGGGGTTCCCTCAGCCTAGCCTGCACCCTCTCCAATCCAGGACCCCTCGGACATCCCTCTCACAATCCTGGACCGCTGGCTCCTAATCGCTCCCCTGCCTGCCTGCCTGGTTGCCCCTAACTTCCCACCACTGCTGGCCTGATCACCCCTAACTGGCCCCCTGCTGGCCTGATCACCCTTAACTGGCCCCCTGCCGGCCTGGTCACCCCTTACTGCCCCCCCTTGCTGGCCTGGTCATCCCTAATTGCCCCCCCGCCCTGCTGGCCTGGTTGCTCCCAACTCCCCCCCTGCTGGCCTGGTCACTCCTCATGGCCCCCCCACTGGCCTGGTCACCCCACACAGCCTGCTGTTCAGTTGTTTAGTCATCCCTCACTAACCCCCCTGCCGGCCTGGTGGTAGGCAGCCATCTTGTGAGGGTATGATGGTCAGTTTGCATATTACCTCTTTATTATCTATACTAATAAAAGGGTAATATGCTAATTAGACCCAGTCAACCAGATATCTTCCAGACGTCCGACTTCCTTCCGGACAAAGTCACGGTGGCAGGGGCCGAGGCAGAGGCGGTTAGGGGAGATCAGGCTGGCAGGGGCCGGCGGGGGAACAAGCAGGGGTGAGATCAGGCCGGTGGGGGAGCAAGCAGTTAGGGGTGAGATCAGGTCAGCACGGGGGAGCTAGCAGTTAGGGGGCGATCAGGCCGGCAGGGGAGGGCAGTTGGGGGCAATCAGGCTGGCAGGGGAGTGGTTAGGGGGCAATCAGGCCAGCAGGGGAGCAGTTAGGGTGATCAGGCAGGCAGGCAGAGGTGGTTAGGGGCGATCAGGCAGGCAGGCAGGCGAGCGGTTAAAAGCCAGCAGTCCTGGATTGTAAGAGGGATCCCAGATTGGAGAGGGTGCAGGCCAGGCTGAGGGGCATCCCCCCCATCCCCCGTGCATGAATGTCGTGCACCAGGCCTCTAGTATAAGATAATTTAAAACCTGGAGAAAGACTGCAACACAGAGAACAGAAAGTTGCACAAAGAACTCCTGTATTTGCTTTATTCAGTTGTTAGTATTTTGCCACATTCGCTTTCTCTGTCCCCCATCTACCTACCCATATAAAATGATTAGATTTTTGGAAATCATTGGACAGTAAGCTGCAGACACGATGTCCCTTTTACCTCTAACTATTTCAGCACAAATTTCCCAAGAACAAGGATGTTCTTTTATATAACCGCAGTACAATAATCAAATTCATAAAATGTAGCATTGCAATAATGTTATAATCTAATACACACCCCATATTCAAATTTCAGCAATTGTCCCAGTCATGTCTTTTACGGCTATTGTTTTCTCTGGTCCAGGATTCAACACAGGATCACACCTTGAATTCAGTTGTTATGTCTCCTTAGTTCTTTAATGTGGGACAGCCCCTCAGCCTTTCATTGTCTTTTATGACATTGACATTTTTTAGGATCACAGGCCAATTATTTTGTAGGACGCCCCTCAGTTTGGATTTGTCTTACGTGTCTTCATAATTAGACTCAGTTCTGTGTTGTGGCGGGAATGTAACAGAAGTGCATCACGGCGGGAAGCACTCGATGACAGATTGTTGGTGAGATTAATATTGATGACTTGGTTAAGGTGGCGTCTCTCAGGTTTTTAAACGGTTACTATTTTTCCCCGTTGTCAATGAATGGGCAATTTTAGGGAGATAGTTTCTGTCATTTTCTGAGCATTTCCTAAGCACTAGGCTGTAGTAGGTACTTTACATACTATAGCTCATGTAGTCTTCCTAACAAACAATGAAGAAGTTTACTTTTGTTCTCCCCACTTCCCTTTCCTTTCTCATCTTATGGATGAGAAAACCGAGGCCAGTCTAAGGTCATACAACATGACTGTGACACCAGGTCCATCCTGTTCACTCTACAGTGTTTCCCAGGAACAGTCGAGCATCTAGAACTCTCGGTACCCAGATAGGGCACATTGCCCATCTCAGGTAAACCCGTGTCAATAGCAGGAAGGAACTCAAGGACGACGCCATGAGGGACTGACTTCACGTTTCCTAGCGCAAGAGGGGGACAGGGTGAAGGTGCACAAAGTGCTTGCTCTGCTACCCAGATAAGAATGGTCGGGGTGGTTAACAGGCTCAGATCTGTCCGTAAGTACTGGTCATGTATACGGCTCGGTGGCTTACAAGCTGAAGCTGACTCTTCATGCTCTGTCACGGGGGTGGGTGCATGCCCTGCTCATTCTCCACGATTAGGGGAGCTCAGCAAGTCACTACTCAACTGACAATGCTGAGGGTGGGACTTGCTGGTCAGGCCATGGTACTTTTTCTTTTTAAAGAGTGGATCCATGACAGCAGATTTTAGAGCAAAGAAAGTTATCAGGGATAAAGAAGGGCATGATCCATCAATGTAAGAATTGCTAAACTGGACTTCATTCAAATAAAAAATTTCTGCTCTGTGAATGACACTGTCAAGAGAATGAAAAGAGAAGCCATAGACAGGTAGAAAATGTTTGCAAAAGACATATCTGATAAAGGACTATTATTCAAAATGTACAAAGAACTCTAAAGACTCAGCAATAAGAAAATGAACAATCTAATTAAAAAGGGGGCAAAGACCTGAACAGATACCTCACTGAAGAAGATATGCAGATGACAAATAAGCATAAGGAAAGATGCTCCGCATCATATGCTACTAGGAAAATGAAAATTAAAACAAATGATGAGATGCTGCTGCAGACTTATCAGAATGACTGAACCCCAGAGCACGGCCAACACCAAATGCTGGCGAGGATGTGGAGCAACAGGAACTCTCATTCATTGCTGCTACAAATGCAAATTGGTACGGTCACTTTGGAAGACAATTTGGCAGTTTCTTAGAAATTAAACACACTTTTACCATACGATTTAGCAATCTGCTTCTTGGTATTTAACCAAAGGCACTAAAAACTTATTCCCACACAAAAACCTGCACACAGATGTTTATAGCAGTTTTATTCATAATTGCTAAAGACTTGGAAGCAACCAAGATGTCCTCCAGTAGGTGAATGGATAAATGAACCGTGGTACTTTCAGACAATGGAATACTATTCAGTGCTAGAAAGAAATGAGCTATCAAGCTATGAAAAAAACATGAAGGAAACTTAAATGCATATTACTAAAAGAAAAGCCAATCTGAAAAGTCTACATACTGTATGATTCCAACTATATGATATTCTGAAAAAGGCAAAACTTGTGGAGACAATAAAATCATCCGTGGCTGCCAGGGGCTGAGAGGAGGGAGGGATGGATGGGTCGAGCAGAGGATATTTAGGGCAGTGAGACTACTCTGGATGATACTGTAATAGTAGATACATGTCGTACATTTTTTCTAATCCATAGAATGTATAACACTAAGTGTGAATCCTAATGTAAACTGTGGACTTTGGTGGTAATGCTATGCCAATGTAGGCTCATCAATTGGCACAAATGTACCACCCTGTATGGGGGAATATTGATAGTGGGGGAGTCTGTATGTGTGGGGGCAGGTAAGGGGCATATGGGAACTCTCTGTACCTTTCACTCAATTTTGTTGTGAATTTAAAACTGCTCTAAAAATAACGTCTATTAAAAAAAGAGTGAACTCTGATAAAGTGACCACAACTAATTATCATAAAGTGTCTCACCAATTACTTAATGAAGATGTATATACTTTAATTTTTTGAAGTCTGAAGGAAGGAGAGATATGGGAAGGAAAAGGAATAGAGGATGTTGAGGAAGCAAAATTACAAAGATAGATACCGGGTGGGGTAAAAGTAGGTTTACAGTTGTTCGTATGGAAAATAATACAATAATTAATAAATAATAATACAAGAATAAACTCTTTTGTATACTCACAACTATAGACCTACTTTTGCCCACCCTTATATAGAGAGTGTGTAGATCTGGAATGTTTGTGTGTGTTTTGTGAATTAGGAAAAAGGCACAACAGGAAAAAAAGTATCCTTCCTATGGCCTTTCTGATAACATTTTTCATTTTCATTTTTAATTAAATTTATTGGGGTGACATTGGTTAATAGGATCATATAGGTTTCAAGTTTACATTTCTATGATACATGACCTGTATATTGCACTGTGTGCCCACCACCCAAAGTCAAATCTTCTTCTCTTACCATATATTTGACTCCCTTTACCCTTTACTACCCCATCACCCCCTTCCCTCTGACATTTTCACCTGTAGGCATAAAAGGGAATGAATCTCTTTGATTCTTTCCCAAGGGCAGTGTGGGCTGACTAGGGATGTACTGCCTCTGAGAGAAAAAGGTTCTTGCTGATCCCTTAAATTGCCTGCCATGGCCCAAGCCGGCTCTGAGGTCTGCTCCTTGTAATTGTTTTCAATTTCTGGGCATGACTATCTGACTCCACCTGCAACCAACTTTAAGAGGCAGCCAGGGATCAGGCCAGCTCCACAGAGTGACTGCCGGGAAGGGCTGGGAGAGCCCAGACCCTCAGCCATCCCCATCATAGCCTCATGAAAATGACAGGTGAGGATGTTCAAAACTGCCTGCCTTTCAAAGACACAAGGTTTAGTTGTAAAAAAGGGATGAAAGGAAGCGGGAAATCTCTAATTATCAAAGGTGATGTAATAAGAGGGCTGGGAACCAGTGAGGCTCAGGGAGGAAAGAAAGGCTGACACATAGGTGCTCGGGACATTTTTGTGTTGTCTCCTCTGAGGCTCCTGATGACAGGAGAGAAGCGATTGGATTGCCTAGGGAGACGGCCGACCCATCACTTTCAGCAGAGTCACTTAATAGTGGAATCAGCCAGGGAATTGGACTAGATACCCTTAGAAAAGTCCCTCTTAATGGGAATCGCTCAGAGAAGATGAAAGAGGAGGGAAAGAAAGCTGAAGCGAGAGAAAAGTAGGGAAGGGAGGAAGAGAAAAAGGAAAAAAAGAGAAAAAAATGAGAACCTGCTGACAAGCTAGAAGACATGTTGCTTTCACAGTCTCCTTACCGTTCTTGACCCAGGTGTTTTAAACTAAAGAGCAGAATCGGGCAGTGCATCCACTTAAGAGATCACTAGGCTTTGGTAAACAGCTCTCTGTGAGTAAATAAGTGGTTAAATTTAAAAAACAAGTCACAGGAATCATGGAGAATGTTGCCGATAAGTTTGGGTTCGTGTCTTACTAAGATGTTCATTGATCACAATGTTTGTCAGGCTGGGGCAGTTTTCAGCGATGAGGTCAAGTATGCCGGCCAGGTGCCCTCCTGACACTAGCCAGCTCGCCTGTGTTTGCTTATACACGTCCCACTTCCCCACCCGTCTGAATTTGTTCGGGCTGCCATAACAAAATGCCATAGACCGGGTGGCTTTTAAACAACAGAAATGTATTTCTCCCAGTTCTGGAGGCTGGGAGTCCAGGATCAAGGCACCAGAGGCTTTTGGTGCCTGGGAGGCCTGGCTCCTGGGGCAGCGCTGCTGGTCTTTTGCTATAACCTCACAGGGCCGCGGGTGTGTGTGTGTGTGTGTGTGGGGGGGGGGGGGGGCGGCGGGGCAGGAGAGCCTCTGGAGTCCCATATAAGGGCAAGGCCCTCATGACCTAATCGTCCTCCAAAGATCTTGCCTCCAAATACCAGCACAAGGGGGATTAGGTTTCAGCATATGAATTTTGGGGACACAAACATTCAGTCTGTGACAACACCCATTGTCCCCCAAGTGTGCCTTGATTCTCTCAGGGTCTGAGAACGGCGAAAGAGCGATTGAAATGGTGAATTATTAGGCAAGTATGAGGAATGTATTATTGTTCTAATCTTATTTTATAGCATCAACGGCAGGATTATATAAAATTATTTGTTCTGCACAGGCACAAAGCAACATTCAGGGGCATGAGAGATTCACCCAGAGCCACATGAGAGGTGGAACCAGGAGGTGATCTCGAGGTAACCACCATTGGTCTTGTCTTCCATTCTTAGCTGTGCTCCAAAGGCCCAGCTCAGCTCTTTATGTTATGGCTGCTTCTCAGCATTGGCTGTACACTGGCGTCCTTGGAGGAAGGTGTACAAAAATACCAGGGGTTGCCCAAATTAGTTTGGCTCAGTGGATAGAGCAGTGGTCGGCAAACACATTAGTCAACAGAGCCAAATATCAACAGTACAACGATTGAAATTTCTTTGAGAGCCAATTTTTTTAAACTTAAACTTCTTCTAACGCCACTTCTTCAAAATAGACTTGCCCAGGCCATGGTATTTTGTGAAGAGCCACACTCAAGGGGCCAAAGAGCCGCATGTGGCTCACGAGCTGCAGTTTACCGACCATGGGGATAGAGAATCGGCCTGCGGACTGAAGTGTCCCGGGTTCAGTGCTGGTCAAGGGCATGTACCTGGGTTGGGGCTTGATCCCTATAGGGGGTGTACAGGAGGCAGCTGATCAATGTTTCTCTCTCATTGATGTTTCTAACTCTCTATCCCTCTCCCTTCCTCTCTGTGAAACCAATTATATATACTAGGGGCCCAGTGCATGAATTCGTGTACCTTGAAAGGAACTGTGGGGCCGTGAGTCTGCAGTGGGCACGGGGGTGGGGGGATGGGGGTGTCTCAGCCCATCCTCCGCGCCCCTGCCCGGCCCCTCCCACTGTGGCCCATGGTCCCCTGTCTGCTGGCAGCCCGGCTCCCACCGCTGCTGCTCCCATGCGCTGACAGTGCCAGCCGCGCTCACACCCGCTGATGGCGCGAAGTGATTGGGGCTGGTGCCAGCAGTGGGTGCGAGTGAGGCCAGAGCCATCAGCAGGTGCGAGCAGCAGCTGCTGCCCCCATCGCCCCTCAGGAGCAGGGGGAGGTGGAGAAGCCCTCAGGGGCGATTGGGGCCGGCAGCTGCAGCTTGCACCCACTGACAGTGCTGAGTGATCAGGACTGGTGCCGGGCACCTGCAGCAGATGCGAGCCGTGGCTCTGGAGCTGGCTAGGGGTGCAAGCGGGGCAGTCGCTGGCAGAGGGTGCAAGAGGCTACTACTGGCCCCAATCACCCTCAGGAGCAGGGGGAGGTGGAGAAGCCCTGAGGTGTGATCGGGGCTGGCAGCCACCACTGGCACCCGCTGACAGCGCTGAGCGATCCGGGTTGGTGCTGGTCGCGGGAAGCAGGGGTGAGCGGCAGCTCTGGTGCCAGCAGCGGGTGTGAACAGCTCCGGTGCCGGCAGGAGGTGCAAGCACCTGGTGGGACCACGGTGTTTAGGAGCAAAAGAATTTTCAGTAACCACCAGAGGCTCGCCCCGATTATAGCAACCAGCACCCCATGTTGGTCTGGTGCCCCCGCTCACCTGCTCTACCATCCCGCTGTGGCTGATGCCCATCATGTTTTGTGCTCTGTTGCCTGCTGCTGACACCTGCCATGTTCCACGTTCACCCCATGGTGGTCAATGTCATAGTGACCCGTTGTTCGGTTGTTCTGCTGTTTGGTCTATTTGCATTTAGGATTTTATATATATAGATAAAAGCCAGGGTTGGACCTGACCCCAGACCAATTTGACCAGAACTCCAGGGTGGGAGCCCAGCATCAGTTTCAATTAAAATATCCTCAGGTGGCTCTAAGGAACGGAGGTGGAGAGCCTCTGATGTAGGCTGTCCTGAATGTTTGGACTTTGGTTCTATCAAAGGCAATCAAATATCTTTTGAGGGAGTTCTGAGGCTGCTTTCACGGGGCAGGGCTCCCCTCCCTCTGCCATGGTAACTGGCCCTTGCCAGCAACGCCTGCTCCCTACACTCTGTTCATCTGCAGGGCTCAGCAGTTGGATATAGAGCCAGGTAGTACTAAATGGCAGATCCCTGGTGACAGGAAACCCAAGAGAGAAGTGGAACCAATAGGGGCTTCATGTGGCCAGGAACTGTCCCTGTTGCTTGGACAGAGGACCCTGGTGAGAAGATAGGGCTGTTGGGGGAGGTGGAGCTACAGAGTGAAGCTGGCAAGGTGGAGGGTGTGGGAGAACAGTGTTAAGTGTGTGCACAGAAATATCCTGCTGAGTAGAGGTGAAGAGGTGATGTGGGGCTTGGACCTCAGGCGTGAGTGGCCTGAGGGTGAAGGCACAGTGGCCAAAATTATGCCACACCAGAGTCAGCCGTGTAGGACTCAAGGCCAGTTTATCAGGTCAGAGTTGGAACCTAACTCTGGGGCAAAGGAGTCACAGCACCGGAGGAGATGCAAGCAGAGACAAACTCACAGGCTTGGAGAAGCAGGCTCCCTCCCACCAGTGCAGGCTGCAAAGGGAAGTGCCTCCCTGTTTGCCCTACTAGCCTGCTCCCAGCCATATCATCTGTGGGGCTTTGTGCAGAATGAAAATGTGGGGGCCCTTGTTAAAAAGGCAGGAAGAAGTGATGTTAAAAGTACTAAAATATAAATCTTTTTCCTTTCTCCCATGGTCTCGCTCACATCTTGTCATGGTGATTTTTATTTGCTATGTAATGTCTCTCTAAGCAAAGACAAATTGTAATTTTAGATTATTAGCATGAATTTTACTGTTCAACTTTATATTGTGTCATGCCAATTTTAAAAGCAAATATAAGACCATTGAACGTGTGTGCAGAATCACCGAAATTACACAATTCACATTTCATGCAAAATGTATTTTGTTCTGACCAGGAGAGTGGAAACACGGCACAAAATGAATCACCTGTTGTAATTTCACTTCTTGATGTGTGCACGTTCAGCCAATACTCTCCACCTCTGCCTTACTGAGGAAAGGAAGGGAACTATGGTTTGAGCTAGCGTTTCCTTTCCTTTTATGTCATCGTCTTCAATAGAATTGGTTGAAAATACCTGGCAAGAACTCAAGTAGCAAGTAAGAAAGGATGTGATAGAGTTCCTTGAGTGTTCTTAGAAAACCATTGCTTTCTTTCTGTGTTCCAAGCAGGTTCTGGTTTGAACGGAGAGCGTGGCCTCTGGGGCTGTCAGAGCCCCGCAGATTCACTTGCAGATGTAACATGAACCTTGTTGTCACTTTGAGTCTTTTGGAGGCACATGGGTCCACTGGAATTCCAGGCTCAAGGGCCAATGAGACCCCTCTATGCTAATAGGGCAGCAAGGAACTACGGGGCAATTTGCATATGAAGCATATTGCCTCTGCTCACCAGCATGCTCCAATGTTCACTGGGCTCTACTTACAAAACACAGTTTCAAAGGTAAAATTAGGAATTTCTGGGCAGGAACAGCAGAACGTTGCATGGAGCAGGCAGGGCTGTGTGTGACTGCCCAGGTTGAACTGGCAGGAAGCTGGCCCTGCCTAAAAGGACAAGTTCTGCTGGCAGAAGCCTTCACAAGAGTCAGGAACTGGGGTTGTGGTTTGTAACCAAAATTGATTCCTCCTGGTTTTTATTTAAATTTAGATTTTTAAATTCGAGGAGCTCATTTTTATTTAGAAATGTTATCACTTCTGTAATTAACCTCACATTACAAGCTAAATCAGCTCCTGCCTAGATTAATTTGAGCAGGGGAATACAGAGCTGGGTGAGAAGCAGGATTAGCAGCTGGGGAAGTCAGAAATCCCTGAAAAGCTGTCAATCAGGCTTGTTGTTGGAGCCCAGGGAGAAGCTAACTGCCTAGTTATCAGATCTGGGATGCCATTGTGAGAATGGGTCATCCCGGAGGCCGGGAGACCCAGCTGGGAGGGACAGGTGAGAAGGAAAGGGGACAAAACAGACCCTGGGGATTTTCCGCAGAGGCAGCTGGTGGCTGTCCTGGCTGGGGAGCCACAGGAAGGTCATAGCAGGCATCCCGGCCGGCCACATCACAGAGCCCGAGCTCAGTATTGGCAGTAGGTTTAAAGCATGGGACACTGGTTTCTGGGGAGCAAGCATAGAAGGTCAAGCAAGGCTGATTCCATCTCCTTGAAACTAGAGGAGTTGAAGGCAAGCATTCAGGAGCTCTGAGGACAGTTTGGACACTGGGAGAAAAGGCAGATGTTTGTTGCAAGAAGCAAGGCAAGAAGGACTCCCAGCATTGGATTTGGGATCCAAGGTCTGGGCAAGGAGCACCCACTAGGCTCAAAAAGTGAGTCCCAGGGGTCTAATGGCTCCTGGATTTCTCTGACCCCAGGATTGCCCCAGTGCCTGAGGAAGAGCAGAGAGGCCCCGGCTGGGGGTTTGGAAAGATGCAGGAGTGGGGAGCCAGGGGAGTTGTTACTTTATGTGCACCATTTCTGCGGGAATGCATTGGTTGGCTCCCTGATTTCTATTTTGTATATTGGAATAAAACAACACATTGGTTCCTTCCCTAAAGGGAATATGGTTGTAAATGATTCTGAAACATACATCCACATTAGACTATTAAACAATTCTCAGGGCTCAGAATTCACTTAATTCTGTGCTGCTCCTTTTTCTGTAGGAGTCTTAGTGCTTCAAGCTTTGTGCACATGAAACACAAACACACAGACAAAAATTCACCAGGAAAATTATTTAAAACTCGTGGCCCAGTGGACGGATTCATGCACATTGAAAGGAAATTAGAAGAAATATTTTAATATCGCTATTCGCCCTTTCTCTATAATAGAAATGTCAGAGATGAAAGAAAATTAGTAAAATCATCGGACTTACGGCCAGTCATTTAGCCTTTTATATATATAGATAGATGGGGGTCCTGGAGTGCAAGAGGGCACTCTGCAAAGTTGCTGTTGTACAGGGTGTGGAATGCAAACACAAGCGTGCAGTAAACCAGATTCAGGGCTGACAGTGCCCCAGCAGCAACATAACCCACAGCTGAAGGTGAAATCACAAGGCCCCACGAGGAATTAGGCTTTCTCCTCTCTGGTTCTGGGTGGGTCACCTGAGAACCGCCACTGCCAAGTCACGGCAGCTCAGCAGCTCCTGCATTGAGTGTCTGCCCCCTGGTGGTCAGTGCACATCATATGTACTGGCCAGTCGGCCAGTCAGCTGGTAGGACCGTCACTTAGCCTTTTATATATATACTAGAAGCCCGGTGCACGAAATTCGTGCACGGCGGGGGGTTGTCCCTCAGCCCAGCCTGCACCCTCTCCAATCTGGGACCCCTCAAGGGATGTCCGACTGCCCGTTTAGGCCCGATCCTGCTGGGATCGGGCCTAAACGGGCAGTCGGACATCCCTCTCACAATCCAGGACTGCTGGCTCCCACCTGCTTGCCTGCCTGCCTTCCTGATTGCCCCTAACCGCTTCTGCCTGCCAGCCTGATCACCCCCTAACCACTCCCCTGCCAGCCTGGTTGATGCTTAACTGCTCCCCTGCCAGCCTGTTTGCCCCCAACTTCCCTCCTCTGCCAGCCTGGTCACCCCTAACTGCCCTCTCCTGCAGGGTTGATCACCTCCAACTGCCCTCCCTTGCAAGCCTGGTCCCTCTCAACTGCCCTCCCTTGCAGGCCGGGTGCCTCCCAACTGCCCTCTCCTGCTGGCCATCTTGTAGTGGCCATCTTGTGTCCACATGGGGGCAGGATCTTTGACCACATGGGGGCAGCTATAGTGTGTGTTGCAGTGATGATCAATCTGTATATTACTCTTTTATTAGATAGGATAGAGGCCTGGTGCACAGGTGGGGGCCAGCTGGTTTGCCCTGAAGGGTGTCACAGATAAGGGGGGGGGTTCCCTTGGGGCATGGGGCGGCCTGAGCGAGGGGCCTGTGGTGGTTTGCAGGCTGGCCACACCCCCTGGCAATCCAAGGGGAGGCCCTGGCATCTGGAATTTATTTTCCTTCTACAATTGAAACTTTGTAGCCTGGAGCGGAGCCAAGCCTGCTGCTCCTTCCGGGGTGGCAGCCATTTCTGTGGCAGTTAATTCACCTTCTACAATTGAAACTTTGTTGCCTTAAGCAGGTGGGCCCGGCCAGGGTGTGCGGAAAGCTTTGCTTCCCCTGTTGCCGCCGGCAACCCTGGCCTGCTCTCTCAAGCTCCATTCTGCCGCCATTTGTTTGAATTTGTTTACCTTCTATAATTGAAACTTTGTAGCTTGAGTGGAGGCTTAGGCCTGCAACGGCTATGGAAAGCTTGGCTTGCTCTGTTACCTGGGAAACCTTGCTCTCTGTGGCTGTAGCCATCTTGGATTGGGGTTAATTTGCATACTCGCCCTGATTGGCTGGTAGGCGTGGCTTGGCTGGTGGGCGTGGGTTATGTAGCGGAGTGATGGTTAATTTGCATATTACCATTTTATTAGAGAGGATAGATTGACAAACTGCAAATCTATCAATCAATCAATCAATCAATGGATTGGAATCAGCAAAAATGAAATCTTTTTTTTTTTTTTTTGTAAGAGAACATTTATTCAGTAAACCACAGAAGTAGAAGAAGTAATTCCCAGAAGAAATGGGCTTAGGAAACAAGTTACTAGTACAGAGGTAAAGGAAGGACCCTTGGAGCTTGGGAGTGAGGAAGCTAATGGTAACATGCCTGGGGCAGGGGAGGGGAGGGGAGGGGAGGGGAGGGCAGAAGGAAGAGGAGAAGGAAGGGAAAGGAAAGACACAGCGTGCTCCTGGGAGGGAGAGCGCACTGGGTCCCCCATCCTAAGGGTTTTAAGGGTGGAGAGTTTAGGGGAGGTCCCAGGGGAAGATCTTAATGGAATAAATATTAAGCAGCTTTCCAGGTGTGTCCTTTCAGGGTCGTGGTCTCCACTGATTGCTTGGCTGGCACCAGGGAGGAGGGTGTTATTCAGTGCAGCTGGTCCTCAGGCTTGTTTTGTTGCTTGTTTGGACCTGGAGCTGAAATACCGTCAGACTCCCTCCCTCTGAGCTCC
This sequence comes from Cnephaeus nilssonii, assembly GCF_951640355.1. Classification (NCBI taxonomy): domain Eukaryota; kingdom Metazoa; phylum Chordata; class Mammalia; order Chiroptera; family Vespertilionidae; genus Cnephaeus; species Cnephaeus nilssonii. Next base: position 47,988,642 of record NC_137075.1, read on the forward strand.
AGCACTGGGGCAGCAGCTTGAAAGGATCCAGGGACATACATACAGGGAGGAACTAAATTATCTGGCATCAGGGCAAGACCTGGGGCCAGGTTTCTCCCAGACAAAAGCGCTGGCAGAGGTCACTGTTCCTTGGCTGAGAGCTCCCTCGCCACAGAGCCGACATGCAGGAGCCATATCTGAGTCTCCATCAACCTGGCCCACACTCGCAAACATTAAATATTGCATTAATTTCCAAACTATAGCCCGTGGCCAATGCTTGATGTACTCAATCAAATGGCACACGTCTTAGCTGGCTGGGCACAGGTAATGTGACCTGTCACACCTCCAGCAGCTCCAACAGGGGCCAAGGGCTTGATTCCCCATCGCTCGAGGCTGTGGTCACTTCAGGATTCATCAGAGTTCTGGAATGCTCCAAGGTGCAGATAGTTGTATTTATTCTGAGCCAGGAGTCCAAAGGTACCTAGTCACAGGGCACATAGCTGATGTGTGTGGGTTTGTTGGACTGCATCGTTAGGGAGTTTACATTTGCAAAAATGATCCCTCATTTCCCGACTTTACTAGTGATGTAGTGCATCTTAATTAATTATTAACATATTACCCCTTGGCTTCCAAATCATGACTCCTGCATCTGTTTTTTGCCTCTTCTTTTCCATCAATCCATGAGGTTTTGCACATCTTTGGGAAACCCAAGGAGCAACCCTACTCTGGTATGGGAAAAGGCAAGGACAGGTGGTTTGAATTCTTTGGCATTTCCCTGAAGTGGTCTGTAGGTCTGATCTAGTGACTTCGTTTCGCATGTATAATTAATTGGGAGCATGCCCACAGCTCCTACTAAGCTGCTTTATTTGCATTGTGTAATTAGCAGATGCAGGCCTGGTTGTCAGCCAATCACAATTTCTGAGGACAGACAACACAAGGTCATGAATGAAGAGTGTGTCCTGACAAGCCTTGAAGGGAAGTGAAAATAACCAGGTTTTGATTCGCACCGATGGTCACTGCAGACTCAGAAAGATGTCATTTTTAGATATTTCCTGTGTTTTCCTTTAGAGTCACAATACGTCAGGCTCAGCTAAATGAAGAACTAAATTAAAACTGTCATTTCAGCTCATAAATAACAGATGTCTAATGCATTTAATTATTTATAGTCTTGAATCTTTCAAAAATGAAAATGACTATACACATTTTTAATGGAGTTCTTGGTAATTTGCCGCCTGACTGATAAGATTTGCCGATAATCTCGGCTTGCAAACATGAAAAATAAAACTGAGACTGACTCATTTATTTCCCGAGACTGCTTCTCTGCTCCCGTGTGGCTTTAACAAAATTTAAATTAAAGTGAAATCTAATCACAACAAAATGATGTTCATATACTCATATTAATAATTGAGTTTTCTGAGATCTTGCGGTAGGTACCTGGGCGCCAGAGATTTTTGCATTGTCTGAAAAATCAATGCTTTATTATTCTCCAAACTCGCTCCTTGCCAGGAGGTTGTGATTGTACCGAGCAGGATTTAACAGAGGAAACGTAAACACATGGCCATGAGCATGCCTCCTGGATCATATTTACACATTTGGCAAGGACGTTAATGTTGGTTTGCAAACTGGCCCCAGGACACGGAGGGCAGGGAGAGACCAAAGAAAGAGGCAGAGCATTCTAGATTGGTAGGTAGCAGGTTTAATCAGCAAGGGAACTTTCATAGGAGGCTTACCTTGGGTGCTGAAAGATGAGTACATCTCTGCACCCATCTGACAGAATCTTAAAAGTTTACATAGAGGCCTTAACTGGGTTCAGCCACATAAGCCGTCCAGATGGTCTCAACAACACATTGCTCTCTGAAGGCTGCATCCCTGAAAACGTCTCCCACTGCGGGAACAGCAGGCAGGATGTACATTCCAAGGCCAAGGGTGGGAGGGAAAAGCCCCTGATGACCAGGGTCCAGCTGGTGGGTCAAGCATTGGTCGTGTCCTCTTGATGACCTCCTCCAACTCTTAAGGATGATTAACAAAACCAACATTGTGACTCCAGCAACACCAGAAGTGCCCTTCTTCTCTAGAGTATTTATCTCTCTTTCATTTGGGTGAAAAATCTTTCAGGTGTTCATTAAGACTCCAAAATGATTTAGATTCACACTGAGCTATAACTGGCCTATGCCAGATCCGGAGAGTAATTTTTATTAAGAGGAGAGAGGAAATAGGATGCTTCGATTGTTGGAGTAATTACTTTCTTGGTGGGCAAAGGTAAACATTTACTTTTGGCTGGTGGTCTAATGAAAAGCGAATTAATTTGGGGGTTATAAAAGCCCAAGTCTGAGTCTTGGTTATAACAATTATAAGCTAGTGTCCTAGAGTAAGCTACTTAGAATCTCTAGGGCTCAGTTTCTTCATTTCTAAATTCGACATAATAATACTTGCTTCCCAGGGATGTTGTACAGAGTAAATGAGGCAACATATGTAAAACACCTGTTCTTAGGAGGTATACTAGAAATATTGGGGATGTTTGTATCTGGCTGGGAGAAAAGCAAAGAACTGCTCATCAGTGAACATAATTATATTAGTTGTTCCCTATGGTTCTTTTCAGCTAAGAGTACCCGCATCCACTGCTCCCTGGTCTTGTTGCTTTACTTCTTGAGAAATCTTCAGTTCTTAATGCTTCCCTTTGGGGCTCCCCTAGGTCATTTCACTGGCCATTACTGCTCAAGCGTGTGCTTTGGAGCGAGGCTGTCAGTCTCCCCTGCACAGAAAGATGCTTTCCCCAGCTTGTCCACAGTCATGTGTAATCCCCGGTGTCACTGGTCCATCTCAGAATCCATGGCATGTCCCAGAGGCCCTGGGGTGCCAAAGCATGCGTCTCACTCCTGAACGTGGTAGGGGCCACATGGAGCTCCCAGGAGAATAAGGGGACTGTGGTAAATGGGAGAGGTCATGCCTGTGTAAAATGGGGCAACTTGTTCTCAGCTCCGGACGGTTGTTGCTAAGCACAAATGAGGGCCCGGTGTTGCAGGTCTTTAAAATTTTCGAGAGAAAACAGATACCAAAGTATTTACGTGAAAATTTCCAAGTTTTAATGGTGACAAGCTATTCACATTATACAAAACAAAACAAAGCCTGTGAGGATCAATGTGGAGCCATCTAAACAAAGCAGGCCTGTGGCTTTCCTGTTCTGACCTGTGGACTTAACTGTGTTTCATTGGCCAGACTTCTGGGTGCCATTTATCTCTCAGGATCTTCAATCTCCTGGAAACAGCTACAATTTCTCCTTTAGTAGCTATAAAGATTTCTTTCTTTCTCCTCATGGGGTTCATGACATTTTGATATAGCCATCTGGCTGCTATAATGATATTCATATCTATTTTATGACCATTAAAAAAGTGCTATTGAACTTAAAAAAATCAAGTGATGCCTTTAACCCTCACTCCATCTCTGACTTTTAAGCCCCCATCATTCTCCATTCCTGAATCTCACTCCATCCCTGAGACTTTCCTGATGCAAGGAGTTTAGAGATGAGATAAGAATGTCTACAGTGTATAAATCTTGTATTTTAATGGTTTAAATTACAGGCCTTGTGACATGGCCCAATATTAAAACAAAATATCCTGGTTAAGATCTTGAAGAAATTCGTGTTCTTAGCCCTACTTCCTCCTGACAAAGGCTGTTCCTCAAAGACTAGAATATGGGTTTGCAATCCCTTTTCTCAGAATTATTTGAATTTTGAAAATGTAACATATATACTGTGGAACACCTCCAGTACAGTCTGGGACAGCATATAATGATCAAATACACCAGTACTTCTATAGCAATATATGAATATTTATGCTAAGTGGGATAAATAGAGACCATAAATAGCCACATTCCAGGTCAGGGCAGGTTTTGATGCCAAATGAATTACAGAAAAGATTCTGGTTTGGATGTCAGAAACTATGGATAAGGGACTATAAACGTATATATGAATCATAGTCCTGTTGCTATTTAGTGGCATCTTCTTAGCATGGCTTTAATGGAAAATCTCACTTTGATCTTCTTTATACTAATCCATGCCTTCTTATTTTATTACATCATAATAGTTACATATGGCTATTTTAATTTTCTGTGTTTTCTAAATTCCTGCAATGAATATATATTTTATAATTTAAAGTAATGTACTAAAATTTCACTTGAAATTTTATAAAGTTGTGGCAGTAGGATGTATACACCTGGTGTGTGTGTGTGGATTGACCTGCTGAAAACTTAACTTTGGTTTTGCTTTTCACTGCTTTAGCATGAAGTTCTGTCTGCTCATACCTCATTGGGAAGAGGTGGAAGGAATTCCCTTCTTGTCCATCAACCTCCTCTTCCTCTCTCCATCCCTTGACCCTCACAGGAGTAAACAGGCCTCTGTGTTTCTATAATCTTATTTAGGTAACAGCAGGACTCTGGTTTTAGGGGATAAAAAGACACCTGGGAGAGGAGGAGCAGTTGCAAGCTTGATAAGGATAGATGGGTGAGTGGTCACACAGTGGCATAATGCCTCTATGGCAGCAGGACCTCAGAGAATGACCTCCTGGGGCTCTGACCTGGTTGGTAGCTAATGGAGGTGGTGTTTAGAGCCCAGATTGCTTATCATGGAAGGGAGTGGAGTTGGGCTGTGCTTTAGCAAAGCTTCATGGACAACCAAAGAATGAAGTAGGTTAGAAGCACCACCGTGAGGCAGAGAAAGCCAAGGGCAGGGACCGACACCAACACCAACACTGACACTGACACCAGGTTCCTCCTCAGATAGGAGGTCAGGGGTCTTTCTTTCTAGACTGTAAATTCTGAGGGACCTTGAACCATCCAAGGGAGAATGGGAAGCTTCTAGAAGGTAATGCTGGACTTGGACCAATCTTGAGAAAAGCAAATGTGATATTGCTTGCATCTGAAGACTGAGGCACCATCTATAATTACTATAACTGAAAATAAAAGATATAGAAAACAATTATATCCAAGTTTTAAGAATTCGAGTGACTCTTATATTAGTTTGTAGTATTATCTGACCTATGTAATAATGTGATCCAAAAGGGCAAAAAAATGAATTGATCGAAGTTCTGATAAGGTGGGAGATATTAGACATTTAAAGAAGGGTTGGAGGGGAGATGACAAAAAGGGGTAAAGCCACAGAAACAGAGGATTGGAGGGAACCACTGTACAGGTTTACCAGGGGGTCAACCTGCTTCTAGATAAAATCAGAGTTAATCAGTTGTTTTCAGTCTAGGATCCTTTGAATATTGTATTGATACTCTATGAGCAACTTTCAAAATCTCTAGAAGTCAGATGCATTTCCCTCTGAAATGGCTGTATGAGCTAGCAAGAACACCCATTTTTGCTTTTTTTTTTTTTTAAGGTGAGACTATTTATTTTAAAATATGTTTTTATTAATTTTAGAAAGAGAAGAAGGGAGAGGGTAGGGAGATAGAAACATCAATAAGAAACCTCCATTGGCTACCTCCTGCATGCCCCCTACTGGGGATCAAGCCCACAACTAGGGCACGTGCCCTGGCTGAGAATTGAACTGGTGACCTCTTGCTTCATAGGTGGACACTCAACCACTGAGCCAAACCAGTCGGGCCTTGTCTCTTTGCTTTTGCATGAGATTCTATTATGTGAGCATGGGAAAGTGTTTATCCAACACTGAGCAGAAGCTGTGTATAGTTTTGAGGTGTATCAATGATTAATAGAAAATGGGGGCAGGACAAGTAATGACCCAACAAATATTTGTTTGGTGGTCAAAAATACTGCCAATACCTAGTATTGGAGAGGGAGGACTTTATAAAGAAGTCCTCAGAGAATGGCTGGGAAGCCCAGTGGACATGATTTTGTCTCCCACACTCTGAAACTGAGTAGCCAGTCATTGCCTGTGCCTCGCTGCCCAGCTTGAATGGCATCTGCTTCTGTGGGCTGTGCACCTGGGTGGCTTCCCACTGCCTCCTGACAGGCTGTTCCTTACATCATTAAATCAAGAGAGGCTTTGCCATAGCCGGGTAGCTCAGTTGGTTAGAGCGTTGTCCTGATATTCCAAGGTTGTGACTATGCCAAGGTTGAGGGTGTAATCCTCAGTCAGGAGGCAACTAATGAATGCATCAGTGGGTGGAACAACAATTTGATCTCTCTCATCACTAAATAAAAATAATCAAAAAGAGAGGCTTTGTTTTCAGAAGAGCGGAAGATTTTCATGTTTCATGTTGAACATTTAATCATTCAGGTTCTTACTAAGTGAACTTGGACCCGTCAGTCCTCCTGTAGCTATGTCGACACAGGACTCTTTGGCTCTCTAACTTTTTTCTTCATCATCTTTATTTACCATCTGCTTCTTTCTCCTGCTCTCTGTGGGTTCCCTCTTCCCTCCATCCACATACATTTCTGTGGCTCCTGTTCCTGCCACTCTGCTCCCTATCTACTCCTGCAGCCCAGGTCCGTCAGCATTGACCAAGGTTCTATCACTGTAAAGCCACTACTATGTTCTAGGGACTGTGCTGGCTCACATGTAAAGTTCCTTGCGAAGACTAGTTAATAAGTCGTATTTATCTCTTTCCCTCTTTCACACCAACTTCTCCTGCGGAGTAACTCTCATTTCGCCCTTTCTGAGTTAGGTCATGTAATTAGGGCCCAGAAAAATGGCATAGCCACGCCCATCTTCTGCTGCGGTGGGAGCTGGGTGAGGGGGAGGATGCACAGACACCCCTGCAGAGCTGTTCCAAGGATCCCCGAAGGTGTCTGATCGAGGGTTGGAAGGAACCGGGAGGTCAGAGCGGATTGATCTTCCTGGCATTAAAAATGGGAAGTGGTGTTTAAAGGATGAAGGGGAACAAAGGGCACATATGCTAAGAGAGACATCACATACATATAAAATGCAGTTTGAGACCAAAACCAGGGGATCAAAACAGGCTGTAAACAAACGGCATCCCTTTTTCAGATGAAAAGAGGACAGCGGGCCCATCAGTCCCCCAAAGCATATTGACTCTGCAAACAGATTTCGCATTGACATTTCCCAGGAATGACAAAGGCAATAAAACACCCAACAACAATCTGATTCCGAAGCCGTGGTACTGATTTAACGATGTTTTTGCACCAGTGCCGAATTTCACAGGGCAATGTTGGTGAGACGCTGCCCTTTCCAAACTTCCATGGAAATATTTTCCATCATTTTGACATTTCATTTAAAATGAAATATAGGAGATATTAAAAATTCATGTTCATGACAGGTATTATTTGTTTGACTTTGAAATATACAGTGAACACACTGTTAATGAACAGTGAGGGAAGTGTCAGGATCGCGTGCGCCTGCATATTCATGGACTGCTTCCGACTTCAGAAGAAAACAATTGCGGAATCAAAGAGGGCTGACCTTTTGCGGTTCTAAAATCCATGAGTGTGTGGTCATGAATAATTGAATATGGAATAATAAAAATGACCCTTTTTGGGGGTAATTCAGGTAAAAGCAAAATGCCATGACTTTATCCTAGAAACATGAACCTCAATTATTTCTGAATTTGCATGAATTACATGAATATCTCACTTGAAACATTACCAGGATGCAATCACATTAATTCACCCAACTGCCAGCACGCCATCTGTGTTTCTCTGCAGTTGTTTCTCCACCCCGAGGACTGTGCAGTCCTTGGGCTTGGAGGGAAGCGGCTCCCTCCCTTGCATCGTCTATTCTCCTCCCATTTAGACTCTAGGAGGAAACTGCTTTTTCTTAAGCTGGGAGACATGTTTTCTACACTGCTCCAGGGGAAGGGAAGGAAAGGGGCTGTTTTGTGTTAATTACCATTGGCATAAGAGAAGACCCTCAAAGGGAATGGAAAAAAGAGTGGGAAGGAGAACCTAGTTCCTCACTTAGTAAGACCTTCTATAATCTCTTACTAAAAAACATGATCAAATTTATTATTACTTTAAAACATGAAGGTGTAGAACTGTTGCATTGTTAAGAATTTTCTACCGTGTAAAATTCTGTGAACACAACCCAGTTTTATCACTGATTTTCTTTATAAATTAGAGTTTTATTTCAACACTAGAGGCCCAGTGCATGAAATTCGTGCACAGGTAGGGTCCCTAGCGGCTGCCAGCTGCCGGCTGGGGACTCCCTTCCCTGGCTGCCAGCTGCTGGCTGAGGTCTTCCTTCATTCCATGCCACCTCCTGGTGGTCAGCACATGTCATAGCAAACGATTTAACTCCCGGTCGGTTGAACTCCCAAGGGGACACTTTGCATATTAGGCTTTTATATATATATATATAGATGCCTGCCAACCTGCTAGGTACAGGGAAGAGGCAGGTTCGGGCCTTGTAGACCTGAGTCTAGTGGGGGAAGGCAATCAGGAATTAGGAATTGTGAATGGTGAGCAATACCAATGGCAGAGGGTGGGTTATTGGAGGTGCGCATGACAGGGGAACCCACCTGGTCTGCAGGTTCTGAGAGAGGCCTTCTGGTGAACCTTAAAGGCAGAGTGAGAGATGGCCTTGGAGAGAAAACAGGTGTGAAGGCTCCAAGGGTAGATACCTTTCTAAGATGATCACCCAGCTGCTGCAAAAGTAACAGCAGCATGGAAATACCAGAAAAGTTTAGCTCTCAGGGATTCTAGTGCTGGTTCTGCCATTATCAAAAAACAGAGAGGATGTGGTATTTGTTTAAGGTCAATCAATCTGTTTTCTCATTTGTAATTTGTGTGTGTGGGGAGTGGGGTGAAAGCCTGAGGGTTGGATTTAGTGGTTTGAAATTTTTTTTGGAACACTCAATAGTCTCTTCTGTTTGGAATACTGTAAATCAATATTGGTGTTTTTATTCCCCCTCTCTAGGATTTTCTTTTAAAATTATATACACCCTGTGGACTATTGCATTAGAATATAAGTTCTAAGTCTAAGAGAAAAGGAACCTTGTTCTTCTTCTTCACCACTGTGTAGGAGAGTTCCTGGCACATGGTGGGTGTGCAATAAATAAGGCTGAATAAATAAATGAATATTATTAAAAGTTAACAACTTACTTGTGAATTAACATCATAATGTGGAAAGCCAGTTGGGCATACAATGGAGTCAAGACAGTCTCTTCAATAAATGGTGCTGGGAAAATTGGACAGATACATGCAAAAAAAAAAAAAAAAAAAGAAAGAAAGAAAGAAACTAGATCACCAACTTACACCATACATAAGAATAAACTCAAAATGGATAAAAGACTTAAATGTAAGTCATGAAACCATAAAAATCCTAGAAGAAACCATAGGCAGTATAATCTCAGACATCTCTCGTAGTAATATGTTTATGGATACATCTCCTAGGGCAAAGAAAACTAAGGAGAAAATAAACAAATGGGACTACATCAAAATAAAAAGCTTCTGCACAGCAAAAGAAATTGTCAACAAAATGAAAAGGGAGCCCACTGTATGGGAGAACATATTTGGCAATGATACATCTGATAAAGGGTTAATGTCCAAAATATATAAGGAACTCATACAACTGTTAATGTAAAAAACCCATTGAAACCTGTAAAGAATTTTTGTGAGTTTATTTGAGCCAAACTGTCGACATATGCCGGGAAGCAGAACCTCAACGAATTGAGATAATGCTCCGGAGAATGGCGGGTTACATTTGTATTTATACATTGCAATCAAAGGAGGGGCATAGGTGGGTTACATGAAATTCATTGGTGATATATTAAGCAGGTGGGATAAAGCAAATGGTGGGAAACCCCTGGGATTGGATAAAAAGTAAAATGATGGACACATACTTAGGTGGGTGCAGGAACAATTAACATGATAATGAAGGAATTTGTGGTATCTGTCCTGGCTCCCACCACATTTGGTTGTGCCCCAGGGGCTCCAGAAAAAGGGAAGTTACAAGTTACCCAGACATTTCAAGGGGATGTTATCATACATGCAAAAAGACAGATAGGCTCAGTTAAGGTAAAGGTTGACCTTGTCAGTGAAGATACTGGTCTAGGATGTAACTGTCCACCATCACTGCTTTTAGTTAAAGCTTAATTTCAGACCATCCTTTGTGGTTCCTTTAGGTCTCTGAGTTTGCAAGACTGTCATGCAGGCCTCCCCTAAGCTTGTCAGGTCAACATGTGGCCCATTTCGTCCACACAACTTAACAGAAGGAAGACAAACAATCCAATTAAAAAATGGGCAAACAATCTAAATAGACACTTCTCCAAGAGGACATACAGTTGGCCAAGAGACATATGAAAAAATGCTCAAAGTCACTGATCATCAGAGAGATGCAAATTAAAATGACAATGAGGAATCACCTCACATCTGTCAAAATGGCTACCATCAACAAATCAACAAATGACAAGTGCTGGCAAAGATGTGGTTAAAAGGAAACCCTGGTGCACTGCTGGTGGGAATGCAGACTGGTACAGCCATTATGGAAAACAGTATGGAGTTTTCTAAAAAAATTAAAAATGGAACTGTCATTTGACCCTGTGATCCCACTCCTAAGAAACCTGAAATACAAATCAGAAAGAATGTATGCACCCCTATGTTCATAGCAGTACAATTTACAATAGCTAGGATCTGGAAACAGCCCAAGTGCCCCACAGTAGATGAGTGGATAAAAAAACAAAACAAAACTGTGGTACATTTGTACCATGGAATACTATGCATCAGTAAAAATCTTACCCTTTGAGACAGCCTGGAGGGACCTGGAGAATGTTATGCTAAGTGAAATAAGTCAGTCATAGTATCACATGATCTCTCTCTCTCATATGTGGAATCTAAGTAACAAAATAAACTGATGAACAGAGTGGATCTAGAGACTGGAAGCATGGAACAGAGTGCAGAATCTCAGAGGGAAGGTGGGGGAGAGTGGATGGATGGGGAGTAATCAACCAAGGACCTTGTATGCATATAGGCATGGCCAGTGGACACAGACAATGGGGCAGTGAGGTCCTGGGGGTGGGGGGTGGGAATGGGCTGGAGGGGGTCAATGGGGGAAAAAAGGAGACATATGTAATACTTTCAACAATAAAGAATTATTAAAAAAGAGAAAGGAAAGCCAGTTTGGCACAATATTAGGGACCAGGCCCCTAGTTTGGGTGAGGGTACCAGGAAGAAGTATGGGGCAGTGTCAACAAGTATTGATCTGAGTTTTCACTTCTCATCCAGGTTTTTCAGCAGTGAGTATGTTTATGTTTTATGTGAGAAAGTTTAACATACCTTTGCTTTCAACAAAACAAAGACTTTCCTGAGTGGACTCCAAGTAGGAGATAGTGATGAAGAGGAGCAGAAAACAAGAAGGTAGGTAGGGCATCTGATTCACTATCAGTACAAAGGAAGTCTAATTTTGCTCCTTCTCATCCCTTCCTTGTTGTTTTTTCATATCAAATTCCTATGTTTAGTCAGATAGTTTACATACTTCCATCCTACTGCATATTTCTAGCATACAATCCCATTTTGTTCTGCAATCCCAATAAGACTTTAAGGTATCAACTTGGCTTAACACCACAATATACTTACACTCATTCTGTAGCACATAACCCTTTCAAAGATGTTGGCATTAAAATCTTACAGAAAAAAAAATCTGCCTAACCTCCATTTAAGGGAGATTTTCTTTATTCTGTAGATTAGGAAGATGATACACGTGTTGAGAGGACCTCCCTAGGGTCACAGAGGGGCTCAGTGCCAGCACAATCAAAGCAGGATAATTCAAGGAAGGTTTAATGAAGAGATGACATATTTGCAAAGGTTTGCACATGGTGTAGGTAAAAGTCATAAGAGGTAGTGCAGAGAATCATAGAGCTATAAGCAGTGGTACTTCGTCCAAGACTGAAGGCATGAAGCAATGAGCAGAACCCAGAGATAGGGAGAGATGTACAGAGTGGGCCATTTGAAAGGAGCTAAGGCCTTTGTGGAGGGACACAGCCACCCCTTTGCGACACCACAGGGGGAAACCCAGGAGAACAAGTACCTCGGCTTCCTTCTCCTCCATCCTGCTGACTTGTTGCTAGTGCTCCCTCTCCAGCAAACCCAACTGTAAGCCAGAGGCAAGGCAGTCCACACTGTCCATCTCCTGGCACTGGGCAGGTTGAACGAGTGTGGAGAGTGAGCTGGGAAGCAAAGGAAGATGTCTGTCACACCCATCAGTCTGAGGTGGGACTAGAAGTCATATCTCCAGGTCCCCTTCTCAAAGCTAGTCCACATGCTGTGCTTTACTCCATGGGAGAGAAACTTCATTCACAACACCTGTTCCCAAACCACTTGAGAGCTCTCTGCTCTTTGACCCCTATGTCTCGACGATTTCTGGGTAAAAAACAAGACTTTGGGTGGATATAGCATTTATCCACCATTACTCCTGCAGGTCCTTAACTTGGGCTATTGAAGTTGGCTGTATATCAAATAACTGATTCCCCTGACCATTAAATATGAGAATTTGTTTCCTTGCCCCAACTGCAAGGTGATTTTTGATACAGAACAACTGATTATGTACTCTAGCTGCACACATCAGCATGCTGATTATGTGAAATCTCATAAGGAATTACAGTCAATGCCAATCATTGGGTAAGTGAAGGTCAGATCTTACATGTTCTATTGATGTCATCAGCATTTTTAGAATAAATCTTTGAAGCACACACATTCATATTGGGATACCTGTCAGCACTGAAGGCATCTGTGAGAAATTAAATGCCTGTGGACTACATAAGAAAAAGTGTAATAGAGAGAGAAAAACACCAGGGTCCCCAAACACAAAATTGTTGGTTTAAACAATTTTGATCAGTCAGCTTTTTAAAAGTGCTAAATGTAGCTCAGATATTTGAATTAGTCAGAAATACTGCTGCCAGATTTTAAATGTTCGGTGAGCAGCTGTGGAGGCCCACATGCACGTGTGTGCACATGCACACACACATTGCTGGAGCTCCATTTAAAGTCAGAGCTGGGAATGCATTTGTAGAGGCAACATATATAGTATGATGATTAATAGCAATTCCTCTGGATTAAGACACTCCTGGATTCAAATCCTGGCTCCACCACTTACTTAGTCGTGTAATTTTCCTGAACCTCAGTTTCCTTCTGTGTACACTAGGAATAATAACAGTACTCTTCGCCTCCTCAAGTTTGTATCAGTTCGCTTTTGCCACAACACCTCAGTGGGATAAAACACTTTTTGCTCATGTGTCTGGAGTCACATGAATGATGGCCAGCAGCCCTGCCAACCTTGACTGGGCTTGATCACTTTTCTGGATGTTGAGTGGCTATTGGCTAATCTAAGATGGCCTCATCTGGCCAAAACCGGTTTGGCTCAGTGGATAGAGCGTCGGCCTGCGGACTGAAAGGTCCCAGGTTCGATTCCGGTTGAGGGCATTTACCTTGGTTGCGGGGGTGTGCAGGAGGCAGCTGGTCGATGTTTCTCTCTCATCGATGTTTCTAGTTTTCTATCCCTCTCCCTTCCTCTCTGTAAAAAAATCAATAAAATATATTAAAAAATATATATATATAAAAAAAAAAAATAAGATGGCCTCATCTGGGATGGCTTGGATCACTGTGTGCTAGGAGTCTTTCATCCTCTATCAGGCTGGCTTGAGCATAGTCGCATGGTGAAGGCAGAGGGCAAGGACAGCAAGCAGAAACACAGAGGCACTTTTCAAGGCTCTGATTGTTTTTTTTGGTTGCTAATACTCTATTGGCCAAGGCACTGCTGCTGTTAAGTCCTGAGTCAGAATGGGAGGGCATTACACAGTTGCATGCAAAGAATGTGGATACAAGAAGAGAGGAAGAATTAGGACCATTAATGCAGTTAATCGACAGCAGGATAATGAGGTTTAAATGAGGTAATACTCAGCACAGGATGATCATTTAATAAATGGAAGTTGTTATTATTATTATTCCCTATTCACATCACAGCTAGTATCTATTAAGGTCTTTTTTTTTTCTTTCTAAGCTGGTCTTTGTGTGTTACTTTAAAATCTTATAGAAATTGTTGCTTTAAAAGAGAATAAAGAGATTTGGGTTCAAAGCCTGGCTCTGAAACTAACTCTTGATGCACTGTCCTGTGTGATGTGGTGGAAAGGAGTGCTTGCTGGGAGCCAGACAGACCCTGGTTAAATACTTTGACCACTTTCTGTTCTTTGATCTTGTACATTTTTCTCCTTAATCTCCTTAGCTTCAAAATGAAGATAATTATATTTATCCTGCTGGGTTTTTGTGAAGATTAAATAAGAAAAATGTTTTATATATTTTTCTCAATATTTGTCACATAGTTTGTGGTCAATAAATGGTAGCTATGATTATTTATAACCTTAATAATCTATGTTTGTAGAAAAATAATTACTAAATTTATACTATACAGGATAATAACTATTAACCTACTGATTATTTTACTATAATTTTCTATGCATACATTTTCAAAATTAGGATTAGATTACTTACCCCATTCTATAAACCGTTTTCCTCAATATTACATTATATGAACAAGTAGAGATCTATAGCAATACTTTAAAAAAAATTCTCACCTGAAATACATTTTTCATTGATTCTAGAAAGACAAGAAGGGAGAGGGAGAGAGAAACATTGATGTGAGAGATAAACACTCATCCATTGCCTCACACATGCACCCTGACCAGGGATAGAACCTGCAACTTGGGTATGTGGCCTGACCAGGAATCAAACCAGTGACTCTTCCATGAACGGGACGATGTCTTCAGCAACATTTTAAATAGATGTATCATATCAACTGCGTAGATATACTCTTAATTTATTGAACCAATACCCTATTGAATTTTTAGATTGTTTTCATTTTTTTACCATATCTAATGACACTGTAATGAATATCTTTTTATATCTTATATCAACTTGTTTTTTTAGGTTACAATTTTGGAAATAAATTTTCTGGGTTAAATGATATTCACTTAAATTTTTTTATGATCAGGTATGACAAATATATATATAGGAAAGTATACAAAATCTGAGTGTACAGCTTAGCAAATCACCATAAACATTCTTATAATCACCACCCAGATCAGAAAACAGAACAGTGCCAGCCTCCGGAGGCCTTCCTCTTGTGTCCCTCTCAGCCATTAACTCTGCCCACCACCTGGACTTTTAACCCCATACTTTAGATCTGCCTGTTTTTGAATTTTATATGAATGGATTCATAGCATATATATTCTTTTGGCTTTATTTTTTTCCAATCAATATTGTGTGAGATTCAATTATATTGTCCAACATAGAAAGAGTACACTCAATTTCAGTGTATATTATTTCTTCTTTTTAATATATTTTTATTGATTTCAGAGAGGAAGGGAGAGGGAGATTGAAACATCAATGATGAGAATCATTGATCGGCTGCCTCCTTCATGCCCCCTACTAGGGATTGAGCCTGCAACCCCAGGCATGTGCTCTTGGCTGGAATCGAACCTGGGACCCTTCAGTTCATAGGCCAATGCTCTATCCACAGAGACAAATCGGTGAGGGCAATGTACTGGTATATGATTTCTTTATATAAATATATAATTGACTATTTTACTGTTGGACAATTTGGGTCATTACCATTTGGACTTTAAGGAATAACATTGCTATTATCATATGTGAATGTGCCTTCCTGGTGTGCTGTGGGTACATTTCTGTTGGGTATATACATGTCCAGTACTGACTTGTTGGATTATAAAGTATGTGTATCTTCATCTTTAGTAGATAGTGTCAAACTCTTCCAAGATGACTGATTGCATTAATTGACACTCCCACCTGCAGTACATGAGAGTTCCTATTTGCTCCATATTCTCATTTACACCTGGCATTTAACAAAATTAGGTATTCTGATGGCCACATTGGTATTCATTGTGGTTTTACTTTGTATTTCTCCAATAACAATGAAGTTGAAGTTGAACACTACTTCATATGTTTATTTGAGCCATCTGGATATTTTGTGTTCAGATGTGCTTGTTCAAATCTCTTGCTCATTTTGCTGATGATTATCTGACTTTTCAAGAAATTGATTTGTAGGCATTCCTTTTATATTCTGGGTAAAGCACTTTGTTGAAAATGTGTGGCCAATATATTTCCCCACCCATTAGTTTGCTTTTATACTCTTTTATACTGTCTTTTTATGAACATAAGTTTCTTAATTCAAAGATAGTTACATATATCATACCCATCTTTCCTCCTTACTATTTCTGATTTTTAGTGTATTCTGTTTAAGAAAACTTTTCCTGACTTGGTGGACAATAATCTCCTATACTGTACTCTCCTAAAAAATATTTTTCTGTTGTTGTTTGTCTTTTACATTTGGGCTTACAATTTACCTGGATTTGAGCTTTGTGCAGAATGAGGTAGCAGTCAAAATTTTATTGTTTTCCATGTGGACATTCTATTGTTCCAGGACCCTTTATTTTATTATTATTATTATTATTTTAAATTGGTCTTTATTGTTGAATGTATTACAGATGTCTGCTTTTGTTTTTCCCCATTGACCTCCTCCTCCACACACCTGCCCCTCCCAAGCCTTTTCCATACTATTGTTTGTGTACATGGGCTAAGCATATAAATTCCCCCAGTTAATCTCTTCTCACACTCCCCACCCCCACCTTCCCTCTGAAATTCATCAGGACCCTTTATTTTTATTTTAAAAAATGTTTTTTTTAAAATTGATTTTTAGAGAGAGAGGAAGGAGAGGGAGACTGAGAGAGAACTGATTTAGAGATTGATCTGCCACCTCCCACATACCTCCTACTGGGAATCGAATCAGCACCCCCTCAATGCCTGGGAGAACACTCAACCACGTGAGCTACACCAGCCAGGCTGTCCCAGGACCCTTTATTGACAATATTGTCTTTCCCCCCATTGCTCTGTGGTGCCACCTTTATTTTAAATTAGTGTCCATATATATGTATGTGTATCTGTTTCTGGGTTTTCTATTCTGTTCCATTGATCTGTTTGACTATAAACCGTAGTCTCTAGAGGATATTAGTTTTTTTAAAAAGTTTTTTTTTTGTCACATATTTAAGGAAAGCATTTATTTGCTATCTTTAAAAAAAGGTAATAGACTCCTTGAGGCTACTTTTCTTAGAGAAAGTCAGACTGATTCTGAGAAGTTTCCTAGTTGTCCCAGCTGTAAGTAAAATTGCAGAAACAGAGTCAGTCACTGACAAATCATATTTTCTTTTTCTATATTCCTTTTCCATTCCTTGTCCTTTCAAACATTTCTCTTGTCTCTGGGGATCTACCATCTGTCTATCCTATTACATTCATCCCTCTCAACTAGATGTCAGAAAACTGTGTAGAGACAAACAAAAACATAATTATAACAACCCTTTCCAGGGACATTTGCATTTTAAAATAGTCTCCATAGAACAAAATGCTTCCCAAACCAAAAAGAATGGATCTTTCATGGCAGAATGTTGGAAGTATAAGGAGGTCACAGATGGTTGATTTCTCCATCTGTAATTTTGTGAAGTAGGACTGGGTGATATCTAGTTTTAGAGTCCAGAGAGGTGTCATCATTTGCTCAAAATCACCTAGTTAATGTGTGTGAAACAATAATCAGGATTGAAAAAAATATTTTTTTATTTTTTGGAGGAGTCTTCTTAGTGACCTTAAAATTTTCAAATGAGTTTATTCAGTTTCCTCCAAAGATTAGCACTTTTTAAAAATTATTATGGAATGCAAGATTAGATTGCAGTCTTTCATTTAAAACTCTTTTAAGCAAAAGGGAAAAGACAGGCCTTAAGGTAGGCTTTCCTTCAGTAAAACAATACTTGTCCCCACTGGCACCTTTAATGAAATGTTATCTTACCTCCTTCCCACCTGCCAGTTGTGGCCCTGAGGCGATATGGCAGCTGCCTGCGTCATTTTCTACAGGGGAATCTTTCTTGTGAAGACTGTGTTGTTTTAGAGACACAGCTCCTGGAAACTGGAAAGACCCCAGTTCCTTGACTCTGCTCTTTGCTCTCCTGCCTCCCCCCCTACCCCCACCCCGTCACCCAAAGGCCCTAGCCCTTGGGAACTTATTTCCAAGTCACAGTCCCTTCTCAGCACAGTACCTTCACAGTACCAATACTCAGTTACTTGCAGACTTCGGTTTCCCTCAGGTCTGTGGTCGGCAAACTGTGGCTCGCGAGCCACATGCGGCTCTTTGGCCCCTTGAGTGTGGCTCTTCCACAAAATACCACGGCTTGGGTGAGTCTATTTTGAAGAAGTGGCGTTAGAAGAAGTTTAAGTTTAAAAAATTTGGCTCTCAAAAGAAATTTCAATCGTTGTACTGTTGATATTTGGCTTTGTTGACTAATGAGTTTGCCGACCACTGCCTCGGGTCATATGGATTTTTTTTTATGAGGTAAAATTTACATAACATATCATTAACAATTTTTTAAAATCCTCACTCAAGAATATGTTTTATTGATTTTAGAGAGAGAGGAAGGGGGAGAGAGAGCAAGAGAAACATCAATCTGTTGCTTCCCATATGATCCCTGAATGAGGATGAAACCCACAACCTAGGTATGTGCCCTGACTGGCAATGGAACCCGCAATCCTTTGGTGTATGGGATGTTGTTGTACAAGCATGACCTCTATCTGATTCCAAAACACTTTTATCACCTCAAAAGAAAACCCCATACCTATTAAACAGTCATTCCTCATCCTTTCTCCCTCCAGCCCTGGGCAACCACTAATCTGCTTTCTGTCTGCATGGATTACCTATTCTGAATATCCTATATGATAAAACCCTGATATGAAAATCAACAAAACAGTGGAACGAGCGGTCGCTATGATGCACACTGACCACCAGGGGGCAGATGCTCAATGCAGGAGCTGCCCCTTGGTGGTCAGTGTGCTCCCATAGGGGGAGTGCTGCTCAGCCAGAAGCCAGGCTATGGCTGGCAAGCACAGCGGTGGTGGCGGGAGCCTCTCCCGCCTCTGTGACAGCGCTAAGGACCCCTCAGCGCACATCCCTCAAGGAGTCCCGGACTATGAGAGGGTGCAGGCTGGGCTGAGGGTTTCTCCCCCACCCCCCCACTCAGTGCACGAATGTCATGCACCAGGCATCTAGTTTCATATAAATGGAATCATATAATATGGAGTAACCTTTTGTTTCTATATCTTTTACTTAGCATAATGTTTTTGAGGTTCATTCACATTGTAGCATATATCAGTACTTCATTTTTGTGGTTGTATAATATTCACACACACACAAACACACACACACACACACACACACACACACACACACACACACTACATTTTATTTATCCATTCAACGCTGATGGACATTTGGGCTGTTTCTACCTTTTGGCTATAATAAATAGTGGTAATATGACTATTAGTGTACTAGTATTTGTTTGAGTGCCTGTTTTCAATTCTTTTGGGTCATATGGTGTTTCTATGTTTAGCTTTTTGAAGAACTGCAAACCTACTTTCCACAGTGTTAGCACCATTTCACATTTCCACCCTCAATGTAAGAGAGTTCCAATGTCCCCAATATGAAAATAAAAGCACAGAAATTTGATGCTCCTGCACCTGCTTTGCCCTGTCACACTGAGGCGCCTCCCCATCTTGGCTGTCATCCCCTTGACCACCCAGATCTAGGATATATGCCTGTCTGCCCCACCTGTTTATCCTGGGCCAGGCATTTTTCAGCTTGTATCTTCCATATTGGTCCCATTGTGGGATGCTAAACAGTCCTGCCTCATGGCCTCCAGTAGCCCAGAGGCCAGGGATAGTGACTCACTATTTTCAGTATGTATTCATTAACCACAAACTTGTTCTTAAGGGCAAAATGGAGCCACTAAATGTGAACTTCAGCTTTCTGTTTGAATAAGTAAGTGAATAGACTTGAGACAATATATCTTAAGTACATAGTGAGGCTGTGATGTTTCCTATGTAAATAAATGTTCTGGCAGGAGGACTAGATGTGTGCCTCACTTCCATTGGTGCCAGCCAGCAGCCAGTGAGGGAGTCGGGAAGTGCTCGTGGGAGAGCATACTGAGAATTAAGGGATCAGGGTTCTACCTGGTCCTGTCATTATTACCATGTAGAGGTGTGGTCATGTAGTGAGCTCTTCATTTATCTTCTTCTTTGTAATCTAATCATTTTGGCAGGCTTTCAGGGCCCCCCTAGGTGCCTTTACTTCCCAAATGTTTCCAGCTGTTCTTAGATGTGAGCTAAATGCATCTCCACAGTGTTGCCTGCCAAGCCTTCTTCATCTGCATAGAAATATCCATTCAAATTGAGAATCTGACACCTCTTCTCTTTGCTTCCTATCCCTGACTGTATCAAAGAAGACAGAGAGTGACAAACAGAAGATTGGGATGAAGTGAACCGGGATAAAGTGACTCTGGGTTTTAGACTGACTAAGGAAGTCTTTTTCATTTCTCAGTCCAGAGGATTAATGAAGGTGACATTTTCTTTCTTTAGAACTGGGAAAACGATGTTAATGGATACATTGGTTTCAAAATTGGAACCTTTTCTGGTGCCAGGGTGACTGAATAAGAATGACCTAGGAGCCTGGTTAAAACTATAGATTCCAGGGGTTTACCCTCTGAAATTTGGAATGGGACCTAGGCTGCTGCAACCTTTTGTGGTGGGGATTCAGGATGCACAAATTAATATGCTATACTAATACAAGAAATATGAATTTAGAAGGCATTGGGGGCCAAGGGTGTCTCTTTCGTGAAGAGCACACACCAACTTCTGGCCGGTCTGCTTTTTATTTACTTGAATACACATTTTCCCTTTAGCAATGCATACAGGCATATCAAAGGTAAAGTTTGGTAAACAGTAAAAGGATTACCAGGTTAGGGATTTGCCTTAAGCCATTGAACCCACAGCAGGGCAATATTATTCTGATTTTCAGCCCTGCTGAATATCAAAGTCCATTGGCCTTCCAATGGGTCTTTTTGCATTAATATGCTAACTACTGTTGGTTTTAGCCTCCTGCACTAGGCATCTGTATTTTCAAAAAAAGCTTTGTGCTATAACTCTAATGCACAGCCAAGTTTGGAAATCTCTGAGTTCTATTGTTTACTTCCTGAATCTACACCATTTACTTACTAATACTGTTCTTTGTGTATGTCTTTTCCTATGTACTTGTAAGATTGAGGGAAGTGGCTATTATTTACTTTTATAACCTCAGTAACATCCAATAGGTATTAAAAAGTTATTCAGTTTAAGCAGAACATTGTGTATATTTACTCAGCTCATATGAAGGAGCTGGGATGTCAGCTTCTACACTGACGAACTTCATGGGTGACTTGCTCACTTGTTTTTACTTTCACGATAGGACTTCTTCCTCTTACTTTCCACTCTTACCTCTTTCCCTTTGCTACTCCATTTCTTGCTGTAAAGAAATGCATGGCGTGCTCTTTGAACTTAAATTCCTTAAGTTCAAGGCCCACAAAAACTCCTCATGGTGTGACTGGCTGGTTAGTTATCTCAGCCAAGGAGGATTAGAAAACTCACATCTCTGGACTCTCAGGCCTCAGTCCTTTTAACTAAGCCAACAATCTCATCTCTCTTCCACGCTATGAAAAAGAGAAAGTTTTCTTTTGTCTCCTACTCAGGCACACAGCCCTTCTGTGGCACCCTCTCTTCCCAGGGAGATGGTCTGTTCCAGCCTTTGGGGTTTTGCATCACAGAAAGACTGGAGTTGCAGAGATAAAGACAATCTAACAAACGCTATGGAGGCTTTCTCTAAGCTTCTAGTAAACGAATTTACATGCAGCAGCTAGGGAACAAACTGAAACAGTAATTGACCCCACTGACCACTTCTGATTATTCAAAGTGCAGTAATCTCGAGGGGCCTCATTCATCTCTTTGCAGGAGTCTTAGCTGCCTGCAGAATAAATACAGGGAATTCAAGTTAAGACTTAAAAAGATTTGTCATTGGCTGGTGGGTACCACTGGCTTAGTAAAACCCAACACATTTATAATTAGTATAAGTCAGCTACAAGTAACCTCTCGTTAAAATGCAAATTATTAAAACAGCTATTACCAAATAAGAAAAGTTTAAAAAATATTATGGATTCCAGGGACAGGAGTGTGTGGTGAACTTGAAAAGCTGGATGCCAATTATGTGCTTCACTGAATTAAAATGAATTGGTGTTATTAATACAGACTCCAATGATCTACTCTGCCAGCCCAACCTTTTACCACCTCACATTTCATTAGAAAATGAACTCTTCAATTAAGATCTGTCTTCCCACACTTACCAAATTGAGTTTTCCAGACTTATGATTCTGTCACAGAAGCTTAAGGTACATGGTAGGGGCTGGGGTGAGAGCAGGGTGGTAGGTCATGCCCAATTTGCCATGGCAGCTTGCCAGTCTCTAATATAACATTTTATCTCCGTTCTGAGTAATATGGCCCCTTGTCTAGGTCCCTGACTTTGAGTGATTTATTCAGTAAAATGGTGCAATTTAAAGAAAAGTGAATGAAGATGTTTACACTTGATGGCAGCTCTCTAAAATAATGTTTGTAGTAGAAAATTGCAATGAACCGGTCATTGACCATTTTGTTAAGAAGAGAAGGAATAGATAGGAACAAAAATGTTTAAAGACATATTATTATTCTCAACTTTGTTTGTCCTGGGAAGAGCTTTTCCATGCAAATAAGAAAATATTCAACCTGAAATTCTTCCTGGAAACTAGATTGATTTGCAAGTGTTTGATATATTATTTTATAAGTAAATAGAGATGTAATTTAAGGCATGAATCAGCATTTCTCAAGAAAAGAGTCCGTAGTACCTTTATTCTGATTAAGTGGTCTCTTCTAAGTGGCGTAATTATCTCAGAGGCCCTTCTCCACCTCATCTCCCTCGTTCTTTAACTTTAATTCACCTGTCTTGCCAGGTGACTCAGCGTTATGAAGAAGTGCAATGGTGGAGCTGGTTGTTTTGACCAGTTTATGGATCATCTCCCTCTCCCTGGCCAGTATCAGCTGGACACACTTTCCATTTGGTTTGGGAGTGGGGGGAAGCTGGGGTGGTATGGATTTATTTGTACCTCTCCTTTTTTCCATTCTGTGTCCTTTTCATGTCACTACCAGTTTTTCAGTAAGATCTCTGTTTCTACTAAATAGTAGCTGGTGTGGTTCCTGACACTAGTAAGTCCCTTCTCTTGTTCACTGATGTTTGCCTGGTGCTGTGAGCAGTGACTGCATAACTACCCCTAGCTGCCATCTTACCTGCCAGTCCCCTGCACAGAGCCTCCACCTGCTCCCCAGCTGTCATCCCCAGTGCAGTCCACACCCCTCTGCACTTCTGGGCTATTCTCTGTACTCAGCTTCTTTTCCTCCTCTTCTCTATCTAACCAAATCCTACCCATCCTACTACACTTGAGATCCAGGTCTTCCCTGGTGATTTCCCCTGGTCCACAAAGGCCTGGTCTTTGTAGTCTGACTGGATCTCACCATCATGTGCTATCCCTGGGTCTTGCTTAGTTCTTTCAAGGTTTCATGAGAGATGATATTTGTTCTCATGGAGTTTGGGCCTAGGTGAGCAGCCTAGGTCCCTTGCCTGAAACTTATATGGCAGGTCTGCTTCTTCCAGAGCCCGCTCAGCACAGGGGCCACGTGAGATGTTTAGCAGATGCCCACTGCTGATTGACAGCCCTCTCTCCTCTCCACTGTAGTGAGTGATGCCTATTTAACCTTGAACCCCATATCTATTTGGTCATGACTGCAGGTCAGGTCAAAACATGGGCCGCATTTCCTCCCTCCTATTTCCTAAGCTGTTTGTTATCTTTCTGGATAGTTCAGCAGTGTCTACAGAGGGTCTGTGTTCTTAATGTTGCCTTTTCCTGGTGTTCTGTGTTCTAGCCTCTGCCTAGTTGCCTCTCTGCCTCTGGTTGTCTTTCCTTTCTCTCTTTCTTCCCAACCATAATATATCATCAATTTTTCTTAAAGGTAGATTTTTTTAAGTTTGATCTATAACCCTCTTATACATCATAACAGTCACTCTCTACTAAAACATTACTTTATGATTTGTACTTTTCACTGTCAGACTGACCTTCCCTGCATTTAGTTCAAATTACTGAGCTGTTAATGTATTGAGTTACTCTTTCACCTTTAAATTTCAAACATGCTTTGTCTGTCAAATCTTATTTAGGAGGGTTAATAGAAGAATATGACTATATGTAGAATGTTGACACCCAGCAGGCTCCTTGAAATAGATGACCTTGGATATGGGCGTTGAGATAATTAGCAAATGAGAATTGACAGAAACCAACTGCTTTCAAGATAGCACAGGGTCACAATCAAATGAAGGACAGCAGAAATTGAATAGAAAAGCCGATCAAAGACAAAAGCTTACCAAGGGACCTGGATTTTTAAAGAAAGTCATTGGGGTAACTGTTATTTACTTAATAGTAATTCCACAATGTGTATTGAGCAACTACTATATACCTGCACTGTTTTAGGCATTGGTAATACTATAGAGAAGTGAGATAGGGTCACTGACCCACTCACAGTCAGCAGGGGTGGGTGACCGGGCAGGGGCAACAGTAGGACACATACGAATATGCTGTTTTGGAGAGAAATGGTGGTGAATTTAGTTTTGGATTCATTGTGTTTGGGATACCTGTAGTGTGTCCAAGTGGGACTGCCATTAGGGGTTGATTTTCCCATTATAGAGATATTCAAGCTGTGGTGCATGGACAGCTGTTGGTGATCTTGCAGAAGGGATGGTCCTTTGTACTAGATGAGCTCACAGACCATATGTATGATGCTGTGTTTATTTGCACAATTTCTCTGTGTGATACCTTCCTCTAAATAATGCTCATGGAAGGGAATGGTGAATTCTGTGCGCATCTGAACCTTTGGCCATAACAACCTTCCTCTCAAAAACAGAAATCACAAAGGGGATGTCTCCTTTCTGTAACCAAGGTTAGGAAGGTAATTAAAATGTTCCATGGCTTATTTCCTGCCATTCAAGACAATTTTGTAGATTGACATCTGAAATGGCCATCAACCTGGCAGCCCTGTTCTAATTGTTTAAAATTAAATATAGGGGTAAATGTTTGTATTTTGTAGGAAAAGAACACACACCACTCTTTAAGAAATTAAAACTATTGAAGGAAAACAGGTTCACCACTTCCGTAAATTTAAAACAATAACTTTTTGCTTTTTTACCAAAATACAAACTCATGATAGAAAGTTCAGACAATATAGATAGGAAAATTATGCAATAAAAATCCACCATTCTGGCATATCCACTGCTAACACCATCTTGGCTTACTGACATTTTTTCTGTTAACATGTTGATGTATATTTTATAATACTAAGTGAGTTTATACTAAGTATACTATTCTAGTATAATCTGCTTTTTTCATTAAGTAATTTGTCATTATTCTATGTTTAATCAGTTTAGAGGTACAAAATGAGTTCACATTACTTCAAATATTCAAGTCAAAATAACGTGTGGCTCCAATACACAAGAATATCTTCCTTTTTCTCTCTCTCATCTATTTTATCTATCATAATCATCATCATCATCATTGTCATCATCATCATCATCACCTCAGAGTTTTAGCTCACTCAGTAAGTTTAAAATACCCAAGGGTAGCCCTGGTCAGTTTGACTCAGTGGTTAGAGCGCTGGCCTATGAACTAGGATTGCAGGTTCGATTCCTGGTCAAGGGTATGTACCTTGGTTGCAGGTTCTATCCCTGGCCCCAGTTGGGGCGTGAGCTGGAGGCAGCCAATCGATGTGTCTCTTTCACATCCATGTTTCTCTCTCTCTCTTCCCCTCTTCTCCTCATAATTGGTCTGGGTTTCTAGAGCAAGACCATGCTATCTGTTCTGGAGAATTAGATGCTGTTTGAAAAATAACTCCTGACATGCTGTAGGCCCAGAAGAGCTGGAATGCCTCTCAGCCCTCCTCATGCTCATTCCCAGATATACCAGTTACATGTTACAATAGATGGGTTGGCTCACTTGGTGTTACGTTTTGATAGATTTGATAAGACCCAACTCATGGTGGGCAAATCCAGATGCAGGGTCACTTGGTGTTTCATGGTAAGGCACTTTTTTTTTCTGTGCCAGGATTAGGAATGATGGTTCCATGATCATAAAGTCCATTGGTCACAGCCTATTCCACAGTAAATAGAGCTGCAGGCCTCATAGAGTGTTGGATAACCTACTGAAGGTGCAGAGGAAGTGTCATCTCAGAGCAATCCTTTCACAGAATGAGATAACATCTTCCAAAACACAGTCTAGACATTGAATGAAATAGCATTATGTGGCACTCTGTCTCTAGTAAAAAGAATACAGGGATCTGGAAACCAGGGGATTAAGGTGGGAGTAACCCCATTTACTATCACTCCCAATGACACAATTCAGAAATATGTGTTCTCTGTCTACTAAGAAGGTCTTCTGGGTTTCACACTTGGTTTTCAATTGCTTGTTAATTTCCCTTAGCATCTAGTTTATTTCTGAGGAGCATCAATGCACCTTGACAATAATTACCTAATCTCATTATTCTTGTAATTATTCTTATCTTCCATATACAGTACTGCACCAATGGGTGGTAAGAGGCAATTTTGTATACTGTCCTTTTTATTAACAAATATATCATGTTAATATTATAATTAGTTTTGTTGATTAGTCTCCCCTGCTTCATGATTTCTTCAAGGGCAAGTCCACATCATATTCAGTTTTGTATAAATGTTTTTGAATAAATGTATGAGACATTTTGAGGGCGGGTGGGTTTTTGAAGATCTCTTAAATTTTATCTGAGTTGACTGTACTCCAACCTTAGATTACTATCTCTATTATGAGTAGACGTAGCTTAAAATCTATTGTAAAAACCCTATAACTCATTGATTATAAGAATTATTCCTTCACTTTTCACAAATAAAATCAGATGTGGACTGACAATATTATTATTTATTGGATTCTTTTTTTTATGTCAGAGAGAGGAAGGGAGAGAGATAGAAACATCAACGCTGAGAAAGAAGCATTGAACAACTTTCTCTGCTTGCATGCTTCCTACTGGGGATTGAGCCTGCAACCTGGGACCCTTTAGTATGCAGGCTGAACTCGGGACCCTTCAGTCTGAAGGCTAACGCTTTATTCACTGAGCCAAGCCAGCTAGGGCTATTAGACTCTTTAAAATGATGAAAGATAATTTCAACCTGATTGAAAACTGAGGTCTTATATGAAACTAGAGGCCTGGTGCATGAAATTTGTGCATGGGTGCGGTCCCTAGGCTTGGCTGGTGATTGAAGCGTGAGCATCTGGCGTGTAAAGGCAGGTCCCAGCTGACCGCTGGACCCTGGGCAGCACCTGGGCCCCTGGGCCCCCGCACACCCCCACTCCCCCCGCCTGAGTCATGGCATCTGAGTCCCCATGCAGAGATGTGGTGAGCACAGTTGGATGCCGTGGGCTGGGGCACAGCATGGGCTTCTGCGCCCCCCAGCAGCACTGCATGGAAGCCAGGCCGGCAGCACACTCTCTCCTGGCCTGCCTTGCAGACTGGCTCCTGTGTGAACCCACAGGGAGCCCGACTGGCCCCTGCGGTCCTGGCGGCTGTAGCTTGGCTCACCTAGAAGAGGCTGCATGGGTGCAGGGCGGGCTCCTCGTGGGTGCTCTGCATCTGAGCATGGGGGCTTCCCTGGTGCGCGAGCCCTAGTATCCTGGGGGAGGGTAGCAGGGGGAGTGAGAGCGAGCTTGGCAGACACCCCACATTCTCACTGCACCTCTATCCCCATCACCCCCACCCCCAGGTAGCTGGTGAGAGGTTGCAGCCCCCCAACCCTGGCCTGGGTGCTGCCCCCCTGCCCCCCCTCATTCCCCATTACAGCCCACAGCCTGGCCCCAATCAGGTGATCAGGGCCTGCCAACCGCTGATCGCCATCTGAGGGGCGATCGGTTGGGGCCGGGTGGCGGCCCTGCCCCTCCCTCCCCCCGCCACCACTGCTGGTCACTGTCTGCGGGGTGATCGGCAGGGTGATCAGGCCCCCGCTCACACCCGCCTTGACCTGGTGCTACCTGCTCACCTGCTCCACTATCCTGCCCCGGTCCTGCTCTCGTTGAGGCCCATTGGGGCTGGCAGTGCTTCCACTGCTGCCCGCTGCTAGTGTTGCATTGCTGACGCCCACCATGTTTCGTGCCGTCTCCTGGTGGTCAGTGTATGTCATAGCGAGCGGTCGAACTCCCGGTTGAATGACTGCCTGAGGGGACAATTTGCATATTAGGCTCTTATTATATAGGATGCTCCAAGAAATAAAAGAGATAATGCTTTTTAATGGGAAGATTAAAATAGATTTTGAGATATTGATGCCTTGTAATTTCTCTGGGGTATGACTTTTAAATAATAATAGCAATTGCTAATATTAGAAAAGTGTCTATTGTGTGCCAGGAACTTTAAGTGTGTTCACTCATATGTTGTCCTCATAACAACCCATGAAGGCTCTATTAGTCTCATTTTTTTAGATGAGGAATCTGAAAATCTGAGGCACAAAGTGGTAATAGTTTCCCAAAAGGTTGTACCACTAATGTTAAATAGACTTTAAACTCAGCTGCTTTGGCTCCAGTGTTGTAACATATCTATTCTATATTTCAAGCAAAAGTACTCAATATTTAAAATACATATTTTATTTTTATTAAAAAAAATTTACAGCCTATTAAGAAATATTTATCAACTGACATTGGTTTAAAAACGTCTATATTGTTTGTGGAATTTTTTTGCTAACAGTGTAAAATCCAGATGGAAAACAAACCCTACACAACATAGAAAAGGTACCTGTGACATTTTGTGCTCCGTGTGGTATTGGAACTGTTGAAGCATCCTTTCAGTTGAAGGCATATCCCTTGTGTCATTGGTTTCTTGAATTACAGACTGAAAGTGATGTGCAGCACCCAGGAGGGATGTCAGTCACGTCCCCTTCCTTTCATTAAAGTCCAAGCCCGCCCTCATTGCGTTAGGCCTTCTTGTGCCAGCTCTTTAACATAATCACAGTATCACTTGATGCCACGCTGATCTGGGTCCTGCTAACAGAAATGGGGGAATGGTAATTAGGACTTAGTGCACGGCCCTTATGTGAAGAGGACTGACCCAGCTATAACATACAATAAATACAGCCCTGACAGAAGCCTGAAAATTGGTTCTGCTTGGTTGCCTCTACACAGGGCTGTGACTCATTGCTTAATTTCTTCCTGATGCTTTTGCCATAAAGGTTCTGTAGCCTATAATTTTTGTAAAAAATATATCTTATTTATGGTGTTGAAGAAGGTTTCAGGTAACTAATCACATTTATGGGACATCTTAATCCTAGGACAATATTTATACTAACTATCCCTTTTTTAAAAAAACCCAAGTGTAATAGGTTTAGTTTGCTTATTTGCTGTTTTTTTTTTCCAATATGAAATGTATTGAACACCTATTATGTGAGAGGTCCATAAATTTAATCCTGTCTGCCTTATCCTCTCCAGATATCATATACTCATTCTGTAAGAATCTCTATTATAAAGTTGATCTCCCTGTTAACCATACTGTGATCAGATGTAACACTACTGGTATGGATCCCAGAACAGCAATAACTCTG
The DNA here is from genome assembly GCF_951640355.1 of Cnephaeus nilssonii. Classification (NCBI taxonomy): domain Eukaryota; kingdom Metazoa; phylum Chordata; class Mammalia; order Chiroptera; family Vespertilionidae; genus Cnephaeus; species Cnephaeus nilssonii. The sequence goes on from NC_137075.1 coordinate 48,018,115, forward strand.
ACAATATTTCCAATCCTTATGTTTTTTTGCAACATGAGGCAGTCTCAGCACACTCTCCAGACAGCTGCTCCCAGCCTTTATCTGACTCTGTTTATGTCTCTGTGAGGTTTATAGACACCACAAACACTGATAACTTGCATTGAATGCCATTGTAGACAGCCATGCTCCAGCCACTGTTCTTCCCCTCCCAATTTTATACTTCCGAAGGTTCACGATCTTCTGTCACTCAGTCCCTGGGACCTGGAATAGTGAGTGCCTGGCAAGTGGCAAAGAATCAATAATTGCTTGTTGATGCAAATATGGTTCATCCATTAAAACATGCTTTTTCATAAGGGTGTTGGTTCTTATAATTGTCTATAGGTTTATTAGTTGAAATATCTTTTCAGTTAATTACATCTTTTTGTCAGATGACAAAAATAATATGCATTACTTAGTGATATTTTGGAAAACACAGAAAAAATTAAAAATAAATAAATAAAACAACCTTACACATTAACATGGTGTGTTTTTATTTTATTTTAAATTTGGTATAATTTCTAGATGTTTTCTAGTGTTTTCCACTTATCATAGTTTTGGGAACCTTCCCCCTTACCATTAAATATTCTTTAAAATAATTTTAAATAAATGTTGGCAGAAGATTTTATCCTATGGAATATACTATCTTCCATTTGCCCTTCTAGATCCACTGTCTACCCTTCTCCACCCTTCTCCAGCTTTCTCTCTGCCTCTGGAGACTACCTCATGGGCCATACATATCAAAGGGTTCCTGTGCTCTTGGCTCCTAGTAGGTTTGGTCAATGGGAAGCCCGAGCAGAAACTGGAAGAGAAGGAAATGAAGGAGGAGATAAAGGGCAGGTATTTTATTCCCTTGACTCTCTCCCTGGCAGGTCACCTCAGTTTGGCTGTGTCCTCCTACCAAAGGCTAACTCTACAGGCGTCTCTTCTTCTGAGGTCCAGTAACTATTCTCTCCCTTCACCTTGTTACTACACTATCTGTTGTGGTTTCCTACATGTACTTTTGTAAATAGGCACTTGAATATCCTATCTTGAATGCATTATCTTTTCCTGATATATGTAACAGTTTAATAATTTCCTGGGATTACATAATATAAATTATATTTCAGTGGAACATTCTGGTCTCTAGATTCTGGTGCTAATTTCTGATGTTGTATACCTAAAACTGATATAATAACCTATTACAACTGTACTTAAATGGTAAATGAAAGGATAACTTCTAAAATATTATTACTTGGTCAAAAATTAAAAGAAAATAATGTAAGATTATTGATATGCATCCAAATTACCTTCCATTGTGAAATATCTACTGTGGGTAGTCATTTGTTATTTGTTTTATTTATTTATTTATTTATTTATTTATTTATTTTTGCTATTTGTTTTTGAAATACCAGCATCTGAATCTCTTTCTCTTCTGGTTATCCCTCAAAGTCTGAGTCTTGGTGATAAGTAGGGCTCTGCCTCTCACTTTAGAAATGAAGGAACCAGATATTTCTTCTTTACTCCATGGCAACAAATGCTTGGGTATATGAAACAGGTTTTGCAATGGGATTTTCTTGCCCTGAACTTGAATCTGAGAGGGCTATGGATCTGAAGAGAAGAGTGACAACTAGGGATTATGCACAGTGGGGTGGGGTGGCAGAATTGCTAGTGTACTGGTTACCATGGGAGCAGAAACAGTGGCACTAGTGAGTAAACCAATAGGTGGCCCCCCTGTTGCCATAGCTGACAATGTCTTTGTTCTCTGCTACCAAGACTCTCTTGGTTCCTGGCTATGATCTAAGCCTGGTTCTTCAGCCTCCCTGTCATTCCTTTGTGAATTGACTTTTTTTATAATTATAAAATGTCTCTATTTCTTGAAATATTCTTTGTTTTGAAGTCTACTTTGTCTGATATTAATATAGTCAATTTAGCTTTTTGGGGGGTTGATAGAAATATTTGTTATCTTTTTTGTGGTGATGGTTTCTTGGAAGGATTCATATGTTGAAAACTGCCAAGTTTTCCACTTAAAATATGTTTGTTTCAATAAAATTACAAAAAAAATGGCACAAGTTGGTCTTTTCAAGCATTTTTGAACACACAAAGAGAAATACCACCAGAAGTGCTACAAAGCAATAGAAAGAATATTATGATACCCCTCCCTCTAATTATATGTACAGGACTTATGCAGAATGGCTTTTATGATTTGCAAGTAGCCTTCATGAACATGTGCCTCCATGGATATGCTGGCTTTGTAGATAGGCTTCATGGGTGTGTGATCTGTGCAGTCACAGATGATTCTGTGTTTGATTTAATGTTTTGCTGTTACCACCTTAATTTTTCTTTTGCTTAAGCAACAGAAATTTATTTTCTCACAGTTCTGGAGGCTGGAAGTCCAAGATCAAGGTGTTGGGAAGTTTGGTTTGATGCCTCTCTTCTTGGCTAACTTATAGCCACCTACTTGCTGTATCCTCACATGCTCTAGCTTTTTTATGCTTACTGTTTGCATGGTATATATTTTCCATCTCTTATTTTAACTTATCTGTATCTTTATATTTAGAGTAGATTTCTTATTACTATAAGAAATAGTATGACTGGAAGCAGAAGTTGCATCTCTGTTATTTTTCTGAACTAATTTGTTCCTTCCTATAAATTTCTTTTCTGTTCCATCAGCTAGAGTTCAATTCTGTGGTTTGCAATCAAGAATCTTGGTGGTACAATATTGGTACTGGGAGCCGATTGTAAGCAACAGATCCTTAGGAAAATGGAGAAATCCAGGCTTGCTAGTTGGGGCAAAAGGTGATAAAAGTCCCTTTATATTAAGGGATGGTCTTCTAGCAGCTTAGGCCATGCAGTGGTGAAAAATATCCCTATTATCAGCTGGAATGAAGAGCTTATTGAATACAAAGTTTAAAGAAATAAAGTGGTTCTTGGTACTAAAGAGTATGAAGGCGGTGAAAATTTTAAATACTGTGGAATGGTCTGACCTAGCCAGACCTCACAGAAAGGGAGAAAAGGGGTAAATATAGCCTTCCTCTCCTGCTTCTTTCTCACACCGTGACTGTCACGTTAAGGCTCCCCATTTTCCTGATTTTGAGTAATTTTGGATTGTATCATGCACATTATGAATGTCATGTTTTAGAGCCTGAATTCTATTAATTTCCTCTGATGCATCATTTCGTTTATTTGTTTGTTTTGCTTCTTCTTTCCTTACCTGTGCCACTGTGCAATTAAAGCGGGGATCACTTTATAAAGCATATGATTGTCTAACCACTATGCAATACGCCTGAAACCAGCATAAAACAATACTGAATGTCAACTGCAATTGAAAAAAACAAAACAAAAAACCAGAGATACTTTCAAATCATTCTTTTTCTTTCATAGGGGAAGCAACACACCACCCGCCTACTCCTGTGCCTTTGGGGTTCCCGATTATCATGCCACTCTTTCCAGTCTAGACTGTGAAAGGTTAAAGGTAAACGATGATGCCTTCCCCTGCATGATCTCCGAGCTTTCTTTTGCAAGGAAGCAATAACGGAGACTTAGCCATGAGGAAGGAAGTACCGCTTCCCTGTTACAGTTTGATGATGCCTTTCTTTGTGACTTGTTCAGTGCGCTTGTCCTAATTTATGATTTTTTTTTTTGCCATTTGGTTTATTTCTCTTGTTGTTTTGTATTGTTTTTTTGTTTGTTTAATTTAAACTTTTTTTCAATTATAGTTTACATTCAATATTATTTTGTATTAGTTTCAGTCAGGTGTATAGCATAGTGGCTAGACAGTCATATGCTTTAGAAAGCCCCCCGCCCCTGTATTTCCAGTACTCATGTGGCCCCATACATAGTTATTGCAATATTATTGACTATATTCCCTATGCTGTACTTTACATTCCTGTGACTATTTTATAACTACCCATCTGTACTTCTCAATCCTTTCATCTTTTTCATCCAGTCCCCAGCTCAACTGCCCCTCTGGCAACCATCAGTCTGCTCTCTGTATCTGTTTTGTTTGTTTCTGTTTTGTTTGTTCGTTTATTTTGTTCTTTAGAGTCCACATATAAGTTATGTCATATGGTACTTGTCTTTCTCTGACTGACTTATTTCACTTAGCATTATACTTTCTAGGTCCATCCATGCTGTAGCAAATGGGTAAGATTTCATCTTTTTTTAAATGGTGACAAGTCATGTTTTTTTCATGTTAGCAAACTTGGTTAGATATGAGCTTCAAACTCTTTTTTCCCCCACTTCCAACTCAGTTTGGTTCAGACCTTTTACTTCTAGGTGAGGTGTTTTGAGTCTGCTCCATGCATGCATAGTTCAGGAGTCAGCCAGACATGTGGCAGGCAGAATTTGGGGTAATCCCTTTCTGTCTCTTTTCCTACCAAAATTTTCCTTTTCTTCAGTGACCACAGTTGCCCTAGCCTGATGCTCTGTGTATGATAACTGAGCCTGTCCTCTGGCTAGAAGAGAAGCAGGCAATTGGAGTACTTACTCCATATAATAACTCCCTTCCTCATGCGGATCCCTCCCTGGAACTCAACTGTTCTTCACCCTCTTGTACCTCCATTGAGTCCTTCTTGTATCTGTCCATATTTCATATACAAACTGGGCAGGGTTTATTCTATGTATCCCTTGAGGATTATGTTGTAGAGGGTTTATCCTATGTGAAGTAAGTTCTTGGCTATTACTGGAAGCTTGATCCATATTTTAAACCACCTCTGTTTTTTCTTTTCATGTTTCTAGATGTTCTTTTTTGCACCATTATAAATACAACATGCCCTTCAAAATGATTTCATGTTTGCTATAAAGTTTGTGTTTCTAAATGTTGCACATTGAAGGGGCATTAAAGATGATTTAGCTGAACCTCTTCCATGCAGACAGAAAACTGAGTTCTTGAAGCAAGTAATTTACCTACCGTAAGGGGTGGCATTGCTGGGGAAGATGAGTGAGAGCGATCTGGGAGAGATGACAGAGTTTGCCCGGGAGAGATGCATCTTCTGAAGAGTGAAATGTAACTTGTGAAGTTTGTTGGGAAGAAACGTTCCCTTTGGTGCCTCTCTGAAGCCCGGATATGGGCATTCTAGATTTAGAGGCTTGAAATGAGGAAGAGAAAGGATGTCTTTGGAAATCTTGTCTGAAACTGCCTCAGATTTTAGAAACATCCAGTTGGAAAACACATTAAACATGTCTTTTCTCAAGCGAGTTGTCACATTGCATCGCTGTGGTGGGTGCTCTGTTTCAGTCCCCATCTCCTAAGCAGCTGTGCTTGTGCTGAAACGGAGCTCGGAGCTTGAGGCGGAGGATGACGTATTGCCTCAAGTGAGACGCCTTTACCAAAAGGTTTACCTCTCAGATGTTGTTTTCCTGTCTGTTTAAATAAGAATGTACAGATTCCTCCTCAATGTCCTCCTTTCCCCCATGTCTTCCTTCTTTTCTACTCTATCAAAACCGATATTAAGAAGTTTGACCTTAGTCTAGTCTCTTACCAGTGTTCACTCTTTATGCGAAAGCTGAATCTAGACACCTTCTTCATCAAGATTCCTTGGTTCAGTGGATGGTTAAAACATCTTAAATTTATGCTTTCTGAGTTTTTATTGTTGCTGTTGTTTAGATTCCAGAGTCATAGTAGTAAGTTAAGGGAGTGTGTGTGTGTGGGGGGGGGGGGAGGGGGGAAGCCAAGTCAGTAAAAAAAACTTGAGGAGGGGGATATCCTATATAATAAAGATGTAATATGCAAATGGTCATTACGCTGTGAAGCGTTAACGACTGACCACATAACGACCAGATCACTGATCAGCAGGAGGGTGGGGCAGCGGGCTACAAGTGGGCTGCGGAGAGCTACAGGAGTGGGCAGGGCAGCAAGCTATGAGAGGGGGGCAGGGGGGCGGAGGGAGCTACAGGAGGGCAGGGCAGCAGGCGGAGAGCTACTGGAGGGTGGCAGCGAGTTACTGGTGAGCTACTGGCGCACAGATTCGTGCACAGGGCTACTAGTTTGAATATAATATTAAACACAGTGCCTGGAAGTAGAAGACAAGGATAGTAAGGTATAAAATACTTTGTCCCTAAATTAGATAATTTGGTGTAATTTGTGGATAATTGTGACTTAAAATAGAAAGGTGGATTTTAAGAAAATGAATTCATTTAATCTTGACAACTTTATACTTGGCATTACTCCCCCAATATCATGGGCTAACCTGTGAGGGGCAAGATGCTGTCCTGTTAGTATTCCTGGGACTTGAGAGTCATCTGTTCATCCAAAGGACTGCAGGTTTAAACAAAAGCAACCAAACAAACCACCCAACTCTTTATTAAGTGAGTAAAGAGGGGGGTTGACTTGTAGACCAGGAAAGATGCATTTCCTCACATGTAATCACCACAACACATGAAACTATGAGATCTCTTCCTGCTCAGGGGATAAAGGCCCTCTTAGTAAGGTGGGTGGGATTTTTCAGGTTCAACATGTTAGTTGAATTCAGCATGTTTAGAAGGACTTTATTACAGGGGGTAGCACCTGGTGGGCACACCTAGGTATTTGTGAGATGGATGAGTGGTTGGGTGACTATATAATTCAGTGTCAGTGGTAATAGCATCTAGTGACTCTTCTCTTGGGTGGGTTCATGCCAGTAACCCCATAGGTACAAGGCTTTTTATTTGGAGATCAGGAAGTAGCAATTGGACACAAAATGTTTCTCTCTGAAATCAGTTATTAAAAATAAGCTGTTGCCATCACTAACTTTCTCACTTTAAATGGAACTGACACTATGACCAAATAATTGGTGGTAATTGTAGCCATGGTGTCAGATTTAATAAACCACTCAAACCGCAAACCCTGTAAAGATGTAGTTAGTTCTTCTCTATCACAAGGTAAGACTTTCATATCCTTTAGTACCAGATTACTGGTGCTTATATTTTTCTTCAATATATCATTTCCTGCTTTTTAATAAAAGAACTGTCATTTCTAATAAAAATAAAAATCACCCAGGAAAATAACACAATTGATAGCTATCACAAGCTGAACACACCAAATAAGTACACATCTTCAAAAACTTGCAATAGAATCTTGACCCTATTTAACCTGGGCCTTATGTTGAGATTGTAACTCCCATGGGACATGGGAGAGTTCCTCATTTCTGAGGCTCCTCAGTCTGATCCCTTGTGTGCAGAAGGCCTCTCCCTTGAAGTGAATAGTGGACTTGCTTGATCTTGAATAGAAGCTGAACACCCTTTTCACCTTTTGGGGAATGCAAATACATTTATTCTTTTGGGCCCATGTGACAGAGTAAATTTACAATATTATACACCCTTCCACATTAGAATTGTATACATCTGTGCCCTTTGTCATGTGATTGGTAGTCTCTCCCATTATAGGGAAGAGAGTGTATTTCTTTATTGATGTTGAGACTGGTCATATGACTTGCTTCGGCCAATGGAATATAAGTGAAAGTGGCAGTATCATGCTAGTTTTAAGCCAGAGCTTCAAGAAGAATCATGTATTTCAGCTTATGCTCTTGCACTGATGACACGGCAGAGGAGAAAAACATACCCCTTATAGCAAGGAAGATGAAAGACTCATGGAGCAGACCTGATCCTGGTCTTGAGATTTGGGATGGTTTGTTATGCAGCATTATTGTGACAAGAGCGGACCATCATTGATCTCTAGCAAAATATGGAATGAGTCTGTAACCTAAGTGTGGCCAATGAACTGCTTTTGACTGAGTCTTTGGTCCTTGACAGAAAGGCAAAAGATGGGGGAGGTCATAAAGACCTGATTTCTGGTGGATGTGACTGAGTTACATTCGGGCAACATGGCAGGGAGCGTCTGTGGAGCAATGGTCAATGGTTGGAGTCAACAGTGCTGGTGGTGGGTCCTGAGTGGACTATTCTTATGACAGTGTCTTCACTTGCCTCACTGCCCTCAGAGTTCACTCAAGTTTTCTTTGCCAGGCTTTCTATATTTCTGAGTCACTTGATAGCCTTAGTGTAAATTCCCTTTCTCCTTAGGTTTACCAGAGATATGTTGCCTATTTGCAACCAAAAATCCCGACTAGTATATCGTGAATTAAGAACGACCTGTTTTTCCTATGATTATATCCCCTCTGAATGGTTTTATAATATACTAGAGGCCCGGTGCATGAAAATTCATGCACTGGAGGGGGGTCCCTCAGCCTGGCCTGCCCTCTCTCACAGTCCGGGAGCCCTCAGGAGTGGGTGGCGACCGGGCGATCAGGGGAAGGTGACGCCCCCATCACACCTCTGATGCTGCCACTGCCGGCAGTGCAAGCCTCAGCTGGTCCTGGTTACCTGAGCCTTGGGCAGTCCTGGGTGGCTAGGCAGCTGCCATCCAAGGCTTGCCTGTGCCTCGGGCCGGCCCTAGGCAGCTGGGGGGCTGAGGGCAGGTCTGGCTGCACCGTGTGCCTGTCACCCGCCTCTCCCCTCCCGGTGGGCCTGAAAGGACTGGGGACTCCGGCGGGGCTGAGGGGACTGGGCGCTGGCATCTTGTGGCTATGGGCACTGCCATGTTTGTGATGGTGTGATGGTCAATTTGCATATTCCCTCTTTATTAGCTAGGATGTAGCAATCCTAGATGGTCTCCCATAACCCTCCCAATACATCTATGCACAGTAGAGCAGAGTGGTGAGGAGCTCTTACGCCATGCTATGGGGTTTGTCTCTGTGCCTTCAACTGCCTATATGGTTGGACAAGCCATTTAACTTCTCTGTGCCTTAGTTTTCTCATATGAAACTAGGGATAAAAATAATACTACAAACAGTTTGTGTGCAGCTGGAGGAGACGTACTACCTGTTCCATGATACATTCTTAATAAGTAATAGTAGTGATGATGAAATGTAGTTGCTAATATAGTATTATCCTGTGAGATAACAATTGTTTGTGATGCTTGTTCTAACTTGTACAGATATACATGGTAGAACTGGGATTTACTCTGTTCTTCTAAGTTTCCATGGTTCCAAAGCCTTTTATGAGTTAACATAATGCAGTGCTTGTGAACCTTTTGTTCCACATGGCTCATATGTCCACAGCACTCTAATGGCCACACCCAGATTTTGAAGAGGCTCTTATTGTGCTGGGATGATTATCTTCAATCCTACATTCATTTGGGTAAACATAAGAAGCTCATACTTCACCTCTCTCCTAACATTCTATTTAGATCCCTACATCTGAGAATTTCTTCGGAGTGATCTGCTCTCTTTCTGATGGAAGTTGTGCTTTGGGTGTTATATCTCTTAGAAATATTTGGGTGGGGAGAAGGCTGATTATAATTATTAGACAATATAGTTGCTACTACAGGGTGGTGTTTTGATTGTGGTAGTGAAAGGTGTGTCTTGAGCAAGCATCCAGGAAGATGCAGTCCAGCGTCCAGGAGGCAGCAGAGGGAACAGTTGGAGGGGGAACCAGCATTTCAGGATGGAAAAGTCTAGAGAAATCTTCACTTCTTTTATGTAAGACTCTCCATGATTCAAGAATGTTGCTGGTACCAAAAGAAGTATAACAGGTTTGAAGCTCAGTCCCAAACTCAGGTGTGTGAAATATCACTTGCTTTATATTCTACTAGGGGCCCAGTGCACAAATTCATGCACCTTGAAAGGAACTGTGGGCCACGAGGCTGCAGTGGGCACAAGAGTGGGTCTCAGCCCATCCTCTGTGCCCCCACCTGGCTCCTCTCACCACAGCCCTGGTCTCCTGTATGCTGGCGGCCCTGCTCCCACTGCTGCTGCTCCCATGCGCTGACGGTGCAGAGTGGTTGGGGCCAGCACCAGCAGCGGGTGCGAGAGGTGGCTGTTGGCCCCGATTGCCCCTTAGGAGCAGAGGGAGGTGGAGAAGCCCGATTGGGGCCAGGGCAGGTGCGAGCAGCGGCTCCGGCGCCGGCAGTGGGTTTAAGCAGGGCTGGTGCTGGCAGCAGGTGCAAGTGCCAGGTGGGACTGCGGCATGCGGGAGCAAAGAATTTTCAGTAACCATCAGAAGCTCATCCTGATGACAGTGACCAGTGCCCTGCCTTGGTCTGGCACCCCAGCTCACCTGCTCTACCATCCCGCCACAGCTGACGCCCACTATGTTCCTCACTCGGCTGCCTGCTGCCAATGCCTGCCATGTTCTGTGCATGCCCCCTGGTGGTCAGCACATGTCATAGCTACCGGTTGTTCGGTTGTTTTGCTCTTTGGTCTATTTGCATGTTAGGGTTTTATACGTATATATATAGATAATTCAGAGTCACTACTCCACTGACAGATAATTAATACTCAGCCATCATGAGGATTCCCCCTTTACACTGCCTCTACCAAAAGGACATGGGTCAATGTTTCAGGGATCAATGTCATGTTTGGGGCATGAAGAACATTTGGGGGACCTCTGGCGACTGGTACTCTGTCTCTAAGCTGAGACATCCTATGTCTTTGTCCTTATGGTCTTCTGATATTGGGACAATATTACTTCCTGAGCATGCTGGGGCTCTGAAAATCTTTGCTGAGCCCAGGGTCTATATCTAGGGTGTCACACACCCACAGCACTCCCTCTCAGGGTCTGCAATGCCAGGGAGTGGGAATATGGATCCTTGCTGACTTGGGACACAGCTCTCTCTTTCCACTCTTCCTGAATCTCAGCCTTTTTTAGGCTGGGGGATGTCTTCTCCTTCCATGTTTCTCCATTCTCTATGTCTTCTGCACCTTTCCAACACCCCATATTCCTACTTCCAGAAACTTGTGGAATTCTCCAGGGCTAAGTATATTTTTGCCTTTCCTGGGGCACTTAGCTGAGAACTCTGTTACAAGCTTGAATAAAGGGAAGAGGAACTATGGGGAGTTCTCTATGCTCATTGATCAATATTTCCAAAAGGTTTTCTAACCACATGAGCAAAATTGAAAGCAATCCTCTGCAGATCAGTGGGAATTATCTCTACCACTGTCAATTCCTGGAAAACAATTTGCTATTCCATGCCTCAGTTTCCTCATTTGCAAATAAACAGTGTTTCTACTAATTTTCTAAACTCAAGGCACTGATATAAGGATGAATGGTTTAAGAGATATAAAAGTGTTTTGAGAAAAGAAAAAATTACTACTACAGATATCTGGAATTAGTAAATGAAACCCCAGGACTCAGATGAATGCTGGAGTATTTTGTAAAGACTATAGTGTTTTGATGTTGAATTTGTGGAAAAATATAATCACTGGGGAGAAGGCGAGGGAAGTGAAGAATGAAAACAAAACCTCATACAGACAGATAATAATGATGTTTCTCATCTCAAAATCATCTCCAAACTGCCTGTTTTCCTCCCATCAAACAATTGACGGGCAATGAGATTGTGCTTATTTGCAGTTAAAGCTATTGCAATGTTGACAATTAAATGTGCATGTGAAACAGAATAATGGGGCAGTCTCATTTTATCACCAGTGTTAGCCAATTTCTCCACAGGGCATAAAGACATGTGGGAGAGCTCTGTGCTCTGCATGATTTGCATGTAAAATGCATCCTCTGCAGCCTGAAGTGGGGTCAGTAGTTTGGGTTGGGTCACAGTGCATCTGCTGGTCACTGCAGAGTCCCTCACTGTTAACTGCTCTGGTCTTGGCTCTATTCCTCTCCTCATTCCTTTGGTTTGTTGAAGAAATTCCTTTGGTTTGTTGACCTGGAAGAGTCCATGGCTGCTATCAATCTCAGGCTGAGAGTATTTTCCACCTTTACAACAATTGGGTTCAGGGATTTCTTCACCAATGACCTTAATTATAGCCCTTCAGCTTAGTGATCAATAATGGCCACAAAAGCAGGAACAATAGAGAATAGAAAATATGGCAGATACTTTTGATGTTCAGCCCTTAGTTATATACTAGGGGCCTGGTGCATGAAATTCGTGCACTGGGGGGGGAGGGGTCTCCTCAGCCCAGCCTGCCCCCTCTCACATACTGGGAGCCCTCAGGGGATGTCCTACTGACGGCTTAGGCCCGCTCCCCATAAGGAGCGGGCCTAAGCCGAAGTCTGGCCTCCCTTTGTGAGAGACAACCAGGCTGATCAGGGAAAGGTACCAGCCCCATCACACTGCTGCTGAAGCCACTGCAAGTCACCGCAGCCACCAAGGTGTTTTCATCAACATGGACTCGAGTCCCTTCACCAAGAAAAAATGACAACTTTCTTTAGGCATTTTCAAGATGTGTCTTTCATAGAATATGACATTTCTTTCTTTCTTTTTTTTATCCTCACTTGAGTATGTTTCCATTGACTTTTAGAGAATGTGAAAGAGAAAGGGAAAGACAGAGAGAAACATCAAAGTTAGAGGAATACTTAGATTACTTGCCTCCTTCATGAGCCCTGACCTGGGCCCCAGCCAGGGAGGAGCTTGCAACTTAGGTACATGCCCTTGATCAGAATCTAACCTGGACTCTGCGGTTGGCAAACCTAGGCATTATCCACTGAGCCAAACCGTGTAGGGCAGGTTATGATATTTCTTAGCCTTCCAGCAGCGGACCTTCGTTTTTTTCTCCAGGAGTGTGGTGGAAAAGCCCTAGATCACCTTTTTGGATTCTTAGACCCAAGTTACTAAGAATATAACCAGTGGCATACAGGGAGCTTAGCCAATGAGCGGTCAGAAAAGGTATTTCCTCTGTAGTTCACACCTATCTCCTGTGATCTCCGGCTCTGCCCCTGCCAAGGCCTAAAGCCTCCAGCCCTTGGCAGGGGACCCCCAGCTGGCTTGATCGCCAGGCTCCACCCCTGGCCAAGGCCTCAAGCCTCTGTTTGAGGCTCCGGCCCTGGGCAGGGACCCCCAGCTGGTTCCAATCGCCCGCAGACACCCACAGCTGGCTCTGTCATCCATCTCCACCCACGGCCAAGGCTGCAAGCCTCTAGGCTTGGGCTCTGGGCAGGGACCTCCAGCTGGCTCCGATCGCCCACAGGGGACCCCAGCTTGCTCTGATCGCCAGGCTCCGCCCCATCGGCCAAGGCCGCAAGCCTCTGGCAGAGGCTTGGGCCCTGGGCAGGGACCCCCAGCTGGCTCCAATCGCCTGCAGGGACCCCCAGCTGGCTCCGCTGGCGGGCTCCACCCCCCAGCCAAGGCCTAAAGCCTCTGGCTGAGGCTTAGGCCCTGGGCAGGGACCCCCAGCTGGCTCCAGTCGCCTGCAGGGACCCCCCAGCTGGCTCCGCTCACAGGCTCCACCCCCAGCCAAGGCCTAAAGCCTCTGGCAGAGGCTTGGGCTCTCGGCAAGGACCCCCAGCTGGCTCCGATCGCCTGCAGGGAAGCCCAGCTGGCTACGCTCGCCCGGCTCCACCCCAAGCCAAGGCCTAAAGCCTCTGTTTGAGGCTCAGGCCCTGGGCAGGGACCCCCAGATGGCTCTATCCCCTGCTCCATCCAAGGCCAAGGACTCAAGCTTCTGTTTGAGGCTCGGGCTCTGGGCAGGGACCCCCAGGTGTCTCCCATTGCGGGGCTCCACCCCCAGCCAAGGCTGCAAGCCTCTGGCTGAGGCTTGGGCCCTGGTCAGGGACCCCCAGCTGGCTCCAATCACCGCAGGGGACCCCAGTTGGTTCCAATGGCCCAGCTCTGCCCCCAGCCAATGCCGCAAGCCTCTGGCTGAGGCTCGAGCCCTGGACAGGGACCCCCAGCTGGCTCCAATCGCCTGCAGGGGACCCCAGCTGGCTCTGATCACCTGTGGGGGACCCCCGCTGGCTCCGATCTTCCCCTCTGATCTTCGGCTCCAATATCCCAGTTCCAACAACTGCCCGCTCTCCGAGGCTGCAGCCATCTTGGTTAGGTGTATTTGCATATTCCCTTTCTGATTGGCTGGTGGGCATGGCTGGTGGGTGTGGCTTGTGAGTGTAGTGGAGTGCTGATTTGCATATTACTGTTTTATTAGATAGGATATATATATATATATATTTTAGAGGCCCAGTGCATGAATTTGTGCATGGGTGGGGTCTGGGGTCCGGCCAGCCTGGCCAGGGGGAGGGGACATGGGCGGTTGGCCGGCCTGCCTGCTGGTCGAACTCCTGGTCGAGGGGACAATTTGCATATTAGCCTTTTAGTATATAGATATACATTGAGTTGCCAGATTATTATGCGTTCAGAGATTATAATAATCTGGCCACTCAGTGTATAAATAAATAAGTAGATATATATCTAATCTATATATATAAAAGCCTAAGCGACCATCTGACCATCCGACCGTCCAACCGGTAGCTATGACGCACAATGACCACCAGGGGGCAGACGCTCAACACAGGAGCTGCAGAGCTGCGGAGACTTGGCAGCTGTGGTTCTCGGGTGACGCACCCAGAACCAGAGAGGAGGGAGCCCGATTCCGGGGTACATCACCTGAGAACTGCCCTCTTGCAATCTGGGGCCCCTCAACGGATGTTGGAGAGCCGGTTTTGGCCCGATCCCCACAGGCCAGGCCAAGGGACCCCACCAGTGCACGAATCCGTGCACCAGGCCTCTAGTGTTATATATAATCAGACATTTTACTGGAGAGAGAGGTAAAGAGCTACTAGGATGCACTTGAGGATAGCAGTTAAGGGGTGCGGTTGATCACGGTATAAAATATTATTAAATGCAAACAAAATAAGACCCACTTAGGTTCTCACCATTTATAATTTTGATCAATGTTTTTGAATCCATTTCTATTTCCTGCCTGCACCTTCTTTTGGGGGTAATGAATTCCACAAATTTATTACCTGCTGTGTGAAGTAATACTTCCATCAAGCACACTGGGAAACCATCTTTTCCAGCTGGGAAGGTGAATAAACTCTATGCCAGTTATTTCTGCTTATTAAGTGTGGCAGGGCCATTTGTGAGGTGGAAGGATCTTCTGACAAATTGTGTCATTGTGATGCATCATTTTCATAAATTATGTTACCATGCAGATTTAGGAAGCTTGAGCAATTGGTATAATTTTATCTTATGGACACTGAATTGTATTTCCATCTTTGGAATGACTGCTAGAAAGTGTAGAGAAAATTTATGGCACCCATAGCTTATGAGTAGAGATTTGTAGTATGCATCTTTGTATTAGTCTCATTTCTGACCCTATTTTGCATCTTTCTTTTGTTTTTCTTTTCCTTTCTCATCTACTTTGAATCTGTATTATCTTGGTATATTGTATGCATATTTGTGAGATGGCAATAAACCCTTTTTGAACACGCAAGGAGGAATGGACAAAGCAGAAATAGACAGATGGAGACAGCACCACATGACAGAGGGAGACATAGACATGGAGAAGAGACTAGAAAAAGACAGAGAGAAACAGAGATAAGGATGAAGAGGAATCCAGGAGGTGAGATTTGGAAAAGACAGTGACTTCCATGTGGGACTTAGGGAATTTCTATCACTACTCACCTCATAAACCTCATAATTATAGCATTCTTTGTTGATTTTTCTGTAGTTTCATGTTTTAGTAAATCAATCTCTGAATAATGGCCAAAAGCAATATGATACATTAATTACTGAACCAAATGACAAGGCTCATCGATAGTCCAATAGAAGCAGAATACATGCCCCGTATCCATTGAACTTTCCTTTTAAAAAATTAAGTCAGATTTACCTAGGTCTTGATTAAAAAAAAATTAAAGATTTTTAAAATTCAGCTGTAGCAAATGATGTCTCACGCAAGGCTTTGGAACTACAAACCTTCAGAAAGAGCAGAAAAGAAAAGGAAGTATGGGCAGATAAGATGCAGGGCAGGAAGTGGAATTCTAAACAGTAGGACTGTTTAGATTAAGCTTTTTAGATGAAGTATTTCTGTGCCATTTTACATTCCTTTGCCCTTTGTCTTGTTGCTCATTGGACTTTTCTCCTGGTCCCTTTCTTTCATAGACTCCTCTGCTCTACTACTCAGATTCTTCTCTCTTCTTAAGATTGCACCCCAGGCCACATCCCCTTGGATACCCCCAGAAAATCAATTCTGTTCACTTAATTATGCAGATAAAGTTGGCTCTCTGTGCCCTACTAGACTCTAGTGCTTCCTTTCCATATTTAAAGAGTCATCAATGTGCAACAAAGCTCATCTTACTGGTCATGATTCTTGGTTGTGAACAACAGAAAAGGACTCTGGCTAATCTAAGCATAAAAGGAATTTATTGGAAGGTCATAGTAACTCTCAGAATCAAAGGAGAGGCAATAGCAGCAGGCTCAAAAAATGGAAAGGAGCCAAAGAAAGCTCAGCAAGCAAGAATGCCACCAGGGTCATGCACAAGAAGGATCTCATTGGGATGCTCCCATGGGCACCACTGGAGATGAACAACTTGCTGTTGGTGGTACTTCTGCCACCATATACAACATGACAGCACTGCATTCTTGATTCCATTATTACAAACAGCTTTTATCTTTGACTCTTGTGGGAGTGATAAAAAATGTAGACTGAACTTGTCTAGCCTTGGTCATGTAATTGCTGTGATGCTTAGAGAGTGGGAACAGGAAATAGTTCTTCTTCCATGGCTGTAGGCCCTGCTTCCTACTAAGAACCATACCATGTCTGGGGAGGAGGGTGAGGGAGGGAAGGGGGAGGGAGGGGCGGTATTTATCCCAACTTGGAAGGAATTACAGATGTTGAGAAGTCCAAAAAGGGGGAAATGTCCCATAGGCCTTCTGCTCTGGTCCTCACCATTTAGCATCACATGGGCAATTACTCTGAGTGAGGCTAGAAGACATTGACAAGTTTAGAAGAGATGAGGGGCATGATCTGACTTGTGTTTTATAAAATTACCTGGATTCTGTATTGAGAATAGATTGTAGGGGCATAAGGGCAAAAGCAGGTAGACTAGCTGGATTTTAAATTTTTTTGGGGAGAAAGGCATCTGTTATTTTGTTGGAATTTTTAATGGCACAATCCTCTGTATGCCTACTCTTCTTTCCTAATCTGATTTTTTCCCCTGGGCCTTCAAAAATGATGTGGCACATTTAAAAATAGCCATTTTGAATATGCTTTCCTTTAGATTTGATAATTTTTTTGTATTTTTGGCTAGTTTCCAATCTGGCCCTAGGACTGGTTCTATAGCCTCTCCTTTGATTCTGAGAATTACTATGACTTTCCAATAAATTCTTTTCTGCTTAGCTTAGAGCAGAGTCCTTTTCTATTGTTTACAACCAACAGGGCCTGCCATGTTGAGTATTGACCAAATGGATGAAACAGATCTTCAAGATCAAGCCAGCCAAGAAGATCATCATATTCTACACATAAACATGAAGGATGATCTTTTTGGAGACATGCAGTCTTCCCTCACCCTGTCCCCCACTTATATGTTTATAGATTTAGTATATAGAATTCCTAGCTCAGCAATGGATTTGTGAAACTTCTAGTTCAGATATTTTTAAACAGCCAAATACTTGTGAATTATTGCTGTATAACATTTAACGCAAAGTATACATTTTAACCTTGAGTCCCTTGGCTGGCTTCCCAACTGCTAGTCTTCATCCATACATTGACTGAACAAATGAAAATGGACTTGAATTCTCACAAACTCTGTCCTATCTCTCAGTTCTGGCTCTGCTTTTTTTTTTTTTTCCCCCACTGTGTCAATCCTCCTATTTGCTGAATTTGCCTGTTCTATGGATGGTAAAAACTATGACCTGCCTAAGGTAGTCATTAGCTTCCACATTAGCTTAGTGTTCCCTATATTAATACATTCAACAAATGTTAATTCTCTTGAGTTTTTATCTCAGCCCGAGAGAAGTGGACAGGGATCCAGTAGTCCTTAAGTTTGGGTGATTTTCTTCATTTCTCTCTGACTATAGCTCTCCCACACTCTTTAAAAAAAAAACTATTTACTTCCTTAGGCAGCCCAATTCTACATGTACTTTATTTTTAGTAGGGATGAAATAATGGAGTTTGAAAGCAAACTATATAGAGAAGGGAGTTCAAATATTTAGTTATTAGATAAATACATGTTCATTTGATTTGATTATTTTTCTTGCACTTGAAATGTTTTTGTAATACTATTCTTAGATGGAACCTACTTTTTCAGTGATAAGAGAGATTATGAGAGATAAAGCTTCAAATATTTAGGAGCAGAAAAGAGAAGATACTAAATAATGTTTTTATTTTATTATTATTTTTTATATTCTGCATGATTCCATTTATATGAATCTCAGAAACAGAGGATTCAATTCTATGGTGTTTGAATAGTGATTACTGGTGGTGATGGTGGTGGTGGTTGTGGTTGTGGTAATGTTGTTGTTATTGGTGGTGGTAGTGTGTATGTGAGGGGTGGTGACAGGGAAGGAAGATAAGGGAACTTTTTGGTATGCTGAAAATATTTTATATCTTGATCCATGTGGCGGTCACATAGGTGTTTATGTAAGTGAAAATTACTCACTTAAGATTTCCAATTTGAATATATGTGTATTATACCACAATAATAATAATAATCATCATCGCATATGTGAATCTTTGCAGTCTAATCATATCCTAAGCTTGGCTCACTCATAGAAAATTCTATTCCTAAACCAAGTTGTTTGGAATAGAACTAAACTCTCTTCTCTATTTTCTTTCTTTTTTAAAAAATTGAATTTATTGGGGTGACATTAGTTAATAAAATTATATAAGTTTCAGATGTATAATTCTATAATATAGCAATGTATTGTGTGTTCATCAACCCAAGTCAAGTCTTCTTCAATCACCATTTATCTCCCCTATACCCTCTTTTACCTCCCCATCCCTTTCCCCTCTGGTAATCACCAGGCTGTTGTCTGTGTCTATAAGTTTTTTTAAAAAATAATTCCTTCACTCTTTTTACCCATACTAGTAACCCACCTCCCCTCTAACACCTGTTAGTCTGTTCTTCATCTATAAGTTCTTTCTATTTGATTTGTTAGTTTATTTTGTTCGAGTCCACATATAAGAGAAATCAGATGGTACTTGTCCTTCTCTGACTGGCTTATTTCACTTAGCATAATGCTCTCCAGGTCCATCATGCTGTTGCAAAGGTTAAGATTTTCTTTTATGACTGAGTAGTATTTCATTATATAAATGTACCACAGCTTTTTTAATCTACTGATTGGGACTATATCAAACTATAAAGTTTTTTTAAAATATATTTTTATTTATTTCAGAGAGGAAGGGAGAGGGAGAGAGATAGAAACATTAATTATGAGAAAGAATCATGGATTGGCTGCCTCCTGCATGCCCCCTCCTGGGAATTTAGCCCAAAACTCGGGCATGTGCCCTGACCAGGAACCCAATGGTGACCTCGTGGTTCATAGGTCAATGCTTAATCACTGAGTAACACTGGCCAGGCCGAACTAATAAGTTTTTGCATAGCAAGGAAAACCATCAACAATATGAAAAGACAACTCACTAAATATGAGAACATATTTGCCAATGATATATCTGATAAGGGGTTAATATCCAAAATTTATAAAGAACTTTAAAACTCAACACCAGAGAGAACCAAGATGGTGGCCTAGGTAAATGCCAATACTTGCCGCCTCCCACAGCCACATCAAAATTACAACTAAACTACAGACTAACCATCATTCAGAACCACCTGAGATATGGCTGAATGAAATTCCTACAACTAGAGAAGTAAAAAATAAAGCACATTGAGACTGGTAGGAGGGGTAGAGGTACAGAACAGGCTGGTCCAACACCCACGTGTGGTGTTTTTTTAAATTGGAAGGCATATCTAGGCTGTGGAGGTCTCTCATGAGGAGCAAAGGGTCCCAACCCCACACCAGCCCAGGGTTCCAGAACTGGGGAGATAAGTCTCTGTAACTTCAGGCTGTTAAAATGAGTGGGGAGAGTGGCTGAGTGACACAGAGGCTGCTGGAGTCCCAGGCAATTCCTCTTAAAAGGCTAGCACATGGACTTACCCAGACTCACTCCCTCTGATCTGCAGACAAGGGTGCTCACAGGGTTCATTGTGCCTATGTTGAGACCTCCCCCATTTCAGAGCTTACTGGTAGCCATATCTGAGTCTCCATTAGTCTGGCTCACACTGTTCACTCTGTCCTGGTGATTCCCTGAGACCCTTCCCCACCCAATTTTCAACTCCACCCAAGCTGTTTTCAGTGGCTTTTCCCTATGAATGATTGTCCTGGCTCAGGCTTCATACTCCTAAAATCCTTCAAACAAACAGCAGCCTATGTCAGTGTGCCCATACCTATCAATAAAAGGCCTAAGACACCAGCACTATCAGTAGCCTGCCTTACTTCACAGCTTGGCCTCGCCTGGGCACTTCTAAGCCCAACACAAGTAGTAGCCATATACAAATTGATCTGTAGCTCCTGATGAGTGGTGCTAGGCGGTGACTGACTTTGCACCTCCTGGGCAACCAGAACCAATGCACCTGGTGGACAGCTTCAGACAATACCAGATTATAACTGTACGTATTCATGAGTGACACACTCAAGGGGCAGACTCAGTGAGCACCAAAGCCCCACTGAAGCAAGTCCTACTCCATAGGGGTGTCTCCTGCACAGCAGCTCTTTCACTGTAGTTGCAGCTGGTCCTCACAGTCAATTGACCTGGAGGCCAATTCCTCCCTGCAACATCAACAGCAATCCAGGCTCAACTACAAGACTGTGCACACAGCCCACACAGGGGTGCACCTGGCATGCCCAGCTCAGGTGGCTGGGGAGGCTGAGCCACTAGGTCCTACAGGACACCTACTGCACAAGGTCACTCTACCAATTCCAGGAGACAAAGCAGCTCTAGTTAATACATAGAAACAAACTCAAGGAAGCAGCCAAAATGTGGAGATAAAGAAACATGTCACAAATGAGAGAACAGAAGAAATCTCCAGAAAAAGAACTAAATGAAATGGAAGCAAATAAACTACTAGATACAGAGTTCAAAACAATGGGTATAAGAATGCTCAAGGATCTTAATGAGAGATTCAAGGGACTTTGTGAGACTTTCAAGGATCTTAGCAAGAATGTCAAAGACATGAAAAAGGACCAGTCAGAAATTAAGCATACACTAACTGAAATAAAGAATAATTTACAGGGATTCAACTGTAAAGTAGAGGATTCTGAGAATCAAATCAACAATTTGGAATATGAGGAAGCAAAAACAAACAAACAAACAAACAAACAAAAACAACAACCCCAAAACAAAAACAAAACACCCAATCAGAAGAGCAAAAGGAAAAAAGAATAAAAAAAATATGACGAGAGTGTAAGGAGCTTCTGGGACAACTTCAAGCATACCAACATTCACATTATGGGGGTACCAGAAGGAGAAGAGAGAGGGCAAGATATGGAAAACCTGTTTGAAAAAATAATGACAGAAAACTTTCCCTACCTGGTGAAAGAAATAGACTTACAAGTCCATGAAGCACAGAGAGTCTCAAAGAAGAAGAACCCAAAGAGGCCTATATCAAGATACATCATAATTAAAAAGCCAAAGTTTAAAGAAAAAGAAGGAATTTTAAAAGCAGCAAGAGAAAAACAGTTACCTACAAAGGAGCTCCCACTGAACTGTCAGCTGATTTCTCAACAGAAACTTCACAGGTTAGAAGAGATTGGCAAGAAATATTCAAAGTGGTGAATAGCAAGGACCTACAACCAAGATTACTCAGAAAAGCTATCATTTAAAATTGAAGGTCAAATAAAGAGCTTCACAGACAAGAAAAAGTTAAAGGAGTTCATCACCACCAAACCAGCATTACATGAAATGTTGAAGAGTATTCTTTTAGAAGTGGAAGAAGAAGGAGAAGGAGAGGAGAAGGAGAAGAAGAAAAAATATGAACAACAAAATGGCAATAAAAACTTATCTATCAATAATTGGATGTAAAAATAAAAATAAATGAACAAGGAATCTAATGAACAAAATAAACTGATGAATAAAATAGAACCAGAGGCATGGAAACATGGAAAAGGCTAATGAATCTCAGAGGGAAGGGAGGGAGGGGGAGTGGGAAGAGACTAACCAAAGAATTTATGCATTATAATGTATATATGCATTACTTATGGTCACAAACAATAGGGTGTTGAAGCACTGGGGCAGGGAGGGAACTGGGAGGGGGAAAATAGGTGGGATATCTGTAATACTCTCAACAATAAAGATGAAAAAAAACCCCACACAACGCAACACTGAAAAACCACACAAATGATCCAGTTATAAATGAGCATATGACCTGAATAAACACTTCTTCAAAGAGCGTATACAGATGACCAATAGGCATATGAAAAGATGTTTAACATCCTTTCTAATAAAAGAGCAATATGCAAATTGACCATCACTCCAAGACACAAGATGGCTACCCCCATGTGGACACAAGATGGCCGCCACAAGATGGCCTGCAGGGAAGGGCAGTTGTGGGCAGTTAGGAGTGACCAGGCCAGCAGAGGAGGGCTGTTGGGGGTGACCAGGCCGGCAGATGAGGGCAGTTGGGGGAGACCAGGACAGCAAGGGAGGGCAGTTGGGGGGAACCCAGGCCTGCAGGGGAGGGCAGTTGGGGGTGACCCAGGCCTGCAGGGGAGAGCAGTTGGGGGGGACCAGGCCTGCAGAGGAGGGCAGTTGGGGGGGGGAAGACCTGTAGGGGAGGGCAGTTAAGGGTGACCAGGCCAGCAGGGGAGGGCAGTTGCGGGCGACCAGGCCTGCAGGGGAGGACAGTTAGGGGTGACCAGACTTGCAGGGGAGGGCAGTTAGGGGCAATCGGGCCGGCCGGGGAGCAGTTAGGCGTCGATCAGGCTGGCAGGGAGTGGTTAGGGGCAATCAGGCAGAGGCAGGCGAGCGGTTGGGAGCCAGCAGTCCTGGATTGTGAGAGGGATGTCCGACCGCTCGTTTAGGCCCGATCCCACCAGGCCTAAATGGGTGGTCGGACATCCCTCAAGGGGGCCCAGATTGGAGAGGGTGCAGGCTGGGCTGAGGGACACCCCCCACCTCCCGTGCATGAATTTCGTGCACCGGGCCTCTAGTTACTAATAATCAGAGAACTGCAAATTAAAATTACATCGAGCTATCCCCTCACACCTGTCGAATGGCTATCATTAATAAATCAACAAGTCTTGGCGAGGTTTCAGAGAAAAGGGAACCCTCATGTACTGTTGGTGGGAATGTAGATTGGTGCAGCCACAGTGGAAAGTAGTACGGAGTTACTTCAAAAAGCAAAAAAAAAAAAAATGGAACTGCCTTGTGACCCAGTGATTCCACTTTTGGGAATATACCTGAAGGAACCTAAAGCACTAATTTGAAAGAATATATGTACCCCTATGTTCATTGCAATTTTATTTACAACTAGAGGCCCAGTGCATGAAATTCGTGCACGGCGGTGCGGGGGGGAGTTGTCCCTCAGCCCAACCTGCACCCTCTCCAATCTGGGACATCCCTCTCACAATCCGGGACTGCTGGCTCCTAACCACTCACCTGCCTGCCTGCCTGATTGCCCCTAACCACTTCTGCCTGCTAGTCTGATCGCCCCCTAACCGCTCCCCTGCTGGCCCAATTGCCCCCAACTGCCCTCCCCTGCTGGCCCCCAACTGCCCTCCCCTGCCGGCCTGGTCACCCCCAACTGTTTTCCCCTGCCAACCTGATCTCACCCCCAACTGCCCTCCCCTGCAGGCCTGATTGCCCACAACTGCCCTCCCCTGCCAGCCATCTTGTGGTGGCCATCTTGTGCCGACATGGGGGTGGCCATCTTGTGACGACGTGGTGGCAGCCATCTTGTGGTGGCCATCTTGTGATGATGTGAGGGCGTTGCGAGAGGGCACGAGGGCCACCTAGGCTTTTATTAGTATAGATAGCCAAGATTTGGAAGCAGCCCACGTTTCCATCCGTAAATGTTAATAAATAAATGACTCAGCCAAGAAAAAGTAAATAGAGACCACAGGCAGGCTCTCCTTTTGCCAGAATGGGTTTCTAAAACCTCTCACAAAGAAAGTTTCATTTCTCTCTTTGGGGCTACATTCTTGACTAAGATATAACATAAAAAACAGTCATGTATATGGTCATCAATATTCACAAAAGAAAATATTATAAAATCAATCTAATAATTTAAAATAAAGTTATATTACAACTTCTAGAAAATAATAAATTACTGTGTAAATTTCTACAGAAGGGCCCACAGAGTACTATAAAACACACATAACCTATCAAATATAAACTACTGCTTTATAAATGACCTGAAACATGTTAATTAATACTTGCATGATTATTATAGCTACTACCTATTTTGTTTGCTTTTTTTTATTATTTAGGAGATTTATAAAAATAATTTTGATAACCCAAAAGAAACAGTGGGTACAGAGACACAAATCAGGAAAAATAGAAGGTATCTATGTTACTGTCCTGGAACAAAAAGTCATCTCTACCAACCCCAGAGCCATAGGGGCTCTCAGTAAATTATTGCTTTCTGTTGTGAGCAATAGTGATGGTGTGTTTTCCATGGAGAACCATGTTTACAAATAAAGGCCTCTCTCTCTTTCAGGCTATAGCAGGGAGGTTAATTTACCTTCTCTTAACCTTTAATGCTTCAGCCAGCTCTGCCCTGCTGCACAGACATTGCATTTTCTCTGTAGATAACACTCTAAACCACTGATTCATTAGATCTCCTAGTGCCAGCCACCATCATATCTATCCTGGATGACTGCTGGAGCCTCTTAATTATCTTCCTGTTTCTATTCTTGCTTACCTTTTAATCCATTAGTCAGAGTAATCTTAAAACAGGTAGATTAGATAATATCACTCCCTTGTTTAAAATTCTCCAGTGGCTTTCCATTTAACATAGAAGGAAATAGAAATTTCCTACTGCAGCCCATCAGCTCCACACAGTCTAATTTCCCTCTTTCCTCCCCTGCCGTTCTGCGCCTGGCTCACTCTGCTTCAGCTCACCAACCTTCTTCAGTATTAGCATTCACCAAACTCCTTTCTGTCTCAGGGACACTGCACTGCTGTTCCTTCCTTCCCCTGCCAGGAATTTTCTGCTCCAGCTATCTGTGTGGCTGGCTCCTTCTCAACCTTCAGGTATTAGCTTAAATGACCTCCTTGGAGAGTCTTCTCTGGTCCTGTCTAAAATACTCACTCTCATGGCTCCTGTTATTCTGTGTTACGCTCTGCATTAATTTTCTTCATAGCACTTAGTGCAAATGGTAATTATTTGGCTTGTCTGTTTATTTTGCTTATCTCCCACTAGACTATAATAATAGGCTAGAGTACTTGCTATGTGCCAGGCAGTAATGTTTAACATTAATTAACTTGTTTATTATAACAATGCTATAAAGGAAGTACTATATTATCACTGGCTTATAGATGGAGAAACTGAGGCATAGAGAGGTTAGAGTTCTTTGCTCAAGGTCATGCAGGCTAGAAATTGGGAGAGCTAGGTTGTGAACCCAGGTGATTTAGCTCCAGTGCCCCGACCTTTCACATCCATGCCCTCTTGCCTCTATGATGACATGTCTGCCTTGTTGACCATTTGTGCTTGGTGCCAGCACAGTGTGATGCATGGGGTGGTGAGGACATTTGTCCCTGTTTGGTATAGATGAGAATCAACCATAGCCAGTGAACCACTGGGGTAAGACAGAGGGCGAGAGGAGCTAGGTGCGCTTCCACTGTAAGGAATGCTGCAATTGTTGGAAAGGAAAGTGACTGAGTCAGCTCAGTGTTCATCACTTAGATTTATCTCATGGGATCTGGGGCCCAATGCAGAGCAGGGTGTACAAATCAATGGAAAAAAGATATCTTATCCACAGGTGTGTAATACAATTGTGGCACAAGCTGTATTGTTTTGGGGCACTTTAATGGATGAGATAGTCTTTCTCTGCTTACTTCCACCTCTCCTCCTTTGCTAAGGACCACCATCATACGGGCTTTAGGGTATCAGTGGAGGTGCCAGGAAGGAGTATCAGTGACTATTGGAGACCATGGTGAGGTCAGGAACAGGAAGCTCCTACAGGCCGAATAAATCATGTGTAAACAATTCCCTAAGCACTTTCACTGCATGTATGTGTGTGTGCATGCGTGTTTGTATTTGTAGAGTCTAAGCTCTAACATGAAAAGATGGAGCCTAGATTTATTGGCATTTGAGTTACTATTATTAATAGCTGGTGAGGTCTGGGGAAGCTTTGCAATTCACTCTACAAACATTTATTTAACATACACTTATTGAATACCTACTACGTATATTTCAGGTCTGTGATAGGTACTGTTGATATTGAATATCAGTGATCTCTGGCCTTGGGAGCATACAATATAGCTGAAATTGTAGAGGATATGGGCATGTAAAGAAGTAATTACAAAAGTGTGATAAATTCTAGGGTAATGGGAAGTACAAAGTGCTTTGGGATTCCCAAGAAAGCAGCACCTGCCTGGCTGGTGTGGCTCAGTGGTTCAGCATTGACCCATGAACCAGGAGGTCATGGTTTGATTCCCAGTCAGGATACATGCCCAGGTTGCAGGCTTGATCCCCAGTAGGGGACATGCAGGAGGAGGCTGATCCATGATTCTCTCTCATAATTGATGTTTCTATCCCCCTCTCCCTCCCTCTTTCTCTCTGTGAAATAAAAAAAATATATATATATATATATATGAAAGCAGCACCTAATTCAGACTTAGGATTTAAGGGGAAGGGCAGAAAAATATTATGGAAGCAATGACAGTTCATCTGAGTCTGGAAATGTGAGCAAACCTAGGTAGACAAGCAAAATGGTGAAAAAGGTCTGGGTACAGGTACAGTGTGTACAGAGTCATTGAGGAATGAGGGAGCATGGGAGACCACAGGCACTGAACACAGGCAGGAGAGTGGGTGTTGAGATATAATACTGGACAGGTAGGTGGGAGCCAGATCATTGGTACTTTAATGGGTTTGGATTTTAACCTGGGGCAGTGAAATCCACTGAATATTTTTTAGACAGAGAAATGCTCTTCTTAGATTGTGTTTGCAGAGAACAGTGTGCAGAATGGCTTGACAGGGACTGAGACTAAAATTGGAGACCAGTGAAGAGCCTGTTGCAATAATTCAGATGAAAAAGGATGAAGCAGGAACTGGGGCAGGACCAATGGACTAGAGAGGAAGAGAGTGATTCTAGAGAATTTAGGAGGTAGAAACCATAGGACATGGTAGCTATTTAAATTTGGGAGTGGATGAAAAGCAATTTTAAGATTATTATTAAGTTTTTTACTTGGTAGTTTATGATTTGATAGATGGGTGGTGTGATTTTCTTAAATGGGAAATAGAGAAGGAGGAATAATGAGAGAGAGAGAGAGAGAGAGAGAGAGAGAGAGAGAGAGAGAGAGAGAGAGAGTGTTTAGGAGGATACTTTCAGTTTTGGACATGCCTGTAGATCATTCCAATAGAGATGGCCAGTAGGGAGGATTATAGAACTGGCACATAGTGGGAACTCATTATGTATTTGTCAAATGAATGAAAATGGTAGACCTCTGGGATACAAGTTTAGACGGGTTAGTCATCACTGCACCATATCACATTTATGATCACATAGATACCGTAGATAATAGTTGCTTTTATGGGAGTTGATAGAGTATACAGCCGAAAGATGAAGACTAGAAGTGGTCCTAATTTAAGGCAGAGATGGATAGGAGCCTAAAAAGGAAAATAAAGAGTAGTCAGAGGCAGAAAAACTCCAGGAGAGAGAAGTAACATGGAAGCCAATAGTAATGATTTCAGAGAAGAAGGAATCACTGTTGGAGAAAGTCAAGTGAAGAAAGAATTGGAGAGGTCCCTTCTAGTTTACCAACTGGGGGGAGGTTGGCTGGAGTTTATTATTGAGATTTCACCATATGCCAGGCACCATGTGATGCATTGAACATACAATTAGGGTTCAGTGATGTGGTGGAGGCTGAATCCAGATTGCACTGAGTTGATGGCAAGGAAATGGAGACACAAGTAGAGAGCACACTCTTATGGGTGGCTTGTGTGGGAGGAAAGAGGTTGAATGAAAAAATCAGAGGTATGTTGTCTGGGGGAGCATACAATATAGCTTCCCTTCCCTTCCCTTCCCTTCCCTTCCCTTCCCTTCCCTTCCCTTCCCTTCCCTTCCCTTCCCTTCCCTTCCCTTCCCTTCCCTTCCCTTCCCTTCCCTTCCCTTCCCTTCCCTTCCCTTCCCCTTTGCATTTTACTTACCCCCCACCCCTCTGTCTCTGTCTTTCTCTCTCTCTCTGACAAGGTTAGGTCTCAGAGAAAGTGGAAAAGGTTGGGATGGAAACTCAGGTGGAAAGATGGACAAGAGGAGGGATATCTGATAGTGACAGAGGTGTGATTAAGAGTGGAGACAAAAAGATGATGGAGGCCAGGAAATGAAAGGAGTTCATTTTTCATGCCCCCTTTCCTCTCCATGCAGAATGAGGGGAGTTGTTGAGACTGGGGACTTAAGAAGGAAGATAAAGTTTAGAAATTGCTAGTTATGAGGAATGAGAAGGGGCACATAGAAGGATTGCAAAGCACCATGGAAGCCTTTTAATTTTATGCCTCCCACCCCACAAAAGTGTGTGTGTGTGATTCTTTCTCAGTGGTCCTGATGCGGAATGGGAGGGTGGTCGGCAGCACTGGGCCAAGCTGGGGATTCACTGAGCGTGTGTGCTAGACTCTTCAAAGCCCAATCTTTTTTTTTTTTTTTTTTTAAATCTTGAAAGCACATTTTTTTACTTTAATGAATGATTATGCTTGGAACTGCGTGTGCCTGTATAGTCTTCATCTTTATGTGTGTTGATTTTCCCTTACAGAAAGCAACGATTAGTTTCTTTTCTCTCATTCAAGCTTTATATACAAATAAATACAGAAAGGCCTACTTCAAGTAACAAATGAACAATGTAATTACAAATGATGTTTGCACACTGACAGTAAGTTTACTGGTACATTCCATACAAAATGATGCTGAAGACTTTACAAACAGTTAATATAAAACAGTGGTTTCCAAGGAACAAACTTAATCAGACCTATAAAGAGCCCTAGAAAACTTTAGTTTAACAAGGGCCCCAATGAGTCTAGGTTTTTATTAAAAGTATGGTTTGGGGAAGCACTTTAAAAAATATATTTTTATTGATTTCAGAGAGGAAGGGAGAGAGAGAGAGAGAGATAGAAACATCAATGATGAGAGTGAATCATTGATTGGTTGACTACTGCATGCCCCACACTGGGGATCTAGCCTGCAACCCATGCATGCGAGATCAGAATCGAACCTGACCAGAATCGAACTGTAACCTCCTGGTTCACAGGTGAATACTCAACCACTGAGCCAAGCCAGCCAGGAATAGGGAAACACTTTTAACCTTCATCACGTCAGATGACATATACAATAAAATTTAATTACAGATCATGTAATTGAACAAAGACAATTTCTTTATATAAACTATTAATAGATACCTAAATACAATATGATTTTTAAAATGAAATCATGTGTATGTAGTTATATTCATAAAGATAAGTATACTAATCAAAAGCTATACAATATTAGCAGCAAGTCCAAATTGGAACAAAGATATTCTTCTGAATTCCATATTTCATTGAGCATCGAAAACTATCAATCTCTTAGTCCTTTTTTTGTACATTATTCTGTATCCACATTCTCTGCATCTGATTGGATTCCTTGATTTTATTTCATTTTCTGCGTGACATGTTCCACAGATATATATCATTGGCTGTTGCTTTGGGGGTTGGGCATGCTCTGGGTGTCCATTGTTAGTCCGTACACCGACAAACTCTTCACCCTGCTCGATGTCTAATCTTAAGTAAAGCTCCCTAAGATGAGTTTAAAAAGTTATGAGCATACTGCCAATTTGTAGTACTAAAACTTTGCTGGAATAATAGAGTACTTCACTTTCTTGGAAATCCATAAGCCTAGCTACTAGGTTACTGCACTGTACCACAGCCAGATGGTAGAATTCAACACAGATGGCTGGAAAAACCAACAAATGAAAGGGTGAAAGTGAGAGTGGTGAGGTGACTCTTAATTGGGCAGAAAGAATGAAATACAAAGCAATAAAAGGTGTGGAATATGGCAATCGTATAGTTACTTACTATATATGTTAACTTTTTTTGTGGAGGCACTGAGATATTTTCCCCCAAACCCTGAATTTTCAGTTCTATTATAAAGAGGATATGATGAGAAAAGTAACACAGGCAGTAAGATGGTATAGACTCATGGGCACAGCTGCTGAAGAAGAAACTCCTCCAGCCTTTTGAGTGGGTGATGGGTAGGAATTCATGAAGGAGTAAGAAAGGCTGTGACTCTGGTTTTTTTTTTTTACCACCAGTTTTACTAAGGTGTAAATGACAAATGAAATTATATATATTTAAAGTGTACAATGGGATGATTTGATGTATGTGCATTCATTGTGAAAATATTCCCACCATCAAGTTAACACATCTATTATCTCCATTGTTACCTCCTGTGTATGTGTAAGAATGCTTAAGATCTAGTTTCTTAGCCAATTTCAAGTACATATACAACACAATGTTTTTAACTATAGTCACCACACTGTACATTAGATGCTCAGAACTTACTATCTTACTAGAGGCCTGGTGCAGGAATTTGTGCACAGGTGGGGTCCTTCAGCCATGCTGGTGATCAGGGACCATTGTGGTGCAGGAGGTTGGAGGCCAGGGAGAGGGGCTATGGGAGGTTGGCTGGCAGGGGGGAGGGCCACAGGAGGTTGGCTGGCAGCGGGAGGTTGGCTGTGGGAGCGCACTGATCACCTAGGGGGAGTTCCTGCGTTGAGCATCTGCCCCCGGGTGGTCAGTGTGCGCCATAGCAATCAGTGGATTGGTCGACCAGTTGACTGATCGACCGGTCATTCAGTTGTGGCCTAAGCTGGCAGTCAGACATCCCTCTGGCAGCCCGGGAGTCCTTGGGGGATGTCTGACTGATGGCTTAGGCCCACTCCATGGGCAGTGGACCTAGGCCACAGTTGGATATCCTTAGCACTGCAGAGGAGGTGGAAGAGGCTCCCGCCACTGCCACTGTGCTTGTAGACATCAGCCCTGTGGGAGCTTGTGGCTGAGCGGAACTTGCCCTGTGGGAGCGCAATGACCACCAGGGGGAAGCTCCTGCACTGAGTGTCTGTCCCCTAGTGGTCAGTGTGCATCATAGTGACCGGTCGCTCCCAGTCATTATGCTGTTAGGGTCAATTTGCATATTACCCTTTTATTATATAGGACTAGAGGCCCAGTGCATGGAATTTGTGCACTGTGGGGGGATCCCTTCAGCCCAGCCTCCCCCCTCTCCAATCTGGGACCCCTTGGGGGATGTCCAACTGCCGGTTTAGGCACGATCCTGGGGATCGGGCCTAAACCGGCAGTCAGACATCCCTCTCACAATCCTGGACCACTGGATCCTAATTGCTCACCTGCCTGCCTGTCTGGTCACCCCTAACTGCCCCCCCCTCACAAGCTTGATCGCCCCTCACTGCCTCTGCGTGCCAGCCTGGTTGCCCCTAACTTCCCCCCACTGCCAGCCAGGTCACCCCCAACTGCCCTCTCACTGCTGGCCTGGTCACTCCTAACTGCCCCGCCCCCCCGCTGGCCTGGTAACCCCTTACTGCCCTCTCTGCCCGTCTGGTCACCCCCAACTTCCCCCCCCCCCCACCAGTCTAGTCTCCCCTCACTGCCCCCCTGCCAGCCTAATTGCCCTCAACTCCCCCCTCCACTCCCCCCCACACACTGGCCTGGTTGCCCCATGCAGCCTGCTTGTTCAGCCGTTTGGTCATCCCTCACTAACCCCTCTGCTGGCCTGGTCGTAGGCAGCCATCTTGTGAGGGCGTGATGGTCAATTTGCATATTGCTTCTTTATTATATAGGATAAGTTTGTACCCTTTGAACAAACTATCTCATTCCCCTTCCCACCCCCAGTTTCTGGCAACCATTATTCTACTTTATGTTTCTATGAGTTTGACTTTTTTTCAAGGGTCTACATGAAAGTGATATATAATATTTGTCTTTTTTCTGTCTGACTTCATTTAACATAAAGTGCTCCAGGTTCATTTTATGTTGTAATAAATGACAGGATTTCCTTATTTTTTAAGGCTGAATAATATTTCATTGTGTATATATATCACACTTTAAAAATCCATTCACTCACTGATGGATACGTAAGTTTGTTTCCATATCTTGGCTATTGTGACTAATGCTGCAATGGACATGGGAGTGCAGGTCTCTCTTTGAGATAGTGACTTCATTTCCTTTAAATTACATACCCACAAGTGGGATTACCAAATCATATGGTAAATTTATTTATTTATTTATTTGAGGAAATAAATAAATAAATAAATTTGTACAGTGGCTGTACAAATTTACATTGCCACCAATAATGCACAAGGGTTTCTCTATCTCCACATTCTTGCCAGTGTTGGTTATTTCTTATCTTTTATTTTTTTATAACAGCCATCTTAACAGGTGTGAGGTGATGTCTCATTGTGGTTTTGACTGTATTTCAGGGAAATCTGGTTTTATAGTTTAACTAGAGGCTCGGTGCATGAATTTGTGCATAGGTGGGGTCTGGCCAGCCCGCTCCGATTGATCAGGCTGTGCTGGCCAGAGGGAGGGGCTGCAGGTGGTTGGCCAGACGGCCCTGCCCCCAATCAGGGTGGGGAGGCCGATTGGGGGTGGGGCCGGCTGGGGAAGGGGCCGTGGGCGGTTGGATGGCTGACTCCGCCCCCTGGTCGAACTTCCTGTTGAACTCCAGCTTGAACTCCCGGTTGAGGGGACAATTTGCATATTAGCCTTTTATTATATAGGGGGTTGGAGAAAAGGGAACCTATGGCCACAGACCAACACTTAACAATATTTAATAGCCAATTTGCATATTAGCCTTTTATTATTGCATGCCAATCAGGATTTCAGTCACAGCTGGAATAATTTGTATTTCGTCTCATAGGAAACTGACTGCTGGTCTCTTTTGAAGCATTCTGTCAACCGTTGGTGGAACCTTCTGTGATCCTGCTTGACCCACCAATGCCCATTGCTTGCCTACTCTCTAAGCTTAAGCCTGTTGTTTTGCCCTGCTTGAGCTTTTTGTAGAATATAGGATCATGATAGGTGTAGTTGCGATGCCTCCTCCTATCTCTTCACCTGAACATGAGTTTCCATTTCAGTAAAAGATGAAAGTAGCATTTGGGTATTCTCTCTAGGGGTGTAGGTAAGGGTGTCAGGAAGTAGCGGCTCCTGTTAAGGACCAAAAGGCTTATAGCTGTCTCTACTACTTTTAGATCCTCTGTACTCCTCACCAGAAAATTGGGCTGATGATGTCATTTCTCATATAAACTCCATGAAACTGACACTTGTATCAGACTGCCTAGTAAAATGACTTCCATCAATCATTATCCTTGCCTAATAGCATTACCATGTTAATAACAAAGAGTTCGCCTCAAAGACTTGGGGTTTTTAATATTGTTAAGTGTTGGTCTGTGGCCATAGGTTCCCTTTTCTCCAACCCCCAGCTGAAATCCTGTTAAGTCTCACAAGCTAGTCTGAGTTGGAAAAATCAAGCAGAAAGCCTTCGCGGGGGGGGGGGGGGGGGGAAAGCCCACAGTGAACTGTTAGATTTGAATAGCAGTGCAGTAGATGGCACTCTTTCCTCTGAATCCAAGCCAGCTTACTATTCTGTAGTTGGACAAGGAATGTGTCTCGCTCCAGGTAGGTAGCAACATTCAGAAGGAGATGAAACAAGGACCTTCCTGCTAATCCACCAAAAGCCATATTTTCACCCCAAGCCTCAGCGTGTGAATATTTGAGTTTCAATCAATGATGAGCTATGTGGGTAGATAAAGAAAATAATTTAGCAAGTATTAATACATATAACTTCAAGCTTTGATTTTGGCAAAGGTGCAGACTTAGCTTTCTCTTTCTTGTAGCATTCTAGACCATCAGTGATGCAATATCATTGCTGTCTTTTGAAATAAAAAATTTATTTCTACATATATGAAACCTGAGATACAGAACTTAGGTTTCACGGGACTTCTTATTGCCTTAAACAGGCCTCGCTATCAGCTCTACAACCTGCCATGCTCTACTTGGGAGGTTATGTTTTATAGAGCTTAACCAAGGCTACATACAGAGTGGGGCAAAAGTAGGTGTACAATCGTTCCTATGGAAAATAATACAATAATTAATAAATAATAATAAAAGGATAAACTGTGTTTCAGGTACTCACAATTGTAAAGCTACTTTTGCCCCACCCTGTGTAACCCTATAGACAAAAATTCACTATTTAGAAACCATTGTTCAACACCTGGTTTTAATTTCCCCCTTTCTTCTTCTTTTTTTATCCAGCTACATCATTGATTTGTGTCTCTAGCTCTAATATCAGGCAGGGAGTCTGGGTTAAGGATGATGTCAGTCAGTCTAGTGGGGAATGAGTTGATTAAGAATCCATATTTTTTATAGACTCTCAGCATTATTAAAAATTGATTTTTTGCATCATTGTACTTCATGTTCACTGTAGATGAATTAGAAAATATAGTTAGTAAAAACAAAACAAAAACAACCCAAATCACTAAAATAGTATCCTTTTGTATATTGACTTCTAGTCTGCCTCTGCCTTTGTCTTTTTCTCCCCCTCTCTCCTTTCCACTTCTAACTCACACACACCCTCTCCTGTCAGTAAAGGCTGTCAGCTTCTGGCAAGGAGCAGTGCTGCCTATTTACGTGCCTAGGAACTATTGACAAAGGTGGGGCAGGTTGGGAAAACTGCTGAAATACCCTGGGGCTCCAGACGGGAGTTGTTGCTACTCCTTTACCTGAAAGCACTGCACTGGGAAGGCTAATGGGTGGTTTGCCACTTCCCTTGCCCTTCAGCTTCCAGTAGCATTTCATCAATGGGAGGCATCAGAGGAAGCTCCCAGGGCTGAGTAGAGTGAGGTCCAGGTGTGCATTCTGAGGCTGCCTCTCTTCTAATTTGCCGGGGGTTGGCCGCATTCCTCCACTGGGGGCACAGTTACTGTTCTGAGCAACCACCTTCCTAGCTCTTTCTCTGAGTTATGGTAACTTCTCCCTCCCCTTATCCTTTCAGACTCCTTGCTCTATCTCTTGTTATTTCCTCTATCTCTTGTTAATTTCCCTGAACCCCATTATCACCTTTGTAAATAGTCACTTTATTAAACTTTTCTCAATTAACTAGTTTCAGAATGCTATCTCTTTTCTGCCAAGACCCTGACTGATACCCATATCTTCCATCAATTCTCAAAGTTTCCCAGGCATTCTAGTTTGTTTATTGTTTCTACCTCATTCTCAAATTTCTCTCCTTCTGGAATTCCAACAGGTGTATTTTTAATCTCACCCTTCACCTCTCTCTCACATTTTCCATCTCTGTCTCTCACTGCATTTTGGATGATTCCCTCACACCTGTGTTCTCATCAGCCACCGCCTGTTGGCAAATGACTGCTGAATTTTACTCGTGGTAACTCCTTTTCTGCTGTATTTTTGTATTTTTTTTTTTATTTATTGTGAGCTCATTTTCAGCCAGAATATATTTTTTATTCATATGTGTGTTGTGGGTCTTAGGATGTTCTGTATATTTTGGGGTTTTAGAAGGCTTGTTTCAAATCAATTTTGTGTTTGCTTTTGTTGGAAGCCCAGAGGTTTCACTTATTTGGGGTCCGTTTTGCATTAATTTCTTGGCTGGATATTCCTGCACTATATGGATTGTGTGAATTCCTCTACATGTATGGAACAGGCTTTGGCTTTATATTTTTAATGGGAGACCTTTTCCCCAGATATAGGGCACAGACTAGCTTTCTTATACCTTCTCTGCATTGATGATGGAACTCATACCTAGTCCCACTTTACCGAGGGATAGCCCTTCAAGAATCCTGGCATTCGGGGGGAAGGGGGGAGTGTTCAATTCATACTCCCCTAGCTTGTGCATTCTGAGAATAAGCTTTTGCTTCTTTGTGAATGTTAAACCCCAGCCCTTGCTCATAAGCTTATCACTTTGATTTGATAGTTCCTCTTCATTTCTGGCAGTTGGGGATTTTCTTCTCTTTTAGGCTCAGATAGGTTTTTATTTTTTTTAGTTCTTTACCTCACATTTCCATGAACTTTTTCTGAAGTGATGTTCCATGTTCACTTACCAAACTACCCCTACATTAGTTCTATAATTTGCTTTCCTACACAATCATGTTTTGATATGGAAAGATATCTTCTCTCTACATAGTTATCTTCTTTAATGACTACATAGTAGAAAGAGTCTGAAAGAAAGGTTATTAGAGCTGTTTTTAGAATTACATTTCCTGGGTTAACATACTATCTCCACTATTTACTAGTTCTGGACCAGGAACGCGTTACTTTAACTCTTCATGCCTTCATTTCCTTGCCTGGCAAGTGAAGATCATAATACATTTACTTTGCAAGTGCTGTAGGGTTGCTGTTACAAATCACCCCAAATTTGGTGGCCTAAAACAACACAAAATTCTCACAGTTCTGGAAGCTGGACGTCAGAAATCAAGGTGTGGCCAGAGCCATCGTCCCTTGGGAAGCCCTAGGGGAGAAGCTGTTCTTTGTCTCTTCCAGCTGGTGGTGGCAGCAGGCATTTCCGTGGCTGCATTACTCCAATCCCCGCTTCCACCTTCACATTGCCTTCTCTGTGTATCTACTTGGAATGCCCTCTGCCTGCCTGTTATCATGTATCTTGATTCCCATGTAAATCATAACTGGTGCCAGGCTCAGGGGAACTGTCCTTACTCTGGCTGTTGGTGATTGTCTCAAGCAGGCACTGGTCCTTGGCTCCCACCGACATCAATACATTTACTCATTTGTTCAATCCTATAATACATTTAACATAGTTTCAGAATTGTTTTCACAAAATATGTACAAGAAACAAATGTATTAAGAGTTCAGGATTCATTTGCAGCTCTTGTCATCTCTCAATCTTATCCAAGACTAGTGACCTGGTGCATAGATTCGTGCCCATTGAAAGGAAGTTAAGTAGAAGGTGGCCAGCGGGGCAGGACTGGGTGAGAAGGGCCGGACATGTCCTGGAGCCAACCTCCCTCGATCCCTCCCCGGCATCTGCAGAGTGAGCGGGGTCCCTCCAGCAGGTGGGGTCCCTAGGCCTGGCCTGTGGGGATTGGGCCGAAACTGGCTCTCTGACATCTCCCAAGGGGTCCCAGAGTGCGAGAGGCACTCTGCAAAGTTGCTGTTGTACAGGGTGTGGAATGCAAATGCAAGTGTGCAGTAAACCAGATTCAGGCCGACAGTGCCCCAGCAACAACATAACCCATGGCCAAAGGTGGAATCGCATGGCCCTGCGAGGAATTGGGCTCCTTCCTCTCTGGTTTCAGGGTGCGTCACCTGAGAACCACTGCTGCCAAGTCACTGCAGCTTGGCAGCTCCTGAATTGAGTTTCTGCCCCCTGGTGGTCAGTGTGCATCATAGCAACCAGTCAGATAGTAGGAGGGACACTTAGCATATTAGCCTTTTATATATATAGACTAGAGGCCTGGTGCACGAAATACGTGCATGGGGGAGGTGTGTCCC
The DNA here is from genome assembly GCF_951640355.1 of Cnephaeus nilssonii. NCBI lineage: Eukaryota > Metazoa > Chordata > Mammalia > Chiroptera > Vespertilionidae > Cnephaeus > Cnephaeus nilssonii. The sequence continues at coordinate 48,055,462 of NC_137075.1, forward strand.
TCAGCCCAGCCTGCACCTTCTCCAATCTGGGACCCCTTGAGGGATGTCTGACCACCTGTTTAGGTCCGATCTCACCAGAATCGGGCCTAAACAGGCAGTTAGACATCCCTCTCACAATCCAGGACTGCTGGCTCCCAACCGCTCACCTGCCTCTGCCTGATTGCCCCTAACCGCTTCTGCCTGCCAGCCTGATCACCCCTAACCACTCCCCTGCTAGCCTGATCAATGTCTAACTGCTCCCTGGCCAGCCCGATTGCCCCTAACTGCCCTCCCCTGCTGGCCTGGTTGCCCCCAACTGTCCTCCCCTGCTGGCCTGGGTCCCCCTCAACTGTCCTCCCCTGCAGGCCTGGTCCCCCCCAACTGCTCTCCCCTGCAGGCCTGGGTCCTCCCCAACTGCCCTTCCCTGCAGGCCCGGTCACCCCCAACTTCCCTCCTCTGCCAGCCTGGTCACCCCTAACTTCCCTCCCTGCAGGCTTGATCACCCCCAACTGCCCTCCCCTGCTGGCCTGATCACCCATAACTGCCCTCCCTTGCAGGCCTGGTCCCTCCCAACTGCCCATCTTGTGGTGGCCATCTTGTGTCCACATGGGGGCAGCCATCTTGTGTGTTGGAGTGATGGTCAATTTGCATATTACTCTTTTATTAGATAGGATTGGGGGCATACAATCAAATACTATGCTCATAAGTGACTTGGATGAGTTCCTTGTTTTGTTATTTTTTATTTTTTTTCTCCTTAACTGTCATTATAGAATTCCACTTGAAATACAATTGTTTCATTTGTTTTAGTTTGCTTTTAGGTTTTAGGATTTTTTTCTTTCCTCTTCTCATCATTGATAATTTCATTTTATTTTTTGAATGTATTAACATACTTCTATAAATCAAAATTATAACAAAAAGTACACTTAGAGAAGTGTCATTTCTTTGGGTATCCTTTCTACTTTGTTTTCTTCCCTTACACCTTATAAGTAACCTCTATTTCCTTGTCTGAAAAGGAAACAAGTTAACTGCTTGTTTTCTGTTTTATTTGCCTTGTGCTGCTTTTTATAAAATAAACAGACATACGTTTAATTTATTACTTCCTTTTCTTTCTTTCTTTCTTCTTCTTCTTTTTTTTAAAATAATTCTCAACCAAGGATATTTTTTCCCATTGATTTTTATAGAGAGAGTGGAAGGGAGGGAGCGAGGGGGAGAGAGAGAAACATTGATGTGAGAGAGACCCATTGATTGGTTGCCTTCCACACGTACCCCAACCAGGGCTGGGGATCAAACCTCCAACCCAGGTACATGCCCTTGACCAGGAATTGAATCCACGACCCTTCAGTGTGAGGGCTGACACTCCAATTACTGAGCCACACAGACCAAGGCTTCCTTTCTTTCTTACACAAAATATGATCTTTTTCACTTTGGGAAACTTCTTTCTCAATGGGAGAAGCAAGAAAGGAAGGGTGAAATATAACTTTCACTATTTCCAGAATTCCTTTCTCTTCTTATTCCTCCTTTATAGGCTCTCCTTCTACCTTCACGGAGTAAAGACTGCTCAACTGAGCTGGGTGTGGATTTTAATGTGCATGTGAATCACCTGGGATCTTGTAAATTTTGTAGGTCTTTGGTGGGGTTGTGACTGCGTTTCTAATAGATTCCAAGCTGATGCTGAGGCTGCTGCTCTGGACCCCAGACAACTTGTGGATGTGACGGGACTGCATTATGGGCAGTCTCCCTTAGCTCTGAATAAACTTTAGACCACAGTTCCTGAAATGTCTTTTTGGAACCATTACATATGCTTGCCTAAATTGGTCTGTTCAGTTCAGAAATGGAGCTTGTCTCCAAGACCGATGCTGTATTTTGGGGATAGTATTCTGGGGGAGATAAACATGAAATGCTATTTTATATTTTCATAAAGTGTAAAATATCTATCTCACTTATTTTCTCCTCCTGTTCCCTTCCTACTTCTCTAACCAATGGTCTCATAACTGCTGGTTTTCTGCAAAGAGCATCAAGTCATTTGATCAGGGATGTTAACCATTGAGCAAACACACCAATTTTGCTCTAAAAGGAAAATGGTAGACCCAGGCAGTGTGGCTCTGTGGTTGAGTGTTGGCCCAGGAACCAACAGGTAACTGGTTCGATTCCTGGTCAGGGTACATGCCCAGGTTGTGGGCTTGATCCCCAGTAGGGGGCATGCAGGAGGCAGCCAATCGAATAACTTTCTTTCTCATTGATGTTTCTTTCTATCCCTCTTCCTTCCTCTCCCTGTAAAAGTAATGCAAAGAAAATTAAAAGGAAAAAGGTAGGCTGTGATTTTTGTCATAGTGTACTATGACAAAGGAAATGCTTTTTAAATCCAGGAATTTAAGGTAATCTTTGTTCCCCAGCTTTCAGTCTTTGGGAACAAAAATGGTAATATTTCAAAATATACAGTTCCCAAATAGTATACTTCTACTTTCTCACATGAGCACTCAGTTACTCCGCAGAGCCTTCCCCAGTCATTTTTTGGAAACCCTTTGGGCCCACATCAGTTGTGCTCTAGTTCATGTTTGTTTTTGTTCATCTATTCCGTTTCCTTGAGGGTTGACACCTGCATCTTTTCTATTGCTTTCCTCTCTCCTGGACATCTGCACTCACTCTCTTCTTTTACACAAACAAAACAAAACAAACAAAACAAAACAAAGCATCAAGCATATCAGTAAATGAGTATCTGGAGGAGGACAGCAGCCCACTAGTCTTGCAGAGTCAAACTCTAAATTCCTTTCAGGCTAATTCTACTCTAATGTGCTATTATGACTTTTTAAAAAAAACAAACCATGAACATTTCATTTATTCTTAGCTTTAAATTGGGGTAGAGTTGTGTTCTGCCCAGAAATTATTGGGCATGGCTGTTTCATTCTAGAAAAGTGTGGCAGTGGTTATCCTGGGCTTGTGGCTTCTAATTAGTGAAATGACTTTGGTACTTACCACCTCCCACAGCAAACAAAAAGGCCTGTTTCCGATAAGAAGAGTCCATGCCTTTTTACTCTGGAATGAAGCTTAAGAAGATACCCAAAATAAACCTCTCACTGCATGGGGCTCTTCAGTCCTTGATGGACAATAGTTATAATCTCAAATCTAAATTACATGTAGTTTCCAACATCATTTAGCACATTTGTCAATCTGCCAAAGCAGAGCCCCCAAACCGAGCGTCCATGGAGACTAAATCATCTTCCTCTGAACATGTCATCTGCACAGTGGACAAAGGTCACTTGGCAGAGAGCACAGGGGAACTTTGGTTTGTGTCTTTTTGTTCCTGGTTACTTATCTTCTCATAAAAAATACATATTCAATTTGCAGACACATCAGCATAAGCCCCTCCAGCAAGTGCAAATATTTACTTGGAAGAGGAAAACAAAATAATGTCTGACCGGAGCTTTCATTTTCCGTTAGACTTTGATGTTACTTTTTTATTTGAAGTCTGAGGAGAACAATAAATGGAATTCTTTGTGTGAAAGTGAGGCACAGTAAAGGTTGGATAAAAATTCAAGCTCAGTTTGTAAATTAGGGAGAAAAATGCTGCCTTTCACTAAAACGCATATGATCTATATATTGTTTTCTTCACATCATCTTTAAGGATTTTTTCTTTTTGAGGAGCGAATGGGGGAGAGAGTTGCATGTGTGTATGACTGCGTTGCTGATTGACAGAGTTCAGGGATGGCTCCTTTGAAGTGAGAACAATCTAATCCTGGAGCCACAGAACCACCCACAGATGTCACTCAGATCTCAGCTGTCAACATGCCACCTTATTTTATTGTCATTTTCTTTTGCTCTTGGCTTTCATCAGCCATTGTTCTTCAACTAGCTGGACAAGTGTAGCACATTGGCACATTGGTAACACACACACACACACACACACACACACACACACACACACACACATATACTAGAGGCCCAGTGCACAAATTTGTGCATGGATGGGGTCCCTCGGCTTGGCCAGTAATCGGGACTGATTGAGAAGCCAGCTGGGAGGAGGGGCTGTGGGAGGTTGGCTGTGGGAGTGCACTGACCACCAGGGGCAGCTCCTGCATGGAGCATCTGTCCCCTGGTGGTCAGTGCATGTCACAGCGACTGGTTGACTGGTCGTTCCTGTTGTTCGGTCGTAACAGTTGCTTAGGCTTTTATATATATACTAGTGGCCTGGTGCACAAAATTCGTGCGGGGGTGTGTGTGTCCCTCAGCCCAGCCTGCAACTTCTCCAATCTGGGACCCCTCGGGAGATGTCCAACTGTGGGATCGGGCCTAAACCGGCAGTCGGATATCCCTCTCACAATCTGTGACCGCTGGCTCCTAACTGCTCGCCTGCCTGCCTTCCTGATTGCCCCTAACTGCTTCTGCCTGCCAGCCTGATTGCCCCTTAACAGCTCCCCTGCTGGCCTGATTGACACCTAACTGCTCCCCTGCTGGCCCGATTGCCCCCAACTGCCCTCTCCTGCCGGCTTGATTGCTCCCAACTGTCCTTCCCTGCTGGCCTGATCACCCACAACAGTCCTGCCCTGCTGGCCCGATTGCCCCCAACTGTCCTACCCTGCTGGCCCGATCACCCACAACTTCCCTCCCCTGCCACACCCCGCCTCCTCTGCTGGGACCCGTCTCCTTTGCATGAGGCAGCAGAGATGCTGGGACTGGCCTCCTCCACGCCACACGGAGCCATTCACTGCACAGAGTGGCTGCCAGGCCCCACCTCTGCTGTGCCTGTGGCCATCTTGTGGCGGCCATCTTGTGTTGGCCATCTTTGTGGCAGTCATCTTGTGACAACATCATATATGAGGGCCACCTAGGCTTTTATTAGTATAAACCCATTTGTGCATGGGTGGGGTCTGGCCAGCCTGGCCCCAATCAGGGCAGATCAGGGCCGGACCTGTCAGGAGGAGGAGATGGTGAGAAGTTGGCTGGCTGGCCCACCCCGATCAGGGCCTGATAAGGGCCAGGACGGTTGGGAGGAGGGGCTGTGGGTGATTGGCTGGTGGGCCACGCTCCCAATTGGGGTTGGGGGGCCAATGGAGGTGGGGCCAGCTGTGGGGAGCGGCTGTGGGAGGTTGGCTAGCCAGCCCCAACCCCGATTGGTGTAGGAGGGGCCAATCGGGGGTGGAGCTGGCTGGGGGGAGGGGCTGTGGGTGGTGGGTCAGCCAGTCCCACCCCTGAATGGGATGGGGGGGCTGATCGAGGGCCAGCAGCCTAGGGGAGGGGCCATGGGTGGTTGGCCGACCAGCCCTGACTGTGATCAGAGTGGGGGAGCCTATCATGGGTGGAGCTGGCTGGGGGGAGGGGCTGTGGGCTGATCAGGGTGGTGGGGACCCATGGGGGGCAGGGCAAGCTTGGGGGAGGGGCCGCAGACGGTTGGCTGGCAGGCTCTGCCCCTGATCAGGGTGTGGGGGGGGGCGATCTGGGGCGGAGCTGGCCAACCAACCTCCTGCAGCCCCTCCCCCTGCCTGGCTAGCTCCGCTCCCTATTGGGGTGGGGGGGAAATCAAGGGCAGGGCTGGCTGGGGGGAGGTGCAGTGGGCTAATTGGGATGGTGGGGGCCCATCGAGGGTGGGGACGGCTGGGGGAGAGTCTGTGGGCCTATTGGGGTAGGGGGGCAATCAGGAGGGGCAGCTGGGGAGAGGGGCTGTGGGCCGGTTGGGTTGGTGGGGGCCCATTGGGAGTAGGGCCGGCTGGGGGGAGGGGCTGCAGGAGGTTGGCCAGCCGGCCCCACCCCCTACTGGGGTGGGGGGGGCAATCAGGGGCTGGGATGGCTGGGGGGAGGGGCTGTGGGAGGTTGGACACTGGCCTGCTCCCCAGATCGGGCCGGTTGGCTGGCCGCAGTGGGTGTCATAGCAACTGGTCATTCTGGTGGTTCCGGTCGTTGCTGGCTTTTTATATATCTAGATATATACTAGAGGCCTGGTGCATGAATTCGTGCACCAGTGGGGTCCCTCAGCCTGGCTCCAGGATCGGGCCAAAACCAGCTCTCCGACATCCTCCGAGGGGTCCTGGATTGTGAGAAGGCACAGGCCAGGCCGAGGGACCTCACCAGTGTAGGATTGGGGCTGGGGAGAGACGTGGGAGGTTGGCCAGCCAGGGAGGGACCGTGGGAGGGCTCCAGGGTGTTTCCTGCCCCTCTCGCTCAGTCCTGATCAGCCAGACCCCAGCAGCAAGCTAATCTACCAGTTGGAGCGTTTGTCCCCTGGTGATCAGTGCACGTCATAGTGACTGGTCGACCTGTCGACTGTCTGCCCTCGGTGGTCAGTGCACGACATAGCGAGGGGTTGAGTGGTCTTAGCATATCACTAGCATATTACGCTTTGGTTGAACAGCTATCTGGTCGACCAGACACTTAGCATATTAGGCTTTTATTATATAGGATATATATATATATATATATATATATATATATATATATATATATATTTTTTTTTTTTTCTATAGCTACAAGTAGGGACTGATGTTTCATGTCCTTAAAGTTCACTCTTAGGAAACTTGTCATGTAAAAACATATCCAGGGACACTTTTTGTGCCCTAGGGTCACTTATATCACGTGGATTTTGATGGGTAGATCACCTGGAGTTAGGTACCTTTGTCAAAAAAACAAACCAACTATGTTGCTCTCATTTTTAAAAAATGTTTTTATTGATTTTTAGAGAGAGAGGAAGGGAAATGGAGAGAGAAAAACATTAGTATGCCTCCTACTGGGGATTGAGCCTGCAACTCGGGCATGTCCCAGCCTGGAATCGAACCAGTGACCTTTTGGTGCATGGGACAGTGTTCAACCAACTGAGCCATACTGGCCAGGACAAAAAACCCCCACCTTGTTTCTCTTTAAAGTGAAGTGATGTGAGAAAATGCCAGGATAAAATGCTATTTAGGATATCTGGTGAATTTCATTTTGTAGCATAAGATAAACAACCCTACAAAACTCTTGGGAGTTTTTGGTGCCAAACTGTTTGCATCCGTTCTGTTCTGAGCCTCAGTACACAGAATCACCTGCGTATAGAAGATTTCAAATAATTGCTGTGATAGTGAGGCTATGATCTGTGCCATGGCTGTGGGCACTGCCGGAGTCTAGGCCTGCCTGGCCATGCCCAGTGTACTGCTGACATGGGCTGAAAGCTGCTGGCGTTTTTGAGTTTATTTGCATGCAGGCATATATTTTTGACTGAAGGAGAGAGAAGGCCATTGTGTGTGAGGTGTGGTGGTGATGGAGGGTGGGGAGAGAGAGGACAAGGGAGAGAGGAGGATCATTCCTAGGACTAGAGCTGAAGCCGGGGAAGTTTGTCAGTGACTGAGTGGCTGGGTCTGAAGCAGCACTGTATTCTTATGGCTCAAAATGTGGCCTTGGGAGCAAGGAGCGTCTTCCCACCTCTGTTTGAGCCACAAGGTGGCTCTGGCATAGGAGGATGAAAAGAAATGTGTCGTCTTGGCATCTGGAGGGATTGGAGACGTTGGAGCAAGGAAGGTAACACTGTCAGTGCAGTCTCATGGGGGGCGTGAGCAGCAGAGGTACTGAGAGGAGCTGCAGGCAGGACATATGTTATGCAAAGTGCTGAGGTCCCAGAAAACCTGAGCATATTGTTTGTGGATTCCAAAGAAATAACCTGGAGGACTGGCTGTGAAAGACATTGGCCTATTAGGATTTATGTGTGCACTGGTGGCGGCCAGCCGGTGAAGCTGCCCCACTGAGTCCCATCCAGCCTGTGGACAAGCGGGGGCAGCCGGCTGGTGCTATTGTTTTGCCGCCACCCAGACATTCCCAGCACAAGGTTTTATAGAGAACAGAAAACAAAGAAAAACAGGGCATGCAGGGGGAGGATGACGGGCCCGTGGGCCAACGGTGTGAGATTAAAACACTAGCTGTTTACAATCAGGCTCACGTCTAGCGCAGGTTCTCTTTGGCCTTTCTTAGACCCAGTTGCTGGCCCAGTTCCCAAGGTCTCACGGTCCACTTACAAGAGGCCTGCACCATATGTCCCACCAGGTGGGAGGGGGAGTTGGAGCATGGGAAGGGGCCCATGTTCCCATTGACCATACTGCATCCAAAAGGGGGTCTGGAGCAGAAGAACATGGTGGTGCCACATGGTGACCACATGTGACAGATTGATTTCTAAGTATATGTGAGGCGCCCTCGGAGGCTTGGAGATACAGCTGGGAGGAGCTTGCAGGATGCTGCAGGACTAGAGCTGGAAGCTAGTGGTAGTCAGAAGCTAGAGGGGTAGAGCCATTGAAGTTTGGGAATGTATTATGACTGTATCCATAGCCTGGGGAAGCTTGAGAAAATTCTAGTTCTATACCGCAACACTTTCTTTTTGCTAACAATTTAATGATGATTAATGCTAGAATTAGTGAGATTTACTCTCTAAGGTACATAAAACTCTCAAAGGGCCAATAAAAATGACCATAAGTTGTGTGTATCTGACACTTCTTGGGCCCTGCCTCACATCCTCTTGGCTCACCTTTCTCCTTCTAGTTGTTGCTGTGGCAAATCAGCTGTGCTCAGGTGTACCTGACCCCACCTCACCTCAACTACACTATTTGTCACCGGCTTTCTGTCCTGGGGCATCTCTGCTACCATCACGTGGACGCCTGCAGAATTTGCTCATTCCGACATAGCCACACACCTAAAAGTGTGAGGAAGGTAAGATCCCATAGGTAACCCTTGATCAGTGGGTGTAGACTAGAACCGACCTCCAAAGGAGGACAGGATGGAGGAACCGAAGAAAGAGGCTAACAACTCTAGCTTATTAGGGAATTTATGGACAGAAGCAGAGTTCTGAATGACAGCAAGGCTGTGGATCTCCACACCTGAAAGCTGGGGGCTTGATAATATATCCAGCCTCCCAGAATACAGGTGGCTTGTAGCCAAGTGGCATGTGCTGGTTAAGAAGTGTATGTCCCAAAGCAGTAAACAACTTAATGGGCCCACTTATCTCTGTAAGTGCTTTCCTTTCAGGTGACATAACCCACTTCTTCCTGGCTGAACTGGTGGTCACTGAGAGCAACTTACTTCTTACTATGGCACCTGTCATGTCAAGCACCAGAAACCATTTTGCCTAACAATGAATAAATTCTCCCATTTTCTTTCTCTTGGGGGATAATTTTGAAATACTTTCTATATGGCTTCTCAGAGTATCCCCAGTGGGAGAGAACCCCAGTTGCCCAAGAAGGGACTAGTTTGATAACATACCTTATTTTGACTTTTTCTTCTCCCCTGTTTTACTTTCCTAAGCTCCTCCAACCCCACTTCTGTTTGCAGGAAGCTCTTGTATCAGGGTCCACTTCTCTTGGGAACCCAGGCTAGGAGGTTGAAAGTCAGCTCTGTGTGCATTGAAGATTCCCTTACTTTCCCACCAACAACATACCTGGGAAAGGTGAGTATGGCCGTGGCTAGTGTGGCTCAGTTGGTTGGAGCATCTTCCTGTGCACTGAAAGGTGGCGGGTTCAATTACTGGTTAGGGCACATATCTAGGTTGTGGGTTCGATCCCCAGTTGAGGCATGTACAGGAGGCAACCAATCAATGTTCCTCTCTCATGTCGATGTTTTGCTCTCTCTCTCTTTTTCTCTCTCTCTCTCAAATCAATTAAAAATAGAATACTGACTTTATTTTAAATAAAAGTGGGGGTTGGGGTTGGGGTGGGGGTGGGGGATGAGGGGTAGGGGCTGAGGGTTGGGGGAAGGGGCTGTCCAATTTCCAATTGATAGCAAAAGTCTGTCATTGTCAAGCTCAGAACATTTAACATTCTACTATGATCCAGGGACTGCTTTTATTCAGAAATCAGGAAGATAGATCCCTGCTAACAGCAAGGTCACAAAGCACTTGAGGGAGGCAAATGTGTTCATATCTTACAAATAGAAAGTGCTAAGGAGAGGGTTAGTATGCACTAAGAGTAGAGAAAGAACAGTTAATTTTGACTGGGAGCAGGAAGGCTTGAGGTCAGGGAAGCCTCCACAGAAGATATGGACCTTGAGAGATGAAAAGACTATTGAAGATAGTGAATTAAAGTGTTGGAGCAGCTTAAAAAGAGTTGTGCTGAAATAGAATTTGGTGAGCTTTACTCTTCTCTCCACTCGAGGGGCAGAGGCCAGCAGCCCTCCTTAACCCTAAATCCTCTCCTTTTTGCTCCCCTAAATAGTGTTTTGATTGCTCTCTCACAACTTCTCTTCTGTTTACCTTTTATCCTGCTTTACCTTTTTTCTTTGGATTTGTTATTGTCTTCTTTAGGAGAGAGTCAGAGCTATATTTTTTCACCAACCTGTGCTTGTCATGGAGGCCTTATATCTGAATGCTGGGCACCAGGAGGAGGCCTAATGTGGTTCTGAAGGGTTTCCTTCCTACCAAGGAGTGGAATCACCTTAATCTAGATGGGTTTTTTCAGGTGTGATTGGCTAGTGCATGATTCACAAGAACATTGGATGAGACATTCAAGGACAAGCTCCTTTACCTTGAGGGTGGAGAAGTCACATGTGCAGGCTCATTTCTCCTCTCCTGACTTTATTTGTACTTCTAATCATGAAATGTAGGTTCTTGTATCACCGAAGGGGTGGTAAGCAGGGTTGTATTCATTTTTTTCTCTTTTAAAATAAAGACCAGAAACGTAGAGACCTAGGAAGAATTATAGCACTTAGCTGCAGGAAGGGCAGGCTTGGTGGGAAAGACAGGTGATTGGAAGGACAGGGACACTTTGTTCTCTGCTGATAACCTGACTCAGCCACCCGCTGCATGTCTGTACCTCTGTCTCATCAGCGTCCAGATGACAAATTTTAGAGTTTTAGTTTTCCAGCAAGGGAAATAGAACAGTCCAAGACATGTTGTCTCACCAGATACAATTAAGATTGATAATGCTTGGACCTATCTGTAAGAGAAAGGTCCAGATCACAGTGGACAGTTTAAGGTAGATGGGGAATTGGGCATGGTGGGCATCTGTATTGTTATCTCTAGTCAATCTAATCTCTGGCCACCAGACACACACCCTTCTTCCTAGATGTAGAAACATGTCCTACCTAGCATCTTGTACCCCATGTGTGTCTGTGGATGCTCACTTCACTTCCAACAGAGAAGCAAAAAAGGCCCAATATCTCAGGCAAGGTTCCTCCAGGAAATGGGTGGTACTTTCAAAATAATATAGTTTGATGAGAATCATTTATAAAGGGACTAGTTTTAAAAGTGTGAGTGAGGAGAACCACAAAGATAGTGCAGTACCCCAGAGTTTGTGCTGTTGGAGCTGTTATCACCTCTTGTTCCAAAGGGATGGGAAGAAGGGAAAGTTTTTTGGAATCTGGAAGAAAAGAGAATCACAGACTCAACTGCTTAGACTCTAAGGTTGAGAACCGCTAGCAGGGTCACCTAAGACCATCGGAAAACACAGGTATTTACACAACGATTCATAACAGTAGCAAAATTACAGTTATGAAGTAGCAATGAAAATAATTTTATGGTTGGGGGTCACCACAACATGAGGAACTGTATTAAAGGGTCGTGACATTAGAAAGGTTGAGAACCACTGGCTTAGAGAGAATCAATGACTTCTAATCAGGGACATACCCCCCCTGCAGGGGGATATTCAGGGAAATAATGACCTTGCTGTCACTTTTTCCTCACTCATATCTCCTGTTGGGGGTCTCCACTGGCCAAAACAACCAGAGCTGAAGGGCTCACAGCCCTATTTTTATACTGCATGTAGATCAGCCTTCAGGCAGGAAGCCAGTGGAGAAGGGTGGAGAGTGCATGTGGAGGGGCAATTGGCACAGTGATTATATGAAAAGATTAGAGGCCCGGTGCACGAATTCATGCACCAGTGGGGTCCCTCAACCTGGCCTGTGAGATCGGGCCGAAACAGGCTTTCTGACATCCCCCGAGGGGTCCTGGATTGCAAGAGGGTGCAGGCCAGGCTGAGGGACCCCACTGGTGCACTATCAGGGCCAGGGAGGATCATGGGAGGTTGGCAAGCTGGGGAGGGACTGTGGGAGGACTCTAGGGCATATCTGGCCCATCTCGCTCAGTCCCCATCGGCCAAACCCCAACAGCAAGCCAACCTATCAGTTGCAGCGTCTGCCCCCTGGTGGTTAGTGCAAGTCATAGTGAGGGGTTGAGCAGCCTTAGCATATCATTAGCATATTATGCTTTGATTGGTTGAATGGACGATCGGACGACCAGACAGTTAGCATATTAGGCTCTTATTATATAGGATGTCTCAGGGTAAGTGTAAGAGTGTTCACCAGTCTCTTTCTACCTATAGTCTACCATTGCTTTCTATTCCCCCGTTTCCATTGTGATCCTACCTAGCTGTTATTATTCACCATTCTGCCATCTGAGTTAAAAGGAGGCATGAAAAACACTCACTGAAGATACTGCTAATCAATTGTAGCTCTCTTTTTCACTAAGCTTGGACTCGGCATCAACATCCTTCTTAATACAGTGGTCCAGGCAGTTGCCCCAATCAATTAGCATTGATTTGAGAAGGAAAAAATTTGCCATCCCTTACCTACTTAGTAAATTTATCCCCTACCCACTTTCATGCCCAATAATGGAGGAAAAACAGAATATGATTGAGACAATTAGAATGAAAAAGTAAATAATTTATTAAAAAGGGAAAAGAAAAAAAACAATAATAAGACCCTTTTTCCAGTCCTTGCTTACTCTCACGAGAAATTGAAATCTTACATATAGATTGTTATGCAAAGAGCTGAGGTCTGAGAAAACCTTAGCATATTGCTTGCTGATTCCAAAGAAATAACCAGGTTGTGAAAGATATGGGTTTATTAGGACTTACATGCACACCAGGGGTGGCCAGCTGGTAAAGTTACCGCAACACAGGCTTCCTAGTACAGTGCTATGTAGAGTAAGGGAAACAAAGCAAGCAGGGCAAGCAGGGGATGTGCGAGTGTGCAAGCTGTGAAATCAGAATGCTAGCTGTTTCTCTGCAGTTGTTTACAGCCCAGGCTCATATCTAGAAGCAGTTTCTCTTTGGCCATTCTTTCACCAAGGAGCTGGCCAGGCTCCCAAGGTCTCACAGTCAGTCCACTTACAGATGCCTTCATCATATTCCCACAGGCTGAGAGAGGGAGTTGGAGCTTGGGAAGGGGCCCACGTTCCCACATATCACACATAGATGGTGGCCACGACCCTTGTTTCTATAATTAGTCATGCAGCCAAAACTGGCATTGAATGCTTTCTCCATTGGTGCCATTGCTGAACTGTTGTTATTTAACATCTACAGCATCCTAGACACTGTGTTAAGTACTTTACACAATTACATATCTCATCTAATTCTTACAGCAGTTCTCATAGGAAGTTACTTATTTTCTCCATTTTATAGATGAGGAAGCTGAAACTTAGTAAGGTTAAATAACTTGACCAAAATGATGAGTAAGTGGTAGAGATGACACTCGAACTCTGATCTATCTGACCTCAAAGCCCATGCATTTGACATTTAAGCAATATGACTTAGCATTCAATCATTCCTTTGTTTTTTGGCAAACATTCTGCTGCCCAGGGAACCAGTAAGGTCACTCCCTCCAGTTCTTCCCTCCTTCTCCCACAACTTAATGAATGCAGTTGACTTCTGCCTGATTCCCTAGTAAGTACAAACACTACTGTGATTATGCCTATAACCTTTGTATCTTGGATTTGTATGTGTGAAGAGCCTGGGGACTCATGTACTATATCTCACTTTTACCAGCATCCAGCTTCCACCCAGAAACTCGAGGAAATCTCTAGAGTGGGCAGCCCAGGAACAAGCTGTTATCATCTCACCCTACAGGAAGGAGGCTGGCCACAATGTAGATAAAGTATTATGTAAAGAAAGACAACACTTTCTCTGGTTAGACGTTGTTCAACAGGTATCCAGTGAATTTAAGGTATCAAGCATTGTGTTGGGTGCTGGGGGAATTAAGAAGAATAAGACATCCCTGCTGCCTTCAAAATGCTTAAAGACATCAGAATAGTCCAGATTTCCACAGTGCAACGTCTTCAGTGTCATTTGCCACCCTGGGGCAAGGTGAAGTTCATTTAGGAAACCAACACACATTCATCAACCTTGTACTGAATGACCAGCTTCCCCATTGTCCTTCTACCAGCAACTTTTGGCTGGGATCTCTTTTGAAAACACTGCTCCAGCCATTTCTGTTATCAAAGGGCTTGGCTGGGTCCTGTTAATCTTGATTGTGTGCCTCTTGGTTGCTACTTTCTTAGTGTGGTGGACTCTTCAACATCTCTCCCAGGCACTGAATATACTGAACAGTATACTGACTGAGGAATCAAGTGTCCTGAGTTTCGACTTCAGTTCTGCTGTTTACTTTCTGTGTTATTCTGGGCAAGTTACTTTCCCTCTCCGGGCTTTATGCTTTTAGATGACAATAGCTTCTACAATCTACGGTTTCACAGTTGTCATAGACACTCACAAAGTTTTCTGGAACCAGGTTATGTCAGGAATTTTAGCAACCTCCTTTTTTTTTTTTTATAACAGGGGGGATCCTTTTATAGTTGCTCTGGATATTTACAACTTTATTGGCTCCAGATGGGCCAGCCAGTGTCAGAGTTTAGTTAGCCACTTGCTACTCCAAGTGTGATCTATGGACCAGTAGCATTGACATCACCTGGGAGCTTATTAACAATGCAGAATCTCAGACCTTAGCCGAGTCAGAATCTTCATTTTTAAAAGATCCCCAGGAGATTGATCCTTATAATTAAGTTTGAGAAGCACGAAGCCCAAGGCACATGAGAATCATATAGATTCCTAGAGCAATCAATCACCAATTTAATCACTTAAGTTAGAATCAGTGTGATTGAGTTTTGGGCACTCAGGTGCTTGGGTGAAGTTTAGCATGCAGTTAGCATTGAGAACCTCTGAGTAGCCTCTCACAGAGTGGAACCCCTTTGTGTAGAATGGGTGACAGAACATGGGGCTCTAATTCAGACAGTGGGGAGGATCAGGACAGAGAAAGCCTTCTAGAAGCAATGCTTGAGCTGCTTGCTTGGAGAACGTAAGTTCAGTTAGGCGGAGAGAAGCCGAGGGGCACAGCTGGTGCCCTGACCATGGGGGAGGGAGCCACAAGTCTGCCTGGTTGGAGCATGGGGCTGGGGGTCGCTGTAGGAGATGAGGTAGAGACCACCTATGCCATGCTTGGGAGTCCGTACTTCATGTCAGGGACAGTGGGGTGGTGTTGGCTGATGGCTGAAAAGATTGTTTAAGTGGAGAATGATGTCTTCAGAATAGCATGTTAGGAAGCTCTGTCTTCCAGCAGATGCGGCAGATCGTTTGAAGGTGGAGGAGAATGACAGCAGATAGAACACTCTGGGGATGATCTCCAATTAGAACCAAACTAATGTGAGTGTCAGGAAGGATGGAAAGGAAGAGAGAAATTGAGAACTACCTACTTGGTGACTAATTTTCTGAAAGAAGATAATGAGGGAAAAGTTTAGAATGATTCTGAGATTTCTGCTGTGGTGGTGTGGGGGATGGTGGACAGTTCACCAAGACAAAATATGAAAAATAGGTGAGAGAACAGGCTTGGCATGGGAATAAAGGAAAGGATAAAGGGGGAGAAGAGGAGCAAGGCTTTTAAATTAACTACAAGATGAACTAGTGTAGATTTCCGGGAGGTAGTTGGATATCAAAGCTCAGAAGAATAGCCTGGCTTAGAAATGTGGATTTGAGGATGAATAATAAATAAAAAGTAATCAAATACATGTATTTGAATTTATAGGAATTCTTCCAGAAAGAGAGAGCAAAGAATAAAAAAATTAGAGAGCCTCATATAGGAAATCAATCATTTGAAGATCAGAGGACGAGAGAGGTGCCACTTGCAGACTGGAGAAATAGTCAGAGAGGTAAGTAGAAAATTGGAGCGGGGAGGGTGTCACAGAGGCCAAAGGGATAAGAGCACCAGAGAATGGTCCCCAGAAGTCAAGAAGTTTACAGCATGAAAATATCTCCTGGACTTGACAATCAGACCATTCTCACCACAATGAGACTTAGTGATCGTTGGTGGTATTAGAGCAGCTTTATTAGTGTGCCAGATGGCGATTCTCACTTGATACTTCACGTCTTCCTTTTGAGCAAATAAATTTTCATTTGAACAGATTTTTTGAATGTTTGTCTGTGCAAGGCACCAGGGCTTTAGAAATAAATAAACGTAGAACTCTGGCTTCTGGGAGTCACTGAATCTCAATCAGCTCTTCCAGTGCAGGGACTGAGCCCTCTGTCCCCTGGACCGTCCTCGGGATGGCTGAAGACAGGTGCACAGATGCAGCCACTTACTTGTGGAGCCCCTGTGATATACTGGGGATTGTACCGGCCACTTGGGATACAAATGTACATGTTTATTGTGTGAATTGACTCTCTGCCCTTCTCGAGTTCTCTCTGTGGGTGAGAAAAAGGGATACAAAAAAATGAAACTGTATTACTAAATTTTAAGTACGTTATTAGAAGTTTCAAGAAGATATCTTAGGGAGAACATTCATTGGCTTCTAACATATGCCTGGCTAAACTAATAGTGTGCCTTATTTGTTGTGCTTCTGCTCGGAAAATCAGTGCCAGCTTGCAAACACAGGCTCTGGGGTTGCAGGATATCACCCCAGAGGAGGAGGCTGGCCTCACGTGGGTGTTGTCTAGTTAGGGTTTGGGAATACATTCCTTTAACATCATTTGAGCAGTTTCACAGGCACTTTACCGGGTGAGATGGGGAAAGGGGTTTATCAGGGACAGGTGGCTAACATTTCATTATGTCATCACTACATTTCAAGGTAAACGGTCTCTTTGGAAACAGACCCTCTTTTCCTCAAAGTGAAGTTGGAGGAGACAGACTTTGCTGGGATCTAACTAGCAGGCAGAGTACACGTTCCGGGAAGCATGTATTGCTATGAGGATGGCAGAGGAGGTGCGAACTCATTGAATAGCTTTGGCTGTTTGCAGTGAGTGTAGATTCGAGGTGTTTTTTTTTTTTTTTTTTTTTTTTTTAGGGTGTCTAGAGGAGAACCTTATTGTGTGAAAGTCATCCTACATATTTCAGACTGAACAGCCTTTGAAGCCAAACCTAAATTTGGGGGAGTTTGGAGGTGTTTTTAGATTTTTTTTGCTAGGGTGGGATGGCCAGCTGGGAAGTACAAAAGCACCAGACCTGAGGGTTGAAATAGCAGTATATGAACGCTTTTTATGTATTCACTCTCTGTTTCCTTGAAGGGGAGGATGAGTTCAATGTTATGTCAAAGCTTTTTGTTCTAACACATAGAATGTTTAAAAAATTCCTTTCTATATATCTGGAGATTGAAGATGAATATGACAGGCTACTAAAAAAAATAGCCTGGTCACGGAGATGGCAAAAAATATGTAACTCTAGTCCAATGAATGTATAAGGTACTTTGATAACCGAAGAGAGCAGTTGATTTTTCTCTGGGGAGGAGGCATTCAATGAGAGAGAGAGAGAGGAGATGGCATTAGTGCTGGCCTTGAGGTATGGATGAGCAGAGACTCCCAGCAAATGGCATCCTGGGAAGAACAGCAATAACAGAGGGGCTGGAACCTGGTGATGTCTAAACAGGACCCAAAGAGGCAGCTTTGTTTAGGGAATTTGGTTTTAAGAAATACATTCAGTGTTCAGAGGCATGTTCTTAGGCTGGTGGACTAGAAGGGACTTCATTGGGGTCACACCTTCAGTCTCTCAGTGAACAAGTAAGGGAACTAGTTGAGGATCTGAGGTGGTGGCTACAAGCTTGCCATGAGGTCTAGTGCTTTCCCCAATTTAGTCACTGCCTTTAGCCTCTCTCTCTCAAATCTTCAGACCTTATTATTACTCATGCATGAAGAAAGCAAAGATTAAAATAAATATTACTGTTCGTGAATAGCTATACCATTGGCAAAGTAGGACTGGGCAAAACCTACCCTCTTAATCCACAGACACTGTATACAGAATGCAAGGTTGGTTTAAACTCTACTGTGGTTACGTTAGGGAGGGGATTCTGCTCAGTGAAATACAATTGAAGACATGTTTATTGAATCCACACTATGTGCGAGACCCAGAGAAAATCAGAGTCTCCATATCAGGACCAGCATGGGCGTTGCTATGACTTCCTGTCTGTGTTGGGGCAGCCTGAGTGTGCTCTGTGATACTGTTCCACCCAGAAAGAGGCTCATCACAGTACGCTTTGTTTGTAGAACTATATGATCTACAAATCTTTGCATTTCTGTGAAGTGAATGTGGGTTAAACAATGACAGACTTTTCTGGGTGGCTGGCCAATGTCCGAGGGATTTTGTCTACATCGGGTGCTGTGTCAGATGTTATGAGTGGTATATTCTGGACAGAGATGGTAGTGGTTCTTTTTTCAACCTCAGTGTCACTGTCAAGCAGTGGTCCTTGGGTTTTCATCAAATGTAGCTCATGTTGCCTATGCCACCACTGCTGAACATGCAGGAATCAGTAGCCTTTGATTTGTTATGGTCTGAATTATTCTGTTTGTTTCTAACATGTTTGTTTACCACTGTAGAAACTCAGCTATCTATTCTCTCAACTGATCCTTGGTATTGCTCTGTTTTTCTCGAGGGTGCTGCTTAGAATGCTAATAATGTAGTGTTGAAGCCAAAGACCATCAGGGACACACCTGGAGTGAAAACAAAAACTCAGGCTATTGAGCTTGCTGCAGCAAGGGGAAGGCACCGGAGAGGGACTGGGATAATCCCTCTTATAGGATCCAGGCTTATGCTGGATAATTCCAAGGAGGAATTGGGGATTAGGATAATTTCTGGATTGGATAATGTCAAGAAGCAGCAGTTAGGTGGCTGGGTATCTTAACACATTTTATCAAAGAGACTAGTGGATTTAAGCTAGGCTAGGAGTAGTTACTAGAAGGGAAAATGGCAGCCTCTCGTGTGAGAAGAGGCAATGTTTTGTCATTGCTGAGGTTGCAGAATGGCCTTGTCTCTGTCTTTCCAAACACAGTAGCGGTGTGATCTTGTCTAAGCACTGCTTCTATTTGGTGATCATGTTCAGTTGGGAACAGCACGGCTGGCTGCTGGCAGGGCCATTTTTCATGATCTCAGTAGCTTCCTCATTTGTAAAATGAGAGGCATACACAAGTCCAGTGGTTTTCGGACTGTATTCCCCAAAGGTCTAGGGCTCTGTGGAGGCACCCTGGGGAGCAGAGTGGGCAGGGCTCCTGGGGCTCTGACCCCTCTTCAGTGGAACAGCTATACTGTTCCAGTTTCACGTTTTAGAAGAAAGCATTAAATCACATTTTAAACAAAAATTTCTTCGCTAAACAAGAGCTTGCAAACTGCTGAGCTGTATAAGCTCTAAGGTCTCTTATTGCTTATGGCACAAAGAAATATAACAATTAGTCTCAAATTCAGAGCTAATTGGATTTGGTAGCCTAAGTCCAAACCTCTGCCACCAATTTCAGAAGTTTTCTTTTTAAAACTTTTTTTTTTTCCCCCTAGTGTCAGGATTCCAGCATGTCACATCTAAAGAGCTGGTGGGATGGACATACTGGAAATTTATTTGAATGAGAATCCCAGAAACCTCATGAAAAAAGAATGCATTAAAAATGAGACTCAGATAAGTTTGGCTCAACAGTAACAGCACCCACTTTTACCATCCAGTAGGTGAGGTCTGGGGAATCACGGGCTTCATATTCTTCCATGATTGATCAAGTGTGGAATAGGACAAATTTGGCACAGATTAAACTAGGTTCTTATTTATTATACAATTCTTTTGGTGATAACTATGCTTCCATTAATTTTATGAGACTCATCCTTGTATATTTATATTATTAGCTACTTATTTATTAGATTTTATTTTCCACTTTATCTCTTCTGTGGCAATGTGGTTGTTGCTTTTTGTTTTATATACCACACTAGAGGCCCGATGCACAAAATTCATGCAAGAGTAGGCCTTCCTTCCCCTGGCTGCTGGCACCAGCTGCCCTCTGGCACCTGGGACCTGGGCTTCCCTCACAGCCCTGGCTTTGTCTGGAAGATCTTCCAGAAGGACATCTGGTCTAATTAGCATATTACGCTTTTATTATTATAGATGTGAGTGAAATCATATGGCTATTGATTTTTAAATCATTAAAGAAATCAAAAGAAGAATAATATGAGATGTTAAAATTATATAAAACTCAAATTCCAACATCTATAAATAAAGTTTTATCAAAACACAGGCAGACCTATTCATTTCCATATTGTCTATGGCTGTTTTGTGCTACAATGACAGAGTTGAGTAGTTGGAAAAGAAACCTTATAACCTGCAAAGGCTAAAATAGTTGTTGTCTATCTAGCCCTTTACAGAAAAAGTTTGCCAATCTTTGGCCTATAACATAGTGTTGCATAAGTAAAAATCTAAGAATTGTTTTTAACAAATAATCTCATTAAATCATGACTGCTTGCCGATGAACACTTTTTTTTGGGGGGGGGACATTGTATTTTGGAATCAGCATAGTTTGTCTTATAGATAGGGCAATAGAGCGTTTTAAAATTCGTTCTCTCCACATTT
The DNA here is from genome assembly GCF_951640355.1 of Cnephaeus nilssonii. Lineage (NCBI taxonomy): Eukaryota > Metazoa > Chordata > Mammalia > Chiroptera > Vespertilionidae > Cnephaeus > Cnephaeus nilssonii. The sequence goes on from NC_137075.1 coordinate 48,075,947, forward strand.
TCCAATTATCACCTTGATCTTTACTGTTTTTATGAAAAAACCCCTCATATTCTCTATATTAGTTATTAATCTTTCTCCATGTTTCTGCTTGTGGATGTTTTGCACATAGCCAGTTTTATGCATATTAATTAGGTTCATGGGTACAGGAGAAGTGATGTGCTTAGGCTTAAAGGGAATTGATGTCAAAGGAAGGAATACATGCAATTAAGATTGAATGTGAGAATGCAAAGTTCTAAGGGGGTCATGGTGATAATTTGTCAGCAAGTGCAGACCTGCAAAATGCTGTGTTGCAGTGTACATTGCAGTAGGGATAGAATCTGGAGTCCCTGGGCAGAAAATGCCCATTTCTTTCCACTTCCCTGGTCACTGGAGGATGGAAAGAATTGACCTTTGGCTCAGGGTAGATGTAGAGAAGAGAATCTATGTTCTCGAGGAGCAAGGCTAATGTGAGAGTGCTCTTTGTTGTGAGCTGCCTGGAGTTCACAAGAAGACAACTAAATTTCCAGATGAAAACCCCTCTCCAGGGACAAGGGATTCTAAATCGAGGGGCATATTTTGCATTTGCAGGCTCATTCCATCTATTTTTTCTTTTTTTTTTTTTTTAAATATATTTTATTGATTTTTTACAGAGAGGAAGAGAGAGGGATAGAGAGTTAGAAACATTGATGAGAGAGAAACATCAATCAGCTGCCCCCCGCACAGCCCCCACTGGGGATGCGCCCGCAACCAAGGTACATGCCCCTGACCGGAATCGAACCTGGGACCCTTGAGTCCGCAGGCCGACGCTCTATCCACTGAGCCAAACCGGCCTCGGCCCATCTATTTTTTCTAATCATGCTTGTTACTTAGTGTGTAATATGGGTTGTTGTGGTGATATGAGCACAGAAATCATCAGTGTCTCATGGAAAATGTTAAGGACCCCATAATATTGGCAAAAAGAAGGGAGAAGATAGTGTGATATCAGCGACCAGCTCAAGAATATAAACTTTCAGCCAGATTTTTGTCAGTTACATCCTACTCTTCATGGCCATAACCTTTCACAGTATTCAGCTAGCTCCACCATCTCCACCAAAAGCTCTACTAGTAAACACTCCAGTGAGTAAGAGACTTCTGTCCTGTGAGCCTGAAGACCAGTATACTGACACCAGTTCTATGAGTCCCATCTTCCTAACCCTCCCCAACCTGAATGTAGTATCATATATGCTGTCAACTTTGTAGTAAGTAGACCATATTTACAGTTGCTGAGAGAAGTTGTTAGCATTTGTCTCTCGACAGAGGAAATGCAGATTTTCACACCATCCAGTTCACCTTCACAGAAAAGTGGACTTAAATCAAGAAAGTTGTGAGAATCTTTGCCACATTCTCTTCTAGTGACATGCTAATCACAGGCAGAAGACATTGTGACCTGTTGTATAAGTTTAGTTTGTTTCCTGATCTCATCATTAATATGGCTTTCTTGTCACTAGACATTTCTAAGAAAAAGAAACTATAAAAATAAAATCATAGAAATCAAACAAACTATAGGAGAATATTTGTCTTATCACAGAATGGGGAAGGACTTTTCTAAGCACAAGCTCAAAGGGGGAAACCATAAAAAAAAAATCTAACTTGTTCTAGAATAGGGTTTCTCAGCTTCATCACTGTTCACCTTTGGGGCTAGATAATCCTTCGTTGCCTGTGTGTGGGGGTGAGGGGCTGAGCATTGTAGGATGTTTGGCAGCATCCCTGGCCTCCACTTATTAGATGCTAGTAGTACCCCTCCAGTCATGACAGTCAGTGAATTGGAACAAATGTTTCCAGATGTTGCCAAATGTTCCCTAGGGGAGAAACCACCACTGGCTGGGAACCGCTGTTCTAGAATGATTGTTTTGGATGTAAGGGGGAAAGAAGCCCTCTAAAAATCAAGTCACGGAGGATTATTTATGCCCACAGGAAGCCTTCTCTCTGAAATAGAAAATGTCAAGGGATCAAAGCAGATAAAAGCACTGGTTCTGGTCTCTGTGTCTGGGATAGGGTTTACGGCAGTTCCTTCAGAGCAGCACTGCCTCGGTTCTCACCCCCAACCTGTCCTTTTCCCTCTATCTACTCACGGGCTTCCTCTTATTTCATTTCTGATTCTGTCTCCCTTTCTCTCGCATATTCCTTGAGCTTGACAACTTTTTCCATGGAATTGATTCCTTCCAGAACCTGCCCTGCTGCTCTCTATGAGGGAGAGAAATTTAGTTCCCCACAATAACCATATCTCTGCTGTTATATCAGGCTGCATTATAGGCATAGACTTCAGGTCAAGTTATGGAGAAGCTGTTCGTGGGTTGATGCATACTCCTCAGCCACCAGCTGTGACCTGGAAGGAAGAGGTCGTTTGGAATAAAGCACAGTGCGAGGCAGCAGGAGCCGCGGGCTGCGGACTCACTCCAAAGCAGGTGTGGATAGGTTGGTGCTGATTGAGATCTCTGGACTGAAGAGAAATTAAAAAGAATCTATCAAAAATATCCCACAAGCATAACTAATCTGTATGAGGGAAATGGGATAGGAAATGTAATATGAAACATGGGATTACTATTAAAATGATTTTTTAAACCACTGTGTAAAGATGATTATGTGCAAAGGACAGCAATAAGCAAAGTCACAACATAACTACAGTGGCAACAAACATTTGAAAAAAATATTCATACAAAGTATAAAAGGAATGCCAATTATTACAAAGCAAATATAAAGTTTTGCCTTTCAAATTAGTCAAAAATGAGAAAGGATACATTTTCATCTAATGTTGGTGAAAGATCAGCAAAATTGTCATGTTGGCACCAAAAGGGAAATTGCTGATGTTAGTGAAAAGCAGTTCAGCATGTTTTGGGATATAATCTGGCAGTATAGATCAAAGCACCAGAAGTGTTCATAGCTTTTGAGTCAGTACTCTCCCTCCGGGAATTTATCCTCAGTAACTATTCAGAGAAGCGAGTAAAGATTTATATATGTAAATGAAATGTTCAGAGCAAGTTTTATTTTATCAAAGTATTGAAATTAAATATCCAAAAGGGGATTGATCAAAGGTATTTTCAAAATATATTTAATGACACTAGAAATGCTCAGAATATGATGTTTAGTGAAATTAATGGGTTACAAAGCTATTTCAAGTATCATTCAAATTTTGCATATATTTATAGATAATATACACAGAATTAAAGCTAGAAGGAATTCAGTATTTCACATATTTAACAGTGGTTGTCTATGGTTGGTAGAATGAGTAGTTTTTGTCTTTTTAAAACATTTCTGTATCTTCTAAACTTTCTAAAATGAGCTCATTACTTATGGTTATAAAAATACACTGCAAATGGTAAGTTTTTAAAAAGATATTTTTTATTGATTTCATAGAGGAAGGGAGAGGGAGAGAGATAGAAACATCAATGATGAGAGAGAATCATTTATTGGCTGCCTCCTGCGCATCCCACACTGGGGATCAAGCCCACAACCTGGGCATGTGCCCTGATTAGCAATGGAACCATAGGTTGACGCTCAATCACAGAGTCTTGCCGATTGGGCATAAATGGTTAAGTTTTAAGATGACTTAATAGAATGTGCTCTCACAGACCTTTCAAAGTGAGAATTCACTACAGTTATATTGAGAAATCTATTTTTTTTCCAGCTCTCTAAAAGCAGAAAAATTTCTCAGGGGCAGACTCGCATTAACTAATCTTTCAGAGACTGATATCTAAAACCAAAATGCCAATGAATTAAGTTGCAATAAGAAATAGAACAGTAGAGAAAACCAGACACATGTCCTCTGGCTAACTTATTTCATCTCTGTATCTCGTTGTATGGAAAACCAGTTATAAACATAATATTTTCTTGTGAGAAGGTGATCAGAACTAGGAGGGCTAATTATAAGACCTTAATGTTTCACTGAATCAAGTTTTAATTGAATGAGGCAGCCTAGTCTATAGCAGGGAGAGGCATGCCTCCGAGACCAGATAAGTCAAGTCCTCCGATGCTGAGATGGAAGGGTATTACCAAAGTTTGCCTTGACTTTTTTAGAATTATGGTCACCTTCTTTCTTTAATTATGTCCAGTGTTCCAGGTGGGCTTCTTATTGGTGCACACACACACACACACACACACACACACACACATTCTAAAGTAAGGCTCAGTTCTTAATCCTGTATAATAAAAGGCTAATATGCAAATTGTACCTTCAACTGGGCATTGGACCAGGAGTTCAACCAGGGGGTGGGGCCATCTGATCAACTGCCTGTGGCCCCTCCCCCCAGCTGGCCTGGCCTGGCCTGGCCTGATTGGCTCTGATCAGGCAGGCTGGCTGGACCCCACCCATGCACAAATTCGTGCACTGGGCCTCTAGTTTAGTTAATAAAGGATATAGAACTTAGCTAAAGGGAGGGTCCACAGAGAACCAGAGCACACTGACCTTAGAGCCCCCAGTGGGAAGACACACACACACACACACACACACACACACACACACACACACACACACTTATGTCTCACCATTTTCAGTACATAACATTTACATTTAAGGGTTAGGTTATGAACACAAGGGTCTCCTGGTCCTTTACTTAGATTCACTCACTACCATCCTCATGAAGCAGGCCATACCTGGGTATCCTGGCCTGAGCTTTCCAGTGCTCCAGGCCTGAAATTTATTGATAAGTCAATAAATACTATGAAATGGGATGAAAAATGAACTCAGCTGTGTTTCAACCTTCCCCTTCCATGCCCCACTAAAGAGGTTTATGGGTTGGTCCAATCAGTTTGTTCCCCTCCCTGCCTTCAGGAATTTGCATAGGCAGTTAAGCTTCTTGGGGATTTATTTTGCAAAATCTGAAGAAAAGAGAAAGGAGAGAAGATAAGATGGGCCAGAAGTCAAGGCCTGGGTGGAGTTTTGTAAGGAGTTTGGAGAAAAAAGAGGAGAAAAGTTCTGGAACAACTATGGTGTGAAGGTAAGTGGGACAGAAAGACCAGCCTCCTTTGTGGCATTCAAGAAATGCAAAGAAACTTGAATTTTTATCAAATTACTTTTTTTTTTGTCTGAAGATTGTGTTTTTTTGTTCTGAGAACCAGACCATGTGAAACATTGTTTTATTTCTGTTTACATTTTATTGATTTTTGATTAATTAGTATATGTGCCCATGGTAAAAATTTCTATAGAACAAAATGAAAAGTAAGCCTCTCTCTCATCTCTGACCATGAGTTGTCCAATTCTCTTTCCCTGGTGTAACCTCATTATCATTATTTTCATTTCCAGAGATGGGCTATGCAAAGAGAAGCATTTGTGTACAAGTAACCTTTTGCCTTAAAAAAAAAAGTAAAGCTCTGGCTGATGTTGTTTAGTGGTTAGAGTGTTGGCCCACACACTGAAGAGCTGTGGGTTCGATTCTTGGTCAAGGGCACGTACCTGGTTTGCAGGTTTGATCTCTGGCCCCAGTCAGGGTGCATACGGGAAGGCAACCAATCAATGTGTCTCACTCACATCAATGTTTCCTTCTCTCCCTCTCTCTTTCCCTCCCTCTCTTCTTCTCTTCCTCTTTCTCTCTCTTGCCCCTATCCCTTCCACCCTCTCTAAGAATCAATGGAAAAAATATCCTCAGGTGAGGATTAACACATACACAAAAAATAAAGTAAAATGAATTTAAAACATATCTAAAAATGTTCCCTATTAATATACGTGTGTGTACTTATTTGCCTCATTTAAAAATAGTAATCATCCTATATAATAAAAGAGTAATATGCAAATTAACCATCACTCTGCTACACCCACAAGCCACGCCCATAAGCCACACCCACCAGCCAATCAGGAGCAAATATGCACATAAACCCAACCAAGATGGCTACGGCCACAGAGAGCAGGAGGGAGGCTTGGGTTTCCCCGGCAATAGAGGAAGCCAAGCTTTCCACCTGCCCTTGCCGGCCTAGGCCTCCACTCAAGGCTACAAAGTTTCAATGATAGAAGATACATAAATCCCAACAGAAATGGCTGCCGCCACGGAGCAAGCAGAAGGCTTGGCTCTGCTCCAGGCTACAAAGTTTCAATTGTAGAAGATAAATAAACCCCAGATACCAGGGCCTCCACTTGGGTTGCCAGGGGGTATGGCCGGCCTGCAAACCACCACAGGCCCCTCACGCAGGCCGCCCCATGCCCCAAGGGAACCCCCACCCTGATCTGGGACATCCTTCAGGGCAAACCAGCCGGCCCCCACCCATGCACCAGGCCTCTATCCTATCTAATAAAAGAGTAATATGCAGATTGACCATTACTCCAACACACAAGATGGCTGCCCCCATGTGGACACAAGATGGCCACCACAAGATGGCCAGCAGGGGAGGGCAGTTGGGAGGGACCAGGCCTGCAAGGGAGGGCAGTTGGGGGCGATCAAGCCTGCAGGGGAGGGCAGTTAGGGGTGACCAAGCAGGCAGAAGAGGGAAGTTGGGGGTGACCAGGCCTGCAGTAGAGTGCAGTTAGGGGCAAACAGGATGGCAGGGGAGCAGTTAGGCATCAATCAGGCTGGCAGGGGAGTGGTTAGGGGGTGATCAGGCTGGCAGGCAGAAGCAGTTAGGGACAATCAGGAAGGCAGGCAGGCGAGCAGTTGAGAACCAGCAGTCCTGGATTGTGAGAGGGATGTCCAACTGCCCGGTGGGATCGGGCCTAAACGGGCAGTTGGACATCCCTTGAGGGGTCCCAGATTGGAGAGGGTGCAGGCTGGGCTGAGGGACGCCCCCCCACCCCCTGTGCGTGAATTTCGTGCACCGAGCCTCTAGTGTCTTTATAAGCATCAGAGCTGAATGAATGGCAAGTGCTATGTCATTGTTATAAGTGATGTAGTGTCTTGCTAAAGATTTCTGCTAAGTGATCCCTGCCTGCTCACTTGCTATTCTGGGCTCCTCATGGGATTGCAGGTAGACACAGTCCAGTGGGTTGGCAGATGTAGTGATAGATTTGAGACCTGCTGTGTTCAGCAGAAAGCAGCCACCAGAGAAAGGAAACATGAGAAAGAAGGGAGGACTACCACTGCCCCAGCAGTCTTCACTGATATCAAGCTTGGTAGATTTTTACACAAATCTCACTGTAGGCGTCTACCAGACCCTGAAGGCCCAGCCCAGAGAGTCCTTGGCTCACACACAACTCTTCACCATAAAGAAGTTCACAGCACATCATATAGTACAAGTTTTGTATATCAGCTCAGTAACCCTCAGAATAGCAATTTTACTTTCAAGTACCCTACCTTGGACTTGTTCATACACATAATGGAAGGCTGCAAAAGATGTTTTTCACATTCTCCAGGTAAAGTGAAAATGGTTTTCTCAAGTGTATCTAAATAACCATGGAGACAAAACTCCGTTATCACTGTTCCCCGTCTCCTCTCTGGATACCGCCTTTTATATACAGCGGCCGTTTGAGCTTCAAGCCTACGAGACCCACATAACAAAAACCAGCGATGTTTCTCTCAATATCCATGGTAGGACTCAAGCATTTTTTCAATTACAGTTGGGGGAAAAGAAGAAAATTATAAGGCCATAGAGATGAAACAGATTCCCTGTAAGACACTTTTATTTATTTATTCAGGCTTTTCTCAGTGTAGACCTCCCTCCTTCCCACCACTTCAGCTGAGAAAGTAATTATAGACAACACCGAAGAGCATACAAACACTTCCAAAGCCAATTCCTGTTATAAATGAGCCTTTAGGAAGTAAAGAGCTTTGTAGCAGTTTTCAGAAATCTCTGACCCTGGCTGGGATGCTTTCCTAAACAGCTCCATAGAAATTGTAGCCATATGTTTGCACCTTTAACATGCATATCTGGCCCTGACCAGTTTGGCTCAGTGGACAGAGCATTGGCCTTCAGACTGAAGGGTCCCAGGTTCGATTCTGGTCAAGGGGGCATGTACCTTGGTTGCGGGCACATCCCCAGTAGGGGGCATGCAGGAGGCAGCTGATCGATGTTTCTCTCTCCTCGATGTTTCTAACTCTCTCTCCCTCTCCTTTCCTCTCTGTAAAAAATTAATAAAATATTTCTTTAAAAAATGCATATCTGAATTGAGATAGACCTGGTATCTGATGCATAGATACTGGGGGGGGAGGCATGGTGGTGCAGGAGGCAGCTGATTGATATGCATTCACATAGATGTTTCTCCCTTCCTCTCTCTCTAAAATAAAAAAAATAAATCACTAAATATTTTCTTTTCTTGGAGCAGATATGTATTTTATAGGTAGTTGTATATTTGATTAATGAATTTATAATTTTTAGTTTTTTCCCTTGCATTTTTGGTTTTAATTTTATTTATTTATTTATTTATTTATTTATTTATTAAATTTATTTTTATTGTTGAAAGTATTACAGATGTCCCCCTTTGTTTCTCCATTGACCTCCTCGACTCCGTACCCATGTCTCCCCATCTTCCCCTCCCCAGGCCTTCATCACACTATTGTCTGTGACCATGGGTTATGAATATATGCATATAAGTTCTTTGGTTAATCTTTCCTTGCCCACCACCAACCCTCACTTTCCCTCTGAGATTCATCAGTCTGTTCCATGTTTCTATGTCTCTGGATCTATTTTGTTCATCAGTTTATTTTGTTCATTAAATTCCACAAATGAGTGAGATCATGTGATTCTTGTTTCTCTCTGACTGGCTTATTTCACTTAGCATAATACTTTCCAGGTCCCTCTATGCTGTTTCAAAGGGTAAGAGATCCTTCTTTTTTACAGCTGCATAGTATTTCCTGGAGTAAATGTATCACAGCTTTTCTATCCACTTATCTGTACTTGGGCTGTTTCTAGATCTTATCTATTGTAAATTGCGCTGCTATGAACATGGGGGTGCATATATTCTTTCTAATTGGTGTTTCAGGTTTCTTAGGATATATTCCTAGAAGTGGGATCACTAGGTCAAATGGCAGTTCCATTTTTAATTTTTTGAGAAAAATCCATACTGTTTTCCATAGTGGCTGCACCAGTCTGCATTCCCACCAGTAGTGCACTAGGGTTCCCTTTTCTCTACATCCTTGCCAGCACTTGTCATTTGTTGATCTATTGATGGTAGCCATTCTGATAGGTGTGAGGTGGTACCTCACTGTCGTTTTAATTTGCATAATCTAAATTGGACAGGTTTGTTTGTTTATTTATTTATTTATTTTACTGATTTGAGAGCAAAGAAGAGAAGGAGAGAGAGAAACATCTATGTGAGAGAGAAACCTCAATTGGTTGCCTCCCATATGCTCTCAGACTGGGGATCAAACCTGACTCCTGGATATGTAACCTGAGAGGGAATCAAACCCTCCAGATTTTGGTATATGGGATGATGCTCCAATCGTGTCATCTGGCAGGGTAAATAGTTGCATATTTTACATCTCTATAGATTTTGAAGATGTATAGCAACATTGGCAGTGCCATGCTTAGGGACAAGTGTCCCACCTGCTCCTGTGAGATAGAAATGACATTTCAAGATAGAGCCAAGGATCAGTAACCCCATTTAGGAAAATGTCCTAAGGTTCTCCTTGTATACAGATTAATTCTTTGAAATTCTACCCCATAATGGTAGGAAGCAAGAAGGATTCCAGAGATGCATTGAACTGAGTACACATCATACAGTCCTGGTCTGATCCACAGGGACTTGTTTGCTGGGTATAGCATAGTGGTTTTCTAGAATAAGTGTATTAATAGAAAATGTGAGGTACAGTAAGGCCAGCAGATCAGGAGATGATTGTCATTGAAAAGATAGTTTAAAATTCATAGTTCCTAAGAGGAAGGGCATTCCACACAGGGAATAGGGGGCCACACAGGGAAGCACAGGGGTTAGTCAGGAGAGGAAAAGGGGGAAACTGAGGGCAAAAGCTTTTATTGTGGTTTCCTTGGAAGGAACAGGTGAAGCAGGGTGTGGAGGCTTAGCATCTCATAGATTGAACAATTTCAGAGGCTCTGGGGCATGGGTCCTGTTCCCAGTTGTCTTTTCTCTGGCTGTAGGGTAATTAGGGCAGGTGGATAGAGGCTTAGAGGGCGAGAGCCTGATAGAGGAGTTGGTGGGGGTGTAAAATCGGGATTGATTAGTTTGTATTTGAAAAAAGTGCTCCTGGGAGAAGGACTTATCTTGAGGAAGGGGGTGTTGGGTGACAAGGGAGGCAGGGAGCCAATGCAAGATGACTCAAATATATTGGCATATCTAACATATACATGTAGAACAGATGTTAAAGCATCAAGTTTACAGAAGCTAGAAACATGGTTAATACAAATGGTTAAAATCTGTACTTTTGTACAGATTTTACAATCAAACTGCCTGAGTGTGAATCTTGGCTGTCCACTATAGGGTCTATTGGCCTTGTGACATTGGACACATTTAATTTAATCTTTATAACAACTCAAGGGTGCAGGTACTATTATCAGCCCTAGTTTGCATGTAGGATAACTGAGGCTCAGTGAGGGTAATATGTGAGAATGCTTGGAACAGTGCCTGGCACCTAGCATCAAATATTTGCTACTATAATGATTACTACTATCATTGTTGGTATTTTCTAGGGACCTAAGCTAGTTGGAGTTAACCTGGTACTCACATCTGATGGACAAAGATGGTGCCCCTGCAATCTGGAAATTGGGATCATTGGGTCAAGTAGATATTACCTGTGGAAGGGTATACCCTACTATACCACAAAGAACTCCAAAACCTTCCTCAGGAGCAAATAAGTGTCATGGTGAGCAGAACTATCTGGAACCACCCACCTACAGAGGATGGCTGCTTCAGTGTTCCTGGCTTCCTTGGGCCATGATAATTCTTTGGGCAAGACTCTTCTGAGAGCCTCTGCCTGGGAACTGAATGCACGTCCCCTCAATTTGTCCCCTCAACAAAAGCAACAATAAATTCTAAAGTCAAGCTTCTAAAGCACAACAAAACCTCTGAGAGGCGGTGATGAGATGTAATGACTGGGGCAGGTGGACATCATAGTGAAGTGGTCAGAGGACGAGCTGTGTACTGACAAGTATGGATCAAGTGGGTGCAGAATCTCAGTACAGAAGTTAGGATATGCATCTTAATTCTGAATGCTCAACCTAGACTCCCCTTGGCCTTTGTCCTACCTGACTCCCCTGGAGGGCTTGGAAGCATTGTCACTCAGGTCCCAAGTTCTGAAATGCTTCTTGTTTCAGTTGAGCTTCATGTAGAGAATCTTGGCTACTCAGGAAACAGAGTCCTGAACAACAACTTCTAGTAACTTAATGACTATTTTCCGCTCCAACCATCCTCTTGGTTGCCATTTTTTTTTTTTTTGGCATGCGGGATACTTTTGTGATTCCTGGCCACATTGTTTGTTCAGCTAATCAAACATGTATATCCTCCTGACTTATTTTTTTGCAGGTGTTTCTTTTCTTTTATTAAAAAAAAATAATTTTGGGGGTGGGTGGTGTGAGGAGGGCACACCTTTCGTGGCTTCGGGGAGAACACAGTTTCCAGAAGGAATCACGGGCAGAAATACATGGGGAGAATCTCAGAGTAAAGGAAGGGGCTGCGCCCTCCAGCACCTCTGGGCAGAGCGCTTACTTGGGGGCTGGATGGGATGGGGAGACAGTATGTACAGGTGGGCAAATGGGCAGCGCCCCTTGGACCCCATGAGCCAATGGGGGGTGTGAGCAGGTGGCTGGCCCACATCATTGCCCCTCCCAAGCAGACCTGCTGAGGCCTGTGCCCTCAGCTGCAGGGCTGGGAGGAGCCTGGCAGGAAAGCTAGCCTCCAGGACCTTGAGGGGTGCAAAAGCCCCCAGGGGTCCTAACCCCTGGGGCTCAGGCCTGCATCCTGAGGCCCGAGCTCAGGGCTCTGTCTGACTGTTAATCGCACTTTAAAACAGCTCAGTAGGATTGTTGGGGCCGATGGCAGGGAGAAAGGTGTGAGGATGGCGTTTTCAGTAGAAACAGCGGAAGCAGTTTGGAAAACTTGCATTCCTGTGTTCAAACACTACAGGCTAAACCCTTTTCTGCACAAGTGCACAGATAACAGTGTGAGCGACTCTGTGGGGGCTGCTCTTAGATAACAATGTTTCACTGATCTGATTACAAGGAATTCTTGACAGTGAGTAATCAGGACACTAGATATTGTTTCCAGCAACTACCCATGTAGTAATCACTCTTCCTGATGAAAGTACCAGATTGTTCTGCAAACCAGTGAGCTGGGCTCTGTGGAAACAGAACACACATTTATTTTGCAAAAATATAAGTTTAGAGCAGTCAGTAATACCCCAATTTTATTTCCTTCACATCAGTGTTTTAAACAAGGGTCCCCTCCTCCCAACTCCTAGTTCCTGGGGAGGAGTTTTTCAACCTAGCTCTTCAGAAGGCATAAAAAGAAGCAATGAGCCAAAAAACAGACCAGATATCCTTTCTTTACAGAAAGCAGAAGTTTATCTTTGTACCTAGCATGTGAATTTATTCTTGACTTATGGAGGCCATTAGTTCTGAGACTCAATGTGTGAAGATTCCTTAGGACATAGATAGGATGTCTTCTTGTCTTGCTAAAATGGAAATATTTTAAACCCCTTGCCCAAGACTTTGAACCAAATATCTTTTAAGATTCACAAACCTGGGTTGAAGTCCAAGTTCTACTGTAGCTATAGTGGGTGGATGTTAGTAAGCCTGACTTGAGACTATATTGTTGTCTTTGTTGGGACTTGCTTTTGGAGGGTGGACAAGTTAAAGGGAAGTGCATTCAGTTCCCAGTTCCAATTCCTTCACCAGCATCAATTTAACTTAAACACTAAAAAAGTCATCATGTTTATTGTAGAAAAATCAGAAACATCAAAAGGAAGGTACTAAAAGGTAATCATAGCTCAACCACTCAGAAAAACCAATCATATAAGCTGATGAATATTTTTTCCTTCCTCTCTCCCTCCTATCTTTGTTCCTTCTCCCCCGCACTCTTTTCTTCCCATTTGTTCATTCACTCATCCATCCATCCATCCATCCATCCATCCATCCATCCATCCATCCATCCACTCACACATTCAGTGGAATCATGATACACATTGTATAATTTGCTTTCTCTTCTTAGCTATGTTCTTGAGTGCTTTTCTGTGTCACTATTGAGGGCTCCCTTTTTGTTGTCTCTAGAAAGGAAGATCTGGACAATCCAATGTAATTTAGTCATCAACTAATTTTTAAATTAGTTTATAGATACTTCAGTAATATAACACCTTTACTGTTGATATTTCAGTATTTGTATTTGTCATTTTTTAAAGGAAAAAGTATACCTATCTTAGTCTCAGGCTCATATCCTCTAATTTTTCATAATGAATTTTTTCCCCACATTTTCCAGCTATGTAATTTCTGTAAATTCCCTAACAAGAAGGTGTAGCTTCCATGTAAATTGGAGTTTAAGTATGCTAAAGACTCTTGGTGCAAAGTGTTACGTGTGTGGCAATATTATTTAAACCTCTTCCTGACGTTTAAAGCTTGTGGTTTGTGCCTATTCTCTCAGCAGAGCCTGTCCTCCCAGATTCTGGAGAGCCAGCATCTCATGCTCTACACTCCAGTGAGGAAATCCAACAGGCTGTGTGTAACCAGTGCTTTTTACTGTGTCAAATGAGTTTTTAATAGATTATTATGACATATTTAAAGATACATATATTTCTTGTTTTAAAAAAGTAACACAAGTGTTTTGAAGATTATTGAGAAAATACAGAAAAATATGGAGGAAAAAATACAGAGGGAAGCTCATTGCTTTGTGTAATTATGCTGTATACACAGCTACTTTTTATTTATTTATTATTTATTTATTTATTTTTTAAATTTCTTTATTGATTAAGGTATCACATATTTGTCCTCATCCCCCCATTCCCATCCCACACCCCTCCCCACACATGCCCCCACCCCCCTGTTGTCCCCAACCGCTGGTTAGGCGCATATGCTTGCACACAAGTCCTTTGGTTGATCTCTCCCCTTTACCCCCACCCTTCCCTACCCTTCCTCTGAGGCCCGACAGTCTGATCCATGCCTCCTTGTTTCTGGGTCTGTTCTTGTTCATCAGTCACAGCTACTTTTTAAATGAACAATTCTTATAATGAAAACTTCAGATGGTATAATAATGAGATGTAAGTTCTTTTCCACCCTACGCTTTCAGACTTTCTCTACAGGGGTGACCTCTGTCAAAATGTTTGTGTGTGATTCAATATAATTTCCCATTTAATTACAAATTCTTCAAAACAACTATTTGAATGGCTTCATGTTATTCCTTTGTGCAGATGATGGCAACTCTCTTCTACTGTTATCTGGTTGGTAGACATTTAGGTTGTTTCTAAGGTTTATTATAGTATACACTTAAGATATATAAAGGCCAAATCCTAAGGTCTTTGCAAATCCCAATTCTGTAAGTACCTCCAAGTTAAGAATCAAAGCACAAAAAAGACTTGGCTTTCCATTTTCATAATCTCATTATGATAGTTTTAGCTTGAAAAGGAAAAAGCTGGTGAATATATTGTCCTTATGATTTTTGGTCATTGAACACAATCCATAATTGGCAACCAAACTGTCTTTTCTTCTGTGTTCAAAAGAAAATAGTTCACTGCCCTTTTAATTCAAATTCCAAAAATCATTCACTGTATAAATTTACTAAGGAGCCAGGGTACCCTCTGCAGCCAGCAATTCAATATTTGAAATTGTGGCTGAAATGGAAAATTACAGCAATTGCTCCAAACGTTTCAAGTTACTATTATTATCCCCTGTAAACTCTCCTCAGATAGTTCAGCCAATGTTGAGACTTATCTTCATCTTTATTTGAACTCATAAAATGTGACATTATAAGTTCATCAATGTGACATTATAAGAAATTAAACAGCATTGCTAATATAGAACTACTTCTGGAGGCGGTACATGAATGCTCATTATCAACCTTAAAATAATCCCCCAGACACCAAACATTTTATGAAATAGCTCTGTTATAATAAACACATCTGCAAATCATCCTTTTATGGGCATGATTCATGTGTACACACATTTCTGATGGTATGGTAAGATGTAGGAAATAAGGACAATCATTTCCACTCTTCTTTGAGCCTTCCTGGCCACCAGAGAGAACTCAAGTAGTTCTGGTGAATGTAGAGTGCCTGTATTTTTGATATTTTATTATGGATAAGAGGTGGACTCATGTAACTTTATTTCTTTAAGGCATACAAGGTCCTAGTCTAAACAAAAATTTGACTTACACCCTGGGCTTGTTTTTGGCACTGGTGGGAGCGGGGTCTCCCATATGATTCTGTTAGAAACTGCAGGCTCCCCTTCTCCCCGCCCCGCTCTTACCTGTCTCCTTCAACTCCTGTAATGCTGCAGTTAGGGACACATTCCTTGGCCAAAGGAACTATCAACACAGGTACCTTCTTTTAAAATGGATTTACTGTGGAGGATGAGATTTAACATAGAGATGCCTAGGTAAGAGAGAACTGCATGGGGCACTGCATTAGCCTATTGGACAGCGAAATCTCAGTGTAAATAAGTTTACAAAACGTAGAGGAAATGTTTAACTGACTGACAGAGGCTCTTAGCCCAGATTCTATTGCCTTGAGGATATTGAAATAGAATGAGTCTTCAATGGCAAGGAGCTCTGTCCACTAACAATTTCTACCCTGTGTTTGGAAGGAGGAAGCTGTGGCATTCAGGCTGAATTTTGCCCATGAAAGGCCCAGATCTTTTGGCAATGGATGAATAGTCTATTTTTACATAAAAATTGGGATGAAAAGTTTGGCAAGAGGATTTTAATGCTATTTATGGGTACAAGAGGGCATAAATTAGATGTGGAAATAATGGAATTTCTAGTATAGTTTTATGGTTTTGGGGGACATCTGAAGTAAAAACTGTCCTGGAAAATTCATGATTAACAAAGTGTGCTGGCTGCATAGCATTGAAGAAGTACACACCCTGATAGAGGCATGTGAGAGAGAAGGAAGGAAGCTTCCAGAGAATTAGCAATTTTGGGGACGCCCAGGCTTGGGCACGAAATACTTATGTTGAGACACATCCCAATGTAGTTCTAAAGAGAACCTTCATACGCTGACTTCTGTCCCTGTGTGGGTAAAATTTCCACTACTCCACAGTGGTGCTATGAAGACAGGTGTCTCCTCCAGGCTCATCCTAGTCTTTAACAGAACACCAACGATTTTACCATGGCAACCAAGTGAAAGATACACTGTCACCCACTTCCACAAAAACCAAACCAAAGCTGGAGGGATGCAAGAGATCATTTAAAATGATTGTCCTGTCATTAGTTCACTATCCATTGGGTCATTTGGAAACTGCCAAAATTTTGAACTACTCATCCTTCCCTTGGCTCAACTGGGCTGTCACCAAATTCCCCTCTTACACTCTCCCCTTCTCGCTGTCACCCAGAGGTGCTATTTTAGTGCAGAGCCGAGCCAAGAAGGACTTGGGCACCAAACATTGAAAAGAGCCCCCAGGAGTTGTCACAAACCTGGTTTCCAGAGAAGAAATAAAGTCTTAGTCTTCTTCTTTTATACCTCCTTCTTTCTTTACTATTTCCTCCTGGGCTGCCAACCCCAGTGGCCCCATCAGTTGGCACTATTCCCCGCCCCCAAATGCTTAGCTTTGTCCCAGCCATTCTGAGTCCATGTACATTGCTGATGCTCTATGAGTGTGTGCCTAAGGTATCAAGATTCTGCTGGCTGTGGCCAGCCATTGGCCTCGGACTTCTTGGAGAATTAGCATTGACTTCTGCTTGACCTCTTGCCTTCCTGATGTGGGAACTGGCATCCTCCTCTCATAGATGGTTTCTAGAGGTAGAATGGTGAACTGATCTAACACTTTAATGATTATTGACCCCTTGGGATTCTGACTTAAATTTAGCTTGGAGGTTGTGGGTGTTGATGCAGGAACTGCTATTTTCTCTTCCACCTCTCCTGGGCAGAAGACATCAGGCATCTGGTGCTCTTTAAGGAAGGTGGCTGGAGAAAATAAATGCTGCCTTTCGCTTAGGTGTATGATTCAGACCTTGATTTAGCTCTTGATTTTACTTACAATGCCTCTAATTTCAGAAACATTTTCTATCTACTAAACATTTTCTATCTATTAAAGAAGAATTCCATCTCCCACATTACTGAAATTAGCTCCCATTTTTCATTTATGAAGATCTAGTCTTTCATATTCCCATGTTCTACTCCCCAACTTCTTGCTTCCATTTTCCCAGGTCACTGTTGGAGGTAATAGCATGTAGGTCTCAGACTAGTTTGAAATTCTTGAGCTATTCTTCAATTTTAAATAGTCTTAGGAAAACTTATAGGACTCACTCTGTCATAGCTTGGCTCATCTCATTCCAGGCTCACATGCCGTTATGGAATCCTTTCTATTTCCTCCTAACTCATTAGGCCTCTCCTCTAGTCTTGTCTAAATCTCAGGTCTGCTCTCAATGCCAAGTCAATGCCTCTCTCCCTTTTTCAAGGTCCAGATTGTAGATTATGCCTTAACTCAAGGATGATGTGAAGATAGGATTTTCTTCACATGGGGAAGAGAGAATGGGAGAAGGTGAAAATATACCTCTGTTGGAGGGGTGAGGAGAGGAAGAGCAATAATGAAATGTACATGAAAGAAGACAAATTTACCTATTTTGCTACTTTTTTAAAAAGAGTATTATTTTCTTAACAAGTTCATTCGGAATCAGACTAGTTTGCTTCAAATCTACAACTTACTGTTGCTGTGTGACTTTGGGCAAGTCTCTTAATCTCTCTGGCTGCAAGTTTTTATCTGTAAAATGAGATTATGATAATGCCTACTTTTGGGATGGTTGTGAGCACAGTGTGCTGGTTCATGAGGGCAGGAACTCCTCACTCAGGTTCTTAGGTTCTCCGATATAAGACATTGAATTGGATCAAGAGGTCTGGGGCTCAGAGAGCTGAAGTTCTCCTGCTATAAAAAGAGGTTTATTTATTTATATTTTTGCTTAATCCCTTCACCTTTTCACCCAGTCCCACCCCATGTCCTCCCCTTATAGCTGTCATTCTCTTCTATGTATCTATGAGTATGGTTTTTTTTTTTTTAAATCAAACCAAGACACAGACAACAGTATGGTTATTGCCAGAGGGAAAAGGGGGTTGAGGGAGGTGGAAGAGGGCAAGGAGGGATAAATGGTCTCACCCAGAGACTTGATTTTGAGTGGTGAGTACACAATGCACTACACAGAGATGATGTTTATAGAATTGTATACTTGAAACCAATGCCACACCAATAAATTCAATACAAAATGTAAAAAAAAGAGGTTTATAATGCAATCTACCTGTTTGCCAAGGTCATGGGGACGATCTACTAGTAATGAGAATAAAAACTATCAAGTGCTGTTCATTCATTAGTAGGAATCATTACCTGCTCTGTTGATGGAGGGACCAGAGTCTGCATGTCTCCTGTGTGCTCATGCAGACAAGACATTCACCTGAAGCATATGGGGATTGCAAAAGTAATATTGCCTGCAGAAAAAAAAATTACATATGCTTTCACTTCCCCGAGGCAACCACTGTTGCTTGGTGTTATTCTGGGTACTCCAAGAAACAGATGCCAACCTGGGATTAGATGTGCAAAGATTTATCAGGGACAGTGAGGAGTGAGTGATAGGAGATGAGGAGAACCATTGGATGGCAATGCAGGTCTGAGCCCTGTGAAGGGGAGAGGGGAGGGGGAAACATGGTCGTAGATAATGATACAGTTCTAATTTAAACCAGGCAAGTGGGGAATCTTTTAGACAGTCTCCTACCAGGAGTCATGCATCTACCAGAAATAGGTCGCGTTTAGTCACTGGCTGGGATCAGCCTCTGGGGAATGTGGCTTTGGGTTTCAGAGCACAGTAGTCGGGTTCATCGGTAAGTTGTGCTCCCTGCAGTAGAAGATCAAGAGGTACATTGTCAAGGCCACTGCAGTGCGTATCAGTGTTTCAGATTTTTCCTATGCCTATGTGATCTCATCTATTATACACACACACACACATATCTTCATGAATATGTGTACATATCTACATAAACATTTACAGTTTCAGGGATGGGGCCATACTCTATCTACATTGTGTTTCAGAACTTGCATTTTTCACTGAATAATAATTTCTTCTGAATATAATATCAATACATATAGATCTTCCTCATTCTTTACTAATTTTTTTTAAATCCTCACCCGAGGATACGTTTATTGATTTTAGAGAGAGGAAGGGAGAGAGTGAGAGAGAGACATATTAACATAGCTACTCAATTCCTTTTGGAAGTGTTCAGAGTTTAAATAATTAGTGGAGTCAGACATTTTTGCGAGTTCTGCTTTTAGTAGAAAATGACTTCCAGGGAGATGGTAATGTCAGACAGATTGTGTTTAAAATCTTAGTTAGCTGTGCCTCTTTCAACAGTGTAATTACTCTGTCTGAATCTCAGTTTTACCATATGAGAAATGGAGGCAATTTTATTTATTTAGGTTTTTTATTTATTTTTATTTTTAGCAAATACTTACTGAGAGCTTTCTAAGTTGCAGGGTTTTAGGTTCTGGGGATACAGCAATAATCAAACAGACAAAAACTCAGCCCTCAAGGAGCTTGTATTCTGGACTCACATAAAGGGTTTAGGAAGATTAAATGAGACCTAATATACATTTCCTGGTTCAGAGCTTGAAATGACAGCTGCTCTGGAAGTGTTGGTTGCCTTTGTCCTCCTTGTAATAGATGTTTGCTATCAATTCTAAAATTGATACTTTAATTTGTTTAGCTCTTCGGCATTATTATTCAGTAGTCAATGGTTTCCCAAGCAACAACAGCCTAGACAATATAATTAAGGCATAAATCAATGTTACATTTTGTTCTGACTCACAGCAGTACTAGCAAAGTCTCTATTGTCTTTATTCCCAACTTTATACCTTCAGTCTTATCTAGAGAGTCACCCCAAGAGCCCGTACATGCCTATCTCTCCTGGCGAGCTCTTGGCATTCCTGCCACCTGTTGCCCCCTTTCCAGGGCTTAGTGTCATTCTTCCCTAACCTAAATGCTCCTTCTCTGGCGTTAACTCATCTTGGGAGGGCAGTAGTTTCTTTGTGGTCAAACTCAGAGGGTACAGCATATTCCCCTGAACCTTTGTTTAGTTTTATGAAACTAGGGCATGGGATGGCTGACATTATATTTTCAGTTCCCTTCAGTGACCTGAGCTTTTAACTTTGCCTAAGCTTTCATTATTTTTTTCCTGAAAAATATAACTATTGTTTTATTTGCCCAGAGTTCCTTCCCTCTTCTTCCCAGATAGGTAGTTCTTTCTCTTAGACATACCCATTTCCCCAGTCCCATGTTCTAATATTCCTGTGTGGGGGCTAGCATGCTTTTTTTTTTTTAAAAAAATATTTTTATTGATTTCAGAGAGAGAGAAACATTAATGATGTGAGAGGATCATTGATTGGCTGCCTCCTGCATGCCCTCCACTGGGGACCAAGCCCACAATCCTGGGCATGTGCCCTTGACCGGAATCGAACCTGGGACCCTCTGGTCCGCAGGCTGACACTCTAGCCACTGAGCCAAACCTGTTAGGGCAAAGGCTAGCATGCTTTTACATGTCACAGTTTCCTGGGCCCCAAACAATCTAGGATGGCTACATTTTAAATCACAGCACTGGGCCTATCTGGTCACAGTGATTAGGCCCAGATGTGGACATAAAATTCAAGGATTCCAAGATTCAATGTTCTGGGTTTTACTCCAGGATTTTTAAGGTGAAACTGACAAAGAAGATTAATCCCCTTTATAGCAGTGAAACTGAGGGATTAATTAGAAGTCTTGTCTTCCCCATTCAATTCTTTGCTGGAGGTGTCAACTGATAGGTATTTTTTTCTTGATTGCTTGGAAGGTCTTAACCCTTGTTTTAGTCAGTTTGGGCTGCTAAAATAGATAACCATAATCAAGTGGCTTATAAGCAATAGAAATTTATTTCTCATAGTTATAGGGGCTGGAAGTCAGCATGACCAGGTTCTGGTGAGAGCCCTCTTCCAGGTTGCAAGACTGCTGTCTTCTCATTGATTTATCGCATAGCAGAGGGCAAGCTAGCTCTCTGGTCTCTTCTTATAAGGGCACTAATTCCATTCATGAGGGTTCCACCCTCATTATCTAATTGTCTCCCAAATATTAAATTGGATTAGAGTGTCAACATATGAATTTGAGAGGACACAAACATTTAGTCCATTGTAACCTATGAGGTACAGGTTTTTCCCCTACATGTCTAGAAAGATGACTTGTAGATATACAGCTTCAGCTCTTGCTATATATTATTTGCTTTTTACTAGTAGAATATCCTGTGAAAAAATTAGGGCTGATACAATTTCATACAATCTTTCTCTCTCT
This sequence comes from Cnephaeus nilssonii, assembly GCF_951640355.1. Lineage (NCBI taxonomy): Eukaryota > Metazoa > Chordata > Mammalia > Chiroptera > Vespertilionidae > Cnephaeus > Cnephaeus nilssonii. The sequence goes on from NC_137075.1 coordinate 48,097,269, forward strand.
CTCTCTCTCTCTCTCTGACAAAATGTTTTGTCAAGTATCACATAAACAGAATACTGCACACACAAAAATATAACTCAATATTCCTGATGTTAAATTTAGTGTTCTTTTAACCATATTATAAGGCCCTTTGTGACTTATAATCTCTATTAAAAAAGTATTATTCAAATATGTTGCCTGAAAATTGTATCACTTTTGTATCTCATCATTTTTTAACCCTTACCTAAGCACTTTCTTAGGGTTTTCTCCATTTGGCTTCTAGATTTCCCTACAGATTTCTTGATCCATTGTACTGCTCCTCATCTGTCTCTCACCAATCTTTGGTGATTTCTTGGATGTTTTATCTACTATTGCCTTTTATGCAACTAAGAATATTCTTATAAGAAAGTATTCTTGAGTGAAAGAATACTCCCTATAAATACTGAATTGATCAGTATGCTACTTTTAAAATTGGTCACAAGATTATTAGATATCTCTCCCTTACTTCCATATGTGTAAGAGGAAGGGAGGGAGGGAGGGAGGGAGGAAGAGAAAGAGAGATAGAGATAGATAGATAGATAGATAGATAGATAGATAGATAGAGAGCAATGAGAGAGAGAAACATTGATCAGTTGCCTCCTGCATACATCCCAACCAGGAATCAAACCCAAACCCACAACCTAGGTATGAACCCTCAACCTTTTGGTGCAGGATGATGCTCCAACCAACTGAGGCACACCAGCCAGAATTAGTAGGCTGTTTATTTTTATTTTCAGCACTTTCTACATGAATGTAGTTTAACTTAAAAATGCCATCTCGGGAGCTGTTTGACAATCAGAGTTTGATTGGAGAACTTGCAACCATGATTTGTTTTTTTGGTTGTCTCAACTGTAAGCCATTTGACTTCTTCACAACAACCTAGTTAGTAAATAGGACAGAGTTTCAAAGGTGAGTGTACTGTTCAAACTTGCCTCTCTATTTGAGGTTATTCCTAATCTCATTTGACATGGAGAAGTCAAGAAGGTACCTATGTACACACTAGGAAAAAACTCAGAGGAACTTGGAGACTTTTGGATATGAGAGAGGGTTGAGAGCCTCATGAAGTAAGCCATGTAGAATTTGTCCAAATGTCCTCTAGGGGCAGTTTGGCCTTAATTATGTCAACATAGGGCAACACCTTATTATTTTAGCTATAATAATGACAGGCACAGAGATACATTGCTCAGATCCTTTTGCAAGAAAGAACTTGTAAGAAGTGCCGTTCACTGGCAGCCCTCTGAGGTTTACTCTTTCAGGTCCACTTCAGCCTTTGAGCTGGGACTCCCCTAGTGGGTGATCTTTGCTTCCAAGATTCTCACTGGGTGGATAGAGACTTTGTCCAATATTCATTATAGTCTGCCATCTCCCCTGCCCAATATTTCCCTCTTTATTTTCTTTTTACAAGTATTACACTTCAATCTGCATTCTTAACTCTGTCTCAGCACCTGCTTCCCAGAAGACCCAACCGACACAGTGCTGAGGAGTGCTCCAGGAAAGCAGGTGGTAGGATGAGGTTTGGGGTCAGGGTCACTCACTGCCAGGTTAGCAATGAGAGCTCCATGCCAGGGAGTTATGTGGGGGCACAGATAGTCTCTGGCATAAGATGTTGGCCCCATTGCAAGTACTTTTTCTGGTGAATTGAGAGAATGTTTCAGTGCAATGGTTTAGGTATTTGAAAAGTAGAGGGAAAATTCATTCAAGAAAATGGAATTGGCTGGTTGTTAAGTTGCTTTGATACTTGTCAGAGGGATAATAAAAAGCTGAAGGAAGTTAAAATTTGATAACTAAGGAGGTAAGAAATCTGTTTTGGTAGTTTAAAAAGAGGCCTTTATCTTTAGCCCTGGGAGAGAAGACAAAGACCAAACTCAGGATTGTGATTGAATAGAGTAGAGTCCTGAGTTTCAAAGACAATCGGTTATGCAGTTGAGGCAGGTCTGTTATGTCAAAGTCAGGGCCCTGGTTGAGAAAACCACCCCCATCCTGACACGTGGGATAGGGAAAATTTGTTGCCTGTCTTTCAGATGTTACCCCTCCCACAAATATTTTGACTTCTCAGAGCTTGGCCCTGGTAAGAGCCAGCACACACCCCTTTCATGTGAGAAGCCATTGTAGGCATTCTGCTTCAAGGTAACAGACTTTCCCTCACCCAAGTCAAGATATGGTCCCACTTCTTCTCCTGGCTTTCAGGCCTGTAACTAGGGTTAAGCCATAGCATGTCCCATTTGGGGATGCCCTGGGTCTTATAAGGGAGGAATAGTATTATACAGAGTTATAAAACCTAGTCAGCCATACTGACAGGAGCTAGGGGAGTACTCAGGGTACTGGATTTTGAGGGTTCTTGAGGGGTCAGAAGAATCTACTGGCTTGTAGGTACTTTCTTAGGATAAATGATTTACCTACTCTGGCAAAGACTCCAGGGCCGAGTGCAAACCCACTGCTAGGGTTCCTTCTAAAAGTAAGAAGAAAATGATGGCCCATACTGAGTGAAGGGAAAATACTAGGATTGCCATTGCAGACACTGAGGGGAGGAAACAAATGTCTCAGGGAAGAGGGAATGCTGGAGTGGAGATATTCTGTGAGGGTAGAAGATCCACCAGAGGATTATGTTCCATGGGAAGGGGTAGAGAACACAGAGCACTTACCAAGGCCACCGGAAAGACACCTGTAAAAGATGCACCAACATCGTTAAGGATTTAGTGTTGGCTCTCTTTTACAGATCAGGCTTGATAGCAGGAGAAGCGACCACAGAACTTAACTTGTTGATAGCAGTGGGGTTTTGAAGGTATCATATCCCAAATTAGGAGTGGTCCTTGGGCCCATATATTTGGCGACATGCAAGGTGGCCATCTTTGAATGGGCTGCAGCACAAGCAGCTTTGTTGCTTGGACTATTTGATCTGTCAATGTGAGAATAAAAATTCAGACCCCTGAGTTTCTGGAGCAAGGTCCTAGTACATTTTAAAAAATAGCTCTTGATATACTAATAGTACCTTAGAAAGACAACACATACCTGGTCATAAGTACACTTAGTAACCATGAGTTCAGAACTTCCCATCAGTTGTCAGGTCTTGTTGAAACCACTAAATCATAAAACCTGGGGTACCAAGCTGCATTCCATTGTGAGTTGGAAGTGGTACCTCTAGGATCTGGAACAAGCAGGACCAGGGGGCACACACAACCTATGTGAGTAAGTAGCGCAGAGCCCCATGGTATACATCAGGAGCCCTTTCCTTACCACACACTTATGATATTTAACATATTGCACCACCCAGAAGCAGTGACCTAGTAGAGTGCTGGAACAGGCTGCCCAAGGTGCAGCACACTCTGAGGATGTGGTACCATCCTCCAGGATGCAGTTCACACACACTATTAGAGCCCTCTATGTGGGCTCTATGAGCTCCCCAAAGAAAGAATACATGAGTCCAGGAGCCAATTTAAGAAGATAGATTGAAATGCATTTTTATAATGATTTATTAAAAAGACAGAGGCTTATTAAACAAATTAATGGTTAAAAGGCAATGTTTATTTAATTATAATGAAGGACAACATTGCCTTGGTATCACTTAGAGTACTACAATTACATACCTTTTGTCCCTGAATTATTTACATTTTGCATTCACTTATGAGAATGTTTAATATACCAAAAGAATAGAAAAGAACTTAAGGTATTATCTTTGAAAGAAAGAAAATCATATTTCTCAAAATTTTGTGTGTGAGATTTTACCGGTACAAAACTATTCCTGTGAAATCCCCAAATTAGATGGAAAATAAAGACTTCGGTGATGCCCTCTCTAGTAAGTGCAAGCTTGTTTATGTTCTTCCCTTCCTTCCTCCCTCTACTGCCCAATCAAAAACCCTATCTTTCCCCTCCCCCACTTAAAATTTTATTTTATTTTGTTTTTTATTAAATTTATTGGTTGACTTGGGTAATAAAATTATATAGGTACAATTCTATAATATGCTCTCTGTATATTGCCCCTTCTTAAGACACATCTTATAAAAAAGCTTTCTCTGACTGCTCCAGGGAAGTGATATATCTCACCTCTTCATTCTTAGAAAACCCTTGAACCTGTTCCACACATTTGGCATTTGGTTAGAAACTATTTTATTAGTTTGTTAAGATTATCTCTGGTCTCTTCAAATCAATTGTAGGTCCTTCAAAGCCAGGACTGTGGTTTATTCACATTTTTTATTTCCACTTTGTATCTGGTCAGTGTCTGGGAGAGAGAAAACACCCAGTACATGTAGTTTATCTTGTTTGGAGCATCTGTTTGCCTATAACATGGATCAAGGAAGGAGCTTTGTTTTTTCAAAGAAAAGACCACTCAACTATTCTGTTTAGTTTTTCAGTGTTCAAGACCTACCTTTGTTAGTATGCAGAAGTACAAACTTAGTTAGTTCACTTTACCTCTCTGGCCTTAAGTTCCTCATTTATAAATTAATGAAAGTAGATTATATAATTAAAAATCCACTTAACATTGCTTGAATACTTCCTATGACCTAGGCACCTGATTAAGTAATTTACATTACTATTTATTTAATTCTCATTTTCTAGAATAGAATTTCCTGGTTTAAAGAATTTTAATTAATTGCCCACAACCACTGGGCTTGAATCCAGTCCTAAATAACTCTGAAACCCATGCCCTTAATTGCTACACTATCTTGCCTCAATTTTAAACTATAGTGAACTACCAGGGGTTTCTTCTGAACTCTAGAATTTCATGAATCTAGTAGTTTTGAGGTGGAGCAAGTCAACATCATCTTTCTGTATCTAGTGGCTTCTTAAACACAAAGAGAGGGAAAAGAGCTCTACTGTTTGATGAATGCATCACTTCTGGGGATCCTTTTAGACCTTCAGGAAACATGGGTAATTGGTACGCATGGGAAGGATAAATGTCAGCAAAACTACAAAGAAGTAGAATGCCTAGAAATGTTAAAGTACTTTGCTTGAGTCAGGGTTATGCATGAACTCCTATTTCAGCCTATATGGAAACTTCTTTCCTCAAGTAGTAAAAAATTAACCTATGCGTTCTTCTCTTGATAATCTTCTAGTGCCTTAGTGTTGTTATTTGGGAAATGAATGATCACACATTACTTCCAATCCTGGTGGGACATGTTGGCATCTAAGTAGATATAGTAAGCAGTAAAATGATAATACAGAATTTGAGGATATAGAGGCATATGGAGATTTGGTTGAGTATATGTTGTCCCAAGAACAAACTGTTTTTGTTTGTTGTTTTAACTAGGTTCCTGAGGCAGTCAGTCAATTAAGATTTATTGAGTGCCCACTGCACAGGTCCATCCTTATGCCAGATATCTGTGTTATGGAGAGCACAGATATCTAAAAAACGACTTCTATCTCTAAGTAGCTTATATACTAGCTCAGCATAAGAGATTTGAATATATGAAAAAATTAGCAAATAATGAAACATTATACAGGATTAAGTGCTAGGTTCTATTAGAAGGACTATAAGGACTTGAGGTGCCCAAGTCAACCATTGTGACTGCCATATCCTGATTCCCCCCTAGTTCATGGTCTGCTCAGGGCAATATGTTGATCTTTGTGTGGTATGATGGTTAATTAAATCAGTGGTGGCCACATGACTCCAAGGCAGCCAATCTATAGCCTATAGGCTAGCCAGCTACTTATAATATGGCCTTCTGCAAACAATGAAACAAGAGAAAATCAAAGGAACTGGATCAGACTCTTTTGGGAGTTTGCACCAGGAAATAGTAGAAACTGAACTTTGCCAACTGAGAGCTGAGTTTCATGTTCTTTCCTTTCTTCTCCCCTGGGGAGATAGAAACATGTGAGAGAACAAATTCTAAGTCAGTAAAGGCATTAACATTGGGAAGAGATAGATAGAGAGCAGAGGGCGAGGAAGCCAGTTGGTGGAAAGATATGAACACATGGAAAGTTGCTAAGTGATGTTGATGGCAGATCACTTTATATGCCCTAATGAAGATCCATGAAATTCTTCTCTCTAGAATTACCTTGGAGCTATAATCACCAGCACTGAGGTTTGGATTTTGTATGTCCTGGGACCCCTGTGCTGTGCATCCTTTCAGTGAGCCCAGTACTACTTGAAGTGATTTGACTGAGTTTCTATTTCTTACAGCCAGATAAACCTAACTTGAACAGTGCTATAAGAGATTGGAGGGAAGGTGAAAGCTATAGATAAAGAGGTGCTTGATTTGTGTAGAAAACATGTTTCTTTGTTATTTTCTTCTTCTAAAAATGTTTATGGGCTCCAAAAATTCTGGTGTATTTTGAGTTCCAATTGATCTAGAATTTACTACCATTCATTCATGGCTGAAAATGTACAGATTGTCCTTAGGTGCAAAAAGGTAGCTTTATTAGGTTTGAGCTAAAAGTCATAACTTTCTTCAGCTATGTATGATACGTTTTTGTTCATTGTGCCTTTATTTCTTAATTGTATTTTGTTTTAAATGATCAAAACAGTATTTCTGAAAGTTACCATTTTTTAGAGCTGTAGAACTGAAGGTCTTTAAATCCTCCCCTCTCCCCGCCACCAAGGAATAAGACATCTGATGTTCAAAGAAATCCATGAGAGTGATTATTTTTTTGTAGGTCCTCAAGGATAAGACCCTGCTTAGATGAGGAATCCATCTAAGTGTAAGAAGTGAGCTGCAAAGGTAACAAAGTTGGCAAAGAACTCCGCTGCACATGCTGAGCCCTGTGGGTTTCATCCTGCCTAGAGTTTGATATATGCAAAGGAAGCCCCATTAACAGTTGCTATCCCCTCTGGTTGACAAAGATGAACAACTTAGCAATACAGAGGGTGGAGAAAGCAGGTTTTGTTCCCTCTTGACAGATTATATTCTAAGCAATCTGGTGAGAGGGGGAGGAAGGCAGGTCTGGAATAAAAATAGAGCCCCTTTAATTTCAAAAATGGTGAGAGAAAATTAAAATAGCAAGCGCAAGAGCCAGTCCTGGAGGCAGACAGTTTGTGACACGAACACTGCTGAAATAGACAAGGAAAAATGATTACAGGAAAACGTGAAAGCAATGTAGAAGAGCTGTCCTCCTATCCCACATCATTTACTTTAAATTCCCTTCACTGAGCCCAAGAGCTAGGTGTGGACCATAGAAAACCTGGGATTGGATATGCAGGGGGTGGATATTCTCTATTTTTCTCATCTTTGGATCTCTCCCTGGATCCCACATCACCACACACATTCTTCCAAAGCATGCAAGGCAGGGGTCTCTGGTGAAGGAAAGGTGCCGCCCAGGCTAGCTAGCATGGCCAGGCTGTAGGGTGGAACAGAGTATTCCATGAAGACTTAGGAGCTCTGGGGCTCCTTTGCGCTCTTTCCACAAAAAGGTAGGTTTCTCTGCCTAAGAAAAGTCTTCTGAGAGAAGCAGCAGCCATGGCACTGTGGAAAAGAAATACCAAATGCAAGTAGGTTATGCTTTGCTGTGAATCTAGACAGGTGAGATGGACAACTGAGAGTGCCAAGAAAAGGTGCCACGAGGAAACAATGAGAAGAAATCCACTTCAGCCTGCCTAGCAGTCAAGCAACAAGCTTTTATCAAACACCAGAATGTGCTCAGCCTGAATCAGGACCCTAGGAGGGGTATTCAAGTAGGGCCTTTAGTCTCTATAGGAAGACAACATTTGTGTAGATGTGCACGTGCATGTGTATAAATAAATTTAATACTGTAAAACACCATAAAATAAAAAGTAACCTTGGTTGGTTTGGGAGTTAGTGATGTATGAGTTCTGAAGGGAGGGATATTAGGAAGGTCAGAATAGTTTGAAGATTTTAAAGACCACTTCAGCATAGTTCCCAGTTGCTACTTCTAGTACTTCTAGTACTCTCTCTCTCCCCCCACATCCCCTACTCAGGAGCACCTTGGAACATGCACTCTAATTTTTATAGACAAGTTAAATTTTTATAAAATATACATTTAAAGGGGTGGGGGACAGAAGCTGGGGCAGGAAATGTGGCTGGGGAGGTGACAATAATGGTAATGTTACTGTTGATGATGATAGCTAATGCTTAGGCATTGCTTCAAAGCATTTATTATTATTACTAGAAGCCCGGTGCATGAAATTCATGCATGGAGGGGGGTTGTCCCTCAGCCCAGCCTGTACCCTCTCCAATCTGGGACTCCTGGAGGAATGTCCGACTGCCCGTTTAGGCCCGATCCTGGTGGGATCGGGCCTAAACGGGCAGTCGAACATCCCTCTCACAATCCAGGACTGCTGGCTCCCACCTGCTTGCCTGCCTGCCTTCCTGATTGCCCCTAACCTCTTCTGCCTGCCAGCCTGATCACCCCCTAACCACTCCACTGCCAGCCTGGTTGATGCTTAACTGCTCCCCTGCCAGCCTGTTTGCCCCCAACTTCCCTCCTCTGCCGGCCTGGTCACCCCTAACTGCCCTCTCCTGCAGGGTTGATCACCTCCAACTGCCCTCCCTTGCAAACCTGGTCCCTCTCAACTGCCCTCCCTTGCAGGCCGGGTGCCTCCCAACTGCCCTCTCCTGCTGGCCATCTTGTAGTGGCCATCTTGTGTCCACATGGGGGCAGGATCTTTGACCACATGGGGGCAGACATATTGTGTGTTGGAGTAATGGTCAATCTGCATATTACTCTTTTATTAGATAGGATAGAGGCCTGGTGCACGGGTGGGGGCCAGCTGGTTTGCCCTGAAGGATGTCCCGGATCAGGGTGGGGTTCCCTTGGGGCGTGAGGCGGCCTGAGCGAGGGGCCTGTGGTGGTTTGCAGGCCAGCCATGCCCCCTGGTGACCCAAGCGGAGGCCCTGGTATCTGGAATTTATTTTCCTTCTACAATTGAAACTTTGTAGCCTGGAGCGGAGCCAAGCCTGCTGCTCCCTCCGGGGTGGCAGCCATTTCTGTGGCAGTTAATTCACCTTCTACAATTGAAACTTTATAGCCTTAAGCGGGTGAGCCCGGCCAGGGTGTGCGGAAAGCTTTGTTTTCCCTGTTGCCGCCGGCAACCCTGGCTTGCTCTCTCAAGCTCCGTTCTGCCCCCATTTCTGTTTGAATTTGTTTACCTTCTATAATTGAAACTTTGTAGCTTGAGTGGAGGCTTAGGCCTGCAACGGCTATCGGAAAGCTTGGCTTGCTCTGTTACCTGGGAAACCTTGCTCTCTGTGGCTGTAGCCATCTTGGTTTGGGTTAATTTGCATACTCGCCCTGATTGGCTGGTGGGCATGGCTTATGTAGCGGAGTGATGGTTAATTTGCATATTACCCTTTTATTAGAGAGGATTTTTTTGCCTCTAAGTACTTTAAATGTGTTAATAATTATAATCTTTTAAACAAATCTACAAGGTGATAATAATAATAACAACAATAATAACTGTCTTAGCACTTCTTAGTTCCCAAGAAAACAGAAGTTTAGGCAGAAGACTTCTATGCCATTTTATTAGAAAATGCAATCTTAGGTAGCAGGAGTGAGGGACTAAGGTGAGGAATGCACACAAGGAGGGAGAACTATCCAGATGACTTCCAGTATAATTAATTGCTCAACCCATGGGATCCCATCTCTGAGAAGTTATATAAATTGTGTCTCATAACTGTCCTTGGGTGGGAAAGGGGAGATAGGAAAAGAATTTATCGACTGACCCTGATCTTTCATTGTCAAGGATGTTAACTTCCCTGAATTTTCTGATTGTGTATTTGAGTCTGTGGGCACCAATTAGGTATGGTACTGCAGCAGCTTTAACAGGGCAGCACTCATGTGAGATGAAAGAAAAGAGTGAAGTCACTGGTAAAAGGTGAGGCACTGTCAAGATGCAACTATTTAAATTGAATGAGAAAGCATAAGAGGTGGGAGATGGGTGAAGGTTCAAGAACTGGGGTGGTGCACAGCCAGCATCTGATATTGTCCCCACTTGCATCACACAGATTGTGCCCTCTGTGATATTCAGCTCCCATATTACTAAAGGGATAAAAGGAGCAATTTTTCCTTTCTTTCATTTTCTTTTTTGGTGAGAACACCATTTATTCCATTCTTTCCTGAGAGAGAAATTATAGGTCTAATCAGTCACAAAGTCCCTTTTATTGAGCTGGCTAGCTGCAATTCTTGAGTGACCCAAGACAAGGGAGTTAGTGAAACAGGTATAGTTCCTGTTACAGCAATTTTCCTGAAGCCTTAGTGGATACTTAAATCTACCTTTTCTACCACCAATTTCTCTCAGCCTCAATCAGCCCTTCTGCTGGTTTGGGTTGGCTGGCCGTGGGGTGATACAGCCTTTTATCCCCTAGAGGTCTAAACCCTTAGTTTCTTTGCCCCCATTTGGCTGTGTTTGCTACACTTGCCCTTTTATACTGATGTGATTGGGTATGGAAACATAAGAGAGTACTACAGACATATTCTTCCTGTTCCCCTTGGGTAGGGGCCACCTTGGCTCTTCATGTACTTCCCTTGCCATTTCAGAAACTCCTTCTGTGTCTGCTGGTCTACTAACATGAAGTGCAAATTGATCAGGTGTAGTCACAGCCTCAAGTTCAGTAGAATCCTTACTGTGTACCTTCACAGAAGGGCTTCCTATCCTTTCCCCTCAACTAGGATTTCTAATCCATTAGTGGCTAAGATTATGGGAATAAGAAGCAAAATTCCCCAGTGGAGAAAGAACTCTTACCATTTGCAATAGCATGGATGGACCGGGAGAGCATTATGCTAAGTGTAATAAACCAGTTGGAGAAAGATAAATATCATATGATCTCACTCATTTGTGGAATATAATGAACAATGTAAACTGATGAACAAAAATAGACCCAGAGACACAGAAGCATCGAACAGACTGTCAAATCACATCTAGCAGAGACTCATCTTCCCACAGGAGATAGAAAGGCCTTTCAGAATTCTTCTGACTTAGGGTAAGGAGGCGGAGTCTGTACCCCTATGTCAGTCAGATATATCTGCCATGGGAAGGAGTCATGCCCTTGGGTGAGTGGATCTCTTTAGTGGGGACAATTTCTAAAAATGGCTGACAGCTAAAGGTTATCAGTCTCAGTATCTGGGAGAATACATCCTTCATTCCTGAAGAGGAGTTTCCTTACTATATCATTTCATCCACTTCACTAATCCTTTTAACGGACATTCCACCATTCTGTCAGGTTGGCTGCTTCTGGGAGACAGGGTCAGATCACTGTCATATGCCTATCATTGACACCTCCTTTGCTGAAGGTGGGTCCTTCACTTTTAAGGCAAAGTTGTTTGGGGTTCCATGTTATTAGATATTCTGTAAGCCTTTAGATGTTGGGGTGGAAGGGGGCATTGAGGATAAGGAAGGTCAAATCATACCTGGGGAAGGTGTTCATTCCAGTAAAGATCTATTGCTTTTTCTAGGGGTTAAGGGTTCTGATGTAATTAGTCCTCCACCACATGGTTGGTTATTCTCCTGGAGGAATTGTTCCACATCAAAGGCTAGTACTGGCAGAGAGTAGGTCAGCCTTTGTGAGAGGGAACCCACACTATTAAGTCCTTACATAGTCACCATGACTATGGTCCCATTGTGTAAACACTGAGATGGCCAAAGAGAGAGGCTGGCTAATATCCATGGGGATAAGTTATTTTCCCTGGTTGTTGAGGGTTTCTTCTGTGATGAATGCTCACTGATGAGCATTAACAAGAGAAACAAAGTGACTACTGCCATAAGGCCACCATATACCTCTTCCTCAGAATTCCTTGTCTATGGTTTTCTCTTCTTGGTACTTCCAGGCCCTTAACTGGAAAGGCCATTTGCTACTACTCAGGACACCATGGCTATCTTTCCTTCTAGCCACTTCTCCATACTAATTGAAGCATCAAGTGTACCAATTACAGATCTACCCATTAGGATGATTAGCTCCCCCCCGCTCCTTTAGGGCCACTCTTGATTGGGGAGTGGTGGTGGTATATTATGTAAGTAGACCACTTTCTATAAGTACCGACATATTACCCCAATTCATCTGTGAACCAAGCATAATTTTTCCCCCCTTTTTCCTTAATTGTCACAGGGAAGGAATTTGTCATGAGCTGAAGGTGAGGCATTAGTGTAATATAGGTTGAGAATACGGAGTCTAAGCTCTATTAAAATAATTTAATTATGCCTTCAAATAATATAATTATACCTTTAAATAACTTAATTATGCAAATAATTTAATTATGCTATTTCTATTGAGGCCAAGTTTGCACCCCAGAAGCTACTTTTCAAATGGTGAGTAGTTCTCTGCTGCAGATGGCTTGGCCCTACCCCAGACTACTAGGGATCTGTAACACACCTTTCCTGTTTGGACTTGCCAAGCATTTTACATTTCCATAGTATCCTGCTACGGACATCTTTAGCAACATTGGCTCTTCTGGGTCATACAACCTGAGTGATAAGGAAACTTGCACCACAGCCTGTGTTTCACTCAAAATTGTCAGTCTCCTAAGTCACCTAATACATGGGTCAGGTATGATGTATACTACAAGATTTTAAAGTGTGACATATATTTACCTCCAAAATCCAATAAGATAATCAAATGCTTAGTCTAGGAGATGTGTCAAACAGTGTCTTTTACCTTAGAAGGGATGTAATGACATATCCCAGACCACTGCATTTCTCAAAACCTCACTGATGTGGCAGACTCCTGTACCTTCATAGGGTTTTTACTGCATCTTCCAGCATAATATGTCTTGCCAAGGCATTCATTGCATTTGCAATTAGTATGATGTCATCAATATAGAGGAATGGCATTATGTTCTCTAATGTCAAGATGATCAAGGTCCCTGTGGATTATATTTTGACAAAGAATAGGAGAGTTAGCTTGGTCCTTGAGCAAGATGGTTGAATTATAATTCTGCCCTTGCTTCTCTTTTGATCTTTTTATCCTCTCTATTAATGGAGATAGAGAAAAATACATTCACTAGGTCAATAGCTGCAGAGCAAGTGCCTGAGGCCATTTTGTTGTGCTCCAATAGAGATGCCACATCTGGAAATAGCATCTGCACTCGAGGCTCCCATCTGTTTAAACTTACGGTAGCTTACTGACAACTGCCACATTTCATCTGGTTTTCTCAGGTGCCAAAACACAGAAAGGATATGATGGAGAGTACTAGCCATGTTTCTTTAAACCTTGGAGGGTACTGCTAATCTTTGAAATTCCTCTTGGGATACAATATTGTTTGTGACTTACTATCAGCCAAGGCTGGGGCAGTTTCAGTGGTGTCCACTTGTTTTTTCCTATTAATAATGGCTCTTATTCCATAAATTAGACAACAAATGCAAGGACTTCTCAGGAGCTAAGTGTATTCAATTATGCCCTTGGGAACTAAGTGATAACCAGAGGACAGGTTTACCACCCCACTGGACCATCACTAAAATTGTCGTGGTTAATGCTCCATTTATTACCTGGCCTCCGTAGGCAGCCATTCAAACCAGAGAATTATTATGACATTTTGGGTTTCTTATTATTAGTGGCAGCTCAAATTCTCAAAAATTTGAATATTTTGAACATATCTTTTTTTCTTGGTGTACAGCTACTCTGGCAAATGGCTTCAGCTATTTTGGGGTTAGAATTTGGGAAGATTTCATTGCATAAACATGTGGTGATTTACATGGTTCTTCTCAAGAGGACCTGGTTTTTTTCTTCAGTCTGCGGTTTTTGAATCTAAAAACAAGAGAAGAACAAGAAAATAAAAATGTCACAGAAGCCAAGGAACTAGAACATTTCAAGGAGACTGTTACATATCTACCCAAATTAATTTCCTTTGGCTTCTGGGCACATAGCTAAATGACTTTTCTAAGGTAGTTGCTTGAGGCCATGTGACTATGTCCTGACCAATAGGATGCAGGCAGTGTAATGGACACTACTTGTACATGGAATGCTTGTTCTATAGAAATCTTCCACATGATTCTCCATCTTGTCATTTCACTCATCACAGGGAACAGAATGGAAAGTTGAAGGGCACCAAAGACACATTTTGCCTGATTCCTGTTTTTCCCTTTGTTTTCTCTCAGGTATCCAGTGATTCATGGTCTTTAAATGAAAGATGATTGGAGCTGGAGTTAGGAGTCGGGATCTGCTTTCTGGTTCTATCATCTACTATCACCCCAGGCAAGGCATGTAACCTTGGCCATCTTAGTTATGCACTGACCACCAGGGGGCAGACGCTCAATGCAGGAGCTGCCCTCTGGTGGTCAGTGTGCTCCCACAGCAGGAGTGCCAATCAGCTGACTGACTGTCCCAGCAGCCCAGGAGCCTCCCGGCAGCCACTCCCTCCCTCAGTAGTCCTACCCGTCTAATCTCCAGAGAACAGGCCAGGCACCGATGGACCAGGGCAGCCAGCACGAGCCCGACAGCACTGTCGGCTTCCTGGAAGTCGGCCTTGGGCACCATGACTGCTTCCCCTCCCTAGACGCTCCACAAGGAAGAAATGATATAAAAGTGGCCACTAGGTGGTTCCCGACAACCTGCGGGAATGTCAGTGGGATGTATCCGGATCCTGGGCTGGCAAGGGCACCCTACCGCCAGAGGGCTGATCATGTCCAGCACCCTCCCCCCCTTAGGACAGATACCAGAATCAGGGCTCACAGCTGGCAAGAGTCTCTGTGGTGGCATGAGCCTCTCCAGATCAGGACTGACTGGGTGCGAGCCTACAGCAAGCGAAGCAGGGCTGGGATGAGCAGGAGCGGCAGGCAGGAGTGGCAGGTGGCATTGGACTGCCAGTTTTGGCCCAATCCCCACAGGCCACACCAAGGGACCCCACCCATGCACGAATTCGTGCACTGGGCCTCCAGTTTCATCTATAAAATGAAGCATTGGATAAGGTGGTCTCTAAGTCTCTTCTAGTTCCTAAAACTGTGTGAATATTGAATACAGTCTGAAATTGATTCACAGTAAGAAGCCAATGATTGATTTTGGAGTACCCATTCCAGGGGTCTTTCATTTTAGGAGGTGTGAAAGCCACTTTCTGACTTGGCTTGTTTTGCTGGGGTGTTAGAGCAGTCTCTGTCCTGACTGTAATAAATCCCATTCCTTTTTCACTTTAAATCCTGCTGCAGATTGATGGTGGTCCTGATGATTAGTTTGGGACCTTGATGTCCTGGGGAATTGCAGCAAGGCAACATGCTAGGATGTTCTTAATCTGTGTAAGAGTGCGCAGCAGGCTCTATGTACTTATATCCTCCAGAGAATATGATTGAACATTCAAGTAAAGTTCCCATGAATGGAACTTTTATGCTTAACATATCCTACCAAAATAACATTTTCTTTTCTGATCTTAAAGAAACTCTGAAGAATGAACGAATAAAAATTTCACACCAAGGTAGAACACTTTATAATCATAATTATGTTACTCTAAAAGGCTGTAATAAGCTCTAAGCAAGTGCTTCCTATTTTATTCTCACTGCAAACAATTTATAAGCAGAACTGTCCTCTTGACATGATAATGAAAGAGCAGTCACACATGTCAGCTGGAGCAATTATCTTCTTCAGATGTCTGCCATAAGTATTATATGATTCCTTCCTGCTGACACCTTATCAACTGTGACATGCATATTAAAAATAACACCCAAGAGAGCTAACTTTAAATTTGGAGTACTTTCAAGAAGTTCCATCTGTATCAAAAAGCCTTGTATCTAATCTTCCAAGATAGTCTTCCCTTTGCTACCTATTTTTTCTTGGGCTTCAATGGAAAAAAGAGGAACAAAAAGCCACACAGAAACATATACTTTATTAAAAAACATTGGCCTAGGATTCAGGGCCTTACACCTGGCTTTTTACCTCAGTGAATAAAAAATCTGGGGTCAGACGGATACTGGTTTAAATGTCAGCTCTGTCATTTCCTAGCTTTTTTACTTTGGTCAAGGGACAAACTCCTTGAGCTTCACATATAAAAAAGCAAAGATACAGATTATATTGCCCAGATTGCAGGGTGCATTGAATGAGAGAACAAGTACAGGAGCAATAATAAGCTTCGAGTCTGTCTCATGAGCACTGAAATGTTGGTTCCCCTCTTTCTTGCACGTTTTTAGTGGGACCCACAGGGCGTCTGCTCTGTGTGTTCTTTGGATGTTACCTACAGAGCCCCCAAAGCCTATGGTCTTTTTGTTGAGGGGGAGGAATGGAGGATGAGAGGAGCTAGAGAGCGTCTTGTTCTTCAGTCCAGCTCCAAAACTCTCAATCTGCAGGTTCAACATTTTTTTCTCTGCTCTCTTTCCCATCTCTCCTTTCTTAAGGCCAAGCCATTTGGCTCATTTCCTCAAAGCTTTCACTGGGCCTCATCAGTTTCCCCATCAGTCACTGTCTTCCTGCCAGGTAGCCCCTCTGACTCTGTGTCCCCAGATGTCCAGGCCCCTGGTTGCTGGTACCCCTCTCCTCCTCTCCTCACCAGCACAGCCTACTTGTGTCTCTTTTAAGCAGGTACAAGCACTTCCAGGCAGAACTTGGTTCCAGGACTCCTCCATAGGTCTTTCCAGAGTGTTGTTATCTGGATGGTCAAGACACTTTTTTGTTAGGAACAACTTAGATCTCTTTTTTACATCTCAAATCTTGTCCTTCTCATTCACTTTTGGCACCAAATTCTACCAGGCACTCAAGCCTGGATTCATTCAATAGGAAGCACAGTAGATTGCACACGGAAAGGTTAATCATTTTTGTTCTTCTATTCTGAATTTCCTCCAGTTCAATTGCCTGTTTTTTTTAAATGTAGGATCAAACTGCACAATCTTTTAAGAAGGGTTTTATTGTATAAAGGAAAAATTATATCTGGGCCCTTTGGTCATCATACTACTTTTGTTACACCCTGGGATCCCTGAAATCTGTCACCATATTTTTTTCTTTCAAAGTACTGTATTGCTGGCAGATATTTAAAATCTCCTGCTGTAGTTGGTTAATATCTGCTAGACTTATTAGTAACTGTTCATTTTTAGTAACTTCATTACTAGCAACTATTCCTTTTTATTTGTGGTGTGTGTGTGTGTGGGGAGAGAGAGAGAGAGAGAGAGAGAGAGAGAGAGAGAGAGAGAGAGAGAGAGAGAGAGAGAAAGAGAGAGAGAGAGATATTTTGAACCATGTGTTAGTTAGTTAGTTAATTAATTAATTAATTAATTAATTTACTCACTCTGAAGTCACTTTCTTGTCTCTTAGCTATGGTAGAAAAGCATTGAACAATCAGATTCAGTGTACTAGGTTCTTGTTCTATCTTGACTAAAATAAAATTGCTGTGTTATTTTGGGCAAGCAGTAATTTAACCTTTTTGGATCTTAGAATTTCCACCTGTGAAGTGGAATGGTAGGACTAGATCTGTAAAACACCTTCTAATGTTAGTATTTCAGGAACCTATTCTATTTTACATTTTATGTGCATTTTCTTTAAATTAACCGATGATACTTTACCAGGGTCATCCATAGGGTATGAAAAATAGGTATAATTGTTTCAGATTTCAAATGTGTGTGTGTATATCCTGCTGTTGTGGGAGGTGAGATAACCATTTGGACAGCCCAGTAAAGGACCAGGAAGTGATAATATAATAGACAAGCATTTACCAACAAACCGATGTAAGCTTTCCTGCATCCCATCCTTCTTTTCTCCCACCATCATCAGGATGTTAGGGCTGAGTGCATGTTTATATCCTCACTCTGTAGACTGCACATTTCTTCTTTGAATGTCTCCCTTCTTGAAGATTATCCTCAATTGTCATCTTAACCAAATTTCTGTAGCCTGAGTTATGAGAAAAATAAGTAGATTATTTTTATTCACGTTTCCATGGACAGGGCTTATGGGATTACTTCTTATAAATTGTAGTTTTGACAATTCCTATTGGCCTGGATTCTGGAGACACAGACTTGAGTGGGAGCCATAGCTCTACCGCTGACAAGTTATATGGCCTTGGATAGCTCAGATTTGTCCCTCTCAGATTAATGTTTTCCCATTTGTAAGTGAAGAAAATAACTACTTTGCAGTGTTATTGAAGTGGGAAAAGAGGAAGGTTATAAAAAATGTATAAGGAACGCATTTACTGTTACTCTTATTCTTATGTTCAGCGGCATTGGTGAAGGATGGAAATAGTGTCTAGGCCTTTTTCTGGAAATAATCACCCAAGTAAGTCACCTTGAGTTAAGGGCAAACAAACCCCGGGAGTTCTGTGATCCAGAACAAGCTCTCCCAGTTCCTCTGAACTAGGAGGTTGAGCTTCTGAAGTTGCTGTGAGCCCAAGAGACAATTATCTCTGGCTCTTTCATTTTTGCTGCCCTTGTTTAGAGAACCCGCCCTTCTGTTAAATTAATGTGGTATGATTTGTAGCTCCCAAAGATATTTGATTGCACTTGTTAGCTCTTAATTTTCTGAGTGATTATAAATCAACCATTTGATGATCTGTTCCAGTATCACCCAGGGTTTGTGACATTAAGCAGACTTATCTATCATTCTCCGGGTCATTCTTCTTTTCTCCTTTCAAAGCTGGTCCTGACATTTGCTCTTCCAAAATGTGGGGACTTCTCTAATGGAATTTATTAAAAAATATTAAGTAGCAGTTTGACAGTGATGGCGCCCATTGATTTAAATCTCCCACCACCACCAGCCTTTGTCTTGGAGCAACCTGGCGTGTAAGAGGAGGCCCTCTTCTTGCTGGTCTGGAAGTTTGAGGCAGGAGGTCTTTGATTTAACTCTTATTCTTACTGTTTTCTGCTTTACTTTCGGTTGGTCAAGGTTCATGTATAAGACAGTGTGAATTTTTAACTTTTTTTTAACTGAGAAGACTCAATGGACTTCATCCAGGTGGGACCTGCATTTATGTAGGAGCATTTCTTGACCCTGCGACCTAAAAGGAAGGGCTGCTGCTGCTCTACTGGAACAATTTGATGTGACAGCTGCTTCGTTGCAGTGAATAGTCATTGAGACAAAGCTGGGGAGAAACTCAACCGTCTCTTGCTAGTACAATAATTGGAATATTTATTGAGTACTTCCTATAGGCCAAGCGCTGTGCTATGCACTTTATATTAATTATTTCATTTAGCATTGCAAGCATCCTATGAATAAGATTCTATTATTATCCTTATTTTCTGAGGAGCCTGGGTTCAGCTCTAGACTCCATGTCATAGAGGACTGAAGTTGGCCAAGTACTGAGTACAGCTCCCTGACTTCTCCTGGACAATATGGCCTTTCTGTAATAGCACCAGGTGTTTAAAACCTCAGAAATGATTTGAAAAATCATGGATAGAACCAGAGAGCCTAGGTCTTACCAGTTGAAGTCATTTCTAGAGACCGCTTATGTAGCCCTTGTTTTAAAGCAAGTTTTGACATCATTGACCTGTTTCAAGCCTCCAGGTCCTCATTTGCAGGAGCTTTATTGTTATTCATTGATAAAGGCAGGACCTGCAAGACATCAAGAGAAAAAGGATGGAATAGTTCCAAGTCTTGCACAGGCCTTATTCACTGATGAAAAACATGATGTTTATTTATTTTTTATTGCTTAAAATATAAATAGTAGTGCATATGTCTCCTTTTTACCCCATTGACCTCCCTCCAGCCTCCCCCACCCCTGGCACATGCCCTCACCCCCCTAGTGTCTGTGTCCATTGGTTATGCTTATATGCATGCATGCAAGTCCTTTGGTTGATCTCTTACCCCACCCCCAACCCTCCCCTTCAGCCTTCCCTTTGACAGTCTGTTTGATGCTTCTTTGTCTTTGTATCTATTTTTGTTCATCAGTTTATGATGTTCTTTATATTCCACAAATGAGTGAGATCATATGATATTTATCTTTCTCCGACGGGCTTATATAGCTTAGCATAATGCTCTCTAGTTCCATCCATGCTGTTGCAAATGGCAAGAATTCCTTTTTTTGAGCAGCAGCATAGTATTCCATTGGGTAGATGTACCACAGTTTTCTAACCCACTCAGTTGCTGATGGGCACATAGGCTATTTCCAAATTTTAGCTATTGTAAATTGTGCTGCTATGAACTAGGGGTGCATATATCCTTTCTGATTGGTGTTTCTGTTTTCTTGGGATATATTCCTAGAAGTGGTATTACTGGGTCAAATGACAGTTCCATTTTTAATTTTTTGAGGAAATGCCATACTGTTTTCCACAGTGGCTGCACTAGTCTGCATTCCCACCAGCAGTGTAAGAAGGTTCTTTTTTCTCTGCATCCTCTCCAGCACTAGTCATTTGTTAATTTGTTGATGATAGCCATTTTGACAGGTGTGAGATGGTACCTCATTGTTGTTTTGATTTGCATCTCTCAGATGATTAGTGACTTTGAGCATGTTTTCATATGTCTCTTGGCCTTCTGTATGTCCTCTTTTGAAAAGTGTCTATTTAGGTCCTTTGCCCATTTTTTTGATTGGATTGTTTATCTTCCTTTTATTAAGTTGTATCAGTTCCCTATAAATGTTGGAGGTTAAACCCTTATCAGAGATAACATTGGCAAATATGTTCTCCCATGCAGTGGACTTTCTTGTTGTTGGTTTCTTTTGCTGTGAGAAACTTTTTATTTTGATGTAGTCCCATTTATTTGTTTTCTCCTTAATTTCCATTGCCCTAGGCACTGTATTGGTAATGATATTGCTATGACAAATGTCTGCTATTTTGTTGCCTATGACTTCTAAGATTTTTATGGTTTCCCGTCTTACGTTTAAGTCCTTTATCCATTTTGAATTTATTTTTGTGTATGGTGTAAGTTGGTGGTCTAGTTTCATTTTTTTTGCATATATTTGTCTAATTTTCCCAATACCATTTATTGAAGAGACTGTCTTGACGCCATTGTATTCTTTTGCCTCCTTTGTCAAATATTAATTGAGCATAATGGCTTGTGTCGATTTCTGGGTTCTCTGTTCTGTTTCACTGGTCTTTATGTCTATTCTTGTGCCAGTACCAGGCAGTTTTGAGAAAAGTGGCTTTGTAATACAGCTTGATATCTGGTATTGTGATCCCTCCTACTTTGTTCTTCTTTCTCAAGATTGCTGCAGCTATTCTTTTTTTTTTTTTAATTTTAATTCCAGATGAATTTTTGGAGAGTTTGTTCTAGGTCTTTGAAGTATGCCATTGGCATTTTAATGGGGACTACATTGAATTTATAGATTGCTTTGGGTAATATGGACATTTTATTGATGTTGATTCTACCAATCCATGAACATGGTATATTCTTCCATTTGTTTATGTCTTCCTCTGTCTCTTTTTTCAGTGTCCTGCAATTTTCTGAGTACAGGTCCTTTACCTCCTTGTTTAAATTTATTCCTAGGTATCTTAATTTTTTTGTTGCAATGGTAAATGGGATTTTTTTAAATTTCTCTTTCTGTGAATTCATTATTGGTGTTTTAAAAAGCCATGGACTTCTGGGTGTTAATTTTGTATCCTATTACATTGCCAAATTCATTTATTAAGTCTAGGAGTTTTTGATGGAGTCTTTAGGGTTTTCTATGTAAAATATTATGTCATCTGTGAATAATGACAATTTTACTTCTTCTTTTCCAATTTGGATGCCTTTTATTTTTTCTTCTTGTCTGATCACCATGACTAGTACTTCCAGTACTATGTCAAATAGAAGTGGTGAGAGTGGGCATCCCTGTCTTGTTCCTGTTCTTAGGGAAAATGGTTTTAGTTTTTGCATATTGAGTATGATGTTGGCTGTAGGTTTGTCATATATGACTTTTATTATGTTGATGCTTCTATTTCCACCTTGCTGAGAGTTTTTATCAAGAAAGGTGTTGCATTTTGTCAAATGCTTTTTCTGCATTAATTGATATGATTATATGGTTTTTATCTCTGAGTTTGCTTATGTGGTGTATCATGTTTATTGATTTGTGGATATTGTACCATCCTTGCATCCCCGGAATAAATCCCACTTGATCATAGTGTTTGATCTTTCTAATGTAATGCAGTATTTGATTTGCTAGTATTTTGTTGATAATTGGCATCTATGTTCATGAGGGGTATTGGCCTGCAATTCACTTTCTTTGTATTGTCTTTATCTGGTTTGGGGATTAGGGTAATGCTGGCTTTGTAGAAAGAGCTTGGAAGTGTTCCTTCTTCTTGAATTATTTGGAATAGTCCGAGGAGGATAGGTTTTAGTTCTTCTTTGAATGTTTGATAAAACTCCCCTGTGAAGCTGTCTGGACCAGGGCTTTTATTTGTTGGAAGTTTTTTGATTACTGCTTCAATTTCCTCCATAGTTATCAGTCTATTCAGATTTTTTGATTCTTCCTGATTGAGTTTTGGAAGGTTGTATTTTTCTAGAAATATGTCCATTTCTTCTAGTTTGACCAGTTTGTTGGAATAGAGTTGCTCATAGTATTTTTTTATGATTCTTTGTATTTTGGTGGGGTCTGTTATTTCACCTCTTCCGTTTCTGATTTTGTTTATTTGGGTCCTCTCTCTTTGATTCTTGGTGAGCCTCACTGGAGTTTCATCAATCTTGTTTATCTTTTCAAAGAACAAGCTCTTAGTTTCATTGGTCTTTTTTACTGTTTTTTGTTTGTTTTTTTGGTCTTTATGTCATTTAGTTTTTGCTCTGATCTTTATTATCTCCTTTCTTTTGCTTACTCTGGGCTTTTCTTGTTGCTCTCTTTATAATTCTTCAAGTTGCAGAGTTAGATGGTTTATTACCAGTTTTTCTTTTTTTTTTTTTTGAGGTAGGCCTGTAATGTTATGAACTTCCCTCTTAGGACTGCTTTCACTATGTCCATAGATTTTGGATTGTTGTGTTTTCATTGTCATTTGTTTCCAGGATTTTTTTTTTATTTCTTCTTTGATCTCTTTGGTAAGCCAATCATTGTTTAATAGCATGCTATTCAGCCTCCAAGTGTTTGAATTTTTATGATTGTTTTTATTGTAGTTTATTTCTAGTATTATGCCATTGTGATCTGAGAAGATGCTTGCTATGATTTAAATCTTGAATTTGGAGAGACTTTACCTGTGTCCCAGTATGTGGTCTATCTTTGAAAATGTCCCATGTACTCTTGAGAAGAATGCATATTCTGTAGCTTTGGGGTGAAATGTTCTGAAGATATCAATTAATTCCATCTGATCTAGTGAGTCATTTAGGATTGCTGTTTCTTTGCTGATTTTTTTTGTCTAGAGGATTTATCCAGTCATGTTAATGGGCTATTAAAGTCTCCTACTATGATTGTATTTCTGTCAATCTCTCCCCTGACATCTTCCAGAAGTTTTTTTTTTTTATGTATTTGGGTGCTCCTGCATTGGGTGCATATATGTTTACAAGGGTTATATCCTCTTGTTATATTGATCCCTTTAGAATTATGAAGTGGCCTTCCTTGTCTCTTGTTATGGCCTTCACTTTGAGGTCTATTTTGTCAGATGTAAGTATTGCTACCCCAGCTTTTTTTTTTCATTTCCATTTGCCTGAAAGATATTTTTCCATCCCTTCACTTTCAGTTGGTGTGAGTCCCTATTCTGAAGTGGGTCTCTTGTAGACAGCATATATATGGGTTATGTTTTCTTATCCATTCAGTCACTTGATGTTTTTTGATTGGAGCCTTTGTCCATTTACGATTAATGTTATTATTGATAGGTACTTGTGTGTAGCCATTTCTATTCTTTATGCTTGTGTTCCTTCTTCCCTTTCTATTTCTTCTTTTTACATAATTTCCTTTAGCATTTCTTGCATTGTTGGCTTGGTAGTGATAAACTCCCTTAGCCTTTTTTTTTTTTGTCTGTGAAGCTCCTTATTTCCCCTTCAGTTTTGATTGATAGCCTTGCTGGATAGAGTATTCTTGGATTCAGTCCTTTGCCTTGCATCACTTTGTATACTTCATTCCATTCCCTTCTGGCCTAATGTATTTCTGTTGAGAAATGATTTGATAACCTAATGGGAGATCCTTTGTAGGTAACTCTCTGTCTCTCTCTTGCAGCCTTTAAGATTCTCTATTTGTTGTTAGCGTTTGCCATTGTAATTATGACGTGACTTGGTGTGTGTCTTTTGGGAGTCATCTTGTTTGGGACTCTCTGTGATTGTATGACTTTTTTGTTCCCCATTACAGGGAAGTTTTCTGTCATTATTTCTTCAAATAGGTTCTCTAATCCTTGCTGTTATTCTTGTCCTTCTGGCACCCCTATTATATATATGTTACTTCGTTTAATGTTGTCCCAAAGCTCCCTTAAGCTCTCCTCCTGCTTTTTAATTTTTTTCTCCAATTGCTGTTCAGATTTGGCTTGTTTTTCTACCTTATCTTCTAATTCACTAATTTGGTCCTCCGCTTCTCCTAGTCTACTGTTGAAACCTTCCATCATGTTTTTTATTGTGACTATATCACTTTTGATTTCCTTCTGATTTTTGCATAGTTTGTTGATTTTCTCATCCATCTGGTTTATGAACTGTATGACCATTACTCTGAATTCTTTTTCTGACATATTGCATGCCTCGTTTCATTTAGTCGTTTTCTTGGTGATTCCTCTTTTTCTTTCCTTTTGGGATTGTTTCATTGTCTCCTCATTCTAGGTATCACCAGAAGGTCCAAGCTTCGAGTAGTGGGGACCTGAGCTGTGTGCAGCGGGAGTGTCGTGCCACCCAAGAGTCACTGAGGAGCTCAGGCACTGAGACGTATGGCTGCCGTGGGTCAGTGGGAGCCGCATGTGCTGAAAATCAGAGTCATGGGCGCTTGGTGCGGCCTCGTGCATGCACCGAGAATCAGGGTCCCCACACGTGTGTGCTGAGAATCAGGGTCCCCGGTGCATGCTGAGAATTGGAGTCCCCATGTGTACCAATAATCAAAGTCACTGGTGCTCAGTGTAGCCTCGCGCATGCTGAGAATCAGTCCTCGTGTGCACACACTGAGAATCAGAGTCCCTGGCCTGCTGGGGGGCCAGGTTGCACAGCCGCTCTCTGTCGGTGGGAGGCCTGCTCACACGTTGCAGGTTGTGCAGGTCCTAAGTCACTGTGGTTGGCTGGTGGGGAGGGGAATGTGCTCTGTGACTCACAGGAATCTGCAGCTGGGATGTCTGGAGTCTTGGTGTCCTTGGGTCTTCAGCTATGGAGCAGGTCTTTTTGCAGAGTCCCTATTGGGTCCCAGTTTGTGTCTGAGGCCGGTCTGGGTGATGGTGAGGCTGGGATCCTAGTCACAGTAGTTCTGCTCTTCAAGATGGTATGGTTTCTGTGCCAACACTGGCTGCCCAGGAGTGTTTGTAATGGTAGCGGGGTCTTGTAGTCCAAGGCCACCTGGTCCACCAGCCCCTGATAGTACTACAGTATTTAACTGTCCCTAGCTCACACACACACACACACACACACACACACACACACACACTACACATGTCTGCACACTCCCCTTTTTCTCCCTCACTCTCTCACACTCTCTCCCTCACTGCTGTCCTGCTGGTCGCCATCTTCCTAAACCTTGTATCACCATGATGTTACTTTAGATGTTATTTTGTGCCCATCTTGTGCTTACTCACTGTAAATAAAGTCCATGATGTATGATGAGCATATGGGTTGGCACATATATAAACATAAAAAGTTTCTGAACAGGATACAGGATAGGGGCAGTGGTATATGAAGACATAGCTAATATTTGAATTTAAAATATGAATTTAAATGTAGGAAGAGTACATAGGGCTAATTTGGTGCAAACAACTCTTTCTCAGCATTTTCAAGTCAGTATAGTAGTTTAGAGTGTTTATTTGAGAAAAACAGATGTCAATCACTAGTATAATAAAACAGCTGCAATATACTGATAACATATAATTCTAAAATATAACAAATGTATATGAATAAACATTTTTAATTCTTTTGCATATTAAGAGGATTGGTATTCTTATTAGATGCTTTTCCTAAGTCAACACACAACTTATTCCCCTTTTTCCTGGAACCACTGTAGGGCCATTTTTTTCTAACTGATGCATTTACATGGCAAGTCCAATGTTTTCTCTTTTGGAATTTCTCCAGCTACTAGGGGCCTGGTGCACAAAGATTTGTGCATGGGGGGTGGGTGGGTCCCTCAACCCAACCTGCACCCTCTCCAATCTGGGAGTCCTCAGGGAGCCTTCTCCAATCCAGGAGTTTCTGTCTGTCTTTGCAATAATATGAGTGAATTGTCTGAGACCCCAACCCAGTTTGGTTTGGAGCTCACAGAATAATAGAGGTATTTTTTTTTCCTTTGCTTCATTGGTAGAGATTTCCTAGAAGTTGCAGGATATCTTCCCTTTAATTTTTCCTAGACACTCTGACTTTACTTATGTCTCTCACCTTTGCTTTCCCTCCATCCCCCACCCACAACAGTAACTTGCTCCAGGCTCACTTTGCTCTAGTGTCTAGGAGATCCCATACCACGTCTGCCACCAGAACTACAATTCCCAGAATTCCTGGTGCTCCCCATGCTCTTGGTTTCCACTTCCAGTCCAGGGCTGCACAAACCAAGAGGACTGTCAACTCCAGTCACCCCCAGGCCGGGCTGACAGGACCAGACTCTCCAGTGGCGTCCCCGGGACCCCGGCCACTCAGCACTCGCATGCACGTGTGCTGGCCACAGGCTTGAAGCGGGTGGGGTCCCAGGGACGCCCACCGCATTGACCTGGCTATGCGGAGGGTGAGTGGGCATCACACCCTGCCCCCGGCTGCTCGGTGTCTGCGTGTGTGCATGCTGCCCACAGGCCCACCATCTTTGTTGGGTTAATTTGCATACTCATGCCTGATTGGCTGTGGGCATCACGGAGGTATGGTCAATTTACATATTTGTCTATTATTAGTATAGATGTGACATCACTAACTAATACATACCAACTTTACTCCATTTCCCCTCATGCCAATTTGGTACTTGGGTATAAAGGGTATAGAGGGTTTGAAATTGTAGGAGTTGGATAAAATTAATTCATCTGGAATTCTCCTTTTAATTTTTAGGCTGTATGAACTTAAATTCTTTCTATCAGTAAAAAAAAAGAGTGTAGATAATAAGGACACACAAGCCAGTTGTGAATGTTTTTCTTATAGATAATGTTTTTATGAGGATATATAAGTAGTATGTTAATAAATTAGTTGAAATAATTTAAACCCTAATTTCCACAGCTTAAGTTGAAAATTAAATTATTTAATTAATGGAGAATGAATGTGGTGAAGTTCTAGAATCTAGAACCCAGCCACTTTTACATTTCAAATGCAAGAACACACAAAAAAATCTCAATATTTGGGTTTATAAGTTAAATACTTTGGCCTAAGTACGATTTCTGAATCTGAAAACAGCTGGCAGAGGTGAATAGGGGACTTGGGATAGTACATGGAGTAATAATATCCTCTTCTCCTCTGGTAACCACCGATCTATTGTCTGCATCTATGAATTTGTGTTTGTTATGTTTGTTTAGTTGTTTATCCCACATATGATTAAACTCATACATTATTTATCTTTCTTTACCTGACTTTACTTAGTATAATACTCTTAAGTTCTGTCCATGCTGTTGCAAATGGCAAGATTTCATTTTTTTATGGCAACTTTACTGTTTGTTTATTATTTCGAATAGTTTTTTTGGTGGAGTCCTTAGGGTTTTCTATATATAAACATATGTAATCAACAAATAGTGACAGTTTTACTTCTTCCTTTCCATTTTGGATACTTTTTATTTATTTTTTTCTTGCTTAATTGCTCTGGAAAGGACTTCCAACACTATGTTGGTGTTTTTTTTTTTGTAATTTATCTTTATTGTTAAAAGTACTATGGATATCCCGATTGTTTTTTCCCCCCATTGGCCCCCTCTACCTCACACCCACTCCTCTCAAGCCTTCACCACACTATTGTCTGTGTCCATGGGTCATGCATATATGCATATAAGTTCTTTCCCAGTTAATCTCGCCACCCCCAGCCCCCGCCTTCCCTCTGCCAATACTATGCTGAATAAAAGTGGTTAGAGTTGTGCATCCTTTTCTTGTTCCTGATCTTAGAAGAAAAGCTTTCAGTATGATGCTAGCTATGGATTTATCATATATAGCCTTTATTATGTTGAGGTACTTTCCTTCTATACCCATTTTATTGAGAGCTTTTATCATAAATGGATGTTGAATCTTGTCAAATGTTTTTTTCTGCATTTGATCAGATGATTTTAAATCTTCATTTTGTTAATGTGGTGTATCACGTTGATGGATTTGTAGCTATGGAACCATCCTTACTTCTCTGGAATAAATCCCACTTGATCATGATGTATGATCCTTTAAATGTATTGTTTTATTCAGTTTGCTAATATTTTGTTTAGGATTTTTACATCTATGTTCAACAGAGATATGGGCCTATAATTTTCTTTTTTTGTGGGTTGTTCTTGTCTGGTTTTGGTATCAGGGTAATGTTGGACTAGTAAAATAAGTTAGGAAAGCATTTCTTTCTTTTCAGTTTTTGGGAAGAGTCTGAGAAATATAGATACAAAGTCTTCTTTGAACATTTGGTGGAATTCACCAGTGAAGTCATCTGGTCATGGACTTTGTTTTTTACAAGGTTTTTATTTATTTATTATTGTTTCAATGTCCTTACTGCTCATTGATCTAGTTAGATTCTTTATTTCTTCATTACAGTGTTGAAAAGTTGTACGATTCTAAGAATTTAAACATTTTTTTTTAATTTGTCCTATTTGTTGGCATAGAGCTGTTTATAGTAATCTATTAAGATACTTTGTGGAAATTCTGTGGTATCCATTGTAACTTCTCCTCTTTCATTTCTGATTTTATTTATTCAAGACTTTTCTTTTAGTAGTGTATCTAGTGAAAGGTTTCTCAATTTTGTTTATTTTTTTCAAAGAACTACTAGTTTTATTGATCTTTTCTATTGTCTTTTTCATCTCTATTGCATTTATTTCCACTGAGATATGTATTATTTCCTTTCTTCTACTGAATTTGGTCTTTGTTTGCTCTTCTTTTTCTAGTTCATTTAGGTATAAGTTTATATTGTTTATTTGAGATTTTCCTTGTTTCTTGAGATAGGCCTATATTGCTAAAAACTTCCCTCTTAGTATCACTTTGCTCAATCCCATAGACTTTGGTATGTGATATCTTTATTTATACTTTTCTATGAGAATTTTTTTTTTGATATCTCTGATTCCTTTGACCCAATAGTTGTTTAGTAGCATGTTGTTTAATCTGCATACATTTGTCATTTTTCCAGCTTTCTTCTTATAGTGATTTCTAGTTTCATACCATTGTGGTCAGCAAATATACTTGATAAATTTGTTGATACTGTTTCAACATGAGACCAGCACATGGTCTATTCTTGGAAATGTTTCATGTACACTTCAAAGAAAGTGTATTCTGCTGCTCTTATGTGGGATGTGCTGTCTATATCGATTAAGTTCATATGATCTTGTGTCATTAGGCAATTTTTCTTTGTTGGCTTTTTGTCTGGATGATCTATTGATTGATGTAAGTGGGTGTTAAAGGTGCCCTACTATTATTGTGTAGCTGTCAACTTCATTTAGGTCTGTTAGTAAATGCTTTATATATTTTTGTGCTCCTATGTTGGGTGCATATTTATTAATAAATATTATGTCTTTTTGATGGATTGTCCGTTTTATCATTATTTAATATCCATCTTTGTCTCTCGATACCATTTTTGGCTTGAAATCTATTTTGTCTGATATAAGTATGGCTATAACTTGATTTCTTTTGGCTACCATTTGCTTGGAATATCATCTTTCACCCCATTCACTTTGAGCCTCTGTCTTTAGAGTTGAGTCTCCTGATGATAACATACTAGTTTAGTATAGTTGGTTCTTGTGTTTTTTTTTTTTTTTAATCAGCCACTCTGTGCCTTTTGATTGTTGAGTTAAATTCATTTAAATTTAAGGTGATTATTGTTATATGAGGTGTTACTACTGCCATCTTATCTTTTATTTTCTAGTTGGTCTATAACTGCATTGTTTATTTCCCCTTGTGTTTCTCATTTTAGTTTGGTGGTTTTCTATGATGTTTTTCTCAGTTTCCTTTTTTTATGTTTTGTGTCTCTACTCTGGATTATTCTTTTGTGGTTATAATGAAGTTTGTATAATGTCTCAGAGGCAAAGTAGTCCTTTTCTGCTGATAGCATCCTATCTATTAGAGTAGGTAACATTTCTATGCCCACTTTACATATGTGGAAATGGGCCTGAGGTGGTTGAGCCACTTGCCTATGTTCACACAGTAAGTGCTAGAGCAGGAATTTCATATCAGGTAGTTGGGCTCCATAGCCCAAGTCTATAACCTCAAGTATTGTCTTCTAACTCAATGTCTTACCTCTCAGCTAGCCTTGTGCTGCTGTCAGATTTAATGTTCTTAAAATACCACTTCAAATATTTTTTTCCTGTACTTGAAAGATTTATTGGCTTTTTCCCAAACAGAGTAAAATCCAACCTGGGCAGTATACTGTGTAGTTCTATTCTAGCTTGCTAGCACCACCTTCTTTATTGCACCACCTGCTCACTGTCTCTTTTACCCACGCCCCCACCTACTCTGCCCTGAGATTACCAGGTGCTTTTTGAATCTTTGGTTATGCCATTTTCTCTGCTAAGTATTTTCTCCCTGCTCATCTCCTCTTTCCCAGCTATTCAAATTCAGTACATTACTTCCTTCAGCCAAGAGTGACCAGGATGCCATGGGATTCTAAGCTGTGCCGAAAGACATAGGAATGTTTAGCCTGAAGCCAAGAAGACTTATAGAAACAAAATAGGCCATCTTTAATTCAAAGGCTGCCATGTGGAAGAGGCTTGGAGTAGTTTTGTTCAGCCTGAGGTGTGACAGGTAAGACTTGTGGATACAAAGGAGTAAATGGAAGACAGCATGTTCTTCATGGGGAGTTCAATTTTAAAATATAAGGACACTAAGAAATAGGTTATCTTTACAGCAGTTCAAACTATATTCTGTGGTCCACTGCCGGTGCACAAGGTCTTCCTGATGGGTCAAAACCAGATTCAAAATTCAACTCCTTTCTTTACATGGCATCTACCCAGAGATCATAATGTTACTGGATTTTATTCTGTTAACTACAGGAGATGTCTGAATTAAAGCTCATTCAATTTCAATATTCATAAACATGTGCCCTTATCAGCTTCCTGAGCAGTATTAAGTTAACAAATGGTGCTCAGCAATTGACAGCATGGCAAACTATTGTGTATACTTATAAGTAGAGATAAGGCTCTCTTGGGAAAGTCCCAGACACATGGCTTCATGATTAATTGCTGCCTTTCTTTTTAAACTATGATAACTTGATAATATTTATGATCATTTATAATAGTCTGTTTTTAATAAAAATTATTAGCTTACCATCATTATTATCTATTTAGTTAATTATATAAATTGTTTTAATAACACTAGTCTATAGTGGAATATATTTTCTTCAAGAGCACTTGAACCTATATTTTCCATTAACTAGACTTTGAAAGTATATATTTAGCTCAAATATGAATTATCCTTGCCTTTATTGACATATCTCTATGTACAGAAACTCAATCCCCATTTCTCCCACTTCCAAATCGCTTTGCTTATTCAATGGTTTCATCATTATCATTACTACCATGTTTCTCCCACTCCACTCATAACAGAAGATGGTCCCTGGGGTCTTTTGTGTCTCCCAAGTTTGCTTCTGACAAAAATGTCTATTTGGTTATATATAAAGCAGTGAGGATTGAAAAACAAGATGGATGATTCAATTTAATGGCCTTTGTGCTTTCTTCTGATTTTGAATTTTTATGCTTCAGACTTCAGCAATGAAACCTGTTGACCATCCACTCTTTTAAACTCATAGAAGCTGCATTGCATATTTAGCATTCTTACAGTTTTCTCTTCACCAGTAAAAGTTATAGCATGATTGGGAGGTGTATTGGGCAAGGCTTTTGACTTCTACCTTGCTAGGAAGGGTTTTCTTTGGATCTAAAGCATTGAAAATAAGAGTTCAAAAGAGAAGGAAAAATGTGTACCTATTCCATAAAAATCAATCTAACTTATGTTGTTATTGAGCAGTTCTCTTTTACAAGTAGTTCTTAAAATTTGAGAACAGCCAGTGCTTTGACAGAGTGGTTTAAAAAAGGAATGATTATTCATGCAGATAGCAGCAAGGTATGCCAATAGTGTTTCATTTCACACCATTAAAGGCTTTCCCTAAAAGAAACAGTAATCTTTGTGATGAGCATGTGGAACTATTTCTTCAATACAAGTCCAATTTATTTTGGCCAGCTGATTGGTGCTTGCAGCCAGATCATTGAACATGATATTAATTATTCATTAAGGTACTTGGAAGGACAGAATTTGCATTCTCTTGCAGTCAAAATTGATGAGATTTTGCATTTGTACTATAGGAATAGTTCCCAACTTAATGCTAAAACTCAATATAATCTTCATACAAATTTTAAAAAAGACACCAATAATTTGAACTTTCTAATATCCACAGAACATTTGTTTTATTGGACCCTTATGTCCTATTAAAAGTGTGTTGAAAATATTCTTTTTGTATCTAATCATATGACTATGACTTTGAAAAAAATCTCAAGAATGTTTCAAATGAAAGGTCATAATCACTATAATAGAGCTTAAAAATTGTGATTTGGAGAACAAAATTGCAACTCATATCTTATAAAAGACATTCACTATAGCACATCTTCAAATTTTGGTTTTCAGATAAGAAAATATTGGGACTATAACCATCTTTAATAGAGAGGCAAGTAGTGTTCTCATAGATTAGAAATACCGAGCACAAAACAGACTTGTCTTAAATCAGAAATATGATTGGAGATATTGCATACAGCCAGGCCCTTTTAGTTTCATATAACAGACTTGGTCTGAGATTCTGACTTGTTTTTGAAGCTACAAATAGATCTATAGCATGCAGGCCACCACAACTGCCACTCCATTTATTTCATGCTCTCAGGGGTGTATGAAATGTTGTGCTAGTACCTGGCTGGGAGGGAGCTGGGCAGGCATGTCTGACACTGGCCTTTCCTCAGGAGGCAGAAGTGGCTAGTAGCACTGAATGATGATTTTCTGTATCATGTTATTAAGTCTGTAAAGAAATTTTACTTCCAAAGGCTGGGCATGCTTTGGAAGGAGATACTTATAGGAGAAGGTATATGTGTTAAGGGGGTCGTGTCTTGGTTAGGATGCCTCTGGCCACAACTAACAGAAAGCTTAGACTCCAGCAGGCTTGAACAATAAGGAGACACAGCTCACATAACTGGGAGACACAGGCAAAGCAGGCTCCAGGCATAGTGATCAGAGGTCCAATGATGGTATCGAGGACCCTGATACTTTCCACTTTTCTGCTCTGCGACATTCTAAGGGCTGTTTCTCCTGTGGTTGCAACATGATCACCAATGCCAATTTGGGCACATGCTTCCTTAGTCATAACCATCAGGAGAAAGAGTGAGAAAAGCCTTTCTCCAAAGCATGGGATATACATTCTTCCCCTTGGTATGACTGGCCCATCCTAGGTTATGTGCTCATCACGGGACCTAAGTAATCACTGTCAGAAAAATTCTGTGTGCAGATGGGGTTACCTTTTTTACAATTTCAGGGAATAGAGTAGATGCCTGGACAGCACTGTTAGAAAGGATGAAAAGGAAAGATGAATCTGAGTCAGAACCAAAATGTGTGCTACTGAAGAAGAGGAGTGCTCTTGTTTACTTAGGGGACGCATGCATCTGGGACACCTTTCATTTAGATCCTTACCTTCGTCGTCTGTCTTCCTTTCTCCATTTCTCCCCTCTCCCTCTCAGGCTCTAATAAATGCCTCTGGTATTGCTATGATGGCTTGATAATGGTCTGTTTTTCATGTGTTCTATATTTTACAAACCTCTTCAGGTATCTTTATCCCCTCTAAGTTTGAGATAATGGTGAAAACACTTTTGATACATATTGCTCCATGTTTCACTGGAAAAGTTGTATTAATATGTGTATGTTTCAGCTCCAGGTGAGTGTTCAATTTCTATTCCTTGAAAGCATCAAAGTAGAAAATAGGTTAAGAAATAATAGTATGTTGTTTTGTTTTGAAAACTATATTTTAAAACACCTGATTTTAATATATTTTTAAAAAATTGCATTTTATTTATTTGAATTAAGATTTCATATTTTTATTTGCCCTTTGTGTATCTTCTTTTTGTGGTTACTTGAGCCTTTTGTCCATTTGTTAATTGGGATGAGAGTTTCTTGGTGGATTAATGATGTTGTGGGAGATTGATTATATTAATGGCCCCAAATTTTCACCTTTCCCTATATACGTTATACTCTTTGTTCTGTTATTTTGGAGTTCCTCCTTTAAAAGCAAAGTGTTTCTCCACCCACATGACTTGCATTGGTCCATAGAATGAGGCAGAAGTGATTGTGTGCCCCTTTTGAGCCTAGGCCCCAACAGCTTTGCATATTTCCGCTTTCCCTCCTGTACCTCTGCCATCATCGTGAGTACATGCCAGGACTGGCTTGCTGGAAGATGAGCAGCATGTGCAAAAGAGAAGAGGCCGTTGTAAACCAGTTGACATTAGCTGACCCCGGACAAGAGAGTGAGCCCAAACAGAATCAGTAGAGCCACATAGTTAATCCCCAGCTGACCTCAGTCTGTGAACCAAAAATGATTTTTGTAGCACTCTTTTGAGGCTTTGGCTGTTTATTAGGCATTGTTGTTATGGAAATAGATAACTAATGCAACTATTATCCTCTTTTATCCATTAGTTACAAACATGCCCCAGATCTTGCCTTTTAATTTTGCTTATAGAAGTTTAAGAGGTTTATATAACCAAGTCTGTGTTTCCCTTTGTGATTGCTTTCATTGTTCTAATGTGTAGAAAATCTTTCTTCACTGAGAAATCAGAAATATATACATATATTTTATTTAATTTTTACATATATTTGGATTATTTTGTTATGTGGTATGATCTGAGACTATAGAATTTTTTTCCAGAAGTAAATTTGGCTCTGAGATTATATATCAATGTTTACTTTCTAAAATATTATTTTAATAGTATTTAAGGTATTCTAGTTTTATAATATGTTCTAATATTTGTAAGGATTAGATATCACCCATTTATGAAAATACCAAAAACAAAGTTGAAAAAAGGATTAAACCAACAGATAAACTTTAGAACCACTTTGGTAACACCATCTCCTAATTCTGTTGCAATTTTAATGGGCATTTTATTAAAATTTTAAATGAATTTGGAAAGACCTGTTATCTTTACATTAGTCAACCATCTCACTCATAATCATGTCAAATGTTATTGGTTAAGTCATTTATGTATTTTAGTTTATTTTCTTAAGTCTTACACACTTTTAAAACTTTTTTCTCTAATTTTTTCAGCTGTTATTGTTGTTTTTTTTAAAAAATATATTTTTTATTGATTTTTTACAGAGAGGAAGGGAGAGGGATAGAGAGCTAGAAACATCGATGAGAGAGAAACATCGATTAGCTGCCTCCTGCAAACCCCCTACTGGGGATGTGCCCGCAACCAATGTACATGCCCTTGACCGGAATTGAACCTGGGACCTTTCAGTCCACAGACCAACGCTCTATCCACTGAGCCAAACCGGTTTCAGCATCAGCTGTTATTGTTATTGGAATTTCCCCCTTATTTCTTGAGTATTGTGAACTTAGATTTTTCTTTTTGTGTATTTATCACAAATCAAACTATATTTTCAGAATTATTAACTTAAATAGATGATTGATTTCATGCTTTAATTAAAAAGGAAACTACTTTATTCCTTTGAATGAATAAGGTGGGCAAAGATGGAATCAAACCAGAGAACCCAGCTCTCCTTCCTTCTGAGAAACAGTATTGGAGAGTTACAGTTGCAGATGACTTTATTTTTAAAAAAACATATATTTTTATTGATTTCAGAGAGGAAGAGAGAGGGAGAGAGAGATAGAAACATCAATGATGAGAGAAAATCATGGATCAGCTGCTTCCTACATGCTCCCTACTGGGGATCGAGCCTGCAACCCGGGCATGTGCCCTTGATTGGAACCCGGGACACTTCAGTCCACAGGCTGAAGCTCTATCCACTGAGCCAAACCAGCTAGGGCTAGATGATTTGCAATGTAAATATCAGATTAGCAGAAAAGGCCTGCATGATGGTAGGTAAAAGGAATAGGGGCTCCTTCTTCTCTGCTAGTTGGTGGTAGCACAGGACTCTGTCATCTTCATCTCTGGGGACAGAGGACAGGGGTTTGTGCCCCATTACATTTCCTGTGAACCACAGCCCTTGTAAGAATGCTGATATACATCCTATTCTGCCAGGACCACTCTGTTTTGTGCCTATTGTCCCAATATAATTGTTAATAGTTCCCTCTTTCACTTTCAAAAGTATTCTGGCCTGGAGGACGAATTACACAGTCCCCCTGTCATACTGTACCATGAAGCAGTGACTGCAGTTGCACGGCCACGGCAGCCTTAGAGTGAGAACCGAGATGAGGAGAACAGGTGCTTAGCACTACAAGGCTCAGACTGGTGACGAGGAGCGGCAAAGACCGCCTTTGTGAGCACAGGCCCCCACTCCCGTCTACAGAGCTGTGCGTTTTGATGAAGAGAGAAGTGGCAGAGGAGAATGCTTTTATGAGCTTTTGCACCAACCCTGGCACCACTACTAGAGCCTTCTTTACAGAGCCCTGGACTATTGTTATTTGCTTAATTCGAGTAGAACAGTGTTTGGTGCATCCTGGAACAGCAACTAGGTGAATCACCTCAAACCCAAGCAACAAGCAAGGTTCACGCTGAGGAAGCAGCGGCGGGAGGGGAGAGGAGAGGGAATTTGCAGAGTGAAATTCCCTGTTCTGGGGGAAGCCCATGCCCTTCCTGTGTTATTGAAGGGCTGAGAAGCAGCATCAGATGCTGGATGTCCTGGCCATGCATGACTTGATGATCTGACTGGGTGTCATCATCTTCCCAGAGCCTTCTGCTCAGAAATTATTGACAGAAGTGCAGACTCTTGGGAACTTGGTTCATGAAGGAGGTCTTACATTAGGCGTTTTCATACCTTCCTCACCCCCGCTGCCTCCAAGCGGTTGGCCTTTTGTTCTTTAGCACATGTGGCTTGCTCCTATCATTTTCCTAAAACAGCAGTTCCCAAGTGCCCTCTGCAGTGCTGCAGTTCTGAGAGGTAATAAGAGGTATACCCAGAAAAAGGGGCCAGATTTAGGAACCAGAATTGTTTCATGTTAGTCTGCATCTGTCTTCTCTCACTTCAACTTGAGGTTCTTAGTGAAGTTCTCATAGCAAGCCAGGGCATGAATGCGGCTTTGAAGGGTTGTGTCAAAGACTCAGGAAAACAATTTTCCAGAAAGTGAATTGATTTGGAGAGGTGAGAGGGGTCATATTGTGGAGATCTGAATGACATGATAAAGTAGGCTAGAAGATAAATTTAGTTGTGCATTCCCCCTTGCTGGAGAGGACAGGCAAGCAGCTAGAGGCAAGAAAAGGGGACTATTATGGATGCTGTTGCAATGTTAGCATAGGTAGAATATGGTAAAGGCCTGAAGCAAGGTGGCAGCAACAGGGATAGATGCAAGAATAACATAGAACTGTGCAAGACATGACCTAGTCACTCTGGTGGTGACAACCAGCAGTAGCAAGGGTGTGTTACCAGCAGCTAAAATCTGAGACTTCACTATGTGCCACACACTGTGCTGATTGAACACAATCCTTAGATGATCTCATTTAATCCTCCCAAGGACACCGAGGCAATATTTGCATTTTACTAATTAAGAAATAGAGATCTATACAGGTGAAGTCATTTAAATAGCCTAGAGCTAATAAGTGGTGCCTCTCACTTTGAGACTCTGCAGAGCCCCAGAAATATTGTGGGACTAAGAAATGAGACCCCAGCTGCCCAGAGAAGCTGTGCAGAGGGGACGATGACCACAAGGAGCAGGTGGCGCCCTCCCTTCCGAATCTTGTGGGCTTGAGTAACTGATAATGCTAATTTCACCACAGAGGAGGTGGGTTTAGTCCTGGGATGAGGGGTGGTTAGTGAGGGGATTTGAGAAAAAAGAGTGGTCTGATTTATTTGGAAAGCAGTGTGGGTGGGACAGGTCTAACAATGAAAGGCCACCAACCGGGTGCTCTAGGGGTTTTGAAGAGCTCTAGTGCTTATGATATTAATTTCAACCTAACATTTATTTGAAGAAAAGTGATAAAGTCGCTTTTCCCCATTGTCTGAAATGGGTGTTAAAATCCTATTAAAAATCTGAAGATGACTGAAGACTGTACTCGGGAGGAAAAACAGTTTCTAGCTTTTGTAAAATAACTATCAAATATGTCAAGTATTTACTTTCCATTGTAGTTATAATGGTACTTCAATATCTCCCATGGTTGGGTTGGAGGGGGGGAGGAGAGGCATTTGTATAATTTAAAAAAGTAAATGATGATGCCAAAT
Source organism: Cnephaeus nilssonii (assembly GCF_951640355.1). Classification (NCBI taxonomy): domain Eukaryota; kingdom Metazoa; phylum Chordata; class Mammalia; order Chiroptera; family Vespertilionidae; genus Cnephaeus; species Cnephaeus nilssonii. Next base: position 48,135,554 of record NC_137075.1, read on the forward strand.
ATTCTTCACAACAATTTTGAGTCAGTTTCTGAGCAGGTCTATAGAGGCTGTTAAAATGTGAGATTACAGCAGAAAACCAATTTCAGCATAAGCCTATGGAGATCCCATTACAATATAAAAATGAAATGTTGCCAATGTATGTTATACACTACACCCAGAAATAGATAGAAAGCAATACAAAAACCCTCATGCCTGTATAATATTTTGGTTCAGACATTCATCCATTGATTGAGCAGCATTTTCTAAGAGGAAGCTGACACAGCATCCTTCCCTAAAATGGTAGTTATACCACAGGTAATGTTTTATTTAAATGGATTATGCTTTAAGTCACCCGGGAAAATTGCAAAAACAAAACAAAACAAAACAACACAACAACAACAACAACACACACCAGAATTCAAAATCTAGGGCCATAACTAGACAAGTCAAGGTTATTAACTGAGACCTTCACCTAATCAACATATTTAATAACTACTGATTCTCAACCCTGGCTGTATATTTAGAATCATCTGGGAAGCTGTAAAAAATACCTGTGCTATGCCCGAGTTCTACCTTCAGGAAAGTCTAATTTAATTGATTTGCTGGTGGTGTGTAGGCTATCAGTATTCTAATGTGCAACACGGATTTACATAAGCCCCAAAAGCTGGATTCAGTGGAGTCTGCTATGTGTGCCACCAAAAGAAAACTTAAGAAGTTGCTCTTCCAACCAGGAGCAGAAATTACAGGCAAGTGGGTACAATTACTTACATCAATTTCTCTCTCACCCCAGATGCTATCTCATTTTGGAAGTTTGATAAAGGAAACATTGAGGAATGGTGGGGTAGAGGTGGGAACATTTAAGCTGTTCCTAGAGCAGCTTGGATTTCTGGCTGCTTGCATACTGAATTGAACTGTTACTGAGACACAGACACAGAGTGGTCAAGTTGAATCTGTTACCTAACTGTAGGTGGATAAGTGCACTCTGGATCTATTGAAGTATCTCTAGCTTTAAAGGACCAGGAGTGAGCATAAGATCTAAGTTTGCCAAATTGAAAGGGATTTATATTCCTTCCTTGCCTCCCATGTCCAACATTAACAAGAAAACACACAACTTAAAGAAGCAATCCATGCTATCTTGAAACCCTGAGGGGAGTCAGATTTAGGAGGAAGTTATGCCTAGGAAGGCAGAATAGAGAGATAGAAAGAACCTGGGTTTTTGATGACATCACTGACTTGCTGACCCTAGGTACCTGGAACCTACTCTATTTCTGGACCTGTTAGAGAGGTAGTTCCTCATTGTTTAAGCTATTTGAGTAAATGATGCATAATTAGTGAATTATTTCAGATGTACAGAAAGAAGAGAGCATTCTAGTCGGAATTAGGAATCCCATTCTAACACTAACTCAAAGACCAAGGGAAAACTCTCTGAATCTCAGTTTCCCCCTTTTGTGAAGTTAGGGATCTGAATATGAACTAAGGTTCTTACAGAACTGAAATATTTAAGTGTATGCTTAAGAATTTTATTCATTGAGTTATGTTTGCTATACAGTGTTTTCTGATGAAATGTCATTTTCTAACATACTTCATACAATGTATTTCCTTTTTGTGACTTGGCAATTTCAAACTTTTGTAGATAACATCAGGTGAAATTTCAATACATTTTCATTAATATTTCCATTTTGGACGGTCAGTTTTGGGGCATCAAGGCCACTCTAGATTTCGGTTCTATTCCATCTTTACTTTTTATCTTAGACTTGATTTCTTCTCTCAGTAGCCTTCTATCTGGCTACTGCCTCTTGAAATGGCATTAGATAGCTAGACCAGATCACACGTGCTCACTTCAGGCTGTTAGCTCAGGCTCATGAATGGGTAACATGCTTAGAAAAGTTTATCTAACGGTGAATGTGGAGGTGCAGGCTGAGTGCTAGGAGTTTTGCTTACTTTCAGCCCTAGAATCTTGACTCAAATAAAAGTGCAATGTATCTCCAGGTATGTAACGATACCCAAAGAGGTTTATTAACTTGGGCTTCATAAAAACTTTTGTCACTTAAAACCAATCCTTTTGAGCTTACATTCTGAAATGACAGTGGTATATAATTTACTCTTCACACACACTTACAGGATATACTGTACGTCTTGATGTCAGTCTTCAATTTTCTCTCATTAAGACTGAGGTTCCATAGCCCATGTGCTGATGGAAGTAATCTTACAACTCCTCTGGTCTGTACTTTTTTCTGTGTTTTCCATATTGCTCTCATTCTGATGACTCAAGTGCTACCTCCCTCCTCCTGCTCCCCCTCCCTCTCCATCATCCTCTCCCTTTCAGTTGTCAGTGAGTATCTAATATGTGCCAGCCACTGTGCAAGGTGGTGGTTCTACAAAATTGTTCTTTGTCTGGTGGTGGGGGAAACAAACACACAAAAAAATGATTCCATATTAAAGGAGGGAAAATATCTGCTTCTTTGGTAAGATACGATCTGGCAAGAGATGATATTGCAATGAGTTTTGAAAAAAGTAGAGTAGAAAAATTTTTACCATGTTTTTAATACATAAAAGGATGGTCTTGCCTGTAAGTATATGGTAAACACTGAAACTATACATGAGATTCACTATAATATACTTCCTCTTCAGAGCTATGTGAAACGTTGCTGGGTGGTTCTATAAAGTCTGAAAGCATAACTGAAGTCTCCACCAGGCACATACAAGGGTGACTTGGTTTGTGATTACATGTGGTAACTGCACTATAGCCTAATGTATTTCTTGTGTATAAGGTCTTTAGAAAGAAGTCCCTTTCCAACACTCTCAGCTTGCCTCCACTCTACCCTCCACAAACATTTCCCAAAACACCAAAAAAACAAAAAAAACAAAAAAGCAATCAATCAAAATCTACCATCTTACTTCAGTTTAGGAAAAAACACAACTTTTACAGATTTCTCTCAGAGTAGATTCTTTCGCAGAGCAGTTGATGGCTCTTGTATTGACAATTCTAATTCACTTGTAAGCATATGGTCTTTATGGTAGGGCTGCCCAGTTATTTAAATATTGCCCAACACAGAGTCTAATCATGTAACAGATGCACAGATGGTGCTGGAATGAACATACTGGTGGACCCTGAAGTTAACTTCCCTCATTCTCTGTTGCATTTTAATTTGTTTTGTGATTTATTGACAATGGATTTGATTAGAATAGAAATCTGCTAGGTAGTTTCCAGGTGCTCGAGGTATGTGTCTGGTAACCTCATATGAGTGTGTGTATTGTCTGATTAGTTGTTAAAATCAGGTTTTTAAAGCTTGTCTTTGAGTAATACTTTAGAAAATATGCCTCTTCTTATGCCAGATAATTGAATAAAATAGTAGTTTATGCTGTATCAAGAGTCTCAGACAATGAGCACATAGACTTTTGTGCTGTAACAGATCATTACAGTAAAGTAGAAATAAATACAAGTATTATTCTCCCCAAACAAAGGACATTGTGTCTAGGATTTTAGTATTTATGTTATGGTTCTGGATTTGAATGACTAGCTATGTGGGCAAACTCAACTTATCTACCTGGCCTCATGTTCTTTATCTGTAAAATGCGTGCTTTTCTGCCAAAAAGTTTGTAAGTGATCTTTAAATAAAATTGCAGGGGGAAATAAATCATATGAAAGAGAGACAAGTGAAACTGCTGTGGAAGCAGGAATATCCAAGAAGTATCCAGAAATGCAGATGAAGCCTTACTGAGAAACACCATAGCGGCTCCCAGTAAGCAGGGACCATGGTTTCTTCCCTGTGTTGATGATATAGTCTGCAATGTAAAATAATGTGATGTGCTGAGTGGGAAGATCCTACTTCTAGAACGTCAAATCAGGAACCTTTGTGTACAACGTGCTGCTCATGTGGTAATGGCAAAATAAACCTGGGCTTGTTCCAAACTGAATTTTTAGATGGCCCAGTTAGTCTTCAGCATCCTGTCACCTTCCAACTATGAAATTCTGAGTCTCTAATACTCACAAACATAGGAAGACACCTCATGAGAACATCCCCTCCTCTGAGATAATCATCAATATCTCAAGTGGTGATAGTTCTGAGAAAACTCTCTATGGTCAGAAATCAGCATAGAGTAGTTTTAAGCAGAGACTCAATTTCTGGGTGATTTCATTAACTACTTGCAGTGACTTTCTCAATTTGGAGGTTATTTATTTTTATTTTTTTGCCAGGCTGGGAATACTCATCCCTTCTGCACTTATTTAAAGTCTGCTGTATGCCTGGCACATGCTCAGTAAAAGAGAGAAAAGAAAACTCTTCATTTTCAGGGAGGTTAAGGTATAGAATGGGAGACTGCCTCATAAACTAACCATTCCACTGACATATGAACAAGATACTGTTGGGAGGAGGGACAAGTAAACAACTCAGCCTAGTGGAGGAAAGCTTCCCAGAGGAGATGATGCCAGAATAAGCTGAGGAGGAGGCTAAGAGAGGAAGAGATATGTTCTAGAGGAAATAGCATGTGGGGCAGCATTGAGGCAAGAAACAGAAAGAGTTGAGGACCTCCCAGTACTTTGCAATAGCTAGAGAGTCAGTCACATGTGTAGGTTGGAAACAAAGCTAGAGAGGTGGACAGGGTTCCCTCATATGCCACAATCAGGGGGTTGAACTTTGTTCTGAAGGCTGTGGAGAATCTCTGGTGGAGTGTATAAATAGGAAATAAAAAAGTAGAGATTTGTTTATCAGGAGGCTCACTCTGTTAACAATATAGAGGATAACTGTGGTGGGATGATAGGGAGACAGTGAGGAGGAATGAACCTAGAGGGGAAGAGGCCAGTTATAAGACTGGTCCAGGGAAAAAGTGATAAATATCTGATAGAAAGTCATGGCCTTTAATTACTCTAGAACCATCCTTTCATTTAGCAATAAACCCTATTTAGTCATGGTATCTTTTTTTTTTTTTAATGTTCTGCTGGATTCTATTTGCTAATGTTAATATTACTTTAGAGATTTTTGCATTAATATTAATTAGCAAGATAATCTATTGTTTCTTTTCTATGCTTTAATATCATAGAAACAATATTACATTCTTTGTTCCTTAAAGATTAGAAAAAAATGCCTTTTGACCTAGGGTTCTTGGGGTGTGGAGTGGGGATGTTGGGAGTAGTTGTTTTTTGGCCCCAGAAGAGAAAGAAGATAAACCAATAGTCATGAGAGAAATTAAGAATGCTCTCAATTTTTATAATTTATAACTTAGAAACTATCCATTTCATCTAGGAATTCAATCCTATATACTAGTAATAAAAGGGTAATATGCAAATTGACCCTAATGGCAGAACAACCCAGACTAGTCGCTCTGATGTGCACTGACCACCAGGGGGCAGACACTCAATGCAGGAGCTACCCCCTGATGGTCAGTGTGCTTCCACAGGGGGAGCACCGCTCAGCCAGAAGCTGGCTCATGGCTGACTGGCCAGTGCAGCGGCGGTGGTGGGAGCCTCTCCTGCCTTTGCAGCAGCACTAAGGATGTCCAACTAATGGCTTAGGCTCCCGAGGGCTCCCGGGCTGCCAGAGGGATGTCTGACTGCCAGCTTAGGCCCGATCCCCTGGTGAGTGGGCCTAAGCCGTCAGTTGGACATCATCTGAGTGGTCCCGGACTGTGAGAGGGCACAGGCTGGGTTGAGGGACGCCCCCCCCGCCCCCCCGAGTGCACGGATTTCCATGCACCAGGCCTTTAGTATTATTTATATAGAGCTTTTACAAAATACTCACAATTCTTTAAAAATACTTAGTTATATGAGGTTTAGTTCCCTCCTTAGTCTCCTTGTTAATTATTTGTGTTTATACTTTCTTCTTTTTATTTTTTCTTTAGGCTAACTGCTGACTTATCTTTAATACTTTTCCCCCAAAGAATCACCTTTTGATTTTATCAATTAGTTCTTTGTCTTTTCTGTTTTATAATGTATCAATTTCTGCCTTTTATCTTAAATAATTTGTTCCTTTTGCTTCCCTTAGGTTTTATCTTTTAAAAATTATTAAGTTGAATTTTTATTTAGTAATATTAGTGTATAGAACTTCCTATTTTCTCCTGTGCTTTAGCTGTTTACCCTGGATTTTATTGATGTAATCCTATATAATAAAAGCCTGATATGCTAAGTGTCCAGTCGACCAGTTGGCCTTTCAACCAATCAAAGTGTAATATGCTAATGATATGCTAAGGCCGCTCAACCGCTCGCTATGACTTGCACTGACCACCAGGGGGCAGACAGTCAACTGGTCGACCAGTCGCTATGATGTGCATTGACTACCAGGGGGCAGAGCTCCAACCAGTAGGTTAGCTTGCTGCTAGGTCCAGTCAATTGGGACTGAACGTGACAGGCTGGACATGTCCTGGAGCCCTCTTGCGGTCCCTCCCTGGCTGGCCAACATCCCATGTCCCTCCCTGGCCCTGGTCATTCACCAGTGGGGTCCCTCGGCCTGGCCTGTGCTCTCTCACAATCCGAGACCCCTCAGGGGATGTTGGAAAGCCAGTTTCGGCCCAATCCTGCAGGCCAGGCTGAGGGACCCCACTGGTCCACAAATTTGTGCACTGGGCTTCTAGTGTTTTTAATATGATTATTTGCTAGATATTCCGTAACTTTAGAATCAATAAATAAATCATGACCAGAATTGTTAAAGAATGAGTTATAACATTTCAGCTGATTAATTTTATTAACTTATTAATTTCTATTTTATTGCTTTATAACCAGAGGGCATGGTTGTTGCTATTATCACTACTTGTTTTTTGGTGTGTTTTGGTACCTAATATGTGATCAAGTTTTATAAATGTTTTCACAAATATATGAAAACAGATCTATTCACTGTTTTCAGGGTTGGAGCTATAAAAATGTTAATTTAATGGGTTAGATTCCAGATTCTTTATATCCTCACTCATTTTAAGTATTTCACTTGTTTGGGGCTGAGAAAAATAAATTAAAATCCTCCTCTTTTTTGAGGAATCTGATTAAATTTCCTGCATTTTAAACTGTATGTGTTCTTATATTACAATAAATTGGAATGTAAAATATAACAGTAGTTATAGCTTCATTGTGGATTGAATGTTTTTATAATGACAAACTACTCATTTGTCTTGTTTAATGCTTTTTGCTTTGAAGTCTGTCTGGCAAAGAGATGACAAATAAATGAAAAAAGGAAAAATCAGAATCACATATCAATCTTTTTAACAATTTCAGAATATCTAAAACATTTATTTGTTTCATATACATATATAATATATATTATATATGAAACATGCTTTAATCATGTCATCTTATGTTTTCTCTTTCTAATACTTCTGTTGTGTTTTAGTTTTGCTGTATGGTTAGATCTTATTTTGATTTTGCTGCTCTCCTATTTATATTTTGATAGATTTATAGTCTAGTTTTTAGTTCCTTTAGTAGCCACCTTATGACTGTAAATATGTTTAAAGCCACATCTATTGACTCCTTGCTATGAAATATGGGGGAAAGTCATGCCCTTATCCATCCTTACACTATCCCTATATCACTATCTTGCCTTTTAGTTCCTTTATATTCACAATGTTAAAGTTTACAACACTTATTTTATTTTATTTTTATTTTATTTTATTTTTCAATTTTTTTATTAAGGTATTATATGTGTACATATCTTACCATTGCCCCCCCCCCCACCCCACTCCCATATATGCCCTCACCCTCCAGAGTTTTGCATCCATTGGTTATGCTTATATGCATGCATACAAGTCCTTTGATTGATCTCTTATCTCCCCCACCTCTCCCTAACCTTCCCCCTGAAATTTGACAGTCTGTTTGATGCTTTACTGTCTCTGTATCTATCTTTTTGTTCAAGTTTATAATGTTCTTTATTATCCATAAATGAGTGAGATCATGTGGTATTTTTCTTTCATTGACTGACTTATTTCACTTAACATAATGTTCTCCAATTCCATCCAGGTTGCTGCAAATGATGAGAATTCCTTCTTTTTTATGGCAGCATAGTATTCCATTGTGTAGATGTGCCACAGTTTTCTGATCCAGTCATCTGCTGACGGGCACCTAGGCTGTTTCCAAATCTTAGCTATGGTGAATTGTGCTGCTATGAACATAGGGGTGCATATATCCTTTCTGATTGGTGTTTCTAGTTTCTTTGGATATATTCCCAGGAGTGGGATTACTGGGTCAAATGGGAGTTCCATTTTCAGTTTTTTGAGGAAACTCCATACTGTTCTCCACAGTGGCTGCACCAATCTGCATTCCCACCAGCAGTGCACTACAACACTTATTTTAAATGTTATAAACTTCCCGTGGCTTCAGTGCTCACCATCAATTCTTAAATATCGCAGCTTTCCTCATTTCTGCTGCTTTATTTTGGTTCATCTTTTGGCTGACTGAGGTTCATTTCATTCTCTATCAGTTTTTCCTATAAGGGCTTATGGTTGTTACATTCTGATTATTTGTATGGTTGCAAAAGCATGGCTAGTGACTGTATTCATGACTGATAATTGTTTGACTTGAAAAATCAGAGGCATGCTTCTTCCTTCTAGGACTCTAAACATAGTTCTTTCATTGAATATTTTGTGGCTGTGTTATGCTAATCCAGTTTCTATTTTCATTTTTATTATATTTCATACTAGAGGCCCGGTGCACGAATTCATGCACGGGTGGGGTCCCTGGTCCTGGCTGGCAATCAGGGCTGATGCGGGGGGGGGGCGGGGGTTGGGGTGGAGGGCAGCCAGCTGGTAGGGAAGGGCTGCAGGAGGCTGGACGGCGGCTGAGGGAGGGATCACGGGAGGTTGGCTGGCCGCAGGAGGTTGGCCTGTAGGAGTGCACTAACCACGAGGGGGCAGCTCCTGTGTTGAGCATCTGCCCCCTGGTGGTCAACACACGTTATAGCAACCGGTCGACTGGTCATTTGGTTGTTAGGTCATTTGGTTGCTTAGTCTTTTATCCTACCTAATAATAGACAAATATGCAAATTGACCGCACCTTTGCTATGCCCAAGCCACGTCCACCAGCCAATCAGGGTGAGTATGCAAATTACCCAACCAAGATGGCGGTTAATTTGCATACGCCGAGGGAGGGAGGAGTGAAGACTGAAGACAACTTAGAAGGAAGAGGGAGGAAAAGCGGAAAGCAAGGTGGCTGCCAGAGGGAAAGCCCAGGCGGGGTGGGGTGGGGCGGGGTGGGGCGGGCGGCAGCTGTGCACATGGGTGCAGGCGCTGCGGCCACAACAGCGGCGGCAGCGGCAGCGCACGCGGCCGCAGTGGCCGCTTGCAGGATTCTTCCTGCAAATGGGCTACTAGTATATATATATAGAACATGTGTTCCATTTTCATTATTGCAGCCTCTATCAAAGAGCCTTGAATACCACAACTATCCTATATAATAAAAGGCTAATATGCAAATTGTCCCTATAGGTGGGAGTTCGACTAACTGGGAATTAGATGTGCGCTGACCACCAAGGGGTGGCGTGGAAGATGGTGGGCATCGGTGACGTGGCACTGGCAGCAGGAGGCAGTGGAGGTGCTGCCGGCCCCAATGGGCCCTGATGAGAGCGGGACCATGGTGGGATGGTGGAGCAGGTGAGCAGGTGGCACCAGGCCAAGGCGGGTGCAAGCAGGGGACCCAATGGTCCCACCAGTCCCCCACAGACTGCGAAAGGCGGCAGGGGGTGGGGCTGGTGAGCAGGCGGCGCCAGGCCAAGGCAGGTGTGAGTGGGGGCTCCGATCACCCTGTTGGTCACCTGACAGATTGGCCCTGATCGCTGGCCAGGCCTAGGGACCCTACCCATGCACGAATTTTGTGCACCGGGTCTCTAATATTCTATATTTGTTTATGTACTATGGGCCTCAGGAGGGCCATAAACTATTATAATGTTTAAGGTAGTTAATCATCCCCTCTCAAGAACTGATTTATGTCCCCTTGGGGATGATATTGTCCCTATTGAACACACAGGTACTAACTTGATTCTCCATATCCTCCTGTGATTTATTTTTGCAGTGAGGATAGTGTTTTTGTTTTTTTTCTGCAAAATTTCTTAGGACACAATGTAATTATTGCTACTGCAGATTTAAGGTTTTATTTCTTTCTCTGCCAAGGTTTATTATATTTAAATTTTTTTTGGTTTCATTTGTTCCATTCCTGTTTTGAAAAATATCAATTACATATGTGCATTAGGCATTTGCTTCCATCTTCCACATCTTTAATCTTCCCTTAACGTCTTACCCTGTCCTTTCTCTCCTATTGTATTGCCTAGTTGTCTCAAAAAGTCCATGTCATTGCATTTCAGAGGTATCTATTTTCTTCTTTGCTGCTTTTAATGGTTTCCATTTTGTAATGGTTTTATTATATTCTCTTTCTGACTTAACCTTCTTTTTCCTAACTTGTGTATTTTTAATCTTTCTTTTACCTCTCTTTTTCTTTCCTCCTTTTGATATTTCATAGCATCTAGGCTATCATAATCCCCCAGGCTATCATAATCCCCCTGATTTTGGGTTAATCTGCCCCTTCTCCCTCTCTGGGTAAGCAGATCACCAGCCAGCAGGTCCATGTATCTTCACAGCACAGCTGCATGGCTCAGAAGTCTTTTGTTTGGTGACTTATTTTGTACTTATTTTTTAAAAATATATTTTATTGATTTTTCACAGAGAGGAAAGGAGCGGGATAGAGAGTTAGAAACATCAATGAGAGAGAAACATCGATCAGCTGCCTCCTGCATATTTTGTACTTATTTATCTTGCTTAGTTGGGTGTAGTAAGCAGGTGGGATGGTTTCTATTTCTGATCTCTCTTCAACCTTGCCTCACCTCGGGCTGGTTTCAGTAGAGGAGTCCTATCTAGAGAAAGTAAAGACAAAAACAATTCTTCAGTCCTTGTTCTCTTTCTGTTTTTTCAGTGTGTAACATGCCCCTCGGATGGTCTCCACATGGCCTAGGCATGTCCTCATAACCATCCTTCCAGGTAAATCTAGGCCTTTTAGGTCCCTCTTATTTATTTTCAGGGAAACCTGTATTCTTACCAAGACCCAAGGAAGCATGAATGGTCTTTACTACCTCTAGTTTAGGCCTAAGTTTTGATATATTTTGAGAATGTCTTTTACTTTCTGTAATTGGGGGTTGTAGCCATTTCCTAATTTCACGTTAGATGAAATTTCCTTTAGCTTTTATAGCTATGGCTTTCAGGGAAGGAAGAGTAAACATACCCTTAGCTCTTACCCTTGACTGGAAATTCTAAGCTTGTGGTTATGCACCTTTGCAAATAGATACAATTTATATTCCCAGCCCAGAGTTGTGGCTCAGATCAGAAAATTGGCCACTAGTTGTAAAATATGTCCTTGCTTACTAATAGCTTTGAGATAGTTAAAATAAAAATGATACATTACAATTAAAATGTTGAGTTTGAGAGGGTCTCTATGGAGTATGCCTGTGCCTTTCCTTTTCCCACCCCCTTTTTTCCCCACCCTCTTTTTTCCCCTCTCTCCTGAGCACACCCTAATCTCTCCTCCCTTTTTTTTCTCTCAAAGTGCATCCCTCCACCCTCCTCTCTCTCTTTCTCCTAAGCTCCCAGGGCTCTTCTTTTGCTATAACTTGTTCCCCGAGCTCATTTCTTCTATGGCACGCTTCCTCTACCTCTAAAAAAATTGAGTTTGAAATGGAAAGATGAGAAAAAAAGATGAAAGTGACAGAGAAAAGAAAGTAATCTCTGCCAGGATTCTGTGACAAGGTAGTTGTTGAAGATCAATACTGAAATTAACCCTAAGCTTTCTGGACTCCAAGGCTGGGGAGGAAAATCACAATGGCTAATTCTGTTTTAACAGCTCAGTGAAGGGAAACATGTTATCCAATGGTGGTCAACCATTTTTCTGACTCTAAAAAATTCGTGAGAAGGATTTATTCAATAGATATCTATTGCTCATTATATCACTACATGTTCCTTACATGTTTTCACAGCACCAAAGGAACATTATCCTCCTGTTTGGAGAAGAGGAGAAGAGCCTGGCATTCAGGTGATTACCAACAGTGAGGGTAGACATTGCCTCTGCCCCAGGAGTAAACTCACTAGTGCTGGTTCTGGGTCTTCCAACTGTACTTATACCTAGACCTACATTCTTGCCCATCTTGGTTCCTGGGGCCCAGTTAATCCTCCTGACCTTGTCTCCTGGTTCCCAAAATTTCTTCTTGCTCCAGATAATGGGAACCTCCCAGACTTACCCCTGCCTGATCTTTCCTGGGCCCTTAGCCTGAGCCTCTTGATTTAAATGCTGTGTCTGATGCCACAGTATGGTAATATGTCTTACACAGAAGAACAAAGGGTCAGATTAGCCCCTCAGTAATGGTGGGTATAACCATAGTGGCTTAATGGCCTCCGAGAAAGAGTGCTGAGATGCACCACTCAGATCCCCTGTCAGAAAGGAAGGATTTAGTCCTGACAGTGCTGATGGAGGAAACACCGCAGCTGTCAGCGTCCTATTGCTTTGGCTGGCGCCCCTTCCCAGCGTTGGCTGCATCCAATGATTGATCTTCACAGCGATATGAGAGCTTGGTCCTTTTGTCACTACAGGATTCAGAACTCTCTATATGGTTGGAAGAAGCCTTTACTGAAATGATATTGCAGTTAAACTTCTCCCTCCACCCAATCTGGTGTCCTTCCCCAAGTATACTCACTAACAAGCCTCCCGCCACTAGTCCCCATTCAGGAGTCTACTTACCGTGGAATCCAACAGGGAACCGCTTCTTAAAGCCAGCTTGGGCCAATCCACTGCATGAAGCATGCCATCGTGTCATTGGCCCGAATACCACAGTATTAACTAATAACATGTTGGGGCAAGAAGGGAACACAAGGCACTAGAAGAGGGTTGGGATTTCAGAATAGAAGGAGATGGTTTAAGACTGGGAAAGAAGTACAGAGGAAAAGAGCATATTGGTGTAGCTTCATTTATCTTCAAGATACAAGTTTTGGGGATTAGACATTGAAATAGTAGCATCTGAAAACCATTCTCCACATTCTACCAAAACTTGTACCACCTAAACAAGGAACATGAAACTTCTAGAAGACTCCTAATCCTATACCCTTTAAAACGCTTCCACGTACCTTCCCATTTGATCCTTAGACCAGTCACTGCCTACAGTGCCACCTCTCTTATTTCACATAAGGGGGAAGTGCTCAGGATTTTTTAGTGACTTATCCAAGGCCATCCAGTAGAGCACAGGGCTGCAGGGCCCATGGCCAGTGTTTCTCCCACCCTGTGGCAGTTTCCTCTGAAAGAGAGGGGCTCAGGACAGCCAACATCCTGCACTTACTATTTTAACCAAGGTCTTTAAAGTTTCCCCTTTCCTGGTGCTATTTACACAGCTTGAGTAAAACACACTGGGGTCTCTGGGTTGCATAAGGGAAAGCAAGTTAGAGCCTGAGAGAAAATCTTTGATCCTCTTAGCTGCATCTTCCACTCTCTCCACAGGTGTAAATATTACCCCACAAACCACATTAGTGCATGGAGTTAGAGGCCTATTTATTTTACAGTTAAAGAAGAAAAGAGCCTTTCTAAAATCTTGCTTGGGGTCTCAGAGCTTCCTGCTATGCCGCTGTGCACCTGCAGTGTTGGTATATAAATGTGTAGAGCTTGTTCCCCGAAGTTTCCAAGGGGCCTACATCAGTTTTATTTCCCTTGTATGGGTCTAAGCATCACTGAGCAGATTAGAACCAATTCCTGGAACACCACATAATAGAGAGAGTTGTGGCTTAGTTGGCAAGGGACACTCTACTGTAAGTCTTGCTACTGAATATTTTAAAACAGAAATAGATCAAGGAACTGGAGAAAAATCTTCCTCTATCTTTGCCCTGACCACAGAGTCTTACTCATTTGGATCTGTGTCCAACAGACCCTTGTTGCCTGTATTTTGTGTTGCTCCGGGTGATGGTAGACTTTCAGGATTAGGACACAATGTATGTTCCCTTCTGTGGCTCTCCTGAACCCCATAATTGAATTTTTTTCAGATACAAGTAAAGTAAGGAAATCTCTAAGAATACCAACAGGAGAAAAAAAAATAGAATTTTTTTCTCTCTCTCTCTAAGCCCCCTCTTAGAGGCTCATCACAGGTGCCCTGCCCAGGCACCACGTGGGTGGCCCTGCATCTCTCTCTTTAAGCCTGCAGTGATTTTTAGGAAGCTATCCTGATGCCTGAGAAGTTCTCTTAAAACAAAGCAGTAGCTGATTCTCTATCCTTCCTTTTTTATCCTCTTCTATTTTGGTGTTTTCTTCCTGATGAGAGGTATACGAGCCATCCATCCTGGGCTTTATTTTGTGGAAGAAGCTCTGGAGTATAGGAATGCTTGCTGGAAGGCAACAGGTGAAGAGGATTAAATACAATTCATCAATGCTGACATTCATGTCACTGTGGGGAATTCTTCTTTAAGTGTTACAAACACAAAATGGAGTTGTTTGAGAGGGTTGGGGGTAGTCAGTTAAGAGCCATGTAAACAGAAAGTGACTTTATTGAATTTTATTTTTAAAAGAACAGAACAAAATTTTGCATGTGTATTTTATAATTAAGAGGTTACAGTTACAACCCTCAGGACGATGCTGCAGTGTATTAGATCAGGCTGTTAGCTGAGAGCCAGACCTCCTGGTACTGGCTCCAGAGGAGAGACCGAAATGAAGTGAAGATCAGATCAGGGTCACACTATAGTCTTTCTTACTCCTGCTCCCTGTATATCATTTATATCTATTACTAGGGGCCCAGTGCATAAATTTGTGCACCTTGAAAGGAACTGTGGGCCGCGAGGCTGCGGTGGGCACAGGGGCAGGTCTCGGCCCATCCTCTGCACCCCTGCCCGGCCCCTCCTGCTGCAGCCCCCAGTTCCCTGTCGGCCAGCAGCCCCACTCCCACCGCCGCCGCTCCCACGTGCTGATGGTGCCGACCCCATCACACTGCTGATGGTGCGGAGCTATTGGGGCCGGCGCCAGGTGCTGGTAGAGGGTGTGAGCAGTGGCTCTGGTGGCAGCAGGTGCAGGTGCTGGGTGGGACCGCGGCGCGCGGGAGCAAAGAATTTTCAGTAACCACCAGAGGCTCGCCTGGATGATAGAACCAGTGCCCTGCCTTGGTCTGGCACCCCTGCTTTCCTGCTCCACCATCCCACTGCGGCCAACGCCTGCCATGTTCCACGCTCTGCTGCCTGTTGCCAACACCCTCCATGTTCTGCGTGTGCCCCTTGGTGGTCAGTGCATGTCATAGCGACTGGTTATTTGGTTGTTCAGTTGTTTGCTTGTTCTGCCGTTTGGTCTATTTGCATATTAGGGATCTATATCTATATCTATCTATCTAGCCAAAGTCCAAGTTCTGAATGTAAGCTGGTTTGCTTACACTGATACATTGTACTGAGGACTATTTCTTTTCTCTGGGAAGGTCATCTTTTTGCTCAAATTTGCACTTTTAGGAGGGAGGCCTGAGGAGCAATGAAGCAGGAGCCAGCATTTTCTAGGACCAGTCAGATCAACAGATCAACTGAATCAACTTTTATAATCAAAGGAGAAGCAGACGTCTCTTCTAGGACTTTCCTTCCTTGCATAGCCACAAGAGTTAACTTCCATAGAACAAAATGTGCAATCTTTTTACAACATGCAGTTTCTATTGGCATACTGTGAAGTGTTTTGAAATACAGTGTGTGTGTATGTGAGTATGTGTGTGTTGATTCTCTGAGTCCTATGGGAATGTTTTTGAAAAAAAAAATCCCAGAGTTAAGATAACCTGGGACAAAATAAACATTTAAAAAATATCCTCACAAGTTAGGAAGGAAAAGTGTGGTAGACAGGTTTGTGCCACCTGTGGAGAAGGAGGTTGGCTCCACGGTGGGGCTATGGGTGGTCAGTAAGGAGGCTTCTGGCTGTCAGCTGGTTTGGGATCTGCTTCGGCTACAGAGAGCTGCTTAGCCAGGTTGCTGCCCTTCCTGAGACAGCCTGTATTTAGTAACTGGGTGAGCTGGAGGGACACATCCTGGCTGTGTCAGTCCTTGAGTTAGCTCAGATTGGCAATACATGCTCTTGAACTTCGGCCAGCTTCCCAGACACTTTGTTGTGTCTGCTTTGCAGTTCAACTGCTTCCTGCTTCCGCACCCTTCCTTTCACAGGAGTTGACTCTTAATATCCTGCATCCCACACACTTGTTTGAAGTCTGCTTCTGGAGAATGAAACCTGTGGCGGCTGGTGCCTGTCTCTGAGAGAGCTGGCAGGGAGACTGGGATTTGGAGGAGATGTTCTGTCCTGGCTGGCACTGAGCTCCCCGTCACTGGTAGAAGGTGAGGCATGATCAGCTCCAAGTACCAGGTGGCAGTACAGGGGTGAAAATCTTTGTCAGTGGTAAGTCAGGATGATGTGCTGGTGAAAGGGAATGTGAGGTATATGAGTGTGATGTATCAGGTGTTCAAGCTCTAGGGAGGAAATAAATAGTAGCTCTTTGGACAGTAGAATTGGGTGGCTATGGCTAATTGCCATGGATACAACAGAAAGATAATTAATACCTGAGGACAAATAAAAGTGTAGCTTGGGTCTCATCTCCTTCAGGGAGAGGACCGAGAAATCCAAGGACCAAGCCCAGGATTTAGAAGGCAAAGTGGGTGAACTTCATAGAAAGATAAACACACAAACAAGGAGGGCATCCTATGCTGAGGTCAGGGCGGAGGTTAGGAAAACATGATACTAACACAATGGATGGAGGCTTCAGTGTGGACCCTTGAATATTTGTCTCCTTAGACTCCTTCCAACATTCTCTGGTGAGAACTGCCATTCTCCCACCTTCTATGCTGGAAGAGAGAGCAGAGGCCTCTTCTCTGAAAGGCAGCACGTGCACCTCTCTGGATGGGGCCCACCGCCCCTCCTGGCTACTAGGCCTATAAGCCAGGCTAAGATCACACTCTCCAGCCAGGGACAGCAGCCCAGTCCTGCTACCTCACCCTTCCGCTCACAGGTGTTGATTCCAAACTCCTCATCAGGGTCTGCTCCCGAAGATTGCCTCCTATGGAGGGAACGGTAGCTTAATGCAGTCAGAAAAGCATTCCTCACATCAGTGTGAGAAATTGGGAGTGCAGCGAGGGAGAGCACATGGCTTACATTTTGACAACACATAACCCCAGGAGTACTATTTCTGGGCAAAACTGTCAAGCTGGCAGAATGTATATTTAGAGCACCTCCCATCACCCCATCTGCCTGTATTCCCACCTGACTTCCAAGTGTTCTCTTCCCAAACATGTAAGGTCCTCTTGCTCATCTGGATGTCTCTTCCTGCCCCCGACCCCTCACCCCCCACTCCAGCCCCACCCCCAGCCCTTCTCTGATTCCCTGTGTGCCAGACTCTCTTGCTTTGTTTTTTTCCTATTTTAAAATTTATTTCTAATATATAATACATGCAGGTATTAACCATGGGCAGCTCCTTAATGTATTTCTGCTATAAAGTGTTTACCCTTTAACAGCTATGGTTGCTCGTCATACTTAAACATCTATCTACTATGTGCCAGGAAGAATGCAGAAGGGGTTTTGCTGGCCAACAGCTCCTTTGTTCATCCCACCTGCCTTCAGCCCTGTCCTTTGTAAATGTATTTGCCACACTGACCCTCAAGCTGCCTTTCTAAAGTGTAAGTTG
This sequence comes from Cnephaeus nilssonii, assembly GCF_951640355.1. NCBI lineage: Eukaryota > Metazoa > Chordata > Mammalia > Chiroptera > Vespertilionidae > Cnephaeus > Cnephaeus nilssonii. Next base: position 48,153,145 of record NC_137075.1, read on the forward strand.
ATCATGCCGTTTGCCTTTTGGGAATGCCTCTGTGACTCCCATGATCCTCAGATTGGAATCAGAGCAATGATAATCACAGCTATCTTTTACCAGGTACTTTGAATATGACTGGCGCTGTACTTGACATTCGCTATGGCTCAGTAGTTTCTCACCACATCCTTATGACATAAGCGAATTTTTTGTTTCCATGTTATAGCCCTGATTCAGGGGCAAGCTCAGGATCCCAGATCCTGCCCACCTAATCACTGCACCACACTGCCCGAATCCTTTCTGTGGCTTCTAGAGGCCCAATCTAACATGATCCAAGCTTACCTCTTCAGCCTCACTTAGCCTCTCACCTCTCCCTAGTCTGGACTTACTGGTCCCTGCTGTTTCCTGGAACTCCTTCCAATGCATCCTATGCCCCTGCTGCTCTCTCCTCACTTAGCCTCTTCAGCATTCAGTTAGACATCACTTCCCACATTGTCTCACCTCATTCACCACACAAGTAGGGGAGGGCAGCTGTCCATATGTCTACCTTTATTGTGACACCTGCTTGCCTGTCATCCCCCGTGGCCTGCAGGCTTCTTGAGGAAGGGTGTGTCTTGCTCACAAAGTAGATGCTGAGAAGAAGTACTTGTATAAATGAATGAATAACTCCCAAGGGAATCTATGAGATGGGAATTTCATGGTGGAGGTGGAGGCGTGGAGGTGCATGAATTTTATGTGTCAACTTGATTGGACTAAGTGATGACCAGGTAGCTGGTAAAACTATTTCTGCGTGTGTCTGTGAGGGTGTTTCTGAAGAGATTAGCCTTTGAATCAGTGGACTGAGTAAAGATCACCCTCACCAGTGCCAGTGGGCATCGTTCCATATGCCGAAGGCCTGAATAGAACAAAAACGTGGAAGAAGGGCGGACTTGCTGTGTGCTTGAGCTGTACACCCATCCTCTCCTACCTTGGACATCAGCATTTCTGGTTCTTCTTTGGCCCAGAACTTATACCATTACCTACTTCCTCTCCTCCAGTTCTCCAGCTTTCAGACAGCAGATCATGGGATTTCTCGGCTTCCAAAATTATATATATTCTCTGCATGCAGCACTGTTTTCCTCCTTGCCTATCCTCATGAGAAGGAAGCATACTATAGTGAAAAAAGAAGAAAAATGGGGCACTGAGTTCCAGCCATCTTGCCCAACAAATTCATCTGTGGTCTCTGGCGATTGGGGCTAAATTTTGGATCTAAGCCAGATCCAGAGTCTGTTATGCCAACTTGTGTGAGACCAAGAGTGCCACCCAAGAGGATTTGGACTGGCAATGTTCCAAGCCAGAACAAGTCTGACAATTGCCTGTTGAAAGAAACTTGTTTGTAGCTCTCTAGATATTTGCAGTCTGACAAACTGTCTTCCTCAAAGAGTTTAGACACACATAACTAAACACTGAATACCCAGATGGCCCATCACAAATGAAAAGGTGGTAAATAAAAAAAGCCCAGCGTAATCAATGTTGCTGTCTTCTAAACTACATAGAGAAGAATCCCAATCAATATTTGGGATAGTCAGTTCTTTCAAAACTGGGGAATGCTGAGAATGAAAGGCAATTTCATACATAGAAAATGATTTGCGGAAACCTTTATTTTAATTCAAAATGTTCACAGTTTTGCAATTCATGAGATCTCTGTAGCAAAAGAGGAAAATTATTGTATATAAAATTTAGCAGCGCTGGACAAAATTGAGTAAATGCTAGAAAAAAATTTTGCAATGTTATTTGCCTACAGAACAATAAAGGAGAATAATAGCTAAAAAGCAGCAAGAAATAAGCAGACCCTATTTGGAGAAATTAGTTTTACAAATGCATTTTTCTAATTATAAAAAATTGCCTCAATTAATTGTTTTTAGAAATAAGGCATAACAATAATCTAAGAACAAAGCTTTCTGGGAAGTAGAGATATTCATTTTAAACCAACTTGGTTAAAAGACCTTTAACTTTTATATAGCTCGCTGACTAAATGTTTACCACACTAAGAGATTAGGGGCTATTCCCCCCCCCGCCCCCCCTGCCCCCGCCTCTCTTATTTTTATTTTACTGGGAGGGATGCCTTCTGTAGGGAGTTGGAGATGAAGTTATAGAGGTGAAGAGAAGGTAGGCCATTTACCACTGTTCAGTGGAAATCTCCCATTTGCTCCTCTAGGTCCATTCTTCACCCTGCTCTGTGTCCTGGGGGTGACTTTCCCTTGCCTTCTTCCTTCTGTTTGGGTCCAGCCAATGAGAAGTCCCAACAGATGGGCAAAAGGAGGGGCTCAGTATTCACCTGTAAGTCTCAGCTCTACACAGCCCTTCTGTCTGTAGGTAACGGGTAAGGTAGCCTTTCTTTCAGGCCTGGGGTGCTAACTGCATCCCGTGGTTACTAGCTCTGGGGACTCTACTTTAGCTGAAGCTTCATGACAGCCCAGCCACACTTTTGAGAGAGTTCAACAAGGTATTTACATGTTTTCCCTAATTTGAATATGTCACCTATTGCCTGTGAGACCTTGACTCATATCAGCCAGGGCAACACGTGTGGATTTTATTGTAAGTCCAATAGAAAGGCACTGGGAATTTTAATTTTTAAGAATTTAAGTCAGGCTTATTGAAGTACAATTTATGTACAATTAGGTGGTGAATGTATATAGTTTTATTTTATGAGTTTTGACAAAGGCCTGTGGCCATATGATCCCCGCCAAATCAAGATGCAGAACATTCCCAGCCTTTTGAGGGTTTTACATGAGGATTACATGACCTTATTTACCCCATTTTAAAAGCCTTACTCAAACTTGATGAAAGGTTATCAGAAGGGAAGAGTGGACACAGAGAGGCTCATTAGGAAGCTACTGTAGTGGTTTGGGCACTGTGCTGGATAATTAGAGTAAAACAGTGAGTAATCCTCTGCTTTTAAAAAGACTACAGTCTAATGGGGAGAAATTCGACAAGAAAATAAACATCATAATTCAGTGTGATAGCTTATGTAATATGCTGAAATATGGGGTACTGTGGGAGTTCCTGGGAAGAATACCCAAGGGATTAATAATGTGCAAATTCTGCCTTTCAGTGATCTCTCTGGTTTAACTGTTCCCTTTGGCCTAGGCTGGGGGTCCCTATAAGAGGTCTGGTTCCGTCAGCATCCATCCTTGTGGGCAGAGGGGAACAGAGTTTTTTTAATTCTTTGAGTCCCAGTAGTTTAAGGTATGAATGGCACTCCTTTGAAGTATAAAGCAGGAACATAAAATGACTAATATGTCAACACCAAATAACATGTATCAATGCCTCCTGACATTTTCCACATCAAAGACGACATTGCACACTGGGTTGAAGACCAGGGACTGCTCACTGCTGGGAGTGGACTGACCGGCCCATCTTGAGGGCTGAGGGGGGTCAAAATTTTGGCTCACCTATAAGCTGTTGATTGAGAAGTGCTAACATAGCCTCCCTCCCAACTGGAAAGGTTTATAGGAGAGCGAAAAGAACCATCAACTTTGAGTCATGAAATCTGGTTTAAGTCATAATACTCCTTGGGTCATCTCCGCCAATGCACGACCTCTCTGAACCTCAGTCACCTCCCCTAGAAAATAAGCATATCTTCCTGTCTTAGAGACAACTGAGAACTTTCTCAAGCATCAAGTATTATATTGTAAAAACCCTAGCAACAGGGATATACAACATCCTCAGGATTGACCACAATGCTCTGCTTGATAATGTGTTACCTGAAAACATGCTAGTTGTTGACCTTGACTTTGGAAGAACAGCTCAGGGAGAAGTAAAGGGAAGACCTTGATGCCTCCTTGCAGTCACTACCCATCTGAATCACCTCCATTCAGTTCTATCAACAACACCAGCTCTAATCACCTCCTCTATGAAGCCCTGGAGAGCAGAGACTAGAAAAAAAAAAAGTAACATGTATCTGAAGTAACCAACTGGGCTGATTTTAGGTCAATAAATAACAGACGTGGAGAAAGTTGAATGTCATTCTTTTATTACCAATTCAATTCTTGTATTTTCCTAAGTTTTAAAATCATCTTTTACCTGCATTTATGGAATTGTCTGAAATTGTTTGTTAAAAGTAAACAATGACTATTAAAGGGTTCCATGTTGATAGGCAAATAGATATCTGTTTGGATACTCAAGAGAAGATTATTTTCCCAAAATAATGTCCATGGTAAATCCAGGCAGGAAGAAGAGGATGACTTATTGACATCTGAATCACTAAGATGATGGTAATGGTAATAAATACAACAATAAATATAATAAATAATGAAAATGCTAAGAGATGAAATTGATCAAGAATAGTGAAAATGGTATGTGGGGTCCAAGCAATTTAAAAGCATGAAATCTAGGGGCTCATGATCATAAAGTTAATAAAATGGCCAAAGTGAGCCTGCTGTGGAGTTGGGGAAAAATAACTAAGGTTATCTAAATTTTCCAGGTTTCATTGTATATACTATGTCCCAGGCCTTGTGTCAAGCAGTTTATATGAATTATCTTGTATCAATGAGAAAAGTATGCCACAGTTTATCTGTTTACCTGTCAATGAACATTTGGGTTGTTTCCAATTTCTGGCTAGTCTGAACATATTTGTGTGAACTTATTTTTTATTTCTCTTATATAACTATCTAGGAGTAGGATTGTTGGGTGAAATGATGTCTATTTAACTTCATAAGAAACTTTCAAACTATTTTCCAAAGTGGCTGTAATAGTTTGCACTCTCACTAGCATAGACTGAGAGTGCCAGCTGCACCACATCCTCACCAGCACTTGGTTTTGTGAGTCTTTTTGATTTTTCCATCCTGCTTATGTATAGTGGTATCTCATTATGATTTTAACTTACATTTTCCTAATGACTAATGATATTTGGCATATTTTAGGTGCTTATTTGGCATTTTAACAGCTTTATTGAGGTATAATGGATATAAAAACTGTACATATTTAATGTATACACTTTGATGAATTTGAATGTATGCAAATACCTGTGATACCATTACCCCAATCAAAGTAATACATGTATACTACACTTTCCAGACTTTCCTCTTGTCCTTTTGTTTTAGTGTTTGTAATAAGAACGCTTAACATGAGATCTACCCTTTCAATTTTTTCTTTTTATTTATTTATTTTTTCTTTATTGATTAAGGTATTACATATGTGTCCTTATCCCCCCAGTCCCCCCCTCCCTGCCCCCCAAATCATGCCCTCACCCTCACCCCCTGTTGAGGTTATGCTTATATGCACCCTTTCAAATTTTGAAGTGCATAATATGGTATTGTTAACTATAGGCACTATGTTGTACTGTAGACCTCTAGAGTTTATTCATTTAGTACAATGGAAACTATTTGCTACTTGTGTATGCTCTTTGGTGGAGTGTCTATGCAAATCCTTTATCTATTTAAAAATTGGATTATTTATCTCATTACTATTTTGTTTTAAGAGTCCTTTAAATATCCTCTGCCAGGTATTGGCAAACTTTTTCCAAAAGGGCTGGATTGTAAATATTTTATGCTTGTGGGCCATTAGGTCTGGATTGTAATTAGCTAACTCTGACATTTTAGCTTTAAAGAAGCCATAGATAGATAGTAAAACTTGACTTACAAAAATAGGTGGCTATAATTTGCTGACTTGTGTTCTAGATAAAATCATTTAGGAGATACTTGTTGGCAAATATTTTAATCCAGTCTATAGTCTTCCTTTTCATTTTGTTAACAGTATCTTTTGAAGAATAAAAGTTTTTCATTTTTATGAAGTCAAGTTTATCAATGTTTTCTTTGATGGATTGTGCTTCTGTGCCTTATCTAAAAAAATATTTGCGCAGTTCAGCCACCTGCCTGCTGGGACAGGTTTGCTGCCTGATCCTGCTGCCATCCATGGGACCCACGATCAAAGTTGAAAAAATGGTTGACCTTGCCCAGCTAATAGAAAATGAAGTATTCATGGCATTTGCCTCCTACGCGACGATTGTTCTTTCAAAAATGATGTTTATGAGTACTGCAACTGCATTCTATAGAATAACAAGAAAGGTTTTTGCCAACCCGGAAGACTGTGCAAGCTTCGGCAAAGGAGAAAATGCCAAGAAGTACCTTCGGGTTGATGACAGAGTAGAACGTATATGAAGGGCCCACCTGAATGACCTTGAAAATATTGTGCCATTTCTTGGGATTGGCCTTCTCTATTCCTTAAGTGGTCCAGATATCTCTACAGCTATCCTGCACTTCAGACTCTTTGTTGGAGCACGGATCTACCACATAATTTCATATTTGTTACCCCTTCCCCAGCCAAATCATGCTTTGGCTTTTTTTGTTGGATATGGAGTTACTTTGTCAATGGCTTACAGATTGCTGAAGACCAGATTGTACCTATAAGGAGAATCATACAACTCATCACCCTATTATTTTCTAAGAATTCTGTATTTCCAATTTATAATGAAAACTTTTTAAGATTTTTAAGTGGGAGGAAGCAGAGAAATTAAGATGGGGGAAACCTAGACTGAATCTTAACATCACCAATATGCTTTATTCTTGTGTTATATTTGCACTAGAAATTTAACATAATTCTTAAATCTATTATCTTATTCTAAAAGTACTTGGTTATATATTTTGATTATAATTTGTAACATTCGTATACCATTTCATATTTTAAACCTATAAAAAGAGTGAGTGCATGTATGAGACACCTATTTCAATATTGCTGAAACTGACATATGAAATAAAGAATTTAAAGAATAAAAAAATAAAAATAAAAAAATAAAAAAATAAATATTTGCTAACCTAAGCCATAAAGATTCACTTTTGTTTTTTTTCTTATGGTTTCTTCTAGAAGTTTTATAGTTTAGGTTTATGATTCATTTGATCATATTAGGCCTATGATATATTGATCATATCATTTTTATTAATATTTTGCATGTATATTCTAAGATATTAATATAAAGCAATGTTATTTTAAGACACTATTAATTTTTGTGTGTGTTTTAAGGTAACAGTCAAGGTTCTTGTTTGCATATGAATATACCATCGTTTCAACACCATTTATTGAAAAGACAAAAATTCCACATTGAATTGCTTTGACATATGTTGTCAGTTGGCTCAAATCCACTCATAAAAGTTCAGAGAAAAATTTTTTCATTCCTAGTTTACTGAGGATTTTTAAAAAAATCACAAGTGGATGGTGAATGTTTTCAAATGCTTTATTAGACATTTTTTAATAGATACTTTTCTGGCTCTTCTTTTTTAGTCTGCTAATATGGCAATTTTTTTAAAAAAAACAAACACACCAATCTTGCATTCCTGGGGTGAATCAGGATGATTGAATAGAGGTTCATTAATTTTTAAAATTGATCTTAAGAATGAACTTGATTCATTGATTTTTTTCCATTGTTTTTTTTCCAGTTTTCTACTTTATAATTTTCTGTTCTTATCCTTAATAATTTGATGTAGTCCTATTTGTTTTATTTTTTTCTCATGCCCAAGGAGATATATCAGAAAAAGTATTGGTGTTTGGAAAATTGAACAGATACATGCAAAAAAAAAAAATGAAACTTGACCATCAACTTACACCATATACAACAATTAACTCAAATGGATAAAGAACTTAAACATAAGATGGGAAACCATAAAAACCTTAGAGCAAACCACAGACAGCAAAATATCAGACATTTGTTATAGCAATATCTTTACTGATATAGCTCCTAGGGCAATGGAAATTAAGGAGAAAATAAACAAATGGGACTACATCAAAATAAAAAGCTCTGCACAGCAAAAGAAACTATCAACAAAACAACAAGAAAGCCCACTGCATGGGAGAACATATTTGCCAATGTTATCTCTGATAAGGGTTTAATCTCCAACATTTATAGGGAACTCATACAACTTAATAAAAGAAAGATAAACAACCAATCAAAAAATAGGCAAAGGACCTAAACAGACACTTTTCGAAAGAGGACATAAGGAAGGCCAAGAGACATATGAAAACATGCTCAAAGTCACTAATCATCTGAGAGATGCAAATCAAAACAACAATGAGGTACCACCTCACACCTGTCAGAATGGCTATCATCAACAAATCAACAAAGGACAAGTGCTGGAGAGGATGTGGAGGAAAAGGAACCCTCGTGCACTGCTGGTGGGAATGCAGACTGGTGTAGCCACTGTGGAGAATAGTATGGAGTTTCCTCAAAAAATTAAAAATGGAACTGCCATTTGACCCAGTAATACCACTTCTAAGAATATATCCCAAGAAACTAGAAACACCAATCAGAAAGGATATATGCACCTCTAGTTCATAGCAGCACAATTTACCATAGCTAAGATTTGGAAACAGCCTAAGTGCCCATCAGCAGATGAATGGATTAAAAACTGTGGTACATCTACACAATGGAATACTATGCTGCTATAAAAAAGAAGGAACTCTTACCATTTGAAACAGCATGGATGGATCAGGAGAGCATTATGCTAAGCGAAATAAGCCAATTGGAGGAAGATAAATACCACATGATCTCACTCATTTGTGGAATATAGTGAACAACATAAACCGATGAACAAAAATAGATCCAGAGACAGAGAAGCATCAAACTGACTGTCAAACTTCAGAGGGAAGGCAGGGGTGGGGGTTGGTAAGAGATCAACCAAAGGACTTGTATGCATGCATAGAAGCATTACCAATGGACACAGTCACTAGGAGGTGAGGGCATTTGCTAGGGGGTGGCCAGAGAGAGGTCAATGGAGGAAAAATAATAATATTGTCATAGCTATGTACGGGCCAGGGTACTTGAAATATTAGGGGGACCACTCTGTAATGTATATGATTGTCCAACCACTATGATGTGCACTTGAAACTAATACAGAATAATATTGAATGTGAGCTATAATGGAAAAAATATGGAAAATTGTATGTTATATGATTTTCATCATGATAATAAAAAAGAAAAAGAAGTATTGCTAAGAGAAGTATTTGAGATTTTGCTGTCTATACTTTCTTCTATGATATTTATGGAATTGGGTCTTACATTTAAGTCTATAATTCATTTTGAGTTTGTTCTTATATATGGTGTAAGAAGATGGTCTAATTTCATATTTTTGCATGTATCTGTCCAATTTTCCTAACAGCATTTATTGAATAGATGTCTTTAACCCATTATATGTTTTTGCCTCCTTTATCAAGTATTAATTGACCATACAAGCATGGGTTTATTTCAGGGCTCTCAGTTCTGTTCCATTGATCTGTATGTTAGTTTTTATGCCAGTACCATGCTTTTTTTTTAATTACTATGCCCTTGTAGTATAGTTTGATATCAGGTAGCATGATTCCTCCAACTTTGTTCTTCTTTCTCAACATTGCTTGTGCTTATTCAGTGACTATTGTGTTTCCATACAAATTTTTGGATTATTTGTTCTAGTTCTGTGAAATATATCATTGGTAATTTGATAGGAATTGTGTTGAATCTATTGATTGCTTTGGGTAGTGTGGACATTTTAATGATGTTAATTCTTCCTATCCATGAGCATGGTATATGCTACCATTTATCTGTATCTTCTTCAATTTCTCTCTTCAGTGTTTTATAATTTTCCAAGTACACGTCTTTTATATCCTTGGTTAAATTTATTTCTAGGGTTGGTTTTTCTTTTCTTTTTTTATGTAATTGTAAATGGGATTGTTTTCTTAGTTTTTCTTTCTGATAGTTCATTATCAGTGTATAAAAATGCAGCCATTTCTGGATAATTATTTTGTGTCCTGCAACTTTACTGAATTTATTTATCAGTTCCAGTAGTTTTTTGGTGGAATCTTTAGGGTTCTTTAGATACAGTGTTATGACATAAGCTGGACAGGTTTTTAATAGAAAATGCAAAGCACAAAAGGCTACACTGAATTATATATTTTCTATGGAAAAGTAGGATCATTAAGTTTTCACTAATACAATTAAATTATAAATTGTGGTCAGAGAAGCATGTAAAACAATTTACCACATTACATTCTTCTTGGTCATAAGCACTGGATTTGCTAGAGTACATAGTAGATAACACATGCAGGTTTAAGGCCTTTGTCACCCATGGAAGATTTACTCTGGGCAAGTGTCTATGGTTAGGCAGGGCACCTTCCTAACTAGCTGCTTTGTTCAGATCATTCAGAAACTTCTCTGTGGCATCGAATACATGAAACCATTTGTGTGCCTTGGGTTCTGAAGTCTCAAGGCAGTGTTAGTCTTTGTCATCAATCTATTGAATTTCTGCAATTCTTTTTCATCATCCTGAGAACACTGGGATACATGATACATTTCAAATCCTGTTCATGTCTTCTTCTGCTTGTGTAAGTTGAGAAAAATTAGAGATGGGACTCATAGACCACAGCAGTGGTTTTATTGCTCTGAGAAGTTTCTTGTTTTTCTCATTAGTACTAGTATGTCCTAGGAAAACACCTACTAATATACACAGCCAAAAGGCAGAAGAGTAGAGAGTTAACATAAACTAGCGTTAGTAGTATTGATCAAGTAGCCATAGGATCTTTGCAGGAAGCAGCAGAATTTAAGGTTAAAACATTTTCTTCAGGGCTGCTCAGCCTGAAATGCTTTACTTTTTACTACTAACCTGCTTTCAACATTCTATTAATCCTTTAAGGCTAAGTTAGAAAGAACTCTTTTCTTCACATTTGCAGAGTTAGCATTACTTCTGTGTGCATTCATCAACTATAACTACTCTCACAACTCAAATTGTCAATTTGTATCAAGGCCTATGTCTAAAAGCAAACAATCACATGCACAAACCAAGAAACGAATTTCATTTACATATTTAACCAGCACACTTTTAACTACCAGAGAATGACCCGGAAATGCCCATGTAGTCATTTGGAAAATGCTGAGGCAAGAACTGGAATTGATTATACTGTGAGACTAGTGTGTAGCAGCAAGCCACTTAGTCAGCTGGTATACCTCATTGCATTCTAGTGGGGTTTGGCTGTTCTCTATGCATAAGACTCTGGGTAGAAAATTTGCTAAAGTGAAACAAACACTTTAGTTCTTTGTAAAAATATCACACCAATAAAGTCAACTGCTTGTGCTGGTAAAGATAAGGAGGAGTTAGAAATAGCTCCAAAACTAGAGACCGTAGGTTAGGGTCAACAAAACATGAAATTTGTCGCACACCTTTTTCTCTCAAGCCCATGGCAGACATTGCAATTGACCATTCATTCTTTCCTGCTAAGTTTAGCCCCTGCCTCACCATTTTTGAAGCCTCGTTCACTATGCAGTCCCACCAATACATTGGAGTAGGCACTTAAAATACTAGTTAACTATTCTTGTCTTAGTCCAAAGTGATTTTTCTCAAATCACCTTTCATCCTTGTTTTCAATGACTCAAATCAGTATTTTTGGCCTTACCATGAACTTTCCCTTATTGGGAGCTATATTTTGATGGCTCACACTTTTCAATTGATTTTCGTAATTTATAAAACATTACAACTGCTGCTATAGTTTAACTACTAAATTCTGATGGTTGGCATATACAAACTCTTCTGAGTACAGACATGGGCATTTGTGATTGGGCAATACAGAATTCTTATCAGTTGAATTTTCTGATGTCCAAATCAGGCTTGCTCACTGAGTTGTAGCTTTGAAGAACACTCTCACAGTAGTGCTGTTTCATGTGTTTTATAGTATATAAAAGTTTTTTTTTCTATGAATATGTGACAATCTTTAGCTCAATTCTTATTAACACAATGCCTCAAAACATGTTCCCTTTTAAAAGTTGCTGGAAATATATGCTAACTGATGCATAGTTTGTTAAATTGCACTTAAATAAATGAACTGGCATCTTGTTCACATAGAGATCATCATTATGATTTAGTCTGAGGCTTGCAGTTTTTCAAGATTCCAGTACCTGTAAGGCCCTGGGTGAGGCTCTTCTTATGATGTCTGTGACTATAGTCAAGGTCAAAGAAATGAAGGTTCTTAGTTGAATTTAATGCTTCATATTTAATTTACCCCAGATGATTTCTAGCTATTATTTTGTTCTTGACTAGTAAGTTTACCATATACACTCTATGGAACAAAAATAGTCACTTATAAAATTTCAGTGTGTGCTTTGGTTAGGTCTAAAATGGCTTATCAGGTAAGAGACAAAACTTTAGTGAATAGTTACCCAGCGGTTGTCTCAGTGGTCATAGATATACTTAAGAAAGTGGAATGAGTCTCCTTGCAAATCAGACTTAAAGTCAGGAGGCTGAACAGTCATTTCATTAAAGCATTAGGAGTTCAAGGCTCATCTGTCATGGTTGAACCACACTTTTGTGGGTAAATAATGTTTGGGATTGTTCATGCATTACAGGATTAGCCAAAGTCTCCAGACAGAGCCCTATGAATGGCAAAACTCTACTACTTTGAGTATTAAGCACTATGCTATCTCTTTAACAAATGAAATGAAATATGAAAATCTTCTATCTCTTTCAACATGTTTGAAAAAACACTCTGTGTTGGGCACTATCAATTAAGGTAAAACAAATAATTTTTTTTGTAGCACATGTGACTAAGATGTGTTATTTTATGGGAACTTTTTCCTGATGTAATATACTTCATTCAAGAGAGATTTATTGAGCATGTCTTATGTACCAGGCATTGCGGTAGGTGCTGGTGATATAATAGTGCAAGAAAAAAAAGATTTTGTGATTATTTGAACATAGGTGTAATGAAGGAAAGGAAACAGTGCTATACATGAGTAACAGCAGGACATGACCAGGTCTAAGTGATCAGGGAAAGCCTTGAGTTGACATCAGAAGGAGGATGAATGGAGTAAAATAGCTGAATAGGGAGAGCATTTCATGGAGAATGAGCAGCAAGAGCTAAAGCCCAGTCGAAGAAAGGTGTATGGGACCAAAGAAGGTTGTTAGGGAAAACCAATGCAGGCATTGTGACTAAGCGCAGGGAGCATAGAGGAGAGAAGTGTGAGAAGAGGCTGGGATGTGGGCAGGTCCTGAGCCAGGCAGGGCCACATCAGACATACCAAGAATTTTAGTATTTGTTTTCAGAGCCAGACATACCAAGAATTTTAGTATTTGTTTTCAGAGCCACAGGAAGTCATTAAAACTTAAGCAAGCCGTGAGAATCTCATTCAGCTTCCTTGGTGAAAGGAGGTTAGGAGGGGGCAAGAGTATATGGAAAAAGAGCACTTGTGAAGCAGTTTTGAAAAACTGGGGAAGAAGTGATGCCAACTTTGACTAGGATGATTCAAAATATGTGGCCATTGTGGTTCAGTTGGTTGGGCATCATCCCATGCACTGAAAAGGTCATGGGTTGGATTCCTGGTCAATACACATACCTGTGTTTTGGGCTCCATCCCAGGTAGGGGATGTGCAGGAGGCAGCAGATTGATGTTCCTCTTTCTCTTTCCCTCTCCCTCTAAAAACAATCAATTAAAATTGCAAAACATATTAAGTCGTCATCAATATCTTCTCTGAGTTAAGGAAAAATAAAGTCCCTGTAAAAATATAATCTGGGAGGCAGATGGCCATTTAGCTCTCACGAGTACCACACAGAGAAAGGTTTGGCAGACTCGTTCTGGAACAGAGGGAAGCTCCAGAGAATGGCTCCTAGGTTACCAAATAGTAGAACTCAGAATACTTTTATTTGGAGGTGTGGTTGGCCAGGTGTGGTAGCTGAACCTTGGCATCTGGAAGGTAGCTGAGGATCCTCAGGCCTCACACCTGGCAATGCTAATTGGATGCTAATTAGAACAAAAGAAAAGATAAAGAAGCCCAGAGAGCCAGCCCCATCTCTTCTCTATGTTGCTCAGTATATGCTTTGTCATGTGTCTTATGAATTCATGGAGATACTTTTAAAAATCATAATGATGGAGTATAGAGCTGGAAGGGATGTGAGAAATCATCTAATGTAGTGGTACTCAGAAAGGGGTTCAGAGACTTCTGTGTCGGGGGAGATGGAGTAGATACACTTATCACACTTTTCCCCATTTCTCCTGGTAAGTACAACTAAATACCTGGGCATTTTATATAACAAAAACGTAAGACTGACTCTGAAGGATGGAAAAAGCCAGCAGATGGGCTGGGATCTCAGGACCTGGGAATGGATAGTGAGGAGTTCCTGAGTTTTCTTTTTGTTGCATAAATAGACTTTAGCTGAAGACATTGGCAATGCAGAAACACCAATAGTCACAGACAAAATAGGAAAAATAAAATTCAGACATTAATAATTATACTGTGGTCAACTATGGTTCCTGGACCAGCAGCATCACCATGATAAAATGCAAATTCCTTCATAAAATGCAAATTCCTGAGCCCCATCCCAAATCCACTGAGTCATAACCTTGGGGGTGGACTTCAACAATCTGTGTTCTAACAAGTCCTCCAGGCAATTCTGATGCTTGCTAAAGTTTGAGAACCAGTGCCATGGTATACCTGGCCTTTTCTTCAGGTGAGGAAACTCAAGGCCAGGGCAGGTTTATTTGCCCCAGGTCGCAGCTGTGCAGAGTCCAGCTCTTGCTCTAGATCAGCCCAGAATGCCTCTTCTTTAGCTAAAATCTAAGGAGAGTAGAGGAAATTTTAAAGGCACATTTGAATTAAGTGTTAACATGTGTATTATTAAGTGCTTGGCACATAGGAGGTACTATATAAATATATGTTGAGTTTTGAACAAATTGTTACTCTTTGATTCAGCTACAGTTTTAGAAAGGATGCCAAAAGAAAAAGGATCTATTGGAAACCTCAAACTGGCATCTGTGAAAGCATCCACAGCCTCTGTAAAACCTGTCCCAGTGGAGACGGCTGCTGCATAGAAAGGGATAACATGATGTTCTTTCATATTCCTGCCCTCTTTTTTTTTTTCCAACCTACAAGAGGCTTTGTAAATACCTGACCTCATATCATGCAAGCATTTCTTGACTCTAAATTATTACCTTCTCCTGATGGAGGAGTGGGGAAAGCCTATTCTCCAGGTTAGTTAGAGCATGGCTTTTAACCAACAGAGCAGTTAGTAATTGTTCCTTCTTTGAGTCTTAGCCCCAGACCATGAATTATTACATTTGCATCATTAAAACTTTGGGTTTGGGACTAGAATAAAATCTCTCTATATAAAAGCCCAGCGACTGGAACAACTGGTGGCTATGACGTGCACTGCGGCAGCCAATCAGCCTGATCCGGGCCCTGATTGGCCCCCAACACCCTGATTGGGGTGGGGCCGGCCAGCCAACCACCCACGGCCTCTCTGATAATGGGCCCCCATCAGGGCAGGCCAGCCGGACCCCACCCATGCACAAATTCATGCACTGGGCCTCTAGTAAAACATAAATGTCTGCTGTTTGGAAAGTAGACATTTTTGTATTTTCTTAATGTTTATTTTGAATGATACTTATAATTGCCTGGAGATTCAGTGGGTTTTAAAAATTTATTTTAAAAGTCGTGGCTGCTAGGATGGACTGATGGAGGCCAAGTATGAACCCATAGTGTGTTTTTACAAGTAGGCTTTTAATAACTCTCTCTGTGCAATTCCTTATGTGTGAGGTGAATGCAAGGGTGACTGTAATTATGGTAGTGCAATTAGGCATTTTGACCTTGCAGATGCATAGGGAACCTGAGGCTACTAGTTTGTCTGCTCCTGCAATCTTCCATTTTATGTTTTGTAAAGCTAGTTGGAAACAGCACTAAATCTTTGCTTTAAAGATTTTTCAAGCCACTGGGTCCAACAGATGGAGGTATGATAACTGGGTATATGAAAAGTCTACGGAAACATCCTATTCTGATTCTCATCACCAAAGCCAGGAGATACAAAATTTAGCAGAACTGGAACCAGTGCCTAGGAGGTGCAGGCTCAAGGTGAGATGCTGTCTGAGATGAACAAATCTACAAACTCCATCATCTGCCTTATGCACGCTCATTGCGGTGTTTCATTCTCCATTCAGCTCATAAACCTAAAGGAACTGGATATTATTTAGAGCAGTGGTTCTCAAACTGTGGCACCTGGACCAGCAGCCTCAGCATTGCTTGGGAATGTGTTAGAAATGCAAATTCCCGGGTCCCATTCCAGACCTTCCCAATCAGAAACTGTAGGGATGGCACCCAGCAATGTTTTCACCCCCCGTTGATTCTAATGTACACTAGAGTTTGAGAAGTACTGGACAGAGTGATTTAAAAGAAGACGTGTCTTTTCAAAAGGACACAGCGTCTCACTGCTGATGTGGAAAATCAGAACAAAAACTGATTAGGAAACAAGAGTGACTATGTTAAAGGCAAGAAAGAAGCCTTTAAGAACCAGAAAGATAAAGCCAATGCTCTCCTGCTGATTTAAGAGGAGTGAGACAATTCAAGGAATCAAATAGGCTATACATCTTCTTAAGAACAAGAAAGCAGATAACCACTAGGTCTTGTATACATATGAACTCAATTCATCTAGTCACTCTCATATATTCTTTGCCGTTAACGTTCTCTAGATTATTTGCAGTTAGCAAATTCTGTACATCCTGTTAGTGAACTTGACAGCAAAAGTAAGTGATAGACATCTCCACCTTTTTAAACCTTTCTCCTTGCTGTGAGTGGGAAGTAGAAGATACAGCTTGTACATATGTTGTTTTTAGACATCTGAGTGTTACAGGAAGCATGCCTACCCAAGTTTACATGAGTGACGTGGGAGCCCCCTGGGAAGTCTTTTGTTTTAAAGGAAGAGAGAATTAGACAAGGTTGACCCAGTAGCCAATATTGAATCACCGGTGAGATCCTGCTCTGGAAACCATTCAGATTTGCCTCTTGACCAGTAGTTCTGTGGAAGAAGGGTGGGTTGTAGGTAAAAATGGAAAGTTGCTTCACATCTACAGCTTAGAGATCTTGTAGGCATAAGCAGCACGGCTTTGGTGCCCGCGAAGGAAAGTACAACTCAATTGGGAGAGAATCCACCCTCACTCTTCTGTAAGGAAAATGGCTTTTGCTTTAGGGCATTCATGATTTCAGAAAACACAGTCAAATGTTTTCTGATTTCTCAGCAGCATGGTAGTCAGCTGAGGCTCCATAGAGCCATGTGGTGCCAATCCCTGCCACTGCCTGAATAACCTTGGCAGTAGCCCAAGAACACCAGCATTATAAAGAAGGTATAACATAGAGGAGAATTTACATTTATTTCTATATCTCCTTGGCTGTATTCTCTTGTAATTTTCAGTTGTGTTTATGGTTGTAGGGAGGGTTTGGGCGGCATACAGGACAAGTTTGTACCTTTATTTCCTGTCTCACAGTGTAACACCTAGGCCACAATTCAGTATACATAACAGATGTTCAAGTAATTACACTGATTGAGAGACCTAGGAAAGCAAAACTTTAAAGAATGATTTGATGCTTAACAAAAAATGTGGCTGGCCTGTGAATTTTAAATAAGCTGAGTCCATTTAGTTAAATATATCCAACTTACAGAAACCTAGTATTCAACTCCCAATGCTGGGAAACTAGGAGAAAAAGACTCAAAAACCATTATAGTTAGGAGGAACAACTAGGCACATATTTGTTCAATTGGGTGCTGCCTGTTTTCCATATAGGATTTCTGCTTAAAAATCCTGCCAAGACCACCAGTGGGTGGCTGAGCTCCTTGAACTCGCCTTGACCTTCTACTACCACCTTCCCCAGCCCTTCTGTGCTCCCTGCACTCTGCTCACACCACCTCCATCCTTTGCCTTCCAGGTGAGGGTCCTGCTGTTAGGCGGCTTTCTCAGAAATAGCTGCTGCCTTCCTGATGGCAAGTATGGTCTGATGCTTGTGTTTCTTGGTGTTTTTTGCATTGACATAGACCTTGGGGAACAGCAAGTGCCCGACTCTCTGCTCTACTTGCTTTGTCCTTGCTACCCCTCTGCTGCCCTCATCCAAGTTCACTTATATTAGACTAGCGTTCCCGTTGCAGGAAAAATCCTGCAATAGGGTTTCCTGCTGCACTCTACCCCGCCCCGCCTGCTCTCCTCCCTTGTCCCCCACCCCGCCTTCTTCACCAGCCCCCCTGCTTTTCTCCCTTCTCTGCCAGCCCGCCCCTCTCTCCTTCCTTCTCCCCCGGCCCCGCCTCTGCTCCTCCCTTCTCTCCCGCCCCGCCTTCTCCGCCAGCCTGCCTGCTTTTCTCCCTTTTCCGCCAGCCCGCCCACTCTCCTTCCTTCTCCCCTGGCCCCGCCTCCGCTCCTCCCTTCTCCTCCCCCCGGCTTGCTTGCTTCTCCGCAGCTTTGCTCCCTTCTGCAGCTCTTGGCTTCTTTCTACACTGTCTTGATATGCAAATTAGCCACCATCTTTGTTGGGGTAATTTGCATACTCGTCCTGATTGGTTGGTAGGCGTGGCTTGACAGGTGGGCGTGGCTTGGGCAGAGCAAAGGTGCGGTCAATTTGCATATTTGTCTATTATTAGGTAGGATTTAGTCTCCATGCCAGCCCCACCATGCTTTCCGGTGAGCACACTTCTGGCCCTTCTCTGCTACCCCATTTTATGAAATAATACTAAAAAATGTGCACATATTGAATATGCTAAGTAGGATGAAAGCATTGCATTTCTAACCTAACATTAGCAATATTCTTAAGAGAGGTCTGTGGACCACCTGCATCAGAATTATCTGGGAGCAAATTAGCAAGGCGAATTTCTTTGTCCGACCTTCAGCTTCTAGTTTTTTGATTCTGTAAGTCTAAAGTGCAATAAAAAAATCCACCCAGTTTGAGAGACACTGCTTTATATATGGTCATTAATCTTGGCTGAAAGTCTCAAAGTGGAGGTGAGGGGTAGGAGGGTGGAGATATTCTTTTGAAAAATACAACACACGTGTGGGTCCTACTCACTGCAAGTAAATGAGAATTTCCAAATGTAAGGGCTAGGCAATGGTGTTTGAAAAAAGCCTTCCATAGAAACAAAAGTGCAACGAGGTTGGAAAACAACTGCTTTAGCCTAAATCAGTGGTTCTCAACCTTTCTAATGCTGCGACCCTTTAATACAGTTCCTCATGTTGTGGTGACCCCCAACCATAAAATTATTTTCGTTGCTACTTCATAACTGTAATTTTGCTACAGTTTATGAATCGTAATGTAAATATCTGTGTTTTCCAATGGTCTTAGGCTCTACAGCAGCGGTTCTCAACCTGTGGGTCATGACCCACAGGTTGAGAATCGCTAGCAGGGTCACCTAAGAACATTGTAAAACATAGATATTTACATTACGATTCATTAACTGTAGCAAAATTACAGTTATGAAGTAGCAACGAAAATAATTTTATGGTTGGGGGTCACCACAACATGAGGAACTGTATTAAAGGGTCGCGGCATTAGAAAGGTTGAGAACCACTGGACGATTCTATATATGAAGTAAAAATCTGTAATGTGAAAACTGTTTTAACATAGTTCCCTTTAACCATGTCGTCTAAAACCTTCTGATCTGTAGGCTATGTCAATAATATATTTATTCTCTTCTGTGTTTTGCTATGGCATTATCTTGCCTTTCTCTCTCTCTCTCTCTCTCTCTCTCTCTCTCTCTCTCTCTCTCTCCCTCTCCCTCTCTCTCTCTCTGGCTTTTTTTCTGATTAAGTAAATAACAGGAAAAAGATAAAACTGGCTTTGCAAGCTGGTGGTACACAGATGAAATTGTTCTAGCAGGCATGTTTTATTATATCTACACAATGTTTTTAAAAAGATTTAAACTAATAGTTAAAAGTTGATATATTTTCACATAAGAATTCAGACTTGCCACAATGAGGGGAAAACCAGAGTTTCATCAACATTGGAGCCATCTTCTCCAGGAATGCTGGCTAGTAGCAGCTCCATGAAGGGGAGGGTGGTGGTGGTGGTGAGTGCCCAACCTCCAACCTGTCTGGCAAGCCCTCCCTGACCCCGTATGCTTGGGCCCTCAGGTATTTGTATTTGTGACCTTTAGGATAAAGGAATGGACATAATCAACATGTGAGCACCTACTAAGTGTCAGGAACTCTAGCATAAATGCTTTTTCTCACACAAACCTTATGAAATATGCATTATTCTCTTAATAGGGAATTCCAAGACTAGGCTGGGTTGGGCTGAAGGTCTTGGTCAGAATTTCAACCCAACTCTGTATGCTGCCGAAGTTTCCCCAGATCCTCATGCTTGTAGGAACTAGTAATTTTGGCTGGGTTCCATACCTCTTGGATTAGAGATGAAACTTTTTGGGACACCTGTGAAGTATTTTGCATTCAATTAAGGCTTCATCACCTGGATGAAGGGAATTTAGAAATCAGTCAGTAAATTTGGTGAGGGCTTCAGTCTAATTAGCTTCAACTATAAAGAGAGAAGTTTTTGGGGCAATTTAAGACAGATTTGCAATCTTATTAAGTGGATGCAATCATGTATGTAACCTGAACATTTCAAGGAGGTTAATAATGATTTCTCAGGCACCTCAGGGAACTGAACGGGGAGGACATTTGTTCAATGCGGTTAGGTATCTGAGGAGTTTTTTGTAACACACATTCTTGAGTGTACTCTGGGGAAGTGAGGCCTCATGCCCACCACTTGATAGCAGTCACTTCAGCTCTGGTGGCAAAGTACCACATTTTTAGTATAGTTTTCAACTGATGTAATAAATATTTTATCAGTTAGTTAATTAAATAGCATTTTATATTCTTTCAATGACATCTCAGGGCCAGAATTATTCCTTTTGATATGCATCTCAAGTAATGAGGTATTAGTGGAAAAATGCTCTTTCTACATACCTTTCATCACTTGCATAATTAAAGCCTGCACTTGTTTTCTTACCTAGAGTCCTTCAGGTATGAAAATGGGTTGACAAGAAGACAAGTGGTAAACCATTCTCAAGATGTGTGTGGATTGGCAAGTGAGGGGAAGGTAGAAACAATAAAAAGGAACTGAAAGACATTAAACAATTTAAAGTTAATAGTTACCAGGATAAGAAAACATTTGGAGTTTGGAGTTATTTAATGAGACTATGATCAGTGAATGTTTGCCTTTGTATTCCTACAGTTTCTGCTGTGGGGTCAGCGACTGTGTCTTTTAATGTATTGTCTACCTCAGTTCTCATTGGTTTAGGGTACCTGAGCCTAACCTCGAGGATAGTAGGTCTTCAGCCTCTATATCTGATAGAACTGTAATAGACCAGATAGATGCTCCCCCTCCCCTACTACTTGGAGAGGCGCTGGGAAACCTGGACTGAAGATTACCTTGTGTTTTATTGGCAAGAATCAATTCTTTCACTTCGGTTCTGACCAGCACATTGCAGGAGCTACCAAAGTCAGACCCAAGATGAAGGAAAAATTGGCTATCTTAATTCCCAAGGTGGCCCAGACCACTGAAAGGAAGAGAAGCTAGGTGGGCTGTGTGCTCGCATGGGGGCTCATTTATTTTGGTCTGGCCCTAGATTTCTGTGTCAGCCTTTTGTCCATGGCCTGGGTAGATTCTCCAGTGCTGGGAATCATCTCTCTTAGGGTGGGGATGGAGGCTGTAGATTCTGTCCCAGATCTTGACACTTCCCCCACAGGGTCCTTTGGAGCTTTAGCAGAGAGCAGTACAGAGTTGACTTGGGTCATGAACAAAGTTAAGTATAATTAAGTTAAAAATGAAAATTAAAAATGAAAAATTTGTTTGGTAAAGACTTAAGGAGCAACTTTGTGTTGTAGAATTTTTAAACAGGAATCCTGCAGGCTGACTCACTGCTCAGGTGGTAGAGGAGATGATGAAGGAGAATTCACAGCCTCAGACTTACAGGTGTTTCTGATCACATTTCTAATCCTCCTTGGGAAGGGGAGGGATGATGCCTGCTTGGATAAGTACTTCTGGAAGTTTTCTGACCCCTGATTTATATATGGCCACATCCAAGTTTGCCCTAAATACCAGTCAGGTGAAAGATGTGGGCATAGCACACATAGCTGTGGAAATAGAGACAGTTGAATGCAGTAGCAGAAAGGGTTAAACTAACCAGTAATTAATCTGTGTTGGTGACTTTAACATATTTTGTAGACTAATAACATATCTTAGAGCTTTAGACGTTACTCCAGCCTGGTTCTGCACTCTGCCAAGGCTGTAAATCCCCTTCTCCACCTTTCTGGTCTTTTTGAGAAAAGCTGGAGGGAAGCAGGGAGAAATGAGGTCTCAGGAGGGGAGACTAAAGGTGAGAGGACATGATTTAAAATTTTTACTTTCAAGTCTGATTTATTGATCTCTGTGTATCTGGTATAGATAAGCTGGAGATATGAAAGCACACACACAATATCACCTCGTATTATTTTGTCCCATAACAATGTCATTTTGGGTTAACATTAGAAATTACAAGTGATTGCTAGGGGGTTATTTTGGTCACTCATCCTGTTCTTCCAAAGGAAAGACATAAAAGAAATGACCAGCCTGTTCATTACATTTCTCTTTGAAAAATATCTTTGTTCTTCCATGATTGCTTTATAGACATTTTCTTTCAAGTGATGTGAAGTAGAACTAACATGAACTTCATGTCAGTACACATGTCATGTCATGTCATGTCATGTCATGTCATGTCATGTCATGTCTCCACCATTAACTAAAACTTTGAAATGTATCTTTAAGAAGTTATTAAGCCCCAGCCTGGGGACTCAGTTGGTGGAGCATCATCCCATGCACAAGAAGATTCCATCCAGGTTGGGGCGAGTATGGGAGGCAACCGATGGATATTTCTCTCATATCAATGTCTCTCTCTCTCTCTCTTCCTCTCTGTAAACATATCCTTGGGTGAGAATAAAGAAATTACTGAACAATAGCTCTGAAATTTTCTCAGAATTACGTGAAGAACAGTTTTATAATGGAAATGGATTTTATAACTAACAAAGATATTTACATTATTTTCAATAAAATGTATTCCAGCACCTTGACAAATTATTATTCAATTCTATACAAATATGGCATTAATGAAGAAATAAAAAAATAAACATCACCATCAGCTTAACTCAAAATCATCAATATTCATTTGAAACTAATGTGATTAAATATAATAGGTGTGAACAGGTTGTTTCTTTACCTTTCTGGTCTAAGTTTTAGATGGCTGATAATAATTCATAGTGTTTATTTTTAGAATTGTACTGCATGCAATGTGTCCAACATAATATGACCATTTTCTATATGAAATATCCACAGTTGGAAATTACATCTTGGTAGGCAAATTACATTTTAAAACTGATTGGCTTAATATGAAGAAAATACAAACTTGTGATATTTCCAATGTTTCTGCATTTTAAAATGCACCCCTTAAAAATGAGTTTCTACAGTATTAGAAAGAGTTGGGTGAAGTGAGGAGAAATAGATGTATTGGGGGGGAAATTCAAGGTGACCTTTATAAAAAATAGAATTGCCCTACTTTGGTTCAAATACGAAAACTTTTTCATGCCCTAGACCTTGCTTTGTGGATGGCGACACAGAATGGTTCTGGTTCAGTTAGTGTGCTGCTAGAGTGAATTATGAGAAGTCCAGGCATGATTTAGTGAGTTGGAGCTGCTGCTTTGAGTTCTGAAAATGGTGAATGTGGTTGAAAAACATCAGGAATAATCACAAAAAATGGCCCCATAAATCTTAAACACTTCACTGGAAAAGCATGTCCTGAAAATAATGCTTACCACATATTAGTGTTTCGTGTTGAGGAAGCAGAGGTTCCTTGGCTTGTTCAATGGAGCCAATTTCTTAAGCTCTGCTGGCAAATAATTCATGACCAATTGTACTTTGTCTAAAATAACAGACACTAGGATAATATGGATAAATGGGATGCCATCTTTAATTTATAGTTTTAGTATTTGATGATGATGGCCGTAGTTAGCTTTATAATAGTGATGGTTGTGGGGGAAAGGTGTTAGAGAGAATTTGAAAGAGCTAGCATGAGAGAAATGCACCTGACATTTTGTTTGAAATGAATGCTTAGATTTAGGGCATGACCCTGTGGTTAAAAATCATCCCATGTAGAGTTCACTGACATGGACAGGGTTTAAAACAATTTACTTGATTGATTTTCAAATTAACCAACCTAGAGACCTTCATGTTCACAGCTATTTTTAAATGAACAATTTAGAATTAACAGAATAAAGTCTTCTCTATACTTCTTAATTCCTTTAAAAAGTCAAAATAATAACATGCTTTCCACAGAAGCTAACAACTTCAATTATTGCTTCCTTAAAAGCTTTTTCTGACTTGCTTGTTAAGACACTCTCCCTTATTATATACTCTCACAGCACCATGTCTATGCACACCTTTTCTTAAGTGATTATTTTATTGGTGTCTGGTGAAATATTCAAAGCATCCTCTTTGACTGATATTGTGGATGTGTTTTTGTTTCTTTTAATATCATAGTCCAGATAGGGAAAAAAAAAGAAGCCATTCTAACTATTTTGGTAGAGGGAATGAAGTATACAGGGAAATGATTATACAGGTGACAGAAGAGTGGAGAAACCAAAGAAGGGAAGGTAAACTTTACCAGTGATTAGAAACAGCAGGAAGTCCTTGGGTTGGAGGGACATAAGGAAAGGGGGTTATTATCAGAGACCAGAAGCTGGGGCCCTTAGATAGAGGCTGGAGCCATGATGGCATAAGCACCACAAAGGGAAGGGCTATCCCTAGCAGGAGCTGCAAACAATGAAGGGGCATAGCTGCTGTCAGATACTGCCAGGCAAAGAAATTCCCTCTTTTCTCCTCTCTTTCCACATTCGAATCTTCCAACACTACCTCCCTTTGGTCACATCACACTCAACTGGAAACCAGAGGAGAAGAGAATCTATTGTTGTAATTCATACATTTATTTCTCTTGAGGAGTGCATCAAGGCGAAGGATGGACACTAGATCTAGAGGGAAAAGGGAATCTATGCAGTGCAGAGGAGAAATAGTTAACAGGGAAGTTGCTACCTCAGGGGTGGGGCAGGGGGAGAAGTATACAGGTGCCTTTTGAGCACTGGCAATATTGTTTCTTACCTTGATTGGTGGTTACATTGGTGTTTGCTTTCTAATTGTCTTTTTAAAAATATTTTTAAAATTAATTTCAGAGAGGAAGAGAGAGAAAGAGAGAGAGAGAGAGAGAGAGAGAGAGAGAGAGAGAGAGAGAGAGATCAATGATGAGAGATAATCATTGATTGGCTGCTTCTTGCACACCCCTCACTGAGGATCGAGTCCACAACCCCAGGCATGTGCCCTGACCAGGAGTCAAACCGTGATCACCTGGTTCATGGGTCGATGCTCAACCACTGAGCAACACAGGCCAGATGCTTGGTAATTGTCTTTAATCTTCACATGTATTTTAAGTTCTCTTTTGTATATATGACATATCTCATAAAAAAGTAAAAAAGAGAAGAAAAGAAAATTCATAGACTCACATAATTGAAAAATTCAGAGGTAAGACTAACTTTAAGTCTTTTATACAGAGGCTCAAATGTTGCCAGCAAAGCTGTTTGTCATCCCACCTCATGCTCAGGAAGGCTGCAACAATCTCACCTGTTACTACGCTGATTCTCTCCCCCTCTTTCCCAGAAGTTTCTGTAAATATTTCATTGGCTTTTTCTCCATCACATGCCTCTTTCTCAAGCCAATCAAGGGCCAACAGAGAGAGGAATCACTTCCGCGCAAATATCATTAGCAGAGGCTGGAGGACAAATGAATCCTCTAAAGCAGTGGTCAGCAAACTCAACAGAGCCAAATATCAACAGTACAACGATTGAAATTTCTTTTGAGAGCCAAATTTTTTAAACTTAAACTTCTTCTAAAGCCACTTCTTCAAACTAGACTCGCCCAGGCCTTGGTATTTTGTGGAAGAGCCACACTCAAGGGGCCAAAGAGCCACATGTGGCTCACGAGCCACAGTTTGCCGACCACGGCTCTAAAGGCATCAGCTCCACTAGATGGGGGAAACAGGGGAGGCACATATCAAGTGATTATTCTTCCACTTCGATCAACTCCTGGGCTAATGGATCCTTCACGTCTGCTGTAATGTCTACTATGGCCTGAAGAGAAATGAGGGAGATAGAAACTGAGCTCTCTGGATTTGTGTTTCTGGTCTGAGTCCTGACAAGTTATTGCTACTTAATACTCACTAGTTGATTCCAGGAAATATTGTTGAATAATTGTTTAAATCACAGGGTTTCTCTAAGTTGTCTATTTTCCCCTTCTTCAGCCCAGACACCTTAAGAGGCTCAATGGGTGAGTGATGGTAACTATTCTGAGTAGCACAGATGGCATGGACCCTGTATTTGGTTTATTGCATCTGTAAATAATTTCACATATTTTAAACATCCTTACTTAATCATTTCTTTGAAACAAAAAGGCATATGTATCCTTCATGTCTATATCATAATATATATTTGTTAACTTTCATTTAGAAACACATTATTGCTTAAACTTTTTAACTGTAAATTTAATTGTTGAATATATTTAATTAACCTCATCAGTGTGGTGAACACAGAAAGGCACCGCTCAGGTTCCACTTCAAGGAAGGATTCATTGCCCCAGCTGCTGGGAATGCTCTTAGGAGATTGTTTTCAGCTGTTGGCCCCATTAGGGCTGGCCTCAGCCATAAAGAGGCACCTTGCCCACGAGCATGCCTTTCTGGGGTGGTGTGATAGTTAATTGTATGTGTCCACCTCACTAGATCACTATACCCACATATTTGGTCTAATTTTATTCTAGATGTTTCTGTGGAGGTATTTTTTAAAAGAGAGTAACATTTAAATCAGTAGGCTTTGAGTAAAGCAGAATGGCCTCCATAATGTGGGTGGGCCTAATCAAATGAGCTGGAGGCCTTAACAGAAAAAGGCTGACCTCTCGAGAGGACAAGAGCGTTCTGCCAGCATGCTGCCTTTGGACTCCAACTGCAGTGCTTCTCTGGGTCTCCACCCTGCCAGCCTGCCCTGCGGATTTCAAAGTTACCAAGCCTCCACAGTTGTGTGAGTTAATTTTTGAAATCAATTTCTCTTTCTCACAATCTCGGAATATATATATATATATATATATATATATATATATATATATATATATATATATATGGAATATATATATATTCCTTTGGTTCTATTTCTCTGGAGAATCCTGTCTGTATAGGTGTATTACATTTAATGGCTAATCAAGGTGGGAATAGAAGGCCCAATCATTTTAACCCAACATGGGAAAACTCTGATGGGCCTGTCCAGCCCCTCCAGAACTGTGGTTGGCTGAGGCAGTGGGTTTGTGTTGTAGCTTGACTTCTGCCCTCTCTAGCTTCCTTCCCCTTCCTCTACCTGTGTTGATCCCAAGGGCACTCACTAATAAACATACTGAATACTGAGCTCCATCAGTCTGCTTCTTGGAAAATCTTGCTTACAACAAAAGGAAAGTGGAATGTATAAGGAAAATATAATTCTCATTCTCCTTGAAAAAAAATATTCCAAATTCTAGAAGGAGACAAAACAGTTGAGGTCTGGGGCAAAAATCAAGCTGACTCGGAAGTGAGTGCCCTCCTTTGGAAATAGAAGAGAAAGAGATTGGAAAACTTATTATTAAGGTGTTAATCTTTTCCATTAGGATAGAGTTAATTTTTAAAATCAATTTCTCCCTAGCCAGCTACTCCTGAGGTTTGACGGAGAATGACTTGGACAGAGAGAGAGAGCAAGAAACACAGAGGAAGCACTGGTCTGTCCCAGTGAGGTACCAAGGCTACATCTTCATTAGGAGATGGGAGGAGGGGTGTATTATATTGTTAGGGAAGAAAATAAATATTAAATATACTAAATACTTTTCTACCATTTTTCCTGCTGTCCCTCTTTGCCCAATACACTGGGGACTGATTAGTTATAGGTCACACTCTAATCCATTAATTTTAACTTTTGGCATATGCTTTCAAAGGTTAAGCTTTCTTTGTACTGTGATTACCACCACTAACTCCAGTCAATTACTCAGAAAATTAGCTTAAAGTTAGGGCAATTTTACTTGGCTTATATAGTGGTGTTTGAGTCCTCAACTAGCCTACAGACTTGCCTATTTCTGACATATTTATGTTTTTTACAGAGCTCAGGTTTCTCTTTTGGATTTTGCTGATCAATTTCTTGAATCTCTGTGGGTGTTTCTATTTTTGTCCATGTCATGCAGAAATGAAATATAATATAGCAAGATAATATGATAAAAATTTAATGTAATAGGATCATGCTTTGAGAACTGAATTTGGGTTGTTTCTTGCTATTGTAGATTCAGAAGGGATGGAAACTTTTCCTGGCTTCATTATTCTAGGAGAATATCCAAGTCTTTATTCCCACTCCTATCTTCCCCCTTACTCTCAACCCACCCCCAACCATGATAAGGAGAGCCCATATCTTAGGAACATTATTATTATTTTTTTTACTAGATTTCTGTTTAAAAGAGGCATTGATATTTACACTATGGGTATAAACATCAGAAGGTTATTACTTTCAGCAGATGTAGGTTAGGTGCTGTAAAGAGACATGAGAGAACTTTCTGAGGTGATAGAAATGTTCTATATTTTGATCTGGGTGATAGCTGTATCAGTGTACAGATATAAATGTTATTGAGCTATACACTGAAGAGCTGTGTACTTTTCTGTGTGTATCTTATCCCCATATATGTCTCTCTCAATTAGAGCTCCAATCTTGAAGTAGAAGACCTTTTTTTTTGTTTGTTTTACTGAAATATAATTGACATGTAACATTGATTAGTTTTAGATGTACATATAATGATTTTATATATGTACTAGCATTCCCTTTGCAGGAAAAATCCTGCAATAGGGTTTCCTGCTGCACTCTACTCCGTCCTGCCTGCTCTCCTCCCTTGTCCCCCGCCCCGCCTTCTCCGCCAGCCCCCCTGCTTTTCTCCCTTCTCCGCCAGCTCGGCGCTCTTCTTCCTTCTCCCCTGGCCCCGCCTCCGCTCCTCCCTTCTCCCCCGCCCTGCCTTCTCTGCCAGCCCGCCTGCTTTTCTCCCTTCTCCCCGGCCCCGCCTCCGCTCCTCCCTTCTCCCCCGCCCTGCCTTCTCCGCCAGCCCGCCCGCTCTCCTTCCTTCGCCCCCGGCCCCGCCTCCGCTCCTCCCTTCTCCTCCCCCAGGCTTGCTTGCTTCTTTGCAGCTTTGCTCCCTTCTGCAGCTCTTGGCTTCTTTCTATGCTGTCTTGATATGCAAATTAGCCGCCATCTTTGTTGGGGTAATTTGCATATTTGTCCTGATTGGCTAGTGGGTGTGGCTTGGCTGGTGGGCGTGACTTGGGTATAGTGAAGGTGCGGTCAATTTGCATATTTGTCTATTATTAGGTAGGATATGCTGTATTACAAAATAATTACCCCAATAAGTTGTTAATATCCATCCCCACACATGATTACACATTTTTTTCCCTTGTAATGATAACTTTTATGATCTACTCTCTTAGCAATAGAAGACTTAACTGAGGTTTAGAATTCAAGCCCTTTTGGAGTTCTTCTACTCTTGTACTATTATTAAAACCTGGGCCCAATTCTAGTTTTTTTTTTACATTCTTTGCCTGCAGGAGATAAGAGTTTTTTAAATATATTGTCAAGGAGAGCCTCTGGCTTTCACACGTTGTCTTAAATGGTGGCTAATGATCCTCAGCATTTCATTACTTTCTTCAATGTATTGGGTGTGCCCAGTAACAGCATTATTATATTCGTTATTATAATTGCTTTCCCTGTACCTCTCAAATGCCTTGTAGACTGCACCTGGCAGTACACTCCCTTCTGCTGATATTCCATTCCAGTTTATAACCCATAAGAGTTTTTAACAATTGCACCACCACAGCAAGCCATGGCCTGTGTACTGGTATACTCTTCCTGCTACCAATAATGGGCTCCTCTTTGCCAGCTGGTCAGTGAGTGATCCAACTCCAAAATCCATTTGAGAAGCTGCTTTGTAGGATCATTTCCAGCATCAATTGTTGCAGATCAGCTTCTGGGAAATGGACTCTGAGACATTGATATTTCATGCAGTGTCTTTATTCGAGCATGTTCTAGATCAACACCTTTGAGGGAACAATGAATACAGAATTGAGCTGAGGGAGAAACTGAATTACAATGCAGTTGCAACATCAGCTTCAGCCAATGTTATGGGAAATGCTTAAACTAGCCCTTCAGTGATTTTTCCCCACTTAGTAGAGGAGCCAGTCTTTTGTAAGAGCATGCCAACTAGTTATTAAATGTGGGTTGCCCCTGAGGAGAAAAATTAATATTTGCAGCTTCCTTCAGTCAAAGACAATGCCTTGATAGGGACACAGCTATGAGCCACCAGTAGCCAATACCCCTTGTGGCTGGAGGAATGAGTGTCTTAGTCCTGTGGGGGGATTTGGGTGGTACACCGAAGCATCTACTACAAGGCTCACTGAAAATTAAGAGGTATTATTCCAGAGACAGAAAGGAATAGTGCTACAGGGTTGAGGAACATCTCTACTCTTTCTGTCACACATGAAAAAAGGACATACTACCAAGTCCTATAAGTAGACTTACTCTGCTTGAAAACAGTATCTTAAGAGGTGGCTGGATAGCAAGAATGTTTGGCTGCCATGTATATGCAAGCTGGGTATTAAGTCCCTTGTGAGTCAGTATTCCCTATGCATGAGCTTGCCATAGAGAGAGTGAAGCCTTCCTCACAATTGTCTGACTTTGAATGGACCACACTGGACACAATAGCCAGCTAGGCATGCAAATTCTGAGATGAATCAATAGTGCTGGACAGAGAGGTTTCATTCCATGGTTGTTAAACAGCTGTTGCTCCTGAAGTTTTGACTTGTGCTGTTGGGTTATGGTCTTCTATTATCCTTCAGGATTTTATCTAAATAGAAATGGACCTACTTTAAGGATCCTATGTACCAAAATTGGTAGAAGTTCAAAATCTTTCCTTTAGGGAATCATTTCATTGGTGAGATAAAAGAAATATGAGTATGAGTATGGTGGAGTAATTTACCTTTATTTTTTTATTTTAAAAAAATATATTTTATTGATTTTTACAGAGAGGAAGGGAGAGGGATAGAGAGTTAGAAACATGGATGAGAGAGAAACATCAATCAGCTGCCTCCTGCACACTCCCCACCGGATATGTGCCCACAACCAAGTACATGCCCTTGACAGGAATCGAACCTGGGACCCTTGAGTCCACAGGTGGATGCTCTATCCACTGAGCCAAATTGGTTAGGGCAGTAATTACGTTTATAGCATTAAAATGAACTACCAGGGTAGATTAAGTTCTTCAAAGTATTTGCTGCTTCTCCCTAAGGAAGGATTATATATCCCCACTCACTCCTTTGATTTCGGGCTTTGCTGTGTACATTGCAATGAAGTGAAATGGCCAGTGGGTGAAAATTATGTGTGTCACTTCGGAACAGAAGTTTTAAGAGTCATTGAATGGTCTGCTACTTGCCCCCTTTTTCTTCTTTTATAAGATGAGAAATATTCCAGTTAGGGGCTGTTCCCTATGGCTGGGTCTAGACATAAAGGTTCATGGAGCAGAGCCACAGCTGACTCTAATGAAAATGCAAAATAAGTGAGAAATAACCTCTGCTGTTTGAGGAAACTGGGATTTTTTTTTTGAGAGGTTGTTTGTTATCACAGCATAATTTAGCCAAAACTGACTGATAACAGTAAAATTTCATAGGATTTATTTTGTGCAGATTCTGTTTGGAGACTTGATACATTCACTTAAAAATGATGCAAGGACACCAGAATGAAGTAATTCTCTGGTAGGAATATTGCTAAAATAAAATTGACCATTCTATCTCATTCCTATAATCTGGTCATTTTACTGTTTTGTTTTGCTTTTGTTTCTGTGACAATAGTAGAGGCTAGGAAAAGGAAAGAAGACAGGGGGAGGGAAATAGAGATGAGCTGGTAAACATCCCTGACTGGGGCTGGGATAATGAGTGGGGATAACAACAGCTCTGTAATTAGAAGGAAAAACAGATAAATTGCTAATTTTGAATTTGCATTTTTGGAAGATATATGTTATTAATTCTTTTGAAAATAATGCTGTAAGGAGTCCGTTCTGTAGTTTGGGTAGGATGAAAGGAAAAACACGAGGCTTCCTTGCGCTTGGCTCTATCTACACTTCCAGATAGCATACATTTTGTGTCTCTGTGTGTGTGTGTGTGTGTGTGTGTGTGTGCGCGCGCGCGCGCGCACTCACACACACACACACACACACACACACACACACACAGTGAAGATAAGCTTTTATTTCCTTCAATTAAATTCAGTACTTAGAATAGTAACACAAACAAAAATGCTTTTAGGTATTTGTAAGAAGTTTTTGTGTGGTTGCCTACTTATTTCTTTCATTTTGGGTAAAGGCATAGGAATTCTTGATGGTTCCTATTTCTTAAATTTTATACAAATGTAAAATAGTGATTCACCAAAGATCATATACAACTCTTCACACAATTCTTAAAAGAATAGCCACCATTTAAAACGTGCTTTTATGTGAGACACTGTGGTATGTTTCATGATACATAGGCTGTAACAACAAGATGGATAGCCTCATCTACAAAATGAGGCTTAGAAGACCAAACTCACTGGTGAGTCAGGAAGAGCTTAAATGAAAATGCATGTGGAGTGCAGAGCATAGTGTCTGGCACAGAGGAAATAGGAAAAAATGGTAGCTAATATACACCCTAATATAACACTTCCTCCTACCAAATGTTACAAGTCCTTAGCTTCAGTTTGCCCATTTTTCTCGTGGAGAAAATACTAGAGAAAATTGATCAAGGTCATTGGATTGGGACAAAAACGTTTTATGCATCCCCTGACTCCACCTTTCTCTCTCTTGTTCGGTGCCCTAGAACACCTGGCCACCCTTCTCCTCTTGGAATTGGATTATGGCAGGCAGAGTTCTAAGATAACCCCAAGATTCTGCCCCTAATAGATAGCCATGTATAATCCTTCCTCTTGAGTGGGCAGAACCTGTGAATATGGTAAAATATTATTCCCATGATTGGGTTACTAATCCATGGACTTAGTTAATCGAAAGGGAAATTGTTCTGTGTGGGCTTGGCCTAATCAGGGGAGTTCTTTAAGGAAAGATGGGCATTAGAGAGTGGCTGCTGCTGCTGCAGGCCTTGCAAGAGGAAATTGTCATGCTGTGAGGAGGGAGACATGGCCCAGGCCCAGGAACAACCTCGAGGAACTGAACTGGTCCCACTCCCCCAACAGTTAGCAAGAAGCCAGAGATCTGTCAGCCACAAAGAAACGGATTCTGTCAACAAACCAAGGGAGCATGGATATAGATCTTTCTCTAGTCAAGTCTGAGATAAGGATGCAGCCAGCTGACACCTTGATTTCAACCTTCTGACACCATAAACACAGGAGCCACTGAAATTGAGATAATAACTTTATGCTGTTTTATGAAGCTAAATTGTAGCAATTTGTTGTGCAGCAATGGAAAACTAATATAAGATGAAACACATCATGGGACATGGAACCTAGTCTCCTGAGTGAATGCTGGAGTCTGGTGACACAGTCCAGAAGTAAAGGGATGTTAATTCCCCCAGGATAAAGATTGACCAATTGGAAGTGAAAGGTGGGAGGAAGATAAGCATAAATCCCCAAATCCCACCCTCTCCCTCCACCCTTAGAGGACTACTCTAATACCTCCCCCCACTTTTCTTTGTAATCCTTCTAAAGAAGTCTTATGTGCCAAGGGAATGCATCTCATGCTTAACTTGCTTTGTCTTTTCATAGCATGTGACTAGCCAGCTGGGTTATAACACATCACACTTCACTCATTTCTTTCTTCTTCATCCTCACCAACATGGTCTGCATCTCCCTAATAAGATGTTAGCACTTTAATCCTTTCCCCAGGTTTTGCTTTCTGAAGAACCTGGGCTAGGTCACTCACAGAACCAATGGTAGATTCATAATTTGAGTCCAAGTCTGACTCCAAAGCATACGATAATTTCAGGATACCTTATTTCATTTCAAGGAAATTAAAGTGAAAGTGAACACTGCATACATGGTTGAGGCAACACACAATTTCTATGCTAATAACCACTCAGGAAGACAGAATAGGGGTTCAGATTGTCTTGTTATTCAAAATAGAGTTGATCTAACTGTTGGAAGGAACAGTTTCTGGCTCTTCCATTAAGTTCAATTTAATATACATTTGACAGCAAGGAACTCTATAGTGTAAGTGATACTAGATTCCTGTAATGTTTATTGCTAGTGCATTTGGGGGTGATAGTGTGGTAAAAGAGTCACTTGCTCTTTGCACAGTGGAGAGTAAGATCCCAGTATACCTTTTCTTCTCAGTTTTTTTTTTCTTTTTTAGAGTTGTCAATACATTTCCTGAGGTTGGAATTTTGCCTTGAACTATTTCTGAGATGCTCCTTTCATTGAGCAGTGCTCAATGAGCCTGAGGCAGAATTTGAAGCAAATAAACAGAAACAGCACCCAAGTGCATTTTTAACACTGAGTCTGTTAGTAAATGAAAATGTTCCTTTCAGATTGGCTAATCTGTTCGGTGCATTAGAGCCTAATAGGGTGGGCATCACACTTTGCTGCCTTAATGATAGAGCCCAGAGGATAGTTAATGCCTTATTTCCTGTGTATTTTTCTCTTTATGAACTCGTGGTAACTTGATGACCACATCCACAAGTTGAGCATGTTGCTTTTAAATGTGTCCTTAGGAGCCGTGGATAGGTAGCTCAGTTGGTTAGTGTCATCCCGATACTCCAAGGTGGGGGTTTGACCTCTGGGTCAAGATACATACAAGAAACAACCAATGAATGCATAAATAAGTGGAACAACAAATCGATGTTTCTCTCTCCCTCCTTCTCCTTTCCTCTCCCTCTTCTTCCTTCCCTCTCTCTTTCCTTTCCTTCCCCAATCTCTCCCTCCCCCAATCATCCCCACCATCCCACTTTCCCTCTCTCCCTGTCCCCCTCCCTCTCTTCCTCTAAATCAATCAATCAATATGTCCTTAGGATTCGGTTGCAGATTCCTTGGAGAAGCCTGTGCTATTCTGGTTCTTTGAAAGTTTTACTGATAATCTGAGTTGAGTCATTTGGGCAGTCACATGTTGTTGAGTGAGAAGTGAATACTTGACTGAGGCTTGGCCAAACATGCTCTCTCAGGTATGAGGCAGAGAACACCAAGGAGATAAGGCTGGTCTCCTCACTAGATGGTTTGGAAACCTGGGAGCTACAGGGTGGCCATCTTCCCCCTGTATCTGGACGGAGAAGCTAAAAAGCCAATCCGATTTTATTTTCTATGTGGCTTCTTTGCTCTTCCCCATTTTTATGGAAATGTTGTATGAAGAGAGACTGCCAGGGATGGTTTTCATTTTTCTCTTCTGGATCCCCTCTTCACCTCTCTTCATTCACCCTGCTTTGTTTCCAGGAGGCTGATCCCCATCTCTGATTCTGCGTGACTCCCCTACCCTCTGGCTTCTGGGTAGGGTTAGTCATTATAAAGTATTACTAGGAGATCAAAACATGAGAAGTTGGAGTACTTATTTCCTTGCCTCCTTCCTTTGAGGCTACAGATTTTCAGTGGTTGCCTTTCTGTAGCAAGGTCACAGATCTTATAGGGTGATTTTCTCCTTCAGCAATAGCTACAGATCTCACTCTGTTTCAATAACTGTATCCCGGGTCTAGCAACAGGCAGATTCTAGGCCTAAAGGAGAAAGAGGAGGGAGCTTCATCTTGCCTTGTTGGTTTCTCTTAACCCTGTACTCAACCTTTGTAAGTAATTCACATATGCCTTTGAGAGTGCTTTCTTTTTCCTGCTGAGATCATGAGACTGTTATATGACCTATGCTCTGGAGATTCTAATTTCTTTTGGATCCTGATTGTGAAACAAACTTAGGATTTTACAATAAATTTGTTTTGCTTTAACTAGTTAAATGTGTCTCAAAACCAAAGAGCCCTTACAAATAAAGATTGAATTGCATATATAATAATTACATAGACCTAAAATCTTTTTCAAAATAGGATAAAGTTCAGCAATTAATCAAATGGGATGTTACTGTGTACATGGTACTATGATATGTGATACATTTGATTTTTTTTCAATTTTATTGAGGTATAATTGGCATATAACATTGTATTAGTTTTAGATGCACATGATGCTTTGATACATAAATATATTCCAAAGTGATTACCACAATAAAATTTCAGTAAATATCCATCATCTCACATACTTACATTTTTTTTATTATGTCCTTTAACCACTTTTATCCATTTTGTTCACCCTAACCCCCATTTTGAGGTTTTTTTTCCGTGTGTGTGTGTGTGTGTGTGTGTGTGTGTGTGTGTGTTTGCGTATGGTGAGAATCTTAGAGAGACACATAATCAAGTAACGGTGAAAAGATAGATAGAAGATGGCCAAGGTTTTGAACCTAAATTACTAGGAGAATGGAAGTAGCATTAAAATAACTAGATTTGAAATGTTAGCTTTGGTATATGTCTGAATCTGATGGTAAAATTGAGCAAATGTCTTGGAGGCAGCTGTAAATATGAGTCAGCAAAAAAAAAGCCACTGTTAGAAAGTTTCTTCAAATATATATGAAGCTAATATTTTAAATAAAGATTTTACTTCAAGATTTTAACAAGGAAGCTGAAATATGTTTAACAGTTAACTAGCTAAAAAACACACACACCGCAAATGAAAAATGAAACAAAATATTTCCCAGCCATGTTCCAAGAGAAATGAAGATTGGGGGAATGAGTGTTTGTGTATGTTGTGTTCTCTGTCCTTTACTGTGCCAAGGCAATGAAAAAGTAGCCACCTGATAGAAGTGCCCCCAAATTGAATTTTCGTGTTCCATTCAGCATGAACACATTCCTCATTGTTTTCCCTATGACCTTCCCTTCTTCCTTGTACCCTCTGGTGAACGGACCTAAGGAGAAATGAACTCATTAAAATATGTGGGTACATAATGAGATAATAAATAATGCAGAAATCTCAGTCCAACTAAAGATACTTGCTGTCTCTATTGACTTTGGCATTTATTTATTTAAAAGTCTCCAGAGAAGAACCTCCTGGCAAGTTTTAGCAGATTTATTTATTTATTTATTTATTTACTTTACCTGAGGTGTATTTAGAGTCAACAATGACAAACTTGTAAATTGGTTTATTTTTCTTACAGGCATTTTAAAGGATATTTAAGCAAACGGTATAGCCAAGTTTATCTGAGGCACTAAGCCCATCAGTGGAATTCTCCGTATCAGTAGAAATCAACAAAGCCTGTCTAATGCTCTCAGCTCTTTTCTTTAAGCTTATTTGAAATCTGTTTCCCTACCTATGAGATGGAGGAGCTGAGCTACATTTTCTAGGACTTCTCCTGCTTTAGATTACTAATTTCTAGTGACAAGTCCAAAGTCACAAACTTAATGACAGCATCAGACATTTCCTGTGCAGCAGCAGGAGGAAGAAAGTCTGACTAGAACAGGAAATGGCTGCTTTTGGTAGAGGAGACATTGACATTTTTCATTCTCTGTTTTACAGGTGACCAAAGTAAGTCCCAAATGCCATATGTTTTACAAAACTATTCCAGGGACCTGCATACAATAGGTGCTTTGTCATGTACCTTCCCATTATATTAGGAAGCTTCTTTTGGGACAGTTTTATGATAATTATTGTTATGTTGAAACCAAGCTTTGAGTCACCACACTTTAGTTTATAAGCAGGTTAGCCCCTCAATGGTCCTTTAGAAATTAAATGTCAGTGAACACTGAGACCAAATTCTAGCTTTATTTTATTTTATACTAGAGGCCCAGTGCACAAAAATTTGTGCACTTCTGGGGGTGGGGGGAGGTGTCCCTCAGCCCAGCCTGCCCCCTCTCAGAGTCTGGGAGCCCTCAGGGGATGTCCTACTGACAGCTTAGGCCCGTTACCCATGGGGAGCAGGCCTAAGCCACAGTCTGACCTCCCGCTGTGGGAGGGGACCAGGCTGATCAGGGGAAGGCGCCGCTCCCATCACCCCACTGCTGCTGCCACTGCCAGCCGCCTGCCCTTGGCTCTCGCAGCTGCCCTTGGCCCTCGCAGCTGCCACGGCTTTGTCCAGAAGGATGTCTGGTCTATCTGGTCTAATTAGCATATTACCCTTTTATTAGTATAGATTTTTTAGAGAGAGTGGAAGGGAGGGAGGGGGGGAGAGAGAAAGGAAAGGAGAAAGGGAGGGAGGAAGGGAGGGAGGCAGGGAGGAAGAGACAGAGAACATCAATGTGAGAAAGAGACTCAACCGGTTGCCTCCCCCATGTGCCTCGATGAGACTGTAGGGTAACAGATGTTGGGAAGTTGGGGACATTCTTACATGTGCTAAGGGATGCACCAATTAAAGAGAACAGTTGTATTTTTGTGATGCTGAGGCACAGGATGCAGAGGGGAAGAAGGGGATCAGACTGAGTAGGAAATCTGGGACTAGAGCGCAATAGAGGATAGACTGTGCTACAGATATGGTAAGGGCAAAGGGGAGTCACTGAAGCAGTATAGATAGAGAAGAGAATGCAAGCTTCCTGAGGGTCAGGGACTATCTTAGACACATTTGTCTCCTTCATGACGCCGAATGGGCTTCTTACACGCAGCGGGCCCTCAGTGAATTTCGGCTAAGCGGTGAAGCTCCCTCAGTTCCAGTTACCACCTGATAGGCACGGCTGGATCTTAGTCGAATTCACAGCAGGACAGTAAATGGTTGGAATTCTTTGTTCTGGAAACAAACTTCGGAAGTGCGACCTTGTATTTCATACAACTTTGTTCTTCAAAAATCGCTGCCGTATAATACTTTTTGTCAATTAGTTGGAATTGCATTCAGTTAATGGCATATGTAATTAGCCATCTCATCTTGCTCGGAAGGGCACTAACAAGAGGTAAAATGAGCTATTTTCGGTGGTTGTAAAACTACTGAGCCACAGAAACAGAGGCTGAGACCCTGTTAGGGCTCAGAGGAAATGGAGTGGAAACTAAAAAAAGGAACCATCACAAATGGAAACTATTCCATAAAAGGACAGAGAATTTTAGTCTGAAATTGGGGGATTATGCCATTAAATTCTCACAAATTGGTTCATTTTTTTTCTACCACACTCCCAAACCCCAGGTTTCATTTCCCCAGGAAGATAAATATTAAACCAAAGGAGATAATTGCTTAGTTTCATAAATCTATTGTTTATCTTATCAAACTGTAAAAAGTTGGTTAGTAATTAAAATTTAACAACCAGCTACATAAGAGTATTAATAGAAAAGCTAACATTTATTTTGTGCTTATTATGGGCCAGGTGTTGTTTGAAGTTCTCTACATGTATTCTCATTTAATCCTTATAGCAACTCTATGAATAACAAAATGGAATAACTGATTGATTACGTATTAGTAAAGAGATAATTATTCTCTGTACCCATGCCTGTGTCTCTTGAGCTGTGCTGTCCAGTAGCCATTGGCCACATGTATCTATTTAAATTAGAATTAATATAAATAAAACATTCAGTTCTTCCATCACACTACCCAATTCTAATTGCTCAATAGCCCCAGGTGGCTAGTGTCACCGTATGGGATAACACTGAGAACATTTTCATTATCAGAGAAACTTCTGTCAGACAGTGCTATTCCCTATCTTTATTTCAAATTAAAAAAACTATTTGCCAAAGCGGTTAAGGGAGTTACTTAAGATCACACAGTTTATAATTGGGACAGCCAGGACATAAACCTAGGAATCTTTACCCATCACATGCACTGCTATATCGTACCTGCTTTTACCAACGTAGAGCAGGAAGAGGGATACAGTAATAATCACAGCCTTGGCCATAAATGACCTGTTAATACTCATCTCAGGGAGGGGTATGACTAGGAGAGGATTCAACTCCAAAGGGTGCAGGCTAGAGTTCATTACTCTCCTTTTGAACACCTGAATGTTAACTCAGATCAGTGGTCGGCAAACCGCGGCTCTTGAGCCACATGCGTCTCTTGAGCCACATGCAGCTCTTTGGCCCCTTGAGTGTGGCTCTTTCATAAAATACCACGTGTGGGCGTGCACGTACAGTGTGATTGAAACTTCGTGGCCCATGCGCAGAAGTCGGTTTTCGACTATCAAAAGAAATGTCAATCATTGTACTGTTGATATTTGGCTCTGTTGACTAATGAGTTTGCTGACCACTGACTAAGATGAAAGAGCAACGCTGGGGAACGAGAGGATGCCCTGTATTATGGGACAGACTGAGAGGCCGTGGATACAGAACGGAACCTCCATGCCATCCTTCAAGGTCCAGGGAAGCCCGAAGGCTTCAATGACCTTTGCCTTTTCCGCTATGATACCCTGTGGCATTTTTGCCATGGCCTTTGTTCAGACCTCTGAGGAATGGCTGTGCCAGAAACCTGGCTGGGGCCTGGAGCTTGGGAATCTGTTGTAAATGTTTTCTGATTTGCATTTTCATTGTGACTTTCTTTGATTTAAAAATTAACTGAGACACTTCTTATGTAATTACCATTATAGGATGTCTTTCATACGTATGTTACAAGTATTATGTTCATGCTCTGTAGCCCTAACCATTTTCATTTGTATCTAATATTTTAAGCACCTTTAAAAAATGAGTGTTAAAATATTAGAACTTGTGTGTTGTCCCTCCACCTTTCTTTTAAATCTGTGAGGCTTCTCCCTTCTGGCAGGGCAGCAGGTGCTCTAGAGCCCAGCCGACTTCCCCGTGGCTCTGGCAATTCTCAAACATTCAAGCACATGGGATTCCGGCCCCAGGGCTTCCCCTGGGTGCAGGAGCACATTCATTTGCTCAATGTGGAGCAGGTCAGTAATGCTAGATAGTAATGACTCCAGGAGCACCCATCAACCAGTGACAGCTGAGAATCGGTTGGTGAATAAATACCTCCATCTCTTTGCTCTGCGTGGGACAGCTCTGAATTGGGAACCCACAGTGAGGCTCACCCTTGGCTCATCCCCTTTTCTTGGGGAGGGGCAGAACCTAATACTTGCTTCTGCCTAATAATATGGCAGATATGATGGCATAGTAACGCCTGTGTGACTGTTCTATAAGGCACCATCTTAGCAGACTGCAGTGAGGGTTCTCCTGCTGGCATGTGAAAGAGGGCTGCATGGCAGGGAACTGCAGGTCATCTCAAGGAGCTAAAGTCTGCCATCAGCCATGTGAGCTTGGAGGGGACCCCAAACTCCAGAAAGAAATGCAGGCTGGTTTGACATCTTGTTTGTGAGACCCTAATTAGAGAGTCCAGGGAATCTGTGCCCAGATTCATGACCCATGGAAACTGAGATAATAAATGCCTATTGTCTTAAGCAGCTATGTTTGCAGTAATTTGTTAACACAGCAGTGGAAAACTAATACAAGATTCTTCCAGAGCCTCCCAGAAGTCCCAGGGGGACCGAGCCCCAGTTGCTCCCAGTGGTAATTTGCTCATTATTGTCCCCTACACAGGCTTCCTTCTGTTTTCTTTCCTACTTCCCTAGTCTCCTGCTGCTACTTCTTGGAGTCAACTTCTAAATAGAGTACTAGTACTCAAATCGTTAATTTTGGGTCTGCTTCTGGTAGAACCCAACCTAACACTAGCATTTTTTAAGTTTTTAAAAAATTGCTTTATGAAGATATAATTCACATGTGGTATAATTCACCCACTTAAAGTGTAAAACTCAACTTTTCATATACACTCATGGAACCATCACAACAATCAATTTTAGAACATTGATATCACCCTAAAAAGAAGTCCATATACATTAGTAGTCATTCCCCATCCCCCAACTATCCCAGCCTGAAGCAATCCTAATCTATACTTCCTGTCTATAGATTTACCTATCTTGGGTATGTCATAGAAATGGAATCATAAAATGTGATCATATGTGACTGATATCTTTCACTTTACATAATATTTTCAAGGTTCATCAGTATCGAAGCATGTATCAGTACTTTATTTCTTTTATTGCCTAGTACTCCATTATATGGATCTACCACATTTTATTTATATAATCACCCACTGATGGGCATTTGGGTTGTTTCCACATTTGACTATTATGAATCCTGGTGCTATGAATATTTGTGTATGTTTTTGTTTGGACGTGTTTCATTTCTCTTTGGTGTATACCCAGGAGTGGAATTGCTAGGACATATGGTAACTCTACACTCAACATTTTAAGAAACTGCCAAATTGTTTTCCAAAGTGACTGCATCATTATACATTGCTATCAGCAATATGTGAGGGTTATAATTTCTCACATACTTGTTAACACTTGCTATCTTTTTGGTTTTAGCCATTGTAGTGGGTATGAGTGGTATATCACTGTGGTTTTCGTTATAACTAATAATGTTGAACATGTTTTCATGTGCTTATTGGCCATTGGTATGCATTCTTTAGAGAACTGTTTATTCACATCTCTTTCAAAATTTTACATTGAATTACTTGTCATTTTATTGAGTTGTAAGTGTTCTTTGTATATTCTGGATATAAGTCCCTTATCAAATATATGATTTACAAATACTTCCATTCTGTAAGTTATTTTTTCACTTTCTTTAAATTTACTTTTGAGTTATAATTGACATGTAACATTGTATAAATTTAAGGTGTACAAATCGTTGATCTGACACATTTATATATTGCCATGTGATTACCACACAGTGCTAGCTAATTCCTCTATCATATAACATAATTATTATTTCCTTTTTGAGATGGAAACAAGTAAGATCTAGCCTCTTATCACCTTTGAGATTTATAATAAGGTATTGCTGTCTATAATCACTAGGCTGTGCATTAGATCCCCAGGACTTATTCATCTAATAGTTGCAAGTTTGTCTCATTAAACAACATCTCTTCAATCCCCCAAGTCCCTAGAAACTGGAAATAATTACTCTACTGTTTTTTATAACCTTGGCTTTTTCAGATTCCACATATAAGTGATATCATTCAGTGTTTATCTTCCTCTGTCTGACTTACCGTATTAGCATAATGTCCTCAAGGTCCATCCATGTTGTTGCAAGTAGCAGGATTTCCTTTTTTTATATAACAGAATAGCATTCCATTATGTGTGTGTATATATACACTGAGTGGCCAGATTATTATGATCTTTGAATGCATAATAATCTGGCTACTCAGTACATATATATATTAGAGGCCCGGTGCATGAATTCGTGCATGGGTGGGGTCCGGCCAGCCTGGCCAGGGGGAGGGGACATGAGCAGTTGACCGGCCTTCCTGCTGGTCGAACTTCTGGTTGAGGGGACAATTTGCATATTAGCCTTTTATTATATAGGATATATACTGAGTGGCCAGATTATTATGCGTTCAGAGATCATAGTAATCTGGCCACTCAGTGTATACTAGAGGCCCAATGCACAAAATTCATGCAAGGGGCTCGGCCCTTCCAGCCTTGGTGGCTTGCCTTGCCCTTGCAGGAAGCTCATTATGCAGAAGAATAAAATTGGACCACCTATTTAACACCACTGGAAGGTCATCCAAAAGGACATCCGGAAGGTCATTCAGCCATCCGGACTAATTAGCATAGTATGCTTTTATTAT
The DNA here is from genome assembly GCF_951640355.1 of Cnephaeus nilssonii. NCBI lineage: Eukaryota > Metazoa > Chordata > Mammalia > Chiroptera > Vespertilionidae > Cnephaeus > Cnephaeus nilssonii. Next base: position 48,196,533 of record NC_137075.1, read on the forward strand.
TAGACTAGAGGCCCAGTGCACAAAATTTGTGCATGGCGGGGTGGGAGGGTCTCCTCAGCCCAGCCTGTACCCTCTCCAATCTGGGATCCCTTGGGGGATGTCATCATGGAGATCGGGCCTAAACTGGCAGTCAGACATCCCTCTCACAATCCTGGACCGCTGACTCCTAACTGTTCACCTGTCTGCCTGCCTGATCACCCCTAACTCCCCCTGCGCCAGCCTGATCACCCCTAACTGCCTCTGCCTGCCAGCCTGGTTGCTCCTAACTGCCCTCCTGTTGGCCTGATCACCCCTAAATACCTCTGCCTACTGGCCTGATCACCCCCAACTGCCTCCCCCACCAACCTGGTTGCTCCATGAGCCTGCTGTTTGGTAGTTTGGTCGCCCCGCATTAACCTCCCTGCCGGCCTGGTCACCCCATGCAGTCTGTTTGGTCATTCGTTCGGTTGTGACGGTCGCTTAGGCTTTTATATAGATAGATATACACCATATCTTCTTTATCTATTCATCTGTTGGCAGACACTTAGGTTGTTTCCATATGTTGGCTGTTATGAATAATGCTGAAGTAAACGTGAGAGTGCTTATATCTCTTTGATATCCTGTTTTCATTTTCCTGTGGTTATATACACCCATGAGTGAAGTTGTTGGATCATGTGTTCTATATTTAATTTTTTGAAAAACATCCTATTGTTTTCCATTGTGGCTCAACCATTTGCAATTTTACCAACAGGATACAAAGGTTTCCTTTATTCACATCCTCACCAACACTTATTGCTTGACTTGTTGATGATAACCATTCTAACAGGTGTGAGTGATATCTCATTGTAGTTGTTTTCTATTTCTCTGATTATTAGTGATGTTGAGCACCTTTTCATGTACCTGTTACCATTTGGATGTCTTCTTTGGAAAAATGTCTTTTTAGTTTCTCTGCCCATTTTTAAATTGGATTATTGGCTTTGATGTTATTGAGTTGTATGAATTCTTTATATATTTTGGATATTTAATTCATTGCCAGATAATATGGTTTGAAAATATTTTCTCCCATTCTCTAGTTTACCTTTTCATTTATTCCATTGTTTCTTCTGCTATGCAGAAGCTTCTAAGTTTGATGCAGTACCACTTGTTGAATTTTGCTTTTGTTGCTTGTGCCTTAGGTGCCATACCTAAAAAATTATTGCCAAGACCAATGTCAAGGAGCTTCTTTTATATTTTTTCTCTAGAAATTTTATGATATTAGATCTTCCATTTAAGTCTTTAATACATTTTCAGTTATTTTTTGTAAGTGGTGTTAAATAGGTGGTTCAATTTTATTCTCCTGCATGTGGTTACCAGTTTTCCCAACACTTTGTTGGAGAGACTATCCTTTTCCCATTAAGGGTTCTTGGCTCCCCTGTCAAATACTAGTTGACCATAAATATTGGGGGGGGGGGGTATTTCTGGGCCCTCTATTCTCTTCCATTGGCTGATGGGTTTATTTTTCATGTCATTACCACACTGTGTAAATTACTATAGCTTTGTAGTACAGTTTGAATTCAAAAAGTGTGATACCTGTAGTTTTATTCTTCTTATGATTTCTATGGTTATTTTTGGTCTTTTGTGGTGCCACTCAAATTTTAGGATTATTTTTTCTATTTCTATGAAAAATGACATTACAATTTTGGTAGAGATTGCATTGAATCAATAGATGGTTTAAGGAAGTATGGACATTTTAACAATATTAATTCTTCCAATCCATGAACACACAATATTGTTCCATTTGTTTGTGTTGTCTTCCATTTTGCGGGGGGGGGGGGGGGGGTTGTCAAAATATTGTGATTTTCATAGTGCACATATTTCACTTCCTTGGTTAAATTTAGTATTTAATTATTTTTTATCCTATTATGAATGGGATAGTTTTTGCTCTTTTTCAGATGTTTTGTTGTTAGTGCATAGAAACACAAGTGATTGCTGTAGGTTGATTTTTATGTTCTGCAACTTTACTGAGTTTGTTGATTAGTTCCAACAGTTTTTCTTTTCTTTTGGTAGAGTCTTTAGGAATATATATATATATATATATATATATATATATATATATATGCAGATAATGACAATTTTATTTTTTCCTTTTGGATTTGGGTTCCTTTTATTTCTTTGTTTTGCCCTAATTGCTCTATTTAGGATTTCCAGTACTATGTTGATTAAGAGTAGTGAGAGTGGGTACCTTTGCCTTACTCCTGATCTAAAAGGAAAAGCTTTCAATTGTTCACCATGGACTATGTTAGCTGTGGGTTTGTCATATATGGCTTTTATTATGTTGAGGTATATTCCTTCTACATCCAATTTGTTTAGGGTTGTTGTCATAAAAAGAGTATTTTGTCAAATGCTTTTTATGCATCTATTTAGATCTTCTGATTTCTAGCTTTCATTCTATTAAAGTGGCATGTCACGTTTATTGATATGTTGTATTGAAACATCCTTGCATTCCAAATAAATTCCTATCTGTCATGATATATAATCCTTTTAATGTGTTGTTGAATTCAGTTTGCTTATACGTTTTCTTTGAGAATTTTTATATCTGTGTTCATCATGGATATTGGTCTATAGTTCTATTTTCTGTAGTTAGTGTCCTTATCTGGCTTTCGTATTAAGGGTAGTGCTAGCTTTGTAAAATGAGTTTTACAAAGGGTTCCCTCTTCTTCAATTTTTTTTTGAGTGTTTGAAAAGGATTGGTGTTAATTCTTCATTAAATGTTTAGTGGAATTTGTCAGTGAAGCTATATATGGTCCTTGATATTTTGAGTCTTTCAAGAAAATTGTTCATTTTATCTAAGTAGCTTGTTGACATAGTTACTTATAGTATTCCCCTGTAATTCTTTTTTATTTATGTATATTTTATAGTCATGTTCCTTCTTAATTCATGATTTATTAATTTGAGTCTTTTATTTTTATTCTTGGTAAGTCCAGCAAAGTATTTATCAATTTATTGATTCTTTCAAAGAGCTAACTTTTGGTCTTGACTTTTCTCTATTCTTTTTCTATTATGTAATTCAATAATTTTCTCTGTAATATTTATTCCTTTCCTTTGTTTGATATGGTTTAATTTCTTTATTTTTCCAGTGTCTTTTGGTAGAACATTAGATTATTAATTTGAAATCTTTATTTTTTGTAATATAGATGTTTATAGTATAAATTTCCCCTCTCAGAACTGCTTTAGCTAGCTCTCATGTTTTACTATATTGTATGTTAATTTGCATTTACCTCAAATTCTGTTTAAATATAGAAATTTGCTTTAAAATAATTTTATTCCCTTCCTTTGTGCTATTATTGTCAAGTATGCAAACTGTTTAAGTTCAATAACACAGTTTTATAATTATTTTTATGTAACTAAATATTTTAAGTAAGATTGAAAGGACAGCTAGGATGTTTTTATACAGTCTACTTACCTAAGTATAATCTTTTTTCTGGTGATCTTATTTCTTGGTATAGATTTGAATTTTCATTTAATGTTCTTTCTGTTCAGAATGGACTTTCTTTTGTATTTCTTATAAGACAGGCATGTTGGCAACAAATTTTGTCTTTGTTTACTTGAAAGTGTATATATTGTACCTTAATTTTAAAAAAACATTTTTTAAAATCAATAGATTTTATTTTTAGAGCAGTTTTAGGTTTATAGGAAAAATTGAACAGAAAGCACAAGTTTCATATACTTCTAGTTCACAGTTTCCTTTATTATTAACATCTTGCATTGGTGTTATACATTATTTTTTTTTACAATTGATGAATCAATATTGATATATCATTATTAACTAAAGTACATAGTTTACATTAGGGGTCATCCTATGTGGTATGAGGTTTGCCATTCTAATAGGTATGTAATGGTATCTCATCATCCTAATATATAAAGAGCCAGGGTCCGTCATGATCTAAAAGAACAGATGGACGACCAAACACCAGGCTAGGATCCCCGCCAGCGCAGCGGGAGTCAGTCTGCAGCAGAAGTCAGTCCTGGGTCCCGGCCGGCATGGCAGGAGTCAGTCCTGGGTCTGAGGAGGGAGCTGTGGGCCCAAATGACCAGACTACCAGTCCGGCTCTCATAGCATGGCAGGACGGGGCCATGGAGGCTAAGGAGCCTCGTGGGGCAGGGGCTGTGAGCATGGAGCTTCGCAGGGTGGCTGAGGTGGAGGAGTGTCATGGTGGCGGCTGGGGCCGAGGAGCCTCACAGGGCAGGGGCTGTTAGTGTGGAGCTTCGAAGGGTGGCTGAGGCAGAGGAGCATTGTGGGGTGTGGGCGACTGAGGCCAAGGAGCCTTGTTGGGCGGGGCTGTGAGTGTGGAGGTTCACAGGGCAGGGGCCACGGAGCTGGAGGAGCAATTCTGGGTGGCAGACATGGCCCTGATTGCAGCTAGGCCTAGGGACCCTAACTGTGCACAATTTAATCGTGCGCTGGGCCTCTAATTTATAATATAAAACTCCCTAATTACATATAATATTGAACATTTTTATAGGCTTATTTTCTATCTGTATGTCTTCTTTGGTGAAGTATCTAAGTTTTTTGGTCTACTTTATTATTATCTTTAAAAAATATTTTAATTTCAGCAAGAGAGGAAGAGAGATGGAAACATCTATTATGAGAGAGAATCATTGATTGGCTGCCTCCTTCACATCCCCCATGGGGATGGAGCCTGCAACCCAGGCATGTGCCCCGACCAGGAATTGAGCCATGACCTCCTGGTTCATAGGTCAATGCTCAGTTACTGAGCCATGCAAGTCAGGTGGTCCACTTTTTAATGGGATTGTTTCTGAGTGTTGAATTTTAAGAGTTTTTTTTTTTTTTTTGATTCAGGTCCTTTATCAGATATGTTTTTCAAAAATTTTCTTCCAGTTTGTCACTTGTCTTCACATCCTCTTAAAAATGTGTTAAACAAGGTAGAAGTTTTAAATTTTAATAAAGCCTAAATTAATAATTTCCATCTTATGAATTGTGCTTTTGATATATCTAAAAACACATTGCTAAACTCAAGATCACCTAGATTTTCTCTTATTTTATATTGTAAAAGTTTGATAGCTTTGTGTTTTACATTTAGATCTACCATCCAAATTGAGCTAATATTTGTCAAATGAGTAAGGTCACTGTGTATATTCTTTTTTTTTTTTTTTTTTTTGGTATGTATATGTCCAGTGGTTTCAGTACTTATTTCACCTTTGGATAACTTTGGATTCTTTGTCAAAGTTTAGTGAAATGGGTTTGTGTGAGTCTATTTACAGGCTCTCTGTTATGTTCCATTGATCTATTTGTCTATGTATTTCATTATTACAACAATTCCTGATTACTATAACTTTATAAAATGTCTTAAAGTTGGGTAGTATTAGTCCTCTGATTTTTTAAATTTAATTTTGTTTTTTTAATTTTCACCTGAAGATATTTTTGCATTGATTTTTAGAGAGAGTGGGAGAGAGGGAAAGACAGAGAGAAACATCAATGTGAGAAAAACACATTGATTGGTTGTCTCCTGCACATGCCCAAGCCAGGGCCTGGGCCTGGAAGAAGCCTGCAAGTGAGGTATGTGCCCTTGACTGGAATTGAACCTGGGACTCTTCAATCCGCAGGCCGACGCTCTATCCACTGAGCCAAACTGGCTAGTGCTGACTTTGTTTTTTATTATCATGCTTGCTATTCTGAGTCATTTGTCTCTCCATATAAGACTTAGAATTAGTTCGTTGATATGCCAAAATAATTTATTTGTGATATTTATTGGGTTTGCATTGAATCTATAGATAAATTTGGGAAGAATTGACAACTTAAGAATATTGAGTCTTCTATTGTTATTGGTGAAGTTGGGGTATCCTTTTCACCACTGGATACTGGGGGTGAAATTCTTATCTTGAAAAATGTTTTTCTGAGACTCAAATGGGAGGATGAGTGATTTTTATTTGAATGGAATTACATCCCCTGTGTTTCCAAAGTCCCCTTTCCCTTGTCCAATTATGGAAGTGTACTTCAGGTTTCAGTAGAGCTAGAAGCAAAGCCAGTGTCCAGAGTTACTGTGCCATATTGCAGCTACATCCAGTTCAGCATCAGGCTTGTTGTAGTCTATTAGTCCATTGTGTGTAGGGTTCACGTGGCCATGGGCCATGTGGGGGAATGTAGAGGAGCAAAGAGAGCATTTCCCTGTAACAAAATTCCAGAGAGCCAAGAGAGTGAACTTCTTTGTTCAGAGGATTAAATATCTTAAATTTCTTAGGCTTGCAGTGTCCATGCCTCTTCTGGCCAGTGACCTATTCCCAGGTGTGACTGACAGAAAAGTACCTTCCCTATGTCACCCCAACATTACTGGGCATGTGTTTATCTTGCCTCTGTTGGACTCCTGGGGAATGTAAAGTTGTAGCTTCCTGGGGAAGCTGCCCAAATGACATGCCTATAATATTTGGCCTTCCCTTTGCTCTTTTCCTGCTATCCTATATAATAAAAGCCTAGGTGCATCGTGTGATGTCATCACAAGATGGCCACCACAATGTCATCACAAGATGGCTGCCCCAAGATGGCTGCCCAAGATGGCTGCCCCAAGATGGTCACCACAAGATGGCTGGCAGGGGAGGGTAGTTGTGGGCGATCAGGCCCCAGCAGGGGAAAGCAGTTGGGTGTGACTGGGCTGGCAAGGGAGGGAAGTTGGGGGCAACCAGGCCAGCAGAGGAGGGAAGTTAGGGGCGATCAGGCCAGCAGGATAGGGCAGTTGGGGGCAACCAGGCTGGCAGTGGAGGGCAGTTGGGGGTGACCAGGCCAGCAGGGGAGGGCAATTGGGGGCGAGATCAGGCCAGCAGGGGAGGGCAGTTGGGGGCGAGATCAGGCTGGCAGGGGAGCAGTTAGGCATCAATTAAGCTGGCAGGGGAGCGGTTAGGGGGCGATCAGACTGGCAGGAAGAAGCAGTTAGGGGCAATCAGGCAGGCAGGCAGGTGAGCAGTTAGGAGCCAGTGGTCCCAGATTGTGAGATTGGGCCTAAACTGGCAGTCGGTCATCTCCCAAGGGGTCCCAGATTGGAGAGGGTGCAGACTGGGCTGAGGGACGCCCTCCCTCCCCCTCCCCATGCACAGGAATTTTGTGCACCAAGCCTCTAGTTAATTATAAAAGTATCACCATCTATCACTATCTATAGGCTTGGACTATTTTTCCATTTATTTCAGAGCTTTTATTTCTATCAGAGTTTTATAGATTTATAACAAAATATTTGATTTTGAGGAATGTGTTAATATAAATGGTAATATGTTTTTAATATAAAATTTCACTTGTTTATTGATCATTTTCAGAAAACAATTGACTTTTTATATTAACCTTGCATCCTTCAAGCTTGCTATATTCACTTATTAGTTTTAGGATTTTTTTGTCAATTTTTTAGGATTTTCTTTAGAGATCATCATTTAATCTGCAGACATATTTCATTTCTTTATAGTCTGTATACCTTTTATTTATTTTTTCTTATTGTATTAGCTAGGAATCCAGTATATTGTTCAACAGGAGTTGTGAGAAAGGACACCTGCATTTTTGAAGGATAGTTTAGCTATTATTTCTTAGATTTCCCCTCCTTGCTCATTTTTATGTCTCTCCTTGTGGCATTCATATTGCTTGTATATTGGTACACTTAATGGTATCCTACATTTCTCTGAAGCTCTGTTCATTTTTGTTTATTCTTTTTTTCTGTTCTTCAGATTTCATAATCTTAATTGATATGCCTTAAAAGTTCACTGACTTTTTATTTTGCCAGTTCAGATCTACAGTTGATCTCTATAACAGATTTTTCATTTCAGTTATGGTATGTTTCACCTACAGAATTTCTATTTGATTTTTTAAAAATATAATTTACCTTTATTGATATTCCTTGTGATGAAACATTGTCATCATATATTCCTTTGTTAAGCATTATTTCCTTTAGTCCTTTGAACATATTCATAATAGCTCCTTTCAAGTCTGCTAAATCTGACATCTGTGCCCTATCAAAGGCTATTTTTGTTGCCTTCTTTTTTTTTTTCCTTTCTTGTATGTGAGTAATACCTTCTTGTTGTTTTTCATATTTCATCATTTCTGTTTGAAATCTGGACATCTTCTTATATATATATAAAAGGCTAATATGCAAAGTGTCCCCTTGCGAGTTTGACTGGGAGACCAGGAGTTCAATTGCACACTATGATGTGCACTGACCACCAGGGGGCGGCGTGGAACAAAGGAAGGCCCCGGCTGGCAGCCAGAAGGCTCCAATTGGCCCTGATCGCAGGTCAGGCCTAGGGACCCTACCCATGCATGAATTTTGTGCATCAGGACTCTAGTTTTAGATAATATACTGTAGCAAGTCTGGATACTTATTTCCCCTAGCACCCTTCTGGGGCTTACTGTTTTTGCTATTTTGCTTATTTAATTTGTTTAGTGACTTGTCTGGATAATTTCAGTGAAGTTTATTGCCCTCTCAGTATGCAGTCCTCAATATTGTTTCTCAGAAGGTACACCCTTGGGCATGTTCACAGTCATTCAGACCCCTTTGCCTTCCATCTCAGGGTTGAAAATGGTTGAGTGGAGAGGGTCAATGAGAAAAAAAAGGGGGGGGCATCTATAATACTTTCAATAATAAAGATAGATAGATAGTTAGATTAGATAGATTAGATAGTTAGACAGATAGATAGATGTCTTTTTTTCCTGATCTCCTTGTTACCTGGTTTTAACTGGGTTGTCTCTGTTGCTATCACATCTAGCTTCTAGCCTCCAGTATCTGATAATTTTTCTATAGTTTTTCTACAACTCCCTGAAGCATAAATTGTTCTATAGTCGATCCAATTAAGTCCAGGCTATTTTTCAGGGGTTGTCTTTGAGGTTTATTCCAACCCCAGGAAAACTTCTTAACTGTCTCTTTACCTGATTCTCTCTGTGAAACTAGTTGGTCTACCGTTTTTGCGTGTTATCATGAAGCTACCACCAGTTGGTTAATTGCTCACTGTCATAATCTAAATTGTTTTTGTCATCACTCTTGGCTTGAACTTCCTTGCTTTGCTCCAAATAAAGTCAGTTCTCACTGGGAAAGCTTTGAATTTCTGTTATTATTGCCTGTCTTTCCCAATGACAGAAATACTGTGCCACTCTTCTGGGAGCAGGAACTACAGCCTGCTTCTTTCACTGACAACTCTGCTCTGTAAGCAGGTCAAGAGTGGGGGTGGGAGCCGCTGTTCTTCGCTTGCCCCTTTCTGCATGAAATGTCTACTCTATGTGTGATTTGGTACAAAGCTGGATAAGATGTCCATGTTCTCTTCTTGCAGTGCCGGGAGCAGAGCTTCTACCCCATTAGCGAGGGAGGGTGGAAGAAGGGAGCCCCAGGCCTTTCAGCTGCATTTCCTGGGAAAGAGCTTCTGTAGCACCAACTTATTGGAATGAGAAATGTTTGTGGCTTGTCTCTTTCAGAGAGAAAAGAAGCCCCTGAGAACTGGGGGATTCCCTTTATCTTGGCTGCATATATCATAGTAGAGTTTTTATAACACAGAGCTGGGGGCAGGGAGGAGGGGCAAGGAAGTATTTCATGGCTCCAATGCCACAGATTCTTATCTTTTCATAAATATTTAATAGATTTTTTTTGAATAAATGTTTCTACATTTGTGGTATTCTCTTAGAAAATTTTCTAGAAAATTTAAATTATTCTTTTACATACATACATATACATATGTACATATACACTGAGTGGCCAGATTATTATGATCTCTGAATGCATAATAATCTGGCTACTCAGTGTATATCCTATATAATAAATGGCTAATATGCAAATTGTCCCCTCAACCAGGAGTTCGACCAGCAGGCAGGCCGGCCAACTGCTCATGTCCCCTCCCCGTGGCCAGGCTGGCCGGACCCCACCCATGCACGAATTCATGCACTGGGCCTCTAATATATATATATATATATATATATATATATATATATATATATATATATACATATACATACACTGAGTGGCCAGATTATTATGCATTCAGAGATCATAATAATCTGGCCACTCAGTGTATATATGTAGGTATATATGTCTATACATATATCATCAGTTATGGTTTTTTCTATTAGCACGGTTCTACAGAGCTCTTCACACCACCTTCAAGGAAGTCTTGCCACCCACTCCTATTTATTTTATAATCTCATTTTTTCCCTTAATACAGTTTTATGATTCTTTTTTTAAAATATATTTTTATTGATTTCAGAAACAAAGGGAAAGGGAGAGAGCGATGGAAACATCAATGATGAGAATCACTGATTGCTGCCTCCTGCATGACCCCTACTGGAAATCGAGCCTGCAACCCCAGCATGTGCCCTTGACTGGAATCAAACCTGGGACCCTTCAGTCCGCAGGCCGATGCTCTATCTACTGAGCCAAACCAGGTAGCCAGCCCCTCCGCCCAACTTTTTTTTAATGAATCAGAGAACAGCATGGGCCTACCTTGGTCTTAACTTATAATCCAGGTACTTTTGCAATATTTGGAGAGAGCTTTGTTAATAAGACTTTTCAGGATTGTATTTGTTAAAGAAAATGAGGACGTACCCCGAGGAAGACTCACTGGATGGGGGATTAAACTATGCTTCAATAATGGTGCAGGTGGAGGGTGATTAACACTCAGATTTGAGAATGTGAAACAAAGTTGGGAGAAAAGGAGTCTCTCTGTGGCTATAAGAAGGTGGAACAGTCTTTTTATCAGGTTGGAAAAGATATATCAGGTATCAGTTTGGAAAGACACTGCAGGCTTTGTGGGTGGTCCACAGGTAGGAGGCAGGAATGTCAGAGCACCATTTCCTGCCCTCTCTTCTCCAGATGTAGATATAGTCTTACCAGCACAGAATTCAGTGTAAGAGCTAGTAGCTCTTGATGTTGGGCAGGATTCCCTTAAGTGGAAGCATCAAGATCATTAGTCATTTGTGTTTTCTTAGAATAAAACACCTGTGATTTTGTACATTTCTAAACTTTCTAATCTGGTAAGACATGTCTCACATGTACACTGCTGCTTTGCAGCTGAGAGCTGTTTGGTGTTGATTGTGGACAACCATATGGAACCCTGTGACCCTAGGGCAGTGGTCGGCAAACTCATTAGTCAACAGAGCCAAATATCAACAGTACAATGATTGAAATTTCTTTTGAGAGCCGAAAACCAGCTTCTGCTCATGGGCCACGAAGTTTCAATCGCACTGTACATGCGCACCCGCACGTGGTATTTTGTGGAAGAGCCACACTCCAGGGGCCAAAGAGCCGCATGTGGCTCGCGAACTGCAGTTTGCTGACCACTGCCCTAGGGGATGGAGATGCTAAAGGAGAGCCTCCTAGTCAGAGTTCCTAAATATTTATGGCATCTGATTTGGGTGTAAAGGGAAAACTGGTGCTTTATTGGGGTGCCTTTGTTCTGGCCATTGCCACTATCTCAGGGTGTGGAATCTATGCTTGCTTCTTGGTATGGTGAAATTAAGGTGTCATCAGCATATGAGGCATTAATAGCCGAGGTGGCTTTGGCATCTTGAGGACTTTAGCACTATTTGTTTCCTTCATGGAAGCGAGTGTTTTCTGGAAAGCTCTGAGGGCAGAAGTGAGGCACGCATGTGGCTTTGCACAGCTCTTTCCAGATAAAAAATAGTAATGACATAAACAGTAATAGTTTTTTTTTTTAAAGAACAGTTATGTTCACAACAAAATTGAAAGACACAGAGCTTTCCCACATATCTCCTAAGCCCACACATGCATAATCTCCCCTGTTATCAACAGCCTCCTCCAGTGTGGTATGTTTGTTGTAATTGATGAACCTATGTTGACACATCCTAATAACCCAAGTACATAGTTTACCTTAGGGTTCACTCTTGGTCTTTTACATTCCATAGATTTGGACAAATATGTAATGATATGCAGCCATCATTTTCATGCCATACAGAGTATTTTCATTGCCCTATAAATACTGTGCTCTTCCAATTCATCACTCTACTCCTGCCCACCCTCCACCATAATAATAGCTTCTCAAAAGTTACTATGTAACAAATGGGACTACATCAAAATAAAAAGCTTTTTTACAGCAAAAGAAACCATCAACAAAACAACAAGAAAGCCCACTGCATGGGAGAACATATTTGCAAATGCTAGCACTGATAAAGGTTTAATCTCCAACATCTACAGGCAGCTTATGCAACTTAATAAAAGGAAGATAAATGATCCAATAAAAAAATGGGCAACGGACCTAAACAGAATATTTTCAAAAGAAGACAGAAGGAAGGCCAAGAGACACATGAAAACATGCTCAAAGTCACTTATTATCCGAGAGATGCAAATCAAAACAACAATGAGGTACCATCTCACACCTGTCAGAATGGCTATCATCAACATATCAACAAACGACAAGTGTTGGCGAGGATGCGGAGAAAAAGGAACCCTCGTGCACTGCTGGTGGGAATGCAGACTGGTGCAGCCACTGTGGAGAACAGTATGGAGTTTCCTCAAAAAACTGAAAATGGAACTCCCATTTGACCCAGTAATCCCACTCCTGGGAATATATCCAAAGAAACTAGAAACACAAATCAGAAAAGATATATGCACCCCCATGTTCATAGCAGCACAATTTACAATAGCTAAAATTTGGAAACAGCCTAGGTGCCCGTCAGCAGATGACTGGATCAGAAAACTGTGGTACATCTACACAATGGAATACTATGCTGCCATAAAAAAGAAGGAATTCTCATCATTTGCAGCAACCTGGATGGAATTGGAGAATATTATACTAAGTGAAATAAGCCAGTCAATGAAAGAAAAATACCACATGATCTCACTCATTTATGGATAATAAAGAACATTATAAACTGATGAAAAAAAAGATAGTTACAGAGACATTAAAGCAACAAATAGACTTTCAAATTACAGGGGGAAAGTTAGGGAGAGGGGAGGTAGATAAGAAATCAAACGAAGGACTTGTATGCATGCATATAAGCATAAACAATGGACGCAAAACTCTGGGGGGGGGTGAGGGCATGTGTGGGTGTTGGGTGGGGGGGGTAATGGTAAGATATGTACACATATAATACCTCAATAAAAAAAAAAAGTTACTATGTGCCAGTAAACACTTTGCAATACCAATGAGAAGTAGGCCTTTTCATTACCTTCACTTTACAGGTGAGAAAACGGAGACGAAGAGAAGTTGAGAGGCTTGCACATCTCATGATTAAGTCTAGCAGGTGGAGAAAGAGGGGGTCTAACTTCTAGATCAGCAGTGTTGACCAATACCCTGTGATTTATCTGCAGAGGTTCTTAGAAGGAAGGATGGATGACCCAGGTCGGAAGGAGGGGGACAACTGCTAGGGAAACTGCTTTACTACTTAGAGAGACCTCAGTTCCTTTTTGTATGTACCAGGTTGGGGTATCCTAGAGAAACTGTTCACACTTATTCATGTTTTTGTATTGTTTTTTACTTTTTCATAATGTAAAATATAGCATTTAATAGATAAATATTTCACATTTTTGTTTCAAATTGCTATACTTTTCATGAGTATTAAAACCATATTTTCTTTAATCACATTTATAGGTGTTATCTAATATTGAAATGAAATTTACAGAAAAACTCAGTAATTTCTTTGCTATGATTCCCATGTATATACCAAGAGAAACATTAATCCCTACTATAAGTGCTTATGTTCTTCATAACATTTCTACTGTTTTACTTATCTACCTTTGAAAGAAAGCAATTAAGTTATATTTCTCATTTTATTGTCAACAGATAATCTATAACCTGCTATAGTGTTATAATGACTTTATTTACATCTTTTCTGAGCACAGAGAATTACTATTATTTACCATAGAGTAATCCTATTTAGAGTGTTTTAGAAGGAAATCTTTGTTCTCTATACCATCTGCCAAATTTGTTCATAAACACTGTTTTAAAATGATAAATCTCCAAATATATTGCCAGCCCAGACTTTTCTTCTGTGCACTAAAGACACTTCTGATTGTAATATCTCCTGTGGTGGACACTGTGCTGTATTGTCCAGATTTCTTTTCAGGACTAAAACACCTCTTACTCTAGTCATGGGAGTGTTCACAGCGGTCAGCCTTCCTCAGGGACTGTCCTGGCTGAAGAGAGGCATCTCACTCAACTTCATGCTCCTTTCCTGGGGAAGCTTAATATTTCCAATGACTGATCAATATAAGGGTATAAACGCCTGACACTCTCACTCAAATGGGGATAATTGTGAGGATTTGTTTCATCTTCTAAACCTTCCGTAGGGATGCCTGGGGCTTCCATTGAGTCTCATTGCTGCCCAATACTGCATTTTCCCCTTCCCTTTATCCTGAGTTGATTTAAGGGCATTTTCTATCTTGCATGTTAATCTTCACTCCAGAGTCAACTTCCCAGGCAATCCAACTTGAGATACTGACAGATCACGAATATGGTGTGCCTAGACATAACATGGTTTTGGGAAAGAGGCTTTTATTGTATTTCCTAAACAAGTTAATGGCACCATCATCCACTTTAACACCCAAGGTAGAGATCTGGGAGTTGCTCTGGACTCTTCTTCATCACTGTTATTGCTTTGGTTACCAGTCCCCTTGACTCAAGTTCATTTCCAAATACTTCCTCTTCTCCCCATCCTACTGCCACTTTTTTGGCTCCCATATTTTCTGCTTGCCTAGAGCAGCAGCTTCATAACTTATTATGTGGATTTGTAGCAGATGCTGTCAGTGCGCTGCTACATCCCTTGACATTCACTATTCCAAGACTTGCCAAAGGCTTAGTTACAGTGCGCACCTGCAACTCTGTCTGAGGCTTTCTCTGGCCTCTGGAGACTGCTGAGTTTGTGTTCCAGGAACTCCTGGGAAGTTAATACTCCCAGTAGCAGCCATCAACCACTGTCGGATGGGAGTTGGTAGGTAGATACTCTGCTGGGAAACTCTGAGGCATATGTTACATGGTCTCCCAGAGGTCCCTATGGATTTAAACTTTAGTTGCCCATAGCTGTAACCTTCTCAATAATGTAAACTTCAATGACATCCTTCCTGTCCCAGCCTTTGTCACTCCTGTATCAGTGTTTCCTGGCATCACCTCCCCTAGGAACTGGCTGTGACAAGAATCTTACCTGAGCCTAGGTTGCCCAAAAACAGACCCCAAGATAAAGGTTTAAGTGCAGGAAGTTATCTGAATAAAACACAAATGTGACTTTTTCATTGTCTTATTAAAAAATTTAGGCTGTCAAAGGTAAAGTTCAAAGTCCTTAGTATGCCATCCAAGGCCCTTCATGACTTTCGGCATGATCTTTGCTGATTCATTGAGCTAGCAGATCAGAATCATGGCCCTTCTAAATAATTCATAATCATCTCTTACTTAGAAGGTAAGTCCTCGAGCAGCAAGTCTATCTGGTTTAGGCTAAGTGTGGGATGCATCTGATCCCTCTATGAATAGTTCAAACAAAACTTCATTGAGGCAAGAAATAAAGTAACCTCTATTCTAGACACACAAAAATGTGTGCTTCTCAATGGCACTTCAATGAAAAGTTTTCCCACCTTCATCCTTTTTTTAATGGGATTTGGACTAAAATCTCTCATTAGTTTTTCATGAGCATTTCTTCATAATAAAGATTGATGAAATTTTAGAGTTCACAGGAAAGCCAGGGTGGAAAAACAGGCATTCTTTCTTTTCTGTGCCTTTAATTTGGCCACTAGCATCCAAATGGCACTAAAACCCAAAGCTCAATTTATTAGATTTAAAAACAAGTCAAGGTGTTACTATTAAATGAACATTTATGAAACACCTACCATACAATGGTGTGAGAAATACAGAAGAGATATTTCGGGCCAGGTAAGAAGGCTTGAAAGAAAAGGGAGACTAAGTTTGAATAGATACTAACTAAACTTAAAAATTATGAATCTGCTTACTGTTTTTTGCTGAACTATTATTTAATCCTGTTCATGCTGTGAAGCATTGTCCACCACTTTACACATCTACACTAATAAAAGAGAAATATGCAAATTGATCATCACTTCACGATGCCCCAGTAGCCAATCAGGAGTCAGTATGCAAATTAACCCAACAAAGATGGCAGTGGCCCCACCCCCAGCTGCTCCGGGTCTCTGGGCAGCACACATGCAGGCTCGGAGCAGCTGGACAGGGCGGGATGCCTGCTATGAGGGGGAGGGTGGAAGGAGCTACAGGAGTGGCACTCCGGCCAGAGCGAAGACTGAAGGCAGCGGCCAGAGCAAAGGCCTGGGTCCCGGGTGCCGGAGGAAAACCAATGCCAACAGCCAGGGGAAGGAAGGCCTATTGCATGAATCTTTGTGCAATGGGCCTCTAGTAAGACAATAATCTTACATTGAGTAATTACACACAAACACTATTTCCTCAGGGTGACTTTCTGACTCCATTATCTGTTTTCCAGAGTGTCTTAGAGTTTTCTTTAAATATACAATTACTTGTTCATTTACTAGTAAATTCATTCTCCTTCACTGGATTAAAGTCTCAGAATGGTTGGGACCACATCTATATTTTTTAGAATGATATTCTTAGTATCTACTGCCTGACACATGATGGGGACTTAATACATATTTGTTGAATAAATTAATACTCAAACATGACAGATCAAGGGACTGATTTCAGATCTGACTTCCCACCCTTATGTTCCTTATAATGCATACTTTTAGCAGATAGAAAGGCAAAGATAGTATAACACATATCTATAAAGTTGGTGCTTAATTAATTATTGATTGGCAATGTTAAAGTCAGCAAGCAGCCACTGAACACTCTGATCAAACCTGTTGGCCTTTGTATCATTTTAAAAAATGTTTTTCAGGCTTCATGGACTGTGGGGCAGAGGAGATTCTGAGTTAGGAATTCACCCATGTGGTCACTTCAGGACACGAGCTTCTTAGTGATGGACTTTATATACAAACTAAGTTAAGTGTATAGACTGCTATCTAAAATCATTCATCCAACCCTTCATTTATTTATCCCTTTCTGAGCTGGTGAGAAAATTTTATTTCCTTTGACATTCGTTAACACTGTGCCTTGGTTTTTAGGCTAATCCCTGCATGGCTACAAGCCTTCATGGCTGCCATAATTCAGATAGTAAATGTCGATAACATTTGGTCAACTCCCCCCACCCCCTCAAGAAAGAACCCCTACCCCCAAAACAGAAAACCCCCAAACTATAGGTTCTTTGATTTTTAGGAAGAAACATTTTTCCAGGAAATCATTATGTAATGATTTCTTCTCAGGAAAATATGGCTCAGATTGGGTCACATTCTTATGTTTTAGTGGAAAGGTGGCTGGCAAAAGGCAGATCTGGCATTTTTAACTTTTTTACCCACATTCTTTCCTTGTGGGTTCTGTTTTCTCTTAGAGAGTAGCTGGAACATAGACAACCAAAGGTGTCTCCCATAGCAGCTCCTACTCAGTGGAATGCACCAACTTAAATTTGTATTAAAAGGTTTAATTTTATAGTTGGTTTTGGTAATAACTGAAGGGAGATTTAATCGTTTAAATAATTTAGTGGCTAAAGAAACAACTCTACCCCTGAAACTGTGTCTAATATGCCCTAAAATTTTTTTTTCTAAAAATTAGTTGTGTTAATTACATTGCTCTCTTTTTTGAGCAGATGGAGATCCAAAAAGCAGCTGTTCTCTGTAAGAGAAAATGCTGGAAGATCAACTAGGGGTTCAATTGAAGGTCCTCTAAAAATGCTATTTTCCCCCAGTTTCTTACCTTTCACATACTGGGCTCCTGGAATTTCCTGATTTTATCATGTATTTCTTACATTGTCCTTCTTGCCTTTGCTCCATCCAGCCTCTTAGGATCTTACCAATCCTTCACAGGATGAAAGCCATCGAACTGGGTCTTGAAGTCTCTCATGATTCCCCTTCCTCTAATTATACCGTTTTCTTATCACTTATCACCATGTGACCTATATCATTAGAGCTGTGTTCCTAACTTCCTCACGATCTATGACTTCAAGTATTCCAAAATAATAGTCTTATTTATCTTGGTACTTTTATAGCTTAATACCCAGTGTACAGTCAATGCCTCTTTCCTATAGCCATACTATTTGCAATATTACTTACAGACTCTATTTATTGATGGGAGAAATTGCAGTTTTCATACCCCTTGAAACAGGGTTGACTTGTGTCCTGCCACAGTCATTGGTCAACAAAAGTTAATTCAGAATCTATGCTCTGCTCTTATTTTCTGTCAGATTAGCCTGGGCTTGTTTTCACAGCATAGCAGAAGAGGTGTGGGGGTGAGAGGAGAGAGGAGAGAGAGAGAGAGAGAGAGAGAGAGAGAGAGAGAGAGAGGATATAAAGAACTGGAGCGCCAAGCCAAGATAGCAGAGCTAGCTATTCAATGTACAGAAGACCATATGCACATTTATGAGTCCATCAGAAACCGGAAAAAAAATATCCATATAACCTATGAACACATGAACAATAGAAAATATTATACTTTTAAGCTACTAGGCTTTGGGGTGGTTTGTCATACAGCAATGACCAACTGATAACATGCTCAAGAATTTATTACTTTGAAACCACCTTTTGTAATTGAATAAGAATATTTATCCCTGGCAAAGAAGGAGCTAATGAATACATGGCCCAAATTCTTCATGGTAAAATTATCATAGATATTGAACAATTTAACACAAAATGAGAAGTAAGTCAATAAGATAACCTTTAAAAAAGTAAATGGAAATGTTATCTTTAAATTATTCTAGCTGTGAAAACAAGATGAAAAAATTCATGTACAAAATAATTTAATACTACGTACTTTTGTACCTTTTGTTCTTGAATAAAAGATTTTGATGTGCCTAGAGAGAGGGTAGTAATAACATTCAAAAGTCAAATTTATTCAAAATGCCTTTCAAGCACTCCTTTATTGTTACGCTAATTAAACTTAATTCATAAATAAAATATCAAGTTGAGATGTATTTGGCAAATGTAGTCTATTAAGGAACACTCAGGTTCATAACTCCTCCCAGTTGGCCGAGTTCTTAATACCAGTTTTCTGCCAGACCATAGGGCTTATTCTCATGTTAAAGAAACAGGCATTTGCCAAGAATTCTGACTTAACTATGTCTTTACACAACTATAAACAAATCATCTTGGAATCTCAGCAGTCTATATATGTAGAGGGATTATCAGTAGCCCAGAGCCCCCTAACTCAGAATTTCAGGTTTTAGGTGACAGGGTCAGAATGCTCATCTGAACTAGGAATGTGAAAGATAGACTCTAACATTTCAAAACCAGTTAAGGGAGAAAATTTCACTTTAATCAGAATCTGAACAGATGTAAAAGATAACACTGTATTTGCTCTTCTGTGCCTGGCAATCAACTCTTTGTAACTATATTAAGATGAGCCAGAGAGACAAGGTTAATGAAAGATTTAAATATGCCCAGGGTTGTACTCTTGCTAGAATTCAAGGAAGAGGCAAGCACTTAAACAGTGTAGTTCCCATTCTGAGCTCTACGTGTGCATTCGGAGAGGAAATCTGCTTGGAGGTAAGACCAGGGACTAGAAAGCGAACCTAGAAATGTTCACGGTTGGAGGTGTTATTACTATAATATTTCTTTGATATGGCACCCCAGAGTCTGGTTTTCCACGGAATGCTAGTGAATTAAAATTCAGTGAACAATATTTACTGAGTACCAAATGCTTCTGGCGAAGAGTATGTTGGTGGGAGGGGCAGGAAAGAAAAGACACTACTTTATCCCCACTCAGAAGTTTCGTGTCTTTTTGAAATGGGAGGGTGAATTATAAAATTTTTAAAATTTTAATTTTTTTCATCACCATTTGTCCCCTCTATGCTCTCTTCCACACACTCCCGCCCCAACTCGCAATCACCACACTGTTGTCCGTGTCTATGAGTTCTCTCTCTTTTTGCTGAGTCCCTCAAAGCACCATACACACACACACACACAACATACCACCACCACCCGAGCTGACTGACTGCTTCAGTTTGTTTCACTCATATGTGGAAGGTGAATTTTGAAGGACATTACTTATTGAGCAGCTTTGTGCCTCCTGCCTCACATATATCTTCATAATTAATTCCTCCCTCTTCCTCCTGTATTAAACAGTAGGCATGATGGGCAGAGGCTCTGAGTAGCTACGTAACTTTCCCAAGGTCAGTGGGAAAGTAAGGATTCAAAATCAGGTGTGACTCTCCAACCCATATTCTTTCCACTACAGGACACCACAGAAGAGCTAGAAGAGTAATTTTTGTGACTCTAATACTGTATCTGTGAGAAAGTACATAAACCTACACATCTATGTAGGTGTTTTTCCAGGGTGGATTGCTTCTACCAGAAGTACAATTTCCTGAGTGCTAGGCTGCTAGGGCTTTGTTGAGTACAATTACATCCAATCTCTTATTGTGGGAGGTAACATATTTTTAGTTTAAAAATCCTTGCATATCAGCTCGTAAGAGTCAGTGGGGGAGTAAGGTAGGGATTTTTTTCAACTGCAGTTTTTATGGGGCTTAAAATGGTGGAATCCAGTCCAGACATAAAAACAGTCCAGTCCCATTGATCTTGGGGCTAAGATGAGTTATTGGCCTAAGATCCATTAATGAAGGAATATGCGATTAGTTGGTGAAGGCAAATTTCCCAAGCATAGGGTGCTTTGATTATCCTCTCAGGAGACATTCCTCAGAGGCCTTTCTATGGTGAAGATGATTAATAATAAATCTTTTGCCTCATGTTGTTTATGGCAATTTAAAACTGCTTTTATGTATGGTGTCCTTTAAAAACACTTTTTACTGAAATATAATTCATATGCCATAAAACCAACCTATTTAAAGTATACAGCTCAATAGTTTGTAGTATATTCAGCTATGCAACTGTCACAACTAAGTTTAGAACACTTTTGTTACCCTAAAAATAAATATTGTACCAGATTTTAAAATCCTTCAATTGATTAATATTTGAATTGTTTTTACTTTTTGGCTATTGGGAATAATGTTGCTCTGAGCATTTGTGAATAAATTTGTGTGTGGACATGTTTACTTTTCTCTTGGGTTTGTACCTGGGAATGAAATTGATGGGTCATATGGTAACTTTATATTTATCATTTTAAGGAACTACTTAACTATTTTTCAAATTGCTGCACCATTTTACCACTAACAATTAGTGAAGTTGCAATTTCTCTACATCCTCATTAACACTTGTTATTGTCTGATTTTTTATTTTAACCATCCTAGTGCATATAAAGTTGTATCTCACTGTGGTTTTGATTTGCATTTTTCTAATAACTAATGATGTTGATCATCTTTTCATGTGCACATTGGACATTTTGATATCTTCTTTGGAGAAAAGTCTTTTCAAATCCCTCGCTCATTTCTAAATTGGCTTATTTTTATGTTTACTATCCTAATATATAAAAACCCAGGGTCCGTAACTTCCAAAACGACTGAAGGCTCCACCGACTGGAAGTCAGTCCTGCAGTCAGTGCTGGGTTGCCGTGGTGACCCAGCATTGACTGCCGCCACTCAGGGTGAGGTGACCCAGCACTGACTGCTGAGGGGGCTGCAGATCAGGTCTGGAGAGAGAAGCAGGGTCTTATCCATAACCTCCATGGCAGCTGTTGATCAGCCCTTGTCTCTCTCTTTCTCTTCGAACCTGGCCAGCAGCCATGCCTCTCTTTCTCTCTGGGCCTCGCAGGGGCTGCTGATCAGGCCCGAGATAGCGGAGATGCTGACTGGCATAGAAACCGACCAGTCAGAACCAAATCTGGGTGAAGTGCAAGGAGCCAATGGCTGCCTAGGAGGCGGAGCTTTTGACACTGACTGGCATAGAAACTGACCAATCAGAACCAAATCTGGGTGAACTGCGAAGGCAGAACCTAAGGTGAGGACTGAGGAGGGATTTTAAGGCAACAGCTGTTTGGTGTAAGGTGTAAGAAAGTGGTTCAATTTTTTAATGACCAGTTTGGCAGTCTAGTGCATATGGCTGGCTATTAGTCCAGATCTAGGGATTATGTATTTTTGTCTGCCAAGAGCATCTCCTCCTGCTGAAAAAGGCTTCCCCCCGCCCCCCATTTAAGCAATACTATCCTATATAATCTATCTATACTAATAAAAGGGTAATATGCTAATTAGACCTGGTTGACCAGCCATCTTCCAGACATCCAACTTCCTTCTGGACAAAGACATGGTGGTGGAGGCCAAGGTAGAGGCAGTTAGGGGTGATCAGGCCAGCAGGGGAGGGCAGTTGGGGGCGAGATCAGGCCTGCAGGGGAGGGCAGTTGGGGGTGAGATCAGGCCGGCAGAGGAGGGCAGTTGGGGGTGATCGGTCAGGCAGGCAGAAGCAGTTAGGAGTGATCAAGCAGGCAGGAAGGTGAGCAGTTAGGAGCCAGTGGTCCCAGATTATGAGATGGATGTCCGACTGCCAGTTGGATCAAGCCTGAACCGGCAGTTGGACATCTCCCAAGGGGTCCCTGATTGGAGAGGGTGCAGGCTGGGCTGAGGGAACTCATCCTCATGCCCAAATTTCATGTACTGGGCCACTAGTTGAATTATAAGAGTTTTAAAAATGTATTCTAGATATAAGACTCTTATAAGATATTTTTAAAATGTCTTCTCCCATTGTGTGGTTGTCTTTTTGCTTTCTTGATGATGTTTGCAGCCCAGGAGTTTTTCATTTTGATTCAGTTCAGTTTATATATTAATTTTGCTGCTTGTGCTTATGGTATCATATCTAACTTGCTGGTATCATATTTAACATTGCTTAATACAAGGTCACATAGATTTACTACTATGTTTTCTTCTAGAAATTTTATGGTTTTAGCTCTTACATTTCGGTTGTTGATAAATTTTGAGTTAATTTTTGTGTGTGATATGAGATAGGGGTCTAAATTCATTATTTTGCATGTGGATATCTATTTGTTCCAACACCATTTGTTGAAAAGGCTATACCTTCCCTCACTGAATTGTCTTGCTACCCTTGTAGTAAATCAATGGGTTTATTTTTGGCCTTTTAATTTTGTTTCATTGATATATATGTTCATTCTTATGCCAATACTACACTTACTTGATTAGTGTAGTAGATTTTGGAATTGAAAAGTGTGACCTTCCAACATTGTCTTTTTCAAAATTAGTTAGATGAGTCCCTTGTATTTGCATATGAATTTTAGGATCAGCTTGCCAATTTCTACAAAAATATCCGTTTGGATTTTGGTAAGGATTGGGTTAAACCTGTAGATCAAATTGAGGAATTATGCTGTCTTAATAACATGTTTTCAATCCATGAACATGGGATGTGTTTACATTTATTTAAATCTTCTTTAATATCTTTCAAAAAATTGTTGACTGTATTATAAGTGCCCCCCATTTTTCCCTTCCTTTGACCCCCTCCACCTAGCCCCTGCCCCACCTCAGGCCTTCCCCATATTATTGTCTGTGTCCATGGGCTATGCCTATATGCATATATGTTCTTTGGTTAATCTCTTCCCATCTTCTCCATCCCTGTCTCTATTGGTCTCCATTTTGAGGATCTACTATGCTCTTCTTCTCTTTTATCCTCCTCTTTTTTTGAGGATCAACTATACTCCTTCTGGAGGGATAGAAGGAGAAAACACTGTTTAATCCTGGACACTCCTCCAGTCCATGAGAAGCTCCACAGCTATCTTATGTCTGTGAGGCTTCCTTCCTATTCATCTCACTGAGCCTGCCACAACAAGGCATGCTTCTCTCTCCCCCACAGACTCATGAAGGCCCTAGACTCCTATTTATAGGATATGATCAGCCAGACAGCTGTCAACATTTTAGGTAATAACTCATAGGTTTATAATCAAGATGTTGTCAGGCAAAATTTACATACATTCAAAGACTTATAAACTTCTCCTTTTATTCCAGCCACTACTGAAATGACTAGTTCCACCCTGGCCAGCTTTATGCAGGTGCAACTTCACTGAAATTCACTTCTTGTCTTTTTGAAAGCCCATGTACACAGATAATAGTGTGGTGAAGGCCTGCGAGCAGTGGATGCAGGGTGGAGGGAGTCAATGGGAAGAAAAAAGGGACATCTGTAATACTTTCAACAGTAAAGATTAAATAAATAAAAAACACACAAAAGAGACATTCTTTGAAAGTGTCATCTTGAGAGAAACCAAGATGGCGGCATAGGTAACCACCTAAACTGCTGCCTTGCACAACAATTTCAAAACTACAACTAAAGGACAAAACGGACACCTTCCAGAACCACAGGAAAGCTGGCTGAGTGGAAATTCTACAACTAGAAAGAAAGAGAAAAGCACATTGAGACTAAGAGGAGCTGCAAAAGGCTGAGGTACTGAGACGCGTGCGAGTGGAGAGGACTGGCGGCTAAGTGCGCGGCTGGCTTTCTCAAGAGGGAGGGAGATGGAAGCTCCCAACTGTGCTGAACTCCAGTTCCGGGCGAGACCCTGGGGACCCAGACTCATACGGGGGGGGGGGGGGGGGCGGGGTTCTGGACTGTCAGGAAAAGAGAAAAGCACACTGAGACTCAGGGGAGCTGTGCAAGGCAGAGGTCCGGAGGCGCATGCGCGGAGAGGACTGACTGCTGAGTGCATGGCTGGCTTTCTCAAGCAGGAGGGAGACAAAAGCTCCCGACTGCGCTGAACTCCAGTTCCGGGTGAGACTCTGGGAACCCAGACTCATTTGGGGAGAAACTGGACTGTCTGGCAGTGGGAGAAACTCAAGGGCGGCTTTCTCTCAGAGGTGCTTGCAGAGATTACCGAGGGACACTGAGATCCAGGGGCCTCATAGGGCAGGGCTGACGGGAAGGCAAGGCTGTCTGCTCTGCGCTGAGACTCCATCCCATCGAAGCTGAGCACAGAGACTTTTGCAATTTTGCAAGTCTTGTCTCATAAGGGTGTCGCCAGCACAGAAGTTCTCCTAGCATAGACACAGCTGATCCTTACAGCCAATTGGCCTGGAGGTCAATTCCTCCCAGTGATACTAACAACAATCAAGACTTAACTACAACAAGGCTGTGCACACAGTCCACAAAGGGGTGCACCAAGAGTGTCCACCTCAGGTAACTGGGGAGGCTGAGCCACTGAGCCCTATAGGACACCTAGCACACAAAGCTACTCTACCAACTCAGGGAAGCAGTGAAAATGTGGAGACAAAGAAACAGGTCACAAATGACTGAAATGGAGGACGGCAAACTACTGGATATAGAGTTCAAAACCACGGTTATAAGGTTTTTCAAGAATTTCCTAGAAAAGGCCGATAAATTTAGCAAGACCCTCGAGGATATGAAAAAGGACCAACTAGAAATTAAACATACACTGACTGAAATAAAAAAATATTATACAGAGACCTAACAGCAGACTAGAGGACTGCAAGAATCAAGTCAAAGATTTGAAATACAAAGAAGCAAAACACACTCAACCGGAAAAGCAAAAAGCAAAAAGAATCCAAAAATTTGAAGATAGTGTAAGAAGCCTCTGGGACAACCTCAAGTATACCAACATCCAAATTATGGGGGTGCCAGAAGAAGAGAGAGAGCAAGATACTGAAAACCTATTTGAAGAAATAATGACAGAAAACTTCTCCCACCTGGTGAAAGAAATAGACTTACAAGTCCAGGAAGCGCACAGAACCCCAAACAAAAGGAATCCAAAGAGGACCACACCAAGACACATAATTAAAATGCCAAGAGCAAAAGACAAAGAGAGAATATTAAAAGCAGCAAGAGAAAAACAGTTAATTACCTACTAGTGTGCACCCATATGATTGTCAGCTGATTTCTCAACAGAAACTATGTAGGCCAGACGGGAGTGGCAAGAAATATTCAAAGTGATGAATAGCAAGAACCTACAACCAAGATTACTCTACCCAGCAAAGCTATCATTCAGAATTGAAGGTCAGATAAAGAGCTTCACAGATGAGAAAAAGCTAAAGGAGTTCATCACCGCCAAACCAGTATTATATGCAATGCTGAAAGGTATTCTTTAAGAAGAGGAAGAAGAAGAAAAAGGTAAAGATAAAAATTATGAACAACAAATACATATCTATCAACAAGTGAATCTAAAAATCAAGTGAATAAAAAATCTGATGAACAGAATAAACTGGTGAATATAATAGAATCAGGGGCATAGAAAGGGAGTGGACCGACAATTCTCGGGGGGAAAGGGGTGAGGGGGGTGTGGGAAGCGACTGGACAAAAATCGTACACCTATGGATGAGGACAGTGTGAGGGAGGTAAGGGCAGAGGGTGGGGTGGGAACCGAGTGGAGGGGAGCTATGGGGGGAAAAAAGAGGAACAATTGTAATAATCTGAACAATAAAGATTTATTAAATTAAAAAAAAAGAAACTGTCATCTTACCTAATAATAGACAAACATGTAGATTGACCATACCTATGCTATGCCCACTGCCAATCAGAGTGAGTATGCAAATTAGAAGGCCAAAGATGGCAGTCACCAGCTGCTTCAGGCATGGAATGTCCAAGTTGGGCAGGATGCCTGCTATGAGAGGGAGGGCGGGGGGTGAAGGGATCTATAGGAGTGGAGTGCTGCAGCGAAGACAAGACTACATATTCCGGAATCTGCAGCGAAGATGAAAATGGCAGACTCCAGCCAGAGCCTACAGCAAAGACGAAGAAGGCAGACTCTGGCCAGAGTGAAGGCCTGGGTCCCTGGTGCCGGAGGAAAACCGGTGCTGGAAGCCAAGGGAAGGAAGGCCTATTGCCTTCCTTCCCTTGGCTTTGTGCAACGGGCCTCTAGTTGTTTATAAATACCTAAAAGTTTCCACATTTTGTGTGTATACTAGGGAGGGTAATCCTACCAGTGCCTTATATTTTATATCACAAAATTACAAAATCAGAAATACATATCCCAGAAACTTGTAACCAAATAAGTAAATTTAAATAAAAACAAAAAACAAAAATGTCACACATATTGGGACAAACTTCTTTGTATAAATATTTCTCCTAATTTATAAATACTGATTTAACCTAAGTTTTATAACATTCTTGCTTTCTTTCTGGGACTTAGAATTGCAATTGTCTGTGATATTTGACATTAGTCTTGGCCATGAGTTTTACTTTAGCCAATGAAGCATGGGAAGTGGGAAGGATCAGACACACGTTTTATGGGCCAAGGCATAATTTTCTGTATTTCTTCCATCTTACCATAGTGATTATGGAATATTGAGAATATTTTTTTAAATCAGTCTGGCTCTCAGAGTGATAGTGATGCTACCTATTGATTTGCACTGAACAGTAGCATTAGCAAAAAATACATTTTGTCATATAAAACCATTGAGATTTTTCAGTTTGCTATGGTTTACAAATCAGGACGGGCTAGGTTATTAGGTAGTGTCCTAATATATAAATGTTCACATATATGCACATATATCATGCATCAAGCTTTATTCTAAGGATAAAATAAACAATAAAAACAACAATAATCGGGTAGCACACAATGAAATGAGCTTTTTAATTGTAAAACGGGGATCACAGCAGTGTTTAAGGCAAGTAACAACTTGCTGAAGATCATACAGCTAGTAAGTGGAAAAGCCAGGATCCAAATTTCAGAACCCTATTTCTAACACCTAGACCAGTGTTTCTTTGTGTGGATATACTTTGTTGGTGATCCTTGGTTTCCTGCCAAATAATCCACAGGGGAGCTTTATATTTTTAATTACTTTTTTCATATATTTCACAAGTTTTATATTTAACACTATTAAATTTAAACAGTTACTTAAATTATATAAAATGCATCCCATTGTAGTTAACATTAACTGATAAATTCTACATGTGCTAAGATGGACTGTATTTAAGAACAAAATTATGCAGAAAATAAGATAATATGAAAATAAATTTTAATTTCTCTTCACTGTTTTTATATCTGCAGTTTACTGAAGTTTGCAGTACCACAGTAGTGCAGTGTAAAAGCAGTTCATAAAGAAATGGAAGCAAATGAAGTAGCATTACTGTAACTCAAAGTAATGCTAAATTTGTAAATACTGTATAGTATCCCAGTGAATATAAAAGTGCATATCTATTGAAAAAAGTGATTTGGTTAGTGTGCTGATTTTCCATAAGCAACTAAGGACAAATAAGGATGAATTTGAATATTGATTTTATTGGATAGAACTATAGTGCAAAAACCCTTAAAACTTTTACATGTTTATTTTTTCTTTAAGCAAAGCACAATGATCACTCTAGCAAAATAAAAAAATTTCAGGAAATATATAAAATAATACTTTCTAGCAAAAAATTGATTAATTGATGCTAAGAAAAGAGATCAGAACATCAGAAACATCAAAGTTGTAATACTTATTCTTGTGAAGAAGCTTGTAAAACCACCCATGAGGTTGACAAATATAGCTTATCCTTTCTGTATGTGCTTTAGATACAATTTCTTTATTAAAAAGATATTTCGAGCATTGCCTTATATCAATGGCATACAATGTGGGAAAGCATTTACAGTCACTTAGGTGCTACTAATAATTTGCTTTTATAGTTGGACATAACCAATTCCAGCGAATGTATATAGCACATGGGGAAGAAATACCAGGCACTGCTTTTTGTCTTATTTATCACTAAAAACCCATTTTGTGAGCTGTGTTATCAAGGAGAAATCTTTTCAATGATAAGCGGGGGAAATGGTGCATTGGGATCAGTATTGTCAGAACACTAGTTATGAGTACAACAAAGCAGAGCATTGCTACATGAAGTTGCACTTGAATCAGAGCCACATACTTCTTTATTCATAGAGAATAGTTGTGGATCAGTACAATGTGTGAAGGATATCCTTCACTTGTTTCATCAGAACAATGTTCTACCTTTCCAGATCAGGGTCTAAACAAAAATCAGATGGCACACTCAAAAAAGGAAAATTCAAGGAACGGTTACTTACAAAGGAACCACAAGGGACACTGCGCCAACCCAGGGCATTGTAAGAGCCAACTCACATTACAGTGTCTTCACTCCTTTGTGTAGGCACAACAGACTTCATATAATGACTACATAACTATTGTTGACACAGGTAAGGAATGTAGTAGGGTTGCTGTATCAGACACCTTTTGTACAAAGTCTCACATTATTATTGGCTCACTTGATTCCAACAATGTCTATGGCCAAGAATTTCACACCAACTCTGATCTGCTTTACACCAACATCATCTAAAGTTTGCACTGTGAGTCTCTTGCTTCCTGCCTGGGTTTTCTGATGTCATTCATGTAGGACACTATCAGAGCCCACTGGACGTTCCATTCTCAACTCAGAAGTGTGGAGGAGTTGATGCCTTATGGAGCAATCCTCAACCAAATGGGGGATGGAAGTGAATGGATAAATGGGTTTCACCCCTTGGGTAAGCAGTTCTGAGATGTACAACTCATACTCTTCTGAAGGTTTAGCATCAGCTACCTACAACAGTAAATCCATTCAATACTGCATCCTTGTATTGACTTTCCCTCTCTCTCTCTCTTTCAAGGTAGACAGCACTCAGAAGGAAGGTCATTAACCTTCCCCAAGAAAGAAACACAATTCCTTATCCCCATGCCATGAGTAGCCTAACTGCAGGCAATGACATCTCTCGGAGGAAAGGACCTATCAGAACTTTTGGAGGCACAATTGTCCCCCTCTAGGTCCAGACTTCCACACATAAAGTTGAAGTGGTTCTGCACAAACAGTGAGAGCAGGTGAGGTGGCCTTAGCATATATCCAGGTAATCTATACTAAAAAAATATGCTAATATGCTAATTAGACTGGATGTCTTCTGGACATCCTTCCTGACAAAGCCAGGCCTGGGCAAAGCTGCCCATGGTCCCGGGTACCCGCGGCTGCAGCCAGCCCAGGAGAAGCTGCCCGTGGTCCCCGGTGCCTGCAGCTTCGGCCGGCCCTGGCAGCTCCGCCCGCAGTCCTGGGCGAAGCCGCCCGTGGTCCCGGGTGCCTGTGGCTGGCCAGGGGGAGGGAAGCCTGGGTCCTGGGTGCGGGGGCTAAGGCAGAGGTGGTTAGGTGTGATCAGGCAGGCAGGGGAGCAGTTAGGGGCGATTAGACTGGCAGGCAGAGGGGTTAGGGATGACCAGGCAGGCAGGCAGGTGAGCGGTTAGGAGCCAGCGGTCCAGTATTGCAAGAGGGATGTCCCCCGAGGGGTCCTGGATTGGAGAGGGTGCAGGCCAGGCTGAGGGACCCCACACCCCCGTGCACGAATTTCGTGCACCAGGCCTCTAGTTTAATGTATAATGTGACTGTAAGGTACAACAGTCCCTGAAGGCTCATTTACCCTCCATAGTTTACAAACTCTTCATTTATCCTCATATTCTCCAGGAAAGTAGCACCTGATTAAAAAATATTCCTGAACTTAGTACTGCAAAATCAAAATAGGAGGTAGTGTCCTAATATTTATTGGAATTGTACTAACAAGCTTATAAACTAGCTCTAAAGTTTACCCCACAGTAGATGACCTGGTTTTCTTCTTTTCTAGCAGCTTGTAGAAACTTGTTTTTATCCTTAAACAATGATGTTTCAACATGGATAATTTTTCTATCAAGGCCTTCCGTTGTGGAAAAGTCTTTTCTAGTGTTTTTAATAACTTTCTCCTTCTTCCTTTATCTTTTTCTGAAACTCTCCTTATTCAGAGAAATGACCCTAAAGATTCAACACCCATGTGTCTAATCTTATATTTTCCATGTTTTAGGTGTAGATAACTGGGAATTTAAAAAAAATGCAATTTAAAAGATAATATCTTTAAAGTAGCTTTCTTTGGGGGGACAATATTTTAGGTGGGATATAGAAGACTTTAAAATATCACATATTTTATTTGCTTCATTTTAGGCATATCTTATTTGAATCATACTGCTTGTTTTATCTGCTGTTCATTGATAGAACGGCTGAGTTGAATTCACTTATGTTTGTGATGGTTACTGGTATATTTAGACATATCTAATAGCTTATTTTGTATTGTCTTTATTACCTACTCTTTTCTTTCTTACCTTTTCTTGGCTTGATAAAATTCTATTTTTTTCCTTTCACTGATTTAAATGTTAAACATTTAAAAATTATATTTTATAATAAAGTCCATAGTCATACAGTGTATAATTAGTGTACTGGTATTTCCTCTTTAGGAAAAGACCAAATGTATCAAATTTACTCCTTTTGTCTTTTTCATTAATTTTATAAACTTAGTTATACCTATCAAATAATAAGATTTCAGTTATTATATTGATCAATATTTTACTTAGGTTTTTGCTCACCATTTGTTTTGCATTCCATTCCTTCCTGTCCTCTTGTCCGTAGCAGTTATTTAATAGAGTCCACCCCCCGATCCCATTGAAAGAAAGAGCTTAGTCCTTTCTTACTCTTGAGTAGTAATCTAGCTGATTTAAAAAAAAATGACACTTTATATTTACTTCAGAATTTAGTCTATTTTCTCCTGTAATGTATTTATGTGGAGATGTCTTCTGGGAATGCAATTAGACTAAGATAATCTACAAACTATCATAAGTCTGTACTTTTTCTAGATACAGATTTATTTTTATTCTACTTAGACGTTGGTTAAAAGTTTGCTAGGAAGGAAGAAAAACACATCTTTAGATCGAAAGTCATATCATCATATGTAAATATTGCTTAACTTCTCATTCCTGGAAGTTCTGTTAGATATATGTCGGGGCTTCTTTTACATTCCCATTTCTCTCTCTCATATTTTCTGGAATAACTTCTCAGGGATAATTCTTTGTTCAATTGTCTTGCATCTGGAATTTATCCCATATATGTGTGACTTTGAGATAGACTCAGAGAGACCTGTCAAGGCCATTTTTCAGAGAACAACAAATTAATAAATAACGCACTACCCATCACCAGAAAATTACCCAATGTAAGTTGAAGTACACCAGTAAGAAATAGATATGACTATTATTTACTTTAAATAATATTTTCCCTTAGTTGGAATTTTAAAATCTTGTTCAAATATGTCTCAGCATTGGTCTTTTAATTTTACTTACATTTTGAAGAATATTTTTAATCCCATATGAAGGTTTTCATCTCAGAAAAGTTTTCACTTACGTTATTTCGCTGCTGCTATTATTTCATTATTCCTGAAAAATATGCATAATTATATTTATAGAAATGGAGGAAATGGATATTGACTCTTTTACCTCATTGATATTTACTTTGACCCATTTCCCTGCATTCAAAGAAATGTCTTCTATATCACCGAATCCATTATCTGAAGTTTGAATGCTATTCAGATCTCCTTCCAATGCAGATTTTAATTATCCTTTTACATTTTTAGTTTTTTAAAGTCAATTCTTGTCTCATCCGTTGAATTTCTTATAACTTTTTGTTTTTATTCCTTAGGGACCACATTTTCACGCCTTTTAGTGAGGATGACAAGCCATTTTTCCTCAAACAATATTCTACGTTTTATAAAAAATAATTTTAGAGTTTGTTCCTCTTGAGTTTATAATAATATGCTTTTTTTTTTTGCAGTATGCTTTTCACTTGTTAGAAGGAAACCAGTATGAGACCTTTCTTGGCTAAAGATGTGTTTAAATGTGTGGTGTGGATTGCATCAGCCCTACTCAAATCCAATGATCAGATCTATAGCTATAAGGGTAGCTCCCTACCCAATTATTAGTGTTTCAGATTTTTGTCTTTACCTCAGTTCAATTGTGATAGAAGTGTTCTACTCTACCCTCACTGCATAGTTATAGGATATTTTATATTCAGAGAAATATATCTATCGGAATGTGGGCAAGAGAGGTGAAGCATTCAGCTGCTGGCAAATTCTGGGATTCTAACACTTTCATTTTCTTTTCTATTATTTTTTTGGAGTTACCATTTTTGAGTATATATAGAAATAGGTACTGATGGGGGCCAAGAGGAACACAATACTCTACTTGTAGGTAATGATTTTTGAGGCAAAGAGTAGGCTGCTAAATAACAGTGTTATATTACTCTTTAATCTATAATCTAGGGGCAGACTTTGGGGGACGCTGAAGCCTATATTTACTTCTACGCTGGTGGAGTCTCTCTCTAAGTAGACTTTGTGCCTTTACAAATGTTTTATTAGAAAGTTGAGAACTGCCCCAGAGACTATCAAATAATCACAAGTCCCTTATTACTGCTCTAAAGCCTGCTTGTTCTTTGTTATTCTTAAGTTCCCTTGTGGTACTTTTCCATTGTTGTTCAAGTTAATTTCTCTATAATACAATTCTGATCTTCACTTCTCTTTTCAAAGCCTTCAGTGATTATATTTCTGTAGTCAATGAGTAAATTTGTTATCCCTGTGTTCAGTGTCTTATTTAAGAGTGGAAGGGTAGGATAAGGAAATCTTTTTATAATACTTTTATATTGGAGCTTATGATTTGGGCCAGTTTGCTTAAAACTCACCTGAAAATGTCAGGTGTTTTTACAGTATTCATACCATTTGATCCATGCAGAATGTCTTCTACTTTCTTTACCATCCTTCAATACCCACTTAAGATATTATCTTTACAGTTCTTATTATCTGTGCTTCACACAACTGAGTGTTGGAATCCTCATAGCCGTTTGCATTTTTTATGGTATTTATGCCATCACTGATCTTTTCAACAGTAACTGAATTTTTAATTTTATTAGTATGTCTGCATAATACCTAGTTAGCAGTGTCTTGTAGTCTATAAAGCTTCATTAAGGCTCTTCAGTACTATTTTTTTGTTGTTGTTCAATTGCATGTTAGGAAGCTCTAGAGTTTTCCCCTGTGGTTGTAACCACATAACCCAGAGTCTCACATTCTGTAACTAAAGTGTCTTCTTTCTTTTTAAATGCATTGCCCCTGTAGTATTATACAGAAATTAATTTATCTTTTGTAGCTTGGTAAAATACATTACTCAAATATTTTTTTTTTCAGTAAGTGTAAAACTGATCCTATAGACCATGAAAAGGCTCAGAAAGTAAGATCCAATAACTCTGGGTCTCTATGCAAACGTCCAATGCCTTTATGGATTTGTAGGTAAGATACAGATTTAATTGCTCCAGTATGTACAAATATCAGCAAAAGGAACAGATATATAATCAACTTGTTGAATAGAAGATTGTGCATTCCAAAGTTCTTTGTGAGCCAGAGACAGCAAATGATGTATAGTTAACTCTCAAAATTAAATAGCATTTGGCTATCAACACTTTGACTCTAGTTAATGACTTTGCAAAACATTCCATGACTTGGTGGATTGGAGATAATAGCTTATCTGAATCACTCTCACAGAATCAGCCTCCAAATACTTCACAGAGATAATTCTTATTTACTTGTAGCAAGAATAGAAAGTTGTTAATAATACTGTATTGTGTATGTACTTATTTGTTAAGAGGGCAAATTTCATGTTCAGTGTTCTTACCACAATAAAAAAAAATATTAACAACATAAAAAGAAGTAAAAGGCTGGCTTAGGTTAGCCTGTCATCATTTTGACTATTTCAACAATCTCCAGGTTGGTCTGGTGGCATCTACTCTCTAGTCTTTCCAGCCCAGCCTCCACATTGCTGCCAGAGTCAGCTACTTCCTTTGTTCTCCTTTAACTTAGGTTATTTCAAAATTCCCATTTTCTACCTCAGTTATTCTGTCTTTCACTTGCTACTCTACTGCAGATGTTCTCTATTGCATTTTTAAAATTTTATTCATTGAGTTCTTCAGCTCCAGAATTTCTATCTCTTTAGAAAGTATCTCATTTTGAACCTCTATTTTTTTTATGAATTAGTTGAAATTATATTTCTGAATTATTTTGTAGTTTGTTGAGTTTATTCAAAACAGCAATTTCATTTAAAAAATCTTTATTTTTAAAAATTCTTTATTGTTGAAAGTATTACATATGTCCCCTTACCCCCAACCCCATTGTCCTCTCCCAGCCTGCCCCTGCCCCCCAGCCCCTCTCTTCAACCCTCCCCTATTGTCAGTGTCCATTCTTTATGCTTATATGCATACTAGAGGCCTGGTGCATGAAATTCGTACATGGGGGGGGGGGGCTCAGTCCAGCCTTCACCCTCTCCAATCCGGGACCCCTCAGGGGATGTCTGACTGCTGGTTTAGGCCCATGACTGCCGGTTATCCCTCTCACAATCCTGGACCTCTGGCTCCGAATCGCTCACCTACCTGCCTGCCTGGTCACCCCCAACTGTCCCCCCTGCTGGCCTGGTCACCCCTCATGACACCCCTTCCCCGCCAGCCTGGTTGCCCCATGCAGCCTGCTTGTTCAGTCATTTGGTCATCCCTCACTAACCCCCCTGCTGGCCTGGTCGCCCCACACAGCCTGCTTGTTCAGTCATTTGGTCGTCCCCGCCCCACACAGCCTGCTTGTTCAGTCATTTGGTCATCCCTCACTACCCGCCCTGCCAGCCTGGTCGCCCCACGCAGCCTGCTTGTTCAGTCATTTGGTCGTCCCCGCCCCACACAGCCTGCTTGTTCAGTCATTTGGTCATCCCTCACTACCCGCCCTGCCAGCCTGGTCGCCCCACGCAGCCTGCTTGTTCAGTCATTTGGTTGTCCCTCACTAACCCCCCTGCTGGCTTGGTCATAGGCAGCCATCTTGTGAGGGCATAAGGGTTAATTTGCATATTACCTCTTTATTATATAGGAGGACAAGTTCTTTGGTTGATCTCTTGCCTTCTCAAAACCGCCCCTCCCCTGCCTTCCCTCTGAGATTTGACGGCCTATTCAATGATTCTATGTTTCTGTATTTATTTTTGTTCATCAGTTTATGTTGTTCATTATAGTCCACAAATGAGTGAGATCATGTGATATTTATCTTTCTCTGATTGGCTTATTTAGCTTGGAAAAAAATTAAAAATCACACACACATATTTAAAAATCTTGTTAAGAAAGAGAAATTGACCAAAGCCTCTGGTACCAGGCTTTTTCTTTCTTTTATTATTATTGTTGTTATTATTTTTTAATCTTCACCCAGAGATATTTTCCATTGATTTTTAGAGAGAGTGGAAGAGAGAGGGAAAAACAGAGAGAAATATTGATATGAGAGGAACACATCAATTGATTGCCTCCTGCATGAGCCCCAACCAAGGCCTGTGCGGGGGAGGAGCCTGCAACCAAGATATGTGCCCTTGACCGGATTTGAACCCAGTACTCTTCAGTCTGCAGGTTGATTCTCTTATCCACTGAGCCAAATCAACTAGAAAAACCAAGGATTTTTCTTATTACAGTGTGTCTTGGTTAGCCACATATGGAAGACTGTATTTTCTAAGATGGCTGCAACCCTAAAATGCCCCAACATCTCTTCTATTGAGATGTGGGATTTATGGTCCTTTCATTTAAACCTTGGTGACTATGTTGGTAGTGGCACTGTGTGACTTTCGAGGCTAGGTCATAAAAAGTGATACAGCTTCCCCCTGGTCCTCTTAGGATGCTTGCTCATGGAACTCAATCACCATGTTGTGGGGAAGTAGACAGACCATACGGAGAAGCCACGTATAGGTTTTCTGACCAACAGCCCCAGCAGAAGTTCCAGGCAACTGCTAGCACCAACCTCCAGAAATCTGGTGGGGGTGGGGGGAGGTGAGCATTAGATGATTCCAGCCCCCAGCCTTCAGGACACTACAGCACAAAACAGAGATGAGCTGCAAAGAAATCAGAGACAGAATTTCCTGATCTTATTTAAGGACTGCACAGCTGGAGTTACAGGAGGATGGTATAACCTAAGTTATTCATGGTGACCTTGTGCCAATCACTTTTTATAACTTATGATAGGCTAGGCAATGCTGCAAGAGCAAAAACACATTTTCGCATCTTACAACTTCACATCATCAATGTTCACTTCTCACTCACATTGCAGTGCAATGAAGGTTAGGTGGCTCTCCACATCATGATGCAGGGATCCAGTTTCCTTTCATGTGGAGGCTCTTCTATCTTTAAGGGTCTCCCTGGAATCCTTTACTGAATCCTCTTCATTTAACTGGTCTACCGGTAAAGAAACAGAGCATGGAGGATAACAGAGAAAACCATTTGGCCTGCCTGTGAGTTCTATTACTTCTGCCCACAGTCAATTGGCCAAGAACCAAATATATGACCACATCCTAACTGCAAAGGAGTCTGGGAAAGGTCATTTTCTTGATTATTCAGGAGAACTTTTAGCCAGTTTCTGCCATACACTGCCTCAATTTCTTCTGTGTGGATGGGAATAATAACAATATGAAGTTCCCTAGGTAGCTGTAAGGATCAAAATGTAAGAAGTTCTCTTATCTCTGAAGAAATTGAAGGAACCATACATATTTTAGGAATATGCTGTTTCTCATCAGAGAAAGATAGCTAAGATGATGGATACTTTTCATTATTATTCTAGGGTCCCCATCAATAATGGACAATGATAAGCCATTGCCCCTCCCCTGGACTGTCCTATATCTAACCACTGGCAACCACTGCCTTAATACCAACAATTATTTCTCCAGGGGAACAAAACACTAATTTTGAATATCAGCTAGAGCTAGATTGTAAAATTCCATTGCATTGAGCTCAATTATTTGAAAAATCATTATCTTTTGGTGATGACACATTTCCTTAATTTTTTATGTTCTTTGTAGATTTGTATTGCTATTTTTTGCATTTGAAGTAAAGATACCTCCTTAAATCCTTGCTGTTGCCTTTGATGGGGTATTCTGTTCATTGGTGTAATTAACTGGATAAATTGGTTGTTGTTTTTTTCCCCTTCTCTTCTTTAACAGAATTCTTAAGTCTTTACATCTCTGGTTCTTACAACTCACCAAACTGGCTACTGGAAACCTCCCTTTTGTTTTCCAGGTGGCTCGATCACTCAATTTTGTGCTTTCTGAGTGTACTTCCTGTCTACCTGAGCTTGCTTTTGCTACTGCTACAAATATTTTGAGATTATTTTATGAACCATGTGGTATAACCCAACAACAGATTTCTTCTTGGTGGTGCCCTGATACTGTTTTTAATTTTTTATTGAATTTATTGGGGTGACATTGGTTAATAAAATTATATACGTTTTAAGTATACAATTATATCATACATCTGTATATTGTATTATGTGTTTACCACAGCAAGTCAAGTCTCCTTCCATCACCATTTATCCCCCTTTTACCCTCTTTTACCACTCTACCTGCCTTATATCTGATAATTACCATACTGTTATCTGTTCCCATCAGTAGATGAGTGGATAAAAAAGCTGTGGTACATCTACACAATGGACCTCAGCTATAAAAATGAAGGAAATCTTACCTTTTGGGACAGCAAGGAGAGTATTATTCTAAGTGATAAGCTACTCAGAGAAAGACAAATACCATATGATTTCACTTACATGTGGAGTCTAATGAACAAAATAAACAACCTTGAAACAAATTTATAGATACAGATAACAGACTGAGAGCTGGCACAGGAAAGGGGGCCTGGGGGCTGGGTAGAAAGGGTGCCCTGCTACCTTGATTTTCCAATATAGGACAGAAAGTTTCATCAGAAAGCTTAATAGTCATTGAACATTATTTAGACCTCTTACAGTACTCCATTATAGACAACACATACATGTGAAGCTATAGCATTACCTAGGAGGTGGAATGGACTAAATTCTGAGATGTTTAGATGGTTGTGGAAGCCTGTTGAATATGCAAGAATAACTGGTTGACTTACCCAGATGTCTGAATCTCATTGTGCTGTGCATTCCCACCATGGTTCATTGAAGATGCTGACCATGGTTCTCAGGGATTCTTGGCAGCGTCATAGCAATAATAGCAATTGTTATTGTATCACTACCTGTGGCACTCACAACTGGATGAAGGAATGACCCAAGATACTGCTTCAGTGTTACATCGAGGAATAACACAGGATACATTCCCCGTCTCCCCCCACCTTGCTTCATGTAGTCAGGATAGAGTATTGCTGCACCAAGGTGGTGCTCTCATCTCTGTATGTTTAATATAAAAATTGGCAGGAGGACAATACACTCACACAAGCACACAGAGTTTGTCCCATCTGCAGCAGTAGCTTGTCAACAGTCAGTGATTTAAGTAAGCATCATCCCTGTGTCTTAATGAAATACATTTTTCTAAAATATTCATAGTTTAATTAAAGCTTAAAATCAAAGCAAAGGAGTTTTAAGTATTCGAAGAGAAGAGCAGGCTCATCTTCAAGAGGTGTCATTTCAAAGATATGGTACCATACGTTTATAGAAATATAGGTAAGAATTTTATGAAGTTTTTCAAAAGTAATATCCAGCCTAAAATTTCATCAAAAGTTTTTCTCTACAAAATTGTGTATGCCCCTTATCAGTAGAGGGTTCAATTTTGAAATAAATTCTTTACATTATCTTACAAACTGACCATAACTACCCCACCAGAATTTTCACTTTAAATATTGCTAAATGTCATTTTTCTTGGTAGAAATTTTCATTCGATAATCAGGTTCTGTTACTTATTTTGTAGTCCTTGTTGTGGGTTCATTAACTGGATG
The DNA here is from genome assembly GCF_951640355.1 of Cnephaeus nilssonii. NCBI lineage: Eukaryota > Metazoa > Chordata > Mammalia > Chiroptera > Vespertilionidae > Cnephaeus > Cnephaeus nilssonii. The sequence continues at coordinate 48,235,898 of NC_137075.1, forward strand.
ACATTTAAAATTGCTGTTCCAATCTGGAGGGTTAGGGTGGCAGAGCTGGCTGGAAAGTAGCTCCCTTGCAGCTCAACATGGCCCACAGAGGAGTGACAGCTGCTGCATGTTAGGCCTCCGGTACAGGAAAATGGATTTTCAATCTGGTGGGTCTCCATGTGGTTGGTGTCTGCCTGTGATGAGGGCTATGGTGAATCCCATATTTTGGGAAAACTATGCACTCATTTCTAAATTTGTGGCTGTACTAAAGCCAGCTTTTGGTCCTTCCAATATTTTCTTGGTAACATTTACCCCTCTGGCTTTGGTACTTTCTCAATAGGAAAACTCGGAGCCACTGTGGTTAGAAGCCATTGCTTTTCTTTCATCTCCTAACACCACCAGCTGTCTCAGCCTCTTCAAGAGTTAGGGACAGGATTTGCACCTCCTTAGCAAGAGTCTTGGTGGTTAAAGTATCTAGAGCCAACCTAACCAGATCCATAAAGGTTTTGACTCCTCACACCTTTTCTGGACTCCAAAACATCACAGTGCTAATAGGGTATGCAACTGGCTTCTACAGTGGCTTCCCAGAGTGGCTGGAGAACAACATGTAGGCATAGTGTTATTATTACCCCATGGGACAAACTTCATTGGCGGGAAAAAAGGAGTGGGATTTATCATCTGCCTCTTTTTTCTGTCTCTAGTTTCTATTGAGTTTTGAGGCAAAGTGGTTTGTTCCACATGGTCTGTCTAAAATATTTACCATGGGACTCAACAATGAGCTCTACTTTATTATTTTATTATGAAATTGTTGTCGGCTTGGTAGCTACCTCCTTTCCCCTTTCCATGCGTCCCTTCTCTGCCTCATATCAGAGTTGCTGCACTCGGATTACACCTCCATCTCTGGAGAGTTTGAACCAATCCCATTCTCTCAGAGTAAGAAACATGTCTAAAGCCTGGTAATTATGCTTCAAAGTGCTGGATAGTAAAAATAAGAGGGATCTGTGAATGCCTGGCCACCAAGTCACTGCTTAAAACTCTGACAAGGTCCACTTTTACAGCTTTTATAAAAAGCACTGAAAGTCTTAAATTCTTTGGCCCTCTGCTCTTCTGCCCATGGATGTTTGTTTGTCTTGAGATTCCTTAAGAACACCTGATTAAGGTTTGAAAAGATCAGTATCTGGTCTGTTTTTCCATCTGATGCTGTCCTTGCAGTGGGTTATATCTGACTACCCAGCGTGATTCTGGAAACTGTCCTCTTAGGATGTAGACACGAACCCAGGAGAGCATGAAGGCAAGCTCTACAGCAGTGAACCTGATAGGGGCAGCCGGGTTGGAGGATGATGCTGAGGATCACTTCCATTTATTCTACAAGTCTCATTGATCTTTATATGACTAATACAATTCACTAGTGTTTTGTGTTCTTCCTGTCTACCCTGATTCTGCTAATTTCTCATTGTTGAGGCTTTGCTGCAGATAACAGGAATCTCCTCCATGAAATAGTCTAATTGAATGAGAACTTAAGCTACCTTGAGAGTTCCATTTACGCCTTGTCAGTTTTTCAGATTTACTGAATTTCTTTACACAAGGAGAAGGTTCTAGAATGGAATCAGAAAGGAAAAGAAAACAATGAGAGGTAGAGGGAAGATGGGTATAACAGATGTCAGCTTGATGAGATTTACAACTTTTCTGTCTGGTCATCAATACAATTTACATTCACTTATTTAAGAGAAAGATTTGTTAAGTTGGGATGCAGGCAGAAAGGGTTAGGCATGATGTAGGACTGAGGATGCCACTCAAATCACCCATGTACAGCTAATATTTCAGTGGGATTGATTAATCCAGCTTATTTATATAATGTAAATTATTCCTATAGGCTGAGGCTGAGGGAATGGGACTGTGTTCATGGGACTAGGTAGTAAGATTTATGTAGTGGGGTCATGTACCATCCACAGCCCCCTACAGGAAAAACAGATTTACTACCATAGCTGCTGCGAGTGTTGTGGAAAGACAGTGAGTCCTCAGCAATTGGCCCACATTGAAACACATTTCTGAAAGTCATCCTCTCTTTCCAGAGTGGCCAGCATTCAATATATCCTTGATGTGGGGGGTATAAAGGCTTGGACTTCTTGCTCCAATTAAGGAAAGCTTTGAAATATCATCCCAGGTTTAGAAAGCCTCATAGTTTCAACTGAAGTTTTGTGGTGATGGCATTGCCTCTGACATCCTGTTCCTTCATTCCATAGGCATTGATCCCAAGAGCTTTCTGATAGGCCTGCTACATGCTAATATTCGTTGCAGGTTAGAATCCCTGGGAAGCACACTATAAGCTGATATTTAACTTCAGAGTCCAGTTTAGGGGGCTGAGAGTCCAGGTGTCTTTAGGATTGTGATATTTTACAAGGTACAAGCTTCTTCAGAGTGAGTGTACCAATCCCAGGGAAATTATGGGAGTACAGAACAGCTCTCCTTCCACTTTGGTTCTAGTTCCCCTTTGACTAGTTAAGGGAAACAGAGAGCCCTCATTTCTTTGGAGTGGAACTGACACATTTCTCAAGTCAATTTCATTCACTTTCAAATACTTCTCATATAAAAACTCTTTTCTCTTTCAACTTTCAAAGCTAATTTACTAGTATATCTCTATGGCCCCACGTATGCTAGACCCTAGGATTCAATCAACACTGAAGCAGGAAGAAAATCTGGCTTCATATGGACTATAATTTGTCATACTGACAGATTGAGATCCTTTGAACCCCAAACCAGCCTTTACTGGATGAAGTTAAATGGTGGCACAAATACACAGCGATAATATGGCTCTTTTAGCATGAGCATCTATCTTGAGGCAGATTTTGTCACTATTGTGCATTTAAACCTAATCCTACATATTGAATATTTTCTCTTGGCCGAACAGAATTCATTATCTTTGAGGTCCTATCTACTTGGGAATATTTCACTTTAGGAACATGAGTCATCTCAGTCACCCTTGGGAAGATGAATCAGCCTGGAGGAATGGAAGTCCTTTGCCTATTTGAGAACCCAGACCTTTGGGACATGATCAAGTTTCATTAGCTTATGGGAAGGAGGTGGTTAATTGGCCTTTTTTGTTTATTTGGGGATGTAAAAAAGAGAGGCAGTGGAAAGCAGTTTTACCAGGAGAATGAGGTGGACTTTGATGTGGGAATCTAACACTAGATGGACTCTGCCATTTTGAAAGTCATGGTGTGTCTCACCAATTACTTGAATTGGAAATAAGATTATTGCCTCTTTAAAAATATCTATTTCCTATCTCTGTCAATTGAAAAGCACCAACTAGAGACTTTGATCAAACCAGTAATAATGAACATCCCTGTTGCCCAGACTATTAGAGTTTCTCAATATTCCAGGTCCATTCTTATGCCCTAGATACGACTAGAATCCTGCCCCAAAGTAGATTCAGCTACATTTCCAAGGAACTGTGTATTCTTTAAGTGGAAAATATCTTGTCAGAAAGCAAGGAAGCTATAGATAGTGGAAGCTGTCTGTGATCCATGAAGGTCCTTTGGATTCCTTTTGCTGTTTCTATAAGACCCTCTACTGGCCTGTCCCTGCAGCTTCGTTCAGAGCTGGCTTTGCTTAGTTAGTTATTCCTCAGCACTTACCCTAACTTGAAGCAAAAGACCTGGGCTTTCATACTCCTGCAGCCATCATGGTTCCCTGACATCTTCTTCCCTGTCCCTGACCTGCTACTCCATTTCCTTACTGGTTTCTCTGGGGAGCATTTTCTCCCTCACCTACCCCCCGCCCTCCCCCCCGCCCCAGGCCAGAGTTTGCTTGCTTATTTATTTATTTATTTATTTATTTATTTATTTATTTATTTATTTTATTTATTTGAAAGTATTACAGATGTCCTCCTTTCCCCCCATTGATCCCCTCCATCCCACTCGCATCTCCTCCCCAGGCCTTCATCACACTTTACTGTCTGTTTATGGGTTATGCATATATGTTCTGGGGAGCATTTATTTTTTAAAAAAATATTGATTTCAGAGAGAGGAAGAGAGATAGAAACATCAATGATCGACTGACTCCTGCACACCTGCACTCCTGATTACTGGGGATGGAGCCCACAACCCGAGCGTATGCCATACCCAGGAATCAAACCTTGACCTCCTTGTTCATGGGTCGATGCTCAACCATTGCACAACACTGGCCAGGCTGGGTAGCATTTTCTTAATAAGTCACTTGTACATAATTTCTTATCTTAGGGTCTGCTTCTGGGAAACTCAGGAAAAATCCTGGGTACTCTAGGATCAAAAGTGCAAGTTTTTTTGACAAGTTGTTAAGTTTTCTATGTATAAAATTCAGTAGGGTCACATTCAGTAGGTGGTAACTTAGAAACTTAGACCACAGATACAGAATGGAGACTCATTTACTTGGAAGCTAATAAATACTTCTGAGGCTTGTGGTTACTTCAAGCAGAATGTGAGTGAAAATTTATAATTATAGAAAATACTAACCATGGGATCTAAAATAGTAACTCTGAAATCTGTTCAATGAAATCTGATATTAGACTCCCTAGGAGGACTATGATTTAGGTGCTTTTGGGAAATATAAGGTGAATCTGGAAACTTTCCAGAGAAGAGATGGGTTTATTTTATATGTAAATGAAGTAGGATTTGGCTGCTATGGCGCCTTTTTGTTGTCTTTGTCATCCCTACATTTTTGGACCTACATCCTCTAGAAAGCAGAGCTGGAGTCAGAGATTAATCCTACTTCATTTACATGGCTGCAGAGTGTCAGGGTGATGCCACCTGGAAGAATGTAAAAGGGCTCCCCAGGGGGTGGTCCTACACCATGAGGAAACAGGAGGGAACTGGGCAACAAAACTTTGTATGAAGACTGCGTGTTCAAAGTACATTTTCTCCATGCAAACTTCCCAGAAAAATTTGGATCACGTCTGTTGAGACAGGTGATAATTCTCCATGGCACACTGTGAGGTGGTGACCAGCTCAGTAACCTGTCACATTGTGTCCTGGCTTACCTTACTTCTCTTTTTCCCCTCATTTTTATTGCCCTGGCTTGAACCATCCATAAGATGTCATCAGTTAAAGATTAATCTCTGACTCCAGCTCTGCTTTCTAGAGGATGTAGGTTAAGATATATATTGATCATTTACTTGGTGGCAATCAAAAGATACGAAAAAAGAATTCTAAGGACATTGCTAAGAGAAAATGATTGAGTCTAAAATTCTATACTCAAATTATTTAAGTATAAAGACAATATAGAGCATTTTGGAAATACGATTTAGTTTACCCCGTGCTTCAATTCTGAAGGATGTGTAAGTATATTTTTATTTCTCAGTTTCTAGGAACAATAGTGAAGAAAAAAACACATCAAACCTAGTATTTAAATACTTGTGGACAATATGGTTGTAAAGGTTAATATAATCTTTACAAAAGAATACCCAAAATAGTAGATCCAAATGTAAAAAAGAAAAAATGATGTAATTATATTCTTTACATAAATGACACAGAAATTTTAAAGTAAAAAGATATGAAAAAGTATCAAACAAATAAATAGAAACAAAGCAAATAATTTATTTTGTTTAATATTAATACTATCACAAGGGTATAAATATTAAAGGAAACTGAGAGGTAAATTGAATATTGATAAGGCATGTCCTACCAACATAAGTCAAATATTTATGTAGAGAATGTGCCAAAATATACAAACTTTTAGGAACCAAAAAAGTGAACAAAACCATAGGGGTTAATATATTCTTTCAAATTAGTATTTCGGGTTTCTTCAGATATAGTCCCAGAAGTGGAATTGCTGGGTCAAAAGGTAGCTCCATTTTTAATTTTTTGAGGAAACTCCATACCGTTTTCCACATGGCTGTACCAGTCTGAATTCCCACCAACAGTGCATGAGAGTTTCCTTTTCTCCACATCCTTGCCAGCACTTGTCATTTGGGACTTATTGATGATAGCCATTCTGACAGACATGAGGTGATATCTGGTTGTGGTTTTAATTTGCATGCCTCTGATGATTAGTGACTTTGAGCATCTTTCATAGTTTTTTGGCCATCTGTAGACGAGTGGATAAAAAAGCTGTGGTATATTTACACAATGGAATACTACTAGGCCATAAAAAAGAAGAAAATCTTACCTTTTGCAGTAGCATGTATGAACCTGGAAATTATTATTCTAGGTGAAATAAGTCTCTCAGTAAAAGACAAATGCCAGATGATTTCACTTACATGTGGAATCTAGTCAATAAAATAAGTTAACAAAATATAAACAGAAGCATAGATACATAGAATGGGCTGAAATCTGTCAGAGGGGAGAGGGATTAGGGGGATGGGTAAAAAAAAGGTGAAGGGATTAAGCAAAAAAATATAGTTCACATAACACATAGACACAGACAACAGTATGGTGATAGCCAGAGGAAAAGTTGGGTGTGGGAGGTGGAAGTTGGCAAAGCTGGGATAAAGGGGGATAGAAAATGACTTAACTCTGAGTGGTCAAAGTGTGATGCAGTGTGCAGATGATGATTTATTGAGTTGTAGACTTGAAACCTGTATGGTTTTATTAATCAGCGTTACCCCAGTCCTATATAATAAAAGCTTAGTATGCAAATTGTCCCCTCAACCAGGAGTTCATCCAGGAGTTTCGACCAGTGGGCGGGTCTGGCTGGGGGAAGAGAGGGAGATCCAGGTCAGTGGCGGTGGGTGGTGGCAGCAGCAGGTGGCTGGGGGAAGGAGGAAGGGAGGGAGTACTGGCTGGCAGCCAGCAGCCACTAGGGACCCTACAGTGCATGGATTTTGTGCATTGGGCCTCTAGTAAATTAAATAGAAAAGAAAAAGAAAAAAGAAAGAAAAACTGATAAAACCAATCACACTGTAATTTTAACACATTTCTATTGGAAACCAGAAGATCAAAGTAGAGAAAAAAATAAATGATTTGATCAAACAACAACCTTGACTTATTACACAACTAGAGGCCCAGTGAATGAAATTTGTGCACAGGTAGGGCCCCTAGGCCTGGTGGCAATCAGGGGTGATCAGGTTCCCTGCCTCCTGGCCTCCCCGCCTCCTCCTTCCCTTGCTCCCTCAGTGCCCCGCTGCTGTCACTGGTTGCCCACCTATTCCGTGCTGACCCCTGGTGGTCAGTGCACGTCATAGCAAGCAGTCGAACTCCCAGTCTCCTGGTCAAACTCCCGAGGGGACACTTTGCATATTAGTCTTTTATTATATAGGATTTGACTAAGAAAAGTCAACAATTTCAAAAACAAAGTAGAAAGTACAATGTAACATTTTAATTCCATTGCAATAAATTAATAGTATGGTGATTACCAGAGGGAAAAGGGGTTGGGGATTAGTGAAGGGTAAAGGGGTTTAAATATATGGTGACAGAAGAATATTTGACTTTGAGTGGTGGACACACAATGCAATCTACACTAATAAAAGAGAAATATGCAAATTGACCATGCCTCCACGATGCCCACCAGCCAATCAGGAGTATGCAAATTAACCCAACAAGGATGGTGGGTTAATTTGTATATGCATGCTTGGAGCAAAGACTGAAGGCTCGGGCTGGAGTGAAGATGGAAGACTGAAGACTGAAGATGACTGAAGACTGAAAACGACTGAAGACTAAAGACTGAAGAGGTTTGGCTTCTCTGCTGCAGCCAGAGCGGAGAAGCCTCAAGGCTTGGCTTCTCCACTGTGGCTGGAGTGAAGGCCTGGGTCCTGGGTGCCAGAGGAAAACCGGTGTCGGCAGCCAGGGGAAGGAAGGCCTATTGCACAAACCTTCATGCAATGAGCCTCTAGTATACAGATAATGTATCATAGAATTATGTACATGAAACCTACATAATCTTATTAACCCATGCCACCCCAATAAATTTAATTAAAAAATAAATAATTTAGTAGTTAATAAGTAGTAAAAAAATCACTCCTGAAAATTAAATAACTTAGGTGAATTTGTGGAAATTTTGTTAAAAATCCATTCAGAAATTAATGAAATGAGAACATTCTTTTAAGGATGCAGCTAAAATAGAACTAAGAAAAAAATTTCCTAAAATATTAATCATTACAGGACAGAAGAAAACTAAACTAAACATTTAACTCAAGAATTTAGGGGAAAGAATTAATCCAAAGAAAGTGGATGTAAAAATCAACAGAGACAAAGGAGTAATTTCTAGGGTTGAAGGGATTAGGGAAACCAATATATGATCAATAAAACCTTGAAAGCCATTTCTCTAAAAATATCAGTAAAGAGACATTCCTGAGGCAAAATCAATTTTTTGCTAATGAACTTGAAAATATAGATAAAATGCATAATTCTCTAGGATGAAATTGACTCAAAAAAAGATGAACAGTCCCTGAAGGCCCACTAGTGTGAGTAATGGGTTACTTATCACATCTGATCCAAGCCTCCCTGACTTCTTTGGTCCTCTTTGGAAACTACAGCGTTAAGGTCAGTGTGAACTGTGTGTGCTGTGAACCGGATCTAAGTGACAACTCTGCACTGCTGTAGACGTGAGCTTTCGGTCAGGCCTTGGTCCTACATGACTAGAATGTTGTTAAAGCTGTGGGAAATAGAAGCTGTGGCTTCTATGTGTCAAGGTGACCCCCCACACACCTTGGCTGTCTTTCAGGGCAGTTGTATACACCTGTTATGTATGAAAGGGCAAAAAAAAAATCATAAACCTGGGTAACTGTTGGCCCTCTGGAAAGGTAAACATGTTCCATTTTTTGAGCTTCATCTTTCTGTACAGCTAAGTCAACACAGTATTGGATTCAAGTGATTGTGTCTCCTGAGTCTGACTGCAGGTTAGAATCTGTAATAGCCACTAATATCATTGATGGCTATTACAGTTAAAGCATGAGGCCTAGATGCTTTCAGTAACCAGTTTTAAAGAACCTTCAGGAAACATTATTATTATTTAAATAGCATAGAGTAAGATGCAAAGCTTCTTAATTAATTTAGTAGGTTTAGCATAACTTTTTTAGCTAAATAAGACAATTTGAACACATAAAAGTATAGGCCAATTTCACTTTTAATGAGAGAGATATATCCTAATAAAATAAATTGTAAATTTTGCTAATCTTTCAAATTAAAAATATACAATCTATTTGAACAGCAGTTATAATTCTAGGGATTAATTCTAGAGAAGTACATGTAAAGATACATGGGAAACTCATTATTTAAAGTATTATAAGTATGACAAAAATGAAATCAACCTAAATTTCCACCAACAGGAAAATGATTAAATAAATCACATTATTCCATTCTATAGAGTTTCATATAGTTCTTAACCAGCTATATAGAGTTATGAGAATTAAATGGAAATGTGCATGTGTGTGTGTCTATACCTACTGCATTTAGAGCATGGATGCAGAGCTAGAAGACTCAAGTGTTTGTCCATGCTCTGCAACCTTGTGCAAATCTCCTGACTCTTTTAATCCTGAAGTTCTTTGACTCACAAGTATTTCGTGAAAATTAATGGAGGGTTTTATATTCAAGTATTTTTAGACTGTAATATACTCTCCAGAGATTAAAGATCAGAATATTCAGAGATAGTAAATATTATGATTTTTAAATGATGGCAAGTTTCCAAGATTACCTTGCATTCAATTAATAGCCAGGTAAAAGGAACATTGCCCATGTCAGTAACACCAACTAGAACAGTGACTGCACATTAGGAGGTACTATAAGCATTAGCTATTACGCCACACTGCCTTTATAGACCATCTTCAGATATCACATCCATTTATTTGCTTTTAACTTTCACTCAGCCCTTTTCATTATCCAAAGAGAATGGATGTAAGTCTGATCTAGACCAATAATGATATCCTCTAAGACCACTCTCTAAGGCTACATTTTGTCTGATTATGGCTTTTTTTTTTGGGTGGGGGGAGGGTCCAGTTAACCATTTGCTCTTTAAACTCTGATAGGGCAATTTAATTGGTTTCCTAATGGAACATTAGAGGGATAACTAAAAGACATCAATGTTTACAGTTTTGAGTTAAACTAGGGTCAATTGAAAAAACATAATGATAAACTAGCCAGCCATATGAGAGAATACTAGAGTTGTGTGCTGTACAGTCTATCATCAAAGGCAATTTTAAAGGGGATAGAGTAGTTAGATTCTGATCTCAGTTCTGAAAGAGTGTGTTGAAATGCTCTCTGTGTCAGGGTTACAGGATTTATTGAGTGTAGGAGATCTAACTAGTAACCAGTTACAGGTCTGAGCCTCTGACATTGATGTGATTCAATTAGCTAGTGGATGTCAGATGTAAAGTCTCACCCCTTGCAGTGGCATTTAAAGAATAAAAATGCTTTGTTAAACCTTTAAGGAAACTGGCAGGACCAGTAAGGTTCCGCATATGGTTGATTCTATGATTTGAACAGGTTCACTGTTTAACTTTAGTCTCATTTTCATCTGATCCAAATTATCTGAGTAGCTATAGGTCATCTCTTCTAACACCCTAATTTTAAAAGAGTGGAGAAGAAGAGAAGAGGTTGACTAGTTAAAGTAACTTACTTCCACCTTTAGTGAGCTAAACCTCAGATCAAGGTTTTCTGATTCTTAGCCTATTTCTTTCTCCACTGAATAAAATTACCCCTAGCTCTACTTTTAACCACATCTGTTATGGGTTGAATTGTGTTCTCCACAAAGATATGTTGAATTCCTAACCTCCTGTACCTATGACTGTGAACTGATTTAGCAATAAAGTCATTGCATATATAACTAGTTAAGATGAGCTCATACTAGAGTAGGGTGGCCCCTTCATGCAATATGACTGGTGTTTTTATAAGCAAAAAAAAATTGGACCCAGACAGATATTAAAATTATGCTGCCATAAACCAAGGAACACCCCAGGCTACCAAAAGCTGGACCAGGCAAGGAAGCGTCCTTCCCTTGAGGCTTTGGAAGAAGCATGGCGCTGCCAACACCTTGATGTCAGACTTCTAGCCTCCAGAATGGTGAGTGAGTTCATTTCTATTGCCTTAAAATTTGTGGTATTTGTTACAGCGTCCCTGGGAGACTAATACAACATCCAAAAATTGATTTTGTGGCCTTGTATGATAGTGCCATATTTATGCCATAGCCAGGAGCCAGGTTTCAGCAGTATAGGCAGTAGATAATTTAGAGTTAGTGTTGGGTGTAGTTGGCTGAAGAAGAAGGTCTGATGCTTAAAAAAAAACCAAGCCTCTGAAACTTGCATCTTGAAAACTTTTAGCATCTTAATAATATAAATATAAATTTCTGATTGCTTATATAATACATTCTAATGGATTATAATCAAATTGACTTGGTGGGTGTATACATATTGGCTCAATGTTTGACAGGTCTGATTACTCCAGATTGTCTAACAATCATGCATTCCATATTTACATTCTGAGAACTGCCATCCAGGAAACAGCTCTTCCATAATTATCATGACTCTTTTCAGAGTTGAAAGTCTCCACTTTTATTTTAATAGCAGTATAAAAATGATTATAGAAGGTATACTTATGTATGACTGGTCAGGTGGACTTTAATATAGTGAAGCCAACTACAGTTTACCCCAAAATATCTGATGAGTGCCTCAGGTGCCTCTGTTTAGAATAGCGTGGGCCACGGGACAGACATGGCCTTTCCTGTATTTAATTTAACATGGGGAATAAGTTGACAATTAGAATAATTGCTGTTTAATCACAGTGATGACAAGGTTTATGAGGATGAGCATAAGTGGGGGGCTATATGTGTAAGCGAGAAAACCTGAGTTGGTAGAGAAAGACAGAAAGGCATCTGAGCAATTGGCAGAACTTTGTTTCTGGAGAATAAGTTAGGAAGCTCACAGCCCTCATTCAACACATCAGTAAATCCAGTGAGCTCTCCCTTCATACCATACCTTTAACAATTTAATTGCCTGCATTTTAATGCTGTGATGGCCATTCTCTCATGCCACCTCAGCACCTGGACTATTTCAGTGTGCTCCTTAATGCTCTCTTGCTTCACCCTCGTCTCCTCACAGTCTATTCCTATCAAAACAGCTAGAGTAATTCTTTAAAAATATGACTCAGATCATGTCTGTCTTCTCTCCGAACACTCCAATGACTTCCCAAACTGGAGTAAAATCCAGAGCCCTCACAATGGTCAGTGGTCAATAAGCCATCTTTCTGACCTTGTCTTCTGCCCTCTGCCTCCCCCACTGTGCTCCAACCATACTGGTCTCCTTTCTGTATTTTGGTGTCCACTGAGAGTCTTTACTTTTGCTGTTTCCTCTGCCTGGAAAGCTCTTACCAAGATGGCTGATCAGCTCACTCATGCATTACGGGTCTCTGTTAGTGGTGACCTTTTTAACAGGGTCTTCCCTTATCTTTTAATATGAAGTGACAACACCCTTCTTTGCCTCAGTCTCTTCCTTCCCCTGTCACCCTGTCTTATTTTCTCTCTATAGAACTTAGCACTGTCTGACAAGCTTTTACTTGGTTGCATTTTGAAAAGGAGTAAGATGGGGTTGAATGGGAAAATCCTATATAGGCAACTAGAGGCCTGGTGCACAAAATTCGTGCACGGGGGTAGGGGGTGTCCCTCAGCCCAGCCTGCACCCTCTCCAATCTGGGACCCCTCGAGGGATGTCCGACTGCCTGTTTAGACCCGGTGGGATCGGGCCTATACGGGCAGTCGGACATCCTTCTCACAATCCAGGACTGCTGGCTCCCAACTGCTCACCTGCCTGCCTTCCTGATTGCCCCTAACCGTTTCTGCCTGCCAGCCTGATCACCCCCTAACCACTCCCATCCCAGTCTGATTGATGTCTAGCTGCTCCCCTGTCGGCCCAATTGCCCCCAACTTCCCTCCTCTGCCAGCCTGGTCACCCCTAACTGCCCTCCCCTACAAGGTTGATCGCCTCCAACTGCCCTCCCTTGCAGGCCTGGTGCCTCCCAACTGCCCTCTCCTGCTTGCCTGATGGCCACAACTGCCCTCCCTTGCAGGCCTGGTCCCTCCCAACTGCCCTCCCCTGCTGGCCATCTTGTGGCGGACATCTTGTGTCCACATAGGGGCAGGATCTTTGACCACATGGGGGCAGCCATATTGTGTGTTGGAGTGATGGTCAATCTGCATATTACTCTTTTATTAGATAGGACGGAGGCCTGTTGCACGGGTGAGGGCCGGCTGGTTTGCCCTGAAGGGTGTCCCGGATGAGGGTGAGGGTTCCCTTGGGGCATGGGGCAGCCTGAGCAAGGGACCAGTGGTGGTTTGCAGGCCAGCCATGCCCCCTGGCGACCCAAGCGGAGGCCCTGGTATCTGAAATTTATTTACCTTCTACAATTGAAACTTTGTAACCTGGAGCGGAGCCAAGCCTCCTCCTGCTCACTCTGTGGCTGACGCCGTTTCTGTTTGGATTTGTTTACCTTCTATAATTGAAACTTTGTAGCCTTGAGTGGAGGCCTGGGCCGGCAAGGGCAGGCAGAAAGCTTGGCTTCCTCCATTGCCTGGGAAACCCAAGCCTCCCTCCTGCTCTCTGTGGCTGTAGCCATCTTGGTTGGGTTTATTTGCATACTCGCTCTGATTGGCTGGTGGGCATGGCTGGTGGGTGTAGTGGAGTGATGGTTAATTTGCATATTACTCTTTTATTAGGTAGGATTGTATAGTGTGGAAAGGAACTTGTTGAAGGAGTGCAAAGAAAACAACTGTGAAGAGAGTGCACTGAGCCATGGTAAAACAGCTAAGGAAAGAGGTGTGGGCAGGACCAAATCAGGTAAGCTATAGAGAGCAAATTAGGATAATGCCTCAAATCCCCACGAAAAACAGGTAGCCACTGAAAGTTTTAAATGGGGAAATGATAGTACATGAACATACTACAAATACCACTCTGATTGTGTGGGAAATGGCTGGGAAATGACAAGTTTGGAGCAGTTCATTATGTGGCCGGACAGGAGATGAGATGTGTCTGAAATCAGTGGGGTAGGATGTAGAGATATAGGGTCTGTAGACAAGGTCAGAGCTGCTTGGGGAAACTGTCAAGACTTCCTCTAAGGGAGCAAGGGTGAAGATGCTGCCTCCTGCTGAGCCGAGGAATCTAGAGATGGAATAGGTTTATGTTCTGACGCTAGGGGCTGGCAGACAGGCCATGAATTCAACTTTAGACATATTGTCTTTATTCCAGAACTCTTCTGACAGCCAGACCTACTTTTCTAACCCAGTTGACATTTCTACTCACATATTTATAGGCATCTCAAAGCTGATAACACATAGCCTGTAGATGGTATTTGAACTTGTAGAAAAGCTATTCTAAGGAGATGTGTAAGAAGCAAACAGATGGGAGCCTAGGACTGACCCCTGAGACATTCCAACTTGTAACAGAGATCTGGTAGAAAAGAAAAATCCCCAGAAGATGCACCCGTCCCAACCCCTTAGAGATTCACTCTAATCATTTTTTGACAGATGAAGAAACAGATGCCAAGGGCAGTGAGGCAACTTGCCTGATCTCATGGGTAGTTGAACAGTGAGATTAAGCAAACTCTGGATTTGAGTAGGGTAGAAAGAATAAAAAATAAGATGTTTTGAACTCTCAGCAAAGTTCTTAATTTATATTACCACTATCACTTTGGACAAAGAGTCTTGGATATGTTGTTCTCTTATTCCATCTGAAATCTATGTCCATCCTCATTAGAAATATCTAGAAAAGGTACTTCCATTTATCTTTTCCCCCCCAGAAACTCCCTCTCCTCCACCCTCCCCAGACTAAAAAATTTCTACAAGTTACAAAACATTTTATTTTATTTTTTTATTTTTCTTTTTTTTTTATTATCTAAAGTTTTATATATGTCTTCTTTTCCCCCAATTGACCCTCCCCCACCCCCAGCCATTCCCACCCCGGGCAAGCCCCCACTGCCCCAGTGTCTGTGTCCATTGGTTATGCTAATATTCATGCATACAAGTCCTTTGGTTGTTCTCTAACCACCCCCCCCCTACTATTGTCTCTGGATCTATTCTTTTTTTAAAATTTTTCTTTATTGATTAAGGTATTACATATGTGTCCTTATTCCCCCATTACCCTCCACCCCCCATTCATGCCCCCAAACCCCTCTGTTGTTTGTGTCCATTGATTAGGCTTATATGCATGCATATAAGTCCTTTGGTTGATCTCTCCCCCTTATCCCTGCTGTCCCCTACAAAACATTTTTTAAAAATATCTATATACCTGATCTATATCTATATCTATATCTGTCTATCTTTATCTACCTATCATCTATCATCTCTATCTATCTATCTATCTATCTATCTATCTATCTATCTAATCTATCATCATCTATCATGTCTGATTTCTCCTTTTCTTAGATACTGATATATGAAGCTCAAGTGTTTGCAACTCTTACCACTGTCAGTATACAATAAATTGTTGATAGATATGTACTTAAATAGAATATGCAGAATGTGACAGACATGCATTTTTTTAAAGTTTATTCCCAGAGACTTTTCAATGTGTTCTACGGGGAGCTATAGTTCTCACTGTTCTGGATAAAGAACAGATTCAGATCATTATTAGCATTCTGCTCCTCACAGTAGGGGAAACTTCTGCAATAAGTTATGCTCATCAGAGCTCCCATAGACCTTTACAAACAAGGCTTGCTGAGCCCTTGCAAGCTGTTTCTACTAACTTTATAAAGGATGCAGGAACCAGCTACGACAAATTGCCAACTGCAAATGTAGATCCCAGAGATGACTGCCAGATCAATGTTAGAGGACCCCCTCAATATCCTCAAAAGAACCTTATCTCTCTTCTTTAGAGTTATCACAAAATTATAAGTTAGTACTTCAATGCCCTTTACAAAGAGTTTTAAGTCCCTTGCTCTTCCCACAAACAACATTTTAGTCAACATGTACTTGAGCTCCAATTGCTTGGTGAAAAATAGGTCACTGCTAGTCATGTTTAGCATTCTTCTTTCTTCCCCTTTGGGATAGAATCTGCCTTCAGACTATTTTTCACACAGAATAAGGATTAGTGCCTCTTTATCAATGTTGTCCATATCCCCACTCACTATACTTTATTATCACTGCTGGAAGGTGCTTCTCAGAGACTGAGTTGCAGAACTATAAAAAATAAAAAAAGCTTCCCAAAGCCAGGGAAAATTGAAATGTCACTCTTTACAAGGAGTTTTAGGAGGGAGACTGAGTGTTACTTCAATACACGCCATCCATTCTATGGCCTAGTTTAGAAACTTTCCAAATCAATTTTAAATCTTTTCTTTATAGCTTTCACATCTCCTCAATATCATCCCTTTTTTATTATGAAATTGCTTCAACCAGGCAATGCAGGCTGGGGTGGGGCGGGCTTGGGCGGGGGTTGGGGGGTAGGAGGTAGGCTGATGATTGATTTATTGTCTGGCTCTTTCCCTTGGTCCCTCCTGCTAGCCTCAGCCCAGCACACCAGCCTGGCCACTGGCCTGGGCGCCTGCCCCTGATGCATTGAGCCTGCCTGTGGTTTGGCAGGCATTTCCCTTTGTTTGTGCTCTTTTTGCTGCTCTAATAACCCTCCTCAAGGCCAAATTAGATTTATGTGGAAGGGGTCCTCAGCTAGAGGCTTCAGAATGACTATGCTAATTAGAAACCAAAATATAAACAGCAACTCCACATGGATGTATTAAATAGGCCAGCATGCTCCACAGCAAATCAAATTAAGAGAAATCCCATTATCTCGCTCAGGGCTTTTGCATTTTTTTGTTCTGACTGCCTGTTTTCATGTTTGAACAGAAAGAGGGTCCGAATATATTTCATTACAGGTCTGGTTCTAAACTAAGGCCTCTTTCTCCCTTACCCCAAATGATAATGCTTCCAAACCATTATTCACAATTAAACCAAACTCATTTTTTAAAAAATCCAGCATAAGTTTATGTATCTCCCTCAAAAGACTTTTAGGTTTCATTTGTCCTCACCAGCTTGGCTTCAGTGTAAACTACTTTACCACAAAGTGTTGTCAACAGCTCTCTGAAAAGCCCCATGTATCCTATGAGAGTTTGCGTTTATTAATATCTGCTACAGGAAATGAATATTTCATCCATTAATCTTTAACCTTGGGCAGTCAGGCTGATTCTGCAAGGGGATGTAAAAACAAAAGCAGCCCGTCTCCTTTAAAACGAACCAGCACTAGTGCTCAGGGAGTTTTAGGTACTTAATATGAGAGGGGACAAAGCAGCTGGGGAGGGCAGTCACTTGTGCAGCCACCTGGCTTTGATCGAAGACTTGTATCCAAGTTGGATGCAAAGAAGGATACTTTATGATAGAAGGATTTGTGGAAAAGACATCAAGTGGAATAGCTCAAAATTATTCTTTAAGCTTTAAAAAGGAGGCACCAGTAATATCCTTAACATATTAGACACTGAGTCATTGAGTAAAATCTCTGTGATGCAATAGATGCTTCTTCTTTCAATTTTTATGGTTTGCAAAATTCATGAGGTTAATAAGTATTAAAAATCTCATTATTGTACCATATCAGATAGGGATGTAGCTCGAGGGTGTAATAAACTAGTGCTGTTGTAGAAACTCCATCAAAAAGCAAGACAGCACTTACCCAGCATTATAAAAGCCTCTATATCTCTCTGCACACAACTTAATGTAATGAAAAATATTACATACGAGGTTTCTGAAAGCTCACAATTCAAATTCTGAAACTCGTTGACTTCACATATAAAGTTAGAGCAGGTGGTTATTAGAGTTTGAAAGAGATTCACTGTCAGCATAGTGCTCTTGGTTTAGCTGTAGATATCCTGGGCAGTTATATCAACAGCCATATTTTGCCTTTTTTTGGAAAATCTTGTATGACTTTGCTGAAGCCATGCTAGTTCTAAGTACTTAGCACGGTGCAACTGTTACTCTTTTCCCCGGTAGAGGTTATAAATCAATACTGATAGGGTTAAATATCTGCCTACTTCCTTCTAGAAAGAAGGGTAGGTTTTCCAGCATTCATCAGCAATGACTGTACTAATTCCCTTTCCTATACTTTTCTCCTCCAACCCTCCCCACTCTCCCTCGGAGCCTGCATCACTCCCAGCTAGCTGTCAGTTACACTATTGCCCTCAAATGTTACTCTGCTTTAATAGATAACTTAAGACAAATTACCATTGGGGATTCATTTGGGGGGCCTTAATTATAAAAGGCAACCAAGTGTGTGTGGGGAATCCTACATAGAAATTTAAGCTACTTTGACAGAACATGAGGTATTTGATCATCAGCCCTTAGGTTATTCTAAGTGCAGCAGGCAGAGAAGGTAGGCTTGTAAGATATATTGCTTCCCTGTCCATGACTTTTTGCTTTTTAAAGAAGTCCTCATTTTTAGGGAGCAGATAGGGCTCCATCTGTGAACTCAAGGAGCTTAGGCTCTTATCCCAGCTGATAAATCATGATTTGTCTAAACCACTCATGGATATCTATTTCCTCAGATTGATGGAAGTGCGGGGGAGGAGAAGGGCAGGCAACACAACTCAGTCTTGGCAAATGAGCTGTAGGGGAACACGTCACTTTAATTCAGAAATGGAACCATCCTCAGCAGAGCCGTAGGAGGGAGAGGCCTTTGGCCCCTGCCTCATTCTTCCTGCCCGGAAGTCAAATGAGATGCATGGAGGTCATCTTGCTATCACAAATTGAAAACCTTGTGGAAAAAAAGAACCTGGGCCCATGACATCAACATTGAACTTGCCTCTAGAATTCTTACTATGTGAGAAAGATAAACCTCCATTTTAAAAGTACCTTCAGGCTTTTTTTTTTTACTAGGAAGTATTCCTATGTAATATAGTAGCTGACAGGCATTAGCATTCTCTGGCCACATTTTATTCTCATGGTCAGTGCAGTGTTTTTAGAACTGGAATCCAGTGCTTTCACCATAGCTGGGTATAAAGAGGCAGCAGTCAGATCATTGAATTAGTCAACTTGGGCTGTAGTATAAAATCCCACACCCTGGGTGGCTTAAACAACAGAGATCATTTTCTCACAGTTCCAGAGGCTGAAAGTCTGAGATCAGGGTGTCAGCATGGCTGGGTTCCGGTGAGAGCTCTCTTCCTGGCTTGCAGATGGCCTCCTTCTTGTTCCTCACATGTCAGAAAGCTCTGGTGCCTCTTCCTTTTTTTTCTTTTTCTTTTTACAAGGGTATTAACCCCATCATTAGGGCCCCATTCTCATGACCTCATCTAAGGTCTCATCTCCAAATGCCATCACATCAGAGTTTAGGGTTTCAACATGTGTTTTAGGGGGACACACTTCAGTCGATAGCAATATTCATCTCTACTATTTTCCTTCTTGGCTCTCAGGGGGTCTTGTATTTATGAGGTATGTATGAAGAAATAGATCCATCACTAAGATCACAAGGCTATTCCCTTTGCTGGCTTCACGGGATTGTTGGAGTTTCTATGAAATAAAGGGATCTATTCATGCTTACCAGGCTTGCATTTGTCCAGCACATCATCATATATACTGCTTCCTCAGGAAGGTTGCACATCATCATACTATTTGGCTTCCTTAGGAACCTTTTTTCATGGGTTAAGATCTACTGTATCCTATTAATTTCCTTTTATCTAACTTTTCTGGGTTCTTAAAGCTATTCTTTCCTTTAGGCCTAGGGTTAGAATGTCGCCCTGTGTTACTAGACCCAGAGATTATGGATTGTTTTTTGTTTCCCTGTATCCTGCCCATAATTTAAGGAATATCTAGTAAAGGGATTCTTCATAGATTACCTCATCAGGTATGCCAGCTTGTTCCTATTAAGGCCCTGACTTTTAAGTCTCTACATAGCCAAGGTGTAAAACTGCCTAACCCTGGCCTTAGTCTGCCCATTCCAATGATTTTCTCAACATGATTATCATAATTTTTGGTCAAATCAAGCTAGCATCTACAATATGACTATAGAAATATTGCTTTCTGCAGGGTGTATACTGTAAGATTCTCTTCTTGTACAATGTTTAGGTTCCTATGTATCTATCTTCTAAATGTCAAAATACAAATCCAACAATTCCCTTTATTTGCTAGATAACTTCCTATTGCAGCTTCTGTATTCTAGCACCACTTGGGATTTATTATTCTCTGGGCATGACTTCTTACTCATCTGGGACTTTCTTCTTCTCTACATTGTTTGAGCTCCTATATCTTGAATCCTAGATCTTATTTTTTATTGTTATCATTGTTTATAACCTTGATTTGATAGAATGCATCTTCTGGTAGCATCTAAGGAAAGGTTCATGAAAAGTTTATTTTAGTTCTAGATCTAAAATGTCTTTTTCAACCTGGATTTCTGTGCATATACAAGCCACCCATGAAAAGTGAGGGTAGCCTGACAAGTGTGACTCAGTGGTTTAGTATCAACCTATAAACCAGGAAGTCATGGTTCGATTCCCAGTCAGGCTATGTGCCCTGGTTGCGGGCTCAATCCCCAGTGCAAGGCAGAGGGACATGCAGGAGGCAGCGAATCAGTGATTCTCATCACTGATGTTTCCATTTTTCTCCCTCTCCCTTTGTTTCTGAAATCAATACAAATATATATATTTTAAAAATATGAGGGTAGAATTATAACTTCTCAGAATTTTGAAGACATTGCTTATGGCATCTAATGTTGATGTTGAGCTTTGAAGACACTGATTCTCATTCTTTTTTTGTGACTTGTTTCTGCCCTTTGGAAAAATTTAGGATCATATTGTTTCTGTTGGTTTAATGATATAACTTTGTCTAGATATTCTGAACTTCATAGGCTATTAAATTATTTTTAAAGGGTAGTTGACTGTGTTCATTTTTTTTCTCTTACTAATATTAGAACTATCATCTTCAGGAATGAAATATCAATTTTGATGTACAAACACAAAAGAATGAACCCATTTATACAGTAATTGCCACACTAATCTCAAATAAACATATTGGCTTAATTCTACATATATATACAAACTTGTGATATCTGAGAGCATTGAGTTTACAATGTAACTAATATCTACTATTACAATAAATATATTAGTTATTTTTTCTTTACAATGACAAATAATGGTCCATCATGCTTAAATTCCAAAGTATCAAGTTGGCAAGTACAAATTTTTCCATGTGGTTAATAGTAGAACAATTTTAAGCCAAAATGATCACATTACATTAATGCTATTATTATGTTATTTTTTAGGTTTTTAAATGAAATTATAAATTTGCTTTGGTTTTATAATTGAATAAGAAGTCTTCATTTCAATATTTGCTAAATTCCTACAATGTGTAGGACACTGCTTTGGTTAGCACCAAATACCAAGTATGTAGCACAAAAATTTCCTTAAGTTTATACTCACTGTTGTAAATGCTACAGACTGAATGTGTCCTCCCCAAATTCATATATTAAAACCTAACCCCAAAATATGAGTGCATGTGGAGGTGGGGCCTTTGGGAGGTGATTAGGTCATGAGGACGGAGTCCTCATGAAAGGAATTATAAAGAAGACCCCACAGAATTGCCTCACCCTTTCTGCATGTGAAGCTACAGGAAGTAGACAGCCATCTATGAACCAGGAAATGAGTCTTTATCAGACACCCAATCTGCTGGTGCCTTAATCTTGGACTTCCCAGCTTCCAAACTGTGAGAAATACATTTCTGTTGTTTATAAGCCACTCAGCCTACGGTATTTTCTTATAGCAGCCCGAACTATGGCAGTAAGCTTTATGAGGAAGGAGTTTAATTTTAGCTAAATTCTTAGGATATTATGTATATCATATACACTGAGCATATAAAATGTATGTATGTGCATATTGAAATACATAAATGCAAGTTAATACTAGGTGACTACAAGAATGTTACCGGTTAATGGAGTCTACTGAAGTTTGAGAAGCAATTTTATTCCTTGTATTTCCATAAGTACTTTTTAAAAACTTCTCAAGCTTTTCTTACTGATTCAGAATAGAGAGGAACCTTAAAGATTCACTAACATTCTTGTCTTACTCTAATTCCTGTCTTAAGCATCAGTTTCTGCATTGATAAAATGAGAGGATGGAGACTTACATCACGAGATAGGGCCAAGGGTGTGAGAGAAATACGTCCTCAAAGACATGATCTTTAATGCCTCTGAGCATTAAATAGTCCTGTAATACATGTATTGTTTACTTAGAAAGGGATAGAATTAACATCCTAACGGAAACTACAGCTTCATCGGTAACTGTAGCTCCCATGGGTGACACAGGGGAACCATGCCTGATTGTTTTCCTACGTTGGTAAGAACAAAATTATGGGGAAGGACTTGGCCCTTGGATAAAAGGTGAGTACAATGACTGCTTCTCTTCTACAGATTGATTTGACCTAATTTCTTATGGGCTTCCTTACCTGTGGGTTCAAGAATTGAGGCAAAAACTTACCTGGTTGCCAGGAAGAACTCCCAGGGCATAATCAGCTTTCAACATAATGCTTTTGTCAAAGGAAAAGACACACAAATGCAGATACAAATGCAATCTAGATGAAACACAGCATGCCTTTTTTCAAATGGAAGGGACATCTGCTAATTGGCTATTTGTATATGCTTCCCTTCACTTCAATGCTTAGAGTATAAAACAGATTAGGACCTTTGGGAAATGGGGTTCATTCTAAGAATCCCCACTGGCTGTCCTATATAGAGTTAATGACTAATGTGGGTGGAGGCAGTGACCAGCCTCCATTTCATCTTTCCGTTGTCTGCCAGAGTAGCACATAACCTATTCCAGGCATCTGCGGCTGGAGGCAAAACATGCCAATTATTTTTATTGATCTACAACCTTTATAGGTAGGACACCTTGCTGGGCCAGCATATGGAAATTTCGATAAGGAAATGATTGCAGAGACATGGAAAGGGCTTTGCTATTTGGAAACGAATGTATGGGCCTTGAAAAAATGAACAAGCACTTGGTATTCCAGAGCTTAAGAGCGCCAAGACGAATTATGCAGTCGCTGCAATGGAAATTGATTACTAAGCCTTCGATGAGTCACATGCCTGAGGAATTAAGTACTCCAATCTATTATTGTCAGTATCCTGATGGGTCAACCAGACTGTGAATGGGAATTTGCATTAAATTGATTTGAGTGTTTTTTCTTGAACTAACATCACTCAATCAAGGGACACATTCAGACAGAGCTAGATAAGTCTGACTGAATTTGATTTGGAAAAGCAGAGTAGCAAGGGATTAGCAGGCAGGATTTAAAAGCACCATAAATCTGCACTACAGGCTGGCCTGGGAGAAGCAGGTGAACAGTCTCTGTACCACAGATAGGGTATACAGTCAAAGCAAATCTGTTTTGCAGTTCTGTAGCATGTTGATGCAGTCGTGGTTTACAAAAATCACATTCAGGTAATACAGAGGATGACTTCTTGGAGGATTTCAGATCTGATTCAGAAATGACAAAGTATTTGTCATCTGTCTCAGGATTGAGTCTGTATTTCTAGTGCACATTTGCCATGCAATGATCTTTTGACCTAAGGAAAGTCACTCACTGTACATGCAATGAAGCTTTTTCATAAAGAGGGTAAATAGACTAGATAACCTCAGGTCCACTTAAGTTTAACATTATATGATTCTGTGAATAGAAAAATATGATCAAGTGCCAAATTTCACTCAAACACTTTGATGCTCTTTGGGCTAGATCTGTGATTTTCAACCTTTCTCATCTCATGGCACACATAAACTAATTAGTAAAATTCTGCAGCACACCAACAGATATGTTTTTTGCCAATCTGACAAAACATAGGTATAATTTTGATTCATTCATATTAGATGGCTATTGTTGTGTTGGCTATTGTTATTTTTTAAATTTGACAGTCTAAGAGAAAGGTCAGTGCCCTGACTAAATAGTTAGGTATTACATGTTTTACAAATTCTTGCAGCACACTGGTTGAAAATCGCTGGGTTAGATGCTTGGATTCACAAGGAGCCTCAACAGAACATGTAGTCTGTCCCAGCACATAGCTGATGGTTTAGGGAAGGAATGATAGGTGGGAAAGTTTTGAGGTATTGAGAATTGATAATATTTGAATGCTAATAGAATAAATGCAGCTCATAAAAGAACATCTGTTGATACTTAAAATGATTCTGACTCGCCAACAAATTATGAAATAAGTAAATGAGTTCATTTTTATCTGCTATTAACCACTCATATACACTAATAAGGATTCAGATATTTGTTTTGAATGGTAAGGAAGGAGCATTAAAAACTTGTCAGATAATCTCTCAAAGTAATAGAAAAATGTGAATTCTTAGAGAGCCTACAGTGTCCTTATGTCTTAGCCTATTCTAACTAAATAACACCAGGTTGAAATTGTATTCTTTCATTTAAAAAACACATCTAACTTTGAAGTATTAGAGTATTCTGATTGAAGGATACTTAGAAGGAATATAATGGAATAAAATTCACCTGTACTAATCACTAAGCTGAAAATTTGGTAAAGATGTGAGGGTACTGGTTTACTGATGAAGCAGGATTTGTGGGAGTAATAGCTGACCTCTTATCAGTGTTGAGAGTCTCTTCCATTTCCATCTTGTCTGTTTGCAGGGTTGCCATAGTAACACTATCAGGGTGTCCTTACTGTTGATTACAGCTTATCAAAAGTCTGAGAGTTATTGCCACCTGCCCCTTTCATGGCTCTTTCTGCCATTGCAGGGTACAGAAATCAGTAAAAAGGTATGAGCCTTTAATCATGCTGGTATTCATAGGATATGCATCTTTGATGTTTTAGGCTACATTTTTGCTGGTTTGATTAAAATACAAGAAATACTTCTTAAAGATCAATATCTTGAAGTTACTTTACCCCTTGAAGTTCATTCTTAAGCAGAAGTCGGTGAAGTTTTGCAGATAAGCCATTTGCACAAGTGCTCATTGTTTGAATATGTTACTATTTGAAGATATAGAAATCAATATTTTTGCAGCACTGTGTATTAGGGTTGTTCAATCAAACTCCATTCAACTTGAACCACGAGTTGTGTTGAAATCTTGTTTGAACTAGAAAGCTATTAAGGTTGAAAACAGAACACTAAGGATAAAATTACTGTATGATAATGCTTTAGTGAGTGTATAGGGTGTACTGAGCCCAGAATAATGAAAATTAGGTAGAAGCCAAGGAAAAGAAGTTGAGAATCTATTTTCAGGGATATAAAAGTTTAGTTGGGAGATGATTTTGAAGTAGTATTAAATGTGTATATTATCCTCACCTATTAAATGTGTATAAAGGGCCTGGGAAAATTAACCTAGAGAGAGCACTATTCATATGTTTCCAGTAAAGAGGGGAGATGACCCTAGATTGCCAATATTCATTGGGTCTAAGATACAAATTTTAGGATGCCCCAGGAGTGTGCAGAATATTCATACTGCAAGGGCAGGAATTTGAATGGAAGCAAATGGTGAGGATTCCTGAAATGCAATGTGGAGTAGAGATAATAGCATCTCCACCAAGCCTCAGTTGAATCTATGACTTGTATCTGAAGGCCCTCTTCCTCACTGTGTCCTCACTGACATCTCCTGACCTTAGAGAGAAGATAAACCTCTGGTCAGTGTTTATACAAATGTCATGGTCTGAGTGTCCAATTGTTTCTACAGTGACCTCAAAAGAGAAGAGAGAGAAATAGGCAAGAACATTAGCTCATTTTTGTGGTACCTCCTACTTAAGAGGATCTCTTTTCCTGAACAATAAAACCCCTCTAACTGAGGTGCTGTGATGTGAAAGGTCATAAAGTTTACAAATGAACAAATCCATGTTTATACTTCTACTATTAACTTCATGGGGAATAAAGATACTCAATAAATCTAAAATTCTGCAAAAAGCAATCAATGTAATGTTATGTTCTAGGTTCTAGAATATTTGTATAGTAACATTATTCATATCATAGACATTTGTTTAAGTCTTGGAAAACTATTATAAAACATTAATCTATTCATATATTTTCCTCTGAAGCATCTGAGCCCTTGGTTACCATACGCTAGGGTTGTAGTACTTACTCATTCATAGCTACAGTTGAGCAATTGAGTTCCAAGAAGTGCCCAAGTGATTCTCCTGTGTAAGAGCAGTCCTACCTCCTCCTAATAATCAAGGTCAATTTCTCCTGCCAAGATTGTGAGTCTGTTTTCTTTGCTTTCTAGTACCTGGATACTCTGAGGCCAAAGTGCCCACAAACCAACTATAGAATACAATTCAGTGGGATGCCTGGTATGTCCGCTGTGAAAGGGTTAGCTCTTTGAGCACCAGGACCTATTCATGTTGTGACTTTGCCAGGAATTACAGGAAAAAGAAGCATAAATTCAGGTTCCCCCCACCCCCCAGTGAGTCATTGAGAATTAGGATAAGTGGTTATGATTGCAGCTGTTACTTGGTTGAGCTTTTGGTAGTCTATAGTCATCCTCAATGATCTGTCTGGGTTTGGTAGGGTGAATTACACAGATACAATAGGAATAATCATTCTTGCATCCTTGAAATCTTAAAAATATACTATATCTACTATCACCCTTTCCAAGATGTGATATTGTTTTTGATTTACTACTTTGGTCACTTGTGGGGTAGTTTTAGAAGCTTTTACTTAGTATGTGGAATTAAAAGTTTCACCACGGGGAAGGTCATGGCTCCAACATGGGAGTTGCACCATTTGTCAAACATACTAATTAAAATCATACTTTCTGGAAATGGAGAAATAACCATCAGAACAACCTGAGCCATTGTAAATTGGACTTTATCTAGGACT
This sequence comes from Cnephaeus nilssonii, assembly GCF_951640355.1. NCBI lineage: Eukaryota > Metazoa > Chordata > Mammalia > Chiroptera > Vespertilionidae > Cnephaeus > Cnephaeus nilssonii. The sequence goes on from NC_137075.1 coordinate 48,262,546, forward strand.
TCATTTATTATTTGGCCCCTATAGGCCTCAACTCCTACAGGGGTCATCAGAATATTTTGAGTTTCCAGCATTCATTATCACTTTGTACCCCTTTTCCAACAATTCTCAAAATTTTGGGAGTTCTTTTCCCCCCAATATATAGTTTCCCTGAGTATGTGCCTAAAAAACTTTTGGTAAAGAAATCATTAACATATATACCTATTGTGGCTTTATAGGATTCTTCATGCTGGATATCTGGTCACCTCTTCAATAAATAGGTTCTGACTCTGAAAACTGGTTCAGGAATAGAAACTGCACAATGAATTGGGACTTCTTAATGGGTTTCCCTCCATCAGCTTCCTTGTCATCCATCATTGATTTTCTTTGCTGATACAAGTTGAATAGTGGCTGTGGTCCATTGACTATTTCCATGCTTTGCTGTGGGTGAGGTCTCTGTGACTGCCACTCTAGCCTTGCCATTCACCGTAATAATTGGGACCCTTTGGTTTGGCTTCTATTATTTGGGGTCCTACTATCTTTACCTTATAACTTTCCAAATATAATTCCTGACCTATAGAGTAAAACGATCACTTCACATGTTAGTGAGGCTGGTGCTCTTCCCAGCAGCACATTGCCCTGGCCTTGGAAAATAGTGTTTGCAATGGGCTTTCCTGTGGAGCATAATCACCTGGCAGGTCTTCCAACTGAATATAGTACAGCCATTCTAGCGTGCTCACTTCTTTAAGTCTTTAAGTCATTCCTCCACTATCTTCTATGGAAATCCTAGCATTGCTTTTTCCATATTCCTAGAAATCATCGTAGTAGCAGTTCACATATTTTTTTTCTGGAATTCTTGAGAGGATGTTAAATGGTTATTTCAGGAGAGTACTCCTAAGTCAATACCTTTTTTGTCCAATTTTAACATCCCAGAGATAGTGTGAAGAGTTTATTATCTTGGGAGTATTTTGTCCCCACCTTGAACAAACATGCTCATGAGCGAATCCCACATGTATTCCCCTGATTCCTGCTCATACATGTTGCTATGCTCTTCATCCCTTTTCCACCAAACATGACCTCAGCTATGATGCCGGCTTGAACAACTGGACTGCCACTTTGTGCCAGGGTCTGTTTGTGTGTTCCAGTGATGGGGTCCTCATTGACAGCCAGTAGTGATTCAGCTCCAAAGCACCATCTTATCACTTACTTTCTCAGACTGTTCTTAGTATCAGCTCTTTTAGGTTTGGTTCTCTGGAAGCAAACACTGAGATGATGTTTTGGGTACATTATATTTTTAAAGAATCAATACATATGAAAGAGAGAGGGAGGAGGGAAGATTGGACAGAGGAAGAAGTAAAAATGTGATGTAGACCCAACAAAGCTCTGGCAGGGAGTTCCGGAGCACTCATTGTCCATCTGAGTTGTCACAACTCAGAATGGAATGGACACCCTTTATACTTATTGCTTGGTCCCCAGGTGAGGGCTGTCTGGGGAAGGGAATGACTTGGGCAAGGCAGCTTTTTGCAAAGCTGAGGCAGACTTTGAAGGTGCTAACAGCTGGAGACTATCTGCATTATCTATTGTGGCTGGTAGACATGGAAAAGTACTCCTTACCTCTCAAGGAAGGACTTGCCCAGGTTGCTGTCAGCAATCAACCACTTTAGTGCCCGCATTTTCTTTTGAAAAACTAATGGCAGGGGTCACATGGGAAAGGGCAATGTTGAGGAGGAAGGGATTTTCTTTCTAGATGAAATGTGACAAGGTAATAAGATCAGTAGGTTTAGACTGAAAAAGAAGTAGGTAACATTTTCAAAAGAAGTTAGTTAGATGTTCAAAAAAAGGAAACAGATATATATGGAGTGATCAAAAGTAAAATAATAAAAATTAAAAATGTTTTAATAACAAGATATGCTTTTGATGTATATATTAACAGTATGGAGAAAGTAAAAACCATAAACAAATGTATCTGCATCCATTGTACCAGAAAGTGTTATAAACCAAAGACTAATGATTTATAGAAATATATATATATATATATATATATATATATATATATATATATATATATATTTTAGTGTTAAAAATTTAAAAAAATCAGTAGGTTTAGAGAAAGTAACTTGGTCTAGTTCTGGCTTGACTCCATCCTATTTCTATGATTTTTTTCCCCCAAGACAATATCTTCTTTCCCATTTATGGTTGAAGTAGTAAGTGCAAAAATATCAGCCTGGCCCAGCCCAGGAATCAGGCTCACAAATGCTGTCAAGGTACCTCACTTGAAGCGCCCATTAGGAAACAAAACCGTCAGTGTGCGTGGGAATTGTAAGTATTGGTCCATCAGCAATACTGTTCCAGTGCTGAGGTCTTATAGGGAAGAAGTTGTTTTCCAATTCCTTCCTTCCTTCTGATTTCTCAAACTCTTATATACAGAACCTTGTACATAGTGGTTTGCTCTCAGAAGTTCATGGCAGTCTGGCAAGGCCCAAGGCCAAGCAGCTTTCTTTTATAAAAATCAGTTCTAAGGTTATACTACTTCCTGGGTATATCATAAGAACTTATAACTTGGTGTGGGAAAACTTGGTAATTATACATAAAAATTCATATATTTCATGAAGGAAGAATCTCTCTATAAGCTATGTCCCAGATGGTTTTCTTATTTATTTTTTTCTTCAAAGAAGCATATGTCCTATCTAATAAAAGAGTAATATGCAAATTGACCATCACTCCAACACACAAGATGGCCACCCCCATGTGGATACAAGATGACTGCCACAAGATGGCCAGAAGGGGATGGCAGTTGTGGGAGATCAGGCCAGCAGGGGAAGGTGGTTAGGGGTGACCTGGCTGGCAGAAGAGGGCAGTTGGGGGGGACCCAGGCCTGCAGGGAAGGGCAGTTGGGGGGAACCAGGCCTGCAGGGGAGGGCAGTTGGGGGGAACCAGGCCTGCAGGGGAGGGAAGTTGGGGGGGACCAGGCTCCAGGGGAGGGTAGTTGGGGGTGATCAGGTCTGCAGGGGAGGATAGTTAGGGGTGACCTGGCTGACAGAGGAGGGCAGTGGGGGCAACCAGGCCTGCAGGGAGGACAGTTGGGGGGGACCCAGGCCTGCAGGGGAGGGCAGTTGGGGGGGACTCAGGCCTGCAGGGGAGGGCAGTTTGGGGCAACCAGGCCTGCAGGTGAGGGCAGTTGGGGGGGACCATGCCTGCAGGGGAGGGCAGTTGCGGGGAACCAGGCTGAAGGGGAGGGAAGTTGGGGGGGGAACAGGCCTGCAGGGGAGGGCAGTTAGGGTCAATTGGGCTGGCAGGGGAGCAGTTAGGTGTTGATCAGACTGGCAGGCGAGTGGTTAGGGGTGATCAGGCTGGCAGGCAGAAGCGGTTAGGGGCAATCAGGCAGGCAGGCAGGCGAGCAGTTGGGAGCCAGCAGTCCTGGATTGTGAGAGGGATGTCCAACTGCCCGTTTAGGTCCGATCCCACCATGATCAGGCCTAAATGGGCAGTCGAATATCCCTCTACGGGTCCCAGGTTGGAGAGGGTGCAGGCTGGGCTGAGGGACACCCCCCCCCCCGTGCACAAATTTCCTGCACCGGGCCTCTATTGCGTGTGTATGTATATAAATAAATATATATATATATATATATATATATATATATATATATATATATATATATGGTTATCTATATAGCAGATGCATAAGTATATGTACTAAATATTCTACTTGATTTCTTTTTAAGTTTACATAAATGTTCTCATACTGTGCATGTATCTTCTTGACCTTGCTTCCTCCTGCCTCCCTTCCTACACTTTATTTTTAAAGAACTATCCATGCTTTATGTAAGCATAATACATGGTATATGTGTCCATGTGCACATTTGTGTATATATACATGCATGTACACATATACATATATGTGTGCATATACACACACAGATACACTACCTATATCTATTGGGGAATACACCATTATAGATTGCAGCCCAGTATATTCATTTTTAAAGCTGACTTCCAGGTTGATTTTCTATTTTGCACTGTTATAAAGTTTGCTATAATGAAAGTAATCACACACATCTCTGGAGAATGTTCCTAGAAGTGTATATATATATATATATCCTGTAATACAGAAGTAAATTTGGGGAGAGCTATTTGGTAATTTTTCCTAAGAGGCTATGCCACTTTCCAGGTCTTTGAGCAGTTTTGTAACAAAGTTTGTAAATTTCAATCCTTGGTGTTGTCAGTCTGACAACTGTCTCTCTGTATCTTAAGGTAAATTTATTTTTACTTTCCTTGATAACTATTGGGGTTGAAGATCTTTTGTGGCTATTGGCCATTTTTATTTTCTCTTGTGAATTTTTCTCATTGTTTCTGTCTATTTTTTTATTGGCTGTCTTTCCCTATCAATTGCTAGGAATTGAATACAATTTAATATAATTCTGTGCTGTTCTTGTTGCAATTATGTTCCCTTGATCTCTGGCTTGTAAGCTTTATATTTTAATGTGATTACATTTATTACATTGAAAAAGCAAATAGTTTAAACACATTTCCTTTATGAGCTTTGTTTGCTTTTTCTAAGAAAGCCTTTCCTACTGTGAGTTCATCAAGATATTCATATATATATATATATATATATATATATATATATATATATATATATATATATTTTTTTTTTTTTTTTCCCTTCAGTTTTACTTTTCACATTCAGGTCTCATGAAAAACTGTTTTTTAAAGAAAATTAAGTTTACTGAAATTTATGCTGAGAGATAAGGACCTGATATTTTATTGAGTAGTTCTCCACTGATTATTAACACCACCTTTGGCAGGTATCATATGTTTAGGCCTTTTTTCTATGCCACATGTTTGGTGCTATTGATATGTTTATCATCCCTTTCCCCCAAAACACATACTCTACACTCAGACCACATAGTTTGGTTACTGTGGCTTTATAATAAATCTATGTTGTTTGGCACCCCTATTTTTAAAAAATAAATTTATTTTAATGAATCCTTATAAATTTCATCATTAGTATGTTTAGTTCTCTGAAAAATATCAGAATTGATTAAATTGCATTTAACATAAATATTAATTTTGGGGAGAAAATTGACCATTACATTCCATATTTATGGATGGAAAGACTCAATGCTTCCTTCCATTAAAACTTTAATAAGGTCAATAAGAGCAATATAATTTTCCACATAAAATTCTTAGAAGTAAATTTAATAAAATGTATAAATCCTTATTGGGGTACTTTTTTCTATTTCATTGCCATAATTTGTATTTGCTAGAATATAGAAACCCTTGATTTTAATGAACTTTGCAGACAAGCTTATCCTATATAATAAAGAGGGAATATGCAAATTGATCATCATGCCATCACAAAGATGGTGGTGCCCATAGCCACAAGATGGTGGTACCCAGTCCCTTCAGCCCCGCTGAAGAACCCCAGTCCTTTCAGCCCCGGGGAGGGGGGTGGCAGCAGGTGTGTGATGTGGCCAGACCTACCCTCAGCCCCCCAGCCGCCCAGGGCTGGCCCAAGGTGCAGGCAAGCCTCGGATGTTGGCTTCCCAGTCACCTAGGGCTGACCTGAAGCACAGGCAAGCCTTGGATGGCAGCTGCCCAGCTGCCCAGGGCTGCCCAAAGCTCAGGTAACCAGGGCCAGCCGAGGCTTGCGCTGCCGGCAGTGGCAGCAGCAGAGGTGTGATGGGAGCGTCGCCTTCCCCTGATCGCCAGGTTGCCTCCCGCTCCTGAGGGCTCCTGGACTGTGAGAGGGGGCAGGCCGGGTTGAGGGACCCCACCTCCAGTGCATGAATTTTCATGCACCGGGCCTCTAGTAGAACTAATAAAATTCACCTGAGGCCCTTGCTGCTGTATGGTGACGATAACATATGTAATTGCTCATCTGTTTCCTCCTTTTCAATCTTTATACCAAGTTTCTTTGTCTTAGTGCATTAACTAGAAACTCTAGTACAATGTTGACTATTAGGTGTGATGGTGGACATCATTGCCTTGTTTCTCCCTTCAGTAGAATTGCTTCTAAATTAGTGTCACCATTAATCATGAGGTTTTCTGTGACTTAACTTTACTAAGTTAAGTTCCCTTCTATTCATAGTTATTAGGATAGTCATGAATGTTGTTATATTTTACTAGAGTTTTTAATGAACCTATTAAAATAAGAATATGGTTTTTCTTTCAAATCTCATATTATCTGATACTTAATTTTCTTTGCATTTGGGGATAAACTTGACTTATTTATGATGCACTATTTTGTCTATGCATAGTAAGTAAACCTAAGTACTAGTAACTAAACTTAAGATCTTTGTTTACATGTTTATGGAAATATTTTATACATGTTTACTTTGATAGCTACAAAAGAAAGAATGCAACTCACTTTAAGGAATAGACCCTTGTTTTATATAGATTGAAGTGAGTATAAACTTAATGCCAAAACTGAGTGAAAAGATTTGGTAAAGCTTTCCTGTCAAAAGTCTAGACTTGGGGTCCCGATATGCCAAGGTTATAGGTTTGATTCCCAGTCCAGACATATACAAGAATCAACCAATGAATGCATAAATAAATGGAACAACAAATCTCTCTCTCATTAATTTTTTTTTAATTTTTAAATCTGGACTTGGTGGGATATTATCTGCTTTCCATGATCCTACCTTCTTCATACCATAGCCCAACACACACATTTCCTCTACCCAAAAAAGAGTCTTGATTGTTTATTGCTATTTTCAGAAAACATTCAAATCTATAATAAAATTTATCATTCTTGATTAATTCAGGTTTTCTACCTAACATAAAATTATCAAAACACCAAGATAAATAAATTATGCTAATAGGTTTGAAACAGATGATAAGGACAAATTTGTTCACTGTATTCTTATGATGGATCTTAATCTCAATTGTGTTATCCTTTTTTATTTCCATTTGGCTAGACTAGAAGCTTGTCTACTTTAAGAAGATAAAGTTTTATTCTGAATGTTTACTAGTGATTTCCTCCTTACAATTTAGAAGCACTACATTTAAGTTTTAATTCTGAAAATAAACAAGTTATCATTGGAAGATTTTAAAACATTTATATAAAATAATTTTAGACTAGCAAAAATACTTGAATAAATTAGAAGGAAAGAAAAATATTTTTAAGAGCAGAGATCAAAAGAATGGAATTTTTCTTTGTTGGCCCTCCATATTTCTTTGTTTCTAAGTCTTCACAAAGAACAAAAGAACTATAAAAGCAAACTTGTAAGATACAGAAATGTTAAACACCCTATAGGTTGGAGTGCTTATTTTATTCATAAATATTTCAGTGTATGTTTCCAAGATCTGATTTATTAGATTTTCTTCAAAGTAATATGGAAGTAGTGAAGTAAGTGGGGTATAGATGAAAGAAAATTGGCTCTGAGTTAATAAATGATGAGTACGTGGGGGTTCATTAAACATAAAAGTAGGCAAATTAGTAAAAGATCTTTTACATTTATTGTAGAAAATTTCATTGACTTCTTATTTAATTGCTTTGCAGTCAGAAACAATGGTCTAGAAACAATTGTTTGGAAACAAAAATTTTTTTTCACATATTTGAATAAAAATAAATAATATATATCCACATATGTAAATCAGATTTTACCAGTGTTGTATTTTTGTTGGCTGCAGGGTTCTTGTAGATATGTTTATTGAAATAATCATATTGATTGTTCAGATCTTCTCTATACTTGCCTATTTATTTAAGTCAATTTGGGAGAAATATAAGGAGAAATAGAAAAATCTACAATCACAATAAAATCTTCTGTCAGTTCTTGCTTTATATTGAGGTGATATTGTAAGCACACAAGTTCATGGTACATTTTCCATGAGTAAAAATGAATTATTAGAGATAAACAGCACATATTGATATACCACTACTCAATCTTACATTAATATTTTGATACTAGCAATCTTTCATTTAGTATTTTCTAGATGTATCTCTTACCCTAGTAAACCGATAACTAATTTTTAGAGAGCCATTCAGATTATCTGTCTTTTAAACATATGCTTAATAGTTACATTTAATGATCCCACTGCCTTATGGTTTTTGTTTTTTACTCTTTTATTCCCCTCTTTTGTTGACATATTGGATTGATTGAATCCTCTATTCCCGTTTTCCTTTTCTGGTTTGGAATTTATTGATTCTATCTTTAGTATTTTAGTATTTACCTTTATGTGTTATCATAAATGTTGACTTAGAGGAAGATTGATCTTGGACTGTGTGTTGGTCAGGAGGAAGATAAAGATCAAAAGAATTCTAATACATCTTCTTTTCGCCTTCCATGTTATTGCTGATATTTTAGTTCTATACTGTTTAGCCTCCTGGTCAGACACCTCTCATGCACTACTTCACACCTCAGCCACATTTGTCTTCTATCAGCTGCTCCTGCAACAACAAGCTCCTGTGGACCTTATCTGACTTTACACAGATGCAGTCTGACAGCATCTCATCGTGGGCCAGGTACCTCTTGCCTCCCACTTTGGGACCCTTCTTGGAACCCTCACATAGTCATCCTGGATGCGTAGAAAGTTAACACCTCGAAGGGCAAACCTTTGCTCATTCTCAATGGTCAAATACTTAACCACTAGCTCCACTTTCTCCCTCCTCCTATGGAAGGTCCCTAAATACTTTTATATCACTTTTTGGGAGGGTCCCATGGGCTTGAGAAATCAGCCATAGGTTTGTTTATATTGGGTCTTTCTCTTTTCCTGCTTCATTTCCCTTGTCACGCATTCCTACTCTAGGACCATCCCTCTCCAATAAAATAGTAGTATATAAGTTTCCTGTTTTGGGCTCTGATAATTAAAGTTTAGGTCTCTGAGGTGGGGACTGTGGGATGGATGAGATTGAGAAGCTTAAAACCTCAGAATGGCAGATATTGTTAAAGCTCTGCCCTATAACCTTTAGCCCTAAGTTTACCTAGAGCAATGGTGGATAGTTCCTATGCATACTGATAGCTTGTCATTTCAATACTTGCATCTGTGTTCCTCTACCTAAGGGCTTTCTCTGGTGCTTTGGGGGCTTTAGTAAACACATGTGCAGAGCAGCCCAGAAGACAGTTCCCAAGGGAACCGTCAACCAATGAGAAATGGAAGTTGGCAGATAAATACTCCAGCTTTCCTGCCCCCTTGGTGGACAAGTGCATATTCTACAGGGATCCCTAAAAGCAGGTCAGAGCTCTGGCTACTCAGTAGTAGCTCACTCAGCAATCCTTTTCTGTCACTTTGTCTCATTCTCTCTTCTACTTTACTGGTATAGGTACATTATTTGGGAAGTGACCCACAAAAATATATACTTGCCTTAGGGTATATATTTAGGGAGGTCCAATCTAAGATAACCCAGATTCCCTTGCACCCACCAGGAATGCATTCAGGATTAAGAGATCATTTCTTTTTTGGTGAATAATATTCACAAATATTTCAGCTTACATATGGACATGATACACTTGTCTCAGACTACAAGTTCAAATCTTTGGGAACTTGAAAACAAATATCTCTACAGGTATACATGAGGCAGTGTGGTGGCTGCTGTGATATGTTGCTCAGATCCTCACTCAGGGATGATGGACTGATTCCCAAGCTGCTGAGAGTGCTGCAGGCAGACAGCCCTCAATCAGCCTTCTCTGGTTCCTTGGTGGCACGGAAAGACCTTGTCTAAAGTTGTGCCGCTTTCCTGGAGGGACTGTATCCAATAAATGATTGTCCCAGGGGTACAGAAGCCTAGCTCTCTTGTCCCAGCTGTGGGCAGCTCTGAAGACCTTCCTACAGGGTTGGCTGAGGTCTTCTCTCCAGACAGAATTATAGTTTGACGTCTTCCTCTTCTTAGTCCTACTTGCTTCCCCTCCCCAGTGGAGGATCCCAAGAGCACTCTCTAAAAGACCTCCTGCCTGCGAATCTCCATCTCAGACCCTACCTCTTATAGATTGAGTTCTCAGAAAGCAGGGAAAGAAAGAAATACAATGAACAACTTGATGTCTCTCTTTTGCTTTAGTTATCACCTTCTCTTACAGAAACTCAACCCTTTTATCCTATGGAGTAAGACACAGGAGGGTAAAAGGAAAGTATAAGCTGAATCTGAATCTTTGGATGCAGTGTGACCTGGAGGATTAGACTTAAGTCTGCAAGATCCAAAGAGGGCATTAGGTGCTCACTCTATGTCTGGTATGCTAGTAGTAACATCCATGTTTTCCACGCCTTCCCCATTTGACAGTTTTTTTTTAAAAAGAATTCTCTCCATTTTACATTTAACATGGCCATTTGTAAAGTATCTCGATTAAAACATTTTTTTTAGAAAAGTTACATGCCAAGGGTTAGAGGTATGCCTGCTTAGAGAAAGCCTGAATGCCAGAGAAAAATAGGTCAATCATGCTCCCAGAAATTGATTGCACTAGCAGGCTGTGATCTTGGAGAGTAAGGGAGGTATAGTAATGTTTGAAAGCATGCCCACAGAGTTGGGGCCACGAGTCTAGATGGGGTTAAGATAATTCTTTGCTTCCCTAACTGCACCATTGTGGGTGGTAATGAGGAGAACTGATCCCTTGTACTTTTGTATGGATGAATGGTTGCATTTGCTCAAACTCTTTAAAAGCTCCCAGTAGGCATGTACAAAACAGGAGAAAAGGAACATATCAAACAGCCTGATTTGTACATTCATCCCAAACTAGCCTTCAGAGGCTTTTAAGGCAGATGTGCTCAGGGGTGAAACTCTTCTCCCACCCCTAACAAAACCTCACTTAAGTGATCAGAGATGAAAATAAGGAAAAGTCTGTAGTATTAGCAGGTAAAGAAGAATACATGACATCAAGCAGATTTCTTGAAATTGTTGATAGCATATAACCAATGGGATGGGATGGAAGTCAAGATTGGTCACTGCCTTGCTATTGTGGATTAATATCAATGACTACTTAGGAAAATGAGAGCTCAGTCTTAAGTCAAAACCAGCAATACTTTTTCCTGATATGGTTAGGTTACTAGGAAGAAGGTGAACCTTAGAGTTCAACAAAATTGTTAGGAAAGCTAGTCAACCCTGGCACAGCAACTAGAAACAGTGAAAGCCACACAACCAAGCCTGTTTTACACTCACTTCCCTCAGGCCCAGGTGCTAATGGAAACATCAATAGAAGAATGTTAAAAGGTCTAAATTTCTGGAAAATGTAATGGCTGAGATCTATTTAATCCAAGAAAACTAAAGTCACTTACTTATTATGCAAAATTAGAATTTTTCAAAGTCCGAGTCTTATGCCTCACTTTATTCTTAATATAAGAGCTGTTATTAACAAATTATTGATCATTTCTCATTAATTCAGGATTAAACAGGCAAATGTTAAAAATGAGATTCAGTGAAGCTAAGAGTTTGGGGAAAGAGGTATTTCCCTAACAGATAAACATAATCAGTTTGACTTTTTTGTCTAAGTGAAAAATTAGAATTATGAAACCCATAGTGCTAAGATATTTAGGCTACTAATGATAGACTATAATGTGTGTGGGGGGAACAATCTATCCATCTTTATATCTTTATGTTTCTTACATAAATTATTAAATATTGAATAAGTTTTTAAAAGAATGTATGAATTTGACAACAAAGGACCTAACTCACTCATTCAGGAGGTCTCAACTGACTGAAGACCTTCCCAGGGAGGTGAAGTGTGACTCCCTAGATTAAACCTCCTCCCTGTGCTCCCAAAGCATTTTGAACATCCTTTAATATCACTCATCTCTCATTCTTGGAATTAGTAATTGTCCTTTATTTTTCACCTGGTGGACACAAAAATCATTCAGTCAGGGACTATGCAATGTCTCTCTAGTCTAGAACACAGATGGCACATACTTTGTGCAAGTTGAAACATTTCCGATGATTCTCTGCATTCAAGATTAGACTTTTGAGAAAATAGACACTTTATGGAACAGTAAGAAAACACAAAAAAGATTGATATGAAATGGCTACATTTATGAGAGAAGGTAATGAAGCTGTAAATTTTAAAAGTCATTAGAAGTAATAAAGAGTAGAATGGACACTGAAGGCCATTCTTGGGAAACTCAGATTGCAGAAGTGGAACCCACCTTAAGTTGGAGACTAACATGACTCAAATCTTAACAGTGACCTGCTGCAGAGGCATAAGTAATGAGAAGGAATTGTATCCTTTGTAATTCCTCTATTCTTGAACAACCTTAAATGAAAAGCAACACCTACTGAAATCTTCTGCCCTCCAACTGCCCGTCTCTGTGACACTTTCCCTCACCTCCACAGTGTATACACTTCTATTCAGGGCCGAGGGCTTTTTCTCTCCTCCCGTTCTTTGGTTTTTGATTCTTTAATCTTAGAGAAAAAGCTCAGTTCATCCATATAAAGGAATAATAAACCTTTCTATAAACTTACCCCTTCCTTCCCCTCTAGGCAAGAGCATTTACAGGATTCTTTTTGGTGGGTTGGCGAAAGAAGAAAGGAAGTCTTTCTCCTTCCTCAGGATAATTTTTATATTGTTATAGATTGAAGTATGTGTGTTTACTTATTACTTCTGTTCCCTTGTTATAGTTTCTTCCTGAACATCTGTTCTGTCTCCCATATCTATATTTCATCTGGATAATGTCTCCTCTCTGATCATTTATCTGTCATGTACCTAAGAAGTGAATAGTTAAGAATCAGGCAGGGATAGTCTGTCAATCTATAAATCCTTTCAATATTCCTGCCCCCATGGTGCTCTTTCCTGGATTTCTGAAGCACTGGAGTATGGCTTGCGAGGCATGGAATGCAGCAGCTTGTAATCCAGTTCCATCAGAGAACCATAAGCCTTTGAGATGAACTTTATGGATCTCTAAGCAGGCAACCTGGCTAAGCTGAAAAGAAATTCCATGTGTCTACACTTATATCCCCAACAAAGAACCAATGCTGAGCTGAGGCTGGGTTTCACTGTTCTATAGCATTGGGAAAGAGACAGATTATGGGGAGAGTTTACCTTGCTTTAAACCAGCCACCAGAAACATCTCTGGTCTCCTGTAGAATCAGGTCATAATAGACTATAGAAGTCAAAATTCTTAGGCCTTGCAGTTTGCAAACACACTTTGTGGACATCACTGATAAGATCTGTTGTTATGGGCAGTAGGTCTTCCCAGATGGCCACAGAGCAGATGGGTCACTCACGTTATGTAGTCTTTGGAATAGTGGATGGAAAGAATATGGAGCGTCAAACTGGACTGTTGGCCTTATGCCAGTAATCTTAGATAAACAAGACTACCGTCTGGGCCAGCATTGAAATTAAAACATGGCTCATCTGCCCTGTGACAGCTTCTCCCATTCAATTGGGTTAGAAAAATCAGGAATTCATGAATTTGTTGCTGTTGTTGTTATAAGGTGAAGACCAGTCTGAAATTTGTCTATATTCTTTGTCATCCTGCCTGCAGGAACAGGTTCAAGGGATCCAGGTTTTTTAAGAGATTGAATTTTGAGTGACCTTGCTACCTCATTTGGACCTCTGAATATTAAGCCATAGTTTTTGTATATTTCAGTGTGATATTGGAGACTGGCTAATTAACTTCTCAAACATGGCTCAGAAGGCAGTTTTTCCTCAAAGACTGGGCAGCCTTGTAGAGCAAAAATCTTATAGGCCTTGGAGTCAATCTAGCCCCAGGTTCTGATCTTGGTCTTTATGACATTCCCAATCTTATATAATAAGACATTCCCAATCTTATATAATAAAAGGGTAAGATGCAAATAGACCGAACGGCAGAACAACCGAACAACCAATCAAAGCGTAATATGCTAATGATATGCTAAGGCTGCTAAACCGCTCACTATGATGTGCACTGACCACCAGGGGGCAGATGCTCCAACTGGTAGGTTAGCTTGCTGCTGGGGTCTGGCTGATCAGGACTGAGGGAGATGGGTCGGACACATCCTGGAGCCCTCCCGCAGTCCTTCCCTGGCCCGATTGAATACCAGTGGGGTCCCTCAGCCTGGCCTGCACCCTCTCACAATCCAGGACCCCTCAGGGGATGTTGGAGAGCCTATTTCAGCCCAATCCCACAGGCCACTCCCCTTGGGAGGGCGCCAGATGCAGGGCTCATGGCTGGCGAGCGCTGCCGCAGCAGCCCAAGCCTCTCCTGATTAGGACTGAATGGGTGTGAACCCGCAGCAGGCACACTGGGGCCGGGATGAGCGGGAGCAGCAGGTAGGAGCTGCAGGTGTCATTGGACTGCAGGTTTCGACCCTAACCCTGCTGGCCACCTAGAGGGACCCCACCCATGCACAAATTTGTGCACTGAGCCTCTAATATCTCCATGATAAGAAATAGAAGCCAGTTTTAATTTCCTCACTTAAAAATAGATATACCAAAAATGGAAGTTCATGGGAATATGAAACACTTAGGAGTTACCATTTATTAGTAACTAGAGGCCCAATGCATGAAATTCGTGCACGGGGGGGGGGGGGTGTCCTTCAGCCCAGCCTGCATCCTCTCCAATCTGGGACTCGTTGAGGGATGTCCGACTGCCCGTTTAGGCCCGATCCCAGTAGGATCGGGCCTAAATGGGCAGTCGGACATCCCTCTCACAATCCAGGACTGCTGGCTCCCAACTGCTCTACTGCCTGCCTTCCTGATTGCCCCTAACCACTTCTGCCTGCAAGCCTTATCACCCCCTAACCACTCCCCTGCCAGCCTGATTGATGCCTAACTGCTCCCCTGCCAGCCTGTTTGCCCCTAACTGCCCTTCCCTACAGGCCTGGTCACCCCTAACTGCCCTCCCTTGCAGGCCTGGTCCTTCCCAACTGCCCTCCCCTGCTCACGATCTTGTGGTGGCCATCTTGTGTCCACATGGGGGCAGGATCTTTGACCACATGGGGACAGCCATCTTGTGTGTTGGAGTGATGGTCAATCTGCATATTACTCTTTTATTAGATAGGATAGAGGCCTGGTGCATGGGTGGGGGCCGGCTGGTTTGCCCTGAAAGGTGTCCGGGATCAGGGTGGGGATTCCCTTGGGGCATGGGACAACCTGGGTGAGGAGCCTGTGGTGGTTTGCAGGCTGGCCATGCCCCCCAGCGACCCAAGCAGAGGCCCTGGTATCTGGGATTTATTTATCTTCTACAATTAAAACTTTGTAGCCTGGAGTGGAGCCAAGCCTTCTGCTGGATCCGTGGTGGCAGCCATTTCTGTTGGGATTTATTTATCTTCTATAATTGAAACTTTGTAGCCTGGAATGGAGGCCTGGGCCAGCCAGGGTGTGTGGAAAGCTTGGCTTCCTCCATTGCCCGGGAAACCCAAGCCTCCCTCCTGCTCTCTCTGTGGCCACAGCCATCTTGTTTGGGTTAATTTGCATACTTGCTCCTTATTGGCTGGTGGGCGTGGCTTGTGGGGTAGCGGAGGTATGGTCAATTTGCATATTACTCTTTTATTAGATAGGATAGTGCTAAACCAGTGATTCTCCCATCTTAGCCCTGTTTTATGAATATCAAGTTTAAATTATTAATCAGTGAGCAGAGGAAGTAACTACCATTGACCAAACAGTTCACCAGTTAATGTCCAGTTACCTAAACTTGGTGCAAATAAGTTTCTGGTATATCTCTCTCAGTGAGATGTTACCTCAAGATCCTATACAATGGTATCAATTTATAGGATTGCTTTGGCTCAAATCAATCTTCATTACATCTGAATGCCATTCCAGGTATTAAGTACATAACATAACTTTCCATTACATACCTCCCCTGGTTAAAAAGGGGTATATTAGAAGATGACCAAGGCTAGGATATTTACTTCAAGAGATCTGAATCCTTCCTCTCTGTAGAGGAATTGGCATCTATTATCTCTTCATGTACTTTACCATCCTATCTAATAATAGTAATATGCAAATTGACCGTCACTCCAACACACAAGATGGCTGCCCCCATGTGGTCAAAGACGGCTGCCCCCATGTGGACACAAGATGGCTGCCACAAGATGGCTAGCAGGGGAGGGCAGTTGGAAGGGACCAGGCCTGCAAGGGAGGGCAATTGGGGGCAATCAAGCCTGCAGGGGAGGGAAGTTAGGGGTAACAAGGCCAGCAGAGGAGGGAAGTTGGGGGCGACTGTGCCTGCAGGGAAGGGCAGTTGGGGGGGACCAGGCCTGCAGAGGAGAGCAGTTGAGGGGGAACAGGCCTGCAAGGGAGGGCAGTTGGGGGCAATCAAGCCTGCAGGGGAGGGCAGTTAGGGGTGACCAGGCTGGCAGAGAAGGGAAGTTGGGGGCAACCAGGCCTGCAGGGAAGGGCAGTTGGGTGGGACCCAGGCCTGTAGGGGAGAGTAGTTGTGGGGGGGACCAGGCCTGCATGGGAGGGCAGTTGGGGGGGACTAGATATGCAGGGGAGGGCAGTTAGGGATGATCAGGCCTGCAGGGGAGGGCAGTTGTGGGGAACAGGCCTGCAGGGGAGGGCAGTTTTGGGGGACCCAGGCCTGCAGGGGAGGGCAGTTTTTGGGGGGTGTACCAGGCCAGCAGGGGAGAGCAGTTAGGGGCGATGAGGCTGGCAGGGGAGGGCAGTTAGGGTTGACTGGGTCAGCAGGGGAGGGCAATTGGGGGGGACCAGGCTGGCAGGGAGGGCAGTTAGGGGTGACCAGGCCAGCAGGAGAGGGCAGTAAGGGGCAATCAGGCTGGCAGGTAAGCAGTTAGGCATCAATCAGGCTGCCTGGGGAGTGGTAACGGGGTGATCAGGCTTTCAGGCAGAAGCGGTTAGGGGCAATCAGGAAGGCAGGCAGTCGAGCAGTTGGGAGCTAGCAGTCCTCAATTGTGAGAGCGATGTCTGACTGCCCGTTTAGGCCCAATCCTACTGGGATCGGGCCTAAACGGGCAGTCAGACATCCCTCGAGGGTTCCCAGATTGGAGAGGGTGCAGGTTGGGCTGAGGGACAGCCCCCCCCATGCACGAATTTCATGCACTGGGCCTCTAGTTACATTATATTGCTTCCAACTTGGTAAAGAAAATCCAATATGGCTAGAGTGAGGTCTAGACCTTCTGTCCTTAGAGTGGGCCAATTGTTTGCTGGGAATGCTGTAGTCACAGGGCTTGATTATCTCTCCAGGGGTCTGGCAATAGAGATAACCCCAGACTACTTGTGTTAGGGAAACCAGGTGGCCATAACTTCTTCCCTTGCTCCCTCAGTTTCTTTGCATATTCTCACTAGGAGACAGAGGAGTAATTTGTGAAGAACTATAGGAGGCTTTTGACATAGCCTGGCATGGTGTGCCAGAATGAATGGGACGCCTCATTTCCTGTGTTCAGTTACTGATTATTCATCTAATTCTTTTTGGGTCTTGTAAAAATGGCACCCGGGCATGGTCATGATCCTCAAACTTGGTCAGTATGGCTTTACTAGAGCTCAGAAAAACTTTTTCCTGGTATATTAAAAAAATTCCACAGCTTTATTGAAGGGTTTATATATAACAAACTTTATGTGTTTAATGTACACAATTTAATAAGTATACACCAGTTAAACTGTCACCACAATGTAAATAATGAATACATTCATTATTGTCAAAAATTTACTGTTTCTTTGCCATCCCCCACCCTCCAACTGCTTTGCTCTGATATTATATATTAATTTTCATTTTCTAGAATGGAAAATATTTTGTAATGGCTTCTGTCATTCAGCATAATTACAGTGAGATTCGTTCATATTATTGAATCAATAGTTTATTCTTTTATATTGCTAAATAGTATTCACTGTATGGGTATATCATAGTTTGTTTATCCACACACCTGTTGATGGATATTTAGATTGTTTCCAGGTTTGGCTGTTATAAATACAGCTAATATGAATGTTTGTATACAAGATTTTGTCTGGACATATGCTTTCATTTATCTTGGATGAATATCTGGGTATGGAATGGCTAGATTGTATAGTTAGTATATGTTTAACTATTAAAATAAAACTGTTAAACCTTTTCCCAATATGATTGTACAATTTCACCTTACCATGGGCAGTGTATGAGAGCGAAACTTGCTCCATACACTCATCAACACTTGGTATGGGTCAGGAGTAGAAGGAAAAAGTAAGCTGTACCAGCACCACTCCTGCATGGATCAATTCCAAATGTACCATTTCTAACGTGTAAGGTTGGATAAGCTGAGCAATAACCCATTGTGATTTAATGAGTCAGCAATAACCCAGCTTGTAACAAAGGAGACAAATGGTCACTTGGTGGTCCCAGGTCAAGCATTCCATCTCCACCAGGTCCTATTGTAGGTGACATGGCCTTGCTTCAGAACCCCAGGAGCTTTCTCCAAAAGACTACAAGAAAGCATTTCTCACCATTGGCACAATCGTGTCTGCTGAGTCATCTGACTGAAGAGGTAAAATTGATTGCATTAAGGCATGGCCCTGTAAGAGAGCAAACAGCAGCTTTCTGCTCTGGGCCCCAATTAGAATCGGCAGTCGTTTGCATCACCTTATTCATAGGCCAGACCAGTATCTCAGGGGAGGGATTTGGTGTCCCCAGGACCCAAAGAGGCTGACAGGCATTAGACTTCCTTCCTTGTGGCAAGGCCTGCAAGAGGCAGCAATTTGTGTTTTACTTTGGGAATGTCTGGGCACATTCCTGGACACTAGATATCTAAAAATTTGATTAAAATGATAGATTCCTGAATCTCAGAGGGGTTCTTCTCTTCCAGAGAACATAATTCTTACCAAAGCCTTCAGTATAGTAGCAGCCTCACACATCCTGCCTCATCAGCATGTTTTCATGGATGTCATGGGTTAATGTGAGGTTCTTTACATATTCACATGATCCAGATCTCTTATGAGTATATTATGACAGCAAGGAAGGGTTATCAGAACTTATAAATGCATTTTTTTCAATTCATTTGAATAAAGTTTTTCCCAGGGCTGTTTTTAATAGTCTTACCCGAATTGGACATAAAAAAATACATTCGCCTAATCAATAGCTATATATAATTTACTCATTAATCTGCTCTCTCAAAGATACTACCTCCAGCACAGCAGCTACAATTATGGTTTCTACTTGGCTGAGTTTGCAGTAATATATAGTCATTTTCAGAACTCATCCTTGCCATAATATAATGAGGCACCCCATAATCTCCCATGGAAACTCAGGCATTTTAATGTTGCTCAGCATGTGTTATCATTTTCTCTAGGCTTCTAAGTGCCTCTTCCTATTTTCTATAGGGGTGGGGGGAAGAAAGAGTGTTAAATCTTATGTACCAAAGTCAATAAATTATTGCTTATTCAGTCTTATATTCCAGTCCTCTTGATCAAGAATCTCAAAATCCAGTACTACAGATACTTCCTTGGCCAGCACATGAAGACTACTTACTTTTTTCTATAGCTGTAATCTGTCTCTTCCTGATGCCCCAGATGTCCCTAGCCTTATTATAATGGGATAAGCCTAACTATACAACTGGGGGAAGTTTCTGATGGGAGCTGCTGCCACCACACATGGGAGAAGAGTGGGGATGGAGATGGGTGGGGGCTAATGCCAAAAAGGAGTGTTGCACTAGCTCTGGAGGCTGTAAGCATTTAGGGAAGTCCAAAGAACCCCAATAGACAGGGGACATCCACCCAGACATGCCTATCCCATGTCAGATTTCTAGTTATTTTTTCTTAACCAAGGCTCTAACCTTAACAGATCTGCTTTGGCTGGGTGTTCAATCATCTTAGAAGCTCAGCAACCCTAACTATCAGATCCTCAGTCCATTCTTTGGCTGGGTCCACTACTCCACTGTAGAAGATAAGAGCCTCTTTGAAAATTGTAAGAGAAAAAACAAATAAGAAACAAAGAAAAAAAATAAAAAGGGAGTAATACTGTAGATGCAGTATCACTCTCTCCTAGCTTCCAGGCTGATAGTAGAATCTTTGCTCCATAGGGGACCCTTGGTTTGCAATCTTTTTATCTCAGAGAGAATAAAGAAAGATGTAATCTCAGAATTTAGGCACATTTACTGATATCACATATTTACTACCTCTGAGGAAAATATCTGAAAAAATCTTCAAAGCACTGAGCAAAAAGGAAAACTATCATGGGGTATAATGTAGAAAAGAAACAATAGTGAATAATAAACCTTGAAATAGAAATCAATATGAATGGACGTTAGGCTATCTGTAAATGCATAGCATACATATCAAATTAGGACAAACTGTTAGAATAATTCCTGTAGGCTATTATTAAAATTACTAAACTATCTCAGCAAAATTGAGATATTGTCAGAGGGGCTTGGAGGAAGTTGCCGACAATGAAAAGGTAAAGTAAAAGCATTCAAAATTCTCAAGGGGAGAGTCGGTCAAAAGCAAGGGAAAGGGGGTAGAACTGAAAGTACACTGGGGTAGCAACTATTCCCTCTACTAAGTTATTCTTATTTTCATAGTAGTTTATGAGAATGGTAAGCATTAATGAACTGGGCAAGTATATAATGAACTAGAGGCCTGATGCACGAAATTTGTGCACGGAGGGTGTGTGTCTGTGTGTGTGTGTGTGTGTGTCCCTCAGCCCAGCCTGAACCTTCTCCAATCTGGGACCCCTCGAGGGATGTCCGCAGGCCCGTTTAGGCCCAATCCTGGTGAAATCGGGCCTATATGGGCAGTCGGACATCCCTCTCACAATCCAGGACTGCTGGCTCCCAACCGCTCACCGGCCTGCCTGCCTGATTGCCCCTAACCGCTTCTGCCTGCCAGCCTGATCACCCCCTAACCACTCCCCTGCCAGCCTGATTGACACCTAACTGCTCCCCTGTCAGCCCAATTGCCCCCAACTGCCCTCCCCTGCTGGGCTGGTCCCCCCCAACTGCCCTCCCCTGCCGGCCATCTTGTGTCCACATGGGGGTGGCCATCTTGTGTGTTGGAGTTATGGTCAATTTGCATATTACCTCTTTATTAGATAGGATAGTAAATTGGTCAAATAAAAAATGTTGGAAAAACAATATAAAGATGAAAGGAAAAGTTAAGTATTATTTATTATACTAAGTTTCCTGGACTTTTAAAAATAATATACTCAGAGGAAAGGCAGGGGAGGGTGGGTGGGTGGTAAGAGATCAACCAAAGAACTTATATGCATATCTGCATAACCCATGGACACTAACAATAGGGTGGTGAAGGCCTGGGATGGAGGGCAGGGGCAGGCTAGAAGAGGTCAATGGGGGAAGAAAGGGGGGAATATGTAATACTTTCAACAATAAAGATTAAAATAATAGTAATATTTTAATTTTCCATTACAGTTGATATATAATATGACATTAATTTCAAGTGTACAGCATAGTAATTAGATATTTATATAACTTGCAAAGTGATCACCCCAATAAGTGATCAAATTAGGAAAAATTATTAGAATAATTCCTCTAGGCTATCATTAAATTACTATACCCCTTCTGACACCATACACAGTTATTAAAATAGTATTGACTATAGTCTCTATGCTGTACTTTACATCCTCATGACTTTTTATAACTGTGAATTTGTTTCATAATCCCTTAAATTATACGGTATTTGTTTTTTTCTATCTGACTTATTTTACTTAGCATAATACCCTCTAGTTCTATCTATGTTGTTGCATATGGCAAGATTTAATTCTTTTTTATGGCTGAATAATATTCCACTACATATACAACCTCTTCTTTATTCATTGGTCTACTGATAGACACTTAGGTTGCTTCAATATCTTGGTTATTGTAAATAATGCTGCAATAAACATAGGGATGCATATATATTTTTTGAATTGATGTTTTGGATTTCTTCAGATAAAGATCCAGAAGTGGGATTGCTGGGTCATTTGGTAGTTCTATTTTTAATTTTTTCCTTTTTTTGTTTTTCTATTTTTAATTTTTTGAGGAACATCCATAATCTTTTCCACAGTCACTGTACCAATTTCTAATCCCACTAGCAGTGCACAAGGGTTACTTTTTCTTCACATCATCACCAACACTTGTTATTTGTTGTTTGTTGACTTAGTGATGATAGCCATTCTGACAAGTATGAGGTGATATTTCATTGTAGCTTTTTCCTGATTACTGATATTGAGCATTTTTTCATGTCTATTGGCCATCTGTATGTCCTCTTAGGAGAAATATCTATTCATGTCTTCTGCCTATATTTTAAATTTATTGGACTTCTAAAAGATAGGTTGTCAGAATGACAGTCCAGTTATATACTTCCTACAAGAAATGCTTTAACAAAAGTGGTACAAATTAAAAATAAAGTTTTGGGCAAAGAGATTTCTGACATGCAAATAAAAATAAATCAGTAGAGGCAATATTAATTCTAGCAATGCCTAGGATAAAATACATTAATGATATAGCATGATTCATGACATCATAAACCCATTTTATGAAGCATCCTATTAATAAAAGCCCAGCAACTGAAATGTGGAGTGACCAGAGACCAGGGCAATCAGGCAGGCAGGTGAGTGGTTAGGGGCCATGAGGCAGGCAGGCAGAGGTGGTTAGGGGTGATCAGACATGATCAGGCAGGCAGGCAGGCAGGCAGGCAAGTGGTTAGGGGCAATCAGGCAGGCAGAGGCAGTTAGGGGTGATCAGGCAGGCAGGCAAGTGGTTAGGGGTGATCAGGCAGGCAGGCAAGTGGTTAGGGGCAATCAGGCAGACAGGGTTAGGAGTAATTAGGCAAGCAGGCAGAGGCAGTTAGGGGCGATTAGACTCAGGTGGAGGGGGACCCAGGTGCTTCCCAGGGCCCAGAGGTCAGCTGGAATCTGCCCTTCCACGCCAGACGCTCATGCTTCAATCGCCAGCCAGGCCTAGGGACTGCAGTTGTGCATGAATTTTGTGCACCGGGCCTCTAGTTGCACATAATGCTGTAGTGAACATGGGGATGCAGATATCTCTTCAACATAGTGATTTCATTTCCTTCAGACATATACCCAGAAGTGAATCGCTGGATCACACGGTAGTTCTAGTTTTAATTTTTTGAGGAACCTTTGTACTGGTTTCCATAGTGGCTGTACCAATTTATAATATTACCAACAGTGCACAAGGTTTCCCTTTTATTGAAGTGTCTGTCTTTTCTCCATTGAGTATTCTTGGCTCCTTAATCTTTTTTTTTTCTTCTGAATTTCAATTTCTTTCTAGAAAATAAGGATAATACCTATCTTACAAGATTAGTTCTGAGAATACTGTGTGGCATACTGTTGGGAGTCCTTCCAAAAATTTACACTATGAATTTCCAAGAGACATGGTCACCCTTAAGCAGAATTATACATGCATTTGTGGCCAAGTAACACAATTTTTAAGCTGGCAAAAACAAACAAAAAATCTAAACAAAAACAGATCCAGAGACAGAGAAGCACTGATCAGGCCATCAAACCTCAGAGGAAAGGTAGGGGAGGGTGGAGGTAAGGGGGAGAGATCAACCAAAGGACTTGTATACATGCATATAAGCCTAACCAATGGACACAGACACCACGGGGATGGGGGCATGAGTGGGGGTGTGTGGGGCAATGGGGGGATAAGGACACATATGTAATACCTTAATCAATAAAGAAATAAAAAAACACACCTAAACAGCATTAAATCCAATCTTTTCTTTTTTTGGTTAATCATCACTGGAGGATATTTTTCCATTGATTTTCAGAGAGAGTGGGAGGAAGGGGGAGAGACAGAGAGAGAGAAACAGATTTGAGAGAGACACATCGATCAGTTGCTTTCTACATGCATCCCAACTGGAGCTGGGGATCAAGCCTGCAACCGAGGTACATGCCCTTGATGGGAATCGAACCTGGGCAGGGGCTGACACTCTATCCACTGAGCAAACCAGTGGGGCCAAATCCAATCTTATTTTTATAAAAACAGGCATACCACAGCAAAGTTAACTGATCTTTCCAATTACTGTGCAGTTAATTATCCCTGGCTGGTGTGACTTAGTTGGTTGAGCATTGTCCCATGCATCAAAAGGTCATAGGTTTCATTCCCGTCAGGGTACATACCCAAGGTGCAGGTTCGATCCCTGGTTGGGGTGCTTATGAGTGAGGTTTCTTTTCTCATTCTCTGTCTCCCTCTCCCTTCCTCTCTCCAAAAAGCAATAAAAACATATTTAAAATATACACATATATGCAGTTAATTATAGGTAGAGCCTTGAATTGAGATGTACTTATAGTCTCTGTTGCACCTTGCCTCAAAAATTGTGTATTTGTATATCATATGCCTGCAGAGACAATGGAATCCAATGGGAAGTTTTCATTTTAGCCTGTGATCATTACTACTCTGAGTTGGCTCCTTTATCTTTGACCATATATGCATGGGTTTATTCTGAGCTCTTGAATCTGTTCCATTGGACTATGTGTCTGTTTTTTTTTATAAAATACTACATTATTTTGATTAGTATAGCTTTATAATACAGTGTAAAATCAGGAAGCATAATGCGTCCTGCTTTCTTCTTCTTTCTCAGGATTGCTTTGACTGTTTGAGGTGTTTTGTGGTTCTGTATACATTTTATAACTTTTTTATTTCTATAAAATATATGTGGTAATCTTGATAAGGATTTCATTGAATCTATAGATGACTTTGGGTAGCATGAACATTTTTAAATAAAATTTGGGGGGTCACATTGGCTAATAAAATGATATAGGTTTCAAGTGTAGAATTCTATGATATATCACCTGTATATTGCATTGTGTGTCCACCACCCAAAATCAAATAGTTTTCCTTTACCATTTACTATTCCTCTTCTCTCTAGTAATTACCATACTATTGCCTGTGTTTTTATTTTATTAGCATGGACATTTTAACAATATTAATTCTTTCACTACAAGAACATTAGATACTTCACCTCCTTGGTTAAATTTATTCCTAAGTATTATGTATTGTTTTTGATGCTATTATAAATGGGATCATTTTATTTATTTTTCAGATAATTTTATATCCTGCAAATTTGCTTAATTTTTTTTATTAGATCTCTTTTTGGGTGGAGTCTTTAGGTAATATTTCTTGTCTGTTCTCTAGTACTTCCAGTACTGTGTTAGATAGGAGTGGTGATAGTGGGCACCCCTGTTTTGTTCCTGATCTTAGAGAAAAGGTTTTCAGCCTTTCACTAGTAAGTATGTTAGCTGTGGGCTTTTCAAACATGGACTTGGGTTGAGGTAAATTCTTTCTATACCTACATTGTTGAGAATTTTTATCATGAAAGAATGTTGAATTTTGTAAAATGCTTTCCTGCATCTATTGAGATGGTAATATAATTTTTAAAAAATATATATTTTTATTGATTTCAGAGAGGAAAGAAGAGGGAAAGAGAGATAGAAACATCAATGATGAAAGAGAATCATTGATTGGCTGCCTCCTGCACACCCCTTACTGGGGATCAAGCCCACAACCTGGGCATGTGCCCTTGACTGGAATTGAACCCAGGACCCTTCAGTCAGCAGGCTGACGCTCTATCCACTAAGCCAAACTGGCTAGGGCAATATGGTCATTAAATTTTAATCTTTCCTTTCATTAATGTGATTTATCACATTTACTGGTATGTGTATATTAAACAATTCATGTATACAAGGGATAAATTCCATTTGATTATGGTGTATAATCCTTTGAATGTGCTGTTGAATTTGGTTTGCTAGTATTTTGTTATACAGTCAATTATGCTGAAAACAACCTTATTTTACATATAAAACTCTACACTTTTACTCCTCTATTTTATGATACTGCTATCACAAGTTATATCCATGATGTTAGCTTTGGGCTTGTCATATTTGGCCTTTATTTGTTTTCCTTTTTATTGAATTTATTCAGGCAACACTGGTTAACAAAATTACACAGGGTTCAGGTGCACAATTCTACAACATGTCATCTGTTCACCACTTCAAGTCAAGTCTTCGTCCATCACTATTTATCTCCACTAAACCCTCCTCATCTCCCCTCCCCCAGGCAATCACTACTCTTGTTCATGCAGTGGTTTTCCCCCCTTCACCCCGCTCTGCCCCCCACATCCAACAGCTGTCCTCTTATTTCTATCTATGAGCAAAATCAAATGGTACTTGCCTTTCTCTGACTGGCTTATTTCACTTAGCATAATGACCTTTATCATGTTAAGGTATATTCATTCTATACCTACCTTCTTAGAATGGATGTTGAATTTTATAAAATGTTTTTTACTGCATCTATTGAGATGATCATATGATTTTATTTAATTATATTAATGTATTTTTTTACATTTAGTGATTCATATGTTCAGCCATCCTTATATCTTAGGGATAAGCAACAGCTTCCACTGGGACATGGTGAATGATCCTTAAATGTGCTGCTGAATTCGATTTGCTAGTATTTCATTGAGAACTTTTACATCTATATTAATCAGAGTTATTTGCCTGTGGTGTCTCTCTGGCTTTGGTATCAGGGTAATGCTGGCCACATAGAATGAAATTAATTTTTTAAGAAGAGTTTGAGAATGGTTGACATTAATTTTTCTTTAAACATTTGGTAGACTTCACCAAGGAAGCCCTTTTTCCTTGGCTTTACTTTATTGGGAGAATTTTGAATGCTGATTCAGTCCCTTTGCTAATAATTGGGCAGTTCAGGCTTCTAAGAATTTTTCTATTTCTTGTAGACTGTCTAGTTTGTGAGCGTATAGTTATTAATAGTAGCTTGATTCCTTGTTTTCTATGGTATTAGTTGTAATGTCCCCTCTTTCATTTATAATTTTTTTGATTTGGGTTCTGTTTTTTTTCCTTGGTTAGTCTCACTAAAGGTTTTTCAATTTTTGTTTTCAAAGAACCAACTCTAGTTTTTAAAATTTCCTATTGTTTTCCTGTTCTCTATTAGTTCATCTCTTCTTCTAACTTTGGTCTTAGTTTGTTATTCTTTTTCTGGTTCCTTGAGGTGTAGAGTTAGGTTGTTTAATTGAGATTTTTCTTGATTCTTAATGTGTGCTTATTAGTATGAACTTCCCTCTTTGCTGCATCCATGTTTCTTATGTTGTATTTTCGTTTGTCTCAAGATACTTTATTTTCCTATTTATTGAATTTATTGAGGTAACACTGGTTAACAAAATTATATGTTTCAGGTGCACAATGTATTGTGTGTTCACCTCCCCAAGTCTCCTTCCATCACCATTTATCCCTCGTATACCCTTCTCCCCCTCAGTAATCACCACATTGTTATCCTTATCCATGAGTTTTTTCTCAATCCCTCCACCCTCAGTTCAGCCCTCCCATATCCCCATTGTTTGTTCAAGAGAAAAATTAAATATTATTTTTCTTTATTTCTGAATTTCCTCCAGTTATTTGCTATGATTTCAGTGTTCTTGAATTTGCTAAGACTTGTTTTACGGCCTAACATATGGTCTCTCTGAGAAAATGTTTCATGTGTACTTGAGAAAAATGTATAGTCTGCTGTTGTCAGAATGTCTGTCTGTTAGGTCTTTTTGATCTATAGTGTTATTCAAATCTTCTGTTTCCTTAGTGATTCTCTGTCTAGATGATCTATACTTAGTTGGATACTTTAATAATCCACTCTCAACAATTTTATTGCTATTTATTTCTCCTTTTAGCTATGTTATTTTTTGTTTTAGTTGCTCTGTGTTGGGTGCATAAACATTCACGATATATTGATCCCTTTATCAATTTATGATGGCATCCTTTCTCTACCATTTTTAGTTTAAAGTATATGTTATATTGTTTAAAATATCTTTTTGCATTTTTTTCACTGTCTATATGTGTCAAGCCAAAGAACTTGGTGCACAGTTCTACCTATTGTGATCCACAAGCCAAAGACTTGTCACTTATATGGGTCCCTGTCTGGGAAAATAATTTGTATCCCAACCCACTGCTGAATACAACTGTTAGCCCACCTGAAAAGGGGACCTAATCAGATCATATAGGAAGCTAACTCTTATTTGGGGAGATAATCAGGCAGACCTGCTCATAAAACTCTCTGTCCAGATGGGCTGGCTTATCTCTGCAGATAAGCAGAGCCACTAGCCAGGCTCTGGGCTGCTGGGCCAGCAGTTTCCCAGGTGCTCCGGCAAGGCTTCTGGTCAGCCACCTTCCAAAGTGGCAAAGTCATGAATTAGCTCGCTTGTCAAATGGGGATACCACAGGGAGAAAAATGTCTGACAACTATTTTGATGTGACCGTAACTCACTCTTTGGTTTTCTCTCTAGGCAATGACTGCCTTATAAACATTGCATCAGCTTTTCCAGTTTAATCCATTGTATATACTCAGTCCTATTTACATTTATGTTTTGACCTTTAAACTAAACAAATATAGCTTGACTCCACTGCAGAACATACATAAAGTTGTTTATTATGTGAGTCATCTAAAGAAATATTTTCATGTGCTACCTATATTATTCAAAAAATTTGTCTAATATACCTTGCAAGCCTCAATATGTAATTCTTTAAAAAATTACTAGCTCTCATCCATGACTACCTTTAAT
Source organism: Cnephaeus nilssonii (assembly GCF_951640355.1). Classification (NCBI taxonomy): domain Eukaryota; kingdom Metazoa; phylum Chordata; class Mammalia; order Chiroptera; family Vespertilionidae; genus Cnephaeus; species Cnephaeus nilssonii. Next base: position 48,290,871 of record NC_137075.1, read on the forward strand.
ATCAAAGTCAGCCCTGAAAGAGATAACTTATTTGGGTACATGTATTTTTCATGTGGAAGAGCTAATACAGTTGGGTAAAGTTTTAACCTCTAATCATAGACCAATGACACCTTATCAATATTAAATGTCACATCATATCCAGCTATTTACCTATTTGTCATTTTCTTGCAGAAAACTATCCTGGGCATTTTTGTACTTTCATGAAGTTACAGAGAGTAATAACTTGTATGTATACTTTGTCCCAGGCACCTGGGGGAAGAAGGAAATATTCTAATGGAATATAACAGAGTGCCTTCCAGAGTCCATGTTAATGGTATATTCCAAAGTCACAAGTCAATAGATTACAGATATAATAGCAATTCTGCTGTTAGTTCAAAAGACAACATTAAGTCTGATAATTTCTGAGGTTCTGGTTCAAGATGGTGATATAGGAAAGACTCCTGAATTCACCTACTCCAAATATACAGCTACAGACAGACCAAATTCCCTTACTAGCTTTTGAATTTCTTTCAAGTAACTCCTAGAAATTTGTTGGGGGAAAAAAACACCTTATCAAACAATTTCACAAATAAACCCACCTCTGGTAGGGGGACAACTGGGAGGGAACTCAACTCCCAGCTTCTTCCTGAGAAGTGAAAGGTTTGGGACCTACAGATTTGGTGCCCCAACTTTTAAAAAATCACCTAGAGATGGGCACCCAAATATCTAGTTCTGAAAGCTAATGGGGCTTGAATCTATGAGAACCACAAGGCTAAAACAGTTTTTAAAGGGCTTATGTGGACTCACTATGGCAGTGGTCGGCAAACTCATTAGTCAACAGAGCCAAATATCTACAGTACAATGATTGAAATTTCTTTTGAGAGCTGAAAACCGACTTCTGCGCATGGGCCACGAAGTTTCAATCGCACTGTACATGCACGCCCGCATGTGATATTTTGTGGAAGAGCCACACTCAAGGGGCCAAAGAGCTGCATGTGGCTCACGAGCCGCAGTTTGCCAACCATTGCACTACGGCTAACCCAGCATGACTAAGTACAGAGGCAGGAAGATAAAACATGCTCAGTAATTTCATGAAAGAGACCTATTTGCTTACCTTAAAAGTTTTGCCCTGAGGAGCAGACTGGGGAGGCTGTTAGATGCCATTTTTGTGGTTTCCCTCTGCCTTGTTTCCGGTCACCAGTATCTACTAAAAAGGAGCTTGTGTATACATTGGGCATCCCAGTTTTTGTGGCTGCTGCCCAGGGGACATACCTTGTTAGCCTGGCTCTGGTGGTCAGCAGGGTGTATGTTCATGGATCCCATAGAACTGTAACACAGAGAGAGTACATTTTTCTATAAATCTCACAGGTAAAGTAAATCTACAGTAGAATTTAGAATCATCTAATGTTGTAATGGTGGTGGGTTAATTACTTATAAATCTAGTAAAGAAGTTTTAAAGGCAAAAATAACTATTTGTTGGTGGATACACAAGATAAAAAGATTTATATTGTGACAGAAAAAATTTGGGGAGAATAAAAATGTAGAATTTTAAAATGCATTTGATCTTAAACAGACTGTTATAAATATATTTTAATCTAAGTGTCATGTTTATCACAAATAAAAACCTATAGTAGATACAAAAAGGACCAATCTAATCATTATACTACAGAAAATCATCAAATCAAAAATAAGAGAGCAAGGGGAGGAATAAAAGAATGGCAAAGAAACAGCCATATAATAATTAACAAAACACCAATAGTATGTCCATATCTATCAATAATCATATTAATTGTAAAGGGAATAAATTCTTCAAATAATGACAGTGGTTTGTGGATTAAAAAAAAACAAGACCCAATTATATGCTCTCTACCAAGAGACTCACTTCAATTTTAAGAACACACAGTGAAGATATGGAAAAAGATACCCCAAGCAAAAATAAAGAAAACTTAGGTAGCTATACTTATATCAGAGAAAATAGACTTTAATAAGATTGAATGATAAAGGATCAATCCAATAAGAGGATATAACAGTTGTAAATATTTATGCACCCAATAGAGGATCACATAAATATATAAATCAAATTTTAACAGATATAAAGGGAGAAATAGATAGTGATATAATAACAGTAGAAGACTTGAAATACCCAACTTTCATCAATGAATAGATCACTTAGACAAAAAAAAAAATCAATAAGCAAACATTGGCCTTAAAGGACATATCAGATGAACTTAACATTTATTGACCATTCCATCCAAATCAGGAGAATACACATTCTTCCCAAGCACAAATGGAACATTCCCCAGGATAATGTTAAACCACAAAACAAGTAAGTAAATTTAAGAAGATTGAAATCATGGCTAACATCTTTTCCAATCACAATTATATGAGACTAAAAATCAATATGCATATACACTGAGTGGCCAGATTATTATGACCACCTGACATTTGTAGGCAAATTAGCCACACACTGCATCATATGGGATATGGAAGCTGAAGGCCTGTTCAAACACATTTGCCGTATGCAGTTACCAAGATAAAACGTCTCCAATTCGCACAGGAACACAAGGATTGGACAGTTGAGCATTGGAAAAAAGTCATGTGGTCCTATGAATCACGTTTCCAGTTGCATCATGCAGATGGCAGAGTGAGAATTTCGCAGAAACAGCATGAAAGCATGCACCCCACATGCATGAGTACAATCCTTCAAGCTGGTGTGGGCAGTGTTATGGTTTGGGGCATGTTTTCCTGGCATGATTTGGGCCCTTTAATTCGTGTGGAACAATGTCTGAATAGCACAACATACCTAAGTATCGTTGCTGATCAAGTTCATCCTATCATGTTGATGGTGTATCCCAATGGAGATGGCTTCTTCCAACAAGACAATGCACCATGCCACGGTGCTCATATTGTGCAGGAGTGGTTTCAAGAACATGAGGGAGACTTTACCTTGCTTAGGTGGCCCCCACAATCACTAGATCTCAATCCAATTGAGCATTTGTGGGAGGAAGTTAAAAGAGCCATCAGGCATCTGGTTCCACAACCATCAAATCTCACAGAACTGGACAGTGCTATTCATCAGGCCTGGTGTCAGATTCCTCGCATCACCTTTCAACATCTCATTGAGTCAATGCCAAGAAGATCTGCCACAGTATTGAAAGCAAAAGGTGGCCCAATGAAGTACTGATGGGGTGGTCATAATAATCTGGCCACTCAGTATATATGGGGAGATAAACAACATGCTAGTGAATAACCAAAAAATATCTTAACACAAAAGATAATGTAAATACAATCTACTAAAAAGACAACAGAAAATAGACTAAAACACAATGAAATTAAGAGCTGTTTTTTAAAAATATATTTTTATTAATTTCAGAAAAGAATGGAGAGAGAGAGATAGAAACATCAATGATGGGGAGAATCATTGATTGGCTGCCTCCTGCATGCCCCTCACTGGGGATCGAGCCTGCAACCAGGGTTGTGCCCTGACCTGGAATCAAACTGTGACCTGGTTCATAGGTCAATGCTCAACCACTGAGCTGCCAGTCGGGGAAGAGCTATTCTTTTGGAAATATAAACAAAATAGTCAAATATTTAGCTAGACCATTAAAACAAGAGAAAGCTCAAGTAAATAAAATTAGAAATGAAAGAGGAGACTTACTAGTAACAACGGATACCAAATAAATACAAAGGATCAAAAGAAACTGCTATGAATATTACATGCCAACAAACTGAACACCCTAGAAGAAATGGATATATTTCTAAAACGTACCACCTATCAAAAACTGAATCGTGAAGAAACAGAAAATCTGAACAGATGAATTACTATTAGAGATTAAGTCACTAATCAAAACCTCCCAACAACCAAAATTTTGTCCAGGATGAGATGGCTTCACTGGTGCATTCTACTGAACATTGAAAGAACTATACTACCAATCATTTAAAAAATATTTCAAAAAATAGAAGAGGAAACAGTTCCAAACTAATTTTATGTGGCCAGCATCACTTTGATACCTTAAGCAAAGACACTACCCATATCCCTGATGAACATGGATGCAAAACTCTTCAGTCAAATATTAGCAAACTGAATTCAACATTACATTAAAAGCATTTTATAACATGATCAACTGGGATTTATTCTAGGGACCAAATGGTTCAACATCCACAGAGCAATTCATGTGATACAGCATATTAACAAAATAAAGGATAAAAATATTATTTCAATAGATGCAGAAAAAGCATTAGACAAAATTATTTTTTTCATGCAAAATGACTCAACAAAGTTGATATAGATGAATATACCTCAACCTAATACAGGCTATATATCACAATCAGCAGAAGAGTTTTTCCTACTATCACCTGCCCAGCAATGGATCCACACCATGAGGGCCACAGCACTGGCTCCTTTCAAAGGCCTAAGCAGGATTGGGCCAGTTTCATAGAATGTTGGGGACATCAACATCTGTGCAGCAATAAGAATAAAGTAGACCCCTGCCAGAATCAGATGTTTTCCTCTGAGTTATTCTACCTGTCTTGCTTCAGAATGAGCTGGGAAGAACAAGAACTGGGAAGGAAGCTTATGTTGCTGATGTGACTGATTCAGTTATTGTTCAGCCTATCATTTCCAGACTTTCAGAGTTGAGGAGAATCCCCTCACTTTTGCCATTACTAACTAGTTGATATTTTGCTTGTCTGAGTCTGGTGGCTCAAGAGACAAAGACTGTTTCCCTCCCACTCTGGCATTCTAAGTCCTACGGGGTTGTCAGTACTACTTGAGTGGTCTCATGCATGGCTGCATCAGAATCTGAGTTACATGTAATATGTCATAGATAGCAAATTCTCCAAACAACTAGCTGAGCATAAGGAAAGCTTGTTCTCTTCCCTATACATTCTTCTCTATGTTTACTCACAGAGGGAGATCTATGACATTTCACTGACCTCAGGACACCAGGATAGATAGACCAAAGGATCATCAGAACATGAAATGCAAACCTTGCTGAGGTTTGAAGTGATTCAATAGCCACTCGACTGCCTCCATATTCACCAAGTCTCTGGAGAAAATCTATCCAGAACAAGGAGGATATATTTAAGGCACTGATGTCTGGAATAAGCTTCATTCTTCTCCCCCTTATCTTTTCAGACTTTTCTGGAGCCTCAGATATTTATTGCACTTTATCTGGGAAACAGGTATCTCATTTATTCTCCCAAAGGGAAGAGTAGCAAATTGGAGGTCAGTCAGTTTTATCTAGTATTTACATGCTGAAAAAAAGTCCCTATTTAGAATGTAGTTGTCATTTCCTTTCCCTCATATCCAGACTATTAGATATTAATACACACACACACACACACACACACACACACACACACACACACACACGTATTTGTATATACTAGAGGCCCAGTGAACGAAATTCAAATTCATGCATGGGGGTGTGTCCCTCAGCCCAGCCTGCACCCTCTCCAATCTGGTAACCCTTGAGGGATGTCTGACTGCACATCCCTCTCACAATCCAGTGCTGCTGGCTCCTAACCGCTTGCCTGCCTGCCTGCCTGCCTGCCTGATTGCCCCTAACCACTTCTGCCTGCTAGCATAATCACCCCCTAACCGCTCCCCTGCTGGCCTGATTGATGCCTAACTGCTCCCTTGCCAGACTGATCACCCCCAACTACCCTCCCCTGCTGGCCTGGTTGCCCCCAACTGCCCTCCCCTGCAGGTCTGATCCCCCCCAACTGCTCTTCCCTGCATGCCTGGTTGCCCCCAACTGCCCCCCCCCTGCAGGCCTGTTTGCCCCCAACTGCTCTCCCCTGCTGGCCTGATCGCCCACAACTGCCCTCCCCTGCTGCAACCTCCACTGGAACCCACCTCCTCCATGCTGTGCAGAGCTGTGGGACCCCCAGGTCTCACCACACGGAATGGCTGCCGGGCCCTGCCTTCACTTGTGATGACATCGTGCGAGGGCATGATGCCACCTAGGCTTTTATTATATAGGATATATGTATATATGTGTATGTGTGTATATGTGTGTATGTGTGTGTGTGTGTGTGTGTGTATTTTAGAGGCCCGGTGCACGAAATTCGTGCATGGGGGGGTCCCTCAACCCATCCTGCACCCTCTCCAATCTGGGAATCCTCGAGGGATGTCCAACTGCCCGTTTAGGCCTGATCCCAGTGGGATCATGCCTAAGTGGGAAGTCGGACATCCCTCTCACAATCCAGGACTGCTGGCTCCCAACTGCTTGCCTGCTCCTGCCTGATTGTCCTTAACTGCTTCTGCCTGCCAGCCTGATCACCCCCTAATCACTCCCTTGCCAGCCTGATTGATGCCTAACTGATCCCCTGCCAGCCCGATTGCCCCTAACTGCCCTCCCCTGCCGGCCTGGCCACCCCTAACTGCCCTCTTCTGCTGGCCTGGTCAACCTTAACCATCCTCCCCTGCGGGCCTGGTTCCCCCCAACTTCCCTTCCTTGAAGGCCTGGTCCCTCCCAACTGCCATCCTCTGCCAGCCCGGTTACCCCTTACTGCCCTCCCCTGCAGGCCTGGTTGCCCCCAACTGCCCTCCCCTGCAGGACTGATGCCCACAATTGTCCTCCTCTATTGGCCCAGTCACCCCTAACTGCCCTCCCCTGCAGGTCTGATCACCCCCAACTGCCCTCCCTTACAGGCCTCGTTCCTCCCAACTGCCATCCCCTGCTGGCCTGATTGCCCACAACTGCCCTCCCCTGCCAGCCATCTTGTGGTGGCCATCTTGTGTCCACATGGGGCAGCCATCTTTGACCACATGGGGGCGACCATCTTGTGTGTTGGAGTGATGGTCAATTTGCATATTACCTCTTTATTATATAGGATATTCATATACTTGCACAGAATTACCAAGGTCACTGAAACAAGAGAAACCAACTATTTCTCAGATGAATCATCTGGTAAGAGTTTCAGTTTTTCTTCCTTTAGTCATTGCAACCCTTAGAGATTTAGATATCTGCTGCATTCTAGAAATAAAAGACTATAAAGCCTGGTACAGAACTTGATATATGGCATTTTCTCAATAATATAGTGTTGAATTCAACTTTAGAAAAAGACTATGTTGCCAGTTTCAGTTTTTCTGTTATTATTATCAGAGTCCCAAGTTGAATCCTGATCTGGAGAGCCTTTGACACCCTGAAAGATGTGGCTTATATTTTTAGCTCACATTTATGATATACCTCAAAGATAGACCCATAGAAGAAACATTTGCAGCCCGATTAGCATACAACTCACGCCTCTCCATCCAAATCAATTTCTTCCACTGTAAACAGACTTGACTTTCTTAATATACTATTTCCTCTGCTATCACCATGGCTACTGACCAGTGGCCAAGGTGTGACATGGAAAGTGCTCAAAGAACTGTAGCAATCCAAATACAAGACCATATATGGTAGCACTTCTTGAGGGAAACTGGCTTGGCTATTACCATAATAGATTTTTTATCTGGTCTGTTTTGAGTTAACACAGAATTTGAGGATTATTCAGGACAAACTCAACCATATAGAATTTTATGGTCTTCTCCCTGCTGTTCCTTTCTTCAAGGCTATTCATACGGTTCTATCAGGCTCTTGCTTGGTAGGTTCCCAACTCATATAGTAATTAACTTTCATACAGATTATGGTAGGTCTTTAAGTACTATGAAAACTAAGTGGAGCCATAAAAAATTAGACATCTAACTTCCAAGGTATATTCAAACAATTCATAAAAAGTAGCTTCATACTAGAGTGCCTAAGAAGATAAAAATATTCTCAGCTCTAGAAGAGATGAGTAGTGTATGTGTGTGAAAAGGTCAAGCAGATAGGCAAAATTGTTTGATAGGCCTTGTTTTACCTTTATAATGAAATACAGTCAGTCTTTTTCCTACTCAGAATTATCCTGTTTCTATAAGGAAACTAACTAAAGTACTTACCAAATGCCAGAAGAAAATATATTTGAGGAATGTTACATAGCAGTGAAAATAAATGAACTACAGATGTATGCAAAAGTACATAAATTAATCTCAATGTCAAGTGAAAATAAGCAAGTCCCAGATGAACCCACACTATGACAATTTTAGAAAATACAGAAATAAGCAAAACTAGAGGTGATAGTTATTTCAAAAGGAAATCAGAGAATGGTTATCAAGAGGAATAGGAGAATGGAAGCAGAGACATGTGTAGGAATGAAAAACAGGGAATATGAAAGATATTTGAAATGTTGGATATTGGGTTCATGGTTTGTTATATAACCTATATATATAGAAGAACACACCAAATGTGTCAAATATTATATAGAAGGAAAAACAGCAAGATTTTTTTTCAGTCATCCAATAGGTCAACTTTGGCTCTTGACTAACCAGCAACTTTTCACTAGCAATCTTTTCCATGTATAATGGCACCTTCTCTTGCTGAAGCTAGATATCTGTAGCCAAGTTAATTAGTCTACTTCATTCCATCATAAACAACTGTTAATGAAATTCTAAAATCTTAGCATGTAAATATGTAGCTTTCTGTATTACAATTTATCATAACTGATGGGGTTTTCTTGGTGGCTGCTTGATGTTTATTTAAGGTAAGAAAATGCCTTAGGTAAATGCAGAATTTTCTTTTACCTTCAGTTCCAACAAAAGGAAAAGGGATCCCCAGGAATAAGGAAAGCCTGGGCCCCAATCCCATTGCCCAAGATGATATGTTTTCACCTGATCTCACATTACAAATAAATTTAATCATTACTCAAGTCTCTTGCATATCTGCCCTCAGAAAGTACTCCAAAGGTAAGATCAGTCAGAACTATGCATAATCCTTCTCTCTCTACAGTCACATTTGATTGGATATGTATTGACTCTCTTAAAATATGTGATGTTGGATTCCCCAAGCCTTTAGAGTATCAAACAAACCAAGAAAGTATATTAATGTGTTGGTTTGCCACATATAACACTTGCTGGACTCAATACTATAGAAACTAGCTTTCTATTAACCTGGCTAAATTGATTGCCCTTCCCTGGTGATTCCATAAGACCTGTCCCACCCAACTAGCATGCCTTGCTCATCCTCTTCCAGTGATTCCTCCACACAAGCAGTCTGCCTCAGATAACGATGAGAACATTCATAAAAGCTCCCAAAGATCCACAAACGCTAAACAAATCATGGCTAGTCTCAGTGTGTCCTGGACCTCTTGCTAAGCTACCCCAAGCCTAGCACAAGTGGTGACTGGTTTCAATTTACATTATAACTCCCAAAAGGTAGCTCAAAGTCTGGAATAGCCAGTGGCCAGTCTTGACATAGAATGTAGCCTCAACTAAGTGGCCACACACAACTGGCAGCCAGCATTGATTCACCAAATAGCCTCTTCCAAATTACCTCTAAGTCCAGAACAAGTGGCAACCAACCTCAGATCACTTTGTAACTCCCATCAAGGGGCCCCAAACCTGAGTGCAAGAGGTGGCTGACCTTGACCTGCACCTGAGCCCATCCCAAGAGACTCCAGAATTAAAAAACCTATTTGGCTGGCTTCAGACCACACTAGGGTACCACCCAACAAACTCCACAAACAACACACCAGAAGGACGTGGTGGCACAATGATGATGATAGTTTAAGGGACCTCTGGGACAACATCAAGGATACCAACATGAACATCATCGGGGGATCAGAAGGAGAAGAGAAAGAGCAAGGGATTGAAATATACATAGAAGTTCAGAGTCCTAAAAAAGATGAACCTAAAAAGGCCCATATCAAGACACATCATAATTAACATGCCAAAGGTTAAAGACAAAGGGAGGATCTTAAAAGTAGCAAGAGAAAAGCAGTTAGTTATGTACAAGGGAGCTCCCATAATGTCAACTGGTTTCTCAACAGAAACTGCATGCAAAAAGGGAGTGGCACGATTTATTCATAGTGATGAAAGGCAAAGACTTACAACCAAGATTACTCTACACAGCAAATCTATCATTTTTAGAATCAAAAGAGAGAAAGAGCTTCCCAGACAAGAAAATGCTAAAGCAGTTTGTTACCAATAAACCAATTCTTTAAGAAGAAAAGAAAAGATAAAAATATGAATAAGAAAATATAGGGCCGAAACCAGTTTGGCTCAGTGGATAGAGCATCGGTCTGCGGACTGAAAGGTCCCAGGTTCAATTCTGGTCAAGGGCCTGTACATTGGTTGCGGGCACATCCCCAGTAGGGGGTGTGCAGGAGGCAGCTGGTCGATGTTTCTCTCTCATCGATGTTTCTAGCTCTCTATCCCTCTTCCTTCCTCTCTGTAAAAAATCAATAAAATATATTTTTTTAAAAAAAGAAAATATAGGAGAGAAACTCTCAATGAAAAAGGCAAATGATAAAAGCAGTGAATCAATCAACTATAAAGCTAGTGCAAAGTTTAAAAGACAAAAGTAGGAAGATCAGGTATAATTACAACAATAAGTTAAGTGATACACACAAATGCACACACAAAAGAAGTAAAAAGATGATAAAAACATAAATATGGAGTAAAAATGGTTGTGATTCTAGAATGTGTTTGAACCATCATTTAAAATAGGCTGCTATAAACACAGCTTGGTACATATGAAGTGCATGGGAGCCACAGACAAAAAATCTATGATATGCAATAAATAAATATAAAGGAATCCAAATGTAACACTATAGAAAGTCATCAACATACAAGATAGGAGAATAAGAGAATAGGAAAGGAACAGAGAAGAAGTATAAAAATAATCAGAAAATAATTAATAAAATGGTAATAACTGCATACCTATCAGTAGTGACTTTGAATGTGAATTAACTGAATGCTCCAAACAAAAGACACAGAGTTGCTGAATAGATTAAAAAAAAAAAGATCCATACATATGCTGCTTACAAGAGACCTATTTCAGATTGAAAGACACCTACAGATTGAAAGTAAAGGAATGGGCAAAATTATTTTATGCAAATGGAAACAAAAGCTGGGGTAGCAATACTTATATTAGACAAACACACCTTAAAACAAAGGCTGTGACAAGAGAAAAAGGAGGACATTTCAGAATGATAAAGTAATCAGTCCAACAAAAGAATATAACTTGTAAGCATCTATGTACCCAACGTAGGAGCACCTAAATATATAAAGTAAATATTGAAGGCTATAAAGAGAGAGATAAACAGTAATACAATAATAGTTGGGGACTTTAACACCACATTGACATCAATGGATAGATCATCAAGACAGAAAGTCAATGAGGAAACTGGCCTTAAATGACACATTAAACCAGATGGATTAATTGATATTTTTGGAACATTTCCCCTCAGAGCAGCAGAATATACATTATTTTTAAGTGCACATGGAAGATTTTTTGATGATAGACTACATGCTAGGTCATAAAACAGATCTCAATAAATTTAAGAAGTTTTAAATCATATTAGTATCTTATCCAATAACAATGGTATACAGTTAGAAATCAAATACAAGAAGAAAACAGAAAAACACACAAACATGGGGAGGCTAAATAACATGCTACTGAAATATGAATAGGTTAACAACAAGATCAAAGAAGAAATAAAAAGCTACCTGAGACAAAGAAAATACGACTCCAAATTTATGGGACATAGTCAAAACAGTTCTAAGAAGGAAATTCATAGCAATACAGGCCTACCTCAAAAAATAAGAAAAATCTCAAACAATTTAATCTTACTCCTAAAGAACTAGAAAAAGAAGAACAGAAAAAAAAACACCTCAAAGTGAGTAGAAGGAAGAAAATAATAAAGATCAGATTAGGAATAAGTAAAATAAAATCTAAAACCAATAGAAAAGATCAATGTAACCAAGAGCTGATTTTTTGAAAAGATAAACAAAATTGATAAACCTTTAGCCATACACATAATAAAAAAGGAGATGGCCTTAATAAATAAAATAAAAAATGAAAGAGAGGTGACAACTGACACCACAGAAATACAAAGGGTTATAAAGTAATGCTATAAAAAATTATATGCCAATAAATTGGAAAACCTGGAAGAAATGATGTTAAATCATTTGATGGTCAGACAGTGAAAGGAGCCCCATTGCCTGGGCTAAGTTTCTAATAATTCTTGGCGATCTTACAAGCATTTCAAAACTTCGATTCAATCCTTTGGTGAATTAGGATGATGTAGAGGTAAAAAGGGAAACAACAGCAAACCTATTGCTTGAATGGCAGAGGGGTGATGTTAATAAGGATTGCAGAGTTTGCTGTTTTTGTTAATTGACTTAGAAGTACTTAAAAATGATTTAAAAAACACAGATTCTTATCAGCCAACTATGAATACAGGATATATTGAGCCTTAGTTCCTTATCTCTTATTGCAGTAGGCAACTGTGCCAGAAGCAGGTTCCTGATTTACTAGTAAGGATGGTGAAATTGCAAGAGACTGAATGCACAATAGACAGCTCTCCTAAGTTAAAAGTAGGGCCCAAAGATAGAACTAAAACCATGATGCATGGATGGAGCAAATGAGCAGGGAAACCTGAGAACCTTGATAGAGAAGAAGCCACAAATGTGGAGTCCATGGAAGTATCTTTTAAACAGATGCTTTGCAAGAAAAGGCTTGCCTTCAAAACCTGACTTTACTTCTCCACATTGCTTCTACACCATCAACCAGGTGCAAGTTAACTTAGCCTGAGTGGGGGAAAAGCCTTTTCTCCATGCTCCAGCTCTTACTAAATTTTGATAACATTACAATCCTATGGCTTCCCACAGCCCTAATAATAACTTCCCCCCAACTTTCCTTACTCTTGAATATTTCAACATCCTTTTTGTGTTCAATTAAGGATGATCTATACTTAGCCCCTTCACTAAGTTCTCTTTAGAATATTTTCAGGGTATGCCTTCTACTTATAGCCTAAATTCTTACTGATAAAGCATTCCTTTAAATCAGAAATAGCCCCCAGAAGATAAGTCTTTAGTTGAGATTTTGGGTTTGATGAGACATGAATATCCTTCTTCCAGAGGGACAATGGGACACTGACCATATAAAGCATTCAGTGACATCACAGTTCCTCAAAACATTATTGTTGGGTGTCTGTGACAGAATGTCAGTATAGGAAAATTAGTTGGGAAATGATAACTACTTGATTGCAGTTGAGCAATGATGAGTATGAAGATTGTAGACACAGTACCTTTGAATGCATTGAATAAGTTATTAAAGGACAATAGGCTACAAGCTTAAACATTCAACTGAAATTTCTGATAAAGAATCTCAGAAAGCTTCTCTAGAAACCATAAAGGAATCCACCACCTTATGTATCCAAAGGGGAAAATATGGTTCAGTGTTACATCCAACACCAGTTGTACTTGGTGTAGAGATGCACTACTTTGTCAAATCTTATGCTAACATAGGGTCATTGGTTGGAATGAGATGAGATATTAAGAGAATTTGATAAGACAAAAGAGGCTGAGAACCCAACTCTTGTTTGCTTGGGAAAACAACCTCTTCCTCATCTAAAGAAATCAGCTTTCCTCTGCTTAAAGCACTTTGAAGAACACCACACCCTCATTGCTCCAGACACAAAATGAGAACTAGATCTTAACATGGTCCTGGGGAAATTTGAGTCTGCTCAGGAGGAGATAAAGCTATCTGAAGAGTTCCATGTGTTGCATGGAAAAAACCTTGAGTACATGTATGCAAAAGAATAATACAGGATTTGGCCAGAGAGAAGAAAATAAACTTTAGTCATGACAAATTCATCAATATGATAGTATTCACCTAAGTTTTGTTATTTAATATATTGACTCAAATACCTATCCATTTCTCTGCCTGTTAATTATAGCCTAAAGGCAACTCCTGCATATATTTAATATATTGACTCAAATACCTATCCATTTCTCTGCTTGTTAATTATAGCCTAAAGGCAACTCGTGCATATATAAAACAAACAAACAAACAAAAACATTTTGAGTAGCTTTTTCCTTGGAAAGCTGTGAGTTCAGTTCAGACAATCTGGTTCTTGCCATATAATTTATTGTACATCATATTTCAAGGTATACTCAATAGGTGAATTTCCAACTTCTATTTTCACTATTACTGAATCAAAATTAGAAGGCATTCCTGGATAACAGCTCTCCTCAGTGAACAAGGTAATAAGGGTTGGCAGAGCAAGGTAATGCAAACCTCTTGCTCAGCAAGTAACACTTGCAGGCAGAGTGAGCCTTTCATCCCCAGAGTTCCTCACCAAGGAATAGTGAAAGCTATTCTTAGGAAGACGATGCATTCAAGTCTAGACTGTATGGTTGCCGGAATAAACAGTAGTGGAATGTTTGCCTTTAAACAATTTAGGTATGAATTATTGAAGCTAGAACTGGTAGGCTGAAGTGGAGCTGAAACACCTAAGTGGGACCAACCTGAACCTTCCCCCACAGCAATATATTTGGAGGTCTAATCCTGTAATTTGCCTAAAATAATAAAGAATGGACCCCATTTTCTTCTGCAGACAGGAAGACAGAAATGGTGTCCACCTATTAAGTACAATGCATTCAGTCACATCTTAACCATATTTCTTGGAAGGGTTCATCAGTAGGGTGATACCAGCAATCTTGAAATCTGTGTGTAAATTTTTTGTTTAATCCAGAAATGACATCATTGAAAAGATACCCTGGTTTTATAGTAATACTGAAAGCCCAAGATAGCAAGCATACTTTATTTTTGGAACCTATCTAAAGTAAAGGTGGTTATAGTTTCGCTAAGTCATCAGGATAGAGTAATACTGAGAACTTTGACTTAAATGTATTTGTGGAAATAGCTAAGGAATCAGAGACTCTCTAAGGATAAAATACTTTAAATATCATAACCATGTAAACATAAGTGGTAAAGATCTATATAATAGCAACCATAGTTAAAATTTAAATTATTCCCCAAGTCTACTCAGAGCTCCTTGATTGAAGAGCAGGTTGGGTCCCTTTAAGGATAAATCCATGAAAACAGCAACAAGTGTTTTCTGAGGTTGGTTGATTGTGCATGAGAGAAATAAAAATCTTAATTTGCTTTGATATAACACTGAATTTTTGAAACATAAAAATCACCATGATCCACTGTTCTAAGAAGAGGCTTATGCATGTTATTTGATTAATGGACTCCTGATGCAAGTCCATGTTGCAGTAGGCTTACTGGGCCCATATTTTGGTTATTTTCCCTTCATATCTATATATCATAGGGATGGTTGTACTCAGCCTTAACAACATCTACACATAGGGTTGCTGACTTATGGAGTGAGGGCTAACATGGCAGAAGGACCTAGAAGCCTCATTTATTTTATGAAGTCAGTGAGGTCCTCAAATTAAAGTGAGTTAACAATGTAAAATGAGATGGTTAAACTAGTGTTACAAATATATAAAATGTTAACATACACACACATAGATAATATACATTTAATTATATAATTTGATTTCATATTCATAAATAATTTGATTTCATATGTAAATTTGATTTTATATATACTTTGATTATGCATCAGATTTGATTATATATACATAAGATTTGATTATAACCTGATTAAATATAAATTTAATTGAGTTGCATGTGTATGTGAATATAAAGTCAGGATGCATGGACATATATATGGATTTTATGTGTATATGTATAATAGGCAAAAATATATAGATGTAAATATATAAAACTCAAATGAAATTTATAAAAAATTAATTTTCACCTCCATATTGCTTCGGTTTTTTGGAGAGGGATACCTACTTACTAGTAATTATACAGAATATCTGTATTCTTAACAATATGGCATTTGGGAAAATTGAGATAAGACAAAACTTTCTTTTACCCACCAAAAAGGTTGAGGACAGGGCCTTTGATAAAAGGCTTCATCTTAAGACGTCTGGTTCTGGAAAGGATATTCCCCCCTCTCAGAGCAGGAAATCAAGAACTTATGGGGCCCCTGCTTCTGTGAGCATCTGCTTTCCTATCCTGTTTGGGAAAGAAGTGGCCATGACTTTGCCACAACTGTGATCTGAAGTCATTGATCAACTAATGTACTTTCCTAACTTTATCACCTTTCCCATTTAAGGGCATAGGGAAGGCATAGATCTTATACATCAGGAACACAAGAAAGTCTTGGCGGTGCAAGAGTAGAACTGCTGAGAAATCAATAAGAATCTGGTTGTAGTCTCTGTGGTGCAATTACCACCATGTCTGAAAACTAATCTAAAACTCCTAGCCTGGGTCTTAGAGCTGCTCAGCAGAAAATGCAAAATGCTCCCTTTGAATTTCAAAATGCCAAATGCCTCCATTAAAATTCATGGCCTCATAGAATATTTAGCTCTGGCCTATGTTCATCATCCAGCACCTGGAGGACTGTGGAAGTATAACTGCAAAGTGTTTTGTTTTGTTGTCTGCTTTTAAATCATACACAGATCCCTGACAGTGGCTTGGGTGGTGTCAAGAAAGAGGAAGGCAGAACATAATTATTCCTGGAGCGACATGTTTTCTCTATCACAAAACATCTGATTGGTCACTGGACTCCAGAAAGAGTGAGGTGGCCTCCAACTCGTTCAGGGGATGGTGATAAAGACATTTTGGAGACAGACATCATCCATACATGCAGGCACACAGCTGCAGTTAAAGTAAGCCTTGTTATTGTTATTGCCAGTTAAATAAATGGATATTCAATGATACTTTCATAATAATGAAAATGAAATTCTGCAAGTTAAAACATTATTAAGGAATTTTCACACAGGCCTTCAGGCAAGTATAGGATGTCAGTTTTATGTGCTGAGATGGGAGAATAAGTAATTATTTTGTTCAAGCAGCTAAAAAAAGTGGCAAGAAATAAAAATATGAATTGAATTCTGTTGGACCGGCGGTGTGCCTACAGTTCCTTATTTGTCAAAAAGTTTGCATAGCGTCTCAGAAGCTTTTGCACCATTTTAAGTTATGGCACAGCATTCTAGCAGACTGCTTAACTCTTTCCCGGCAAAAGGAATAATGTTTTCTAGCATGAAATCACTGAATTTTGTCTTAAGAAGTAGAAACATTTGAAACTGCAAGCCCTTTCATACATCCCACATAGAAAATACAGATACAGATCCCTACTGCTGAGAACCTTGCAAGAACACTAGTGAGTTAATAGCAAGCAGTTATGCTCAGAGAGAAATCAAAATGAGTTACTGGCAAAAGATCCATTATCAATGGGAAATTAAGTCAATAGGTAACACTTGTACTTTCACATATGTCTTTGTAGTGAGACAAAAACTGAGGTTCAGAGTACAAATTAGCTATCAGCATGCTTCATTGGGGAGAAATTATCAGCAACTTCTGTTTATTACTGAAAACCCATGACATATAAAAAGATTTGTCACTTTTTTTTTAACAGTTTGAGCCACAGTGAGCTACAGTATAGACCTGAATAGGGGGTATATAGGGATCAGTAATGAGTTTACCCAAGTCTTAGCATGCTATAGTGCTACCTCATTTAAAAACAAACAAACAAACAAACAAACAAACAAAAAAACATTTTAAGTAGCTTTTTCCTTGGGCAGCTGTGAATTCAGTTTAATCTGGTTCTTACCATATAATTTATTGTACATCATATTTCAAGGCATACTCAATAGGTGAGTTTCCAACTTCTATTTTCACTAATTACTGAATCAAGATTAGAAGGCATTCCTGACTAACAGCTGTCCTTGGTGAACAAGGTAATGAGGGTTGGCAGAGCAAGGTAATGCAAACCTCTTGCTCAGCAAGTAACACTTGCAGGCAGAGTGAGCCTTTCATCCCAAGCGTTCCTCACCAAGGAATAGTGAAAGCTATTCTTAGGAAGACGATGCATTTAAGTCTAGACTGTATGGTTGCCGGAATAAACAGTAGTGGAATGTTTGCCTTTAAACAATTTAGGTATGAATTATTGAAGCTAGAACTGGTAGGCTGAAGTGGAGTTGAAACATCTAGTGCAGGCGTCCTCAAACTACGGCCCGCGGGCCACATGCGGGTGTTTTTGCCGTTTTGTTTTTTTACTTCAAAATAAGATATGTGCAGTGTGCATAGGAATTTGTTCATAATTTTTTTTTAAAACTATAGTCCAGCTCTCCAACGGTCTGAGGGACAGTGAACTGGCCCCCTGTTTAAAAAGTTTGAGGACCCCTGATAGTGGGACCAACCTGAACCTTGCCCCACAGCAATATAAGACTCCAGGGACCTTAACTCCACTGCCCGCCTCCTAAAAGATCATTCTCAGCACTCAAGAAGGGACTGGAGCTAGGATTTCCTCATCCTGAAGGAATCCTAAGGAGAGTGAGGACTGAGAAGAACATGGAGGATTACAGAAGGAAAACTAGGGTTGGAGAGAGAGAAAGTTAAGCTTCCTTCACCACACTCCTGGGTGGCTCCACCCTGTCTACTTCCAACGGTATTGCCCCGGCCACTCTGTCCTGTCATGGAAAAAGGCAGATACAATGCTTGTGGGGAGCAGAAATGCTGCTTCGAATCTGGAAGTTTACTATGGGAACAAAGCTGCATTCCCTAACCCTGGCCATGCAAACTAAGATAGAGAACTTTGTCCTAACACCGATAGACCGTGCTTTTGAGGTTTCTGGTTAATCTTTCCACTTATTCTCCACACACTGTACTTAGCTCAAGAACTATAGTGTCAGAACTCCTGAATTCAGACAAACTGTGTGTTTCATGCTCAAGTTTCAGGGAAACATGTTACTGAGAAAATCTTGTTATAGTTTAATCAGCAAGAACTGTTTCTCTGAAAGGAAAATCCTAGGAGGGCCAAAATGTAAACCTCATGAGGGAGCTAACCTTGTTAATCAGAAACCAGGAGCCTTTTACTTGGACACATAAAGAGTCAATGTGTCCCATTCTTAAGATCTTTTAATCTATTTGTATTTTCTAAGCAGCTCAACTTCATCAGTTCTCATAATACAGAGTGCAGAATGATGCTCAGGCCAACTGCAGGTGTTCCTGCTTGCTGAAACAACGACCTCAAAACTATCTGGGCTTCTATTTTGGCCTTCCTCGAGGATATATACACATTTTCTATTATGTTTAAGACAATGTGAAGCTCCTCTATTCCAGAGCAAGATAAGAATCTGCTTCCCTGCTCAGCCGGTGCGGCTCAGTGGATTGAGCATCGTCCCATGCACCAAGAAGTCACTGGTTCAATTCCCAGTCAGGACACATGCCCGGGTTGCAGGCTGGATCCCCAGGAGGAGGCCTATGGGAGGCAGCCAATTGATGTTTCTCTCTCATCAATATTTCTATCTCTCTCTCCTTCTCCCTTCCTCTATCTCTATAATCAATAAAAATATATTTAAAAAAAAAAGAATCTGCTTCCCGGAGACCTCAATCCCTTTGAGTGTGTTAAGAGGCATGTATAAACATGTATGAGGAACCACTGGTCTGTGGCATGTCCGTAAGAGAAGGAACATATCAGGGCAAATGAAAAGGAATGGCCAAGGCCAGGAGGAAGCAAGGCTGAATCCCAGGTCACATTATGTTTCCATTTCTGAGTGGTCGAAGGAAAGGCTCAGGGAGTCCTCCCACCCCTCTTTAAGGCAGTGATTGCTAAAATAACCATTTCCTTCCACTTCAGCATAACTCTGTACCCCGTTTAAGCTACCCACTAACTTCCAATTTTGTCAGGAAATTCCAGGAGGAACAATGAAAGCCCTTCCTAGGTAAGCCCTTTCAGCAGACAGGGTACACACATTCCCTAGAAAACAGCAGCCCATGACTCCTTAGCCCCCTCCTGGTTTTTCTATATTCATAAAGACCAGCTTCTGGGAGAAGCCAGAACTGCTTGAGGAACCACCAGAAAAATCTTTACTTCTAAACTAAGTTAAAAGCTTGAGAGCGCTACTTCACCCTTGGGCCTAGACAAGTCCCTCTTAAGACTTTCACTTAAAAGAGTCTTTAAAATCACCTCCCTCCCTTGTTCCTGAGTCCAGGGCAGCAGCACCGCTAAACCATCTGTCTTTTCTTATTAGGATCTACTCACAGAGGTGACTCAATAGGTGTCATTCCTTAGTTATTTCCTTGGCAGCAGGTTCTTGATTCCTCAGGAGACATTTTCCTCTGTCCTTTCCTCTTGAACAAATCCCTCCACTCCCTGGCTTGCTCTTAAGGCAGACTGTTCTCCCGCCCTTGAGGTCAACTTCCTTGCTCTGAGCAGCACCCTGGTTTCCAGCTTTTACTCTCCTCACTGGCTTCAGGCCTGGCGGGGCTAGACCTCCGCCTCTGCTCCAACATCACCTGTGCTCTCATTTAACACGGGTTGCCTGCTACTTCCATGAAGCTGCTCTCTTGTTTCTCTCATTTTCCCCTCTTGAAATCCTTGCTCTCTCCTTTGCTGCCCTCTAACAAAGTAGCTTCTTCAAAATAGACCTTTATTATCCCACCAAGGACTCTTATTTTGTTTATGTTTTTTCCTATCTTTTCTATAACTTCCCACCATTGCCCCCATAACCTTTCCCAAACAGCCACTCAATCCACACTAGTTTAGTTTTCTTCCTTCCAACACACAAAGACCCTTTCACTCTGCAATTAGCCTCCCAGCTGATTTCTTGCTTTGATATAAAACACTAAAACCAGCCCAGCTGCACCCTCTCTCCTTGGTTATGTAAAACTATCCATGCCTGGTTTATAACCACGTGACTTTCCTCCAACAAACAAGTTACTCCCCTCACAAAGATTCCCACTTGAGTGGTCTGGGGTGAGGCCCAGGCACACATTGCTTTTAAAGATCCCCAGGTGATTTTAATTTGCAGCCAAAGTTGAGAACCACTACCCATACCTCTTTTACCTGTGGAATAACTGTGCTCAAGTTCTTTGCATCCAGACAACATCAAAGAGCTGCACAGAAAGATGAGACTGCTGTGAGCTGCCTCTGCAGTAAGGTTTAGGTTGATCCTGGCATCAAATAGCAGATGTCTCGGTCTCCCACCAGTTTCTTAAAGTTATTGACGTCTCTCATCATGTGGCCGGGATGTACTGTTCAAGGTAATTAACTCCTCAGCTGAAGAAAAGGTTCCCAGTTCTCCCAGACTGATGATTACTCCATTTTCTTCGTTCGTCATTTTGATGGTCAAAAGCCTTTGTCTTAAATCCATATAGAAAGAGTCCTCTTTTAATCTAAGTCTGTTTCTTTCATGTTGGCCCCCTGTGGATATGAAAAGGCCAATAAGCTTTCCCTTCATGAAACTTCTCATGCTACTGAAGACATGAATCAAATCACACCTTCGCCTTCTGTTCTCTGGTTAAATACAGGAATACCTCGTTTTATTGCACTTCACTTTATTGTGCTTCACAGATTTTGTGCTTTTTTTCCAATTTAATGCAAGACCCTCCACCAGCAAAAAGATTTCAACTTGCATTATTGAGATATTCTTTTTATTGCGGAATAAAAAGAACTGAACCCACATAATCTATGAGGTATATCTGTAGTTCCTGGTTAATTAACAGAAAGAAAATCAAAACTGTCGGGAACAACAGGGATACTCTAGCTTAATATCTTCAAACTTTATTTGTAAGCAGTAGGATCATATTATTAAACTAAAGGCCCAATGCACGAAATTCATGCACTGGAGGGGGATGTCCCTCAGCCCAGCCTGTGCCCTCTTGCAGTCCAGGAGCCCCACGATTGATGGTCCCAAAGAGGTAGGCCCTGCCTACCCATCTGGGGCTCTGCGATGGATCACCCCTGAAGAGGGAGGCCCCACCCACCCACTGCAGTGCCACTACCGGGTAGCCTGGGCCTCCCTCTTTAGGGTGACCACGGAGCCCCCCAATTTATTGCTCCGCCAGCCAGTGGCCTGGGCCTCCCTCTGCAGGGAGATGGTGGGGCCCCCCGACCAATTGCATCGCACACACCTTAGCTGGCCTCATGCTAGTGGGTGTCATAGCGAGGTCATCTGGAAGGTCGTTCCACTGTTCAGCCATTTGGTCGATTTGCATATTACACTTTTAATATTATAGATACAACTAGAGGCCTGGTGCATGAAATTCATGCCCGGAGGTGGTTGGGAGGGGGGCCCCTCAGTCCAGCCTGCACCCTCTCCAATCCGGGACCCCTTGCGGAATGTCCGACTGCCGGTTTGTGCCCACACTTTTAACAGATGAGAGCTCCATTGTTGTTTCTTTCTTTTTATGCTTAAACTCATTGGAATTAGTAGGTATTCAAAGTGTGTATACATTTTGGGGGGACACCCTGTATATCTCTAGTCAGCGGTGAAAGGAACCAACAGCGGATTTGGAACCCCCAGACAGGGAACCTCACTCACTCCCTGCATGTCTCCCCACTCCACTTTCCACCTTCGTGGGCAGCAGGAGAATCAATGTTTTCTCTCATTAACTCGGAAAAACACATCCTGTCACCTGCTGCCCGGCAGGAGTGTGCTAGGCTCCAAGCGAGCAAGGCTCAGTCAGGGCTGCCTTCACTCATGGGTGCCAGCACCCAAAGTGCACATTCCTCTTCTGCAGTCACCCCGACTATCCCACCATTTCACTGAGAGGACGGAATTCCTTGCCTCCTCTGGGTTCCCAATCTTGAACGCTGACCGAAGGCACCTCAGTGAGGGCTGCCTGTGCCCAACAGGTCTGTCTGTCCACACCTGCTCCCACCTCAGCACCTGCATTAGCCCCACAGAGGTGATCTTGTTGCTGCACTGGCCTCCACGGGAACAGGAAGTCACCACTCTGCCCTCTCACTGTCATCTCAAAGGCACCCACCCTCAGCACCCAGAATACCCAGACACTCTCCAAAGGACATGAGCATGCTGGAGGGGACCTGCGCACATCCTGTGGGGTATGTAGCTATGCTGGGGTTGATGGAAGTGCAGCAGAGGGGCGGGGGTGGGGGGGAACTTGTGCGGAGCCATGGTCTAGGACTGTTGCAGGAGCACATGGGTGATAGTGTGCTGGGGGATGTTGACACGCCAGGGGGGAGGAGAGGATGCGCGCACCAGAGGCCTGCGGCTATGCAGATCCGCAAACCCCCATGGCATAGCCAGGAGGACATCAATCTGGCCTGCCATGGTGGCTGTGCCTGTGATCGCACACCTTCTGGGCCAGGAGGCAGACTTGCACAGCCGCTCCTCGGCGCTGATGGCCTGCAGACGCTATTTCAGCTTGGCCCGCAGGCTCTGCTTGGCACTCTCACGGCTGCCACTGCCGCCATGTGGGGAGTACAGGCCGCACTCCACTGGCCTGCCTCCCCCGCCCAGAGACTCTCCACGTGCGTTGCCCACCGGCCCTGAGCACGCTGCCCACTGGCCACTATGCGCCTGCGCATACTGCCCACTGGCCCAGAGCGGCCGGGGTGGGGCGGGACGCCTGCCTTCATTGTTTTGGCGATGAAGCCAGGCATCTTGTCCCGCCTCGGCCGCTCTGCGCCTGTGTGCCTGCGCGCTGCCCACAGGCCCTCTGCAGGTGGGGCGGGGTGGAATGCCTGCGTCGTTGATGATGCAAGCATCCTGGCCAGGCTGCCACCATCTTTGTCGTGGAGTGACCCTCAATTTGCATAGTCCCTTGTTATTGGCTGTGGGTGCTGCCATCTTTGTCATGGAGTTACAGTCTATTTGCATATCCCCTCTTTATTAGATAGGATATTAATCCTAACATGAAAATTGATACAAGCAGAGCTGATGCAGGAAAAGTGTTCTGGGAGACTCCACATGCGGTGGTAACTGAGGCACCTCAAAGGAACTTTGGTACTTGGCAAAATGAAGTCTGAAAATCTTTTTTCAAAATCCAGAATTTCAATTTTATGGATAAGGGAGCCAAAGTCCAGGAGCTTTATGTGAATTTTCAATTTTCTAGTAACAGTAGACATACTACTTTGGGGGAACACAGAGATGTAATATACAGCACAGGGAATAAAGTTAGTAATATTGTAATAACTTTGTATGGAGACAGATGGTTGCTAGGCATATTGTGGTGATCACATCATAAGCTATATAGAAGCAGAATCACTGTGTTGGACACCTGAAATGAATGTAATACTGTATGTCAACTATACTTTAACTTAAAATATTATTAATAATGTAATGTAAAAGTGCTTAAGGTAGCCAGTGGAAGGTTTGGTTTTAGATTTGATTTTTAATAAACAACTGAGTCTTTGTTTTATTGAGTAACTGATGATAAGCACAGAGATAGATTTTACTCCCACTAACAAAAAAGAAGTGCCTAATATCAGGGAAGACAAGTAAAGTTCAAATGCAAAGGACCTCCAAGCTTCTGTTTCCCAAACTGGCCCAACAGGCCTCCCCTCCCTTCCCTCAAAGTGCCTTGGTTAAGCAACTACATACTCCTGAAGGATTTCATCCTATTCTTGGATTCTAAATGGTGGCTGCAGGACCACTCCCTCCTCTCTAGTCTAGTCACACTGTTCTGTGATAGAGTGCTGAAAAGTAAAAATGTAACCATCAGGACACCATTCCAGCCTCTGGATCCTGACTCTTCAGAGGGCAAAGGTAGAGTAGGTTTCCACTGCTAGGAAAGTACGTGGCCTGCACTTGCCACATATAGACATCTAGTTTCCAAAGACTGAGTTACTTACTTCCTCCTCCTCTCTCACTGAAGTTCTTTCAAGGGAGGCACATTTTTAAGTCTTATTTACTTTCTGTATATTTTCATTCCTACTTTCCCTCCCCCTGGAATGTCCTTCTGTTCATAAAGGATGAACAAGCACAGAAGCAGCTGATCTAGGTAATATGACAGGTGACAACCAGCCTCAGGAAAATGTATCATATGACCTGGGCCAGACCAAGATATAGAAGCATTCTGGACAATAAAATAATTTGGAATTTTAACAAACAATCATTCTTTGCAACCTGGAACACCATTTATTGAGAGAAGAGGCAATGCAGTTGTGAGGAAACAGGGAAAAGACTGATGCTCCTGGTGGGTCTTGGTCGTCCTCCTCTCTATCGTCTGGGACAACTTTGCTCTAAGAAGGCATAGCCTGTCCAGTGAAATAGTGACTTTATGGATCATTGGGCCTACTAGTTACATCCATTTGATGGCAGGTGAATGGCCATCCACCATCTGTGGTTCCCTCAACATACTCTTTGTATGCATATATAGGATAAAGATTTACCCCTGTCCCTCAGCCCAAGAAGTTTATCAAATTACTAGAGGCCCAGTGTACAAAATTTGTGCATGGGGGGTGTGTCCCTCAGCCCAGCCTAAAACCTCTCCAATCTGGGAACCCTCGAGGGATGTCCGACTGCCCGTTTAGGCCCGATCCTACTGGGATCAGGCCTAAATGGGCAGTCAGACATCCCTCTCACAATCCAGGACTGCTGGCTCCCAACCGCTTGCCTGCCTGCCTTCCTGATTTCCCCTAACTGCTTCTGCCTGCCAGCCTGATCACCCCCTAACCACTCCCCTGCCAGCCTGACTGATTCCTAACTGCTACCCTGCCAGCCTTATTGGCCCTAACTGCCCTCCTCTGCAGGCCTGTTCCCCCACAACTGCCCTTTCCTGCAGGCCTGGTCTGCCCCAACTTCCCTCCTCTGTCAGCCTGGTCACCCCTAACTGCCCTCCCCTGCAGGCTTGATTGCCCCCAACTGCCCTCCCTTGCAGGCCTGGTCCCTCCCAACTGCCCTCCAATGCTGGCCATCTTGTGGTGGCCATCTTGTGCCCACATGGGGGCAGCCATCTTGTGTGTTGGAGTGACAGTCAATTTGCATATTACTCTTATTAGATAAAATAGAGGCCTGGTGCATGGGTGGGGGCCAGCTGGTTTGCCCTAAAGGGTGTCCCGGATCAGGGTGGGGGTTCCCTTTGTGCATGGGGCAGCCTGGGTGAGGGGCCTGTGGTGGTTTGCAGGCCGGCCACATCCCCCAGAAATCCAAACAGAGGCCCTGGTATTTGAGATTTATTTATCTTCTATAATTGAAACTTTGTAGCCTTGAGCGGAGACCAGGGCCAGCCAGGAAGCTTGCCTTCCTCCATTGCCAGGGGCAACCCAAGCCTCCTGCTCTCTCCAGCTCCATGGCTGCTGCCATTTTTGTTGGGATTTATTTATCTTCTAAAATTGAAACTTTGTAGCCTTGAGTGGAGGCCAGGGCCAGTTAGAGCGGGCAGGAAGCTTGGCTTCCTCCATGCCAGGGAAACCCAAGCCTCCTGTTCGCTCTGTGGCCGCAGCCACCTTGGTTGGGTTAATTTGCATAATCACTCCTGATTGGTTTGTGGGCATGGCTTGTGGGCATAGCGGAGGTATGGTTAATTTGCATATTTCTCTTTTATTAGTGTAGATTCCTTCTAAGGCCCCATAAAGATCTACTAGTAATCTATGAATTATTTGGAAAACTATATATATGTAGTTTTTATTTCATATATATATATATATATATATATATATATATATATATATATATATATATTTCATTTGGCTGACACTTTTTCTTCTATTAAAAATTAGGCATATTAACCAATGACCACATCTGAAGGAATAAGAATTAAGAAAGAAGCAATAAAACTGTCTCTTTTTTTTGTGTTGTTTTTTTTTTTATAGATTGTGCTCGATACCTTTCAATTTTCCTCATGAGATTTTATTTCAACTACTCTACTCTTCTCTGTGCTCCAGGAGACTGATCTGAGTAAGTTGTATCAACATATTTATTTCCTGGCATTTGTTTGAATTCAGCCAATAAGAGACACCAGTAGAATATTGGTTGGTAAGAGGAGAGAAAGGTTGGGGTATGAATTTCCTTGGTTCCCTCCCACTGTCCCTCTAACAAAGGCCATGAATCCTGCCAGGTTGCCTTCCTCATACAGTACTTCTTGAGGTTCACGTAAGCACTCCCCACTTTGCTTCTTTAGGCCTGGGGATGAGAATCACTAAGTTACTAACTCTGGTTTTTGTAACATAAATCGTGCTTTCCCTAAATGCTGCCTCCTTTGTAAACAGTCACAATGTTGTTAATTTCTCAATTACCCAGTTGTAGAGTGTCATCTACTTCCCACTGGGACCTTCATTAATGTACAAGTAACATGATTATGTACTTATAAAATCTACAAATGAGAGAATAGACAAAGTGTTGTCATATATTTAGTATGAAAACAAAAAGTTGCATTTCTATACCAAATTTAGAAATAGAAAATTACAATCTTTAAAAGGTATGTTTTTTAAAATATATTTTATTGATATTTTTACAGAGAGGAAGAGAGAGGGATAGAGAGTTAGAAACATTGATGAGAGAGAAACATCGATCAGCTGCCTCCTGCACACCCCCTACTGGGGATGTGCCCGCAACCAAGGTACATGCCCTTGACCGGAATTGAACCTGGGACCCTTGAGTCTGCAGGCCGACGCTCTATCCACTGAGCCAAACCGGTTTTGGCTAAAAGGTATTTTTTTAAAAAAATCAACTCATTTAATGTATCTCATAAAAAGAACCCTAAGAAAACATTTCCAAGACCTTATGAAAAAATGACAAAGCTATGTTGAAATTTTAGAAAATCTAAACATGAGAAGATGTATTATGTTCAGGGATTGTCAAGATACAATATAATTTTTTAAAAATATGTCTGCAAATTTTTGGTATTATTACCTTCAAAATATAGAAACTAACCCTCCTCCTTGTAAGTGTGGATTGGACTTAGTGACTTGCTTTTAAGGAATACAGTCTGTTAGAAGTGAGAGTGTGTAACTAACAAGATCATAAAAGGCATCATTGCTTCCTTCTTGCTCTCTTTCTCATGATAACTCTGATGGAAACCAGCTGTCATGTCATAAGGGCACCAAAGCTGCCCAGTGTAGGGGGCCTTCATAGAAACTGAGCCCTCTGACCAAGATCCATGTGAGTGAGCCATCTGAAGCATGTCCTTCCCCAGTCAAGTATTCAGATGACTGAAGTCCTGAATGACATCTTTGACTGAAAAGTCATGAGAGACCCAGAGTCAAAACCACTCAGCTAAGCTGCTCTAAAATTCCTGACCCACAGATATTTTGTGAGATATACATAATTGTAATTGCTGTTTTAAGGTACTAAACTTTGGGTAATTCATTACATAACAAGCAATATATTGATAACTAATACATCCAATATCTTAAAGGTATCAGTTATTCACATATTTATCTCTAGACTAAATACCATCCCAACAGAAAATCCAATATGCATTTTGTCTAAATCATCAAACTTATTATAAAAATTAACATAGAAATTAATATTCACTTATTCTCCTGAATAAAAAATAAAGACAGATGAAAGAACTGGCCTTAACAGATAGAAATGCTTAATACTGGTGCAGGGGTAGATACTAGTAAATAAATAAAAAAAATAGGATAGTTATCACATAAATTCTTAATTATGAGTAGACACCTACTATGTAACAGAGGTAGTAAGTAGTAGGTCAGAGGGGAGAGAATGGGTCTTCAATAAATTGCATGAGGGATAGTTATGGTCCACATAGAAATAAAAACAGAAAATAGCAAAACAAAATTGGATTCACTCTTGATTTGGATTTCTCAAAAAACAGACCCTGAAACAAGGATTTGGGTGCAAGTAGTTTGAGAGATGAACTGCAGGAAGCAGAGTTAGAGACTGAGAAAGCAAAGCAAGGAAAAGAGGAAAGCAAGTAAAGGATGTCTTTATGAATTTGTTGTTTCCAGGTACAAGGGGGACTCAATCTTCCAGGGAAATCCCTGAGCAGCTCTTTAAAACACACCTTGGAATTTAAATGATAAAGATGCAGGGGTATTTATTGACCTCTCCTACCCCTCCCTGGTTGAATGTTGATTCTAGGGGCAGGTTCTGGTTGTGAATTGCTTAAAACAAACCACCCTAACAATTAATGTCATAAAATAACACTATTACGCTCATGAGTTCCGTGGGCAGAAATTTGGACAGGACAAATTTGGGGATGGTTTGTCTGAGCTTTACAATGTCTGGAGACTAAACTAAGAAAACTCAAACGACTGTGAGTAACTCAGAAGGAACCAGAATCACTGGGAGGCTTCTTTCATCATATCTGGCACTTGATTTGGGATGAGTCAAAGCCTGGTATCAGCTGAGGTTAACAACTCTATTTACTTTGGTCTCTCTGTATGGCTTCAGCTTCCACTTGTCCTGGGAGTCTAAAGGTACTTGGATGTTTTAACATTGCGGTTCATGGGTCCAAGAATGAACAAAAGGTAGAATCTGCATGGCTAATGCCAACCTAGCCTCAGAGATCATGTGTCATCACTTCCACTTCACCAAAGCCAAATCACCATAGCCAGTGCAGATAAAAGGGAAAAAGGGTGAGGCCCCAGTTCCTGATGGGAGGAGTTTCAAAGAACTTGTGGCCATCTTCTCTATATATAATGGAGGAATATGCAAATTTGTCTGGGACACCGTCACATCATGACTGTTCACAGGGTGGGCGGGGCTGTGGGGCCATGGGGCGATTTGGTCCTGCCCAGGCAGACTCCCCCACAGCCCACAGCTGAATCCCAACACTGACCTGGGGTTTACTAAACTTAACTAGAGCTTCTCCCCACACCCCTACCCCCTACCCCCTGCCCCAGGCCCGCGCTGCCCGCAGCAGGGTGCCCTGGCAGCATCCTGACAGGCGGGTGGCTGGGGAGAGCTGAGGGGGGAGGGGTCTGCAGAGAGCCATAGAGGGACAGGGCTGCTGGAGCCAAGCTCCCGGGGGTCTGAGGAGAATGCCTGAAGGAAGAGGAAGCTTCAGTGAAGCAGCAGGCCAGGAGACATGGTTGGGGGGTCCACAGGCACATGGACAGGCCTCCGCCTGAGGGGCGGCTCCTGGGTGAGTGCTGTGGCTTCGGCGAAGCGGCTGGCCAGGAGGCGGGCGGCCCAAGGGGTGCAGAGTGGCGCCGAGGTGGGGTGCACCAGAGAAGGCTCGGGCTGGGGCAGGGGGCTGGCGGCCGGGATCTGCTTCGCCCACAGAGATTGAGGTTCTGCAGGGCCCCAAGATGCGGGTAGGCCCAGCAGGAAACAAGAGGCAATTACCCAAAGGGTCTGAGATTGGTGAGGGTGCAGGCTGGGCTGAGGGACACCCCCCCCACCCCAAGCACAAATTTCATGCACCGGGCCACTAGTTAGAGTTATAAGAGGTGTCACCTCTCTAGAATTTTTGTCCTACCTGTTTTTATAGGCTGGTATGTTCACACAGCCAGAGAAAAATCTTAGGTATGGAGGTGTCAGTGGTTGAGGCAAACCACTGTTGGCATGTACAGAAATTGATCCAAAAAGCTTCATATGTCCTCTGGGGTAGGAACAATTGGCATGAGCAGGACCTCAACATCATTCTAACCCATCCTTTGTGTCAGTCAGAGATACCTGTGCCCTACTTTAAGTTCACTGTATCCTATCTCTGAATCTTCCAAGTATTGGCCTTTCACAAGCTCCAAAAAAAAAAAAAAAATAATATCCTAAAACAGGAGTTCAGTGAGACAGGGTCAAGTCACTCTTATTGAGTCAATCCTAAGAATGAAATTAATATTAATAACTCCCCTTCCCTTATCCTCATCCAGAATTTCTACTCTTATAGGCTGCTTGCCTAGTGGAATGGAACTGATCTTCATCCTTGCAAGGCCTCAACCTATGGCTAGCACTTTGCCATTGTTGGGCCCCTTTATTGCAGTTTCTTATTTACTATTATCACCAGGCATACAAGGACTATGAGGCGCACCAGAGACTCCACAGAGTTCCAGACCTACTCCTCTCTGCCCCTATTATGAAGCAGCAATCCTTGCTTCTCATTCACTTCCAATTCACTGGCTAAATTATTTAATATAGTAACTCATTTTTTTGTTTCTTCCTGTTGGTCTCCTGACAAGAGGAGCCCACAGTGATCAGATGGCAATCATTGTTTAGGGTTCAATTGAATACTACCTCTCACCCTGGTAGAAATGTTACACCTTTGGGAACCAGGACCTGTAGTCTAACAGAGCCCAAAATTGTGGCTATAGAAATGACAAATTTGCCAACTGGATCACTTGGAATGATGGCAAGGGAGAGTAATCCTATTTCTATCCCATGGTTTCTGGGACCATATAATTTCAGTATTTGGGAGACAGAAAATAAAATGGCTAATGGTTTATCATAGATACTGCAATTTGAAGGACCCCTTTCTAAATTTACAAAGTGTCATCTCCAAACTAGTATTCTAAATTTTATTAGGCCTATGGCTTCCAGGTGATAGGATATGTGTCAGCTATGCCTATCCATCATCATAGAGAGAGAATGGATCCCGTGATAGTGTTCTTATTATTCTATCTCCTTCGATAAAATAGTGGGTCCATTTTTTCTGAAACAACCTTGTATAGCACTTTATACTAATAAACTAGATCCTTCAGACAGTTGTGCTGGTAGAGGCACAGTGAGCAGGGACGGAGACTCTTTCCCAGAATGCGTATGATTCCAATCAGGATGAATTGCTGCACCTTCCAGAGTGGAAAGGGTCAGATGTAATTTCCATGAACGTTCATCCTCTGTTACATTAAAATCTATTGGCCAACTGTGCAATTGAAATAAATCTTTTGGCCATGCATGATCTTGAAGCATCGTGCATTGGCCATTTAGAAAATATTAACTTGTGGAGTTAAACAGACCTTCTAAATGTTGATTCATTTCATTATACAATGTTAAAAACATCACCTTCTTTAATAAAATTACAAATTTAATCAAAAAGTCTAGGTTTGGGGAAGTGGTGAAGTGCAAGGTATAACATACACATTTCCCACAATTCTAACTTTTGCTTAAAACTGCAATTTTCATCATTGGCAACACATACTGTCAGTTGTTTTCCTTGAAATGGCGGGCTTACTTTGTTAATTTTTGTGAAAATGACTACCAAATAAACAAGTCTGAATAAGCATGTTTCGGATGTCAGTTATTATTCCAAAGGAAAAGGCAATTTTGTTAAAGAGGCTTGTTCAGCTTTCAATTGAAATAATTGCAGAGGTGCTTTTCCTTGATAGAACAATCATGCTTTGGTATGCAGCTAAAGCTTTGTGTGCACTTCCTATTTTGTCACATAAAATATTAAAAAGACATGCACTCGAGTATCAAGATTTTTTAAATTACTAATAATTCTGACTGCTCCTTCAAGAGCGTCTCTAGGAAAACTGACTTTAAAAATTGGCAGCGGAGAATAGTACTGCCTTAATTTTTTGCTAAGGCATCAGCAATTTGCTACACCATCCCTTTGACACTATCAGTGGCAAGTCCAACAAAACAGAAAAAGCAAAAATATTATTATTATTATTATTAAAATAATTGGACCTTGTGGACTCTCTGAAAGGGTCTCTAGGATCCCTCAGGGTTTGTAGACTAAACACTGAGAGCTGTGGAGACTTCATTTCCAAGCTACACGGTACCATTCCAGCCATGTATCAGGACTGGCTCCAAGTGTCTAAATATAATCAGTGAGGCGATACATTGACTTTATTGTATCATATTGATTTTTATGTAATTGTTTTGTATGGAAGAGAACCAAGTGAATCATCACCTTTTCACAGTTTTTAAGCAAAGTAAGTCTGATCTACTCTCACAAGGAGGTGGGGATTCTTTTGCTGATCCATAGGGTTCGGAGCAATCTAGGAGCTCAGGGTTTCACATATTTCCACCCCAGACTTTCATGGTCCCATTCTTCTTTATCAAATTATTTTTTTTAGCATCGGAGACTTGCTATTGCTATTAACTCACCTGTTTCTGAACTCCTGCCATCTGTGCAATCAAATATTAATCCTAATTTTCAGTACATTCTGCCCTCTGGCTATAGGAGATAAGGGTCTCTTTAAATATCTAATAGAGGCCTTCTGCCTCTCACGACACTCCCTAAGTTAATATTTGAGTGACATAAACCTGTCTCTCTTTTTTCATGCTTCCATGATAGTTAACAAAACCCAGCTAACTTTACTATCTTGATTACCATTATCCTACCTAATAAAATAGCAATATGCAAATTGACCGCACCTTCGCTACGCCCAAGCCACGCCCACCAGCCAAAGCCACGCCCAGCAGCCAATCAGGGCGAGTATGCAAATTACCCAACAAAGATGGCAGTTAATTTGCATACGCTGAGGGAGGGAGGAGTGAAGACTGAAGACAACTTAGAAGGAAGAGGGAGGAAAAGCAGAAAGCAAGGTGGCTGCCAGAGGGAAAGCCCAGGTGGGGCGGGGTGGGGCGGGCGGCAGCGGCACTGGGGTGCAGGCGCTGAGGCCGCAACAGCAGTGGTGGTGGCAGCGGCAGCGCACGCAGCCGCAGCGGCCGCTTGCAGGATTCTTCCTGCAAATGGGCTACTAGTTCTTATATAATTCAAGGTTGGAACTATGGGAGAGCCATGTTTCCTCTTCCAGCCGTGCTTCCTCCCAGGACACCATAGGGAGAGCCTAAGTAAATGTGGTGCTGCCAGGTTCCAGTGCCCATCGCCACCCTGCTAATTACCAGCGATGGAGACTTTGTCACCCGACGAGCAAGTGATCTAGTTAGAGAATTTCACCCTGAGGATCGGTTTTCTAGGACAGTTTGGGGTTTATAGCCAAAACCACACCTGAACCAACAATTTGGGAAAAAGTATTTATTTGGGAGGTGATCTCAGGAAGCAAGTCAGTGAGTGGGGAAATGCAACAGGGAAGGGAAAAAATAATAAATTATATATTAATAAGTGGTTATTACTGTGGCAAGTAGGGCTCAAGTCTACTGCAAATTCCCTGAAAGACTGTATTAAACATACTTAACAATTGTTCCATTTAGGGGTGAGGCAGCAACTTTCCTACTCATTCTTTTTCCCCACTGAAGACCATTCCTGAGGCATTGACCCTGTCTCTTTCAGCCAAGATTATATATGGGCTAAGCCTGGTCCAGCAGCCAGAGCAACAAAGCTTCGAGGAAGCTGACCAAACAAAGCCCATCCCGACAGGCAGATATTGAGGCAGAAGTCAATGTAGGCCTCTTCTTCACTAAAGCTCTGAGCTGGATTAAGGAAAAAGGGTGACTCTGATATCTGTTACAGATCCTAACCTCACATCCACACAAAAATGAAATTCAGGAAGATTACAGGCTTAAGTGTGAAAAGAAAAGTTATAAAACTTTTAGAAGACAACCTTATCCTTGTTAGACCCTGTAGCAGGGAGAGATTTCTTTAAAAAGATACAAAAAGCACAAACCATAAAGGAAAATACTCAATAAATTTCTCTTCACTCAAAGACAATATAAAGACAATGAATAAAAATGTTACAAACTTAAAGATATTTACAACACATATAAATAGCAAAGAATTATTGTATATTGAAAGAAAGAAAGAAAGAAAGAAAGAAAGAAAGAAAGAAAGAAAGAAGGAAAGAAAGGAGAAAAGAAAGGAAACCCAATAGAAAAATGGTGGTGGGGTAGAGAACCAATGAGCAGGAACTTTATAGATAAAACAAATGATCCAAAATCTTTGAAAATATTCAATCTCACTATTAACCAGGGAAAAGAAAATTACCACCAAATTAGCAGAAATTAAAACTTTCAGAATATATCAGTTATTAACAAGGTAGAACTCTCATTCACATTTGAAGGGAATGTAAATTTTGTAATTTCTGTGAAATTCAGATTGCTATTTCATAGCAGAGTTAAATGTGCATATTTCCATTGATCTATCAATATCACCTATAGGAATATACCCGAGGAATGTACACTAAGATGTGCATGGATACAGCCTTTAAAAAACATTACAGAACTGGAACCAAACCAACGAGTGTAAAGAGGACTTTGAGCCTTGGTTCTTGGTTTTGTTTCTTACTAGTTGGGTGATTTTTGGACAGGTACTTAAGCTCACTAAACCTCAATTCCCTCATCAGTAAAATGAGAATAACAGTATCTTCTAACTCATAGGCTTGTTATTGAAATTAAATAACACATGTAATATCCTTAAAATGTGCTTTCTTGTTACTTGCTCAATTACTGTTAATAAAATAAATAATTCTTATTTTCATTACAGAGTATCAGAAAGGACTATTTAAAAAAAGTAGATTATTGCACCTTTTAGTTCCTAAGGGCTTGTTAAATAGCATTTTAGTTTTATTTCTTTCTAGTCATCAAGCTCTAATAATAGGACCTACCCCAAGGTGTTGAGAGAATTGAATGAGGTGAGATAGATAGAAAGGCTTCTTTGCCTGGGGGAGGTGGCACATGGGTGGCCACTGTCATTGCTTCTTCTAGTTTATAAGGCTATTCTCTTTGGTTTGAAACTCAATGAAATTTGAGGGTTAGCCTAATATGTTTCTTATTCTTTTTATTGGCTTTTCTCCTCCCACATTTAATTTTAAATATTTTTTTTAAAGCACCAACCTTCTGTGGACGAAAGGAGCCACATGCTAACCTGACAAGCTCAGGGGAGGCCTGCGTGGCAGTCTTGCAAACTCAGAGACCTGGAATAACCACAAAGGATGGTTTGAAAATTAAATATTTAACTACAAACAGGTTATGGTGGGCAGTCATTCCTAGGCTGCTATCTTCCCTGACAAAGATCAACTTGGATCTTCTTTACTGAGCCCATTTGCCTTTTTGCCTCTGAGATAACATATCTGTGAGATGTCTGGGTAACTTGTAACTTCCTTCTTTTGCTGGAGCCCCTGGGGTACAACCAAATGTGGTAGGCGCCAGGACAGATGCCTCAAATTCCTTCATTATCATGTTAATTGTTCCTGCACCCACCTAAGTGTGTGTCCATCATTTTACTTTTTGTCCAATCCCAGGGGTTTCCCACCATTTGACTTTATCCAATGAATTTCATGTAGCCCACCTATGTCCCTCCTTTAATGGCAATGCATAAATACAGATGTAACCCACCATTCTTCGGAGCATAATCTCAATTCGTTGAGGTTCTGCTTCCCGGCATATGTCGACAGTCTGGCTCAAATAAACTCACTAAAATTCTTTACAGGTTTCAATGGTTTTTTTTCGTTAACATTACTTGGCGTAGTCGTGGCAGGATTCCAAAGAAAACTCACCCAGGATCATCCTATGGACTTGGACTTGGAGCTAGGATCCAGCAAAGGGCCCCTTGAGCCCACCGGTTCTCCGCCCATTGGGTGAACGTGGGTGAGTCGTCTCTTGGATCCAGGACCTTCCCTCGCTTTGGTAGAGGGTCTGACTTTATTTGAGCTGTTTTAAAATCCTCGAGGTGGAACCAGGGTTGACAGAACCCCAGGTTAAGGGTTGGCAGAACCCAGGCTAAGGCGGGACTGGAGGAAAAAAAATGGGTGGCTGGTTTTGATTTTGGCTTTTCAATTGGAATTGCTGAGAGTCTGAGCAAAAGTAACTTTCGCCGTATAAATGAGCTGAACTCATTCAGCTCCGAAGATAAAGGGGCAACATTTTCTTTATTTTTAAAGAATAGTCCGATTCTGAAGTGTTCTTAGGTGACTAAGAATTTTGTGGAAGTGTCAGAAATGCAGGAGCCCCATCTGGAAGTTCCGACACAACTGCTAAATGGCTTTTCTAGGGGGCCACCATAAGGTTTGGTCTGCCCGGGCCCCAAAACTTTTTTGTGGTTTTAGACAGCCGGGAGAGAAACTGAGGCCACATTTGACCTACTACATAACATATCTAAAGTTTGCTCAGACTACAGATATCCAAAAATAAAAAAATTTAACATGGGAAATTGTGCCTCCAAGGCTAGAAGCTCCCAAGACCCCAGCCCTCATTTAACACTCCTGATAAGAAGCCTTTACTTGCAAGTACTTAACAGAAATGAGAAAATTTAACTAGAAAATATTAACTGAGGAATGGCCAGAAAAAAGAAAGAAAAAAAAATGCAGTTTGTTTGGGGTACCTATGTTAATATTTTGCATGCAGAAAAAAAAAAAAAAAATGCCGGCTCTGAAATTAAAGTGAATGAGTATATGGGAAGCGTATCTTGATTTGGAAACTAGAAGCTTCTAAGAAAAAAATTTTCTTCCAATAAGATGGAAATTAATAAAAAAGATTTTCAGAGACTGTTTCAGAACTATTTTGAAGTTAACAAATGTCTACAGCCATTTTTGAATAGTCCTTTGGGAATGTACTGAAATTCTAGAGAGAGGCAGTTCCCGAACCGGGGACAAAAGACACTGCTTTGGTAATTTTAATGCTAGACATTCTCTGGTGTAAATTCTTAGTGTGTTTTCTGCGCGCCTGTATAAGAGTGTTGATGTTTTTGTGGCTCTTTGTTGTTGTTTAATTTGTTGAAAGAAGAGGCAAGTCCCGCTTTGGGGAAGCCTAGTTGTGTGTGGTGGGGTTGAAGGCGTGAGAGAGATTGCAAGAACGTCCCAGCAGCTGCCAAGAATTCTTATTAATCTTGGGGGCTCTTCTTGCTCTCCCTCTCAGGGTTCAGTCTCCAGAAACAGCTAGTGAGATTTGTGTCTGTTTGTCTGAAAATATAATTGTGGCTGTCTATCTTTTAGGGATTTGGTTTGCTCTTTCCTTATTTGTTGTGAGAATAAACAAATCATCTTCTCTGTCAAAGAATAGTTTAGACAGCCTCCATTTTGGACTGTGACTTGGCAGCCGCCATGTTGGCCGCATGGCTTGCTGCTCCCCTTGAAAGAGCAAGGGCCAACCCCTCCCTTTGAATTAGCCAATCGGGAAAGACCGTGTGCCTGAGCTCCAATCAAGAGCAAGGACAGGTTACGTGCCTTGTTAAGGCACTATGCTTCAGAAAGAAACTTGCTGAGATTCTCAGAGCCAAGTTCAAACAGGAAACTTTAGGAGGGTAGCATGTGTCCAGTCAGGGACACTGGCAAGCCAAGAGTCATGATTCCCTGTGGGGGCGTCAGCCAGTGATACTCTGGGTATTTGCGTTTCACATATTGGGAGTTTATGTATTATTTTCAATGCTCAATACACTGCTTGCAATAAGCCATGTGCCTCATTTTAAACTCTTACATATTATTCTTTATATGTTGAAATTATAATTGAATCTAAAGGTATACAAATTTTATATTATTCTCTATGTCATTTTACAGGGATTATTACTTACCAAGAAGTTGTTGTCTTGGAATGTTATATTTTATAGAAAAGCAAAGTTTTTATCAAATCTATAACCATGCCACTTTTAAATTTTTGTCATTTGTGGACAGCTTTATTCTGATGCATTTGTAGGTATATATGTCTAGAAAAATCCATGAAAAGGACTCAGATTTACTCTAACTTGCAGGCTTCTAAGCAGGTCATATTTTGAACTGGATGAAGATTTATAGAACTTCAAGGAATAAACAAAAACAACTATGGGACTAAATGAATTGAAGATAATTATTCTTATGATTCTATTTAAAATATTGTTGACTCTTAAATCTCTTGTTTCCTGAATATAGGGAAAAGTAAAGAGCAGACATTCTGCATTATAGGAACTAACAAATTGGTAACAGATTCATTTCACAGTGCGCTCCCGGGAGACGAAGCGTTCAAAGATCATGGCTTACAACCAGGAGATTTGCTGTCTTGGAAAAGACACCAAATAAAAAAACTCTCCAACCTCATTGGAGGGGACCTTACCAGGTATTACTAACTAACCCATGTGCAGCTAAGCTTAAAGGAGTTAGCTCATGGATTCACATTTCTCATTTAAAAAAGGCATCTGACTGTGAATGGACATCTACTCCCATCTCTGACACCATCTCCGTCTGCAGCGGAGATCACAGACTTTTCAAGGACGAGAAGTCGCTGACCACGGAGGCAGACAGCTATCCCAAGATGACGTCAGCAAGGCCTGTATACTCACAAACTGATAGCTTGTTTTTATATCATCTGATTGATACTGATTGAATGTACATAAAATGATTTTCATATTATTATTATCCTTATGGTTCCCTAGTGGAAACAATGTCTACCCCCCAGACCTCTTTCTTTATTAGATATGAAAAATTTAACTTAGATACCTGCTAACCTTTCCTACCTACTACACAATGATGTTCTGGTTATCAGGTATGATAGTGAAATTAATGCCTTGTTAGCCACACATTGGTCTTCTCCTATCAATATAAGCTTTCGTTGTTGTTGTTGTTGTTGTTGTCTGGCTCTATCTATTATAAAGGACCCACCTTAGGCAAATACCTCCAAGAATATCTCCCTGAAAATTCCACTGGTAGAATTGTATATGGATGTAATCTGGATGAATATTGTATGGCTATAGAGATGGGTGATGAATAACTAAGAAAAACACCTGGATATGATGGCAAAAGGCTTGCAGCAGCCTGTCCTATCTGTCATAGCATACCATGCCCTCGGACTCACCAGTCATGTTCTTGTGGCTGGATGTCTGTGAAGCAAGAAAGAAATCAATGGGTCCCTATTTCAGAAATTATTGGCATTACTTGGTGGGTAGATATGTCTGTAACTACCCCACCATCCTTGCGTCCTGGACGCTTATGGGAAGCCCTATGGAATACTCAAACTCTAGCTCATTTGGGGGTCACCTCTACCCATTTAACTATGGCATGGGAAACTCAACATTTTGGGCTCCACTCAGTATACCCTAACTGCTCCCAAGCCATAGCTACCCAATGGCAACAACATTCTTGGTGGATCCACCAACATTGGTCCCCCTAAAAGAAGCAAAAGGGGAATACTTGGAGCAGTAGGGGCTGGCCTTGGTATCCGGGACAAGCTGAAGTTGTATGTAGCTAATGAAGAATGTCATTCATTAGAAAAAGATTTTTATCTCAAATAGGTCACATAGAGGGAATGCTGTTTCTGGAAGAAGGAAAAACAGTGGGAAGCAGCATGGAAAGATAATAAAGCCTTGGTTTAATGGATAGAACAGGCTCGACAGACTAAACTCATGTCCAAACCCAACAATGGGAACATGCTTGTGCCCTAATTCAACCGGGCCTGTTGTCTATGCTAATGCAAGGAATCTGAAGTGGCTATGAAACAATGGCCAACTATAATGGCTGCAGAAGCCCAGGCCAGACACTTATGGGACTCATATGGTTCCCCAGGAATTTGGAAATTTTAAATGGGAAATGTGATCTACAATATTGTGTTTTTAAAAGCCCAGGTGCGAGTTAAATCCTAAGCTTAAAATTCCCAGTAGTTCAACTGGCTGGCGTAAGGACTATCCTCTATAATACTAGAATACTTCCAATGGGAAGTAGATGGGCCATATTTAAAAATAATAAACAATGTGAACCCATCTCACTGTCTGTGAAAATTGGAAAAGTGAATGGTTATGCCCTCAATCCATATGGAATACTGAATTCACCCAGTCCTGGCTTATTGTATCTACCCCAACAAATAACAATATAGTATATAGGAAAGGGGCGTTTTTGCTGAGAAGGGTTAAAAGCAATCTTTACTGTAATATCACCAAGTTTACATTAAATAATACTAGAATATGGTGTAATACTGAAATTATAGGCAGAATGACTTTGCCTGATGTTCATAAAATCTGTGATAATATTGATACTGAAAAACCAATGTATTGGGAAATTGAACTCCTCCCCATGAAGCCATTTTTATGGGAACTAATTGGCCAGAAGAAAATTAGAGCTTCTAGATAATGAAATAGTAGAGTCTTAATTCATTTGGCCAAACATATCATAAGGTACAAATGACAGTGGATGAAGGAGGAAAGCATAATTAGCTTAATA
Source organism: Cnephaeus nilssonii (assembly GCF_951640355.1). Lineage (NCBI taxonomy): Eukaryota > Metazoa > Chordata > Mammalia > Chiroptera > Vespertilionidae > Cnephaeus > Cnephaeus nilssonii. Next base: position 48,331,359 of record NC_137075.1, read on the forward strand.
AAAGATTATGATAATACATGTAAAGGGTTTTTTGGTTAGCTGTGATGCTTGTTCCCCTTAGAATTTTCCTTGTCTAGTATTAGACATTTTCTGTTCCTAATCAGTGTTATTGGTTTACTATTGTTACTTTTGTTCTTGATATGTAAATGTTATATTAGATGCAGAAAAGCAAAACGTAAGACAAACAGCAAAAAGACTCAGATCATGGTGGCTCAAAATTAGAAATGATCCAGAATACTTTTTAACAAGGACATATAGGATTTGACTGCCTCCCATTTACCTGCCTTTTTAAAATATATAATTCGACCTTAAATGCCATCTAAGGTTATGGTCTTGCCCCATCCCCAGTGGTCCACCTGTTCAGCAAGACATGCTGACACTGAGACATCCTAGGAATGAGCCTTCCTAGCACCGTGGGACTCCATTATCCAACCAAAAGGTTGGTCATCAATGCATCCTTTGGATTGATTTATGACCAAAAGGGGAATGTGTGGACGAAAGGAGCCACATGCTAACCTGACAAGCTCAGGGGAGGCCTGCGTGGCAGTCTTGCAAACTCAGAGACCTGGAATAACCACAAAGGATGGTTTGAAAATTAAATATTTAACTACAAACAGGTTATGGTGGGCAGTCATTCCTAGGCTGCTATCTTCCCTGACAAAGATCAACTTGGATCTTCTTTACTGAGCCCATTTGCCTTTTTGCCTCTGAGATAACATATCTGTGAGATGTCTGGGTAACTTGTAACTTCCTTCTTTTGCTGGAGCCCCTGGGGTACAACCAAATGTGGTAGGCGCCAGGACAGATGCCTCAAATTCCTTCATTATCATGTTAATTGTTCCTGCACCCACCTAAGTGTGTGTCCATCATTTTACTTTTTGTCCAATCCCAGGGGTTTCCCACCATTTGACTTTACCCAATGAATTTCATGTAGCCCACCTATGTCCCTCCTTTAATGGCAATGCATAAATACAGATGTAACCCACCATTCTTCGGAGCATAATCTCAATTCGTTGAGGTTCTGCTTCCCGGCATATGTCGACAGTTTGGCTCAAATAAACTCACTAAAATTCTTTACAGGTTTCAATGGTTTTTTTTCGTTAACACTTCTAAACACATTAATTTTATTTGCCTTTTAGACTTCTTTTCAAATAATTTTTTCCCCTTTTGATTGATCTGGATCTGGTTTAGATTTCCTAAAGTTCTTTTTAAAAAAATCTTATTGAATTTCTTTTTTTTTATGATCTTGAATGTTATAATATTTGGGCCATTTTCCATCATGTTTCTATTTGAACAGGATCTTTTTTCAAATACTGCTGTTTTGACTCATCAATATGGTTTGCAGATCTAGAGTGGCCTGCTCTGTGATTCACAGGTCAGAAATTGGGGCTTGGTGTTGAAAACTTTGTGCAAAATAATATAACATAAAAAACAAAAGAATAAAATAATAAAATTCCTGAAGTCATTATGAGAAAAATACTTGCAATATTCAGAACTCAATTTAATGAAAAATACTTGATCATCAAACTATGGATCAACAATATCAGCTGAAATCTACCTAGATGTTAATACAAGGTAGCAGGAACTTTCACTATAGTTATGTGCACAGCAATAAAATGCTTTAACATTCAACTTCATTAGCCTTGTTACTCTACATGAAGTTGAGGTGCTTTCTATCCTTGCCACTCAAAGTGAGGGCCCCGGGCCAGCAGCATCAACATTATCTAGGAGTTTAATAGATTTACAAAGTCTCAAATACCATTCTAAATTTGCTGATTCAGAATCTCCAATTAAATAGATCACCAGTCTATTTTTATGCATAATAGTGTTAGCTCAGAGCTAGGCTTAGATTTGTTTGTATAAGGCACCTTCCTCCTCTTTAAACATAAGTGAATAAATTGCAGGTTCCCTAAACCATAATAAAAGTGGGGCAAAAAGGCATTTTGGATGATAGCTCCATTAAGTGAAATGTTCAATACAAACAATGACATTGAATAGTGTATGTGTTCAAATCTCTTTCTCAGCAATTTAATTCTTTGTGGCATTTCATTCCACATGTATTAGCCACGTGTGAGATTATGATTTATTTATACCTACCTCACTTGAATATTTGGTAAAACATTACTTTTACTATACTTTTGAAGCAATAGAGGAAAACCTATTTTCATTTACTCACTCATTAAACAAGCATTAATGAGCACCTGTTATGGCCTGTACTAGAGGCTGGGGACACAATGGTCAATAAGACATGGAACCTTTTCTCAAGGTTTCATCTAATGGGAAATCCTATATATTAAAAGTCTAATATGCAAATTGTCCCCTCTACTGGGAGTTTGACCAGGGGGTGGGGCCAGCCAACTGCCCGTGGCCCCTCCCCCTGGCTGGCCCAGCCTGGCTGTGCTGCTGCAGCAGGCGGCTGGGGGAAGGGAGGCCCCGACCAGCAGCTGGCAGCCTCTAGTGACCCTACCCGTGCATGAATTGCATGCACTGGGCCTCTAACACACATAAACAGACACTTTTAATGCAGTGGGATAAATGTTTTGATAGAAAACCTACAGCGTCAAAAAAACCTACAGTGTCAAATGGAGGCACCAGCAAGGGACAGTTCATCCCATAGGAGGAAGATGAGAAGGTGGGAAGAGGTAATGACCAAGTTTTCTTAAAGGAAAAATATAAAAATTGGGAGGAGAGAGAGGAAAAGAACATTCCTTGGAGATGAGGTGGCACAGCAGAAATTCAGAAAGAAAATGTATGATTTCATCAGGGACTTTTCAGTAGTCAGGTGCTACTGAAATATTACATTCAAGACAAAGAGGAGAGGAGAATGAGGCTGGAGAGCCAGCCTGGGCATTTCAAGTCTACATGAGGAATTGTTAAAAACATATATGTTTTTATTGATTTTAGAGAGAGAGAGGAAAGGAGAAGGAAAAGGAGGGGGATGGAGGGAGAGGGACAGGGAGGAAATGATGGAGGGAGGATGGACGGGGATGGATGGAGGGAGGGAGGGAGAGAGAGAGAGAGAGAGACAGAGACCAGAGAGAAAAACTGATCAGTTGCCTCCCATACCCCACCCAGGCCTAATTCACAATCTGAGTATGTGCCCTGAATGGAAATTGAAATGGAAACCTTTGGGTGCATGGGATGGCGCTTCAACCAGTTGAGCCACATCAGCCAGGGCTACATGAAGAATTTTGTAGGGCAGCATTGAAAGGTTTTTCAATAGGAAATCATCCAGTCAGATTATCATTATTGGTGGGACACCCTAGATACAGAGTGGGGGAAAGAAGAAGGATGTGGGAAGTAAACCCAAAGCAGAGAGACCAATTCAGAGGCTATTACATTCTTGGTGGCAAAAGTTAGAGCTGTTTGATGGTGAGATGTCAGCTTCACAATCAGGCAGAAGGGCAAAGGTACAAAGAACCCCCAGAGACTGAAGACTCCTACACACTTTCTCTACAACCTTCTTCATGTCATATTCCACTTTTCAGAACAATATTGCAATCACTGCTTTAAATGAACAAATTCTCAAGATACCATCCTCCTTCATCTATCCATTATACTGTAAAAAAATGAAACAATTAAATCCTTTATTATACAAGCATCTTGAACGGAGATCAAATGTAATTCATCCCACATGCTGTCAGCTAATTAAAGTATTTGTACCACAGATTCCTCAGCTTTTTACACAACTTTGGAGGAGTACTGGGGTCTTATTCCAGGAGACAAACAAATCACTTTCCATTTATCCTTGTTTAATTTGTGCCACTTCACCAGTAATTTAGTACTGTGCTACGGTTTCAAGCTTCATATTTATCCTAGAAGTTAAATGTGCACCTTTGGAAAACTGCCTTCCAGTAAAAAGGACATTACACATTAAAGAAACCTTTAAACTGGGATGAACGGTTTCTCCTCCTCCCCCTACATCCTACTTTCTGTCTCAGCATTATTTACCTCCTCACATTGCTATCCACTTTGCTCTCTGATCCCAACCCAGTGGGAACTGAGATACTGGAGGAAGACATGTATTTCTCCCCAGTTTTACAGCATGATAGAAGCTTAAGTGATAGGTAAATCAGGAAAATATAAGTCCTTAATATGCAGAACTAATTTCCCAGGTTCCTAGGGAGAAACTCACTAGGTTCAGTGGTCCATCTTCACCTGAATAATAGCACATCCTCATCTAGAACTGGCAGGGATCAGAACTCAGCTGGAGAGATTTCCACTGAACTGCTCATTCTGCTTCCGGGCACCAAATATTTGAGTCTCATGTGGGCAAATTTAGCATTGTTTACTTTTAACAAAAATTTATTGGGTACCTACTGTATGCAGGATGCTACTAAGTAATTGGGGGAGAATACAAGTTCTTTCAGTATTTTTTCTAGCCTGGTGCTGGACTCATGGGTCTCAGGGATGAAAGAATCCTCAGCTAATTCATAAAACCCTCACCTATGCCCCTTGTCACCATTATCCCGAAACTTCTCTTTCTGATTCCCCCTATTCCACTCTCATTTCTGATTTGTCTTACAGAAGATCATCTTTGACCTAACTTACATTAGTTCCTTGTTATTTTTTTCCTGAATTGTAAGATCTTTCTTGACTTTAATGCTTTTATTATTTGACTAGAGGCCCAATGCACGAAGAGTTGTGCAAGAATAGGCCTTCCTTCCCCTGGCTGACAGCACCAGCCTCCCTCCAGCACCCAAGACCTGGGCTGCTTCGCTCCGGCTGCCACCACCACCCACGGGGCATGCTTCGAGCCACGCTGGGGCCACTTGGAGCTCGCCCCACCCCTGGTGTGTGTCTGATGGGGCTGGGGACGGCAGGCAGTCCCCTCTCGCCCATCTGCGTGCCCAGCTTCTCCTGAGCCAGTCGTGATGCTGCCTCCTCCTGAGCCGGTCGTGACGCCTTAAGGCATCCTGGCTAATTTGCATATTGCCTCGTTATATATGTAGATATTGTATATACTCTTTTGGATTCCACTGAGTGTCTTTATTATAAGATCTCTAAAGTTTACCTTAAAAAGTAAATTTTCATTTGATTGACAGTGGAAAAAATATCTCCGGGGTACATAGTATAACATGCAGACTTTGGATAGCATATTTAAAGCTGGGCAATGCTATGCTTCTTCAATATGTTCTATGGGTTTCATTAAAACCTCCAACAAAATATGGTATGAAGAAGTGGTCTGCATCAGTTTCTGTCCTAGAATCTAAGCTCATCATGGTGGTACATCCAGAGTAGATGGGAGAGCGGCTCTTGTTCATTAATTGACTGACTCTTGTGTGAGCTATCCTTATTCAGGGCTCAGGCAGATCATCTCTCTGTTGTTGCCTTTAAATTGTCAGGAAGTATTGCAGCAGCAACACTCAGTGGCATAGTAGGGCATCTTAGAGTACACCAATAAGGGGTTTTCTTCTATTGCCAAAGCACATTAAGACCTAATCCTCCTCCTTCACATCCACTGCATTCTTCCTCAGCTGTCCATATATGAGTACCCAGGATCCATCTCTTATCTCCTGCTAAGGATCTTCATAACCCAACCCAATTAAAAGCCAGAGGGGCACAGGAAGGGCATGAGGATGTGATTTAAACAGGAAACCGCCTGGGACAGGGACCATTTTGGAGAAGAATGGGAAGTGAATTGGGACAGTCAAATGGAATATATCTGACATGCTCTTCATCTGCTTATTTATCTTTGAGTACACACATTAAAAAAACACTAGCAAAAATTAAAGCCAAAGACCAATAATTTAAAACTTGACACAAAAAATAACTTGTCCACCAATTAATTCAGGCATGTACAAGGCACTTGATAGGCACTGCAAGCAACACAGATATGTATAAGGAAAGGCCAGCAGCACAGATATGTATAAGGAAAGTTAGCTGTTTTCAGGAAGCTTATAGTTAAATCATGACATAAAATAGTGTTTTCTGCTTAGAAAGCAAAATGTCAAGAGTAGGTAAAACTTGGGACAGTAGGGTCCACACTCAAATGAAAATTAGAGCTCCTAAAATCAGTAATTCATCTTTATTAGCCAAAAGGATGTGCCAATTTACAAATAGATGAAGTAAATGAAGAGATGAGCATTCTTGTTGGGGCGAATCTTGGACCATAACAGATCCAGCAATGTTCCTGAGCCCTGCATGGTGACCTCTGGAAGGCTGTGGTTCCTGTGGAGTAAATCCTGCTCACCTTTAATCTCTTTCTTTATGTTCTCCTTCATTTATCCTCTTTATAAATTAAAAAAATAATTATTTTCCTGGGTTTTCAACATTTCTTTAGATCTGGTTATTAATTCTTTATGATACTACATGAAATGAAACTCAAGGATAAAATCAATCTATGGACTTTGCTTGGAAGTCTCCTATGAAGTGCAAAACCACCCCTGCTTTCCTTTAGGTTCAGCCTCTTTATGTTCCTGAATACTAAGAAAAACAAAAGGTAACCACCTCTCCACAAAATAACCACATGCCTACATCCAGCACATCTTCTTGTACACTATTGTAAAGAATGACTTTACATTCAATTTATTGCTTCCCAAGCATCTCATTTATGGATGATGTTAACTTAATTATGATTCCTCCTTAATATTATTTTTTATCCAAGATAAATGAGTAACCTACTGGCACAGTTGCTCATATTTTAAATGTAAGTCACTGGAGAAAACACTAGAATTCTTATATGAGAGAGCCTTATAGACAATCATCTGGTAGAAAGAGGAGGGAAAAGTAGGGGCAGGTCAGTGTTAGGGGTATCACTTAGCACTGTTTTTAGCTAGTTATTTAAATATTGAAAATAGATTAATGGTCCATATCAAAGAATAATGGCCTGATGGAGACAAAAGTGGGATGGGAAATGCCTGCCCAAACCCAGTTCAGATGTGATCATTACCAGGCCATACAGCTATATGGAGAAGGGGGAATAAAAACATGAGCCATCTTTACCAAATGATTGTCAATGAGTTTTCTTGGACTGATCAGATAACTGAGGTCTCAGGACAAACTGCCACCCTGAAATCTGGAGAGAAACAGACAAACACAGCAAATCGCAGCAAAGAACAGCCTGCTTAGAACAGAAGCTGCTGGATCCATAAACTGGTAGAAACACTTAAATGGTAACTTTGATGAATTGCTTGAGGCTAAGTATGGTCTAGCATGAGATTTAGAAACTTCTAGGGGCAGCAGTTCTAGGGGGTGCCACGCTTTTGTGGATTTTACTTGAAGATACTCAATTATGGATGATGAAGAACCATGAAAAACCGTTCATATTTTAAGAAAAAAGTAAAACTTAAAATATGACCAGAGCATTCTCTATTACAAATTCATGCTCACTAAGGGAAAAGACTACCAGAACCTTAGCTGAGGTGAGGGAATAGATATTATTCAACTGCAGCCTTCTATAAGCCTTTCTATCTCACTTAAGAAGGAAAAAAGCTGGGAAAACACTTGTGAAGGTTACCCCCCATCTCTTTAACAAATGCTGAACTTCAAAATATAAGATAAGTCATGGGGATAAAAAAAAAAAATGCTGCTGAGCAAATGGATATCCACATGCAAAAAAAAAAAAAATGAAGCTGTTAGCCCTAGCCAGTTTGGCTTAGTAGATAGAACATGGGCTTGTGGACTAAAGGGTCCCAGGTTCGATACCAGTCAAGGGCACATGCCTCGGTTGCAGGCTCAATCTCTGACCCTGGTTGGGAGGCAACCAATTGATGTGTCTCTCTCACATCTATGTTTGTCTCTCTCTGCCTCTCCCCCTCCCTTCCACTCTCTCTAAAAATCAGTGGGAAAAATTTTCAGGCCCAGCCTGAAATGGTTCAGTGGTTGGGCATCAACCTGCGAACTAGAAGATCATGGTTCAAATCCTGGTCAGGGCACATGTCTGGGTTGCGGTCTTGATCCCCCAGTGTGGAGCATGCAGGAGGGAGCCTATCAATGATTGTTTCTCATTATTGATGTTTCTATCTCTCTCCCTCTCCCTTCCTCTCTGAAATCAATACAAATATATTTTAAAAAGATATCCTCAACAAAACAAAAAAGAAATTTCTAGCTAGAGACCTATGCCTTTCATAAAGTAACTCAACTTGATCATAGATCTAAATGTAAAATGGAATACCACAAAACTTCTAGAATAAATAAAAAAAGAAAACCTGCATGAACTTGGGTTTGGCAGTGTTTTTAGAAGTGACACACAAAGCATAATCCATGCAAGAAAAAACACTATAAATTAGACATTATCAAAATTTTAAAAGTTTTGCTCTTCAAAAATCACTGCTAAGAGTATCAGAAGTCAAGACACAGACTAGGAGACAATATTTGTAAACCACAGATATAAAAAAGGACTTGTACCAAAGTATATAAAGAATTCTTAAAATACAATAGGAAAACAAAAAAATTTAAAATGGGCAAAATATCTGAACACTTTGGCAAAAATATATGCAAATAAAAAATAAGCACATAAAAGATGTTCAACATCATTTGTCATTAGGGAATTGCAAAGTAAACAACAATGAGACATCATTACACATCTATTAGAATGACTAAAATCTTAAAAATATATATAATAAAAAAAAAACAGACATTACCAAATGCTGGTGACAATTCAGGGCAATGGGAACTCTCAGCCATTGATAGTGTGGATGTAAAATGTTACAGCTACTTTGAAGGACAGTTTGACAGTTTTTGTTTTGTTTTTTTTTTTACAAAACTAAACATATTCTTCCGAAGTATGTAATCCAACAATAACACTGCTAAGTATTTATCCATTTGATCTAAATACTTATGCTCATGCAAAACCCTACATGCAGATACCTATAGAAGCTTTATTAAGGTTAGGTTAAAAACTGGAACCAATTAAGATGCCCTTGAATGGGTGAATGGATATACAAACTGGTATGTTCACATAATGGATTATTATTTGGTTATTTTAAAAAATGAACTATCAAATCATAGACACAGAAAAACCTTAAATGTATATTGCTAAGTGAAAGAACCCAGTCTAAAAGGCTATGTCATGTGTGATTCCAATTATGTAACACTAGAGGCCTGGTGCACGAAATTCATGCACAGGTAGGGTCACTAGGCCTGGCTGGCGATCAGGGCTGATCAGGGCCTTCTGACTGCTGACTGGGGACTTCCTTCATTTCGTGCCACCCCCTGGTGGTCAGTGCATGTCATAGTGAGCAATCTTTCTCCTGGTTGAACTCCTGCAGGGACAATTTGCATATTAGGCTTTTATATATATAGATTCTGAAAAAAATCTATTTATAAAATGATCAGTGGCTGGTAGAGGTTGGGAGAAGGGAGATGAATGAACAGGTGAGATACAGGGGACTTTTAAGGCAGTAAAATTATTCCATTTAGTATTGTAATGGTAGTTAAAATGCATTATGACCTTTCCAAAATCCATAGAACTTCACAGCACAAAAAGTAAAACCTAATGTATGTAGTTAAAAAAAACTATTTAGGAGGTTTAAGGATCCAAGGGAGGATTGCTGACTGAGAAGAGAATGTAACTATATTACAAATGTATGAAACAACCTAACTGAAGGAATCAGAGGGAAAGATGCTGACCTATGTAACTTTGAAATGAGTGGAATCTATAAGATTAAAAGCAAAAGAAACTGAAAACAAGCAACTGTGCTGTAGTTTATAAAGCTGTCTCCCGTAGTGTACAAATTAATAATTCTGATACTGCTATACATATATACTGGAGCTGGGCATTTAAGTAAATGAATAGTGGAAGATGAAAATCAGGCTTCTCACTGTTAATTTACAAGTAAGAAAGAGGAGGCGCTAGAATGATCCATGGGGTAATGATTTTGAGTTAGAGACATCTGTATGAACTCATGTCTAGCTTAACATTGATAGAGGTAGTTAAACAGTTTTATGTAGAGAATTTACACAATATACCTATATGTGTAACAGTTTAATATATGCACTAATATTTCCTTGCTCTGTCAACTGAGAGAAAATAGAATAAATGATTCTGGTACTTCTATCGAGAATAGAAGCAAAAGCACAACTGCACTCAGATCTTGGTTTCCAATATCAGTTTCCAACAAAAAGAGCGAGGGCTCCTTTGGATAAATAGCTTATTTTAGGACTTGGGTGGAAATACGGAAGGTGAGTGGGAGTATGTTGTAAAGCTAGAAAATGCTCAAACCCCCAAACACAGTGATGGGGGTAGGTCAAGGTAGACAAGAGCCAACTGAAAGTGTCCCCAGTGGCCAAAGCATGACAACCCAAGCAAGAAAATAAAGCAGTATTTTATTATAACCCAAAGGATAAAATAATACCTATAAGTCAATATTTATAAAAGTGACAATTGAATAAATAAATGGAGAAGAAAATCTGTGAAGAAGCATTTAAAATAATTTATGTAAACATTCTTTCTTCAAGGGGGTGTAGCATAACTCCCCACTCCTTAAATGTGGCCTGTGCATAGCGAATTATTTCCAAAGAATACAGCAAGAAATAAAAGACAGTAACTTTCTAGTAGGGAAACCTAACAAATACTGCCTGAACCAGGTGATCAAGGTTGACAACAGTAACATGCTGCTATGATGTATCCTTGATCTTCATGTGATGAAAAATAGACTTTACCATTGTGTTCTTCTTCTAAATAACCCATAAATCCAGTCTTATGATGAGAAAATTATATTAGTATAATTTTCTAGATACTGTACAAAACACCTGTTATTAAGGTCATCAATACAAGGAAAATTCCAGAAACTGCCACAACCAGCAGAAGCTAAAGATACTTGACAACTACATGTTCTATGATGTCCCAGAAGGGCTGGAACAGAAATAGGACATCAGATAAAACTTAATAAAATCTAAATGAACTATGAATAGAGTTGATAATAATGTACCTGCATTAGTTTATTAATTATAACAAATGTATCACATCAATGTAAATCAGGAGAAACTGATATAAGGCATATGGGAATTCTGAATTATCTTTCCAATTTTTCTGTAATTCTAACACTGTTGTAAAAATAAAGTCTATTAAAATTTTTCATGGTAATTTACCATATTACTGGACTATAAAAGAAAAGCATACACGTATCTAAAAAAGTTGTAGAAAAACAGTTTCACAAAATCCCATACCCTCCGTTATAAAACCTCTTAGAAAAGTAGAAATATAAGAGAATTTCCTCAACCTAATGAAGAGCATCAAGGAAAATCCTCCTCCTAAAATAATATTTAACAGTAAAAAATAAAATCTCTTTTTTCTAAGATCAGAAATAAGGCCATAATGACTATTCCTACCATTTCTGTTCAACACTGTTCTCAAGGTTCTAGATAGTTCATTAAGGCAAGAAAATAAATAAAAGACATCTAGATTGGCACAAAACCTGTAGATTTATCTTCATTCATAGACTACCTGATCATCCAAATAAAAAATCCTAGAGAATTTATAAATATGCTACTATAACTAATACATAAGTTTAGTATGTTTGTAGGATACAAAATTAATATACAGAAACTAATATGTTTCTATATACTGGTGATAAACAACTGGAAATTGAAATAAAAAATACAATACTGTTTGCAATAACATATAAGGTATTAAATATTTATGGATAAATTTGGCAAATGATGTGTATACTGCAAACTACCAAACATTGTTGAGAGGAATTAATGAACAAGTAAATAAAAGAGATATTTCTCTAAATTGATCTACCTATTCAATGTAACTGCAAACAAAATCCGTGTGGATTTTTTGTAGAAATTGATAAGCAGTTTTCTAAAACTTATATAAAGATGAAATAGGCTTAGAATAGCCAAAATAACTTTGAAAGAGATGACCAAACTTGGGGGACTTGTACTACCTGACTTCAAGACTTATTTTAAAACTACAGTGGCCAAGACAATATGGTATTAATGTAAAGATAGGTGATAAATCATTGGAACAGAATAGAATGTTCAGATAAAGACATACACACCGGAGTGGAATAAGCAAAAGGAACCATGCACTAATTTGAAAAACCATAACAATATTTTAATTCTTAACATTAGCAAATTTTTCCTAGGCACAGTTGACCCAGCTTGATATGTATGCATCTTAGATGAAATAAACCAACGTGAAGTAATACCCCACTTCTGATGTCACAACTTGAGGGAGGTGGGTGTGGGTGCCATGGACTTGAACCCTTTGGACCCCAGGAATTAAAAGAACATATGAGTGGCCATAGGTAGGTGGGACCTGCTTTATTGTGAACAAAGTAGCCAACAACCTGCTGGTCAGTGGCACCTTATGTACTCTAACAAAAGAGGCCTCGTGCCAATTAGTGACATCTGTACTACATTAACATAAGTAGGTATTATAAGGGTGCATCTGAACAGTACGTATACTATAGTGCTACTATTGAGTCATTGCCCTCGTGCATGCATAGGGCAAAGGGGCCTTTAACATAGTAATACTGCTGTGACATTGCCTGCGTGCATGCATATGGCAAGTGGGCCTTTAACCTCCGGTGTACTCTGGTCAGGGCCTCCACAGTGGGCTATTGAGAATCAGGCTGAATGGAGTTGGGCAAGATAAGGGGACTCCTAGGAGATTTCATCTGGAGTAGGAACATACTCATTTGAGTCTTGGAGTTTTCCTCTTTGTTCAGTGGCTAATTAATAGGCCTTTTCATTGCTTAAGATCCTAGAGTTCAGCATCTGATAAGTTGGTTGATGTGGCTGCATTAAGAAAGCTTAGTATAACCCCCCTTTTGACCTCCCACCTCTAACTCTTTCTACACGCACAGTAATTTCTTTAGGTACCTGTCAGAAACACAAGCATTGTGCTTTGTGCTGTGGGGAATATGCAGAGGTCCTGTGCTGAGGGGATTAATAGTCTAATTAGAGAGAGAAGATATCAAAACATGGCATAGTAGCCAAACCACCAGGAAGTGGTAGATACCAAAAAATGTAGGAAAGACAAAGTTCATAGGTAGGATTTACTTTTCAGGAAAACTTCAAAAAAAGATAGTATTTTAGATCAATAATATAGGATTACAATGGGCTGAGGGGTGAACAAAGAATGCCGAGAGGTGAAGTGACAAGGATGAGATGGGGAAATAAGATGGAAAAGAAAAAAAAATTAACAAAAGTAAACAATCTAATGCATAAAATTGAACCTTGCCTTTAGGCAAACATAAAAACAGCATCTGGTAGTTTTAAAAGGAAAGAACAATTTAAAAAACCCAACTCAATTATTTTTTATTCTTCAAAGCAGCTTATATACATCTATAGTGATTGTTTTTAATTCATAAGTTATATCTTGAATACTGGTGTCACAGTTCTCTAAAATTTATTTGGTGATGCATAATCCTGAGAGTAGAGATGATGATTCTAAAAAACTAAGTTCACTAATTGAATTCTATATGAGGGGGCTTTTAGTGAATCTACTTGGGAAATGGCTTATATCGGGTGATTGAAAATAATAGTTTATACTAAAGTTACATATGTATGTATGTACCAGGGGTGGATTTGTCAACTATGCAGACAAAGGGCTATTAATCAGATTGACTAGTTGATGTTTGTCTATGCTGCAATTGATCATATATAATAATCTAATTCAAAGAACCCTAATTCTAGTATACAATAAATTATAAAAAATTAGCCACTTGAGATGTCTGAATCAGCTCAGGAAGTTTAAGCCTATCCAACATGCAGTTCCCAAATCCTCAGGTGAAGGTAGTTGACCATGTGGAATAAACTGACTCCCATGAAAGGATGGGCAGCTCCTTAATAATTTTGATATCAAAATTCACATTACCCTTCTGAAATTGTCTTTGTGTAGCTATAACTCCTTGAAATAGAATGCCACTTTTATAATGACAAGATTTGAGGGAGGGGGCATTCTGACACTACAGTAACCTAAAAATAGAAACAAAATTGAATACTGGTAAAGGAAACTGTTTACATTTCACAAGGAATTCTACATTTCCCATGGATCCACTAAGCACAGGAAACACATTCAGAAAACACCTTTTTTAGTACAAGGGATGTAAATTATAACAAATCAAATGGGGTGGAAATGACAAAGTCACTTAAAAGTACTTCTGTGATTAAATAGTTTCCATTCAAACTATATTGTGACTGCTTTTAATAACTGACACCTTGAGTGAAAAGTGTTTATTTCTATAGAACTTTTATACAAAGAAAGCATGTTTTTGCACCTCACTCTAGAGAATACTGGAATAAGATTCACACTTATATATGAGAGAATTTATATAGTTGTAGAGCAAGAAGTGATCTTAGAGACCATCTAGTTCAAACATCTCGTTTTACAAATGAGGAGACAGGCTTAAAGGTCCAAGTGAGATTGATGTTTAAGGAAGATTAGTCTGGCAGCACTGAGATGACATTGTGGTGGGGTCTCAGAGGCTGGTCTGAGTAGGCCTGGGTCAGTCATCCTGGGTTGATTTATCCCATGGTTGGAAGTACATGGCATCAGAAGGATGACTGTGAATTAGAGCTCAAGTTAAGACAAAAGGGGCAGAAGTCTGGCATCAATTCCAGAGGAGCAATGGAAAAAGATGTCGTTGCTGAGATAAGAACATTCTGGGAAACAGACTCGAAGGCTCAAAGAGTAATTGGATGAAGACCAATACCTACAAAGCAAGAATGCCAAGGACACAATGTTTTATGAGATTTGTCTCTGATGTGGAAGAAAACTTGGCATCCAGTTGGAGGTTCAGACTTGGACTACAAATAATAATGCAACAAAATTGAATAAAGTTGAGTAATATTGGTCTCTTAAAACAGCTGATAAACTCTCATTGGATTTTCTTTTTTATTTTAGATTCATAGAAAGCACTCCCTGTTGTTATTATCCTTCTTGGAGTATTTTTGGTTACTGCTTTCTGAGGCCTTGAAACAAGTAAAAAGGGGGTTTATGGGCTTACAAGTAGACAAAGTGAGATTTGATTCCTGGCTTTGATGCTGGCCGGGCAAATGACTTTGGACAGATTACAAAGTTTCCTTGGGCTTAAGTTTTTTTCATCTAAAAAATGGAGATGACAGTACCCTCTAATTCAAAGGGGTGTTTTGAGAATAATTTATCTAAAATTTCCAGCACAGAATATGCCTTCAATAAACAGTGTTTTCTATAATGCTAGATTTGTTTTACAAAATTATATATTTTGAAGTATATTCCCTAGTTTTACTCTTCCTTAGGATAGCTTCACTCATCCACTAAATGCTAACCTTATAATTTAACTCTTAGAGAGATACCATTGTCTATAAGTTCTGGGACCTATTACTTTATCCCTCTAAGTACATGGTTGCAAATTACAGAGTGATCAGTATAACTCAAGGGTTTGGGATATGTATTATTCTTTCATCATTATAGCTATTACTAGTAGTTATTTAAATCCAATAACTAATATGTACTTGATAACCAGATGCTCAGATAATGGAAGAAACTAGCCAAGAAAGAAGATTCAAGGAAGATTCAGGGACATTAATTCATTTCCTAGAAAACCAAAAGTTAAAGGGGATTATGATTGTATCTGCACTGCAGCCCCATAGCATTGTGAAAACAGAGGAAAATTAAAGAGAAGGTTATTTTTTTTATTATCCTAGAAGTTCAGTACACCTTTCACTGGATTCACAACCTTTGTTTTTATGTCTCTTTTTTCTTAAGTTTTTAGACATGCAATCTGAATGAATATTGACAGTCTAAATGGAAATAACTGTCTTTGTGGAAATAATAAAATAATTGGACTACCTGAACCTAGAGAGATCATTTAAATAACACTAGAGGCCCGGTGCACTGGGGGATCCTTCAGGCCGGCCTGTGCTCTCCGCAGTCCGGGAGCCCTCAGGGGATGTCCAATTGCTGGCTTAGGCCCACTTCCTGGGGGATTGGGCCTAAGCTGGCAGTCAGACATCCCTCTGGCAGTCTGGGAGCCCTTGGGGGAGAGGCTCCCGCCACTGATGCTGCACTGGCCAGCCATGAGTCGGCTTCTGACTGAGTGGCGCTCCCCCTGTGGAAGTGCACTGACCACCAAGGGGAAGCTCCTGTGTTGAACATTTGCCCTCTGGTGGTCAGTGCATGTCACAGCAACTGGTCATTCCCGGACTTCTGCCATTAGGGTCAATTTGCATATTACACTTTTATTATATAGGATTTCAATTATAAAATAATTAGGCCTATAAATTACTCACTATTATAATGTGCAGTGATTGCTAGACTTCTGGATTTCATAGGCCAGTACATTACTTTAAAATTAGGAGGTTGATATGAGGTTTGTTTTTGTTGTTATTTGTCTCTTGGATTTATCATCTCTTCATCCTAGGTGATCACTAATTGTTGGTTGCATGTTTGGGAACTACTATGGTAGTAACTTAAACTTTGAATTAAGCTTTGGTAATAAAGAGAAGTACCTTTAATGCAGCTTGACCCATTTGGGCATCTTTAAACTTTATTCTAGAGTAGGCTGAAACTGAGAGGGGCCACTTTCAGTAGGCTACATTGACTGAGATGACAGTATTCTGGGATCAAAGAAATTTTGGATTAGAATCAAGCAAGATAATATCTGCATGATTATTTTTGTATAGTCATGGCTAGAGAATTGAAACCAGCTCTATGGCCTTAGAGAAGTCATATTACCTCTTTGAATCTAATTTTTATCATATAGAATATTTTTAAAAAGTCCTCTCGCAGATAAAAATTAAAAACTGGAAAATACAAAGCTCTGAGGAGTGAACAAAGTTTCAGCAGATTCTGAAGAGATGTTGACATTTGGATGAAGGAAATGGCATGGTATCATGGTATGAGTTTCCCATTTCTTACTGCTTTTAGCTCAAGGATAGGCTACAGTCAGCACACATGGGACAGCTAAAACTTCCCTAGAAACCTTCACTATTTTGGCATAAAGAACCAATCACAGAAACTAATGAACAATGCTGTCAGGATGGCTATAGGTCATCCCAAGAAACTAAAGAGCAAGATGTCTGCTTTTGTCTTCTTTGTACAGATGAACAGAGAGGAACATAAGAAGAAAATAAAAAGATATTCCTGTCAATTTTGCAGAATTTTCCAAGAACTGCTCTGAGAGGTGGAAGACAATGTCTGTGAAAAAGAAGTCTAAATTTGATGAAATGGACAAGGCAAAGAAAGTATGCTGTTGTGGGGAAATGAAGGATTATGGACCAACTAAGGGAGGCAAGAAGGACCCAATGCCACCCAAAGGCCACCATCTGGATTCTTCCTGCTCTGTTTGGAATGCTGCCTCACGATCAAGTCCTCAAACCCTGGCATCTCTATTGGAGATGTGGCAAAGAAGCTGAGAAAGATAAGGAATAATAAGTGATAGTGAAAAGCAGCCTTACTTACAACAATAAAGCTGCAAGGCTAAAGGAGAAGTATAGAAGGATGTCGCTGACTGTAAGTCCAAAGGAAAGTTTGATGGTGTAGTGTCCTGCTAATGTTGCCTGGAAAAAGGTGGGAGAGGAAGACAAGGAGCAGGAGGAGGGAAAAACCTGTTTAATCTGTATCTTGTAATACCTTAGAGTAGGGGAAAGCCATAAGCAACAGCTCTTATTTGAGAAGTGTTAGCTGCCCTCATTGGGATTCATACACAATTGGACCAGGGTCATATTTGCTCTCTCACAGTGCTCTAGAAATTGTCAGTGGTTTACATGAACTGCTCATGGAAACCAGGAGCACCCTAAAACTATATCAAAGTTATACATATTTCCAAACATTTTTTAAATGAAAAGGCTCTCATGTTCTCTTCACTCTGTACAGTTTTTCTATTATTGTGACGAGGCATTTAAAGATGTTTCTGACATTTTCTTTTTTAATCTGTAAGGTGGTGTTAACTACATGGTTATTGGCTGGAAATCCTGAGTTATCAACTGTACATATCTATCGTCTGTAAAAAGAACTAGACAACCGAGACAAGCTCTTAATGCTCTTTGCTTGGCGGTGAGGCTGTGGGGAACATGCCTTTTGGAGGGCCATTGCTCAGGGTGTGCACTGTGAGGCTGGACCTGTGGACACTGCAGTGGGCATCCACTTAAGTTTCAGGTTGTCTGGTCTTTGTAGATAGTGACATTGCATTCTGCTGCCTTTCTTAGCTTTGGAAAAGGGGAGTCAGCTGGCACGGGAAGTATTTGGATCTCTTTTAGTTAAGCGATAATTTTAAATTGTTTTTAAACTAATTGTAGAACTCTTCATTGCCAGCAAAGTGAAGAACCATTGCATAAATGAAAGTTCAAGAACCTTCTGTACTAAAATACAATTTGCAATGTTTTGTTATTTTTTTTTGTATGTTTAGAACGTTGAGATGTTTTGGAAGTTAAATAAACAGTATTACATTTAAAATAAGAAGAACCAATCACAGTCACTAGGAGGAGGGTAGGAGGATCCCAGAAAAAAGAGAGCCAGAGATGGCAAGCAACATGTTCTGTGTATACATTCTATGTAAATCTCTAACTGACTCCTGCACCATACATGCACAGGACATGCTGCAAGCAGCCCAGCTACCAATAAAATAACTGAATTGGTATTTGACTTGCTGCCCAAGAGGGAGTTTTCAGTTTGAGGCAAGCCAACTAGCCCACTAAAATAACAACAAAACAATCAGTAATCTTT
Organism: Cnephaeus nilssonii; assembly: GCF_951640355.1. Taxonomy (NCBI): domain Eukaryota; kingdom Metazoa; phylum Chordata; class Mammalia; order Chiroptera; family Vespertilionidae; genus Cnephaeus; species Cnephaeus nilssonii. Next base: position 48,349,963 of record NC_137075.1, read on the forward strand.
GCAAGAACACAGCATAACCCAGAGTCTCCACAATAGCACTCATGATATACAGAATACAATCTACTTAAAAAATCTAGATCATTTGATCCATTCTCAAGGGAAAGGAAAATCAGTGGAGACATACCATGATACCTAATAACCCACATGTTGAAATTCATCAACAAGGATTATGAAGCAGTTATTAAAACTGTGGCTCAATGACATAAAAATATATGCTCATGTAGAATGAAGAAATGTAAAATAAAGGTGCTCATTTTTATTTTAGTCTGCAACTATTTATTTAATGCCTCCTATGAAGAGACACAGTTCTTGCCTTCATAGAGTTTGTAGCCTAATGGTAAAATAACTGATGGGGTACGATGTCACTTTGGCTGTATTGTTTGTTCTATAAATCTATGATTCCAAAAATAGGGAATGGAGGAGAACCCCTAATAAATGCCCATGAATCCAGATACCACTAACTTGTACAACAAGGATCCAATTGAACTAAGGCCAAAGATATTCATTTGACTTCATAATTTTTTATAGGCAATGGCCACAAAGGCAACTAAGTCAGGTTCTGACACCTAATGACAAATAATAATAATAATAATAATAATAATAAGCAGCAATATTTATAACAGTAATAGCTTAACAGTTTACAAAATAACCTGCACTTTTGTTATCAAATTAACCACCCTAAAAAATATGGGGCAAGTATTGACTGAGGGCCCATTTGCAAATAAAAGTAGGAGGACTTTTTCTTTTCAAAGACAAAAATTGACTAAATAAATTCCAGGCATTCGCCCAAATCTTTACTTCTAGTAAACTCTCAGTGGCAATCTAAATTTTATAGGAGGAAAGAAGATTTACCTGACATGAAAACAACAATAAACATTTGGGACTATCAAAGCACGCTGGCAATGAACTGTCTTTCCCAGACACCTATCTTAAGAATGAGTTGCTCGGTGATAATTAGAGTGTGAAATGCACCCAGCTTCACATTTCAATGCTCCTTCCCAATTATAAGGGCATTAGAGTGAAAGTGTAGCCATATAATTGTATGAAGAATAGATCTCATTTTCTCAATGTCACTGCAATATCACCTTTTGGGACTAACGGCACTGAATGATTACGCATATCATTTGGTAATTGTATTCTTATCCATTCCACACTGGGAGCTGACTTTTAAAAGTGGACATGCAATTAGATTATAAATGAACACGCATCAGCCAGCCCTCAGAAGATAGCAGTATGTCGGCATTAACCGAGCTGCATTTTTAACTACCGTCAGTGACAGTGTTTGTGGCTTGTCAACACTCAGCCATGATGAACACAGTCAGGGATTATGAGCTTGGCCTTTAATAATGAAAATAAAAGTGACTGAGAAACGCTCAACTCAGGGAGAGTGGCCTTCCCAATCTGATTGCTTGGCTGCCTGTTGGATGGAACTATTAGACAGTTTGTTTCGAGAATCAAGATAGGGCATCAAGAGCAGGTGCCCACCACTGCTGCTAGCTGCTAGTCTTCGAGAGCTGCATAGAAAATGTGTATTTCTAGAAATGAGCCTATCATTTTATCTCAGAGGCTCGAAAAACAGATAATCCCTGGGGGGGGGGGGGGAAGGATATTCGTGGTGCCAATTAATCATAGCATATATTGCTGGAAATATTTTAGGTCAGGAGTGGAAATTTATATAACCATCTGCATTTAAATAACAGTTTCTAAAAAATAAAATGTACTGAAGAAGGTGAAGTTGAGGCTCTAAGTTATAGCTTTGAGACTTCCTGAATACTACTGAACTCTCTAATGCACAATCATAAATTTTAATAAGTACAATTACTTGGTGTGCAGTTGAAGTCTCATTATCATACTAACCAAAAGAAAATTTGTGAACCAGTCTGATCCTTGGATCTGATTGAGAGCAATCTTCGGGCATTTAAATGAGAGAATTTTTTTTTCATGGAACAAAAATAACTTTGATTTTCCTGTCCTAACAACATGGTAGTTAACCACACTCCCCTTCATTCTGATGGAATGGAAATATCTGTCAATAACTCCATTATAGTTACCACACTTATTAATGCACCATTCCTGCATAAGACCTCGGCCAAAGCCTGTAGCATTTCTTTTAGGTTTTTGTGAAGGCCTACTGTTCTTTATTGTTTCAAACATCAATGGGTGGGTGGACTGTGGGTGGATGCTTTGAGTCATTGCGTTGGAGTGTCTTTCCCCTCCAAGAGCAGCTGGCCCATGGTCCTGGTTGCAGTCCTAGGGTGTGTAGGACAGGTATCTCCTATCACCCTGGCTGCAGTGGGTTAGGTCAAGGAAAGGCATCAAAGGGCAGTATCTGGGGGAGAATTGCAAATTAACTGCAAAGAGATCATCTACCACAATCACCAGTCTGTAAGTCCTGGTAGAGCAGACACATGGAAATATGAAATAATGTATACAAAAGTGGGGAAACCAAATGACTGTCAGAAAATTTGAAGAAGAGGTAGGAAGCAGAGCCTGAGAAGTCCTGAGGTGGAAAGAATAGGGTAAGCCAGTGGTCGGCAAACCACGGCTCGCGAGCCACATGCGGCTCTTTGGCCCCTTGAGTGTGGCTCTTCCACAAAATACCATGTGCGGGAGCGCACGTACAGTGCGATTGAAACTTCGTGGCCCATGCGCAGAAGTCGGTTTTCGGCTTGGGCGAGTCTATTTTGAAGAAGTGGCGTTAGAACACTCAAGGGGCCAAAGAGCCACGGTTTGCCGACCTCTGGGTTAAGCCCATACATTACTTCTGAATTTCCCTCCTTGACTGTTTACCCAGCTTTACCACTCAATTACCTGATTTACAATTGGTTACATCAACGATGGTCTTATCTAATAGACAATGTATGTCTTGAAAAAAATTGTTACTAATGTTTCTATAGCCATGGGTTAGGGTCTCCAATATTTGGAAAGTCTTCTTTTTAAGTCAGACAATGGCTTACTTACTACTACACTAAAATAGGACTCAAATTCCTTACCATGGACTATGATATGAGCCATTCCTGTTTTTTTGTTTTTGTTTGTTTGTTTTTTAATTTTATCTCAACCTGCCATCTACCTTGTTTAATATACATTAGTTAAAGGCCTGGCGGGGAGTGAGGAGTGAAGTGGGGTGACTGGGGGAAATAGAAGGGCATCTGTAATACTTTCAACACTAAAGATAATTTTAAAAAATAAAATAAAATAGCTTTTTTCAGCTTCCTGAAAGCCTCAAGTTCTTTGTAAACAGACTTTCTTTTGCCTGGGCATCCCTTTCCTTCCGCTTCTCTTGTTTGTTTTGTGTGTTTTTTAATCTGTCAGTTCTCAGTTTAAATGGTACCTCTTCAGAAAGGTTTCCAGGCTATGAAATGTATAGTACATCCTCTGTGTTACTCTTTCATAGCACCCAGCTTTTAACCATGTAGGATCATCAATCTTCCCTGTTTGCCCAGGAATCAGAAGTTTCCTGGAATTCAGGCCTTTCAGCACTAAAACCAGGACATTGTTAGGCAAAATCTACTTAAAGCACTTAGTTTAAGCTACATTTTGGTTCATGTACTTGTGGAATATCCATCTCCCCCATTAAGCATTAAGGTCCAGGGAGGCAGAGGCCATGTCTGTTTTGTTCACCGTGGGGTACCCCACACTGTGACACTTAGTAGGCATTCAATAAATATAAAATGAATGAATAAATAAACAAATGAAAAAAATCTTGATTTCAGGACAAAAAAATTCATTTGGAGTCAGCTACACAAAGTTGAGGTTGTGAGGTGTGGAGAATTCTATAAGGCGGTAGACAGCCACAGATGCTTTGTTCTTACATATACATGGTGGGAAGGGGGGGCCTGACCAGGAGAGAAAACAGTGATCAGAGGACAGGATCATGTCAGAGAAACCAAAGGAGTTATTTCCAGGATGAGGTTGCTTCTAGATTTCTTTTGTTTTTATTATCCAGAGGTCTAGGTATCATGCATGTTAAGGTCATTTTTCTGAGCACAGATTGATAGTTTACAAAAAAAGCCACACTGGCCAAATAAAATATCTAGTTGGAGAAAGTTTTCTTCAGAAAGAAAGATTTAACAATTGTGTCAAATCAAGCAGTGATTTATAAGAGAGGCTGAAGACAAATTAGTTAAAGAGGAGAAAACCAGTTCGTTCATCATCCAACAATCTGGCTATAATATAATACAGAGATTTTCAACCTTTTTCATCTCATAGCACACATAAACTAATTACTAAAATTCTGCAGCACACCAAAAATATGTTATATATTTTGTTGGTCTGACAAAAAAATAGTTATTATTTTGATTCATTCACACCTGACAGCTATTGTTGCATTGGCTATTGTCATTTCTTAATTTGACAATCTAAGGGAAAAGGGGCCAGTGCCCCTGACTAAATAGTCAGATATTGCATGTTTTAAAAATGCTTGCAGCACACTGGTTGAAAATTGCTGATATAATATATAAGTGGCAGTAAGGAAAGTCATGAACATCTTGACATTTGCTCCAACAAGAAACATGCCCCAAATATGCAAAAGCTATTATGTGGGAGAAAATCTTGGATTAGAATAGGAAGAGAGATAAAATGCAAGCTCTAGATTTATAGCAACATCAGCCCAATCTAATCTATGATTATTTCCTCAGCAGAGAACTAGTCCCTCATCAGAGGAGTTGCTGGCTCTAAGCAACCTTAGACGACCCCTAGACCATTGCTTCCCAAAGTGCAGTCATTGGAAAACTCTTCCAAAAAATGTCTGAAAAAAGCATACTATTGTCAAAACCATTGGGACAATGCTGCATAGCATTTAAAGATTCATAGTGCATATGTGATAATGATGGCATTTTGAGAGATTTAACTTTTTTTTCTTTTCCTGTAGCTTCACATTTGAATCAGGTCTCGAATTCATTAATTCAGGGATGGTTGTGAAGGGTAGAAAGCAAAAATAACCCAGAAAGGAAGGAAGGCTTGGAGTTGTTATTGTCAAAATGCAAAAGGAGACAAATTTATCTGTGAATTCCCTGGGGCTTGAGACGGAGGTGAAAGGTGATGGTGTTGGTGGATACAGTTAGAGGGACCTGGAAGTCTTGCAAGAAAGAGAACCTCTGTCCTAGAGATAAAGTTGTGATGCTTAAGACTCCAGGAGGGAATGGCTAGGCAGGAGGGACTAAACAGTCTTGCAAAGGTTCCTGTGTTACCAGCATGGCACAGAAATATCAAAGAGCTGATCATTTAGACTAGAGAAAGGCAAACTACACAGCCTGCAAGCCAAATACAGTCTACCATCTGTTTTTTATATAGTCCACAAGCTAAGATTAGGTTTTACATTTTAAAATGGTTTAAAAAAAGAACTTTTTTTTTTTTTTTACATATTATATATTGTGTGTGGCTACCTTTGCACTACAATGCTAAAACTGAGTCATAGCAGAGTTGAGCAGTTACAACAGAGTCTGAATGACCTGCAAAGCCTAAAATATTTTCTATCTATCCTTTTATAGAAAAAGCTTGCTTATCCCTAATATGGACAGTCCCAGAAACAATATCTTCCACCTACCGAGATTTCAGAACCAAGACCCCCAACATGACTGTAGAGAAGATTCTCATCAGTTTGGCAGGATGGATTCTAGAAAATAAAATTTTATTGTACACCAGGGTTTGTGACAGATTCATAGCCATTATACATGTTAAGATGATAAAGGCTCTGGGATGTCCTTTTGTCAATAAACATATTTAATGTTTTCCAAAGTTTTCTAACCATGAGCTTTTTTGTTAGACCTATTAGTATCTGATGAAAGAAAGTAGTATTATCCAAAGAACACATGTTGACAAATGCTATTATCGTCTAAACTCATTTTACTGGGGGAAAGGCTTAGAATCAAAGCTGGTAACTTGGACAAGATTGCACAACTGGAAAATAGCAGAACTGCAACCCTTTATTGCCTGAAACCGATCATTGTTTCACTAATAGAAAGACTTAAAAGGCTGGTCAACCTTGAAGCTCTGAAAGGTCAGAGCCAACCACTCCCTATCTAATTGAGACAATGGTAACTGAGGCAACTTCCCCATCAAATAATCATGTAAATCCTTACTGATATGATAATCCACTGATTACCTGCCTAAGGGCTATGGGTGTATCCCAAACCTGCTTAAGGGTAATGGGTGTATCCCATAGTCTCAATAAAAGGGATAGCAAGGCCAGAGCCTAGCGGTAGTCCTCCCACTAGAGGTGGGCTCCCGCCTGGCCCCCCAATATCGCCAAATTAATACTTTTCTAGTCTCTTTTCATTTGTGTGCGGCCTTCTCCAGAACCCAAACCCTGAACCGGAACCCTAAACCACGCCGGACGTGAAAGGGGCTCCCACACTGTATGTTTAACTCCTCTAGTATAATGTTAAGCCTTTACCAGCCATTTTTTTTAATCAATAAAAGAAAATATAGTTAAACAGTTGATAGATGCAATAGGGATTTCTGGGCTGATTTGACTGAGTTTTTGACTGGCATGTCAGTCAAAGCTGTGTGATTTTCATGGGATGCATCAAAACTCACAAGCAGCAGGGTTTAGAATAATTCCACATTTTACAATTTTTAAAAACTATTTTTGAATAAATGGATCAACCGATCCAATGTAAAACAATGTTCTGATAAGACATTGGTTTGAATTTTGATGGAATTGACCATCTGTTCAAACTGTCAGGCCCATTCAGGTTGTATCTAGAGTACAGTCCAAAATAATTTCTGAGAGTAAACACAGAACTTTTTTAAAGTGAAGGAAAAATTAAATTTTCTCCATCAGGCAGGAAAGGTGTGGATTTGGTCCATCTCTGTCTTCAAAGCTGTTCCTTTGCTGAAATTGACAAATTGGTTACTTTCATCAGTTTCAGCCTCTGTCAATTTCAGCAGCATGGAATGGCCACACAAACACATCAATTTCAGCTCTAGAAGTTCCTCTCTTTTGAAACTGACAGGAGCTAAAATGAAGGACAGCCAAAGTGTCCGGTTCTCTGGAGGCTTTGGGCAGGAGCTGATATTGAGTGACCTCTTCAGCAGGCCTGCCTTCCAGGACCCTGATCCTGCTGGCTTGATGTATTGGCTTCATACCAAGTCAGTGTCCCTAGGATTCTGTAATGAAAGAGTTCCAAAGGGGCCACACATCAGTCAACTGTAAAAAGCGTGATGGTTTCAGAATTTGGCATGAGTGCTCTGGGCCACAACTTAAGAGGCAATGAAATCGTGTAACTTTTTGAGGTTCTTTTATGATCTATAAATTTTAGATAGTGTTGTTTGTGCTACTAAATAATAATAATACCACTAATAATGGCCAACACTTAGTGAGCATAGTATTTTCTATGCATTATCCCATTTAATCTTTGATCAACCCTATTTGACAATTTCAGAAGAGAAAACTAATGAACAGAGAAGTGAAGGAACTTAACTAATGTTCCATGGTTAATAAATCCTTACTCATAGATTCACTATCCTGTAAGGGTTAAATAACAGGATTAATCAATCCTGTTAAATGTTAAATGATATTAAATTATTCTGGAAACTATTAGGTGCTGTACACTTTAGGTGTTATTTTCAATGGTCATCATAGTTCCCAAAGGATTTGTTGTATCCACTGTTTTCTTTCACATTAAAAATAGCACTGCCTTGTAGACTCCTGCATAGTAAGTATACTCAGACCTGATTTAAGGAGGGATGTGAATAAAAGAGTGATCTGATCCAAGTTGAATGTCCTGCTCTGTCAAACACCTGGGATAAAACCCACAAGATATCCAAGGATAATTTTAAGCTCTCTGGGTATGGCCTCTAAATAGGCAAATTTTTGCTCTATTCTGGCTGAAATATTTCCATCTCCATTTTTTCTTCATGAAATGAATTTTGAGACCAAGGGTGTGCATACCTCCATTCAATAAGATACATAATTATCAACATAGATGTATTCTCCTCCTCCATCCTCTTTCTCATCTTTTTTATTTAGTGTAAAAGTTGTTTAGTCATCTCAATAAATTTAAAGCTTTTATAGAAGCTTCTAAAGAAGACATATAAAATAGAAAGTGCTGAATTTAAGTTTCTCATCTTTTGGGTCCTCTCTTGGTCTCCTTCCTTCTTTTCATCCCACATTATTTATCTCCTTTCTTTCTCCCTTTTTTTCTTTCCACAAGTATTTACTGAGCTCTTACCAGGTGAGTAGTATTTTGCTAAGTGCTAAGGCAAGAAACATCCAGTTTCTTTCCTTGTGTCTTTTAGAATTTAGTGAGGGTTGACAGACATTAAATGAAAATTATTTATAAATGCCAACATGCTAAGGATGCAGAAAAACAACAACAAAACACCCAGAATATTTTGAAATCCACCAACATGTCCCTTACCTAAAGCAGGGGATGAGGAAGATTTGAATTGAATCTTTAAGATAGTTATTGCTCCTTTGTTGTGTATATAATTCCTAAGGTAAAAACATAAATGCCATCCCACAGTCATTTCCTTCCTTTGATGACCCCAGAATGAGTGGGATAACTAGCCTTGGCTTTCCAATTCAGTCGTGAAAATAGATAGAAAAAAAACCAGTCTATTTCTTAATCTAGTCGTCTTAACAGCCAAGGCTAATAAACAATTTGGCAATTCAATTCGTTTATTAGACTAAGATCTGGAAAGGGCTTATCTTAGCAATTGTAGAAATTTAATTTTAAGCTTTCTGCTTCTACTTCACTCTCATTTAGAGGTTTCACAGGTGGCTGTGTTACTGACTTGGAGCACCAACAAATTCAGGCTTGGAAAGGGAAGGAAAAGGAAAGGAAAAGATAGCAATAAGAAATGAAAGGGGAGGGAGTCGGGGAGGAGAGGGAGGAAGGAGAGAGGGAGCCTGGCACCGGACACAACCCCAGAACATCAGTGTTTTCTGTGCCTAATGTGCTATATCTGCTAACTGACCCACCAACTCAGATTGCCTCATCATAATTTGGCATTTTTTTTTATCTGAAAGCAGCAGGGTGAGTATACTCTCACAGCCTCCCTGAGACTCATTTGTTTGAGAGCTAATTTGTTACCTTGAGAATTCTCTTCATCAGTGTGCCCTTCCATCCCCCACACTGAGAGCCTGTGGCTCTTGGCCACCTCGATGTATTCAAAGCATCTGTATTCAAATAACTTATTCATGGACTGAAATCGCTAATCCCAGTTTGGGGTGGAGAAATGTTTACTTGGTCACTCACACACTGTTAAGCTGAGGCATCGCAGGGAGGGTCACTCCCAGCTGTCCTTCTCCATACAACTTTTGGAATCGTATACTGTAAGCCATTTTATCAAAGAGCCAGGGGTAGCAGTCCGTGTGGATGTATTGGGAATCAGCTAATGGACAGAAAGTACCTGCTCCGACACATTAATTCCCTTCCCTGTCAGCCTGCATCATTGTAGAGCATGCATGATGGGAAGCAAGGTCCCATCTCACCAGGGCACCTGCTGCTTTTCCATCTGCCGAGCGCAGTAGCTTCTTTGATTGACCATTTTTCAGCCTAATGGCTTATTCCTTTTCTCTTTGTAAAGTTTTTACATTTTTTATTGTGATCTTAATAGTCATTTAAAAAATTTTCTCATCTCTGTTTGGCACACCAAGGATGTTGACAAAGGAGTAACATAAATAATATTCTAAACCATATTCAAATTGAGATCGCCTCAAGAGCTGCTTTTCAGTGTTTAGTCTGATAAAGTTGTCATGGCGATAATGTCCCCTGAGAATAAAAGTGCCATGTGCATGGGTGATTAAAGGAAATAGCTCAGATGGTACACAAACTGGCAAATATTGAACCTACAAACTATTATACTGGCCATATTTTCATTTTGCCTTTTTTTTAAATAGTCTGATGAATCACATTTTTCTCTCCTCCACTGTTTTTCATTTGAGGATTTATATAAAACCTTAGAATAGATATTGGCAGTGCTCCCAAACTGGCCTTTGGATTCTGCCTAAAGCTGTGGATTTGGCTGGCTTAGTCAAAGCAGCGGATCATTATTACATATTGAACATCTGTCAAAAATAGCACTAACAATTATCAGATACATTCTCTCATGCAGATTTGGATGTGAGTAGTTGAGAACTTTCTATAAATCTAAGTCAATAGGGCTATGTATTTTTACTCAAGACAAGAAACAAAATTAAAACCACCTTTAATAAATCTGAGAATAAAATGATAGGCATGCTATGCTGTATCTGTATTTAAAAGTGGGATAGTTTGTGTCTATGAGTTGTTTGTTTTTTTGTGTGTTTTTTTTTGCTTAGTGCCTTCACCTTTTTACTCAGCCCCCAACAGCCCTCCCCTGAAAGCTGTCAGTCTGTTCTCTGTATCTATGAGTCTGTTTCTATTTCGTTTGTTAATTTATTTTATTAGATTCCATATATGTGAAATCATATGGCATTTGTCTTACAGAAAACAGGGTGGTGATTACCAGAGGCAAAGGGAGTGTAGGGAGGTAGAAGAGTATATACAGGGTATAAATGGTGATGGAAGGAGACTTAACTTTGGGTGGTGAACACAATATAATATACAGATGATGTATTCGAATTGTATACTTAAAACCTAGATAATTTTATTAACCAATGTTGCCCCAATAAATTCAATAAAATTTAATAAATAAAAAAATTAGGATAGGTTAAAATTATTGTTTTCTGGTGGGGGGGGGGGGTGGTCAGAGCCAACCCACCTTCTTAAGTCTCAGGTCAATGGGAGAAAAGAATGGGTGTTTTAGGGGAGAAATGTGAGCCCTGATGTCACCTAGAATCTGGAATTTTTCTTTTTGATAAATTATCTGCAGGAGGGAATGTTTTACATACGACACTTAATTCTTTGGTGGAGTGAAACACCAGGAAACTGCAATATATGATAGGAAGGTCTTATAGGCTGTGGGATTGGAAGATAAACAGCACGCAGACTTTGAGGAGAACAAGTGTGGGAAAGCACTTCAGAAGACACTTATTTGTATAGATATATGTTAAAGATCAAAAAAGCTCTGAGCTACTAACCACACCCCGGGGGAGGGGGGGCGACCTACATCTATGAGTCTATCTAAGCCATGTGGCAATAAAGACCAATAAAGTGTCAGGCATTGTTAGTAGGGCTTAGAAGAAAGCTGGACTATAGCACCCATAGAGATGGACAAAGAAGCAGCAATCTACGGCTACACAGCTCTCTAGACCTTAAAACTAGAGCATGTCTGAAAGAGGGATGTTAAAATGGCCAAAGAGATGGAGAAATCTCAGTCCGAGCAAGGGGAGAATTCTTCATTTTACAAGTGTTTACTCTTTACCAGCTTAGTTTTTAGACATTGGGCTAGGTACTATAGAAGAAGCAGAAAGAAATACAATGTTATACTCAACCATAAGAAGTTTAAAAAGAAAAAAAAAGGCATATATATATATATATATATCAATAATGTAAGAGAATAAATGAAGAAGCAGGCAAGTAGAAGTGCTATGTGTGCTGAGGTTGGGGTGAACTCCAAACTTCTGGGAGTGGAGGTGCCAATGTTAAGGAGTGATCATGTAGCTGTCCACAATCTAAGCAAAGTCTGCCCTTGACTAGAGGCAGGAAGGTAGGCTCAGTGGTTAAGTAAAAATCTTTTGACATTGGGTGTGGAAGCCCAAGCCCAAGAAAGATATAACCAAAATTCATAAAGATAAATGGAACAGGATGGCTCAAACTTTTTCTCAAAAGGAGAAATGGAGAAGCGCTAGAAACAGGGTCTCCTTTGAGCAACACATGATCATTTCCCCCCAAAATAGAAAGAATAAAGGGTTGGGGGAAAGAAGGTATGATGGGGGAAGGAGAAAGGAGAAAAGTTCTGTTTTCCATTGTGAAAAGTAATCTTAAGAAACTGGTTGCTCTAAGTTGGCATGGGTTGATTTTGTTGTACTTCACAATACTATAAAAGTGTTTGCATAAATTCACAGATGGTAGATCTACATGGATCCCTGAGAGAATCCAAAGGACAGAGAGGCAAGATGTCCTCGTGTAAAAAACATTCTGAGATTTTGTTTCTCAGCAATTAATTGTCATCAATTAGGCTCAAATAAACTCATAAAAATTCAAACAAATAAATAGATAGATAGGTAGGTAGGTATAGATAGATAGATAAATAAATAACTAGCACTAGATTGTGAGTCAGAAGATTTAGGATGGATTTACCTTTGTCAAAACTATTTTGTATGACTTTGGGCAAATTACATTACCTTGGTTTTCTCATTTGCAAAAAAAAGGACATACCTATTTCAGAGGGTTAGAGTACAGGAGACAATGGTTATGAAAGACTTAATAAACTTCATATTAGTAAACATACACATTCCTTGAGATGATCTTAGAAAGGAACTTATCTTCACATTAAACTATTCTCCTTTTCCTACCTCATTAATCTCTCTTAAATTTATAAACAGTGCTTTTGGTGAAAAGTAGAGGGCACAAAAAATGGACAATATGGGTGTTATACCTGATCATAGTGCACTACTGTCCTCCCTCTTCCAATTAATTCAGGAGAGTACCCTATATATACAAACTAGGGGCCCAGTGCACGAGTTCATGCACCTTGAAAGGAACTGTGGGCCGCAAGGCTGTGGTGGGCACAAGGGTGGGTCTTGGCCCATCCTCCACACCCCCACCTGGCCCCTCCTGCTGTGGCCCTCTAAGTCCCCTGTCTGCGGGCAGCCCTGCTCCAGCTGCTGCCACTCCCACAAGCTGACGACATTGGCCCCACTGGCACCCTTGACGGCATGGAGTGATTGGGGCTGGTGCCAGCAATGGGTGCCAGTGGTGGCTGCTGCCCCGATTGCCCTTCAGGAGCAGGGGGAGGTGGAGAAGCCCTGAGGGGCGATCAGGTTCGTGCCAGCAGCAGGTGCGAGAGCCCGGCAGGACCACGGTGCATGGGAGCAAATAATTTTTAGTAACCACCAGAGGCTTGCCCTGATGACAGTGACTGGCGCCCTGCCTTGGTCTGGCGTCCTCACTCACCTGCTCCACCATCTCACTGCAGCTGATGCCCATCATGTTCTGTGCTCTGCTGCCTGCTGCTGACGCCCACCATGTTCCACGTGTGCCCCCTGGTGGTCAGTGCACGTCATAGCAACCAGTTGTTTGGTTGTTCTGCAGTTTGGTCTATTTGCATATTAGGGTTTTATGTATATAGATATATATAATGTATTGGGGTGACATTGGTTAATAACATTATATAGGTTTCAAGTGTACATTTCTATGATATGTGATCTACACATTGCATTGTGTGCCCACTACCCAAAGTCAAATAATCTTCCATCCCTATATATTTGGTATTCCTACTTTTGACTCTATGTTTCAGTGAAAGTTCAGCCATATGCCGTGACTCAATGCCCAGCAGAAGTCAGAGCCTCAGGCTCAATGCTTTATATGGAAGCAGGCATGCTTGCATGCTACAAGGAAACTTGGATAGATTAGCAAGGCAATACAGAGTATTTTCCTTCTAGTCTTCCTCATATTTAAAAGCAACTTAGACTACATATAACATTTTGACAAGGTTATATATTACACTGAAAATGGAAAAAAACAAATTAAATTAAAAACTCTAAACTACAGAGACAAGAATTATCTCTAGTTGTGACCCCACTGTAGTACTATGATGGAGAGCTGCTCATTTGACAGCTCCAGGCTGTTTCAGATATAGTGACATGCATGACAGCAAATGACTCCTCAGCTCTGCCTTTCTTGAGTGGAAGAACAGTTAAAGGATGCTAAGGTGCTTCTTACTGGGTACAGGGTCATCTACACTGATGCACTTATGCCACTAACTATTTAAAATATAATGGCAAAGAACTTACCCTCTCCTTATGGCTACTCCTATATGTTCTTAGACTAAAAGATATGCAAAAGAGAAGAACGTATATTTTTTCCATAAAGATCTTTTTATTTCTCTATGTGTGAAGCTGTATATGGAAGTGGTTAAGTTGGTCAGGTTTCAGTATTCTGAAACAGGTGACTCAACCATCCAATGTTCCATTAAATCATCAAATCAAAAGTTTTTTTCTAGCTGTCTAAAGAGGTTTTATACCAGTTCATTGATTTTCCTTGTTTCAGATGACAGACACTTTGAGTTTTGGTTGCTGGGTATCACTAAAGTCCAGTGCCGGGAAAGGAGTTGACTATCAGTAGTTTAACGTACTACTCAGCCACGGCCAAGCCCCTTCAGTCTGAGTGGCTATAACTGAACACCAAAGTGAGTGGTCAATGTATTTGGGGGAAGTATTTTTGTTCTTTCTTAACAACCTACACAACAATTAATTCAGGAAATTACCCTAAATATACTTATCCAAATGATAATCAGTTCTTGCTATCAGCTAGGCAAAATAAAAGAGGGGGGAGGGCAGCTGCTCAGAGATAACTTTGATGGGTTAAAGTACTGCTGTCTGCCTTCTGCTGAAGAGAGGCAGGTAGTTCAGTAAATAGGCATTTTTTCAAGAGTCTTAATAAGGGCCTAGGTATGCATTCTGAAATCTAATCCATATTCTCCCACACATTTTCTCCTGTTCTACCATCCTTTGAGCTGTTCTCTGATGTTCTTCACTCCCTAGACAAGTTAAGGCTATGTCCCCACACTTGTCTTCATTCTATTTCTAGTAATAGAATAAATAGGGTATAACTGACAATTAAAGACTAACCTAGAATTCAATTACATCTTGGAGGATGAATCCTCAGAATCCCAAAAATTCTCTTGGTGTATGAAGGAATGCCAATCTATGGCAAGAAATGCAGGGACCTAAAGGTTATCTGGACTGGATATTGTGGGTAGATGGGTGGAATTGAATGCTTACAGGTTGATAGTCAAAATTAGGTACAAAAAGTACTTGGAAAATAGCTTAGAAGCATATGAAAAGATGCCCCCCTTCCTCCCTTCCACATTTTCTAAAAAATTAATGGCAAAATATATATTTGGGTGAGGACTAAGAGCAACAAAAATTTTTACTGATAAAGAAAAAATTTTAAAGGCATCTAGAAAAAATAAATGTAACCTACAAAGAAATCTTGATCAGGATATCAGTGTAATTATACAGGCCAGGAGAGAATAGAATGACATATTTAATGTGTTGAAAAGAAAATTGCCAGCCAAGAATACTTTATTTGGCAAAGTTATCCTATATAATAAAAGGCTAATATGCAAATCAACCAAATGGTGGAACGTCAGGTCCCTGTGATGTGCACTGACAACCAGGGGGCAGATGCTCAATGTAGGAGCTGCCCCCTGGTGATCAGTGTGCTCCCAAGCTGGGCTCATGGCTGGCGAGTGCAGTGGCAGTGGTGGGAGCCTCTTCCGCCTCCATGGATGTCTGACTGATGTCTTTAAGTACCAATGGTTACTCTAAATGTAAACTGATATGAATTCATCAATCAAATGGCAGAGAGTAACTCTATGGATTAAAATAGACAGAAATTTCAAAGGGAAGATGGGGTGGGAGGTGGGGTAGGTGGGGAGTGATTAACTGAGGGGGGGGGCTTATATGCGAAGCCCATGGACACAGATAATAGTGTGGTAAAGTCCTGGGAGAGGATCAATGGGAAAAAAACACACACAAAAGGGACTTCGGTAATACTTTCAACAATAAAGATAAATTTAAAAACAATAACAACTAAACATAACACAGCTAAATGCTGCCAACAAGAGACCCACTTCAGCTATAAGGGCACACATAGACTCAAAGTGAAGGGATGGAAAAAGACATTCCATCCAAGAAGAAATCAAAAGAAAGTGGGCATAGCTATACTTATATTGGACAGAAAGACTTAATACCAAGAACATTAATAAGAGACAAGGGAAGTCATTATATAATGATAAAGGGGTAGATCCATCAGGAAGGTATAACAATCATAAATATATACTCACTCAATTTTATAGCACCTAACTATATTAATTGAATACTGACAGATATAAGAAAGAAATAGACATTACAATAATAGTAGAGGATTTCAATACCCCACTTTCAACAAAAGATAGATCATCCAGACAGAAAATCAATGAGTAAATGGTGGATCTGAACCATACATTAGACCAAATGGACCTAATAGACATCTATAGAGCATTCCATCCAACAGAAGCAAAATACATTTTTCTCAGGTGCACATGGGCATTCTCAAGGACAGATCATACGATAGGACACAAAACAAGTTCAAGCAAAATTGAGAACATTGAACTCATACTAAGTATGTTTTCCAAGTACAATGGTAAGAAACTAAAAATAAAAAATAACATGAAGAAAGTTTGAAAATCTATGAATATGTGGAATCCGAACAATGGACTGCTGAACAACTAACATGTGAAAGAATAAATAAAAAAGGAAATCAAAGACTATCCCTAAACAATGAAAATAAAAATACAACATATAGAAACCTATGGGGTGCTATAAAAGCAGTTCTGAGAGGGGAGTTTATAGCAATAAAATACACATATTAAGAAATTAGAGAGATTACATAGTAAATTGAAATTTATACCTCAAGGAATTAGACAAATAGCAAATTAAGCTCAGAGTTAGCAGAAGGAAGTAAATAATAAAGATCAGAGTATAAATAAATGAGATAGAATCCAGAAAAAACAACAGATATCAACAAAACTAAGAGCTGTTTTTATAAGAAGATAAAATTGACAAAACTTTAGTGAGACTAGGAAA
Organism: Cnephaeus nilssonii; assembly: GCF_951640355.1. Lineage (NCBI taxonomy): Eukaryota > Metazoa > Chordata > Mammalia > Chiroptera > Vespertilionidae > Cnephaeus > Cnephaeus nilssonii. Next base: position 48,366,629 of record NC_137075.1, read on the forward strand.
AAGGAGAGAAGATTCAAATAAAATCAGAAAAGAGAAATTATGACTGACACTACGTAAGTACATAGGATCATAAGAAACTACTATGAACAATTATATGCCAACAAATTAGGAAACCTAGAAGAAAGGGGTAATTTCCTAGAACCTACCAAAACTGAATCAGAAATAAACAGAAAGTCTGAACAGACCAATAAGTAAGGTGATTGAATCAGTAAACAAATACCTCCCAACACAGTGAACCCCACAACCTGATGGTTTCACTGGCAAACATTTAAAAAAGCATCAATGCCAATCCTTCTCAAACTCCTCTAAAAAACTGAAGAGGTAGAAATACTTCCAAATGCATTCCATGAGGACAGCATTACCCTTATATCAAGCCAGATAAGAACACTACAAGAAATCTATGAACCAATATCCCTGATAAACATAAATGAAAAAACCCACAATACTAGGAAACTTAATTAAAGAACTCATTAGAAGGATTATACACCATTACCAAGTAGAATTTGTCCCTGAGATGCAGGATTGTTCAACATACACAAGTCAATAAATGTGATACACCACAATAGAAGATAAAAATTACATGATCATTTCAAAGATGCAGAAGACATATTTGACAACATATAACATTTTTTACATGATAAAAACCCTCAATAGATTGGGTATAGAGGAAACATACTTCAACATAAGAAAGACTATATATGACAAGCCAACAATTAACATTATATTCAATGGAGAAGAAATAAATTTTTTCCTCTAAGATTAGAAACAAGACAAGAGTGGCAACTCTCACCACTCTTAGTCAATAAAGTATTATAAGTCCTAGCTAGAACAACAAGACAAGACAAAGAAATAAAAGACATCCAACCAGAAAGGAAGATGTAAAATTGTCATTAATTGCAGATAAAATTACCTTATATATTGTAAGTCCAAAGACTCAACTGAAAAACTGTTAGATCTAATCAATGAATTCAGTAGAGTTGCAGGACATAAAGTCAATACTCAGAAACCAGTTGCATTTCTATCTACTAACAATGAAATATCTGAAAAAGACATAAAATTATCCCACTCACAATAGATTCAAAACCAATAAAATACCTAGGAATAAATTTAACAAAGAAAATGTAAGTTTTATACAATGAAAACTACAAGCCTTTGTGTCTTCCTCAATTTCAGCAAACAAATGGAAGGACATCTCATGTTCATGTGCTGAAAGAGTTGATATTATAAAATATCCATGTTACTGAAAGCCATCTATGGAGTCAGTGGAATTTATATAAAAATTCCAATAGCGTTTTTCACAGAAATAGAAAAAAAAATTCCTAAATATTGTATGGAACTACAAAAGACCCCGAATAGTCAATGAAATTACTAAAAAGAAGAAAAAACTGAAGGCATCATACTTCCTTATTTCAAACTATACTAAAAAGCTATGGGACTTAAAAACAGTTTTTACTGGCATAAAAATAGATGGGTAGACCAATGGAACAAAATACAGAGCCCAGAGTTAAACCCTGGTATATATGATCAACTAATATTTGATAAAAGAATAAAGAGTATTCAATGGGAACAAGATAGTTTCCTTAGGCAAATGATGTTGGGAAAACTAAATAAGCACATGCAGAAAAATGAAATTAGAACTTATACATATATCTCACACAAATTATATAAAAATGAATTAAAGACTTAAACATAAGATCTGATACTATAAAACTCCAAAAAAAAAACAAAAAAAAAAAACGCTCCAGCATTGGTTTTGGCAATGATTTTGTGTGTTTTTTTCTTTTGATATGAGACCAAAAAGCACAAATAACAAGATAAAAAAATCAGCAAGTGGGAATACAACAAACTTAAAAGATTCCACACTGCAAAAGAAATAACAAAATGAAAGGGTAACCTACAGAATGGGAAAAAAAAAAACATTTACAAAACATGTATCAGATAAGGGGTTAATATTCAAAATTTATTAAAAAATCACACAACTCAATGACAAAAAAATAAAAGCAATCCAATTAAAATGGGCAGAGGAACTAAATAGACATTTTTACAAATAAGACATCCAAATGGCCAATATGTACATAAAAATGTGCTCAGCATCACTAATCATCATGGAAATACTAGTAAATGCAAATCAAACCCACAATGATATATCACCTCACTTGTAAGAAAGGCTATCTTCAAGAAGACAAGCGATAAACATTGGAGAGGATGTGGAGGAAAAGGAAAAGTTATGCACTGTTGGTGGGATTGTAAACTGGTTCAGCCACTATGGAAAACAGTATGGAAGTTCTTCAAAAAATTAAAATAGAAATACAGAAATAAAAATAGTTCCATACTATCCAGCAATCCTACTTCTGGGTATATATCCAAACAAAATGAAAAGAGGTTATTGAAAAGATGTATGCACTCACATGTCTACTGAAGCACTAGAGGCCCAGCACACACGAAATCATGCACGATTAGGGTCCCTAGGCCTATTATGGCCTCTGTCGCTGGCCTTTCCTACCCTGCGATGCTACATGAAGCTCCCCGCCCCAGGACACTCCACAATGCTCATGGCCCCTTGACTATTCCGCGAAACTGCCCCCTGCCCCGTGACTGTTCTGTGAAACTTCCCCTACCCTGCGACTACTCCATGAGGCTCCCCCGCCCCTCAACTGCTTCGCAAAGCTTGCTGCCGCCCAGCGAAACTCGCCACTGGAAGCTCCACAAAACTTCCCCCGCTGCACCACTGTTCCGCGAAACTCCCCCCACCACACAACTGCTCCGCAAAACTCCCCCCACCCAGTGACTGCTCCATGAAACTCGCTGGCGCCTGGTGACTGCTCCACTAAGCTCACTGCCACCCCATGAAGCAGCCCACCGCCACTGCTCAATAGTCTCCAGTCCTGCCCGCCGCCACGCCTCCCCTCATGGCGAGTGGCTCAGGGGCTGAGGGGTGGGGGACTGGGAGGTGCTCCATGCACTTCATGGTGACCCGTTGTCCGTTCAGTCGTGACGGCACCTGACTCTTTATATATTAGGATTATTCATAATAGCCTAGATATGAAAAAAACCTAAGTTCTGATGAATGGATAAAGAAGGTGTGATATATACAAAATCACATCATAATGGAGTGGAATATATAAATACATATAATGGAATATCATTCAGCCATGAGAAAAAGAGAACTCATGTAACACAGATGGACCATGAGAACATTATGCTAAGTGAGATAAGTCAGAGAAAGGCAAACATTGTATAATATCCCTTATATATGGAATCTGAAAAACAAAACTCAAAGAGAGTGGAATGGCCATTTCCTGGGGTTGGGGGTGTAGGAGAATGCGAGAGATGTTTAAAGTACATACTTGCAACTAGTAGATAAAAGCTGTGGAGATCTGATACATAGTACAGTGGTTATAGATAATGAAACTATTGTAAACAATAAACTTGTTAAAAGACTAGATCTTAATTGTTCCTGCCACTAGAATAAATAATACTTATGTGATGTGATAGAAGTATTAGCTACATTGGTACATTGGTACATTGGCAACTGTATTGAAATATAAAGTTATCAAACTAATGCTGTACACCTTAAACATACACAATTTTATTCTGCCAATTGTATCTCAATAAAATACCCTAAAATAGTTTAAAACATAAACACACACCCAGAGAGACATATATGTGTATACATACATATGTATATATGGATACACACACATATATTTATATATATAAAAGCCTAAGTGACTGGCCGACTGGCCGGTAGCTATGATGCTCAACACGTTAGTGGAAACCACAAGCAAGGAAACGTGGAACAGACTGATGAATCTCAGAGGGAAGAGTGGGGGAGGGCAGGAAGAGATTAACCAACTATCTTATATGCATACTAGAGGTCCGGTTTGTGCACCGGTGGGTACCCTTGGCCTGGCCTGCAGGGATCGGGATGATACTAGCTCTCTGACATCCCCCGAGGGGTCCCAGATTGTAAGAGGGCACAGACCAGGCCAAGGGACCTCACTGGTGCACAAATCCATGCACTGAGCCTCTAGTGTATGTATAAACACATATTTTGTATCTATATGCATGTATATTCCTAACTATATAAGGTTAAATTTTGCATGAATGATTAGATTTATTTCCTCTTTTGTTTTGCTTTCTGTGCATTTGGTGGTTATATTTTCCATATCCATTTTTTTAGTAGTTACCCTAGATATTTTAATATGGATACTTAAAAAGTCTAATGTTAGTCCATACCTTTACCTTCTTTTCAACTAAAGAGACATCAGAAGGCTTCACATCTAATCATTCTTCTCTAAAATTATATGCAACTAGTGGCCTGGTGCATGAATTTGTGCACATTGAAATGAAATTAATTAGAAGAAATATTTTTACATCACTATTCGCCCTTTCTCTATAATAGAAGTGTCAACCAAATTCACGGTCAACAATGACAGGTGGCAACACACACGTGCAATCGGTGCCAGTGAGACTTTATATGTATCGCGCATGCGCAAGTCAACTTAGCCTTTCATATATATAGAATAAACTTTCCTAATTAGACCTGTTTTCTGATTTAGCTAAACCTTTTTCAGCCCAGTGAAGCACCCTAACTTCTCTTTCAGATAATGGTCAGCAACACAGCAGGAAATATCAACATGAAGCAGATTGTTATTGTAGATCAAGCAGGGAGAACAAAGGGAAAAATATTTAACTGCAGCAGTGTTTGACTATATTCTATACAGTGAGAAAACCTGAAGTCATTTTCAAGGACCATCATTTATTACTTCTTCTCAGTCAGGTCAAGTTTCTAAGCTTTCTAAATCTTCATTTTCTGGCTAATGAAAAGAAAATAGGATTCCACCGAGTCTCCTATCTACCTACTCCAGGACTTCTGTGAGGATCAAATGAAATGAGTCATGGGAAAAAGCTTCACAGACATTTGGTTACAGTGTAAAGTGTTTCCACCTGGCTATAAAGCAAGTCATGTTCCTGGGCTGAAGAAACTGCAAGGAGGCTAGTCGCTAGGTAGAGGAAGCCGGGCATTGCTATGTGACATCATTACTTGGTGCCCACAGCAACCGTTTTCGGTGCTAGGCTGGGCTATGGGCTGCATTTTACAGCATGGGGTCTCAGCAGCATTAGCTGTGATTTGATGGGCTGTCGCTCCAAGGTGGTGGTAGGGCCTCTGTCCCACTTGTGGGAGGCCAAGTGTTGCTTTGTGGGAGCCAGGTCCAAGGTGCCATTTCTCTGTGCATTACAGCAGCTCCTGCATTGACTGTCTGCCCCTGGTGGTCAGTGCCATCATAGTGACCTGTCGAATGGAGGGAAGGACACTTAGCAATTAACATACTAGTATATAGATTACTGTCTAGTATTTGGCTTTATCTTTTTTTTTAACTAGACAAAATTGATATTTTATAGTCATCATTTGTTTAGATTTACCTACATATTTACAGAAATTTTCTGTGTCTGTGACTTTCCATTTGATATTCTACTTGAAACTCATTATTGAGAATTTTTAATAAGAATTGGTTGGTGGTAAATTCTAGTATCTTGTTTCATTTTCACCTAAATATGTTATTTTTCCCATCCTCTTGTTAAAGACAATTGCACCATACATTCCATTGTAAATTAACAGGTTTTTTTTTTTTCTTCCTCAGCATTTAAAAATATCATTTGTTGTCTTCTAGTTTTCATTATTGTTGTAGAAACATCTTACTTCCTAGTTGCTTTACAGACCTTTCTCTTTGCCTTTAATGTTTTGAAGTTTCACTATAATTTATATCTAGGTGGGAATTTATTTTTATTTATACTGCCTGACATTTATTGGACTTGCCAAAAAAGAGGATCAGTATGTTTTGTTTTCTTATAACATCTGGAAATTTTGGGCCATTATCTCTTGAACTATTGCTTCCAACACATTCTCTTTATTTCCTTCTGAAATCCCAATTAGACACATGTTAGAACTTCTCTATCTTCAGTGTCCCTTCATAGTTTGTCCTTTTAACACTGTACTGCTTTCTGTGTAATTCTTTTGGATCTGTGTCCATTTCACTGACATATTTCTCAGTCATGTCTAATCAGTAGCCCATCCATTGAATGTTTTATTTATGGGGTATTTATTTTTGAATTTAACATTTTTATTTAATTAACATTTTAAATCATATTTTTATTTCTGGAAAATCTATTTGGTTCTATTTACATCTGTTGTGCTGCTTTCTTTTTTCCTTTTGTATTTTTTGTTTTATTTTTAAAAATTTATCTTTTTGTTGAAAGTATTACAGATGTCCCTTTCCCCCCATTAATCCTCTTCACCCCACAACCCCTAGACTGACAACACTAACGTCTGTGTTGATTTTTATAATTTTTTCCTTGCCCCTATTTTTAAGCCTCTTTTATTTCTTTAGCTATGTTAACCATAGCTCTGTCTGATGATATCTGAATTCTTTGCAACATTGATATTGTTGCTAGTTTTTCTAGATGACAATTCCTCATGATATTTGTGATACTTGACTGCATGAGCTTATTCCTTGGAACTTTATTTGTCGGCATTATCTGAAGATTGGTTTGAAGTTGAGTCCCTGCAGAGAGGAGATGTCTTTGCTCCTGATATTGGTTGAGATCCTACTAATCTGCAATTCAAATAACATTATTTTTCAGCTTGAGTTTTTCTGGCCATCAACCTGTGGGGAAACTGGTTTGTGGTTATATGTTCTCAAGGGAGATTTATTTACCCTCTACCTTGCTGTTTGTTTTTTCTGCACAGTGAGTTTATTTCTTTTATTTGTACATTGAGAATGTTGACCTTTGGGCTCCCAGCTTAATGTTGGAATCTCCCCTTAGATGTTCGTCCTTAGGTGGGTTAGGTTTTATTTTCTGTCTCTCATGAAGGGTGACCCTGAGCAACTATTACATCAGAAGCTCAGGCTCCCAGGATTTTGCAAATGCCAGGAAAACAAATGCTGGGCCACACACTGGCTTTCCTGTCAATGACTGACTCACCTGTTTTTTTGATATCCAAAATTGTTTAAAAGTAAAGAAACCTAGCATTTTTATTGTTTTCAGTGGGAAAGTTATTGAGAAAGTCTAATGTGCCATACTGCCAGGATCAAAAGTCAAATCAGAAGTCAGGGTTTCTTATAAATCACCCAAGGTTGTATCAAAAGTATTCCACGTAAAATTTGTAAGCATTATTGTAATAGCAAGTGGAGGTACTTAACCATTCCCTCAGAGTTAGACGTTAAGGTATTTCCAGCATTTTACTATTATTTTTATCAAGTGGTATTTTAATAGCAAGTGGAGGTACTTAACCATTTCCTCAGAGTTAGACGTTAAGGTATTTCCAGCATTTTACTATTATTTTTATCAAGTGGTATTATAACATTTTTAATAACAATGTTTATATGTTTAAAGTTATTTTCATAGGATATATTGCCAGTGTAGCATTGCTGGACTAAAGGGATGCATATTTTTAAGAATGTTAACATACTTACAAAAATGCCTTTCAAAAGGGTTGTAGCCATTTACATTTTCAGTAATAAAACTTATTTGGTGTTATTGTTAATATTTTATATTTGCCAATTTTATAAGGCACTTTTCTTCTAAAATAAAAATATGCTTTTGGTTTTAAGAGCTATTTGTGATAAAATTTTTTAATGCTTAAAAACTTGTTTCCTAAGATTGCATATTTAGACATCTACACTAATAAAAGAGTAAGATGCAAATTGACCATACCTTTGCAATGCCACCAGCCAATCAGGAGTGAGTATGCAAATTAACTCAAAAAGATGGCAGGTTAATTTGCATACGCAGGCACTGAGCGGCCAGGGCAACCACACAGGCATTCCGCACTGCCCCAGCTGCTCTGGGCCTCTGGGCAGCATGGGAAGATGGAAAGGCGGCTACGGGTCGGAGCGAAAAGGCGGCTCTGGCTGGAGCAAAGGCAGTGATGGCAGCCAGGGTAAGGAAGGCCCATTCTTGCACGAATCTTTATGCAACAGGCCTCTAGTATAATTATATTATTGGAAGTAAATACAGAAAGGATAATCTCCTGATAAAAGTTTTTAACTCTGAACTATTTGGCTCTTACTCTTTCTTTACTTCTTTCATCATCCCCTCTTTCCCTCCCCTCTGGTGTTTAGGGAAATATTTTTAAACATATGCCCTATCTTGAGAATGCCTTCTTCTGGAGGTGCCCAGAGCCACCCAGGGTGTCCACACCCAGATCAATCCTGGTGAACTCCTCCCTCTTATCCACTCCATCCTGGGAATAAACCAGGTCATTAGTTTTTCAACTTAACAACAACAACAACAAAGAGTAAGAAAACACATATATTAAAAATGTGAAAAATCTATTTTGATCTTTCCTTTTGTCTGTATGGTCAAATACTTTGTGTACGTAGATGACAGTCTGAGAGAGAGAAGACTGAGAAATCAATATTCTGATATTTTTCTCAGACAATAAGCACACTTTTTCCTACTTAGAATAATGTTCACGTGCAGCCTGTACAAAACATCCCCTTGAGGGCATCTTCTGTGGCAGTAGCAGAAGGAGAAGGTGGCCTTCATTCCTTCAGCTCCACCAGCATTTATAAAGCCTCAGCTTCCGGGGACCTGCTTATTCTCCACATCAACTGAACTTACCTCCCCACAGCCTCAAAGCTCTGTTTCCAGATCAGGTGCCTCTAGCCTCCTATCTCCCCAGGCCACTGGTGGCCTCTCCAGCAAAGCCCCATAGGTTCCTGTCTCCTAGAGCTCTCCAGCAAACCCGGGGCTGAAAGCTTTTCAACTTCTCCGTTTCCTTGGAGCAACTGGTTTCAAATCAGCTGCTGCCTGCCTGGGTTTGCCTTCTATGTGTCCCCAGTGGGACCATCAGGCTCATGAATGAGTCTTACACAAGGCCACAGGGTCTCTTAGCATCACTCTTTGAAATAATTGTTGTTTTCTATTCAAATTCATTTTAGAATATCCTGGAGGTTGTTCTATTTAGACTGTAAAAGATTGACTTAAAATATTGACAATAATTAGCCAATCATTCTGTTTTAAAGGTCAGGTTTGACTGATTTTACCCAGAAGGATATCTGCATCTTCAGAGGGAAATTGTTTGTAGTTTGAGCTGTTTCCAAGTGCTCCACTTTTTTTTTGCTGACAGTCAATTGCTCCTTACCCACAGCCACTGGCCAAATCTTTAAGCTCTGTTAGTTCAGGATGAAGGAGATTGTTTCAATTTACTCCCTCTGAGACTAAGGGAGTGCAAACCCAGCTGCTTTCTGGTCTGGGTTCATCTTCAGGTGATGTGATTGGGCATGTGGGTCCCATGACCACCATGTGACTAGATAATTCAGGAGTGCAGGCATTGGTCTCCAGGCTTCCCAGCTTGACTCCCAATGCTACACATTTCAGCCTTTCTATTTCCAATTCATCTCTCTCTATATATAGCCAATCAAACATCCTATTATTAGTTTTTTGAAGAGGGGGATAGAAGTTTGTTTTCTAAGAAGGTGTAGAACATGGAAGAAACAGGTAATTCAAATTTCTGACATGCTTTAAAACATGCTTCCTATAGTATAAGCCACAAATACTCAATGTAGCCAGAAACCATTAGTGAAGCCCATTAGTGAAGGCTTTTAGCTGGCCAGAGAGCTGAGCAGAAGTCCCAACTCTGCCACTTCTTAGCTGTATGGCTGGGTCTCTTTCTCCATCTGTAAAATGAGATGGTGACTGCCAGGGTCCCTACACTATTCCCATCTACAAAAGTATGGTCACTGCTATATATGTTAGCGAATTAGTTTCTTAAGGATGTCTAATGCCAAGAACGCTTTAAGATATTTTCTCTTGTAAAGGTCATTAGAATATTATTTAGCATTCTAAAGGTGCTTATCTTCTTACTTATTGGAGAAATTTTCAGTTAAAACTAACATTGTCTTTCTTTTGGCATTAAGGAAAATGACTTAAAGTTATAGGTTCTTTCCATTTTTTCAAGAACAAGAAAAAGTCCAATAGAATATTCTGATGAAAAGTGATCTAGGTTCAAATTGGGAAATTGAAGAGGGAAAGGTAACATGGTAAAAGGATTTGCATCTGGGAAGTCAAAGGGAAGCATTTGTGGAATATAAATACAGGGTGGGGAAAAAATAGGTTTACAGTTGTTCATATGGAAAATAATACAATAATTAATAAATAATAATACAAGAATAAATTCTCTGTTTTGCATACTCACAACTGTAACCCTACTTTTGCCACACCCTGTTTATATTATACTACACGCCCAATGCACAAAATTCATGCAAGAGTAGGCCTTCCTTCCCCCAGCAGCCAGGCACCAGCTTCCCTCCAGCCGCCAGCAGGCATCAGGGACTAAGGCTACCCTTGCAGTCTCGGCTCCGTCCAGAAGGACATTCGGTCTAATTAGCATATTACACTTTTATTATTATAGATGTATAATGTTTACATATGTAACCCCCATCATGATTTAGTCTACTTAGTGTGTTTTATCTTAATTGTCCAAAATCCTACTTTCATTTCTGTCAATGTTAGAGCTAGAAAGATCTTTTAAAAATTATTAAGGAAGCTGGCAAGATGGTGGCTGACAGGGCACAGTGAGGAGAGAGTGTGAGTGAGGGAGGGAGCGAACGGGGAGTGCGTGGCCATGTGGGGAGTGTCTGTATTTGTGAGTGAGGGACAGTTATGTTCCACAGGACTGTTAGGGGCTGGCACACCAGGCTCCCCTAACCAGGCAGCCTCTCCTGCTACTGAAATCCCTCCCAGGGTGGCTGGCTCTGCTGCAGAGACTGAGTCATCTTGAAGGGGAGAGTGGCTGTGATTGGAAGCCCAGCCTTACCTTCACCCTGGGAGACCTTGGACACCACCCAGGACCCTATAGCCACACCGGCCAGGGACCTGCTGCCTCAGCTGCAAACCCACGAACACGGAGACTCTGCCTCCCCAGCCACAGGCTCCTAATAAGTTTTTCCAGGGGGAGACAAGGTGGTTTGCCGAATAGGCAGATGTGTCCTGTGCCTTCTCATGGAGCAGATAGAAGAAACAGCTGAATCGAATAACATCCACCCAGAATTGGCAAATTAAACACAGCTGGTGAGGCAATCCATGGCCAGAAAGGACAGAGGATCCCTGGAGAATGGTAGGATCAGGGGTCTGGGCTGGAGAGAGAGAGACGGACAACCGGGACTAGAGGATCAGAAGGAAACTGTGCTGCACCAAGTAGCACTTGACTATGGAAGGGGGTCCACAGGGCAGCAGGCATCAGGGGATCTCAGTCCACAGCCGTGGGAGGCTACGTCTAGAAAGGCAGCCTGACATTCTGCACTGGCCACAATGCTGGGGGCAGGGGGGGGGGGGGGGAGGGTGAGGGGGGCGACGTGCAGCAGCGCAGTTGCTCTGTCTTTATATTTTCTTTGCTTTTACTCGCTAAACCCAGTACATAGGATCTTTCAATTACAAACACTCACTGAGGCTGTAATGCAGGGGAAGATGGTTTTGTGGAAGCTGGGGAGCAAAATAGGGAGAGGCGACTAGGAAGCCAGCTCTGGGACAGTCTGGTCCCTCCAACCTTGAGCAGCCATTTTTCTCCTAAAGCCCAGGTCCCTCCTAGCAGCGCAGCCACACCTAGCCTTGAGCTCAGCAGGGAAACAAGGATTCTGAATACCCCCAGGAAGCCCTGGGGGACTGGGTGAGGGGCCATTTGATCCCTGAAACTAATACAGTAACATCGCCACCTAGAGCCCATGTCAGAAATAGGTGCTTGTGTAAATACTACTGAAAGCAGGAAGACAAACAGCAGGCAGATTGATCCCGCCTGCCTGAAACCAAGGCTACGGAGTCTGACACAGAGGAGTGGTGGATCACTGGGAATTTCAACATGGTGCTGACTACCTAACAGAAAACTGAGACATGGCAGACAGAACAGTAGGAGAGGTCTTAAACAGCCCCCATGGGACATCAAAACTCAGCTGAAGCCGAAACCGGTTTGGCTCAGTGGATAGAGCATCGGCCTGTGGACTGAAAGGTCCCAGGTTCGATTCCGGTCAAGGGCATGTACCTTGATTGCGGGCACATCCCCCGTAGGGGGTGTGCAGGAGGCAGCTGGTCTATGTTTCTCTCTCATTGATGTTTCTAGCTCTCTATCCCTCTCCCTTCCTCTCTGTAAGAAATCAATAAAATATATTTAAAAAAAAAAAAAACTCAGCTGAAGCGAACGACACTTCACTTTTTTATTTTTTATCTTTTACTTAAGAAATTAAAAAAAATTCTTCTTTATTCTTTATTTTTTTTAACCTTTTATTTTTGGGGGATTAGTGTACTACATTCTATTTTTATTTTCTTATCATTATTTTACTTTATCTCATTTTTTCCTTTTTGCCAACCTTTTCTTCCTCACTTCTTTTTTTTTTTCATCCTGTTTCTCTTCTCCTGTTCCTGCTTTAGTTTTTCTCTCTCCTTTCTTTTTACTCCTTGTTAAAAATTGATCTTCTTTATCTGCTTTATTGATGCATTACTATTATGGTAGTCTGTTGGCTTACTCATGTATCTAATTTCCTCTCCCCTGCTCCAAGTCCATGCACTCTTCTCTTTTCTCTTTCTTTGCTAGCCAGTTTATTGTTGTTGTTTGTTTTTTAATTTATGCTTTCTTTCTTCCTCTCCTCACTTGCTCTCTTCTTCTACTAATAGCTTAATTAGTTTCATTCACCAAACTCAAGCCTATTTGCTCTCTACTATAATCTCCTTTTCCAAAAATAGATGAATATATAGATAGATAGATTAAAGGGAAAATTTTTTTATATATATAAAATATACACTGAGTGGCCAGATTATTATGATCTCTGAACACATAATAATCTGGCCACTCAGTGTATATCCTATATAATAAAAAGCTAATATGCAAATTGTCCCCTCGACTAGGAGTTCAACCAGCAGGCAGGCCAGCCAACTGCCCATGTCCCCTCCCCCTCACCAGGCTGCATCCATGCACAAATTCATGTACCAGGCCTCTAATATATATATATATATATATATATATATATATATATATATATATATATATTTAGAGAGAGAGAGAGAGAGAGAGAGAGAGAGAGAGAGAGGCAAGATTATTATGCATTCAGAGATCATAATAATCTGGCCACTCAGTATATATATATATATATATATATATATATATATATATATATATTAATATATTTTATTGATTTTTTACAGAGAGGAAAGGAGAGGGACAGAGAGCTAGAAACATCGATGAGAGAGAAACATCGACCAGCTGCCTCTTGCACACCCCCTACCAAAGATGTGCCTGCAACCAATGTACATGCCCTTGACCGGAATCGAACCTGGGACCTTTCAGTCCGCAGACTGACGCTCTATCCACTGAGCCAAACCGGTTTCGGCTAAATATATATATTTTTAATTTTTTTATTGAGAATTCTGTTTTTTACTTTTCTTCTTATACACTATACATAATCATGGCCATTCTACCCATTCATTCAATTCCTTTACCTTACCTTCTGGAAATGAGCTCTGCCTCTTCATATTCAGCCCCCCCCCACCCCCCGTTTTTTGTTGTTGTTTCCATTTTTTGGTTTATTTGCTGGTTTTGTGGAGTTTTCTCCCCATATCTGTATATTTTTTCCCTTTATTTTTTCTTTTTCTTTTCTCTCTTACCTTTTTTCCTTTTCTCAATATAATTTTTGTACTCTTTTCTTTCCCCTAATTCTTTTTTCTCTGGTGGTCACCTTTATTTGGGGTTATTGATGTCATGAATACATTCGTGTTTTTGTTCCCTCTGTGTTGTGTCTTGTCGAGATGTATTTTGTGCCTTTTTGTCAACATGGTAGAGAGTGAGCCACATAACCAGACACTCTGAAAGGAGCAAAAAAGGGGAGACAAAGAAATAGCCCCCATATAAATGAAAAAGAAAAGGAGGAATCACCAGAAAAGAAAGTAAATGAAATGGAGGCAAGCAATTTGTCAGAGAAAGAATTCAGAGCAATGGTCATAAGGTTGCTGAAAAAGATGGAGACAAATTCAACAACATGTGTAAGGATCAAGAAGAAATGAAGAAGAACCAAGAAGAAATGAAGAATGACATAGCTGTAATAAAGAACACAATAAAAAGCATCAATAATAGACTAGAACAGGGGTTGGCAAACTGCAGCTCATGAGCCACAAGCGGCTCTTTGGCCTTTTAAATGTAGCTCTTTCACAGAATACCACATGTGGGCGCTCATGTACAGTGTGATTTAAACTTCGTGGCCCATGGGCAGAAGTCGGTTTTTGGCTCTCAAAAGAAATTTCAATCATTGTACTGTTGATATTTGGCTCTGTTGACTAATGAGTTTGCTGACCACTGGACTAGAAGAAATGAGGATTGCATCAGCGATCTAGAAGACAAGGTAGGAAAAAACACCCAAGCAGAGCAACAAATGGAAAAAGAAGCTTAAAAAAACAGAAGGAGAGCCTAAGGGAGCTTTGGGACAACTCGAAACAAAACAACATCTGAATAATAGGGGTGCCAGAAGGAGAGGAAACTGAGCAAGGAATAGAAAACTGTTTGAAGAAATAATGACAATAAAATTCCCTGATATTGGGAAGAAGAAAACTCACACAAGTTCAAGAAGCTCAGAGTCCCAAACAGGATGAACCCAAAAAGACCAATAAGACACATGATAACTAAACTGGCAAACAGCGATGACAAAGTAAGAATCTTAACCTTTTGCACTCGGATGTCGAGTGTGACTCAACACGGTTAGCATTAGAATAAAGGAATCAAGAAAAAAGCAAGCGAGTGTAAAGGGTGATAAGCTGCCAAGGAGAGACAGAAAGTTATCTATAAGGGATCTCCCATTAGACTATAAACTGATTTCTCAATAGAAACACATTAGGCCAGAGAGGAATGGAATGAAATATACAAAGTGATATAAAACAAGGGACTGAATCCAAAAAAACTATACCCAGCAAGGCTATCTTTCAAAATTGAAGGTGTAATCAGGAGTTTCACAGACAAAAAAGGGCTAAGGGAGTTTATTACCACCAAACTAGCAATGCAAGAAATGCTAAAGGGATTGCTGTAAAAAGAAGAAATAGGCAGGGAAGAAGGAACACGGGCATAAGGAATAAAAATGGCAAAAAACATGTACCTATCAATAATAACATTAAATGTAAATGGATTAAATGCTCCAATTAAAATACATAGGTTAGCTGAATTGATAAGAAAACATGACCCATATATCTGCTGTCTACAAGAGACCCACCTCAGAACAAAGGACTCACACAGGCTGATAGTGAAGGGATAGAAAAAAAGATTTTTCAGGAAAATAAAAAACAAAAACAAAAACAAGCTGGGGTAGCAATACTTATATCTGACAAATTAGACCTCAAAGTGAAGACCATAACAAGAGATAAGGAAGGCCACTTCATAATACTAAAGGGATAGATACAACAGGAGGATATAACTCTGATAAATATATATGCACCCAATACAGGAGCATCCAAAAACATAGAAAAAAATTCTGGAAGATATCAAGGGAGAGATTGACAGCAATACAATGATAGTAAGGGACTTTAGTACCCCATTTAAAACACTGGATACATCTTCTAAACAAAAATCAGCAAAGAAACAGCAATCCTAAATGACTCACTAGATCAGATTGAATTAATTAACATATTCAGAACATTTCACCCCAAAGCTACAGAATATACATTATTCTCAAGTGTGCATGGGACTTATTCAAAGATAGACCATATACTGGGACACAGGCAAGGTCTCTTCAAATTCAAGAAGATGGAAATTATATTAAGCATCTTCTCAGATCACAATGGCCTAAAATTAGAAATCAACCACAATAAAAACAATGAAAAAAATCAAACACTTGGAGGCTAAATAGCATGCTATTAAAAACTATTATTGGGTTACCAAAGAGATAAAAGAAGAAATAAAAAGCATCCTGGTAACAAATGACAATGGACATCTATGGGGTACAGTAAAAGCAGTATTGAGAGGGAAGTTTATAGCTCTACAGGCCTACCTCAAAAAATAAGACAAAATGGTAATAAATTATCTAACCCTACAACTCAAAGAATTAGAAAAAGAGCAACAAGAAAAGCCCAGAGTAAGCAGAAAGAAGGAAATAATAAAGATTAGAGCAGAAATAAATGGCATGGAGACCAAAAAAAAAAAATAATAAAAATACAAAAGATCAATAAGACCAAGAGCTGGTTCTTTGAAAGGATAAACAAGATTGATGAACCTCTAGCTAGATTCACCAAGAAGCAAAGTGAGAGGACCCAAATAAACAAAATCAGAAATGAAAGAGGTGAAGTAACAACCAATCCCATAGAAATATAAAGGATTATGAAAAAATACTATAAATCTCCTCCAACAAATTGGACAACCTAGAGGAAATGGACATATTCTTAGAAAAATACAAGCTTCCAAAATGCAATCAGGAAGAATAAAAACACCTGCATAGGCCAATAACTATCGAAGAAATTGAAACAGTAATCAACTTCCAGCAAACAAAAGCTTTACATGGGAGTTCTACCAAGCATTCAAAGAATAACTAAAACCTATCCTCCTCAGACTATTCCAAAAATTCAAGAGGAAGGCACACTTCCAAGCTCCTTCTATGAATCCAACATTACCCTAATCCCCAAACCAGATAAATACACCACAAAAAAAGAGAACTACAGGCCAATATCCTTGATGAACATAGAAGCTAAAATCCTCAACGTTATTCTAGCAAATCAGATCCAGCATTATATTAGAAAGATCATACACCATGACCAAGTGGGATTTATTCCAAGGATGCAAGGATGGTACAATATGCACAAATCAAAAAATGTGATACATCACATAAACACATTGAGAGACAAAAATCACATAATCCTATCAATCAATGCAGAAAAAGGATTTGACAAAATCCAACACCCTTTCTTGACAAAAACATTCAGCAAAGTGGGAATAGAGGGATCATACCTCAACATAATAAAAGCCTTATGTGACTACAGCCAACATCATACTCAATGGGCAAAAACTAAAATCAATTCTCCTAAGAACAGGAACAAGACTGGGATGGCCGCTTTCACCACTCCTGTTCAATATAATACTGGAAGTGCTAGCCATAGTGATAAGACAAGAAGAAGAAATAAAAGGCATCCAAATAGGAAAAGAAGAAGTAAAACTGTCATTATTTGCAGATGACATGACATTGTACATAGAAAACCCCAAAGACTCCATCAAAAACTCAGAGACTTAATAAATGAATTTGGCAATGTAGCAGGATAGAAAACTAACTCCCAGAAATCTATGGCCTTTTTATACACTAATAATGAACTCACAGAAAGAGAAACTAAAATAAACAATCCCATTTACCATTGCACCAAAAAAAAAAAAAATTAAGATACCTAGGAATAAACTTAACTAAGGAAGTAAAAGACTTGTACTCCAAAAACTACAGGACATTGAAAAAAGAGAGGAAGACATAAACAATGGAAAAACATATTGTGTTCATGGATAGGTAGAATCAACATCATTAAAACGCCCATACTTCCTAAAGCAATTTATAGATTTAATGCAATCCCAATTAAAATACCAATGGCATATTTCACAAAGTCTTCAAAAATTCATCTGGAATAAAAAAAGACCCCAAATAGCCACAGTAACCCTGAGAAAGAACAAATATGGAGGAATCACAATACCAGATATCAAGTTGTATTACAAAGCCACGGTTCTCAAAACTGCTTGGTACTGGCACAAGAATAGACATATAGACCAATGGAACAGAACAGAGAACCCAGAAATTGATCCAAGCCATTGTGCTCAATTAATATTTGACAAAGGAGGCAAGAGCATACAATGGAGTCAAGACAAGCTCTTCAATAAATAGTACTGGAAAATTTGGTCAGATACATCCAAAATAAAAAATTAAACTACATCATACACATACATACTTACACCATACACAAAAATAAACTTAAAATGGTTAAAGAACTTAAATGTAAGATGGGAAACCATAAAATTCTTAGAAGAATCTATAAGCAGCAAAATATCACACATATGTTGTAGCAATATCTTTACCAACACAGC
Organism: Cnephaeus nilssonii; assembly: GCF_951640355.1. Taxonomy (NCBI): domain Eukaryota; kingdom Metazoa; phylum Chordata; class Mammalia; order Chiroptera; family Vespertilionidae; genus Cnephaeus; species Cnephaeus nilssonii. The sequence goes on from NC_137075.1 coordinate 48,384,711, forward strand.
TCCTAGGGCAATGGAAACTAAGGAGAAAATAAACAAATGGGTATACATCAAAATAAAAAGCTCTCTCTGCACAACAAAAGAAACCATCAGCAAAACAACAAGAAAGCCCACTGCATGGATGAACCTATTTGCCGATGGTATCTCAGATAAGGGTTTAATCTTCAAAATTTACAGGGAACTCATACAACTTAACAAAAGGAAGATAAACAATCCAATCAAAAAATGGGCAAAGGACCTAAATAGACACTTTTTGAAAGAGGACATACAGAAGGCCAAGAGACATATGAAAACATGCTCAAAGTCACTAATCATCTGAGAGATGCAAATCGGATGACTATGAGGTACCATTTCACTCCTGTCAGAATGGCTATCATCAACAAATTAACAAAGGACAAGTGCTAGTGAGGATGTGGAGAAAAAGGATCCTTCATGCACTGCTGGTGGGAATGCAGACTGGTGCAGCCTCTGTGGAAAACAGTATGGAGTTTCCTCAAAAAGTTAAAAATGAAATTGCCATTTGACACCAGTAATCCCACTTCTAGGACTATATCCCAAGAAACCAGAAACACCAATCAGAAAGGATATATACCCTTATGTTCATAGCTGCACAATTTACAATAGCTAAGATCTGGAAACAGTCTAAATGCCCATCAGCAGATGAGTGGATTAGAAAACTGGTACATCTACACAATGGAATACTACACTGCTATTAAAAGGAAGATATATGTAATACTTTAAACAATAAAAAGAAAACAAGTATTAAGTAAAGTCATTTTACTACCCTGATTAAAACTCTCCAAGAATTCCTATCGTACTTCAAGTAAAAGCCAATGCCTTTTCAATGATCTACAAAATCCCATGATCTGATTGCTACTTAATTCTCTTGCTCATCACTCCAGTTTTGCTGCAGGCTACAGGATTAAATCTTCTCAGGTGCTTTACTTTCCTTGTTCCCTCTGCTTAGATCAATTCCCATTATCTCCTCCGCCCCCACCCTTAGCCCCAGCCCCTACACCTGCAAGCTTTCTCCTCTTCATATGTCACCGTTAGAGTGAGGCTGCCCCATCATCACACTATTTGAAGTGAAGCCCCTTCTCTTCCAACTCCATCCTTTCAGGTTCCATTTTTCACCTTCTAATGCACTATATAATTTAATAATCCATTTGTTTTGTGTTTGTCCTTACCTAGAAGTTCCCTGAAGGCAGAGATTTGGTTCATTTTATTAACTAATGACTCCCCCGCTCCTGGAAACATGCCTGGAGCATAGCATAGTAGGCACTCACTATTTGTTGATTTAATAAAGGAGAAATATTAAAGTCTATGATGGATTTTAGAAGATGATTTTTTAAAACTTGTCAGAGAAACTAATTTTTTTTTGTGTGAAACAAAATAAAACTTCGAAGAAGATTTTACTTAAAATCAAAGGAAAAAGAAAAGATGTTGATTAACAGAGATAATACAAGCAACAATAGAAACCGGTGTTTGTAAATAAAGTGTTTCTGAAATGATGGAGGCCTAAGACCAAACATCCTCTTCAACTTCATTTTCTCCATGTTTGGAAAGCCCTGACAGAAAGTCACCCTTCTCTGATTTAAATGATGGCCACTCTGGGTTTTGCCCTTTCTCTGAGAGTGAGGTTTTGGGCAGGGATTGACAATTGAAATTCTGGTTCCCCTGATAGAAGAGCAAAACCTTCCACATCTCATGAGTACTGTATGATTTCCAACAGAGATGTACCAAAATCACATCCTATCCTATATAATAAAGAGGTAATATGCAAATTGACCACCACTCCAACACGCAAGATGGCCACCACAAGGTGGCTGGCAGCGGAGGGCAGTTGTGGGTGATCAGGCCAGCAGGAGAGGACTGTTGGGGGGACTAAGGCCTACAGGGGAGGGCACTTGGGGGAACCAGGCCTGCAGGGGAGGACAGTTGAGAGGGTCCAGGCCTGCAGGGGAGGGCAGTTGGGATGGACCAGGCCTACAAGGGAAGACAGGGGCGACCAGGCCAGCAGGGGAGGACAGTTAGGAGCAATCGAGCCGGCAGAGGAGCAGTTAGGTGTCGATCAGGCTGGTAGGGGAATGTTTGGGGGTGATCAGGCTGGCAGGCAGAAGCGGTTAGGGGTAATCAGGCAGGCAGGCAGGTGAGCGGTTGGAAGCCAACAGTCCTGGATTGTGAGAGGGACTGTCCCAGTGGGATCAGGCCTAAACGGGCAGTCGGACATCCCTCGAGGGGTCCCAGATTGTAGAGGGTGAAGGCTTGGCTGAGGGACATCCCCCAGTGCACGAATTTCATGCACTGGGCCTTTAGTAGAAGATAAGGAGCACACACCTCTGGGTTTTGCCAACCCTGAGTTTCTGATCTGAAAGCTGTTCAGTCTGCATGCCTTTCTCTTTCTCCTGCCACAGAGAAGACCCACGTTTCCTACCTCACATCTCAGTTCCCAGGAGAGAATGCACGCTAAGTTTGCTGACACAGCTTCCAAGTAAGTCCATGTCTCTGTTTCCAGGAAATGCTAAAAAAAAACCAACAAAAAACCGCTGCTGCTCCTGGGAGACTTTTTTTCTCTTTGAAAAGGTGATCTCAACTCACTAGATAATTAGCTCCTGAATATGAATCCATGTGCATTTGCAAAAGTGCTTTCAGGTTCAGAGAAATAAAGACTTGATTAGGTCATTATCACTGAGAGAGAACACCAGGGAGCTCTTACCTGCTAGTTTGTATTGGTGATAAGGAGACCCAAGACTCCTCAGGTTTGCTCACTAACCTGCTCTGCTTCCTTGATTTTAAAAACATGAAAAACATGAAAAACATGTGGAGCTTGCAGAAACCCTGGAGTCATGGGTTGATTTCCTCTAGATGTTACTTATTTTACTTTGATTGAGCTTTTGGCATTTCTCCCTTTATTCTGAGAAGTTCTATGGGTGTGATCTAACAGCCCACAATCCTTTGTATACTTTGTGACCAAGGCACTTTGCTTTGTAATTTAGGCCACTGCTTTTCAACTCTTCAAATTAAAGAGACTTGGGTATGGTTCCCAGGCTCTAAGATATAAAAGAGGAACAGAAATAAAGACAAGAAAGAACAAAACTATGTTAATGAAATCCCGTGACAACGTACTTGCATTTAGAGATCATGCACATTTGTTTTTTTGATGAAAAGTTTTTTTTTAAACTGTTCTGAAAATGCTAATAAGACAAGTTTCAAGAAATTGACAGTAATGGAAAATTTGAATGTTACAATGATATCTAAAGGGAAAGAAATGGTTTCAGTCATCTTAATCTTGCTGGAGAGGAGAAAAAATTGGGAGCAGAGAAATGAGACAGCTGGCAATTGAAGCCTTGGGATTCCTAAACCTTCTCTTTTGTGCTCCCAAATGAACAAGGTTTAAGCTGCCTTCAAGAGAATGTCAATCTAAAGTCTACAATGACTTTTCAAAATGAAGCCTTAGGGAGCTTTCAAAACTACAAGCTTCAGCTCAGCAAGGTCACTTTCCAAAGTGAAGATTCTTTTTAGGGTAATGATTGTGGAGTAAGAGAAGGAAGGAGGGTGGCATGGCTAGTTTGGAGTTCTAAAGGTATCATGGAATCTGCAGCTGTACAAACGCTACTGTCCGCCCTCCACAGACCACAGGGAGGCACACTGCCCAGCCAGGGGCCAAGCCTTCTGCAGGCATGTTTTGCAGAACCACCTGCTAAAAGCATAACATTTGTTCATTGGTAGTTAGTTGGCTGATCTTCACTGAAAGTTAAAACTGGCCACTGGGGAGATTGCATAGCCTTTGGACACTGTCAGCCAGAGCAAAGCTCAACTGTCAATAGCACTCTTAGAAAATAGCCTGGATTTATGCTGAATTCCATTGAATTTTCTACCTCTTGGTTTAGTTTTTATACATGCTCTTTGCTTACAGGCTGTCTTGATATTGTTACCAGTTTCACAAATGTGTTTTGAATTCCTGGTTACACTGTGAGATCCTGAGGGGAAGCTTTCAGACCCCAGGTTCTCTGCCTCTGCCCTGGCATTTGAGCGGGGAGTGTGAGAGAGGAGCAGTGGCCAGGGGCTGCACTGGAGCCTGAGTGGGCAGAATGAGTATGGGTATCCATCTGGAAGCTGGGAAGTGAGTGGAGGACAAACTGGGCTAGCAATTCTGAGGACCAGGTTGGCAGGGAAGGTGATATAGGAAGCCCGAGCAAGTCCAAGTTCAGAAGCAAATTTAAAGTTGCAATATAAACAAGGGAAGGTGACAGAGGGACATACAGAATCATGCCAGATGTGTGTCACAGCTGCCTGTATCTTAGTCTTCTCCAAGGAGAATGTCCACATGTTACTAAAAAAAGGGTGGAGGGAGAAGGGGCAGCAAAGAGGCATCGAGAGGCTCCTTCTATTAGCATCCATCTCTGTGCCCCTCTTGGTATCAATGTCCCAGAATGCTGGCTCCATTCCTTACTAACAGAGTGATCTTGGGCACTTTCCTTAACCTCTGCCTTTTTATTTCTACAAATTAAACAATAAAATAGGAATCAAAATAAGGATAAAATGATGTCATTAAGCTAATGTTGTAAAGACTTATTTCTTTCCTCCTCCATTTTACATGCTCAGAATAATTAGTAAATACTTGTTTAGAAGCAGTAAATTGATTTTGAGAGTAGAGTGTAGTAGCTTTGGAGCCAGAATGCCTGGCCTCAAACATCCTTAATAACTAGCTTTAGACAAGATAGTTAGACTCTGCAATTTAGTTTTCTCAGAATGAAAAAAACAACAATAGTATTTACTTGATAAAGTTATGGTGAGGACTAGACGCCCGGTGCATGAAATTCGTGCACAGGTGGGTGTGTGTCCCTCAGCCCAGCCTGCACCCTCTCCAATCTGGGACATCCCTCTCACAATCCAGGACTGCTGGCTCCCAACTGCTAACCTGCATGCCTGCCTGATTGCTCCTAACCGCTTCTGCCTGTCAGCCTGATCACACCCTAACCACTTCCCTGCCAGTCTGATTGATGCCTAACTGCTCCCCTGCTGCTCCCAATTGCCCCTAACTACCCTCTCCTGCAGGCTTGGTCGCCCACAACTGCCCTCCCCTGCAGGCCTTGTCCCTCCCATCTGCCCTCCCCTGCCATTCTGGTACCCCCCAACTGCCCTCCCCTGCAGGCCAGGCCCCTCCCAACTACCCTCCCCTGCAGGCCTGGTTGCCCCCAACTTCCCTCCCCTGCAGGCCTTGTCCCTCCCAACTGCCCTCCCCTGCCATCCTGGTACCTCCCAACTGCTCTCCCCTGCAGGCCTGGCCCCTCCCAACTACCCTATCCTGCAGGCCTGGTCCCTCCCAAAAGCCCTCCCCTGCAGGCCTGCACCCCCCCCCCCCCCCAACTGCCCTCCTCTGCAGGCCTGGTTGCCCTTAACTGTCCTCTCCTGCTAGCCTGGTCACCGCTAACTGCCCTCCCCTGCTGGCCTGGTTGCCCCAACTGCCCTTCCTTTTAGGCCTGGTCCCTCCCTACTGCCCTCCCCTGCTGGCCTGATTGCCCCCAACTGCCCTCCCCTACCAGCCATCTTGTGGTGGCCATCTTGTGTCCACACGGGGGCAGCCATCTTGTGTATTGGAGTGATGGTCAATTTGCATATTACCTCTTTATTATATGTATAGGATAATACATATCTTACCTTATAATAGACAAATATGCAAACTGACCGCACCTTCGCTATGCCCAAGCCACGCCCACCAACCACGCCCACCAGGAAACCGTTGCAGAGACGTTGGGGTGTGTCGGAGCCCAAGGCCGGGAAAGCCTCGAGCGGAGGCTTTCCCGGCCTTGGGCACCAGTGGGGAGCCTGCACGGATCGCAGGAAACCACTGGGGGTCGGCTCCTTCGATCCTTAGCAGGGATGTTGGGTGCGGCCAAGCCCAAGGCCACCGCCTGGGGCCAAGCCCCGACCCTGAAAGAAGGCAGAAGGCGGTGGCCACAGCCAAGGCCTGGGTCCCCAGTGCTTGCAGAAAACTGGTGCAGGCAGCCAGGTGAATAAAGGTCTATTGCACGAATCTTCGTGCAAACGGGCTACTAGTCCTATATAATAAAAGCCTAAAATGCTAAGTATCTGACTGTTCGACCAGTCGCTGTGACATACACTGACCACCAGGGGGCAGATGCTCCAACTGTTAGGTTAGCTTGCTGCTGGGGTTCAGCTGATTGGGACTGGGCAAGACTGGCAGGACACACCCTGGAGCCCTCCTGTGTTCCCTCCCTGGCCGTGATCATGCACCAGTGGGGTCCCTTGGCCTGGCCTGCACCATCTCAAAATCTGGGACCCCTTTGAGAGTGTTGGAGAGCTGGTTTCAGCCCGATCCCTGCAGGCCAGGCCTAGGGACCCACAGGGGCACCGATTGGTGCACCAGGCCTGCTGCAATCTCTCTCTCTCCTTCCCCACACACTTGTATTGCTTAAGTCCAAATATTATACATCCCTTTCCCCAAACTATTAAATGTACTCTATTTTTTATGGGGGAAAAAGTGAGAACAAGAAAGGAAGTTTAAAACAAATGTCATTTGATTTTACAGATGACATGTTTGTAATGTTACCTGGGGAGATGTTGTCAAGGTAGGAAGCCCACACTGTGGAATGTAGTAATTCTTCCATAATGGCTTTATGGGGGAATAGGAGTGTTGAATTGTATGCTGATGAATTCTGTAAAATCCACATAATTTGCATCCCATAAAATCTACATAAGAACAAAGCACATGCAGTCTGGAATGGAAGTTAAGATCTCAGAATCCCTACTCTGGCTTGCACCCCCACAGGCACTTTCAGAAGCCTCCAGGATCCTCTAGGCTAGGGCACTGACCTCAGGTCTGCAGTCTTGCCCATCTGCCTTCTAACGCATCTTCTTTGTGGAAGAACATTCTGGAGGAGTGTTTGCAGACAGAAAATTGCTGTCTGCGATGATGGCCGTTTTGAGCAACAGTGTACATTTACTCCGTGTGTAGCTCTTTCCGCAGCAGGGTCTCCCTGCCGGTTATGGCAGCACGTTAAATCTTCTTTCTGAGAGCTCGGCTGCCAGCTCTGGAGGAGGCTCTTTCATTTCTGAAGTTGGAGGACATTTATCCAAACAATAGTCACTTTTAAGGTCTGGGCAGAGGGACATTACAAACACTTACGCTATTCTCAGCAAGGACATACCTGGACAGGGTGGTAGACGGAAGCCTGGCAGGCTGGTCAGACAGAGTGGAACTCTGATCTCTACCCTTAACATTCTCTAACAGGTGTTCATGTAGAATTAGGATAAAAAGGAGGGTGAGTAAAGGTAAGAAACAGGAAATTCTATATTGTGTATGTCTCTTGAAATATAGCTACAGTGTTAGGGGGGAAATGTACACATGAATCATACATTCTAAAGAATGCTAAATGTGGACTATTGTTTTTCAGGAATGGGAGTTTTAAATGTGTAATCCACAGACCTTTAGGGAAACTATGACATTTGAGTGTACATGTTTACTTAGGGAAGAGGATGTGGTTTAGAACACAGATTTCAGAAACAGATGCCTGGGTTGGAATCCCAGCTTTTTTATTTGCTGGACAAATTACCTAACTTTTCTGAGCCTCACTTTTCTCATCTGTAAAGTGGAGATAACAGTAGTACCTACCTAATGGAATTACCAGAACTAATGATATAATACATGTGGAAGTTTTATAACAGTGCCTGCCCATACAGTTAGCATTAATAAGTAGTAGCTGTCATAATTCTTATTTTTCTTTTTATTATTTTTTAGTTATATTTATAACCACATAAAGTTCAGATTTGCTGCTCTAGTGCTTGATGGGAAAAAAGTTAATGATGAATTTCTGTAACATCATCAATTATCAGTTTAACAAACTAGCATGGTAGTGATGGATGAGGCAAAAACAAGCATACATTTACACAGTGATTTAGAGTTTGCAAAGTCCTTTTGTATATATTTTCCTTAAATTGATTATCACTGTCACTGGGAGATGGAGAGTACTACCCACATTTTATAGATGAGATTATTTGGCTCTGGGAGCGGTAAGTGACTTGCCCAAGGTTGCATAGGGAGGGAACTGAAAACCCCAGGTCTGTTCAGTTCCTACGCTGATGTGCTTCCCTTTACATTATGCTGCCTTCCACATGCAAGAGATAAACATTCTGATAATTAGACTATGGGCTGCATATTATAAGCAGTGTAACAAATTTATCAGGGGAAAGCTGAGGGATTTAAAAACAACACTGCGGTCCCTGAAGCAGTATCAAGTGAACCTGCACGTGACCACCAGTCAGTGGCTGCTCATGTTCCCTCTCCAATCCCTCATTAGCTGTAGATTCCAGAGAATGCTCTGTGCTGAGCCAACTGAACATGGATTGCTATCTGGAGAGCTTTTAGAAATGTATGGTTAGAGATAGCATTCAAAAATTCATCAAAAATAGGGAGCAAGATGACAGACTGAAAATTCAAAGGGTTTATTTATGTCTTTATAACCTAAGTATTCAGCATTATTGGGCCTCAAACAGATTTCATGGCCCAGCCCCCAACTTGACCTTCAAGGTAGTTATAGGACCTGATGCTGCCTGAGGGATTTACTCACTGCTCTCCCAAGCCCCACCATATTTCCTCTTTGCTATTTTGCTTATAGTGAGCTGTCCAGGATATGTATGCTCCAGGCCACCGACTGTTTAAATCCTAACCATCTTTCAGATTCACCTCAAATTTTATCTCCCCAGATAGAGCCCACATTTACTTATAATAGCTGATTTGAACTCCTAGAGAAATTATTTTTTAAAATTTTATTGATTTATTTAGAGAGAGAGAGAGGAAGGGGGAAAGAGAGAGAAACACTTATTTGTTGTTGCACTTAACTAATGAATTCATTGGTTGCTTCTTGTTTGTGCCCTGAATGGGGATCGAACCGACAACCTTGGCTCATCCAGACGATGCTCTAACCAACTGAGCTACCTGGCCAGAACCAAAAATTTATTTTTAAAACTACTTAATTTGTTTTTAGCTTTAAGTGCCACACAATTTTTTTTACATATACATATACCCTAAATTTCTCACAGAACCATTTTTTTTTCTTGAGGGCCAGGAACACATTCATCACTCCTTTGTATTCCTCACAGAAACTAAATTATTCCCTACAGCTTCAAGAAGCACAGCAGACACTCAATATCAATTGATTACATTAAAAGATCAATTTATGCATGCATATCAGCAATGTGCCTGATTAAAATTGGAAAAACAAAACCAGAGAATACATAAGTCAGCAAATTTTTAAAAATAAAAACAAGTTTTTAAAAAAGTTCCTATAATGGGATATCCTATATAATAAAAGCCTAATATGTTAAGTGTTCGGTCATCCAGTCGTCCGTGCAACCAATCAAAGCGTAATATGCTAATGATATGCTAAGGCTGCTCAATTGCTCACTGTGACGTGCACTGACCACCAGGGTGGCAGACACCTTGACTAGTAGGTTAGTTTGCTGCTGGGGTCTGGCTGTTCGGGACTGAGCGAGACGGGCTGGACATACCATGGAGCCCGCCCGTGGTCCCTCCCTAGCTGGCCAACCTCCCACATGCCTCCCTGGTCCCGATTATGCACCTGTGGGGTACTTCAGCCTGGTTGCACCCTCTCACAATCCGGGACTCCTTGGGGGATGTCAGAGAGCCAGTTTTGGCCCAATCGTACTCAATGCAAGAGCAGCCCCCCTGGTGGTCAGTGCTCACAGCGGGGCTCACAGAAGCTGTGCTCACAGCTAGCGAGTGCAGCAGCGATGGCAGAAGCCTCTCCCGCCTCCACAGCAACACTAAGGACGTCCAACTGATGGCTTAGGACCATTCACTGTGGGGAGTGGGCCTACGCCGACATTTGGACATTCTGTGAGGGCTCCCGGACTGTGAGAGGGTGCAGCCTGGGCTGAGCTCCCTCCCCCCCACTCCAAGTGCACAAATTTCATGCACTGGGCCTCTAGTCTATATATAAAAGCCCAAGTTACTGTTAAGACTGAACAACCGGAATGGCTGGAACAACCAGAACGACCAGTCGACCAGTAGCTATGATGCACACTGACCACCAGGGGGCAAACGCTCAATGTAGGAGCTGCCTCCTAGTGGTCAATGAGCTCCCACAGCCAATATCCCACAGCCGGCCAACCTCCTGCAGTCCCTCCCCGGAGCTGGCCAAACTCCCACGGTCCCTCCCTCTGTCCCCCCTTGGCTGGCAGACCCCAATCGGCCCGGCCCCAATTGGTGCCGGGGTTCTTTTCTCAGTGTTACAAAGGGTTCAGCATTCTGGAGAAAGGGGCTGTTGCGTAGATGATTAAAGAGTCTGGAGACGAAAGATAATTTTGAAAGGCACTGGGGGTCAGAGGATCTTCAGATAAAGGAACTGAAGACTACTCTTGTCTAAGGACCCCATGCTATTTATTTAACACAATTTGTCCTAAGGCAAGGTGGAGATAATACACTTCAAAGGGTAGGGTATCAAAGGGTACAGAAGCATTGTCACTTTGGGGAATATCCTACAGCTGTTCAGGTGTTTGGCCAACAGGAGGCAATAAAATGTCCTGAGCTGTCTGGCAGCAAAGGATTACCCTATTCAGGTTTGGGGGAAGTGTCATTTAGCCGTTCCAACAGGTAAACTACATTTGACTCAACTCTTGTTGAGCTCCCCAAACTTCACCAACCTTTTGGTGAAACTCTTGTAATTATGACATGCTGGAATTGGTTCCCAGAAAATTGGGACTGGGCAAGATGGCTCCAATCAGCCCTAATCACCGGCCAGGCCTAGGGACCCCACCCATGCACAAATTCATGCACCAGGCCTCTGTTATATAAGGCCCAGTGCATGAAATTCGTGCATGGGTAGGGTCCATAGCGGCTGCCGGCTGCTGGCCAGCTACTCCGTTCCTTCCCTTCTCCTGGCTGCCTGCTACTGCTGCTGCCACCACTGGCTGAGCCCTCTCTCCCTTCCCCTGGTCGAGGGGACAATTTGCATACTGCACTTTTATTATATAGGATATTTATTTTTTTTACTCTTTCAAAGTTTCACGGCTTCTGCTGACACCAAAGATCTGAATTCTGGCTCTTTTTTGAGAACCTATAGGTTCCCAGGATATAAAAGGGGTATATGAGGTCTTGTTTGGTGCTGTTATCTGATAGAATAACACCAACAAATAGATAAACTCATCTGTAACCCCTATATCACGGCTATCATTAAAAAATGAAGCTAGAGGAAAGGACCAAAAAAGAAACGTACTTGTCACTTTTACAACTCTTTCAAATTCCACTTCTGAAAAATAATTTGTGATGGATAGGTTATGGTGAAAAAGGGCATTAGAGAAGTTGCTAATTGGAGGGGAGGGAGAATCCCATCCATCACAGCTTTACCTAGTCAGTGAGGGAAAGAGGCTTCCTGTGGAGACCCCTTGGCCCCTCCTAGAGAGGAACTGATAGAAGATGAGTTTTCCTATGCTGGGGGTGGGAGTGGGGGCAGCGTGGAGGTGAGGTGGATTCTTAATAGTGAAGGAAAACTGGACCTAGGCAATGACTCCTTTGGGTTGGGTGAAAGAAACTTTGCTTATTGGAACCCTGACCAGACATCTCCGACATCAGCACAAGTCACCTACCCAGAACTGGATCTAGGGTTTCAAGCTATCTGAAGTTAGTTTATCCTTTTTCTTCCATTAGATTGTATTCACTTCATAGGTAGGGTTTCTATTTCCTATGCTTCAGTTTGCCTTGCCTCCTGGACCACTGAATGCATGTGTGTGTGTGTAAACACATAATACCATTGTTTGAATTAGCATATATGTACTACTATAACCCCTTAAAAATTTATTGCTGAAAGCTAGTTCTGTGGTTGAGAATGAATGTGTAGGTGGTTGTGTAGTGGTAGTGGTGATGGAGGAGTTTGGTGTTTAAAATGCAACACCTTGGGCGGTAAGGAGAAGGAAATAATAGTATTTCAGAGTTGGGTGCTTATGTTGAAGCTGCAAAGCTAAAACAACAGCAGCATGACTACTGTGCCCCGGCAGTCCTCCTTGTTACCTACACAAGTGTTTTACACACTGTGGGTCGCAACCCATTTGCAACTCATGAAATCAATTTAGAGGGCTACATCAGGGTTTGAAGAAATAAATATAATAGCATATTCATTGAAAATGTATATTTAAAATGAAATAGAACATAAAATATCAGAATATATTTCATACTTTAAGAGTTCTGTAAAATTTTGTTTATATAAAAGTATGTTCTGATTCATGATAAAAATGTATTTCCTAATGTGAATCATGGTCAAAAGTATTTAAACCTACTTCCTTAAGTGTTGTGAGGCTTTTCTTGCTTTAATTGAGTAAGAGAAGACAAGCAATATGCATTAACAAATTATGAATGCCTACTTTTTGCCTGATATAAAAATATTTTTCAAAGACACAAAACTAGGCAAAAGAGGAAGAGCTGTCTTCTGAGAAGAAAGGTGGACATGTAATCACTGCCCTGGAGAAGCTGTAGGCCAGTAAGGGAAACAGATTAGTAAATAAGCACTTACCCTATGGGGTATAGCTATTACTGGGTTGCTTATCATAGTAAAGTATTGAAAACTTGAATGACCCACAGATAGAAGCTTAGATAAATAAATTAGAGTACGTATTTATAATCAAACACATCCAACCCATTACATATGAAGGTATGGCTCTCCATTTACTGGCTTGAAAAGATGGGTATGACATATCATTGAATTTAAAAAATGTAGGTCACAAAAATAGTATAGGGGAGAGTGATCCTATTTATATTAAATTGTGATTATATATCTCTCTGTGTTTGTAAGGAAACAGACAACTGTCTGGTAGGATATTTGCCAAAATATTAAAGATATCTCTACAAGTGGAGTTTCAGTGCATTGTTTGTTCTTCATTTCTTTTTTTACTTAAATTTAAGATGTTATCAATTTTATAATTATGCATACATATGTATTTTAAAAACAAAAGAATATTATAATGAAATACGCACACACACACACACATACACACACACACAAAGAGATATATTATGAAATGAGATTTGAAGGAGAAGATATGTTTGTTAGGTCCTAATGAGGAAGGGTACCAGGTTGGAGCAACTGCACAAACAAGTGAGTGGAGCTGTGAGAGAGTGGGACATAGTCTACATATCGTTGTCTGGGATTCAGTGGTAGAAAATAACAGTCCAAGGATAGATTGAGGAAAACGTTTGTAAGCTAAAAGGAGGTTGAATAAATCTGAGATTGATGGAAAACCACCAAAGGATTTTAAGCAGAGGAGTTTCAGCAGGTGCTGTTTATGTCCTGCCCCTGTCCTACTGCTTCTCCCTTCCCTACATGCTGATGTCTCCTTATGGAAGCGTCTGCAATCAGCCAAGAGCCTTCTTGGGCTGCAAGTGTGTGCTTGGCCCACTACTGAGCAGGTCAGAAGTACCAGGAAACTAACCTCCAGGAAGCAGCCCTCAACCAAAGATGCCCAAATGAGTTGGTGGATAAGTGACCCAGCTTTCTTGCCCCTTGAGCAAAACAACTGAAATGTGTTCTAATACAGTATCCCGCATCTCTCCAGTGGAATCGAGCCCCGATGCCCACGACAGTAATTTGCTACCGAATGCACCCCTTTGGTTTTCTTTCTTTCCCTGGCTCACATTCCTAGTCATATATTGGTACTTTCTGGAATTACCTCCCAAATGAAATACTCCTACTCAAGTCCTTTTCTCAGAGGCAGCTTCTGGGGGGAATACCAACCTGAAGGACCATCTTGTGGTGTATAAACATCAAAATAGTTAGTAGTTGCCTCTGTGTGGTGGAATTTTAAGTGGTTTTTCTGTTTCACTTTTAATCTTTGCTTTCTAAAAAGTCAACAATTTATTTCCATTACTCTTATAATGGGGGTAAAGCCAATAGTTATTTTTAAACAAAAAAATATTTTTGTTTTACATCATGGAATTCACTGAATGAGATATAATGAAAATAAAAACTTACACCATAGCAGTAGGAACAAAGATGAAGACTTAGATTTGAGAATTCTAGAGATCGAAGGAGGAAAGAAGAGCCAAAAGAGGTCAAGAGCCCACATGCTTTGGGGATCCTTCAGCAAATACTAATTAGAAATACGTGTCTGGATAGAAAGTTGAGTGAGAGATGTAGACTTGGATGTGACAGGTATGTATGTGATAAAACAATCATTGAGGTGTTTAAGATTGCCTTGGGAGGTCTACGGAGTGAAAAAGAAGCAACATGAGATATCTATGTCTATGTGCTGAGAAAAAGATAAGGAATCATTACTGAAGGCTGAGAAGAAATGGTCAGAACTGTGGGAAAAGAAGCAGGAGACAGACGTGGCATGAAATTACAGGTGAAGTGGAAACATTCTTCTCTGTCAGATGGTTTAGCAAAGGAAAGTGCAGGTGGACTCACCTGCCCCAAACTGCCTCCGCTGTCTTCCCTTCCCCGTCCTCACTGGTCCTGTTCCACATAGGCTTGGTGCCTCTTGATTTACCTTGGTTGGGTAATTCCAAGAGCAGAGCAAGGAATTTGTAAAGATCTAATTTCATGCTACCAGTAAAAAAAAGATATTTGGGTCTAATTACTAAAAAGTAAGCACAACAAGCATCCTGAGATTCAGATAATCTCTAAGTCATGTTCAAGTAATGGAGCAACGAGGCCAGTGGGCTGAGGTGACTGTTGCCTTTGTAGATGTTATAAGCAAACCAAAACTTAAGCGAGAGTCAGTGCAATTAAGAACATCCAATCACAAACAGCCAGCTAGGCTTTCCAAAATGAGGCAACTGATTAAGCTATAGCCAACCAAGAGATTTCCTTGCTTTGGTTCCACATCTTCTTTATTACAAACCTCTGCCTTACTCCCCAGCCTCTGTCAGTGGAACACTCCTACCACTTTCAGTTTGGGGCTACCTGATTCCAATGGATGAAGATTGTAATGTGCCTCCGTTTATCTTTAACAGCAGGATGTGGAAGGAATAATACTTCTGTTAAAAAACTACGGAATATTCAATAAGCTGTATTTTAAAAAAATCTTGCATCACAATGTCTCTACATCAAAAAAGTTAAATCCAAAAGGACTTCATCCACATGAAAGGAATCCTTCCAAACTTCGCATCTTCCTCCCCCAGAGAGCCTCAGGGCTCTCTCTCTGCAGGTGGTCCTCAGCCTATAACCACCAAGAGAGCTCACCCCAGGAGCTCCCAACCCTGTGCTCCTTTTACAGGAAGTCCTAACTTGAGCCTTGCCTGGCTCACAAATGGGACTGAGCCACAGCTAATGTTGGGAATAATGGCGGCCTCTGGGTCTCCGAGGGAAAGTGAGATAAATGAAGATCTGGCTCAGGGCTCTCCCCTGACTCAAGTAGAAATTGCTGTGAATATTTAAGACTTGCCAGTTCTTGGGGGTGTATGTGTACTCCAATATAGTTTTAAAACTATGAAACATTTTTGAATTAATATAACTTGAGTGAGCACAAAACATGATTTTACTCAGGACCTTGAGAAAAATAAATCATTTAAAAATTGGAAGGAACCGGGTTTTTCAAAATTTGAAGTTGCCTCTAATGATTTAACTCAGTGGGAGGGAAAATGAAGTCTTTCTGTCACCTGCAGGTAGTTCAGCCAGGGCAGGTAGAAAAGCCCACACAGGAAAAACAAAGTCTGAAGTTCATGGGAAGTGATGGTTTTTTTCTCAAATGAAGCTCCAGCTGAAATGAAAGAGGTCCACTGGAGGCAAAGATTGCAGGAGTTGTTGAAGAAGGCATTGGAGAAGAGTGATAGAGAAGCAGATTGCAGCTGTCTGTTGGGCGTCAACCTAACAGACCTAGCGTGAAGAGAAGCTAATTCCCCAAGACTTCAGTGCCTGTCCATCTGGAAGTTAAACAAACAGAAAGGCAGGAAAAATACATAGTCCAATATGGTGTATAGTTTGAGCTCTGGCCAGAGAAAGTTTAGCCAACTCCAACTTCCTTGTTAAAATCCAGAGAAGTTTCTCCCTTCCACCTCACATCCACCTGCACTTTTTCCTAGGTAAGGTTACATCTTCAGTGGCCACCTGGCACTCCCTGGTTTGTAAAGCTAGGTGTTTTCTAAGGAATTCCTTTTAGGAGTAAATAGTATGTGGAGTAGATAAAAATGTACTACTTTCCCTCTCTCATTCTTTCTTTCTATGTTTAAAATAACCACACTGCTCTTTTTTTTTTTTTTAAGGATTTATTGTGAAGCACTATAGAAAAAACAGCTAGGGAGTAACAAAAATAACTACACTGGCAAAGTTAAACTTCAAGAAATATTCAAGTCCTTATTGTCTTCATCCTTGGTCTGAAATGAAAAGCAGAGGGAGCTAGCTAGCTTTGGGCCATCAGATACATGCTAAGCTTTGCTTTAAGAGTTAGTTTCATTAAACTCTACCTGCTAGAAAGATGGTTCCCATCCAGTGTTCTGCACCATTGTATCCAATGATTATTGACCTCAGGTCCACAAATAAAGTGGCCTTATCTATTGTTTGTTAGCTGCTTGGGACCTTATGCTTTGTCAAGGTTCTAGGGTAAAGTCAAAGTTTAGAACACTGTCTAGAATGTGAAGATGGCCCAGGGGAGGAGGCAGGAAGAAAATCTGTTCACCCATAGAAAGAGAAAGTCTACCTGTGTAATACATACTCTGTGAGTGTGTGAGTGTGTGAGTGTGTGTGTGTGTGTGTGTGTGTGTGTGTGTGTGTGTGAGACCCTGTGTGTGTAATAACAGAAAAGAAAGGAAACTGCAGTTTTTCCATTTTCCTTCGCCTGGACTTTCTCTTAGCCTGAGATCACTCATGGGGCCACCTGCAAGTGTCTGTGACTATCTCATCCAACGTTCCATGCACTCTGACCTACTGTGTCCAACTGCTATACCCTTTGGATTCTCAAAAATGCCATAACCCTACATCCCGGTTTTAGTTACAGATGAAATGACTTGCTGGTGCTGTGACTTTTGATCTTCCCTGCTGTGAGGAAAGTTGTGTAGATTCACAAGTGATAAGCCATTAGTAATAACTAGCACTTACCGAATACCACACATTCTGTAAGTGTTTTATCTTTAACTAGAGGCCCAATGTACGAAATTTGTGCAAGGGTAGGCCCTCACAGCCCTGGCTGCCTCGGTCCTCGCAGCCTTAGCTTCAACTGGAAGGTCATCCTGACGGTTGTTCCGCTGTTTGGCCGTTCAGTCGATTTGCATATTATGCTTTTATTATAGATAATTCAATGAGGTAGGTTTTGTCATTACTGGTATCTCCATAAGAGTAAGTGCCAGGAGGCACCTAATAATGGGCCAAAATAAGATTGAGATATTGAACCCACAGCTGTGTTCTTCAACACAACACTACATGCATGCCTTTTCCACATAACTCCCAGAGTTTTCTCTCCAGAGTTTCAGTTTGCTCAAAAATGTCTAGAACTTCCCTACCCCTACCTCTCAAGACCTTCTGACTCCAGCCCTGGCTCTATTTGCTGCATTCGTCTTATTTTTCTTGTAACATATTCACTACATGGCTATTTTTTCTTGGCTTCATCTTATATTGTTCTAAGTCAATATCTCAGTCAAATACAACATTAAAAAGTGCCTCCATGGCCATTGTGTCAATTTTTCCATCTGTAAAATGGGATATGGATATAGATACTATGAGGATTAAAAGATGAAATATATGTAATAGCACAGTGCCTAGCATAATATGAGTGCTAATTTTGTTATTTGCTTACTAAAATAGCCCAGAGATAATATTATACTTGTGTGGATATGAAAAATGGAGCATAAGTGTCTAAGTAACTTGGCATAAGAAAATTCTAATCATAAGTGGCAGCTGGTAGAGCTTGTACCTTAATCTTTATCCTCCACTCCCTCCAGGTGAGCTCCTTGCAGACTTCCATCAATTTCCCATGTTGTTGGCTGTCCCACTGCCTTTATGTTTTTGTTTTGGGGGTCACTTTATATTTTCATTTAATTTGAAGTGCATATATGATTTGTATTCCATTTCAGATGGTCAAAGTCTCAGGTTCACCCTGAGATAATTCAGGGCTGTCAGACTTGGGAGTGGGGTTAGCAGAGAGAGAAGCTGTTACTGGTCCAAGTCCATGTGCCCAATGCTTGGGAAGACCCAAACTCAAAATGTCAGAATTTGGAGTAAGGAAAGGTTTATTGATTGAGAAGGTGCCAACCGAGAAGCTGGGAGCCCTAATCCATTTTAAGAAGGTATAGAAAGTACAGAGTTCAGGATTCTTTTATGTCAAGGGAAGGGAAAATGGGAAGCACCATTTAAAGACACACACACACATACACACACACACACACAGACACACACACACTGCAAGCCCCCAAGTTGAATTCATCTTAATTATTAGCATGACTGAAGCTTGAAGGAATGGGGACAATGCAGACTTGACCAAGAGGAAGTCAGAGAGACCCGGCATTTCACTCTGTTATAGAGATGGTGTTCCTGGAATGGTATGTCAGTGTCAAAGGACATCAGAAGAGGGCAACAAAGAGCCTAAAAGCAGAAAACACGTGAGGTTCAATTGATTGTGTGGTTCACTTGGTTGATAAGGAAGCCAGACACCTGGGAGTGGGGGAATCCGGTTGCATAGGAAGTAAAACTGTAACAGGGAAAGTGAAAAGGTTATAGCAGCTCTGTGCCATGGTCAGATTAGCCTGGCATCTTAGCCAGGATCAGATTTATCCATGTAGGGCATAAGCAGACACCCCATTCTAGCATCAGAGACAAGCTGTAGTGGCCAAGAATTGTAGGGTAGAAGCATTGTGGACGAGAGCAGAACAGAGCCCTGCTTCCATCCTCTCTGGAGTATACCCTTGGAAAAAGCTCTAACTGGATTTAAATACTGTAGTTCTTCCTTATCCACATTTCACTTCCCATGGTTTCAGTTATCTACAGTCAACTGCAGTCCAAAATTATTAAATGGAAAATTACAGAAATAAACAATTCATAAGTTATAAATTGCATGCCGTTTTGAGTAGGATGATGAAATCTCATGGCATCCCACTCCATCCTACCTAGGATGTGACTCATCCCTGTGTCCAGCGGATCCACACTGTACACACTACCTGCTCTTTAGTCACTTAGCAGCCATCTTGGTTAGCAGATTGACTGTAATGGTGCAGTGCTTGAGTTCAAGTAACCCATATTTTACTTAATAATAGCCCCAAAGTGCAAGAGTAGTGATGCTGGAAATTCAGATATGTCAAAGAGAAGTAGTAAATTGCTTTCTTTAAGTGAAAAGGTATGCATGTATAGAAAAAAACAGCATATATAAGGTTTGGTACTATCCGCAATTTCAGGCATCCACTGGGGGTCTTGGAATGTATCTCTTGCGGATAAGGTGGGGGGGGGGGCTACTGGTATGCTTGTTTCTAGAAAGGGCTTTGAATAGTTGGGTTTGTCCTAGGAGAGCCTTTGTTTTTACCTTAAAAATATCTGGCAACATTTCTATGCATGAAAGAAAAAGTTATGCCGCCTTAGATTCTCTAAGGTTTAGAGATTATTTTAAAAAAAAAGATGAAGCGAAGCAAATTACTTTCTTATTTACATTAATGCTGCCACCCATAGACCCAACAGTATCTTAACTGTAAGAGGAACTCAGAATAATAGAGTAAAACTCTGATACAATACCTGATTAAAAATGCAAATTCAAATTTGCCAGTGATTTTCGTCTAGCTAAGCAGAGTAAACACAGAGAAGGAAAAAAAGGCCACTTGAGGTTGGATAGATAATTGAAATGATCATGTGTGCTGAACAAGGTGAGAAACGTGGAGCCTGGCCTCTAAAGAATAAGGGGAGACTGGTAAGCCCTGGTGAGTCAGAGGAAGGATACCTAGCAGGGTTAGGTTATGTTCCTCCAGATTGAGTCAGTGATGCTAGGAGGAAATGCAATCATCACATTCTAATTCAAAACTCACTATGTGCAAAGGATCATGCTATGAATTTCCAGGGTAATAAAGGAGATAAGATAACCTTGCGATGTAACCATCAAACATGCAAAAAGTTAAGATAGAAAACATACACCCTTGGGAAGAAAATTACAGCCTGTTAAATGCAAAATAATGGTACACAGGCAAGTGTTAGGAGACTTCCCATTATGAGATGTGGGGTGGTCAGGAAAGTCTTTGAGGGAAGGGTAGTGTTTATATTGAGTAGGATAGAAATGAAGGATGGGAAAGACCATGGCTGAGGTGAGAAAAAAATCTCTTTCATAGAATAAAAACATTATAAGGGCAGCATTCATGGAGACAACAGTATCAAAGAGCACTGTTGTGTCACTTGTTGGTTTAACTCCACTTGCCCGCCCCACCTCAAGCCTTCACCTCTGGGCCTGCCCAGGGAGCAGGGGGCACTGGCTGAGGGTCACAGGTGTGCTTGCTGCTTAGAGTGTATGAAGCTGGAGGGGGCTTCCCTGAGTTGGTCTGAGACTGTACTCCTGGGGTGGAGGGGCAGTGCCTAGTGAGGAGGAGCCATTTATCTTCTTTGTGGGTTACCACTGAAGATCCAGTGCAAAATACCTAATGAGCTGAAGGGCTGGCAAATACAGAGATACTGGGTGGGGGCTGAGGACAAGGTCCAGGAACTGGTCTATGTGGGCCTGCTGGGGACAGCTTCTTAAGAGAGATTAAAAAAATTATCTACAACTTACAAATATGTCATTAAATATTTTCCATAATGCGACCCAGCTTTTAGTTCCCAACACTTTTGATTATACTGTCTAACCAAGGACCTCGTAATATTCATTGGAGTCACCAGGGAAGGTTATTAAAAGTGTAAATAACTAGGCCTACCTTCAGAGATTCTTATTTAGATGAGACCCAGGGAATATTTTTCCAGCTAGGACTGGAAGCCACTGGTTTAGCCAAACTGGGATTCTCTTTCTTCTTTAAATTTGCTCCAAAGTTTCCTTCTGCTATTCTGTTCTTATGCTTTTCATTACGTTAGCAATGAAATTCTGTTACAGGTGTTCTTCTTCAATATTTCTGTTTATATCCCTATTAAAAATAACAATAAAGGTAGTAAATGCCCAGTTCATCTTACTAGTCTGATCTACTTACTTGGGCTCTTGGATCATTCAGGCAGGGTCTGTGATGATCTGGAATTGTTTTTTGATGCTCCAAGGGTTGAGATGAGCACGGTGCTAAAGGACGCCCGGAGAGGGCAGCAGAGAGCTGGGAAGCCCTTTGATACAGGGCAAAGGAAGCCAGCTGAATGGGAGAATCCAAAACAGGTGGAGAAGGAGGAAAGATTTGGTCTTTTATGAGGTGCAGGACATGCCAGTCTGCTCTCCATAAATTAACCAAAGACCAGAGTCATTACTCAGACCAGAAACGGAAATCAATAGGCGGTGTAATAGGGAGTGGCTGTTTTAAAACAGGAAGAGATGAAATAGGCCCTGAGATATTGTTGGGAGCCTACAAAGGCAAGCCAGCTTGCAGAATGATGGTGGACCCATGACTGCTTGTGAGACCCAGGGCTCTAGTTAGTGTAGGCACTTATACCAGTAAACTCAGATTAAGAGAAAGAGCCTTTAGTTAAGGGCTGAGCAAGTCTCAACCTAGGGTTGCATATGAACAGAACAAAGAAGAAAATTTTAGGCTAAGGTTCCAGGGAAATGGAGAAGTCCTGACATGTCAGAAGGGCACGAGAGATCCCTGCCAGGTCAGTGTCTATGCCACAAGGAAGACTCTTTAGAAGGCCAGGACAGGTCCTAGGGGTGTTATGTGGAGAGAGGCATACAGGAAGTACTTAGTACACAGGCCAGGACTAGGGAGGATGAGTTGGGGCACCTTTTCTACAAAGGTATTTCAAAGTACGTTCTGGAAGGGTTTCAGAATTTCCAGAGATTTGGGTATTGGTAGTGCCAATTAGAATCTACCTTAGGCCCAGATGTGCAAGATGTTCTTCAGCACCTTATTACTTAAAGTGTGGTCGGCAGACCAGCAGCACTGTCATCACTTGGGAGCTTATTAGAATTTAGAATTCCAGGTCCTACCTCAGACCTCCAGAATCAGAATTTTAATTTTAATAAGATCCCCAGGTGATTCCTATGCATATTATAGTTTGAGAAATACCAGTCTAGCAGCAAGTCCAGATATGGCTGGGTGGCATTGATGTCTACAGAAGATTAATAAGGGCATCCTGCAATAAGAAAGCCAGGGAGATTAATTGCATTGAATGATAATAATGAGAATAGGTACACCTACTACCCATATGGAAACTTGGTACTTTCTATTGGATTATTTTTGTTAAAGCCTATTAGATTACTTGTAGTTACATGCAATATCAACAGACCAATATCTTTTTCAGAGGCATGGTCGTAGGGAAAACTGTGTCCTATTGCAGTCTCAAAGAGGGTGTGAATCAAAGTTGGAGGTACTGCGTGAGATGAGCAGGGGTATCTTGGAAGGTTTTTATATGTATGGCCCAGTGTGTGCATGTCCAGACACAACATTTTTATTTTTTAGGCTAGTTAAAAGTAATTAGACTCTTAGGCAAAGAACCATTAATACTAATAATACGAGGGAGTTTGTATTAGCCTCTTATTGCTGCTATAACAAATTACCACAAATTGAGTGGCATAAAATAACACAAATGTATTCTCTTACAGTTCTGGAGACCAGAGGTCCAAAATCAGTTTCACTGGGCCAAAGTCAAGGTTTTGGCTGGACTCCTTTCTGGATGATCCAGGGAGAATCTTTCCTCATCTCTCCAGCTTCCAGAGGCTGCTGTGGGCACTCACCTCCCTCAGGGCCCTTGCCTCCATCTTTGAAGCCAGCAGCACAGCATCTTGCTTCTGTCATCACATTGCCTCCCTCTCTAAGTACACCTGTGGTTACAGTTAGGTCCCACCTGGATAATGAAAGATAATCTCCACATCAAAATAGCCTTAGCTTACTCACATCTGCAAAGCACTTTTTTTCATATAAGGTAACATTCACAGGTTCTAGGGATCAGGGCCAGATATCTTTGGGTGCCATTATTCAGCCTGCCACAGTGTTAAATTAGAATGTACGCTAATTAAGAAAGAACATAAAATATGCTTTTCCATTGAGTAGAGCAGCCTGACCTCTTTCTTGGTATCGGAAAGTGAAATTAGTGTCAGAAACTGACTTGGCGAAGAGAATGGGTGCACAAAGAGGTGGTTATTTTGTCCAAGGCAGAGTGGGCCTTGTGGAAGCATCTCGGGCCCACAGCCCTCCTTTATAACTGGACTGTTCACAGGAACCCCCTATGCTCCGGCATATCTTACACTGTCATCATTGGCTCTTAGACTTCCCTGTTCTGCACTGCTCCCCTCCTTCAGTTGGTTAATTCTTCCTTCGACTATAAATATTATAGATGAAGCTTCAGGTTTGGGGGCTCATGGACCATTTAAGAGTAACCTCCCCACTCTTTCAAGGAGATGGCAGCTTAGACAGAAAAACGGGTAAAATGTGGATGGCAAACCCTTAGAAGGTTGTGGAGCTTGAAGATAACTTAGAAGTGATCTAGTCCAACCCTTCCCTCACTGACGATAAATAAGTCCTAGAAAGAGAGTGGCATGTCCAGGGCCATACTTTAGGTAGGTCAATGGAAATTCATAAAGCAGCCATCACGTTGGAAGGGTTACAAAGAGGAACTGGATATGAAAGAAGGAAATAAAGGATAGTGACCACAGATCTAACTGGCAGGAGGCCTTAATATGTCCACTGGAAATAAGACTTTGGGAAGTTCTGAATTCAAACTCTAATGCTCTGTAGGCAATGGATGAGTCTGGTGCTATTACTCTGTCATCAATCGTGTAGAAATAATAGCATTTGTTTCCCAGTAAAAATCAACAAAATAAAACCCAGATCTCCCTTTTTCAAACTAGAATAAAGTTGCTTACCTTCCCAGAGGCAAGCTCTCTCATGGTTAGATAGCAACCTGCTGTCAGCCCAACCCTCTGGGAAGCAGCAGAGTGGCAATAAGCCCGTCCCCCCCACTCCCATGGGCATCCTACAGGGACAGGTATCGGAGCAGATGGCTGTGATTGCCACAGCATCGAGGATCAGGGTGGAGGAAGTTCTTCCTTCACAGGAAGCACAGTGTGCCTGATCTGGAAGGAGAACTGAACTGACTATTCCCCAGAGGGGTTGGGCTGAACAAATAATGCCATTGACTCTCTCCATATGTACCCATACACCTGTCAGCCCAGAGTTTGTTACTCTATGTCAAACACATTCAAAATTTTTTTGCAGCTCTGAGAATAATATGCTTGGGTACAGTATGATCATGGTGGCAGAAAGCTGTGAAGTTCTGAGTCATCATTCTCATGTTAATTAAAGTCATAATTGAATGATCTTAGGTTTAAATGAGGAACATACATATATTTCAAGATATGCTTGATATAAGGGGACTCCTTAGAATTCCTTTTTTTCTGAGGAACTCAAAGGAGATTAAAGTCTTCTCAGAATAACAACAAGGACATCTGGGTAGACTAACAAAAACTACATGCAAATGTGAAAATGAAAGTTATTCATCCATTTTTAGAAAATGATAATGCAGGCTTTACATGCTTCCTTTTGGGGACACTGTTGGCTAGCTAGCCTGCTTTGTATTTCTACTGTGACTGGAGGGGTCTCTCACAAGTGTTACCAGACTGGCAACAGGTCTCCTCAGCACAGATGACAAAGGTGACGATGGCTCAGGAGGCCTGCATACCTGGATCAGCTACTCAGAGGTGCTGGGGCAGAATGGCTCTCTGTAGCCCCTTGATCCTCACATGACTGCCCTGCACACAGTCCCTCCAGTCTGGTTCTATGCTCACCACCCTACTTCACGCCTGGCTTGTCCCAAATCATGGTGGCCCCATCCTGTCTCCCAAGTGGACAGCTCAGATCTCCTCTCCTCAATCAATTATCATGTCACACACTCTGTGACTGGCTCCTCTCAGGGTCTTCTGCTTTCATCTTAACTGCCTCCTTTATAGGTCAGGCAGACGAAAGTTTGCTAGTCTATCATATCTTTGCCTTCCAGCTATAAGAACCCCAATTGTCCTCAAGGCCATGTGGTTTTCTCTGACTAAGAGAAGGCTCAAGAGTAAAAATAACACAGATGAAGAAAGCTCAGGATATTATCAATGTGCATAAAGGCAAAGAAATTAGCTTGGAGGACCTTACATCAAAATATTAGTAATAGTTATTGCTGAGTTTTGATTTTTTTTCTGTGATTCTATATATTTTTCAAATTTATTTTTATTGCAAACAATGAATCAGAAAAAAATGATACTTGTTGTGAGTGAGAATAATTGTACTTCTCTTGGTAACTAGAAGATAGAGTGTGAAGAGACAAACCACAGGACCTCTTGGACATTGCAATGGGTCAGAGTCAGGTTTGGTAAATAAAGAAAATAAATTGCTCAGATACCATTTTGAATAAAGCATAAAATCAAACTAAATTTGATATGGTAAATAAGATGCCCTAAGGCCAGCCCTACTTAGGTTTCTTTACATGATTCACATAGCCATGGCTAAATGGACCCTCCATCACCCTCCAGACAAATTACTAGTACATTTGATTAAGGGCTACCTTAAAAGCTCTTCTTTTACAGTGAATTGGAAATGACCACTAACCTCCATTGACCGATGCTATGGGGTCACCCATGAATTGATTAGGTGGTAGTGCATTATGCCTTTGGGATGCTAGCTCTGTGGGGCCCCCGGAGCTCTGGATCCATAAATCAATGGGCAGAGGTTGTGATTACAATATTCTGTTACTATTTCTGTGCTATAACCCCGTTATGTGATGTATTCACCATTTTATCTCATTCCAAATTGGCATATTCTCTGCTCATCTTTTTTTTTCTTTGCACTTTTGAAAGGCATCTTGCTCACAGTTGTTTGCTCAATCTGAGGCTATTATCCCCCCTGTATTTCATGTCAGAGGGTTTTATTATAGTTTTATGCCTATAGACTAAGATGGCAGGAGTTGGTGTGCAATGACCAAAAGGCAGATGGGTTGAAGCATTAGAAATGTCAATTAAAAAGAGGGAACTAAATGCCAAGTTAAGTCTGTGACTTATACCCAGAATTTGTTTTTGAACAATATTGAAAATGTAATATGTATTATAAATGGAATGGTGTTGATTTCAGAATAATTTTTTCAGCAAGAGTAATATGCACATATGTTATATATTAAATTATAATACACATATTTTGATGAATATATATAATATTGAATACAAATAAATATAAATATAAATTAAAAAAATATATATATATCCCAATATATAAAAACCCTGGGTCAGTCACATCCCCTACGACCACAAGGCTTGACCATTCATCAGGCTCTGTGCACAGCAGGCGAGCGGGCTGAACTGCTGACCTCTCGGAGAGAGAGAGAGGTGGAGCTGATCAGCAGCGGCAGCGGCTGCTGGCGAGGCCTGGATAGAGAAGCAGGGTGATCAGACCCTGCTTCTCTCTTTCAGCCTCACCAGCAGCCAAGCCTCTCTCTCTCTCCCAGAGGTCAGCAATTCAGCCCACTTGCCAGCAGCCTGGACCGAACGCCAGGCTGTGTGCGCAGCAGGTGAGCAGGCTGAGCTGCTGACCTCTCAGAGAAAGAGAGAGGCAGGGCTGACCAGCAGTGGTAGCGGCTGCTGGCATGCCGGGAGAGAGAAGCAGGGTGATCAGATCCTGCTTCTCTCTTTCTTGCCAGTAGCCAAGCCTCTCTCTCTCTTAAGATAATTCAGTTCAGCCGCTCACCAGCCACCTGGGGTGGCTGCTGATCAACCCTGCCTCTATGATCAGGCCCAGAGATAGGCCTGGAAATGATGATTGGCATAGAAACCAATCAATCAGAACCAAATCTGGGTCAACTGTGAGGAGCCAATGGCTACCTAGGAGGCAGAGCTTTTGACATTGACTGGCATAGAAACCGACCAATCAGAACCAAATTGACCGGCAGAGGAGGGCAGTTGGGGGCGAGATCAGGCCTGCAAGGGAGGGCAGTTGGGGGTGAGATCAGGCCAGCAGGGGAGGGCAGTTAGGGGTGATAAGGCAGGCAGAGGCAATTGGGGCAATCAGGCCAGCAGGGAAGGGCAGTTGGGGGAAAGATCAGGCTGGCAGGGGAGGGCAATTGGGGGTGATAGGGCCAGCAGGGGTGCAGTTAGGTGTTAATCAGGCTGGCAGGGGAGCAGTTAGGGGGTGATCAGTCTGGCAAGCAGAAGCGGTTAGGGGAAATCAAGCAGGCAGGCAGGCAGGTGAGTAGTTAGGAGCAGTCCTGGATTGTGAGGTTGGGCCTAAATCAGCAGTCAGACAGGATGTCCCGAGGGTCCCAGATTGAAGAGGGTGCAGGGTGCAGAATGGGCTGAGGGACACCCCCCCCAGTGCATGAATTTCATGCACCGAGCCTCTAGTATATATATATATTCAACCTCACAGGCTTTAGAATAAAGATAATAACTCTTTTGGTATGTAGATTTTAGTTCAGATTTAGCTTTCCCTCTCCCCTAGGGCCTTCAACTCTAGCTAGTATCACTCACAGCCCAGTAAGAGAGGCTAGGTAATGAGAAAAGAAACTGAGGGTCCCACCAGTAAAGCTCATATAAACGGAAGTTCCAAGTAAGTAATCCCAAAGGAAGATGGTTATAGGAAAGACTAACCACCCAATAAACGTGGTCTTCTGGGAAGAGGATGAAATTTAATTTTACTTCATTAGGAGAATATAATTCTCTTGGTGGGCGTAGTGGTTAAATAAGCAGGTTCCGCAGCCTCATGCCTGTGCTTGGATCTCGGCTCCCTGGCAACTAGCGCATGATCTTGGACAAGTTACTCAACCACTCTAGTTAGCATCAGTAAACTGGGTTGGTTAAAGTAGTACTTGACTCATATTATTAGGAGTCAATAATATAATAAATGCTAAGAACAGTGCCTGGTTTCTAGTAAGTATTAAATAAATACTAGATTTTATTATTTTTGTGCCCTTTATCTTTAACTGACATTTTGTCAAAACTTTCTTAAGAAAGGTTAGGTATTGGTATTAGAAATTTTGTCTGAAGATTGAGATTTTTTCTCATTTGTCCTAGTTTTATATCTGCTATCCAGATGATGCACTGCATTTTGAGGTTTCTTTTAAGAATTAAGGTATTCTGGCTATCATCTTTTCCAAACACCCAGCCCTTGCTATTAGAATAACAAATAGCAATAGCAAATATTCAGAGCACATTTTATGTGCTAGGCAGGGTTCTAAGTGCTTTACATAGATTGATGTATGTGTTCCTCATAACAACCCTATAGAACTGGCAAAGGACTTGAAGTTCACGAAGGCTGAAGTATTTTGTTATAAACCATCCAACCAGGAAATGGCAGACTCAGTGACCACGCCTGGCAGGTGGCAGGAGTGAAGTATGAACTCCTCATCCTGACATTCAAGGCCTCCAGGTTGTCCCCAGCCTCCTTTCCCAAACATGTCTTTAATTCTCTCCCTCATGTTAGACAAAAATAACCAAACTTAATGGTTTGCTAGTCTTCATTTACAGCTCAAAATTAACAGTTGTTTCTGTGCTCATGCTCTTTGTTTTTTAATGTATTTGTTCTCCATTTGTGAATGTCAACATTACACTCTTTTTAAAGCTCCTTTCCCACTTTTTGACTTCTCTGGAAAGTAATCAACCTTTCTATGATATTCCTTGGAGAAATGAGATTTTTTGAATTATTTTATGGTCCTGGATGGACCTAATTTCAGCTTCCAGCTGTGCTATCTAGTAATTATTT
Source organism: Cnephaeus nilssonii (assembly GCF_951640355.1). Taxonomy (NCBI): domain Eukaryota; kingdom Metazoa; phylum Chordata; class Mammalia; order Chiroptera; family Vespertilionidae; genus Cnephaeus; species Cnephaeus nilssonii. Next base: position 48,413,494 of record NC_137075.1, read on the forward strand.
GACCTGAGACAAGGTATTTAACTTTTTTTAGGCTTGTTTCCATATCTCTCAAGTGAGGCTAATACAACCCATCTTAGGACTGTTACAAAGAATAAATAAGGTAAGGTATGAAGTTCTGACACTTTTTATATTAAAAATCTTGAGGCTCTGATTCAGTATTTGAGAAAGGGGGGAGATTGAGAGGGACCTCTCTTATGTTGTTATAGAGTTAGAGTCATGCTCAGCCCGTGGCTGGTTTGTTGGAGCAACGTCCCATTGACCAAAAAGGTTGTGGGTTCAATTCCAGTCAGGGCACATACCTAGGTTGCAGGTTCAGGGGCTATGGGAAGCAACCAAGCTATGTTTTCCTCTCACATTGGTGTTTATCTCTCTGTGATATCAACAATAATGATACCACTTTCTGACAAATAGAAACAGACGGAAAGGGATAGTACATATTCTGAAACCTATTTAGTCTTCACAGGATGGATTAAAGAGTGTGGAGATTTCCCTATTTCCCTCTCTTCCTTCATAGAAATTGAGGGACCAGAGAGGCCTTCAGTTTCTTCAGCAAAGGGCCCGTGGAGGAACTTACCAGGAGCTGAGAGGACACAGAGGAAATAAGTCCAAGTGCCAGAGTGTCAGAGACTGTGGTTTGTGGGCAAAGTCCATTGTTGTATTTGAAATATTTCTTTAATATTACAAATTATAATATTTATACTACACACACACACACATATAATCAGAGTGATTATAAGAATTACATACATGCATACTTAGATGTATGGTAAATTTAGTTTTATAATAGTGCCTCGAGTATGCTAATTTATTAATGTCAGCTTAAATACTTAAAGTGAGTCTGCAAGGTAGATCTTATTTTAGTTTGTGATATAGAAACTATAGCTGAGGGTGTTTAAGCGACTTAATCAAGCTGGCTTAAGTGGCAGAGTCCTAAGGCAAACACACTCTTCTGAGATCTCTCTGATTAAAACAAACACACCAACTAAAAAACCAAACCATGCACTGTGCACAACACTGAGCCACCCAAACATGTTTAGGTGGTGCACACTTTATAAATGCCATGTGTACCAGGCAACTTTGTGAGTCTGATTACTCAATATTTTAGGTTTAACTATATTCATGTGGATCAGAATATTATTAGTTTGTACATTGTCTAAATTTTGTTTGTTGACTGAAACCCTTCACTTTAATTTGTGTTTTCCTGTGAACCTAGTTCCCGCCAATGCTGAAGTCACCAGGCTGCTCTATTTTTGTTACTGAAGCACAAAAGGCCCTAATAGCACCTGGTGATGGCAATACCCAAGGTCAGATGTTGTTTTCAGTTGGGCTTCTGAAACTTTAGAAAACAGTAAGCACAAACATGGTCAAAACAATAATAAATGATGCACTAGTCGGCCTTTGTGGCAGGCAGTGCTGAATCTTAAGGACTGAGATTGAGGGCCAGGGAGTCATGGCCTGGAGATGTGCATTGTGCTAGCTCAGCAGTCTCAGGCTGGCGCTGGAAGAAAATGTCCATAAATCTGGAGCCAGTCATGGTGAAAGGGCCTCAAAGGGGAGGGCCAGCATCAGGAAAAAAAGCTGAATGAAGTGAAGAAGCTAGAGGAAAGCAAAGTCTCCAGGGAGAATAAGAAACTGTGTGGGTCCAAGAGGTTATACAGCTACGTCTGCAAACGGCCACGGACATACCACAGCTCCTTTGTGGCCTCAGTTTGGCAGGCAATGACATGCACCTCTGCGTGAACTGTAGGTTTTCCTGGCTTGTTTTTCCGCATCTTAGTCAAATTATGTTGTAAGGAGATACACACGTACCTATGATACGAATATATGCTATATACTCTAAATTGAATAATGCATCCTTTTTAGAATTTGTATTATTAATTTTAAAGTTTGTCTTTGATAAAACATCCTTCATCTTCATTATACTGAAATGCAACCTCTCTCAAAAACATGTATCCATTTGTGCTTTCAATTTACTTTGTGCTATTTTTCAAAAAGTCAGGTCAAGACCTAATTTCTAAAGCAATCTCCACAGTGCTTTATTGTTCACCAGTAACTTATATGATTAAGGAATCCAACAGGAATTTTTTTGTTGTTCTTTCTATAGCATCTTCTTTGCCAATATCTCATTCTCTGTGGTTCGCAGTTCAACATCTTGAACAAAGTTTCATATAAGAAATGGATGTTATACTTTAGAAAATGGCAGCTCCATTTCAACAACCACATAATTTCTTAGAATTCGTGCTTTCTTATTGTGAACTTCAATCATCTAAGCATAAAAAGCTATTCAAACACTTAAATATAACATCTATCTGAGATTAATAAGGCACCATGGTTTCCTTTCAAACTTCTTTTAAAAAATCCAAATAATTCATCAAAAATAAATGGGACTGAAAAGTTGATACTGAAATTATGAGGTTACTGAACAGGCCACTTTGGTGGGAACATTATGAAAGTTACCAAGATAAGAGAAGAGAAGACAAAGAGTGTGACACAGCCATCGATCCCATTGACTTTTAGAATGCCAATAAAGAGCAATTCAGTTCCAGGCACATGAAGTAAAAATCTTTTTAAATCTTCAATTTACTATTTGCCCACATGCCTTGCAGCAGGTTTAGGAAGGAAAATAAGCACTTATAGGGGAAGTAAATGGACAATGAAAATGGGCTACTTATTAAGTTAAGTGGCATTCATTTAGCATGAATACTAATGGCTCTAGGACATGTGGAATCAGGAAAGACTATGATCTCTCACTTGTTAGATCTTACGTGCTAAAGTAATTCTGATTTGGAAAACATGAGAATATTCCCACAGTGGAACAGGCAAGTGCCATGATGTGTGGGCTGAAATTAAGTATAAGACTCAACTACATATTAATGTTTTCCTCAATTTCAGACATTGTCTTAAACCATATTGTATAATAAACCCAAATGTCTAAAAATTGAAAGGTATTAAAATTTATGCAAATTAGGTAACAGTTATAGTGCCATAAATTGTCAGTGCTTAGAATTGCCCTTTGTGAAGATAATTTATTAGTTGAAGTAATTCTATTATGTTCCTATGGGAAAAAAAAAAGACTGTTGACATAGGAAAAGGTTAAGTATTAAACATATATATATATATACCATCAAATATAACTTTTAATCATGGCTTCAGAATATATTGTTCTAAGTGAAATAGATTAGATAAAATGGTCTTAAATGATAACATCCTTTATTAATCATGAATGAAGTGAACAGATATATATTTAATATTAATAACTATAAATCCAATCATGTATATTAGAATATTCAGTTGTGAAAATATCTATTAAATTTGTTTGCTTTTCATTCATTTATTCATGTATTAATTTCTTTCCTTTTCAATTTTTTAAAATAAATATTTCTAGTAGCTTATAAGACTATCCTATATAATAAAAGGCTAATATGCAAATTGACTGAACAGCGGAAAGACCTGTCGCTGTGATGCGCACTGACCACCAGGGGGCAGAGGCTCAATGCAGGAGCTGCCCCCTGGTGGTCAGTGCACTCCCACAAGGGAAGCACTACTCAGCCAGAGGCTGTGCTCACAGTTGGTGAGTGCAACGGCAGTGGTGATGAAGTATAGTAACCTCCATCTTGGGTAAAAACTGCTGTTTAAAATTTTAACCCTGCTCTTCTGGCTTCTGTAAACATTTGCTTGCTTAAATAATAGGGAATAATAAGACTACTCCCATTCCAGAGAGGCCATAAACTATGCTACAGACAGAGTTGCCAGTGCTGGCACCAGGCCAGGCCTTGAGCTATGGTCTCATGGCCTGTCCCAGCACACAGGACTTTTTTTCAGAAGGTCCGGAAGTCTCATTCCAAATTTGGAAAACAAAGAGCTGAAAAACATATAAATAGGAAAGACTTCTACCATATTGGGCCCCAGAATTTGAGAAGCAAGATTTCCTCTGGGCCCGCTAGTGCTAGCGAAATGAACAGGACTCCAAATAAATTTGGCTTATTGATTAAGGAGTCTTCTGATTTACAATATAACAGCAAGAGCCTCTCCCGCCTCTGCTGTAGCTCTAGGGATGTCCAACTGCCGGCTTAGGCCCAGGGAGCGAGCCTAAGCCTTCAGTTGGACAACTGCTGAGGGCTCCTGGACTGAGAAAAGGTGCAGGCCAGGCTGAGGGACCTCCACCCCAACCCCTAGTGCACATTTTCATGCACAGGGCCTCTAGTATATCATAAATTAGAAAAACATAATTCATTGCCCATTAAAAGACCAGGAAAATATAGAACAGGGAGAAAAATGTTTCTAAAAATAAATTTTAAAAAGTGACTTAGAGCTTCCAAGGGGCAGAGCAAAAGGAATGGAAATTTGATTATATAATTTTTATTCTTAAGGAAATATGTTATATGAGTTTCTAAGGAAAAACATATTTTTCCTTGTACTTTGGTCTAAATTATATTTCTCAAGTGCATCTTCTCAAATGGTCATTGAGTCATGTATGGTTAAATATCATTAGGTATATAAACATGAAAAATTCAATACCAATTTAGATAGCATCTAGTGATTTGATTTCTGTGTTTATACATATTTCTGTGGCCACTCCTCCCTATTGACACTCATCACTTGTCCTATTTCTCCCATTCTTAGAGCATGAATCAAGTACTGACACTTAGAGCATGAATCCCTACTGACACTCATCACTTGTCCTATTTCTCCCATTCTTAGAGCATGAATCAAGAGTCAAGTACTCTTCCACTTTCTCTCTCTCCTCTAACGTTTTCCTAAAAATGTGTTTTTTTTACCCAAAGGTTATATCACAAAACATGAAATGCACGCTAACTTTTCAAATGACATCAGAGTTGTGCTATCTCTTCCTGGCTGTACAGAGGTGCTTTTACAATAAAATTAATCACATTTTTGCACTATTAATAGCAGGTTCCTAAATGGAAAGGGAAGCTTTAGGTCAGCTGGTTGGCAGTTAGAAAGGAAAGCTGGATGTGAAGTGGAGGAAACAAAGAGAAACAAGAGCCCATGAAGACAAACTGGAACCCACATCTGTCTCTTCATTTCCAGCCTCAGTGATGCTGGTGACATATAGAAGAAGTGAGTATCTTATAACACAGTGTAACACGTGTCTGGACAAGGACTTGGAAAAGCTAAGGGAGAAGATCTGAAGAGATTGAAGTGTTGTGGGTGTTGTCCACATCAACAAATGAGCCAGTAGACAAATGAAAGTTGTGCATGAGTGGCCATAATGCCTAGAGTTCTGCACTAGCCTTCAGAACATAAAAATTACTCTTTCTTCACTTCTCCTTTCCAAATCCTGTAAAGATTATATCAGGTAAAAGTCAATCCTTGTATAAATTTTTCTTAACCCAGAAATAGACAAGGAAGAAAGTATGGGACCTTAGTTCAAGCTCAGTACATTGATATAGCACAAAGCCATCACTGTCCACTCCTTGTCAATATGGCATCCAGATGCACCTCTTTTATTCATACTTAACACTCTTACTAGTTCTACCTAATAATAGACAAATGTGCAAATTGACCGTACCTTCGCTATGCCCACGATTGGCCAGGAGGCGTGGAGGGGGGGGACTCGGGGTGGCCAGGGTGGCCGATTGGGCCGGCAGGATGCTGAGCTTGCATCGCCAGCGGCGGCGTGAGCTCAGCGTCTGCACCATGGCTGTGCTGCGGCACAGAAGGGGCCTCTGGGGCAGCGAGCCCACGTCCTGCCGCGGACCATCAAAAGCGGGGGAGCTGGGTGCCTGTCCGCTCAGGCACCAGGCCTTTCAGAAGCCTCTGGCGCGGCGGAGGCTTCTGAAAGGCCTGGTGCACCAGCCTGAGGAGACCAAGCTGACTTGGTGGCAGTGTCAACTTCTAGTTTTAATAAAACCATTGCTGTGCTCTTGGTAGAAGCATTCTTCCTTTAGGAAATAATCCTCTGGACTAGCAGACCCAAATTTGTGAATTTTTGGTGAAATTATTTTTGCTAGCTCAATACTAGGAAAAATGAGAAGAACTACTTCATTTCTATCCTCAATTTTGAGAGATATATAATAAGATAGATTTCTATATCTGTAAGATGTATTTTTATTTATGCATGTAATTGATAGAGGTACAATTTATATATAATAAGATGCATAGATCTAACCTGAACATTTTGATGAGTTTTCACAAATTCATGCACTGTGTATCAACTCCTAAAATCAAGATATAGAATTTTTTTCCATCACTTTTCCTCAATCTCTGGCCCCAGAAACTACAGACTTATTTTATATCAAGATAGATTATTTTTGTATTTTCTATACTTTCATAAAAAATGGAACATGATATCTGGACTTTTTCACATAGGAATATTTTTTTCTTTTAAAAGGTTAATTTATCCATCCTGTTTTATGTATCAGGAGTTCATTTTTCTTTTGACTATTATTCTGTTGTATACTTATATCACATTTTGTTTATCAATCCCTCAGTTTAATGACATTTATATAGTTTCTGGGTTTTGGCTATTATAAAAAAGTTGCTAGGAATATGCTTATAACTTTCTTTAAGCAGACATGTGTTAATTTCTCTTCAGTAAATATCCAGGAGTAGATTTTCTGGGTCATATAGTTAGTGGACATTTAACTTTATAAGAAATAGCCAAACTTTGAAAAAATAGTTTATTATTTTACATTTCTACCAAAGTTGTATGAGTATTCTAGTTGCTCCCTATCTTTACTAACACTTAGTATTATCACTTTTTTTAGTTTATCCATTTTATTGGGTTGACTGTGGTCTTTCATTGCGTTTAAATTTGCATTTCTCTTATCACTAATGAGATTGAACATTTCTCTGTGCTTATGGCCATTTGAATATCTTGTGAAGTGTCTGTTCAAATATTTTTACCTATAGTTAATTTTTATTTTATTATTGAGTTGAAAGAATTCATTATACATTTTGGATACCAGTCTATTAGTATATATTAATATTTATATAACTACATAAATACTTATACAAATTTACAAATGGACATAAAATAAATTTATATATTTATATAGATATAACTATACATATACATATTTATTTGTTTTATATATCATTATTTCATATGATATATAAAACAAATAAATATGTATATGTATAGTTATAATCAATATATGTGCATTGATTCATTTTTCTATTCTTTGGCTTGCCTTTCAATTTCTTAACCATGATATTTAAAGAGAAAAAATTTTTAAACTTTGATGAAGTTAAATTTATCAAGTTTTTGGTTAATGATGTTTTGGTTTTTATTGAAATAATCTGCTTATAGTGGAATTCACAGATTTTCCACTATAATTTCTTCTAGAAATGTTAGTTTTAGTATTTATTTATTTATTTAATTTTTATTGATTGATTTTAGAGAGAGAGAAACATGGACTTGTTGTTACACTTATTTATGCATTTATTGGTTGATTCTTGTATGTTTCCTGACCGGGATCAAACCTGCAATTTTGGTGTATTGGACAGTGCTCTAACCAACTTAGCTACCTGGCCAAGGACAATAAATATTAGTTTTATGTTTAATTCTATTTTCAGATACTTTGTTTGTGATGTGAGATAAGGATTGATGTTATTTTTTCCTCACAAAGATACCCAGTTGCTTCAACACCATTTATTAAAAAGATTCTCCTCTTCTTATTCTGTGTAATATTAATGTTTGTCACTTCAATATTCTTATCTTGGCTGTATACACTTGTTTTTATCCTATTATCTTCAACTTGTGTTTTAGCATTTAAAATATATTTACTATAGACAGAATGTAGTTGGTCTTGCTCTTTGAGTTAGTCTGATAATATCTGACTTTTAACTGAAATATTTAGTCTAACAAAATTTATAATAGCATGAAAAACATAAAATACTTGGAATAAATTTAACAAAATACAGCTAAAACTATAAAACCATGAAGAGAAAAATGAAAATACTGAAATAAATGGAAAGATATACCATACATGACATGTTCAACTGAAATTATGTGTTATCTGTGTGCAAAGTGAACAATTCTAAAAAGAAAGATTCTTAACTGTATAAGCTGATTTTTCACTGTCACACACAACAACAAAACAGTAGATTTGAAATCTAAATCTAGATATGTCTGACTGCCATGTCTATATCATTTCCAATACATGATATTACCTATTTTGCCTACTTATCATGATTAAATATTGCCTAATTTTCCAAGAACTTCTGGCTTGTTGAGCTGAGAGAGAATCATTCATTAGTCATATAACTTGGATCAGTTAGTGCTGGTCCAATGCATTGACCTTGGCCTGGTCACTTCCTAATAATATATGCTCCTGGCCAGATAGGAGATGGGTTATGATCATCTCAAATCTACCTTGTTTCCACTTTAAACTGCTTATATCAGACTTCAGAAGGAATTCAAGAAGTATTCTTTGAATCATTTAATAAGAAAATTAAGAAGTATAAACTAGTATACATGAGAGCTTTGGAAATTTCAGGGATATCTGTTAACTTCATCACATTAGTTATATCCATCACTCCCAGTCTGTTTCCACATAGAGTTAGTGCATAGATTTCCCCTGAGACATTCCAGCAGGCTTGTTTAATGAATCAAGATGGCAGAAGGATCTGAGAAAATGATCTCCTACTGTGAAGCTAATCTTGGAGGGAAATAACCTAACAACAGTACAAACTACAGCTTTAAAAAGCAGAAGAAAACTAGTTTCAGGAAAAAAGAAGAAAGGGATACAAGGTGTGCCAAAATGGGACTGAGGAGACACGTCCGTTTTGGCAAGTCTCTTATCTAAAGGCAATTTGTGATTGCTTGGCAACTTTAAGAAACTTCAGACTGATGACAGTGTAGTAGGATTGCAAATTCTTCAGGCTAAACCCTATCATGAAATGACGGCAGTAAAATGAATGGTCAAATGAAGAGTATGATCGTATTTTTTTATGGAAATAAAGATTATTTACTTTTTTATTTATTAATTCTACAAATACTATTTGACAGCCTACTAAAAATGATCTTGGCAAAATATCGAGGGTAAAGAAATGATTCATTCTGTTTACAGAAAGAAAGAAATAATAAATTATTTATAAAGTAAGGACTATACCAGGTTATGCCAAGTTATACAGTGGTAAACAACAACCCTCAAGTCTATTGGGCTTTTTACAGGACATTCTAATTTCTTGCACACATTGCCTGCAGTGGGTCTGAGTGCCTCCAGAAGGCAAGTATCCTCCACATGTTGTTTTATTGTTCCAGCTAATTCAATCTGTGACAACGTCACATCAACAGGTGATTTCAGAATCATCATGAAAGAGGAAGAGAGACCTAGAGATTAGAGCATCAGAATTAAATATTGGGTATTAGTGAAAAGTGTTGGCTCTTACAATGTGCTAGATGGTAGAGGTTTAATCAAAGGACTCTGAGTCACTAGTTAGTAACAAAGGATAAAGTGGCCACTGCTTGTATTTTCCTCTATTTGTGGAATGGAAAAATACAGTGGTAAAAAATACAGTGGTAAACTGTTTCATGTAATCACAACTGTAAAACTACTTTTGCCTACCCTGTATTGTAAAGGGAAAATATAGGGTTCATTAACTAAGGGTCTTTCTGTGCTTTAATCTCGAATCTAGACAATAAAAATATGAAATTTTATGAAGTCCCCTGTTAAATGAAAAATAAATAGAAGATATGATTCTGGCTCTTAATCTTACAATATAATGGGAATGGAATTTAAGCCAAAAGAATTGCAGTAAAAGCTGATCAATCTGATAACCTATGAACTGGAATCTTTATTACTTCCCTACATATATAGAACAATGAAAATGATAACCTTGAGACTCTGCAAAACCCTAAAGTGCTTTCAGAATCATTAAAGGAAGATTAAAGTATTTTCAGTATAGTTTAGGTTTGAGGCTATTATTGAATTTTAATATGAGACAATTGGCTATTCATGCACAATATATATGACACATCTCTAGTAACTTGAACCTGTGATGAGCTAGAGTACCACATTCTCTGATCATTAATAAACAAAATTAGAGAAACAGATAAACATTTGCTTCTAGCATCATCTGTACAGAATTGCTTATGCATACTGAGCAATCATGGTGATTTATAATGGGAGTGAGATGGAAGTGGGTTAAGTAGGGCATTTATATAAAAAGGATATCTGAAGAAGATAAGTATATTTTGCAGGAGAGGCAAGAGGAATTTTGTTGCATAGGGAGATAAATGCAGGAGGAAGCACCTCAGGAAAAAAATGAGGTAGTTTAGAAACAGATGTGAAGCTTGGTCACATTTATTGTGTCTGCGTGGCTAGAGAGAAGTATATAATAGAAAGTATCAGGGAGGAAATTTTTGTAATAATCCGTAGTCTTAAAGCTTACAACCCGGAGATGTGTAAGCTTGTGTGCATGCATGTGTGTGTGTGTGTGTGTGTGTGTGTGTGTGTGTGTGTGCGTGTGTGTGTGCGCGCGCTCTCAGAAGGCAGGTTTGGAGATACAGCTCCTGGGCTTGTTAGGATAAGGAGAAGCTGCCAAGATAGTTAGTGCCGGAGTTCAGACATGGATGCCCGTGAACTGTGAGAATAGAAAGTGAATCTTAAATACTATAGGGAAGACTTAGTACATTGGGTGGGTATTCCCTAGGACTTTACATAAATGAGTGTGAATTTCTGTCTGACTATCTCTTTTTTCTCTCTTTTGGTGATCATATTCATTGCAATAATGTCAATTAGCAACCATCTTTATGCTTATAATTCTTATCTAGAAATAGAAAAGCATCGTATAGTGATAAAGTGTATGTACTCAATAAATGTTAACTGTTATTGTATGTCTGCTAATTTCTCTTATTATGAGCCAACATTTGTATATACACCTGTATTTTGACATTTTTATTTGAGTACCCCAAAGAAAACTCCAGCTCAATAGGTCTAGGAGTATCCTTTCTCTACCCTGGCCCACTCCTGTACTGTGTTCCTTCTAATTCAGCCTACTGAAAGTATCTCCAACATGTTCATAATGGCTCTCAACATTTTTTTGCCACATAGTACTTGACTAAGTCACATATCAGTATGTGACTATTCCATATGAATAGAGACTAGATAGGAGCAAATTTTGAAAAAAAAAAAAACTATTTCAAAAAGTTTTTTTTTTAAAAAAAACTTCAAATAAAATTCCAGCTGGTTAAACTAAAGCCATCGAAGAGAAGCTTAATTGAGGAATATTTTGAGTATGACTCCAAGGACCTGAATTTTGAGTATGACTCCAAGGTCATACAATTAGGTATAAATATTATTAGGAATTGTAGGGAAAAGAATGTGAGCATGAGGATCAGATCTAAATTGTTGACATTACTTGATAGCTGTTTTACCTGGTAAATGATTTATATTAACAAAGCACAAATCATCAAGAAGACCTTAGAAAAGGCAATTTTTTTCAACAATCAGTTCTTCATTGCTTTTGCCCTTTTCTACACTTCACCAATTTTGTCTTCTTTCTCTAAAAAAAAAATAAAAAATAACACAACACTGTGGCAAAGACAAAAGATAAAACTTTGCATCATGGAAACTCAGTGTCCTCTTGACTTACATTACTCTTAAAAATTAGAGGTAATGTCCTCTGGAAATATTCCTGAAGGATACATGTTAGCATCATTTTATAGGAGAAAAGAAGGGCACACTTTGATAGATGGATAATAAAAGCATAGGGAGAGAAGAAGATATTTCAGATAAAAGAAATGACAGATAAAGAGGATTAGTGAAGGGTCAAAACAATATATGAAGACATCAACATTCTTGCACAATCATTCAAAAAAATGTCAACAAGCAAAAGGCTCACTGGCAATAATACAACAAAAATGAGTAATTTCAGTGAAGAAAGTAGTCTAACTGAGCTCAACATGGCTATTAACACTTATTTACTGGTCTCAGTGGAATAAAATACGCAAAACAAGAGCTTGAAGTGAATAAAATTGTATCCAATTTACAATCAAATGAAAAGATAGTGGGCTCAGAGCCCAAAATATTTCTCAATTAAGCTTCTCTTCAATGGCTTTAGTTTAACCAGCTGGAATTTTATTTAAGGCTTTTTTTTTTTAAAACTACTCTCATTGAACCTTTTGAAAAGCAGGATTTCCTTTTTAATGGGTAATCTATTTCTTTTTATAAAGTAAAAAATCAGCAATAACTGGAATTCTTCACACATGGAAACACAATAAAATTGACACAAAGACATGGAAGACACGGTTTCTATTCTCAGCGACATGACTTTCTATAAAGAAGAAATACATGGCAAATGGGATATAGGGACATATAGGCCATGAACACGCTGCTCCCTGGAGTTGGCTGAGTTTTTAATTCAAAGGAACATTATTGTTTGCTGGTCAACTTAGATGATAAGTACTAATTAAGGTTCTATGCTCTATATAACATCATGATTTTGAGACTGATTCCTCAAAAAAAGTGCAGCTTAAGGTCAAAATGTTTCAATTAAGTAATTATATTGCCATCTACTAATATATACAGTATAATTTAGTATAATTTCCATTCCTAAATATATAAAAATCATTTAAAATTCTGGAACTTGAAGAGGTAATCTTTTATCACCTGGAAAATTCTCTTTCATTATGACATTGAATTAATTGGATGTTACTACTAGTATACATGGAAACATTTAATCTTTCATTTTGCTTTCAAGATAAAATCACAATATAAATATATATATAATGTTCCTGTGTTAGAACATTCAATATGAGGGGACAGTTTAATAGATTAAATGTCTGATTTTTTACAACTAATCAAATGTAATGTTTTATTTTTACACGTGCAAATGAAGCTGAAAAAACTGTGAAATATGCAGCTAGGCTAACCCAATCAACAGCTATTTGAATCCCAACCACTAGCAAGTTTAAATGTTTCAAATGTCATGGACTAGAGTGATTTATAGTCTCTGATCTCACTGAGATGGTCCTAGAAGGAGAGAAAAATCATATAAACTCCTAGATATCTAACACAAGCCAGAGTAAACTAGGAAGGGAAGCAGGGTGAGAGTTTCATTTAATGGGAGAAAATGAGCACTGGCTCCATAGAGAATATGATATTTAAGAAGGGCCTCGAAAAAATAGAATCAACTTATAAGGGTATAAGGTAGTAGGGACATTTTAGGGACCACAAAAGCACAAGCTTATGGTAAAGAACGAGATAGATTATGGGAAAAGGCCGAGTAATACAGTACTAAACAAAGGATACTGAATAGGGAAACTGGTAGATAAGCTTGCATTAGATTGACCTACACCTCTGAAAGCCGGACTAAGGCTTTTGTGTACCTTTCATGTAAAACATGCTTGTTTTGCCAGTGCACCCTGCCCTAAACCAGAGGCTATCTCAAAGTCACTTTTGAGTACGAATGGCCTGGATGTTAGAGATTCAGCAAATGCATGGGGATCTGTCTGACTAGGTTTTCTTGAGTACCTAGTCTTCTTAAATGCATGTGAGGAAATTATTTCTTTCCTTGATGATTTATGTTACTCCAGTGACACTCTTTACAACTGTGTATGAATGCAAATGTTTTATAACAGACTTATTGAAATGAAACTCACATACCATAAAATCCACCCTTTTAAATTGTAAAAGTTAGTGGTTCTTAGTAGATTTACAGAACTGTGCTATAGTCACCACTATCTAATTTTAGAACATTTTTTTCAACCCCCAAATAAACCCTATACCTATTAGCTACCGTTTCCCCATTCTTTCTACCTCCAGCCCCTGAAAATCACTAATCTAATATTCTGTCTTTATCACTTTGCCAATTCTGGACATTTTATATAAATAGAATTATACATGTGGCTGCATTGCTTAGGGTTCTCCAGAAAAAAACAGAACCAATAGGATGTATATATAGTTATACATAAGATAAAATTTATTATAGGAATTGACTCACCCAGTTATAAAAGCGAAGATGTCCCACAGTCTGCCATCTGCAAGCTGGAAAATCAAGAAAGCCAGTAACATAATTCAGTCCAAGAATAAAGGCCTGAGATCTGGGGGAGCCAATGGTGTTATTCCCAGAGTTTGAATGCCCGAGAACCAAGAGCACCAGTGTCTAAGGGCAGGGTAATATGATTATCACAGCTCAAAAAGAGAGAATTTGCCCTCCTTTTCTTTTTGTTCTATTAGAGTTCTCAATGGACTGGATGATGCCCATCCATATTGGTGAGGGTATATCTCTTCATTTAGTCTACTGAATCAAATACTAATCTGTTCCATAAACACCCTCACTGACACACACAGACAATGTTTTTACCAGATATCTGGGCATCCCTTACAGATAAAGTTCACAGGTAATTCAAGATGACAGATAAAATTAACCATCACAGTTAATTTTGTGCCTGCCTTCTTTACAACATGTTTTTAATGTTCATCCATGTTGTAATATTTATCAGTACGTCATTCCTCTTCATTGAATAATATTGAATAATACTTCATTGACTAGATATACCATATTTTGCATATCCATTCATCAGGTGATGGACATTTGAGTTGTTTTCACTTTTTACCTGTCATGAATGATGCTGTTGAGACTATTCAGGCACACATTTTTGTTTGGATTTGTTTCATTTCTCTTGGGTATATATCTAGGAATTGCTGTGTCATGATTACTCTATCTTTAACATACTGAAGAACTTTCCACTCTTTTCCAAAGTCCCACCAATAATGTATACCTGAGGGTTTAATTTTCTTCATATCTTTATCAACACTTGTTATTGTTGGTTGTTTTTTATTTTAGCCATCCTAGTGCACATAAGGTGATGCTTATTGTAGTTGATTTACATTTCTCCAATGACTAATGATACTGAGTATTGTTTCATGTGCTTATTTTTGCCATTTTTATATACTTTTGATGAATGTCTTTTCAAATTACTAGCTTATTTTTTTTAAAAAAACTTAATTATTTGTCTTTTTTATAAGGACATTTATTTGTTTTGGCTGTTTTAATTTTTCAATTACAGTTTACAGTCAATATTATTCTGTATTAATTTCATATGTACAGCATATGAAGTATAATTATATACTTTACAGAGTGGTCTCACTCCCTGATATTTCATGTACCTACCTGGCCCCATTCATAGTTACTACGCTATTAATGACTATAATAGAGGCCCAAAGCATGAAATTCATGCAAGGGTAGGGCTTCCTTCCCCTGGCTGCCGGCACCGGCTTCCCTCTGGCACCCGGGGCCTGGGCTTAACCCTCGGCTGCTGGCAGGCACCTGGGACCCAGGCATCCCTTGCAGCCCCGGCTTTATTCAGAATGACGTCCAGTCTAATAAGCATATTATGCTTTTATTATTATAGATTTCTTATGCTGTAATTTATATTTCTGTGACTATTTTGTAACTAACAATTTATGCTTCTTAATTCCTTCATCTTTTTCACCCAACTTCCCAACACCCTTCTCCTTTGTCAACTGTCATCTTTCTCTATATCCATGAGTCTATTTCTATTTTGTTTGCTTGTTTATTTTGTTCTTTAGATTTCATACATAAGTGAAATTATCTGGTATTTGTCTTTCTCTGTTTGATTTATTTCACTTAGGTCCATCCATGCTATCACAAAAGATAAGATTTATCTTTTAATTTTTAAGTTGTATGAGTCCTTTATATGTTCTAAATATAAGACTCTTATCAGATATATATTTGCAAATATTTCTCCTAATTCTGTGTATTATATTTTCACTTTCTCTATGGTGTCCTTTGAAACAAAAGTTTTACATTTTTATGAAATCCAACTTACTTTGTTTTTCATTAGTCACTTGGGATTTGGTATCATAGCCAAGAAATCATTACCTAAACTAAGGTAACAGATTTACTCTTAGGTTTTTCTCTGAAAGTTTTATAGTTTTAGTTTTTATAATTAGTTCTATGATCCACTTTTACTTAAGTTTTATATATAAAGGTGAGATATAACTTCATTCTTTTACATGTTGATATCTAGTTTACCTAGCACCATTTGTTGAATAGTATTTTCTCATTGAATTGTCTTGGCACCACAGATACAAATGTGTTACCTACCATATATGTTTGAATACATACTTACCCTGTACTTTCATAAAGTATTAAATATACTATTTACCAAGTGGATGTTTATGGAAACATGGATGGATAAATTCATTGTATGCAAATTTGGCAGCCTCAGTAACATAAGAAGTTGAGATAAAAAGTTGGCCTTGTCATACATTAAGAAAGAGGATCCCAGTTGAAATCCAGTCTGCTGATTTCAGAGACTGCTTCTTAGAGAATCCAACTGAAAATCTCCAGTATGGAGAGATGGCCCCTCAGTAGCGAGTCTAACCCGAGGTAGAGCACAACTAGGAGCCTATGCTCTTTGTGGACAGTATGACTCAGAAGACAGAGAAGAGAAAGGGACCTTCCAAACTCACTAGTGAGAGTGGAGTGAATGAGGGGATATAGGGAGGCCAGGATTGTAATGCTAACACACAGTAATCTCTGACAAAACAAATAAACAAACAAATAGAAAAATAGTAAGAGGTGGGAAATAAACATTTTTCTCCAAACCATGTACTAAATACACCTGGCAAGGTGACAGGCTATGGTGCATTCAATATTATTCTGTATTAGTTTCATATGTACAGCATATGAAGTACAATTATATACTTTACAGAGTGGTCTCACTCCCCGATATTTCATGTACCTACCTGGCCCCATTCATAGTTACTACGATATTATTGACTATACTAGAGGCCCGAAGTATGAAATTCGTGCAAGAGTAGGCCTTCCTTCCCCTGGCTGCTGGCACCGGCTTCCCTCTGGCACCCAGGACATGGGCTTAATTCTTTCCTGCCCAGTTCTCCACCCCACCTTCCCCAATTACTCAGTGAGGAGAACCTAATACTCATCTTATTGACTTATGACTTTAAGATGGGTTACCACACACACACTATAACCACGTCTTTGTTGTGATACCTTTCATACTCAGTCATCACAGGTGATTAATTTTTCATTTCCACCCAAAGACCAACTAACTCATGAACTGACTCAAGCAAAGAATAGCTTTATTGGGGAACTTTTTTTCTTCTTTTTTTTTTTCACCCTGTAGACAAAAAGACCATTTTTGGTGTCTTTTTGGTCTAAATATAAATTTTGGATAGAAATTGATGGCAATTCTATTTGAATGTATTCTAGAATACATTCATTTCTAGGTCCTACAAAATGTCCCAATGACATTTTTGGCTCTACTTTAATATGAACCCAAAGGGTATTGCTCATTAACATTTGCAAGCTGTTTCTTTAGATTCATGGTCTGATGAAAATGACTTGGGAGCCAGAAAATATGAATTGAATTTCCATTTCTATAAACAACTCCATATTTGCTCTTGGATGAAACTCTTCATTTCCCCGAACCTATTTTCCTCCATCTGTAGAATGGGAATAACAATCACAGTGGATATTTACTCATTACTTAGTTTCCCATATATAATTTTTAACAAGTTTTTCTCACTAATGAGAAGGATACCGTTAAATGTCTCATATAAATAAGAGTTGGAAAATAAAAGTTTCATAGAAATGCAAGTGTCAATGGCATGGCTCACTTTTAGGACCATATACATTTCTGAAAATTTGGTATAAAGTATAATACATCATATTCCTTTTCATTTTCAAAATGACAATTTCCACATTAAAAACTGTTGACGTTAGCACCTAATAGCACTTGTTAAATTATGTTACAGTAACATGGTTTTCTCATAAACCATATGTGTCTTTTTTTTAAATTTCAGTTTAACCAGTTTTCTAATAATTTCTAGGTTACAACAGACTTGTTGCATGTGGTTTTGTGTTTCAGAGGACAGAGGGCTACCCAAGCCTTCATAATAACAAGCTCATTATTATACATTTCTACACTATAAGACCCAGATCAAACAGACACATTCAGAAGTGGTTTTAGAAACTCTAAATACTTTTTCATGCAAAAATATTCACTTCATGTTTTCCTCAAGTAGCAAGCTCATCATTTCAACTACTTTAAAAAATCCAAGTTTTCACAACTTTTAAAGAACACATCTGTTACAAGAATAAGGCGCATCCTGCTCTCATGTCACAAAATGAAAACAGTGTTTCAGATTTCTGCTGGGTCCCGGGAGCAGGAGGGTTGCTTTAGATGTAGACTGTGGCTTTTTCTTCTCTCAAGGAAATGTTCATTATAAAGATACCCAGTGTGGAAAAGAAAAGCTCTTGGTTATTGCCTACATCATACTGCAGCATTTACCTATTGAATTCACAGAGGTTTATTTCAGCTTCACTTTCATTTTGTGATATTCAGGGATTGAGCATATAATTGAGTTCTATCATTCTGCATATTACTTCAGTTGCGCTAGTAGGTAAATGTTTAGGTTAACCTTGGCTTTGCTGAAAAAAACAACAACAATGGCCACCCTAAGGGACTGTCTCCTCTCACAAAATGGTTCACATAGTAGGTGAAGGTCAAGTGAAGGCTAGGTTGCCCATTCAGTAGTCATTATCAAATATAAAGACAGATTCATGGGTGCCATCCTTAGATATCTTTATTTATCTGCTTGGGGACATGACTCGGGAATTTCAATTAAAAAAAGGAAAAATCAAACTTTATAGGTTATTCTAACGTCTCTAGCCATGCATGAGAATTTCTACCTTACAGCTTCCTGAAGGCCTCTATGAATTCAGGGTTAATTGTACTTATGTGATTGTTAGCCTATAGTTCCAGCATAAATTTTTGAATCCTTAGTCCAGACTTTATGTGGGCTTATTTCTTATTCATGGCACTAGGATGAAGCTGGGGGTTGTCCTCTTGTGCTATAAACACCGTATTTCTTTATATCCCCCATTTATACCCTAGCCAGGAGTAATTTGAGAATTGGGCCTGTTTCTCAAAGTGCTTAGGTCATTTATTAATTTATTCCTTCAAAATCTGTTGAGTATATAATATGTACCCAGCAGGCACATTTTTTACAGACATGACAGCACAAAGGAAAGGACCACAACCAGAGCAAATCTCCCTGATGAGAGAGCGTCAAATGGAGATGTTAAAGGGGGTGAGGAGAACAGGCAAAATAAAACAAAAAATGCTGCGTAGGAAAAGATGAAGTTTTATTGACTCTTCATCCTCTTTAACCTGTCACACAGTTTTGCACCACTTTAGGTTGTCCAAATTTAACAATTAGTATTGTGTCTCTTATTTTAAAAAAATATGGAATATTACTCTGATTACTAGGGATTACTATAAATTCCTAATTTAAAGCTCTTAGGAAATGTGAATATTAAGCAGGCATTTGAAAGGCTGCTCTTAAAAACCCTACCAGATTGAAAAGCTCTGACTCTACTGTTATGCTCTACTGCATCCTGTACATCTACACTAATAAAAGAGAAAGATGCAAATTGACCACACCTTCATGACACCCACCAGCCAATCAGGAGTGAGTATGCAAATTAACCTGACAAAGGTGGCGGGTTAATTTGCATATGCAGGCACTGAGCAGCCTGGGTCCCGGGAACATCCTCGGGACCCAGGTCGCTCCGAGCCTGTAGACCCGCACATAGGCCCTGAGTGGCTGGGGTCCCAGAATGCCCCCGACCAGGAGTGGCCTACGGGCGCTGGTGCCAAGTGGCCTGGGTCCTGGGATGAGCAGCCGGGGCACCAAGCAGGCTGGGTCCTGGAACAAGCAGCTGGGGGCGCCAAGCGGCCTGGGTCCACGCCCCCTAGCCCGGCGGACACAGCAGTGAACACAGGGCCACTGGGCTTGGGGGTGTGCTCCTGGCGGCCGGGGACACACCCCTAGCCCAGTGGACACAACACAGGGGATCCTCTGCGCATGGGCTGCAGAGGAAACACCTTTTCTTTTTTTAAAAATATATTTTACTGATTTTTTTTACAGAGACGAGGGGAGAGGGATAGACTGTCAGAAACATTGATGAGAGAGAAACATCAATCAGCTGCCTCCTGCACACTCCTCACTGGGGATGTGCCCCCAACCAAGGTACATGCCCTTAAACAGGAATCAAACCTGGGACCCTTCAGTCTGCAAGCCGACGCTCTATCCACTGAGCCAAACCAGTTCAAGCGTAAATACTTTTCTGACTGCTCATTGGCTAAGCTCCCTGTACACTGCCACTTGCAGTGTTCTTGATAATGGCTAATAAGAATCCAAGAAGGTGATGTAGGGTTTTTCCACCACACTCCTGGAGAAAAAAAATGAAGGTCCGCTGCTGGAGGGGCTAAGAAATGTCACATTCTGCCTTAGCTGGTTTGGCTCAATGGATAGAGCCTTGGCCTGCTGACTGCATGGTCTGGGTTCAATTCTGATGAAGGGCATGTACCTAGGTTACAGGCTCCTTCCTGGCCGGGGCCCAGGTCAGGGCTCATGCAGGAAGCAACCAATCAAAGTGTCCCTGTCACACTGATGTTTCTCTCTGACAATCCTTCTCTCTTCCACACTCTTTAAAAATCAATGGAAACATATCCTCAGGTGAGGAAAGAAAGAAAGAAAGAAAGAAAGAAAGAAAGAAAGAAAGAAAGAAAGAAAGAAAGAAAGAAAGAAAGAAAGAAAAGAAAGAAAGGTCATATCCTACGAAAGACACATCTTGAAAATGCCTAAAGAAAGTTGTCATCTTTTCATGGTGAAGGGACTGGAGTCTGTGTTGATGAAAACACCTTGGCAGCTGCGGTGGCTGGCAGTGGCTGCAGCAGCGGGATGATGGGGCTGGCATCTTCCCCTGATCAGCCAGGTCACCTCCCGCAGAGGGAGGCCAGACTGTGGCTTAGGCCCATGGGGAGCGGGCCTAAGCCATCTGTAGGACATCCCCTGAGGGCTCCCAGTCTGTGAGAGGGGGCAGGCTGGGCTGAGGGACCCTCCCCCACAGTGCACAAATTTCATGTACCGGGCCCCTAGTAGTAATAATATAGGGCATTCACTGAAGATTATTTTCAATCAATTATTTTCAATCAAATTATTTTCAATATATTTTGTTGATTTCAGAAAGGAAGAGAGAGGGAGAGAGAGATAGAAACATCAATGATGAGGGAGAATCATTGATAGGCTGCCTCCTGCATGCTCTTCACTGGGGATTGAGCTTGCAACCCAGGCATATGCCCTGACCAGGAATTGAACTGTGATCTCCTGGTTCATAGGTCGATGCTCAACCACTGAGCCACAATAGCTGGACAATTCTTTAATAAGTTCAAATGGAATGCTCACATAATAATCTTATTCTATATATAATATTGTCTCTGTCATAATGAGACATTGTTTCCATTAACCATGTCACTGGCTGTAATGGCAATGGCAGTGATTGCGATCTGTGAATCTGCTGACCTCTGAACTGGAATGGGATTCTTGTTAGGTTAAATGAACTAATGCGTTGACAAAGCTACCTATGATCCAGACTTCTTGGTAACTTTTTCAATATCAGCATCAGAGCTAAGCTGCACTGCCCTGGAAGCAGGTGGCTCTGAGGAAGATCTCAGATCCTTGCCTTCCAGTAGCTGTGCCCTTGAGGAATTGAATGGCACTGCCATTATTCTGTGGATAATGAGATGAGATGTGCTTATCACAGCAATTTACTGAAAACAAAAAAGCCACACATTAGCAAACTAAAATTATAATCAAAGGAAAAAAGAGAAGAAAGCATTTGCATAAAGAGTACCAAAATCTCGAGGGACCAATCCTTAGCGGACAGAGACATCAGGATTCAAATGTGATGAGTAATTTTCCTAGGCCACACAGCACCAAATATATCATCTGACACAGATCTTCTTTTGATTTCCACTTAGGTTTAATGGTTGAATAATCATGGCTCATAAGTTTATCTTTAATAAGTCACAGCAGACAGTTTATTAGCAGATTCTTCAGGCGGCAGGGTTGTCATTTGTTGTTATAGTGATTGTCTCTTTTAAATATCACAGCTGCTGGTATTTTTATTTATTTATTCATGATTTGATTCCTGCCTCTCCCACATCTCTGATGCTCAAAGGCAGGCTATTCTCCTTTTCTCTTTGAATTGTGAAAGGCGGCTGTGACAGCCTCTAGCCCGGGCCCTGGAGTGTCACACCGGGTCCTGTGGTGCCGAACAAAAAGCCACGTCTTCCTGAATCTGGCAGAGCTCTCTATGAGAGCTGAGCCTTCTTGAGGGGGGCTTTCTGCCAGTGCGTGGCGGGCATGAATGGAATCCTATGAGGGGCCCAGGGCCAGTGAAGACCTTTCTTCATGTGTTTCTTGGCCAGAAGAGTGGAACCACTAGGAGAAATGCAAATGCCCAGGCCTCCACTGTCCTATGCAAAATTGGCTACCAGTGTGAATAAACATAGGAGGCACTGTAAGCTGCAGTGTCCACATGCAGCTGAAGAGAAAGCTTGCTCATAACACATAGCATCTTTCATTGGGTTGTGCACTTGGACTGAACAGAAGGCATTATTTCATTTGTCTTCAGAAAGGCCCTGTGAGGCAGAGCGTATATATATATATATATATATATATATATATATATATATATATATATATAAAGAGATACGATTTAGTAAAGAGAAAAACTGGGGCCTCACATTTTCAGCATGACCTGGAATTAGGCGTGAAATTAGAGGAGGCTGCTGCTGCTAGAAAGCTGGTTTGGGGAACGTCAACACGCTCCAAATACCAAAATGCTCCCCTCTCCCCTGAGAAAATATGCCATGGTCCCCATGTCCCCTGAGTAAATAAAACAATGTCCCCACCTGATGAATAGGAGGTGAAAAAAGTCTGATATGCTACAACTTAAGCCCATCATGTGTATGCCCTGAACAGAGGGCACAGGAAGTATATATATAATCTTGGTTAATTTCCCATGAGCAGGCTTGGGTCCCTGGGAGGCCTGTGAAAGCAGAGAGAAGAAAAATGTAAGAAGAACGAGGAAGGAAAATAGAAGGATCATCTCACTCATTTCTTGATCATTGGAAGCCCAGGTTTTGTGCTATTGTTTCTTGCCCAGTTCAGCAAAAAGGAGACTCAGAAGACCTCTGTGCCCCTGTTGCATAGGCAATCCACCTCCTTTTACTACTGGCAGCAGATTTACTTAGTTTCTGGCTTCCCTCCCTTTCAGTAAGTGCTTTTGTAAAGTAACAGTGAAAGCGAACGTGCAATAATATTTCAAAGAAGTTAATGGTACGTACTGAGGATTATGGAGCACTTTAATTTTTATTGTTGCCTTGCTAATATCTTTATCAAAATAATGAGAACCAGAGAAACTGGTATCGACTGGAAAGCAGAGACAGAGCCAGGACTCAGCACTGGGACCCTTTACACCTGCCAGGCTCCTAATGCGCTCCCCAAGGTCAGGTTGAAACCTGATAAAGACATTCTTTTATTTTTTTAATTTTTTTCTTTATTGATTAAGGTATTACATATGTGTCCTTAATGCTCCATTGCCACCCAGCTACCCCCCACTCATTCCCTCACCCCTCTGTTATGGGTGAGATGTCCCTCATCGTATGGTGAAAAGGCAATAGCAATATCAGCATTATTAAGCCTCACATTTGTGTGGCTTAGTGGTTCTCAATCTCTGTCCTTAAGAAACCCTGGGAGTCTGCAAGCTGGGTGCCAATGTTCTAAGACAGAAGAAGCCCAACAATTAATCATTATCAACATAATAGAAATGTAATGGACATAATGTTAATGTAGCAGATATGTTTTCTTTTAAGCTTCTTTACCCATGTTGATCAAGCCTTTGATACTTGATGGTGTTTGCTTAATAATGAATGTTGGCCAATATCCATTTAAAATATTTGTTTAATCTATCATAAAATCCCATTGACTGTACTTTGATATATCCAGCATTTGACTAATATTCATCATGGACGTACCTACTACTTTGACCTGAGCCACCAAAGATTATGGCAATCACCTCCTAACAGGTCTTTCTGCTTCTGCCTTTGTCATTACATAGTCTATTCTCCACACAGTGACCAGAGTGAGCCTTTGAAAATGTAGGTTAGATGATGTGGCTATTGCTCAAAAGTCAGCAGTGGCTCCCCATTTCACTACAGAGCAAAGCACAAATCTGCACAATGCCTTGCAAGCCCTATAGGGCCTGGCCAGCCCTGACTTTGCCCACCCTTCTTCTCATTCACACTGTTCCAGGCACATTGGCCTCCTGGATGCTCTTTTTTTAAAATTTTTATTTTGTTGTTTAAAGTATTACAAATAGTACTACATATGTCTTCCTTTTTTCCCCATTGACCTTCCCCCAGCCTCCCTTTACCCCCCCGGCACATGCCCTCACCCTTCCCCGTCCCCCAGTGTATTGTGTCCATTATTTGTGCTTATATGCATGCATACAAGTCCTTCGGTTGATCTCTTACCTCCCTCCCCGCCAACTCTCCCCAACCTTCCTGCTGTAGTCTGACAGTCTGTTCAATGCTTCTCTGCCTCTGTATCTATTTTTGTTCATCAATTTATAAAGTTCTTTATTACCCATCAATGAGTGAGGTCATGTGGTATTTTTTCTTTCACTGACTGGCTTATTTCACTTAGCATAATGCCAGGCAAACTTGCATCTTAGGTCCAGTGCCCTATTTTTCTGCTTGGAATGCGTTTCCCTTAAGATATCTGCTTGCCTAAAATCATTACTTTCAAGTTTTTGCTCAAATTTCACCTTTCAATGCAATCACCCTGCTCAGTACGGCAACCTGTTTCCCTTCCCAACTCCCATTCCCTCTTACCCCGCTCTTTTTTGCCATGACATCTATTACCTTCTAGCCTTTTAACTCATTCGAATTAGAATGTCAGTAACATGAAAACAGGAACCTTGGTCTTTTATTGTATTTCATGACTTCTGTTAAGTGTTCTGGAAATGGTTGTTAAATAAATAAATGGATATTATGTGCCAACTTATTATATTCTGAAGATACAAGAATTAAGACATATGTGCTTTCTAATAGTTCAGTGGGAGAAGTCATGCACTTAACAAGTAGATACAGGAAATAGAAGAGAACAAAAGAGCAAGTGAGTAATAATGGCAAAACGCATCAAGGAACAATTACCCTGAGTTGAACAGCTTTGTGTGTGTGCATGTTTGTGTGTTGCATGTACTTATAGTGTGTCTCACTTTGCCTTACATTGTTATATTTTCTTCAGTGAAAATGGTTCCTCTAGCAGTGGTTCTCAACCTTTCTAATGTCGCGACCCTTTAATACAGTTCCTCATGTTGTGGTGACCCCCAGCCATAAAATTATTTTCATTGCTACTTCATAACTGTAATTTTGCTACTGTTATGAATCGTAACGTAAATATCTGTGTCTTCTGATGGTCTTAGGCGACCCTGCTAGCGGTTCTCAACCTGTGGGTCGCGATTGTAGAGCCTGAGACCATCGGAACTGCTGCTGTAGAGCCTAAGACCATCAGAAAACACAGATATTTACATTACGATTCATAACAGTAGCAAAATTACAGTTATGAAGTAGCAACGAAAATAATTTTATGGCTGGGGGTCACCACAACATGAGGAACTGTATTAAAGGGCCGCGGCATTAGAAAGGTTGAGAACCACTGCTCTAATGC
Source organism: Cnephaeus nilssonii (assembly GCF_951640355.1). Lineage (NCBI taxonomy): Eukaryota > Metazoa > Chordata > Mammalia > Chiroptera > Vespertilionidae > Cnephaeus > Cnephaeus nilssonii. Next base: position 48,439,041 of record NC_137075.1, read on the forward strand.
AATCCAACACATCAGTGTTCATTGTGATCTCCAAGGAGCACTATCACTTTCAGGTGCTGCAACACCTGAGGACATTTAGGATCTGCTATTTGTGTAGTGATTTTCAAAGGGTGCTCACATACATTTTTCTCAGCTAATCCTCAGAACAATTTTCAAAATGCAGGTCTTATGTGTTATCTTCTTCAATATGTTCTCCCTGTGTTGCCTTTCAAGCTTTAAGGAATGTATTTTAAGGTGATTTTGCAAAATAAGATGCCTACAGATTCTCTGAGATTCCTATACATTGCTGTTACCCTGTGTTCATTTCTTCACTCTTCCCTCCCCTCCCCCTCCCCCCCCCCCCCCCCAGTTAGAGTCCACCATTATGGGTCTTTCTTTCAAAGTAAGATTAAATTATACAATAATTTCTAGGAGGGAAAAAATGCATCTTACAAGAAACTTTTGTTTTCCTACTGTGCAGTCAGCTGGACCATTGAATCATCTTTGCTTTCAATTCTATGGACATTTATCCTGTAGTAGTTACTAGTATGTAAAAGGCCTGGTATAAGAAGTTACAGGAGATACAAAGATGGATAAAACAATATCCTTATGTAATAGTATATACTTGAAGAGGGCTGTCGATGGTCTCAGCACTAATGGAATATACCATACCTGCAAGTTTCCTGTGTGTGTATGTATATAATTTCTAAATCTACTTTCCATTTTAGAATAGATTTATAGAAAAGTAGTGAAAACAGTAAAAGACTTTTGATATATCCCACACCCAGTTTTCCCCATTAACATCTTTGATACCACATTATATTTAGCCATCATGATTCATTAGGCTCCTCTTGGTTTTGACAGTTTCTCTGACTTTCTTGTTTTTGATGATTTTGACAGTTTTGAGGAGTTCGAGTCAGGTATTTTGAAGAATTTCCCTCAACTGGGATTTGTATGATGTTTTCCTCATGATTAGACTGAGGCTATGAGTTTTGGGAAAGAAGACCAAAATAGGTAAAGTCATCACATTATATCAAGAGTACATGCTATCAACGTCACTTATCACTATTGATATTGATCTTGATGACCTGACCGAGGTAGTATTTGTCAGGTTTCTTCACTGTAATCCCTGTGATTTTCATGTTCCCTTTAGCTTGAGCAGATCAGGATTGTGCAGAATTTCCCTTGGGCTTTCTGTTTTAGCCTCTCAACCCTTAAAACAGCTTGACTTTCTCACATTTCCAATATTTTCTATACATCTTTTTGTATTTTTTTAAATATATTTTTATTGATTTCAGAGAGGAAGGAAGAGGGAGAGAGAGATAGGAACATCAGTGATGAGAGAGAATCATTGATTAGCTGCCTCCTGCATGCCCCACACTGGGGATCAAGCCCGCAACCCGGGCATGAGCCCTGACCTGGAATCGAACCATGACCTCTTGGTGCATAGGTCAACACTCAACCACTGAGCCACACCAGCTGGGCTCTTTTTAATTTTTATTTGTGAGCCAGATATTTGTTCAATGTCACCAAGTCTGGGTGTGAAGGGTACTTTTGTTTTGTATATTGTTTTTAATTAGGAATTTATGTTATAAAACTAAATTCATTAGTTTAATAGCAACCAGGCTAAGGAATACAAAAAAAAAGGTAATTATTAATTCTATGGATTTAAAAATTTTAGAATAAAAGTAGCTTGATTTCAAGTTAGAGATGTAATACATATGTATTGTTTAAAAAGTTGGAAAATAGAACTATAGAAAGAAAAAGAAACAAAAACCACCTATAATTATCAATAATTACTGCTATCGATTTTCTTAATTCAATCATTTTTCTATATTTCTGTATGTTTATCTATTTATCTATATATCTGCTCTATCATTTTATTTTTTAGAATGATCTTATATAAGTATAGTTTTGTATTTTGGTTTTTACATTCATTTTTTTCCAATAAACTTTGTTTGAATGGGTCTCAACATTCTGTGACAGATTTTTAGTTAAATTGTTCTTATTAAAAAAATACTGATTTTAAAAACAAGTAACTTAAAACTGTCAAAGAAAAAAAAAAAGATCCTCAAAATGTCCTCTTTTCCCTCTGAAGGTTTTAGTTGTATTATTACAATTGACCAGATGTTTACTATTAAACTTAAATGACCAACTGAGACAAAGAGTTCTGAGACCTCCTTCCACCACTGATTAAACTGGGGAGGGGGACAGGTATTAAGAATAATATTTAACCTACTGGGTTTTGTGGGCAGACTTGGTGACCTTACCAGTTCCCGCAGCCTTCTTGTCCACTGGTTTGATGACAGCCACAGCTACAGTCTGTCTCTGTTACAAACAGCCAGAGGAGGATAGTCAGAGAACTTCTCAACACTCAGGTTTTTAAAGAACCATTTCAACCATGGCAGCGTCACCAGATATCAAGACTTTGAGGCCATCTTCCAGTGTTATACCAGAATGGTGATAAATGTTCTCCTTTAGCTTAACGAACTTGCAAAGTAATATAAGATGTTTAACCATCCAGCACAGGTTTATAGGCAGCACTGATTTGGCCTGGGTGGTTCAGGATAATCATCTAATCAGTGAAGCCAGCTGCTTCCATTGGTGGGTCATTTTTGCAGTCATCAGCCACATTGCAAAGATATGAAGAATATCTTTGATAGACACATTCTTTTTTTCCCTTATTTATTTATTGTCTAAAGTTTTACATATGTCTCCTTTTGCCAAGATTGATCCCCCCGCTGCCATTCCCACCCCAGGAAGCCCCCATTGCCCCAGTGTCTGTGTCCATTGGTTATGCTAATACGCATGCATACAAGTCTTTGGTTGAGCTCTAACCTCCCCTCCTCTGTCTTCTCTCTGAGGTTGGACAGTTGGTTCAGTGCCACCTTATCTCTGGATCTATTTTTGTGCATCAGTTTATGATGTTCTTTATATTCCACATATGAGTGAGATCATGTGATATTGATCTTTTTCCGACTGGCTTATTTCACTTAGCATAATGCTATCCAGTTCCATCCATGCTGTTGCAAATGGTAAAAGTTCCTCTTTTTTATAGCAGTGTAGTATTCCATTGTGTAGATGTACCACAGTTTTTTAATCCACTCATCTGCTGATGGGCATTTAGTTTTTTTTCCCAAATCTTAGCTATTATAAATTGTACTGCTGTGAACATAGGGGTGCATATATACTTTTTGATTGCTGTTTCTGGTTTCTTGGGATATAGTCCTAGAAGTGGGATTACTGGGTCAAATGGCAGTTCCATTTTTAACTTTTTGAGGAAATTTCATACAGTCTTACACAGTGACTGCACCAGTCTGCATTCCCACCAGCAGTGCATGAGGGTTCCTTTTTCTCCACATCCTCTCCAGCACTTGTCTTTGGTGATTTGTTGATGATAGCCATCCTGACAGGTGTGAGATGGTATCTCATTGTTGTTTTGATTTGCATCTCTTGGATGATTAGTGACTTTAGCATGTTTTCATAAGTCTCTAGGCCTCTGTATGTCCTTTTTCGAAAAGTGTCTATTTAGGTCCTTTTCCCATTTTTTGATTGGATCATTTATCTTCCTTTTGTTAAGTTGTATGAGTTCCCTGTAATTTTCGAGATTAAACCCTTATCTGAAATATCATTGGCAAGTATGTTCTCCCATTCAGTGGGTTTTCTTGCTGTTTTGTTGATGGCTTCTTTTGCTGTGCAGAGAGAGCTTTTTATTTTGATGTAGTCCCATTTGTTTGTTTTCTCCTTAGTCTCCATTGCCCTAGGAGCTGTGTCTATAAAGATATTGCTACCACATATGTCTGCTATTTTGCTGCCTATGGAGTCTTGTAGGATATTTATGGTTTCCCATCTTCCATTTAAGTCCTTTATCGATTTTGAGTTTATTTTTGTGTATGGTGTAAGTTGGTGATCTAGTTTCATTTTTTTGTATGTGTCTGACCAAATTTCCCAGCACTATTTATTGAAGAGACTGTTCTGAATCCATTGTATGCTCTTGCCTCCTTTGTCAAATATTAATTGAGCATAATGGCTTGGGTCAATTTCTGGGTTCTCTGTTCCATTGGTCTGTATGTCTATTTCTTTTTTTTTTAATTTCTTTATTGATGATATTTGTCCTCATCCCCCATTTTCATCCCACACCCCTCCTCACGCATGCCCCCACCCCCTGTTGTCCTTAACCACTGGTTAGGCTCATATACATGCACACAAGTCCTTTGGTTGATCTCTCCCCTATATCTCCACCCTCCCTACCCTCCCTCTGAGGCCCGACAGTCTGATCCATGCCTCCTTGTTTCTGGGTCTGTTCTTGTTCATCAGACTATGTTGTTCATCATTTCCCCTAGATGAGTGAGATCATGTGCTACTAGAAATACACTTATAACCGAAAATGAGACAAGCAATAATGGTTTATGCTAAATGCAAGAAACCCATGAAAAACACACATGGTGTCAAAACAAGCCAGAGGAAAATCATTTGGGCAAAAAAATGAAAAAGGGTCCCAAGTCAAATTTATAGAAAATATTCCTTTATTAACTTTTGGTCGAGAATATGTTTGTATATTTTTAGAAAACAACTCCGAGACCATGTGGATTCCAGCAACAGAGAGGAATCGACAGGACTACTCCAGCCATGAAGACAGAAGAGAAGCAGTCCAGAGATGGAAGACGCTGATGTTGCCTTGCCATACTAGCAGTCAACAGCTGTGCGTCACTGCAGGTTGCCCAGGACCAAACCAGAGAGGGTCGGACCTGCATTACCACCATTTGTCCACCATCCAGAACTGAAATATCATTGCTGACATGTGCACATAAGGAACTGTTTGACATTGAAATTGGGTCTCAAAAGAACTGTTGGCCCAGAAAGAAACTCACTACAGACTGATTCATTTGCCTTTTAGCATAACCATTATTGCTTGTATGTCTATTCTTGTGTCAGTACCAAGCAGTTTTGAGAACTGTGGCTTGGTAATACAGCTTGATATCTGGTATTGTGATCCTTCCAACTTTGTTCTTCTTTCTCAGGATTGCTGAGGATATTCGGGGTCTTTTTTTATTCCAGATAAATTTTTGGAATGTTTGTTCTAGATCTTTGAAGTATGCTAATGATATTTTAATGGGGTTTGCATTGAATCTGTAGATTGCTTTTAGTAATATGGACATTTTAATGATGTTGATTCTACCAATCCATGAACAAGGTATGTTCTTCCATTTGTTTATGTCTTCCTTACTTCTTTTTTCAATGTCCTGTAGTTTTCTGAGTACAGGTCTTTTACCTCCTTAGTTAAGTGTATTCCTAGATATTCTAATTTTTTTGTTGCAATAGTAAATGGGATTTTTTTTTCATTTCTCTTTCTGTGAGTTCATTATTGGTGTATAAAAAGGCCATACATTTCTGGGTGTTAATTTTGTATCCGGCTACATTGCTAATTCATTTATTAGGTCTAGTAGTTTTTTCATGGAGTCTTTGGGGTTTTCTATGTATAGCATCATGTCATCTGCAAATAAGGACAGTTTTACTTCTTCTTTTCCAATTTGGATGCCTTTTATTTCTTCTTCTTGTCTGATTGCTGTGGCTAGCACTTTCAGTGCCATGTTGAACAGGAGTGGTGAAAGTAGGCATCTCTGTCTTTTTCCTATTCTTAGGGGAAATAAATTTAGTTTTTGCCCATTGAGTATGATGTTGGCCATATAGGGCTTTTATTATGTTGAGGTATGATCCCTCTATTCCCACTTTGCTGAGAGTTTTTATCAAGAAAGGATGTTGGATTTTGTCAAATGCTTTTTCTGCATCGATTGATATGATTATGTGATTTTTGTCTCTCAATTTATTTATGTGATATATCACATTTATTGATTTGTGGATATTGTACCATCCTTGCTTCCCTGGAATAAATCCCACTTGGTCATGGTGTATGATCTTTCTAATATAATGCTGAATCTGGTTTGCTAGAATTTTGTTGAGGATTTTAACATCTATGTTCATCAAGGATATTGGCCTGTAGTTCTCTTTTTTTGTGGTGTCTTTATCTGGTTTTGGAATTAGGGTAATGCTGGCTTCATAGAAGGAGCTTGGAAGTGTGCCTTCCTCTTGAATTATTTGGATTAGTCTGAGGAGGATATGTTTTAGTTATTCTTTAAATGCTTGGTAGAACTCCCTTGTAAAGCTGTGTGAACCAGGGCTTTTGTTTGCTGGAAGATTTTTCATCACTGCTTCAATTTCTTTGGTAGTTTTGGCCTATTCAAGTTTTTTTTTTATTCTACTTGATTGAGTTTTGGGAGCTTGTATTTTTATAAGAATATACCCATTTCATCTAAGTTGTCCATTTTGTTGAAATAGAGTGGTTCATAGTATCTTTTCGTAATCCTTTGTATTTCTGTGGGATTGGTTGTTACTTTACCCCATTCATTTCTGATTTTGTTTATTTGGGTCCACTCTCTTTGCTTCTTGGTGAGTCTGGTTAGAGTAATTTATAAATCTTGTTTATCCTTTCATAGAACCAGCTCTTGGTTTTGCTGATCTTTTGTATTTTTTTTTTTCTGGTCTCTATGTCATTTATTTTCACTCTTATCTTTATTATTTCCTTCCTTCTGCTTATGCTGGGCTTTTCTTGTTGTTCTCTTTCCAACTCTTTGTGTTGTAGGGTTAGACAATTTATTACCATTTTTTTCTTGTTTTTTGAGGTAGGCCTGTAGAGCTATGAACTTCCCTCTCAAGACTGCTTTCACTGTTTCCCATAGATTTTGGGTTGTTGTGTTTTCATTGTTGTTTGTTGTCATGATCCTTTTTTCTTCTTCTTTGATCTCTCTGGTAACCCAGTCATTGTTTAATAGCATGCTATTTAGTCTCCAGGTGTTTGATTTTTTTTCACTGTTTTTATTGTAGTTGATTTCTAATTTTATGCCATTGTGATCTGAGAAGATGCCTGATATGATTTCTATTTTCTTGAATTTGAAGAGACTTTGCCTGTATCCCAATATGTGGTCTATCTTTGAATATGACCCATGTGCACTTGAGACATATGTATATTCTGTGGCTTTGGGGTGAAATGTTCTGAAGATGTCAATTAACCTTTTGCATTCGGATGTCGAGTGTGACTCGACACGGTTAGCATCGGTAGCAGCTCGTATGTCGAGCCACACTCGACACGTAGTTTCACCGCGGGGGGGTGGGGGGGAAGGGGATTTTTGTCTATTTTTCCAGTATCTTTTCTTGTTTTCATTAGCATGAAAGGACAAGTAAAATGTAAATGCCATCTCAACTGATGCCACCACCTAAGCTTATCTTTTGCATAGGCAGCAATCTTGAGTAGGATGGTCCAAGGCATGAGTTGTTGCATCATGCCTTTTTGAGCTTGCATCATCTTCCCTTGGTAAAGAACCTTCCTTATCTTTTCGTCTCCTAGGTTTGTTTAGGTTTCTATTAGCATATCACAGATGTTGTCATGACACAGGGTATAGTTGGATGATTGGTTTGCCCCCTAGCAGTCGTACGTTCTGAGTGAATTTCCCCTCCTCAGGATGGATAAGTTTTCCAAAGACATAGAAAGCAGCGATGATGAATTTTACTTCGAAAACGAAGAAAAAAGTGAAAAATGTAATAGTGACGAAAGTGAGTTCTCCGAGGATGCGAGTGGAGATGATGAACAAATTGCTGGTCCTAGTGGAACTACAGAAAGGAAAAAGTCCCTTGCTTTGCCCAAAGATCTGGCTGAAAGTACTGACAGTGACAGTGACATTGAATTCATAAAGGCAAAACGAAGACGCACAATTGTTTATTCGAGTGAGAGTGATGGAGATATAGGTGATATCATTGAGAAATTGGGTATAAGACCCAGTGAAAGTTACGTTTCTAAGGGAAAACAGGAAAAAGAAAAGTGGACATCTACATCTGTGAATAACAAAGAGCCTAGCAGAATCCCTTTCGCCACTGGTCAATTACATGTTGGACCTCAAGTTCCTTCTCGATGTGCCACACCAATAGACTTTTTTCAGTTGTTTTTTACTGAGACGTTGATAAAAAATATAACGGATGAGACAAATGAGTATGCTAGGCATAAAATTAGCCAGAAAAAACTATCCCAGCGATCCACTTCTAATAATTGGAAAGATGTGACAATAGAGGAAATGAAGGCTTTTCTTGGTGTAATACTAAATATGGGTGTATTGAATCACCCCAACTTGCAGAGTTATTGGTCCATGGATTTTGAGTCTCATATACCACTTTTTCGATCTGTTTTCAAAAGAGAAAGATTCTTGCAAATATTTTGGATGTTACACTTGAAAAACGACCAAAAGTCAAGTAAAGATTTGAGAACAAGAACCGAGAAGGCAAACTGCTTCTTGTCATACCTTGAAATGAAATTTAGGGAGAGATTCTGTCCTGGAAAAGAAATTGCTGTTGATGAGGCTGTTGTTGGTTTCAAGGGAAAGATACACTTCATCACATATAATCTTAAAAAGCCAACAAAATGGGGTATTCGTTTATATGTCCTCTCAGATTCAAAATGTGGTTACGTACATTCATTTGTCCCTTATTATGAAGGAATAACATCTGAAACGTTGGTGAGACCTGATCTCCCATTTTACTAGCAGAATAGTTTTAGAGCTTCATGAAAGATTGAAGAACTCAGTACCTGGTTCTCAAGGTTATCATTTCTTCACTGACAGGTATTACACTAGTGTCACTCTTGCAAAGGAATTATTCAAGGAAAAAACACACTTGACAGGGACAATAATGCTCACTAGGAAAGATAATCCACCTGTTATCAAACATCCAAAGCTAATGAAAGGAGAGATAGTGGCTTTCAGGGATGAAAATGTAATGCTTCTTGCATGGAAAACAAGAGGATAGTCACAATGCTCAGTACATGGGACACTTCAGAGACTGAGTCTGTGGAAAGGAGAGTGTGTGGTGGTGGGAAGAAAATAGTTCTCAAACCCAAGGTCGTGACCAACTATACAAAGTTTATGGGGGGTGTTGATATACCTGATCACTACACAAGCACATACTGTTTTATGAGGAAGACTCTAAAATGGTGGCATAAATTGTTTTTCTGGGGGCTTGAGGTCAGTGTTGTAAATTCCTATATATTGTACAAAGAATGCCAAAAAAGAAAAAATGAAAAACCGATAACGCATGTGAAATTTATTAGGAAACTAGTGCATGATCTTGTTGGAGAATTCAGAGATGGTACACTAACTTCCAGGGGTAGATTATTATCCACTAACTTAGAGCAACGTTTAGATGGAAAGCTCCATATAATCACACCTCACCCTAACAAAAAACACAAAGATTGTGTTGTTTGTTCTAACAGAAAAATCAAAGGAGGAAGAAGAGAGACGATTTATATTTGCAAAACATGTGAATGTAAACCAGGTCTTCATGTGGATGAATGTTTCAAAAAATATCACACCATGAAAAATTATAGAGATTAAAATTACTCTTTGAATGTATCAATAATTTGAAATATAAAAAATCCAAATAAATAAGTTTGTATGAAAAGAAACTCCAGTTTTTTATTCTATTGCCATGCTTTGTAAAATCTGGGGTATTTAAAAAATTAAATCCAGAGTAGAATAAAGGAATCGAGAAAAAAGCAAGCGAGTGCAAAGGGTTAATTCCATCTGGTCTAGTGAGTCATTAGGATTGATGTTTCTTTGCGGATTTTTTGTCTAGATGATTTATCCAGTGGTGTTAGTGAGGTATTAAAGTCTCTAATTATGACTGTATTGCTGTTAATCTCTCCCTTGATATCCTCCAAAAGTTTTTTTTTATGTATTTGGGTGCTCCCGTATTGGGTGCATATATGTTTAACAGAGTTATATCTTCTTGTTGAATTGCTCCCTGTAGTATTATGAAGTGGCCTTCCTTATCTCTTGTTATAACCTGCACTTTGAGGTCTAATTTGTCAGATATAAGTATTGCTACCCCAGCTTTTTTTCATTTCCATTCGCCTGAAAAACCTTTTTCCATTCCTTTACCATATGTCTGTGTGAGTCTTTGTTCTGAGGTGGGTCTCCTGTAGACAGCACATATATAGGTCATGTTTTCTTATTTACTCAGCTACCCCATGTCCTTCTATTGGGACATTTAATCCATTTACATTTAAAGTTATTATTGATAGGTACTTGTTTGTCACCAGTTTTATTTTTTATGCATGTGTTCCTTCTTCCCTTCCTGTTTCTTCTTTTTATAACAGATCCTTTAGCATTTCTTGCATTGTTGGTTTGGTGGTAATATACTCCCTTAGTCCTTTTTTTGTCTGTGAAGCTCCTGATTTCACCCTCAACTTTGATTGATAGCCTTGCTGGGTACAGTATTCTTGGATTCATACCCTTGCTTTGCATGACTTGGTATATTTCATTCTATTCCCTTCTGGCCTGATGTGTTTCTGTTGAGAAATCAGTTGATAGTCTGATGGGAGATCCATTGTAAGTAACTTTCTGTCTCTCTCTGACAGCTCTTAAGATTGTTACTTTGTTGATGGTGTTTGCCAATCCTATCTAATAAAATAGTAATATGTAAATTGACCATACCTCTGCTACACCCACAAGCCACGCCTACCAGCCAATCAGGAGTGAGTATGCAAATTAACCCAACCAAGATGGTTGCGGCCATGGAGCGAGCAGGAGGCTTGGGTTTCCCCCGCAATGGAGAAAGCCAAGCTTCCTGCACACCTTGCTGGCCATGGACTCCATTCAAGGCTACAAAATTATGGAAGATAAATAAATCCCAACAAAAATAGCGGCAGCCATGGAGCTGGAGAGAGCAGGAGGCTTGCGTTTCCCTGGTGAAGGAGGAAGCCAAGATTTCTGCCTGCCCTGACTTGCCCTAGCCTCCATTCAAGGCTACAAAGTTTCAATTATAGAAGATAAATAAATCCCAGATACCAGGGCCTCCACTTGGGTTGCCGGGGAGCGTGTCCGGCCTGCAAACCACCACAGGTCCCTTTCCCAGGCTACCCCATGCCCCAAGGGAACCCCCATCCTGATCCAGGGCACCCTTCAGGGCAAACCAGCCGGCCCCCACCCATGCACCAGGCCTCTAGCCTATCTAATAAAAGAGTAATATGCAAATTGACCATCACTCCAACACACAAGATGGCTGCCCCCATGTGGACACAAGATGGCCAGCAGGGGAGAGACAAGGTCTGCAAAAGAGGGCAGTTGGGGGCGATCAAGCCTGCAGGGGAGGGCAGTTAGGGGTGACCAGGCCTGCAGGGGAGGGCAGTTAGGGGCAATCGGGCTGGCAGGGGAGCAGTTAGGCATCAATCATGCTGGCAGAGGAGTGGTTAGGTGGTGATCAGGCTGGCAGGCAAAAGCGATTAGGGGCAATCAGGAAGGCAGGCAGGCGAGCAGTTGGGAGCCAGCAGTCCTGGGTTGTGAGAGGGTGTCCGACTGCCTGTTTAGGCCCGATCTTACCAATATGTAAGTTGATCCTAAGGGTGGAATGACTGGGAGCAACCAGTTGCTATGATGCACACTGACCACCAGTTGGCAGATGCTCAACCCAGGAGCTGCCCCATGGTGTTAGTACACTCCCACTGGGGGAGCTCTACTCAGCGACAAGCCGGGCTGATGGCTGCAAGCACAGTGGCAGTGGTGGGAGCCTCTCCTGCCTCTATGGCAGTGCTAAGGATGTTCCCATGGGGAGTGGGCGTAAGCCATCAGTCAGACATCCCCTGAGGGTTCCTCAGCTGCCAGAGGGATGTCTGACTACTAGTTGGCAGGTGGACATCTCCTGAGGGCTCCTGGACTGTGAGAGGGCCCAGGCCAGGCTGAGGGAACCCCCTGAGTGCACCAATTTTCATGCATTGGGCCTCTAGTGTTTTTTATAATGTCCAAGTGATCTGGGGCACCAGTTGTTAGGATTTTTAGCTGGTAACACCATGGCTGAGGGCTGTGAAAAAATTTACAACTGAGAGAAGAGATGCCGAGAGGAAGTTTATTTTAGTTTTCCTGAAGGGAAATGGCAGGTGCATTGGTAATCAATACAAAAGCAAGAAACAAAAAGCAGCTCCCCCTTTTAAAGCCTTGGCTGCTGTTGCTAGGTGACAAGGAAGGGAGGAGGATTTGGGGGCTGAAATTGAGTAGACATCAGGGGATTGTCTTTGTTAGTTCTTCCAGAGATAGTCCAGGCAGGGGCAGATGTCCTAGGGAGGTGTCTTATCAGTATTTTTCCAAAGCCTGTGAAACATTCTTAGAGAAAAAGTTATGAAAAGTACAAAAGAGGCTTGTTTCAAGGGGAGAGGAAAGGAAACTTTCTACTAATAATCCCTGAGTTGTAAAATCAGCAGGGAGGAGGGGTATGTATGGAAGAATGTATCCTTGAGAGTAATTCATCTTGCTTTGCAGTTTGAACACAGGGGCTGTTTGAAATAGAGGAGCTGACAATCTTGGGGTTTAATTACTAGGTGCTTCTCATAAATGGTGGAAGGCTACAGTAAAGGAAAAAAAGGGTCTTTTTCTATCCTAATATCAGAGATGGTCACATAATACTTACTAGTCTCAAATTTCCATAAGGAGATAATAATAGTTATTTCGCACTCATGTTTAGCTTTTAGTTTATCCTAGACTCAGGCATACAGGAAGAAACTCTCTCTCATCTCAGAAGCATCCTCTAAATATTTTGATAGTCCTTTAGTTAATATCACCACATTTGTAGATCTGATAGCCATTATTTGCAGACTTACCTGAATATACATGTCCAGTGATGTAGATGTTAATATGAATCTCTCCCCCCCCCCCCCATTTTGGCTTAAATTTAGCAATGGTTTTCATAGGCATATATGTTCTGGAGGTAAACCAAGTGCAAAAAAGCTACACTAAAATTATTTATGGAGGATTTCCCCCTATTGATTGCACTTAAAAACACAGATAACTCCAGAATGCACATTTAATCATAGCCTTATTTTTGGGAATTTTAGTTAGGGAATTTGTAATTATTCTGCTGTCATCAATTCTGTGATGAGTATCTTTGAATAATCTTTGATTGCATTTTTAAATTATTTCCTTATTATAGTAATGATGTGAAGTTAATTGCAATCCATATTCTTGGAGATGGGCTGGATTTTATACCCCAAGATCACAGAATTTACTTTTTTCCTTTCTTGAAAACCAAAGTAAATATGCTGGTGCCTCTGAAGGAATAGAATTTATCATAATATTCTTTAACTTTTAAGACTCCATTATTCTATGATTGTTGGCCAGTCTTAGAACTTTTTAAAAATGGCATATATATATGGAATATGCAAGTATATCTATACTATAATGTGAATATTACAACTTAGGCAAGGATTCTACAGAAAATAATTAAAATTTAAATGTCCTTAGAAATTGGATACATTATTAAGCTTGATATTTTAATTGATATCTTTAGTATAATTCAATCAGGAAGAATAAGAAAAAACAGTTTGGGGGAAAGTAAGGAAAACTTGAATATGAGCTGGTATAATTATTTCAGTCAGATTTTATAAATGTAATTGAATAAGGCCTACATTACAAGGTAACAAAGTCAATAACATGTGTTCATCATTTCAAATCAAGCTGTAAAAGGCAATATGAAGTGATTCTCCCAGTATAGTTTATTTGGTTTTAGTCTCAACTGCTATGGTGGTGAGATTCATTTAAATCTTATTATTGATCTAAAAAAGGCAGAATTTGGATATGTTCCAGAGGAAATGAGAATTTTAAAAATATGATTAGATCATTGACTGGGAAACACTAAACTCATTGAGGTTATTGCATTTGGAGCAGACTAAGGTGTGACTTAATGTCAGTTTCTGACTATATAGATGAGACTATTATATAATTAACTGTGTATAACCGATATCAGCTTCCATGAAGGAAAAGGCATAGTTACACTAGTATAGATTTGCTCTGGTCATTGAGAAGATATAATAGGTTAGGAGACAGTTGCAATTTTTTATATACTCTAGGATGCACTATAGTTGGGAGAAAGAAGGCTCATAGTTTACTAGGAGAGGTCCCATGAAATGGATGAAATTTCAGAACAGTAGAGAGAGGAGGGGAAAACTGCCTCCTGGTCATACAAGTTTTAGTTGGTACCACAAATAATGTTGAGGAAACCATTCCCCCATGAAAAGCAAAACTCCCAGTACTGAGTCTTACCCCATCCTGTTCAGTCCTTTATAATTGGTTTGTGGGCCTTTAAATATGGGCCATTGTCTTCTCTGCTATTCTATACTTATTGCACATCAACAGGAATTGACTGGCACCAATTCCCTTTGTTTCTGTAGATAGCATCTGTCAACCACAGCATGACACTTTTATCTACTATGAATGCAAATACTTATGTCTGAAAGGCACATTGATTTAGAAGGAAGGTCTACTTTCCTCCAGTGTAACAAATTACTCCTTTGGAGTATGTTAAGCACTTTTGGGAACTTCTTTTGGTCATTGGATCAGTAATTCACTATTTGGAATCTCTGAAGAGCAGATAGGAAAGCTACACAATATATAGTAAATTAGAACAGTGATATTATTGGGTTAAATATAACTTAATTATTCAGTTACTTGAGGCTACATAGTAACTGAACCATATCTTTTGATAATGTTCTGGGAATAACCAGATTTAGAATGATGTGCTGTCATGCCACTTCTTAGAAACATTTTCTTTGCTGTCCCTGGTGATTGGTTAGCAATGCCTCAGAGAACATTGTTTGTGTAAATTTTATTAATTATTTTACTTTAAACATGATAAAAGTGCTTTTTAAAAATTCAGATTAAGTTTAAAACAAAACCAGACATAATATGAGATTCAGAGCCACAAAGGACTTGTTTCAAGAGCAAAACTGTTTCTGTGAAGTTAAAACGTGTATCTGAAGTTTATAATTTAGTTAAAATGATCAAATATTTGCAAAGTAACTATGATGAAAATGTGGTTAAACATTTTTTTGTAGAGACTCTCAGACATTTGGTATCAGAGAAAGTTAGGTTTAAAGATAGTCACATGTTGAAAATGGAGTCCTTGTCATTCCATAGCTGCCAATCCAAGTCTCACTGCATAATTATACTCTAGTTATATGTTCCCTAGAGGACTTGATTTAACAATGTCTATCTGATATCTAGATTTACTTCCCACAGTCTTGTGAGACATGGGGACCTTAGGTAATCAACTATTTAATGTTATTATGCCAGATATCCCATCATAGCATTTGTGTTGTATTACTAAAAACAACTGATATTTCCCCAGAGTTTGGGGTTTTCCAAGCAAATAAACATAATTATTTTATCTCTGTTTCCAGGAACTATTTCTTAAATTAGATACATTATCAACAGGTGCATAGTGATATCTGTATAATAACTTCCTTGTCCAAATTAACAAATATGATTATAGCCATGGTTAACATGGACTAGTGTTAGAACTGCCACATCTCACTTGCAAGTTAATAAATACAGTAAAAAAATTTTCATCTTAAGACAACAAATTATAACCATGAGCCAAAATATAATGAACAGTGATAGTGTTTTAAGGACAAGACTTGAAAAAGTAGAGATACTAAAATATAATTGTGTAGCTTCTTATTAATCATCACATTAATAATTACTGCTAAAAATAATTCTGGTTTTACCTCCGAGGTTGGGTAAGATAATTAACCCTCAGAATTTTATTAGTGTGAAAAAGCCATTAGTGTGAAGACAGTGTTCTGATACTTTGGGGCTTTTCGTGGTGTTTTTTACTCCTTTAAATCATCTCGTTAAGCAAATTGGTACTCAATATTCTCATGTTCCTGCTTTTCAGGGGGAAAAATCCATGTAGACTTCCCAATTTGTATCCTCTGATTATGGCAAAGTATAAAATGAGAGGGAACTTTAAGGTATGTTTTCCAAACAAGGAATAATCAGTTCCATGTCATTCATCCTGTCCCTGTTCCTCATTCTTAAGAATCAATATTGGAAGAACCTAGAGGGTATAATGCTAAGTGAAATATACTAAGTGAAATAACTCAGGCAGAGGAAGACAAATAAGTATGGTTTCACTTATATGTAGAATTTAAAAAGAAAGCAAAACAAACAAAACAAAAACAGACTCATAGAAACAGAGATCAGAAGAGAGGGGATAAAGGGATGAGTAAAAAGGGGAAGGAAAATACAGTCAACAATATTGTGTAAGTTTGCATGGTGACAAACGATTACTAGAATTAATGGGGTGATCACATTAAAAGGTATAAAAATGTCAAATCACTATATTGTACACCTGAAAGTAATACAACTAATATAATATTGTATACCAACTATACTTAAATAAAAAATAAATTAAAAAATACTGGCACAGAATTAAATATAACATTTATTATAAATTGAATTAGTTATGCTTAAAAAAATTAATATTGTTGTGAATAAGGTATTTAAGAGTCCAAATTCATATCTTTAATATTAGTATTATATTTAATTTTCCATTTCTAGCCAAAGATTGTAGGAAGGGACATTTCCTTCTATTCTTCATAGTACATTTTTATCAAGAAATGAAATGTGTTTTCCATTTTCCAGTCATATTTTAGGGCCTACTTCAAGTTCTATTTCTTGAAGAGTTCCTTGATAACTCTAGCATGGTATATTCCCTGTTCTAAAATGTAATATTTTTTATTACTGTCATTATGAATTTGGGATGCTGACTACCAGCAGTTTTCTACCTTCTTTTTAAATCCTTAAATATTCATATGAAAGTTAAATATTGAAAGGTGACTTTTATGTTGAAAGGATGAGATGCGGTTTTGTTCCCAGTGTGATAAATACATTATAAAATCTCACTACACCTTACATTTTAGCTATAACTTCCATTGATATTTACTCAGACTTCCTTGTTCTTTTAAATTTCATTCTTTGTAGGTTCCCTTGAACATATAATTGATAAGGTGAGGTCCAATAAGTATCTAATTGAGCTTTGGTATACCTATTGTCATTCGTATTATTTCAATTGTATTAAAATTATAAAATGACTGGTAACAGTATTTTAACTTCAATTGAAAAAGTAGTTTTACACCATATTACTAGATAACCAAGAAGTAATTATTCATTCTTAACTCATTAAAGCTCTAATACAAATTGTTGCTTTTATTTCAGACATGATGCTACTTGAACCTCAGGACCTTTAAGCACTATTTATTTCTTCTTGCCTTTTGAGCAATTTTTGTTCAGTATTTCAGTTACATATGTTATAACTGAAAATACATTAATTACATTTTTTTGTAGTCAATATTTCCTAAAATGACACAATAACATTTTTATTTCTCTTCTGTCTTGTCAAGTTTTCAACTGGGAAGGATTTCAATTTGCGTGAAGAATTCCCTTTAGGTTTTCTTTAATGTAAACCTACCAAAAAATTCTCTCAAATTTTTACCTGAAAATGGCTTTATTTTACCTTTATTTTTGAAATAAATTTTTTATTGCATATAAAATTTTAAGTTGGCAGTTATATTTTTTAGCAGTTAAAAATGTTATTATTTTGTTCTGGCTTGTGTCAGTTCTGTTGAGAATTCAGCTGCCAGTTTTACTACTTTAAAGGTAATATTATTTTTATCCTTGTCACTTCTTAGGATTTCCTTTTTCTCCTTGATATTCAGCAGTGTTACCATGTATGATGTGCCTAGATGTGGTTTTCTTTGTGTTTTTCTTTCTTTGAATTGAGCTTTTTCTCATTGAAATTCTTTGTGTTGATGTCTTTTATCAGTTTTAGAAAATATATTCAGTCACTATCTCTTCAAATATTTTTTTCTGCCTCATTTTTTCTCTTTTCTCCTTATAGGACTCCAACTGTATGTGTCTTTCTGATATCCCCATGTATCTATCTCACTTGTCCAATGTTTTCCATTTCACTAATCACATGTCTGCAATCTGCTTTATCCCCATTTAATATGGTCTACATCTATCTTAATAAAGTATTAGAGAAGTTGATTCCTCTAAAGCTCATTATTCTCAGATCCATTGGAAAAAGCAGAGATAAAGAAGATAGTGCAGCTGAGCTGGATGTAGATAAAATGTAGCAGGCAATATAATATTAGGAAGTCAAGTGGCCGATTAGCATCATATTGAACATCTTTTGAGCTATCCTATATAATAAAAGCCTAATATGCTAAGTGTTTGGTAATCCATTCAACCAATCAAAGTGTAATATGCTAATGATATGCTAGGCCGCTCAACCAGTTGCTATGACTGCACTGACCACCAGGGGACAGACGATAAGACTGGTCGGTTAGCTTGCTGCTGGCGTCCGGCCAATTGGGACTGAACGAGATGGGCCGGACACGCCCTGGAGCCCTCCTGCGGTCCCTCCCTGGCTGGCTAATCTCCCGCATCCTTCCCTGGCCCCGATCATGCACTGGTGGGGTCCCTCAGCATGGCCTGCACCCTCTCGCAATCCGGGCTGAGGCTCCCCCCCAAGTGCACAAATTTTGTGCACTGGGCCTCTAGTGTATATAAGTAGGCCTTCCTTCCCCTGGCTGCCGGCACTGGATTCCCTCCAGCACCCGGAACCCTGGTTTCCCTCCAGCACCTGGGACCCGGGAAGAACGTCCAGTCTAATTAGCATATTATGCTTTCATTATTACAGATTTTTGAGTTCCAGATTATCCATTTAATATTTATTTATTTATTTGTTTGTTTATTTATTTATTTTATTTTTAATCCTCACCCAAAGACATGCTTAGACAAGAAGAGAGAGACAGAGAGAGAGAGAGAGAGAAAGAGAGAGAAGTTGCCTTTGTAAGTACCCTAAATGTGGATCAAACCCACGACCCATGTATGTGTCCTCACCTAGAATCAAACAAGTAAACCCTCCATGCACAGGACTACTCTCAACCAATTGAATTACTCCTTCAAGGCTAATTATTTTTATAGGTGCCAATTTTATGATTATTTAATTTATTTTGTGCACATTGTCTTCTATTTTTTGAACATATGAATTATAGTTATTTTAAAATTCATTGTGTGTTAACTCCAACACTAGATCATATGGCGGTATTTCTGTATTGTTATTAACGTTGTTTCTCTTCTTTTTAATGAAATTTCCTTGTCTCTTCT
The DNA here is from genome assembly GCF_951640355.1 of Cnephaeus nilssonii. Classification (NCBI taxonomy): domain Eukaryota; kingdom Metazoa; phylum Chordata; class Mammalia; order Chiroptera; family Vespertilionidae; genus Cnephaeus; species Cnephaeus nilssonii. The sequence goes on from NC_137075.1 coordinate 48,458,060, forward strand.
CATTTCTAATTAAAAAAAAAAATTGTGCTGGGCATTGTGTACTAAAAAGCCTCAGAGGATCTCAGTGCTATTATATTCCACTAGTGATTTTCCCCTTTCCTCTATTAAACACATAGGACAAGGAGTGGATCATCTCAATTCAATAAGAAACTGACCTTGGTCAAAGCATGATTGCAGGTTTAGTAAGACTCAGTCTAACTCTTGTTCACTAACTCTGTTCATTCTCTTCTTTAGGTATGCCCTCTTTATAAATATCTATACTAATAAAAGGATAATATGCTGATTAGACCGAAGTCTTCCAGATGTCCTTCCAGACAAAGCCATAGCAGCTGCAATGGCCGAGGGCCAGCAGCCATGGCTGTGAGGGCCGATCCAGCGCTGCAGTCCCTTTTGCAGAGGCCGTGGGAGAAGGCGCCGCAGGAGAAGGCAGAAGGGAGAAGGTGGTGCAGCCAGAGAAGGGAGAAGGCGAGCACTGTGTGAGAAGGGAGAAGGTGAGAAGGCTGGCACCATGCCAGAAGGGAGAAGAGAGAAAGTGGCAGTTATGCAGTTAGGGGGATCAGGCCAGGAAGGGAGAGCACTTAGGGGGATCAGGCCAGGAGGGGAGAGCAGTTAGGCAGTTAGAGGCATCAGACCAGGAGGATAGAGCAGTTAGGGGGATCAAGCCAGCAGGGAAGAGCAGATAGGCAGGTAGGGGGATCAGGCCAGGAGGGGAGAACAGTTAGGGGAATCAGGCTGGCAGGGAGAGCAGTTAGGGCAATCAGGATGGCAGGGGAGAGCAATTAGGGCGATCAGGTTGGCAGGGAAAAGCAGTTAGGGTGATCAGGCAGGCAGGCAGGTGAGCAGTTAGGAGCCAGTGGTTCCAGATTGTGAGAGGGATCCCAGATTGGAGAGGGTGCAGGCCAGGCTGAGGGACCCCTCCCCACCCTGTGCATGAATTTTGTGCACCAGGCCTCTAGTACTTATTTATTAAGAGCCTTTCAAATGCATGTCTTGTTAGTCCAGAAAACATTCAAGAATGCCGGTCTCTGCCCTACCCAGTTTGGCTCAGTGGATAGAGCATCGGCCTGTGGACTGAAGGGTCCCAGGTTTGATTCTGGTCAAGGGCATGTACCTTTGTTGCGGGCACATCCCCGGTAGGGGGTGTGCAGGAGGCAGCAGATCAATGTTTCTCTCTCATCAATGATTCTAACACTCTATCCATCTCCCTTTCTCTCTGAAAAAAAAAAAAAAATCAATAAAATATATATTTAAAAAAAAAAAAAGAATGCCGGTCTGCTCTTCAGAGACTCTCAGTCAAGCTTTTAAGCTTCCTGCCCAGTAAGCCTTCAAATAAGGTAAATTTCTTTAGAGATGGACCAGTGAGATTTTTCAGGAAAGTGAAGAACTAGGTGATTGCAGCAGATTTCACTCTCCCTTTTAGAAAATCTGGCCCAGTCAACCAGACTTCCACTGGAATTCAGCAAATACCCTTATGGGTAAACTGGATGCCTTGCAAGGTTTTAGTTTGTTCTTCAACTTACACAAATATTCAGAATGTTTGATAAAATATCTGGGCACCCTGTGGCCTAGTAAATCTGATACATATGATTAACAATCATACTACTATTAAATATATGACAAGATATATTATTATTATTTTATAATATATACATGCATATGGAATATAATTTACTAAATATTATATTATATAATACCAGAGGCCCTGTGCACGAAATTCGTGCATGGAGGGGAGTTGTCCCTCAGCCCAGCCTGTACCCTCTCCAATATGGGACCCCTCAAGGGATGTCCGACTGCCCGTTTAGGCCCGATCCCACTGGGATCGGGCCTAAACGGGCAGTCGGACATCCCTCTCACAATCCAGGACTGCTGGCTCCCAACTGCTTGCCTGCCTGCCTTCCTGATTGCCCCTAACCGCTTCTGCCTGCCAGCCTGATCACTGCCTAACCACTCTGCTGCCAGCCTATTTGCCCCTAACTTCCCTCCTCTGCTGGCCTGGTCACCCCTAACTGCCCTCTCCTGCAGGGTTGATCACCTCCAACTGCCCTCCCTTGCAGGCCTGGTCCTTCTCAACTGCCCTCCCTTGCAGGCTGGGTGCCTCCCAACTGCCCTCTCCTGCTGGCCATCTTGTGGTGGCCATCTTGTGTCCACATGGGGGCAGGATCTTTGACCACATGGGGGAAGCTATATTGTGTATTGGAGTGATGGTCAATCTGCATATTACTCTTTTATTAGATAGGATAGAGGCCTGGTACAGGGGTGGGGGCCAGCTGGTTTGCCCTGAAGGGTGTCCCGGATCAGGTGGGGGTTCCCTTGGGGTGTGGGGAAGCCTGAGCGAGGGGCCTGTGGTGGTTTGAAGGCCGGCCATGCCCCCTGGCAACCCAAGCGGAGGCCTTGGTATCTGGAATTTATTTTCCTTCTACAATTGAAACTTTGTAGCCTGGAGCGGAGCCAAGCCTGGGGCTCCCTCTGAGGCCGGCAGCCATTTCTGTTGGGGTTATAATTGAAACTTTGTTGCCTTAAGTGGGTGTGTGGAAAGCTTTGCTTCCCCTGTTGCCGCCGGCAACCCTGGCCTGCTCTCTCAAGCTCCATTCTGCCGCCATTTGTTTGAATTTGTTTACCTTCTATAATTGAAACTTTGTAGCTTGAGTGGAGGCTTAGGCCTGGCAAGGGCAGGCGGAAAGCTTGGCTTCCTCTGTTACCTAGGAAACCTTGCTCTCTGTGGCTGTAGCCATCTTGGTTTGGGTTAATTTGCATGCTCGCTCTGATTGGATGGTGGGCGTGGCTTGTGGGCATGACTTGTGGGTGTGTGAGAGGTATGGTCAATTTGCATATTTGTCTATTATTAGGTAGGATGTTATTATCTGAACTACTTGGCATCCAAGACTACCCAATATATTATACATTGAGTGGCCAGATTATTATGAACTTTGAACGCATAATAATCTGGCCACTCATTGTATATCCTATATAATAAAAGGATAATATGCAAATTGTCCCCTTGACCAGGAGTTCGACCAGCAGGCAGGCTGGCCAACCGCCCATGTCCCCTCCCCCTGGCTAGGCTGGCTGAACCCCACCCATACACGAAATCATGCACCGGGCCTCTAATACACACACACACACACACACACACACACACACACACACACACACACAAACTGAGTGGCCAGATTATTATGCATTCAGAGATCATAATAATCTGGCCACTCAGTGTATGTGTTCAATTCAAATTTGTTAACTATAAAAAACTAGAGGCCCGGTGCACAAATTCATGCATGGGTGGGGTCCCTCAGGGTGGTCTGCGGAGATTGAGCCCCAGTTTGTGCCCCCAGTCTCGCAGCCCCACAGCCCCACCTGGCACCCCACCTTGGCCTGGTGCTGCCCCCTCACCTGCTCCACCATCCCACCTGTAGGGTGATCGATTGGGGCTGGGCCCTCCTTATCGAGCTCCCTCAGTGCCTGGGAGCCGGGTGGCAGCCCCGCCCCCACTGCTGCCACTGGTCCTCGTCTGTGGGGCGATTTGCGGGGCGATCAGGCCCCTGCTTGCATCTTCCTTGGCCTGGTGCCGCCTGCTCACCTGCTCCACTATCTCACTGTGGTCCCGCTCTCCTCAGGGCCCATCGGGGCTGGCAGCGCCTCCACTACCGCCCGCTGCCAGCGCCACATCGCTGACACCCGCCATGTTCCGTGCCACCCCCTGGTGGTCAGCGCATATCACAGCAAGTGATCGAATTCCCAGTCTCCCAGTCTAACGACCGCCTGAGGGGACAATTTGCATGTTAGATTTTTATTATATAGGATTCCAATTCAAATACTAACTCTTTTATGTAGAAATATAGTTAAGCACCCACGTCTTGGAATTATTATGCCTCTGTTAAAATCCTACCTCTATCATTATTAGCTGTGTACTTTTGGGTATCAATTGCCTTATATATAAAATGATAAAAAGAATACCTATCACTTAAGGTTGCTGTGAAGATTAAATAACAACTAACTAGAGACTGGCACCTGATAGTCTTTTAATAGTATATGTAAAATATAATCAGCATCATCATTATCTTTGTAGTTGTAATTCTTTTTAATTTTGAGTCTTATTTGCCATTTTAATCATATGTGTTCTGCTACTATCAAACTTTCTTAACTTGTGCATTTTTCTAATGGCTTTAACATAATTTAAAAATTTAATCTTTGGATTCATTGATGAGCATTTAACTTTAATGTAGTTTACAATTTTTTTATCAGGGACTGCACAAGTATAAATCATCATCATTATCATCATCATAATTTTACCATCATCATTTGCAGGAGCTAATCCATAGAAAACACTTGTTCTTGAATGAATGAATGAATGAATGAATGAATGAATGAAATAGTGAGGAGTGAAATATTTTTATATCTACTTAGAGAGCAAAATTATAAAACATACTACACAGTATATTCAACATCTGAGTTTACCTTTGTTTTAGTTTTATTCAGCTTGATATTGCTACATTAATTACCCAGAACCAATAAGTGAGAAGAAAGGTTGACTTAATACTTAAATGATGTATCAAAATAAATGAAAGCCAAATGCCTTCATGGCTAATGGGAAGATCAGTTTAGCATTAGTCAAATAAAGAAGAGTGATGGAGAATTGAATCACAATGCACACAATAGTTTAGGCATGACAAACTCAACAGAATCTCTGTCATAGTAGTAATACCATATCTGGATTTTCAGTGGAAATTCATTTTCAACAAAACAGTATCATCTATCATATTAAATTTTGTTAATTTGGATTTCATTGGTCCATTGTATTTGTTTTATAAACTTTTGTTTCTAAAATAATATAAGAATTAATAAATGTAAGAATTTATAAGTTCATAACATTCACATATAGCAATATTTAAGTAACATCCTATATAATAAAAGCGTAGGTGGCATCACGCGATGTCATCACAAGATGGCCACCACAATGTCATCTCAAGATGGCTGCCCCCATGTTGTCACAAGATGGTCGCCCCCACGTCGCCACAAGATGGCTGTCACAAGATGGTGCCATAAGATGGTCACCACAAGATGGCCGGCAGGGGAGGACAGTTGTGGGCTATCAGGCTGGCAGGGGAGGGCAGTTGGGGGCAACCAGGCCTGTAGGGGAGGGCAATTGGGGGTGAGATCAGGCCTGCAGGGGAGGGCAGCTGGGGCCATCAGGCCAGCAGGGGAGGGCAGTTGAGGGCAAGATCAGGCCTGCATAAGAGGGAAGTTAGGGTGAGATCAGGCCTGCAGGGGAGGGCAGCTGGGGCCATCAGGTCAGCAGGGGAGGGCAGTTGGGGGCGACCAGGTCTGCAGAGGAGGGCAATTGGGGGTGAGACCAGGTCGGCAGTAGAGGGCAGTTGAGGGTGACCAGGCCGGCAGGCAAGGGAAGTTAGGGGCTACCAGGCCTGCAGGGGAGGGAAGCTAGGGGCAACTAGGTCTGCAGGGGAGGGCAGCTGGGGCCATCAGGACAGCAGGGGAGGGCAGTTGGGGGCGAGATCAGGACTGCAGAAGAGGGAAGTTAGAGGCGACCAGGCCGGCAGGGGAGGGCAGTTGGGGGCAAGATCAGGCCGGCAGGGGAGGGCAGTTGGGGGTGTGATCAGGCCTGCAGGGAGGGCAGTTGGGGGTGACCAGGCCTGCAGGGGAGGACAGTTGGGGGTGACTAGGCCTGCAGGGCAGGGTAGTTGGGGATGATCAGGCTGGCAGGGGAGCAGTTAGGCATCAATCAGGCAGGCAGGTGAGCAGTTAGGAGCCAGCAATCCTGGATTGTGAGAGGGATATCTGACTGCCGCTTTAGGCCCAATGGGATTGGGCCTAAACCGGCAGTCGGACATCCCCCAAGGGGTCCCAGATTGGATAGAGTGCAGGCCAGGCTGAGGGACCCCTCCCCCTCCCCCCATGCACGAATTTCATGCACCGGGCCTCTAATAGTACAATAATTGTAGACTTGGAGTTTATAAGACTTGTTTTCCTTTAAAAGGAGACCATACCTTCCTTACTCAAATTTGTGTAAGCGCCATATGATCCAAGTACTTATTCAGTAGAACTCCATCTGAACATAGCTTGTTAGCCTGTCGATTTGGATATATGTGGCCTCTGAAACATTACAGCAACATGCCAAAGTCCAATATATCAGAGTTAGTCTGTGATGCTGGCATCAGTTCAGCCAGTACATTGTACTGCTGTGAGTACTTCACTCTATTTTTAGTAGTAATTTATTTGGCATTCAGATTGAGATCTTTCATGGGAATAACAAAATAGACTCAAGTCTTGAGTCACCCAATTCTCCTAGGAGCCACCATGCAAAGATGCACACACAATCTTGGGCCTGAGATGGTTGGTAATTGCTGGTTCCTCTCCTCTCTGATATGTTTGTATAACTTCTCTTGGACAAATAATGAATAATGTTTTTGTTTTGTTTTGTTTTGTTTTACTCCAACAACCAAGTCTCATAATTAGAATTTGCTACTTCTTTTAATACATTCAATTATCTGCTGATTCAAACATCTTCAGGTCAAATGCATTAGAAAACAGCTAATTATGCCCTTTCCCATGGGTAAGAAAATCTTTAAATTTAATTAAAATACCTTAACTCAACTGCACATTGGGTCTACTTCACAATGGATTTTCTACAGGGTGACTTAAAGAACCAAGCTCAATATTGAAATTAGCAGCAGCTATTAGTTGTTATTTCTTCTTCTTTAAAATAAATTATTTTTATTTGAAGGATACTTTGGTCATTAATTTCATTCTCTCAATTATGCCTCTGCATTCACTCTTAAAAGCATAGGTTAATTAAGAAAGCTTACTTGCCAGTTTTAAAGTTGTTTACTTTCTATGTCTTGCCAGTAAAGCGCCTTAAATGCACACTATCATTTCTCAGTCTCAATATTCTCTTTGACATACTAATCAACACATAAGCAAAGGTGGCAGAAAGAAATCTTAAAAGATGAGAGAAAAATGCTAAGCATCACATCTGAGCCATGTATGGTTCAAATATACACTTTTTTTTCACTTTTATGTGAGAAAGCCACAAAAATATTTTTCTATTTCCCTTTCTAAATTGGAATAGAGAGAGCTATCTTGGCTTAATATTATCCAGGAGAGCATGAAAATCAAAGCAAGTCATGTGTTCTTTCTTTAGTTTCATGAATTTTGTAGTTTGTTGTTTTGTGTGTGTGTGTGTGTGTGTGTGTGTGTGTGTGTGTTTTATTTAGAACCCACTTGTTTTTTTATTAAAATTGGCCTTATTTGAAAAGAGGCATACAGATGTTGAAAAAAGAAAAAAATCTGGAAAAAAGCAATGATGTCTTCTTCCTCTCATTCACTCCTTCTTTGCCCCCTTCTTCTTTCCATCCCCTCCCTTTCTTTCCTTCTCTTCCCTTCTTCTCTTTCTTCTGCCTTACATACTCCTTCTTTCCCTTCCCCTTCCCCTTTCCCTTCTTCTTCTTCTTCTTCTTCTTCTTCTTCTTCTTCTTCTTCTTCTTCTTCTTCTTCTTCTTCTTCTTCTTCTTCTCCTCCTCCTCCTCCTCCTCCTCCTCCTCCTCCTCCTCCTCCTCCTCCTCCTCCTCCTCCTCCTCCTCCTTCTTCTTCTTCTTCTTCTTCTTCTTCTTCTTCTTCTTCTTCTTCTTCTTCTTCTTCTTTGTCAGCCAATGACTTCTTTGAGATGGTTAATTATGTAAGCAAAATATTGATACCACAAGGTAATTAATGATACTAATTGTTCTTACTGATTCAATAAGCATGGATTGGAGAGTCATTGGAGATCTTTGAATAGAAAAATTACATCAGGGAAGTGATCTTTTAGGCAGACTTACTTGTCAATTATGGGCAGGAAGAAGTAGAATTGGAGGATGTAGACTGGGTAAAAGGGTTTATGATTCTCAGGCAAAAGGTGTCAAGGGTTTTGAAAAGTCCAGGACAGTAGAAATGAAAAGAAAGGACTTCATATTGAGAGACATTTAGAAAGAAGAATTAACCAGCAATAGATTGGATAAAGAAAATAATAGAGGAAAACCAAATATTGTTTTCAACTTTTAAGCCTGAATGACCAAAGAAAATGAAAGTATAAATGGGAGCCAATCAGGAGAGCATATTTGGGAAAGAGGGTAAATAGGCATATTTATTCAATGTTATAAAGCTACTTCTATGTAAAAATGGCCAAATTAATTGGGGGAAATTAGAGAAATTGAGAAAAATATACAAACAAAAACACACACCTTATGGGCTTGTTGACAAAAACTCCCTGAACTGCTTGGTACCTCACCCATTAGTTGGTTTGCATGTGCACTGTAATCTCTAATCTGATTCTGTGTCCTTGGAAAACAATAATTTTAATGCAAAAATGTGCTATTTATAATCCCTTATCTGTTTTCTAAGGCAGATGTATCCTAGTACCTAGAGAATCTTTTACAAATTTAAAGATTTTATTAAAATAAGACTTGGCCTTATCTGGTTTGGCTTAGTGGATAGAGCATTGTCCCATGGACTGAAGGGTCCCAGGTTCAAATCCTGTCAAGGGCATGTACCTTGGTTGCAGGCTCATTCCCAGTAAGGGTGTGCAGAACGCAGCTGATCAATGTTTCTAATTCTCTATCCCTCTCCCTTCCTCTCTATAAAAATCAATAAAAAGTATATTTTTAAAAAAGAGGACTTGGGGTGCAATTTTGGAGGAGGGGAATGAGTAAGAAATGGTAAGGTGCTTTAGAGAGGCTAGGGAGGAAGAAGGTGCATAGGACTGTGGGCAGGGAAGCTATGGAAGCTATTGTAAGGAGACAGAGGAAGTACTGGTAGTGAGTGGCAGGTGAGGGACCTTGGGGTTAGACATCACATCTAGTGATTAATTTGGGGGTGAAATACATGTGTTATAATACAACTGTTCCATATAAACCATCATAACCCCTATGGATTTTGAATATGTGTTTCTTATTACTCCAAGTGGTGTAAACTTTGTGTGTGAATAAAAAGTTTTATGAATCTTGCTCTATAGTTATGAGCAAAAATATGCTATAGGGTTTCAATCACATGTGGTTGATATGTGTGTGTGTGTGTGTGTGTGTGAGAGAGAGAGAGAGAGAGAGAGAGAGAGAGAGAGAGAGAGAGAATGAGTGTCCAGAGGAGTGATTTACTGAGGATAATGCAGGGTTGTTGTCCATGCTGTTCAACAGAGGAGTTGGAAATCCTAAATGGGGAGTGTAGGCGGTGGTACAGACCTCAGGGGCAATGATGATTATAAGCCTTGCAGGGTAGGATAAGCTTGCTGAAGAGGAGTTGATCACAGGTGAATTCTATGATCAGAAATAGGTGAAAGCTCTACCGTATTGCCGGGCCTTCAAAGAAAACAATCCTATATAATAAAAGCCCTGTGACTGAAATGGCAGAATGACCAGAATGACCAGAGACCAGAATGACCGCTGCCCCTTGCCCCGGCCGGCCCCGCCCCCCAGTGGGACCCCCCACCCTGATCGGGGTGTGTGGCTAGCCTGCAAATCATCTGTGGCCTCTCACCCCAGCCAGCTCTGCCCTGCAGTGGGGACTCTCACCCCAATAGGGGGTGTAGCCAGCCTGCAAACCCCTCGCCCTGGCTGGCTCTGCCCCCCAGTGGGGACCTCTAACCCAATCAGGGGCATGGCTCGGGTGAGGGGCCACAAATGGCCCACAGCTCCTCACCCCAGCTGGCCCCGCCGCCCCAACGGCGACCCCCACCCTGATTGGGGTTGTGGCCAGCTTGCAAACCACTCATGGCCCTTGGCTGTGGCTGGCCCCGCCCCCCAGCGGGGACCCCCATCCCAATCGGGGTCATGGCCAGCCTGCAAACTGCCTGTGGCTCCTCACCCTGGCCGCCCCCCCTAGCAGGGACCCTCACTCCGATCCGGGGCTCCGATCAGGGCAGGCCAGCCCCTCCCCCCATGCACCAGGCCTCTATCCTATATAATAAAAGGGTAATATGCAAATTGACCCTAACGGCAGAATGACCAGAATGACTGCTGGACCAGTCACTATGAGGCACACTGACCATGTCTTGGTCCCTTTCCATGGCCGGCAGGCTCCGATTGTCTGATGGTGAATGGGGAACCATGGGTGAGTGGCAGGGGACGAGGGTGGCTCCAGGCCAAGGCCCCTGCCCCACCAGTCTCCCCATACACAGAGGGCAACCCGCAGTGGGGGGCAGGGCTGGCGAGCAGGCAGAATGGCCGACATCTTGGTTCCTCCCACTGGCTAGCAGGCTCTGATCACCCAATGGCAAATGGGGAACTGGGAGTGGTTGGCACCGGGGGATGGGGCCAGCTGTGGGCAGCCGGGGAAGATGGCCTTGATTGCAGTCCAGGCCTAGGGACTATACCCTCACATGATTTTTGTGTGCCAGACCTCTAGTAACTATTTATAATACCTAATATTCAAGGCAGAACATTAGTGTTTACAACAATGGTATGAGGTCAGTGCCTTTATCTCTATTTCACTAATGAAAAAGAACTTGCCAAAAGTTATACAATCATAATTGGCAATGTCAGTATTTTAATCCAAATCTCTCTGATTTCAACTCCTCATCTTTAACCATTTTTTTTAAATTTCTTTATTGATTAAGGTGTTACATATGTGTCCTTATTCCCCAATTACCCCCCAGTCCCCCCACTCATGCCCTCACTACCTGTTGTCTGTGTCCATTGGTTGGGCTTATATGCATACATACAAGTCCTTTAGTTAATCTCTCCCCCTTACCCCCACCCTCCACTACCTTCCCTCTGAGGTTTGATGGTCTGATCAATGTTTCTCTGTCTCTGGATCTGTTTTTGTTCATCAGTTTGTTGTTCATTATATTCCATAAATGAGTGAGATCATGTGATATTTATCTTTCTATGACTGGCTTATTTCACTTAACACAATGCTCTCCAGTTCCATCCATGCCGTTGCAAATGGTAAGAACTCCTTCTTTTTTACTGCAGTGTAGTATTCCAGTGTGTAGATGTACCACAGTTTTTTAATCCACTCATCTGCTGATGGGCACTTAGGCTGTTTCCAAATCTTAGTTATGGTGAATTGTGCTGCTATGAACATAGGGGTGCATATATCCTTTCTAATTGATGTTTCTAGTTTCTTGGGATATATTCCTAGAAGTGGGATCACTGGGTCAAATGGGAGTTCCATTTTTAGTTTCTTGAGGAACCTCCATACTGTTTTCCACAGTGGCTGTACCAGTCTGCATTCCCACCAGCAGTGCACGTGGGTTCCTTTTTCTCCACATCCTCGCCAGAACTTGTCGTTTGTTGATTTGTTGATGATAGCCATTCTGATATGTGTGAGATGGTACCACATTGTCATTTTGATTTGCATCTCTTGGATTATTAGTGACTTTGAGCATGTTTTCATATGCCTCTTGCCTTCCTTCTATCTTCTTTCAAAAAGTATCTATTTAGGTCCATTGCCCATTTTTTGATTGGGTTGTTTATCTTCCTTTTGTTAAGTTGTATGAGTTCCCTGTAAATGTTGGAGATTAAACCCTTATCAGTGATAACATTGGCAAATATGTTCTCCCATGCAGTGGGCTTTCTTGTTGTTTTGTTGATAATGCAAGAGCACCCAAATACATAAAAAAACTCCTGGAAGATATCAAGGGAGAGATCAACAACAATATAATCATAGTAGGGGACTTCAATACACCACTGACATCACTGGATAAATCCTCTAGACAAAAAATCAGCAAAGAAACAGCAATCCTAATTGACTAACTAGATCAGATGGACTTAATTGACATCTTCAGAACATTTCACCCCAAAGCCACGGAATATACATTTTTCTCAAGTGCACATGGGACATTTTCAAAAATAGACCACATATTGGGTCACAAGTGCCAGAAACCGATCATTGTCACTAAAAGGGGCTCCCACACACAAGCAGTCTCCCCAAATTCAAGAAGATTGAAATTATATCAAGCATTTTCTCAGACCACAATGGCATAATATTAGAAATAACCTACAATAAAAACAGCCCCCAAAATTCAAACACTTGGAAGCTGAATAGCATGCTATTAAAACAGTGATTGGGTTACCAAAGAGATCAAAGAAGAAATGAAAAACATCCTGGAAACTAATGACAATAAAAACACAACAATCCAAAATCTATGGGACACAATGAAAGCAGTCCTGAGAGGGAAGTTTATAGCTCTACAGGCCTACCTCAAAAAACAAGAAAAAATGGTAGTAAATCATCGAATTCTACAACTCAAAGAATTAGAAAGATAGCAACAAGAAAAGCCCAGAGTGAGCAGAAGGAAGGAGATAATAAAGATCAGAGCAGAAATAAATGTCATAGAGACTAAAAAAACAATACAAAAGATCAATGAAACCAAGAGCTGGTTCTTTGAAAGGATAAATAAGATTGATGAACCTCTAGCCAGGCTCACCAAGAAGCAAAGAGAGAGGACCCAAATAAACAAAATCAGAAATGAAAGAGGCAAAATAACAACAGACCCCACAGAAATACAAAGGATTGTTAAAAAAAATACTATGAACAACTCTATTATAACAAACTAGACAACCTGGAGGAAATGGACACATTCCTAGAAGAATACAACCTTCCAAAACTCAATCAGGAAGATTCTAAAAATCTCAATAGGCCGATAACTATGGAAGAAATCGAAGCAGTCATAAAAAACCTTCCAGCAAACGAAAGCCCAGGGCCAGATGGCTTCACAGGGGAGTTTTACCAAACATTCAAGGAAGAACTAAAAGCTATCCTCCTCAGACTATTCCAAAAAATTCAAGAGGAAGGAACACTTCCAAGCTCCTTCTATGAAGCCAGCATCACCCTAATACCAAAACCAGATAAAGACAACACAATGAAAGAGAATTACAGGCCAATATCCCTCATGAACATAGATGCCAAAATCCTCAACAAAATTCTAGCAAATTGGATCCAGCATTACATTAGAAAGATCATACACCATGACCAAGTAGGATTTATCCTGGGGATGCAAGGATGATACAATATCCACAAATCAATAAACATGATACATCACATAAACAAATTGAGAGATAAAAATCACATAGTCATATCAATTGACGCTGAAAAAGCATTTGACAAAATATAATACCCTTTCTTGATAAAAACTCTCAGCAAGGTGGGAATAGAAGGTTCATACCTCAACATAATAAAAGCCATATATGACAAACCCACAGCCATCATCATACTCAATGGGCAAAAACTAAAACCATTTCCCCTAAGAACAGGAACAAGACAGGGAGGCCCACTCTCACCACTCCTGTTCAACATAGTACTGGAAGTTCCAGCCATTGTGATCAGACAAGAAGAAGAAATAAAAGGCATCCAAATTGGAAAAGAAGAAGTAAAACTGTCCTTCAAAGATGACATTATTACTGTACATAGAAAACCCTAAAGACTCCATAAAAAATTATTAGATTTAATAAATGAATTTGGCAATGTAGCAGGATAAAAAATTAATGCCAAGAAATTTATGGCATTTCTATACACCAATAATGAACTTACAGAAAGAGAGACTAAAAAAGCAATCCCATTTACCATTGCACCAAAAAAATTAAGATACCTAGGAATAAATTTAACTAAGGAGATAAAAGACCTATACACGGAAAACCATAGGACACTGAAAAAAGAGATAGAGGAAGACATGAACAGATGGAAGAACATACCGTGTTCATGGATTGTTAGAATCAACATCATCAAAATGTCCATACTACCCAAAGCAATCTATAGATTCAATCTATAGATTCAACTCCCCATTAAAATACTAACGGCATATTTCACAGTCCTAGAACCATTATGTTTTTAGAAAACTATTTCTCAAAGCTGTTGATGACTCTCTGAAGTGAGGAATTGCTCAAACTAATCATACTGGTCGTGGCCAGTTTGGGCATCTGCTCCCCTGGCTAATGCTGCTGGAAACATACTGCACAATCTGGTTGGGTGTTAGGACAGGCTAGAGTCAGGGAGCAAATAGTGATGGTTTTATTATCTCACCAGACATTTAACACATTTTTTTTTTGCATTCCCTTAAAGAATTCCAAATGTTTCACCTTATATTTAAGCTACACTTCAAGTAAGTTTACCATCCAAGGGCTTTTGCAATTTGATTTGACCTTATTAATTCAAATTTATTCAATTCATTTAAAAATCTATGGACATTTTTATGGAGAGTTAGGCATGGGTCAGGCACTACAATGGGGAGGACAAACAAAGATGAAATAAACACATTTCTCCAGGATCCCATTGTTGTCTGCTTTGAAAAGTAATATTCTAGGTCAGTGGTTCTCAACTTTTTTTGGCCAGGCCCCACCTAAGCATCTCTAAAATCCTGGTGCTGCCCCACCCCCCGCTTGCCGTGACATATACTTCTTATTATTTAAAAAGTGAACTCCTATTCACATGGAAGAAGCCTGAAAGGCCATCAACTTGGTTTAAACAAGCTTCCAAAGAACATGGCATCCATGAAAGAGAAAAATAAAAGAGCGAAAGGACAGCTGAAGTACTGAGGAAGAAATCAGTAAGAAATTATTAAAAATAATAATAATATGAAGTGATATGAAAAAATAGCAAATAAAGTTTCAAAACATATAATAGAGAACTGAAATGCATAAATGTCACAATATATATTTATATACTGTATATGAGGCCACTAGAACCATAAGAAATGCAAAAAAAATCACTGTTATTAACTCATTCTCAAATTGCTCCCCTTAAAAATCAAATTGCCCCCCCTGTGGGGCGTGTGCCCCACATTGGGAACCAGTGTTCTAGGTGCTATATGGAGGGTATATTCCAAGTATGATCAAAACAGAGAAAAAAATGATAAATTGCATGAAAATGTAGGATAAGGTAACACAGAATATGAAATTTGAGCTGGGTATTGAAATATGAGAAGTTTATCAGTCAGAGATGGGTAGATGGGCATTTCAAGGATCAGCAGAGCAAAAATTAGAGTGTGAAATCATACAGCATGTTCAAATAATGGCAAGGAGCGCAATAAAGGATCAATAAATTATGTGCACGGAGGAAGATGGCAGAAGAGAAGGCTAGAAACACAGTTTGGGGCCAGGTTTTAAAGGTCCTTGGATGCCGTTCTAAAGATTAAACAATAATTGTGGTTTGAGGGTTTTTTTAATTAAAATTGATTTTATTTTTAGCATTCACTGTTAGGCATGTTTATAACAAAAACCTAGAGAGTTTTGATTTGCCTATGTTCCTTGGCTGTAGGGCAATCACTTGTCCATACCGCAGGAGAGGCCAGAGAGAAACTCTCTCATCTGGGTCTCCTAATGGAATTCCTCTTGCATATCTTTAAACCTAAGATGAGTACTTATAATTTTATCTCCCAGGTTTTCTGGGAGGAAACAAATATATTAAACCATGAATTTTAAGAAGGGGAATTTGTTTTGAAAAAGCTCACTTTGGCAGGGAATGTAAAGATGAATTGAAGAGACGTGACCTTTTTCCTTCCTTATATATATTTAAATACAGCCATCATTTGTAGTTTGTTGTACTTCAGTACACCAGTTCCTGACACCAGCCTGGGTGTTTTCTCATGTTATGCATTCTGCCTTCTTAGGAATAGAGCCTTTTTCCCTCTTTCAAATCCAATATTCTCTCTCTTTTAGGCAGAAACAAAGAGACCCCTCAAAAGCATGTATTAGATCAGATTCTTCAAGAGCAACCCCTGTGACAAGGACTCCTGTGCAAGGGATTTACTAAGAAGTGTTTTCAGGGGAAAATGGCAAGGACAGGGAAGAGAAAAAAGCCGAACAAGGGTTCATGACTCAGATTCATCCTATGGGGAGATCTGGAGTGCAGACTACCTCTCAAGTGTCCTGCCTCCATGCAAGGGGACTGGACTTTCATACTCCCACACCAGTCAATCACTGGCTGTGGGCTTCTCCCAGGAGGGAGGTGTGGGCAGTATACACTACAAGGCACTTGTGATTCTCTGCACTTGCAGGCAAAGCTGCTCCACTGGCCCAGGGCCAGTCCTCTGAGGACAGTTCCAGTTGGAAACCATTAGAAGCAAAGCACAGAAACTGGGGTCAGATGCACAGAATGGGTAGAAGATATTCTATGGGATCTGGATGGAGGAACAGCAGGTTCTAGTAGAATAAGGAAGCATTACTCCCCTGCTGCAGCCAGACTGGTTTATTCTCTAAGATTCTCTGGGAGTTATTTTGTCTGCCACTCAGATAGGGGACCTGTGCTTCTTTTGGGTGTTCCTTGGTGCCTAGCCTACTACTTTGCACATAAAATGAAAGCATTTTTTCCCCCCAAGTAATGCTGAATCTAGATCACCTCCTTGAGATTCCTTGGTATCAGAGAAATGACCAAAGTCCAAGGAATACACTTACAGCATGAGTATTTGCTAAGTGGGCTCTTGGGCCTATTTCACTTCTAATGTGAACCCCATGCCATTCCTCAGAGTCTATAATAACACCTAGAGTTCAAGAGTGTGAGGTAATGCATCCATCAAGCCAAGTGTAGAACAATAGCAATGGAGACTAATTTTGTCAGCTGACAGCAAAGCATCAAGGGACCCTTGGTGATTCCAAAATGCAGTTTGCCAGCATGGAACCCGTTCGAATGTAATAGCTCTCCCAAGTTAATGCACTGGAAACAGGCTCAATCAGAACACTTTAAAATGAAAAGTAGAGTAGAAATTGACTGTCAGTTATGCGAGGAGAGACAGTAGGCCTTTTCCTTCTTTTCCTTCTCTGTTTTTCATAGCAATCTAAGACATTTACATATAGAACAAAGCCTTGGAAATTGTTTAACTAAAACACCTTTCAGCCTAGGCTGGTAGGAACAAAGTGATGCCTTTTGATTTTTTTTTAAATTTAAGTTTATTGGGGGTGACATTGGGCAACCATGTAGGTTTAGGTGTGGGTCTGTATGTTACAACATCTGTATATTGCACTGCATACCCACCACCCAAAGTCAAATCTCCTGCCACCATATATTAAGACCCCTTCTTTTCCCCACTCCTACCGAACAAAAACAACAGACAGAAACACAACGGAAAAGAACCAATGGAGGCACAGAACTACTAGTGATTTTTTTAAAAACCCAAATACAAAAGGAATACATTATATTTATCCATGTATTTCCTCTCTTATATCACTTTACTTTTTACGAGGGAAAAGAAAAAAGCTTGAAGAAAAGTGATATATATATATTTTTTTTCCTCCCCCCCTTTTTTTTGCTGTCAAGACGAAAATAATAGCAACTCTCTTTTTGTGAAACAAAAAAGCCAATCAAGGGCCACCTAGGCACATGTTATTGGCTACAATGCCAAAGGGTAGGTCAGTATATGTCCTGTAGTCTAACACACCATTTCACATTCCTTTATAACCTTGGCTTCTTACCTTGACCTTTTTAGGTCTAGAGATCTGAGAGGTAGGCTTCTTAATACTTGTCCAAACTTTTCTGTTTGGAATATTGAGGGAGGACTCCATGAGCCATTAAATATCTTGGGTTAAATCTGCTTAATTTTCAGTCATTAAACCTAAGAAAAGAAAAAAAAAAACAACACAAGGAAATACTGCATGTAAATATCAACTTTTCATAACCTATAATGATCTCTCTTCTTCCTTCTCCTTAACTATACTATCATGAATTTCCATCACCCCTCAACCCTCTGTTTTTTAGTTGTTTTACCTCTCTGGAAATATCAGAAGCGAGGTAGAAGTATTCAGGGTTTAAGATTACAGCTAAAGTTTGTACAGAATGCTATACAATTTGAGGTGAGTCACTGCTCTTTAGATGACAGACCCTCCTGTGGGTCTGTCAGCTGCTGAGCCTAGGTAGTGTGCCTGGGTCTAGGTGAAAGAGAAGCCAGGAAAGTGAATGCCTGACATTTTCAGTTTCCATAGTGGAATTCTCTACGTAGTGGAGTCTGAATAATTAGTAAAAATGACCAAGGTTGGCAGCAGAGAATGTCAGGGAGCAGAAAGCATAACAAAGGTATTTATGGCAAACATCTTAGCACAAGGCAGAAAAAAACCCAAAAAAACAATTCGAGACCTATTTTACTTTTCTTAATACAAGTCTAACATGAAATGGTTATCTAAGATAAAATGGTGGTCCTTCCAATCATTTGTGCTACATAGAAATATTTAGAAAAAATATTAATGTTTCTTATAATATTTATTATTAGGATAATATTAGTACCTTAATGCTATTCTAGTTTTAATGTGTTAGTTACTTGAATTACTTGTACCTCATTGCTTTAAGAGCAAATTAATTTCTTGCAGTCGCATCATCTCTTCATTTATTCACACAAGCATTTATTGAGCACTTCCTGCCTTTCAGGTGCAAGGTTATGAACTCTGGATTCAGTGATAAGAGGCACAGTTCCTCCTCTTAAGTTGTTCACAGTCTGTGACAATCAGGGCTCTTAGTTGCAAGCTACAGATGCTATCCTGTCTTAGTTAAGCAGGGAAAGAATTTCATTAAAGAATATGAAGTAGCTGAAAGTATCACTCAGAAAGCCAGAGAGCCAGATTCAAGTCTAAACAGCAAGAAACAATGTTCCAAATTACTATCGGAGCAGCAAGGGCATCTATGTTGCAGGCACAAGCACAGACCCTGCAGCTTGCCCTGAAAATACATCTGGTAAGGATACTGGAGGCTGCCACCTTCACACGGAACCCTGCTGCCTGCCCTGAGTGACCTGATCTTGCTGCAGTTGCTGTCTTTATCGCCTGGAAGAGTTCCTCAGTCTCTGCTTCTTTGCATTATTAGTCCTGGTTTAGAACCTCCTGTGGGTCTGTCAGCCGCTGAGCCTAGGTAGTGTGCCTGGGTCTAGGTAAAAAAGAAGCCAGGAAAGTGAATGCCTGACATTTTCAGTTTCCGTGGTGGAATTCTCCAAACTTAAGAATGTTATTGGCATACAGCACAACCCCAGCGACAAATGTCCACTATAGTGCCTGGGTAACTGTGTACCCTTCTGTTCCTACTTACACAGCCTGCTCTGATAAGTGTGTGTCTATGAAGAAATGGGCTCCCACGATTCACTCTAAGGGAATGATATCAACATAACACAGAAGTTGCGTTGTTCCATTTACGACTTTTCTCAGTGTAGAAATGTTTTGTGTCATCGAGCAATAACTAGTGAATGCTCATACAGCTGAACATAGGAAGCCATAGAGGAGCCCAGTGCTGTACACGGTGCCCAGTCACACTCCCCCTCCTGTTCTATGTTGGGCATGTGCTCCGCCCAACAAGCGCTCACTGTGTGGCTCTGCCCAATCTTCGTGCAGTTTGTCCTTGTGTGCATAGATCAGCAGCCTCAACCCTTTTTCATAGATGACCCACTTAAAAAGAAGTAAACTTTAAGACAATATATAGTATTTATTAAGAATGATAACCTCTTTAAAAAACTGAGCTAGAATAATTATTGTCCTTGTTATTGGTCTGGTTACAAATCTGCACAGGCTTTGAGTGTTTGCCCAATCTATTTTTTTTTTTCTGTTAAGCCCTGTAATTATTTGTAAATGATTTGTAGGACATGAGGTTTCCAGGAACGTGCAGTTCTCTTATAGTAGAAATACTTGAATTTTAAAAAGTGCTTTCATAAACATGATACAAAAATTTCACATACAAGTGCAAAGTGCAAACACTCTTCCCCTCTTCCCAAGTGGAGTAAAATTCATAATCTTCAGTGCCAGCAACAACCCAAGTTCTCTGTGTGATGTTCATTCCCCTTTAGTTCTGTCATAAGTCTCACTATAACATATAGACTAGATTGGAAAGTTCACTACCACTAGAACATGTATACAGAGTAGTGGGGAAAGGGAAATGAAATAAAAATAAAATAATTAAAATATAATTATATATAACATAGGGGGATAAATATAGAAAAAATCTGTAGTTTTCATCTTCAAAACTGGCTTAAAGACAATAATTAGGAAGGGAGAGGGAGAGAGAGAGGGAAACACCAATGATGAGAGAGAATAATTGATCAGCTACCTTCTGTACACCCCCCACCAGGCCTGCAACCTGGGCATGTGTTCTGACTGGGAATCGGACCATGACTTTCTGGTTCAGAGGTTGACACTCAACTACTGAGCAACATCAGTCAGGCAAGACCATAATGAGTCTTGATTTTTCTCTTTTATTAACAATTCTATATGCCTTTTGCTCTCAGCCACCACCGCTCTTGGTTCTGGTTCTCTGACCAAGCTATTATCATGGAAGGGTCTGAGTGCTTTGTGGTGCTCCTGTACAGATATGCTATTATCTTCCATTAAATTTTACTACTAAAAAGAGAATTATGGAGGATTTGATAAGTTCTACCCATTCTCCCCTCTTTCCCATTTTGCAGCTGCAATTTTATTAGTAGTCAGACCAGATAAGAGCTCCATGGGCTGATGGAAACATGTCATTATTTGGGATTGAGAACTGTAATCCAAATTTACAGGGCAAGGGAAGCAAAAATTTTCAAGAGGATCATTAGTTCACTAGGTCTAATACTAAAATGAGACTCTCCCACTTTCAACCTTTGGTTCAAAGACCCATATATTCCGGTGATGGGAAAAATAGCATTATATCTTAGGTCCGTGGTTGGCAAACTGCGGCTCACGAGCCACATGTGGCTCTTTGGCCCCTTGAGTGTGGCTCTTCCACAAAATACCACGGCCTGGGTGAGTCTATTTTGAAAAAGTGGCGTTAGAAGAAGTTTAAGTTTAAAAATTTTGGCTCTCAAAAGAAACTTCAATCGTTGTACTGTTGATATTTGGCTCTGCTGACTAATGAGTTTGCCGACCACTGTTAATAGTTCAGAAAATTTGCTACTGGTGCAGTGCCCTCGTCTTTAATAGGCTGTCTGGTTGTTTTACGTATCCAACTGTTTTTAGAGAATGCATTTCTAAGTCCATTGTCTTTGCCTCTTTTCCTGTTTCTTAGAAGTATGTTTGTTGTGCACTACAATGTTAAATAAAGCATTGTGTGATTCCTCAGATGGTGATGCTATGAGCGCGATGAGCAGGGAAAGCCAAATAATCATCAGATAAAAATGTGAATTGCCGTCCCTTCCATGATGACAAGGATTGAGCATAATTGATGGCTGGCTCTCCTGATATGGTACCCCATACTGGATACCTGCTGCCAACGGATTGATCACTGATTAGTAGAAGTAAATAGGTCAGCCTTGGGGAGGTGAGGTCCATAATGTTGAGCTTCTGCATAACCTTTATTCTTGACACCAAGGCCACTTTGCTTTTGAGCCTGTTTAGCAGAAGTTGCAGTGACTGTGGAAAGAGGCTGACCAATATGCACAAAGAGAGGATCTTTTCCACATGATAATTAGGAGTCTTCTCCATTAAGGAGGACTTTTGATGCACATTTACAATGGAACCAAAGTTCTCCCATTTTGAGCCCATTACAGGAGGTCCATCCATGCTTCATCAAAACTCCTTGACACCAATCTTCCAATTTTGTCATGTCAGAATGAAGAGCCTTCACTCAGGTTATATATTCTTCAAGGAAAAGGGAACAATCAGATATACCACTCAAAGTTCTGCCCCACCAGTAGGGTTTTCTGTAATCCTTTCAGGAGGACTAGTTGCCTCATCTGTCATCTGAGAGGCTCCAGCTGCTAGCTCCTCCAGGGTTTGCTTCAGTCAAAAATGCTCCTTTGCCCAAGGGCATAACCTTCCAGGACAGCACACACTGAATGGCTGATAGAGGTGAAAACCTAAAGGCGTGGCTATTTTGGCTCAATGCAGGACATTGTTGATGAATGTGCTGTAGTGTTCCCCATGAGGTTGCCTGAGTTTGGTTGGTCCTCTATTACCACTTGACTTTCTTCTTCTCACTCCTGCTCTTCGTCCCTTCATTTCTCAGGTGTTCAAGGCTAATAAATGGTTTGCATTTCAAACTCTATCTCAGTATCTATTTCTGAAGAACCTAACCTGACACCATATGTAAATCAGCTGGTTTTCCTTCTCCATCAACTAATCTAGGAATTGATCCATAGGTTTGGCTTGAAGGAGGGTTGACTACCTGGCAAGGTTAGTTGCACTGGAGAAGAAGATTCATGCTTATATAAAAGAACTGTGCTTTCATGACTTGCTTAAGCCAGAACTTCTATGTATCCTTTCCACCTGACAATGGGGTGATTAAGGGCCTTCCTGATTTTATGGCTTGTGTATTAGATAGAACCCAGTTTACAATGAATTGCTCAGATCATATGGTCAGGCATTTAAATCCATGATCAGGCATTAATTAATGATCTGTGATCAGGCATTTAAATACAAGTAAAAGCTGACTCTAATTAATCCATGATCAGGCATTTAAATACAAGTAAAAGCTGACTCTAAAAAAGAGTCTAATAATTTTCTCAAATAGATGTCACTTTATTTCCAAATGTGTAGACCTTTCCTAAAATTTTCTTTGTAGGGAAACTTGCTCCAGGAACATTCAAATCTTCTAAAGAGTATGTGAGTACAGCTTCTGCATGACAGAGAAATGAGCTATAATTTCTATCAAGTCTTATAAGATGAAACCCTTACTAAACATCTAAAAGGGGCTTAGCTGTAGGTAACAAATGACCACTACTAGACCTTCTTACTATTATATTTCACAAAAGTATAATAAGATTTATAGTAGAGTCCCCTTTTAATCCTTGGGAATTTGCCCTAGAAGGTTTATGCATGCATATACCACCTTATAATATGCCATAGTGGTTATAATGTAAACTCTGGGCTAAGAACTTCACAAATTATTGGCTATGAAATACTGAGCAACTTAACCTTTCTAAACTTCAGTTTCCTTGTGTGTAAAATGGAGAGAATATGTCTCTAACTAATCAAGGTATTGTGAGGATTGAATGAGATGAGGCTAATAAAGTGTTCAGCAAAGTCCTGGGGTATAAAAAATGCTCCCAAAATAGTTACTACTTATTATTATTACTTGGCATACTTGTATGATACCTTCCAAATATCAGAGCGTTTGGCTAAGCACACTAAGATGGTGGGCTCAATTTGGTTCTCTCTTAGTCCTATTTACCATGATTTTTACTCTCATTCTTTCCCATGATTCAGGATGTCAACAGACCAAATTTTAAGTTCATGTTTATGATTATAGAGATAATAGAAATTTTATTCTCTATGCCATTAAGTCATTACATTTACTCATGTATTTAACACTGACAAATCCTGAATGAATGTTAATGTCCACGGCAGAGAACAACCATCTGCAGATTTATAAATTTGAATTCCCCTTAGCTCTTTGACAAAAATAATCACTGAAAATACAAGTAGTTCATTTATATTTATGTCAGGGATACCGGATAAGTTTGTAGAATCTGGACTAGCCAGGTAGATTTTAGTTCCATCTAACCCATACCCTCTGTTTCTTACTAAAAGCCAGGCCTTTCAGTAAGTGGGTTTTGCCAAAGTGGGTTTTTAAGACTACTAGTTGTTGGAGATTCTGAATAGTTGTTATGTGAAAATAGTCAAAGCGTTTCAGTAAATATAAGGTTTTAGTTCAGCTTTATTAAGATATTAGAGGCCCGGTGCACTGATTTGTGCACCAGTGGGGTACCTCAACCTGGCCTGCAGGGATCAGACTGAAACTGGCTCTCTAACATCCCCTAGGGATCCCGCATTGCGAGAGGTCACAGGCCAGGCTGAGGGACCCCACCAGTGCACTATCGTGGCTACGGAGGGACCATGGTAGGGCTCCAGGACAAGTCAGGCCCATCTGGCCCAGTCCTTATAGGATGGACCCCAGCAGCAAGCTAACCTACTGGTCAGAGTGCCTGCACCCTGGTGGTCAGTGCACATCATAGAGACTGATCGAATGTTCGAACAAACAGTTGGACACTTAGCATATTAGACTTTTATTATATAGGTTGATTGACATATAACATTGTGTAAATTTAAGGTGTACAAGATGATGACTTGAAACATGTATATATTGTGAAATTATTATTACTACAACTAGAGGCTTGGTGCACAAAATTTGTGCACTGGGGGGGGTTGTCCCTCAGCCCAGTCTGCATCCTCTCCAATCTTGGACCCCTTGAGGGATGTCCGACCACCCGTTTAGGCCCGATACCACCAGGATTGGGCCTAAATGGGCAGTTGGACATCCCTCTCACAATCCAGGACTGCTGGCTCCCAACCGCTCGCCTGCCTCTGCCTGATTGTCCCTAACTGCTGATCACCTATAAGCCTGATCACCCCCTAACCACTCCCCTGCCAGCCTGCTCAAAGCCTAACTGCTCCCTGGCCGACCCTATTGCCCCTAACTGCCCTCCCCTGCAGGCCTGGTCCTCCCCAACTGCCCTCCCCTGCAGGCCTGGTTGCCCCTAACTGTCCTCTCCTGCCAGCCTGGTCACCCCTAACTGCCCTCCCCTGCAGGCCTGGGTCCCCCCCAACTACCCTCCCCTGCTGGCCTGGTCTCCCCCAACTGCCCTCCTCTGCTGGCCCAGTCATCCCTAACTGCCCTCCCTGCTAGCCTGATTGCCCACAACTGCCCTCCCCTGCAGGCCTGGTCCCCCCAACTGCCCTCCCTTGCTGGCCTGGTCTCCCCCAACTGCCCTTCTCTGCCAGCCTGGTCACCCCCAACTGCCCTCCTCTGCTGGCTTGGTCACCCCTAACTAGCCACAACTGCCCTCCCCTGCAGGCCATCTTGTGGTGGCCATCTTGTGTCCACATGGAGGCAGCCATCTTTGACCACATGGGGGCGGCCATCTTGTGTCTTGGAGTGATGGTCAATTTGCATATTACTCTTTTATTAGATAGGATAAGGTTAGTTAACATATCCAGCATGTCACATAACCTTTGTGTCTGTGTGTATATGTGTGTATGTGTGTGTGTATACAAAATTTAGCATCTACTGTCTTAGTAACTTTCAAGTATACAATGTAGTATTGTTAACTCTAGTTACTATACTGTAAATTAGATCCCTAGAACTTATTCATTTTATAACTGGAATTTTGTAGCCTTTCACCAACACCTCCCCGTTTTCCCCCACAACTCAGCCCTGGCAATCACCAATATAATCTCGGTTTATATGTTTTGTCTTTTTTAGATTCCACATATAAGTGAGATAATGCAGTATTTATATTTTTGTCTAACTTATTTCACTTTGGTACTCAAGTTCCATCCATGTTGTTGCAAATGGAAAAAAGTCCTTTTCTAATGACTAAGTAATATTTCAATGTGTGTGTATATATCACATTTTCTTTATCCATTCATTTGTCAATGGGTAATTAGGTTGTTTCTATGTCTTGGCTATTGTAAATAATGCTGCAATGGGGATGGTGGTGCTAATATCTCTTTGAGATAGTGATTTCGTTTTCCTCAGATATATACCCTGATGTAAGATTGCTGAATCAAATGGTAGTTTTATTTTTAGGAATCTTCATACTGCTTTCCATATTGGCTGTACCAGTTTACATTCCTACCAACAGTGTACAAGAGTTACCTTTTCTCAACATCCTCACTAATACTTATCTATTGTCTTTTTTGATAGTAGTCATTCTAACAGGTTTGAGCTAATATCCCCTGGTGATTTTAATTTGAATTTCCCTGATGATTAGTGATGTTGAGCATCTTTTCCTGTGTCTGTTGGCTAGTTTTAACAATGGTAAGCAGGATTCCTTACTGTAATGCCTCTCAGAAATTTTACTATGTACTTTAAAATGGTAGATTTTTAAGGGGGGTTAGAGCAGTGCACTCCAGTAGAAGTATAATGTGAGTCACATATTATTTTTAAAATTTCCAGCAGGTACATGAAAAATTAAAGCACTCAAATTAATTTTAATCATATATATTCTTAACCTAGTATATCTAAAATGAGATAATTTTAATATATAAC
The DNA here is from genome assembly GCF_951640355.1 of Cnephaeus nilssonii. Lineage (NCBI taxonomy): Eukaryota > Metazoa > Chordata > Mammalia > Chiroptera > Vespertilionidae > Cnephaeus > Cnephaeus nilssonii. Next base: position 48,483,911 of record NC_137075.1, read on the forward strand.
CAACATAAAATTATGAATGAGAAGAGATATTTTACATTTTTCCCCATAATAAGTGTTTGAAATACAGTGTGTACTTCCAGCTTGCATCACACCTCAATTTGGACTACGCCTATCTGAAGGGCTCAACAGCCATGTGCAATGAGTGGCTTTGATATTCGACAGTACATGGCTAGACTACACAGCATTTCTCAAACTTGTTTTTCCATGGCTTACTTTTCATGGGACATGATGAGGGATTACATGAATGAAATACATTTTGAGAAACACTCATTTATAGAGGAGGTTAATGGAGTTATCAGCAGATGCAAGAGAAGTGTGAAGAGATCGAAAATGACATCATAATACAAGGTTTGAGCAAACATAAAGTGTGTGTGGCTGTTGTGAATTTAGCATCACACAGGTCTCACACCATAGTGTATGGACCTATATGTGCAGAGGCAGACTGGCACTCAATCAGATTACTATGAGGAACAGGCAGAAGCAAAATGAAAATGCAACATATGAGCGAGTATAAGGGAGTGAACAGTGCTCAGAGGTAGAGCCTGGAGAACACACCAAGTAGAGTCTGGCAAGGGAGATGCTGGTGTTCAAACAAGGACTCTTGAACTCATAATCTCCAGGAGGCAATGTTTCCCTCCAAACTTAGACATTTTTCCAATTAAAGGGAATTTTAGAAAACAAAGTATTTAGCTCTCAGAACTCCTTATACATTCTAAGTTTCTTCTAGACATTTTGAGCAAAATCCAATAGATGAGGGTTGCTAGAAAAGGAAGGCTGAGTTTTTCATCTCAAACAAAGCTTGGCTTGAACCCATAGGATTTTTTTTTCATCCTAAAGTGTCACAGCTCCAGTTATTTTGCCCTGACCCTACAGGGATTACAAGATAATTCAGGGACCAGTCAGGGCTTTTCTCTATTGAAAGCAGACTAACTTGGCAAGGCAAAAGAAAACAAAACCCTTTTCATAACATTTGCTCAGGGGGTCTTGAATGCAAACCTAAAAGGGACAGGAAGGAAGGGCAAGGTGAGGAAATGTGTAATTTGTATAATTGTAGTTCTATGGATGAAAACACCAATACCGCCAGATTTAATTATTCCTTTCATTTTGCCTTACTTTACCCTTGAAGATCAATACACTTGTTCTCTTCTTAAGCAGCAATGATTTCCACAACCTAAACATAAATTTAATCATGTGCTGCCATTCCTGTGTTTATAGACTCTGTCAGAGACATAGCCCATTGTAATTATTTTCTCAATCATTTGTCACCAGAGAAACACTTCAGGCAACACTAAAACTTAACTTAATCACTAGAAACAATATCAGTGAAGTAAATGGATCTTATTAGATGGCCATTTAAAAAAGCGAGAAAGCTCATTTCCCAATACTTTAATTTTCTGCTAAATTTCAAATTGTGTTTACATACAGAAATTGAACTATTGCCATATTTTATAGGAACCATAAATGAAATAGTGTCATGAAGATTGCTGTTAAAACTGATTCCCATGCAGCATATGCAAATTTGTAAGTCATAAATCATTGGGGTAGTTTATTTACTTCCACTGTAAAAAGAAACACTATGTTGATGCTAAGATGAGTATTAAGCATAGGTTATATAAATGGCTAAAAAGAAATAAATTCAACTCTTAGAAAATAAACATTTATCAGAAAAATGACAGCTTAGATGACCTCCAAAATTCAGATCCAAGAGATTTCGGATTCAATATAAATTACACAAATAAATATAGAATTGTGCAAGGAGTCAGTGGTGCTTTAACTGTGAGCACGTGATCCCTAATGCTAGAGACGTATCTTATGGTGCTTCCAACAATGATTCTACAGCATAAATACAAGGAAACTCAGATAAGTATGTATTTGTTAAAAAATAAAAGCAGGATAGTTATTCAATCTTCTTACACTCATGTACAGTAATACATATTATTATGAGAAGTTAGAAGTATGTATGTACATCTGAATGAGCATGCATATGAGCATGTGTATGTGTCTGTATGTACATCTGTATGTGTGTTTGTATATGTTTGTTTTGTTTATGTACTGGTATATCTGTTTTGTATGTGTTTGTATGTGTGTTTGTATGTATATCTGCTTTGTATATCTGTTTTGTTTACAAAAAAGTATATACTTTTAAGTGTGCTCTAGCTCACAAAATGTCTAGAGAAAAATAATCAATGCCCTATAGCTACTATCAGATTTAGTTAAATCTAATATATTTGGCCATATTAACTTTTTAAAAAATAACGCTATATTTTTAGTTGAAGTTCCTGTATGCTCTTTTATAAACTCATAGTTCTTCCTCGCCTCTCCACAAGTAATCGCTGTCCCGAAGTCTCGTATTCTTTCCATTCATTATTTTGTACCTTTAATATTTAATCATGTTTAACATATAACACATTATATGCATGTTTTGTACTTTATAGAAATAAGATCCTACTGTAAATGTCATTCCAAATTAATCTTCTTTACTTAAAATTATATTTTTAAAATTTACTTATATTAATACATATTTATATTGATAACTCTAGTGACTTCATTAACTGCTATGTAGGAATCACTGCAAAAAGTATAACATGTTATTTTTGTCCATTCTCAAATTGATAATTTTATTTCTAAATCTGTTCTTCTTTAATTCATTTCAGCAATTATTTTTGTACGTCTCCTTGAGCACATATGCAAGAAATATGCTAAGGAACCTAACTAGAGATAGAATCGCTGAGTTCCTGGGAAGGGCATCTTCGACTTTAGTAGGTCACCAAATTGCTTTTCACTTTGTCTCTACAATTTAACTATGGTATATAAAATTTAATATTATCCCACGGCATCACCAAAACTTTTTTTATCCAGTCATGTGGCTTCTTTATAATCACACTAGAGGCCTGGTGCACAAAATTCATGCACGGGGAAGAGGGAGTCCCTCAGCCCGGGCTGCACCCTCTCACAATCGGGACCACTCAGAGGATGTCCAACTGCTGGTTTACAGGCCTAAACCAGCAGTCAGACATCACTCTTGCAATCCCAGACACTGCATGTACCAGTAACCATACTTTTCATACAGGTGAAAAGCATCTTGCTGTTGTATGGGCAGCTACATATTTTGCCCTGATTATAAAAAGTAGTACATAACATGATCTTTCTGAGGCAGTAGTACTATTTTCCCATCTTATGGGTGGAAAAACTGAAGCAGAGAGAAGTTAAGTAATTGGCTTTGTCACACAGTTGTAAGTGTCAGAATGAGGGCTGACCACAAAATGTGCCAGCCAGAGTCCATGCATGTCATTGCTGCATCATCCTGTTTTTTCAGTGTTAGAGTAGCCTTGCCAGGTTTTAATTTTTAAATCTAAGAGACTGTTCCCAATACATAGGGTAGGGTCCCTAGGCCTGGTCGGCGATCAGGGCTGATCTGTGGGCTGACCGGCTGGGCGATTGGCCCCCCCCACTGGCACCCACCTTGGCTGGCGGCCTGGCGCTGCCTGCTTGCCGGCCCTGCCCCCTGCTGACCAGTTGTTCCGCAGTTCATTCTGCCGTTCAGTCGATTTGCATATTAGGGTTTTATATAGATAGATAATATGTGTGGCTCCCTAGCCTGCCTAGATTGTTGGGGTAGGTTTTGCATACATAGTACACATTTAATTGTGTTTAAAATGGCATGCCTAGTAATCACAAATGAGGGTTTTTTCCAATGAAGAATCTTCAGCTTTGTTCCCTTTAGGTACTTTATAATAAGGGAGTTAGAATTCTGTTAATAAGGAGATCAGTGAGCCCTAGTTATTGGAACAACTTCTGGAGACATGACTGTGACTAGGGTGTTACCTTAGGTACTATCAGCTTAATTCAGTCTCCTCTAATCATGCCTCTCAGTACATAATACTGTCCTTACAGAGAAATCAAATACCTTAACTGCAAACCTCCTGTTTGTGTGTGTGAAAGGTCACAGTGGTTTAAAATATATGTATGTGTAATACTTCCCTCTTAAAACAAATGGCTTATTGGCAGGGAATTGCAAGATGATTCTATGGGGAGAAACAATTGACCAAACTTCATTTTTTCTCTAACTAAAATAATGTTGAAACCAGAGATGATTCAATAAGACCATTTACCTTATGTACTTATGAATTATTGATTTTCTAGCAAGCTTTTGGTATTTTAAAAATATTTTAAGATAGAAAACTTTTACACAATAGACCATTAGAAATCTCCACATTCCTTGCAGGTGTATAACCATGAATTATAACATTTTATAGAGTGCTCTCTTTGTACTTTCATTCATTCCATCACTCATTGATTTCCATTTTTAGTTTCCTAGGTTTGAAATCATTTTAATCTTTGGGGTCTTTGCCTATCATCATGTTCCATAAAATATAAAAAACAGAAAACAATACAAAACAAAAAACACATGCCATTAAAAAAATACAAACATGGATAACATCAGAATTAATCCATTTATAAAATCTCCATTTTTTGGACACTCTATACAATTTCTAAAGAAGATATCATGAATCTGGGACCACAATTCCTACTGAAAGAAGGAAATATTTTGACTTTTTTTTTTTTATTCTAGGATCAAGCAGATGTGTCTGCAGCCATGTTTTAATGGTCATCTTTTACTGAAAATTCATGATGTTTTCTTCCCCCTAAAAGGCTATAAGTTGAAATTTTTACACATTTATGCTAATAATATGAGTTCAGAGTAATGATATACTCATAATTGTTTAAAGATTGGCTTTACAGAAGAAAAAAGTGAAACATAATAATTGGGGTTTAAAGGGAAATTGTTGCTTTTATGGTAAATAAATTTCCTATTTCTTTTGGAAAAATATATATATATAATAATATTTTTTTGCTACCATTATATTAATTTTATGTACTTTCTGGTTTACTTATGTTATACTTTCATTAGAAATTAATTAATTTTAATTTTGCTAATACTTAAAAAGAATTTTTTTTCCTGTGACTGAATTTATAGTCTTATTAAAACTTAGAAGCAAGCAGGTTTTATCATCATTAAATGGAAAAGTTAAAATTGAGATTCTTTATTGTTAAACTTACTTCATTTTTGTAAGCTTACTAAAGTAGTTTTATTATTCTATTTTTGATTTTGAAAGAAAAATGACAGAATGAAATTAAGGGCTTAAAAATCAAACTGACTTGGATTCAAATTCTGTCTCTGCTGTTTGCTAGCTCTGTTCACTTGAGCAATTAAGTTGTAAGTCTTAGTTTCTTTCCCTTAAAATGGGAATAATATCACCATCCACTTTTGAGATTGTGTAACTATATTGATAAATATATATTTGAAGCATTTGATCCCTAAAAAAGTTTGAGAGCTGATGAGCTCCCTCCTCTGAAATTCTGCATTTAATTTTGCATTTATTTTCAAATTGAAAAGAAAAAAACTATTATAAGCACACAGTTAAACAAGAGAATAAAACTAAAGTAAGTCACTCTCTACCCAAGCCCCCTCCAGAGGTACATCTTCCTACTAAATTCATCCAATTTCTTACCATCTTTACAAAAATAATCAATGCACACTCACACACACCTATGTATATATGACTCTTCAGCACCTCGATTTTTACATAACAACATCTCTTAGCAATTTTCCCATTAAAGTGCTCATAGAACTGCCTAATTGTTCTTCCTGGTTGCAAAAGACTCTATTCTAGGGATGTACCAACATTTATTTGACCAGCCCTTGTTGATACAAGTTTAGGTTTCCAGTGGTTTTTAAAAAACATACACACATATTTACAGTAAACATCTTTGTACATACATCATAGCATCAAAGTACATAAGTATCTTAATACTAGTATGATGACTTCATAGAAGGGAAATTATCAAGTCGATAACTTCATTAATACCATGCAGAGTTACTGTGAGAATTTAATGGGATAATTGAGATAAAGTGCTTAATACAAGGTCCAATATATGGCCAACGCTCAGTAAATATTATGTATTATTAGTAGAACACCTATAGCTCAAGCTGATTCTGGAAGCCTCAAGGCAGCTCTCAAAAAAAGAAAAAAGGCAGGTGCTGGCTGTTGCGGGGAGGTGTACATGAGAATAGCAAAGGTTTCAGAGGGGACTTGGGCAGAGTAGTGATGGTGCCTGCTCTAAAAGCAATCATTACATTTTCCTTAAAATAATTTCATTTTCCTTAAAGAGTGACATGAATGTCATTGAAAATCATCTTACTGGACCTGATAATTAGGTTTTAGGCTTAGGTAGGTCACTCAGTCAAATGAACATTTTTGTTCTGCATAATATGAAACAACCAGTATGTCTTAACTTTTTATTTTTTAATTGAACATTTTGGCAAGTTTTAGACATTTTTGCATAAGTATTTAAGGCAAAAGAAGTTTGGGCCTTATTACCGAAGTTTAATCAGTAATACTTATTACTGAAATCAGAACATTAAACTATCTCCTGATGAGAAAGCCAGCAGACTAGAAACTGGCTCATAATCTCCAATATTAGGCATCCACACCTTTGGCATTAGAGCTGATCTATCGACTGCTAAGTGGTTTATGCCAAAGCAGGGGGCTCACAAATTGCACCTTCTAATTGGATTTCCCCCCCCTTTTTTTAACAAACAACTCTCTATCTCTATATTAGGAAAAGCACTTCCTCCCTGCTGAGTGCTTAAAGGTTCAGCATTCAGAAAAGGAGGTAGATTTATTCTGCCTTTTGATTTTCACACATTGGATCACTTTTTTAGTATTTACTGAGCATTCAAAATGTGAAAGGTTCTGAAAACTAAGATACCTTGCTTCTTTTCTCTTGAGCTAATCATGAGAGAAAAAGAAACCATTAGAACTAACTAGATATTTATTTATATTTAAAGACAGGACAACTGTATGCCCCTCCCCCCCCCCCCCCCCCCCGCAGCCAGAAAAAAAGTCAAGGTATTTAACCTCCTTACTCACTATAATATTCATACTGAAATTCTGCAGTTACTCTGTGAGCCTAGCTTGGAGCTTTGTGTCTTTCTGGTTGCTCTGCTATGATGTGCATAAAGTATTCTCTTGTCCTATCTATTTTGGGGAGATTATCTGAATCTCAGAACCCAGATCCTATTTATGGTCCTGGCTGCTGAGCTACTTCTGCTACTAGGTTGCTTAAAACGTTTTGTGAACAGCCCTTGTTTCTAATGGCCTCTGTGCATGCCAGTTAACAACAATGGAAATCAATACCAGAAAGCAGGGCAAGCTTGAGGAGTAGGGGAGGGGTGTTTACCTGGTGAGAGGCTGATGTGACCTGCACTGGGATTTATTCCTGCCCTTCTGACTCTTCCCCAACTTTTCTTGGATCCTGCTTCCCTCTCCCAAGGCCCCCAGTCTCATAACCGTGACCAAGTATTATGGACTGAATGTTTGTGTCCTCCCTACATTTTTAATTTGAAACCCTCTCCCCCCAGAGGATGGTATTAGGAGGTGGGGCCTTTGGACAATGATTAAGATTAGATGAGGTCATGAGAGTGGAGGCCTCATGAATGGGATTGATGCCCTTCTTTATAAGGAGCCACTCCTGAGTTCTGCTTCCCCTCTCTGCTCTCCACCACGTGAGGATACAAAGAGAAGGGGGCATCTGTGCACTAGAAGAGGGCTCTCACCAGAGCTTGATGATGCCTGCACTCTGGTCTCATATTCCCAGCCTTCTGAACTGTCAGAAGTAAATTTCTGCTTTTTATGAGTCACCACATTAGGATATTCTACTATAGCACCCCAAACAGACTAAGGTACCAAGAGAATTTCTTTCATCAAAGCTAATGTTATTTACATGAAAAGTAAAGGTACTTTCAATTTTACCACCTCTACTTTCCCCTTTGCCTGCAAAGATGTCCAGTTGACCATTTAGCTACAGTATTTTTTTGTCCTGTTATTCTCTACAAACTTCTAGAAAAAGTGTTCTCCATCCCTTTCCTCCATCTCCTCCTCACCCCACCCACTTGCTCACTCCTCAGCCCTTGATGTCTGACCTCTGTTCCCACCACACAGTTCTCCAACACAGCCAATAGGCCAATCACACTGCCTTGTTTAGTCTGCTCCTTGATCTTTTAGAATTTTTACTCAACAACCCACTACATTTTGACCTCTGTCCCCTCATTCCAGTGAAACTGCTCTTGCCTGAGACAGTAATGATCCTTTTCCATGGCATCCATCCATAGTTGTGACCTCTCAGTTGACCTATTGGAAGTGTTTGTTTAAGTCGTTAATATAGTTGACCTCTCTTCCTAGATAACACACTCTACCCTTGTATTCCAAAACACAGATTTCTCCTGGTTGTCCTCCTACTCCTACTTCTTGTTGCCTCTACCCTTTAAATATTGATATTATTCAGATATCTATTTTAGAAAGATATATATTTTCCTGTTCTTTTCTCCTCTGGGAGTGTGTGTAGTAAGTTTGTACTCTTCTGAGGTTCTTGCTTTCATTCATATGGTAATGACTTACAAATTTATATCCCTAGACTAGACCTCTCTCATAGACATTAAACATGTTTAACTGCCTCCTAGGCATCACCCTTCAGATATAACCCCAAATTTAACATCACAAGACTGGACCTCTTCCTACTCCTCATCAAATGCACACACATACTTATACACACTCACACACAGTATCCCTAACTACTTTTATGTTTGTTTTTTTAAGTGAATGGTAATAATAACCACCTGGTGGCCAAGAAAAAAACTAGATATTTCTGTTGATCACTCTTCCACTCCTCCACCTCATCAAAGCCATCACCACTTGGATATTATTGAGGAACAGGTCCTCTGAATCTCACTGCCCTGTTTTTCCCTCCCTTCTCTATTCCCATATTGCTGCCAGAGTGATTTCTGTAAATTAAAGTGGGACAGTTCCTCAGTTTAAAACCCATTAGCTTCTTCCTATGACTCTTGAATAGAGTCCGAACTCCTTAATGTGACCAACAAGGCTCAGAATAATTAACCTTATCCTTCCAGCTTCCTCTCTTATTATTCTCCTGTGGGTGTTTTCTGTTCCAGTGTACCTTACTCTAACTCTAAGCTGGAATTTCACACTGCCTAGAAATGTTTGTCCTGAGTCCCTGCCCCGCCATGGTATCCTGTCTTAGAAGTCACTTTCTGCTAGGATCCTTCCCTAACCCCCAAAGTCTAGGTAAGATGTTTTGGAAATTTTCTGGATGCCATAACACCCTGTGCTTCCCTGCTATCTTTCACAGTAGTTATCACTTTGCAGGGGACTGGTGGGTTTAACCTATCTTTATTCCTCACTGGACTGTAAACTCTGTGAGATCAGAAGCAATTGACCTTGTTTATCTCTGTAACCCAGTACCTCACACAGTGCCTGGCATATAGTAAGTTCTCCATTACAATTTGCTAAATAGATGATTCCTAACTCTATGTTTTAGCCCTATCTTATTTCCTATAATTTTGCTGCATACTGAGCATTTTTAACTCATTTTTAGCTAATTCCTTCACTTCAATAAACCTCAAACTGAACTCCTCTTTTTCCAAAACTCCAGGTTTTCTTTCCTTTCCATGGCAACACTATTATTGTAATCCCTAGGGCTCCAAACCCTGGCGTCCTCTCAGACTCCTCTTTCTCCCTTGCCAACTACATCAGTAAGTTGTCTGCAGATTCTACTTTTTTCAAAGTCTATCCAATCTCTCCCTTTTATTATTCCCACTTCCACCATCCTAATATAAAAGATTTGTTACATTTTGACTAGATGACTAAAATAGATGGTCTCCTGGGTTTCCATCTACAATCTCCTTCCAATATATCCCATTATTAGATTAATTTCTGTATAATTCTAATTATATCACTTTCTTGTTCATATTTTTCAGAATCCCTATTCTTTATTGAATTAAAAAACCAAATATTCAGCCTAACATTTAAGACCTTTACCAATATGACCCTGACTTGGCTGTTCACCCTTATTCCTTTCTATTTTCCTATAAGAATGTGATACTTCAGTCAAACTGCCTTCTTCCACCATCAAGTCCTATCTACCCGAGCACTTTTGTTCACTATCTCCTTTGTTAGTGGAACACCCTTCTTTCCTTTATTTTCTTCATGTGCTGGAAGGCTCCCTGTGCATCAAATTTAATCATAAAGGCTGCCTCTACCATAAAGTTTTCCTGGATTTCACATAATGAAATATGTACACTCCCTCTTTTAAACCCTCAGAGTTTTTTGTTTCTCTCATATGATATACTAAATCAGTACCCTATCAGCACTTGCCATCCTACCTAATAATAGAGTAATATACAAATTGACCGTACCTTTGCTACACCCACCAGCCACGCCCACCAGGAAACCATCCTGCCGGAGGGAGGCTTTTCTGGCCTTGGGCACCAGGAGATCTGTCACCGGGACGCTGGGGTGCGGCCGAGCCCAAGGCCTTGGGCACCAGCGGGGAGCCTGTGACGGATGGCAGGCAACTGGTGGTCAGCTCCTGGGACAACCAGAGGCTGACCAACTGGAAGTCAATGCTGGCCCCGCCCCCAAGAAAGTGGTTAGGGGAAATCAGGCAGGCAGACAGACCCTCACTAGGCTGGCCCTGCCCCCAAGCAAGCTGTTAGGGGCAATCAGGCAGGCAGGCAGAGTGGTAGGGGTGATCAGGTAGGCAGACCAGTGGTTAGGGGTGATCAGGCAGGTAGGCGAACGGTTAGGGGCAATCAGATAGGCAGACAGCCCCTTGCATGGCTGGCCCCGCCCCCCAGCAAAGAAAGAGGGAGGCCCAGGACAGCCAATCCATTGCACCCCAGCCTGTCGCCTGCAGAGGGAGGCCACCGGTGGCAGGGGAGGGGCGGGAAGCACTGCACAGATGGCAAGCAGTGGCAGCGGCGGGGCTGGGGCCAGCTGCCTGCAGCCCGGGGAAGGAAAGACACGATAGGCCCTGATCTCAGGCCAGGCCTAGGGACCCTACCTGAGGGGTCCCGGATTGTGAGAGGGTGGTTGGGCTGAGGGACGCCCTGAGTGCATGAATCTTCATGCTCTGGGCCTCTAGTCTATATATATAAAAGCTTAAGCAACCAAAGGACCAAACAACCAGTTGACTGATCGCTATGATGCACACTGACCACCAGGGGGCAGACGCTCAACACAGGAGTTGCCCCCTGGTGGTCAGTGCATTCCCACAGCGGGAGTGCCACTCAGCTAACCATTGGGTGCCATACGCCGGGCTCACAGCTGGCCAGTGCTGCTGTGGTGGCACGAGCCTCTCCCGCCTCAGTGGCAGCACTATTGAGCGGCAGCAGTGGCAGATGCCCAGCCTGGGCTCGGACTCCTCCCTGGCCGCCTGCTGCTTCTGGCACTACTACATCCCCCAAAGCGTCCTGGATTGCGAGAGGGTGCAGGCCAGGCTGAGGGACCCCACCAGTGCACAAATCCATGCACTAGGCCTCTAGTTTATTATAATCACACTAGTGGCCAGGAGCCCATCCTGCATCCTCTCTAATCTGGGGCTCCTTGGGGGATGTCTGACAGGCAGTTGGACATCTCTCTCACAATCCAGGACCGCTGGCTCCTAACCGCTCACCTGCCTGCCTGCCTGATCACCCCTAACCACTATGTATGCTAGCCTGCTCGCCCCCAACTGCCCCCCCTGCTGGCCTGATCACCCCCAACTGCCCCCACTGCAGGCCTGGTTGCCCCCAACTGCCCCCCCGGCCTGCTCACCCACAATTGCCCCCCCTGCTGGCCTGCATGCCCCCAACTGCCTCCCCCTGCTGTTCTGATAACCCCCAACTGCCCTCCCCTCCTGGCCTGATTGCCCCTAACCACCTCTGCCTCGGCCCCGCCACCATGGCTTTGTCCAGAAGGACATCTGGAAGGTCTCCTGGTCTAATTATCATATTACCATTTTATTAGTATAGATGACTCTGAATAACACTCTTTTTTCTCTTCCTGTAAATTCATTGAAGATAGGGATGATGGCTTATTGATTTTTGTTAAAAATCCACCCATCACCAACTATTGTCTCCTTATACATGGCCAGCTATCTATCTATCTATCTATCTATCTATCTATCTATCTATCTATCATCTATCTATCTATCTATCTATCTATCATCTAATTTATCTATTTATATACCAAAATGCACAAATTCTCACATGCTCACTGCCTCCATGAAGGAAAGAATAAAGAAACATCCAGCCCTAACTGGTTTGGCTCAGTGGATAGAGCGTCGGCCTGTGGACTGAAAGGTCCCAGGCTCGATCCTGGTCAAGGGCATGTACCTTGGTTGAGGGCACATCCCCAGTAGGAGGTGTGTAGGAGGCGGCTGATCGATATTTCTCTCTCATCGATGTTTCTAACTCTCTATCCCTCTCCCTTCCTCTCTGCAAAAAATCAATAAAATATATATTTTTAAAAAGAAACATCCATCATTCTGCTCTTCCTTTGCATATATTCATCAGGAAACATACGATAATACCCTAATGAAAGCTATATTTTATATTTCCATGGCATGTAAGACATGTCTCCCTCCCTCAAATCACAGCCCCTTTGTAAACTAATGAAGACTAGAACCACTGCTGGATCAGCTCCGTGCGCTCCTGCATGTCAGACAGATTCCCTTTATTGAGTTGTACACATACTAAAGGGGGCCTCCTTGGGAATCACCTGCATCTCTGTGTCTTCCGGGGCTACAGACAGATCCCAACTTCTGGGCCACTTCAGAGAGCGCAGCCTTTCCTAGGCAGGATTCATGTTCACACTTCCAGATTAAGTTGCTAGTCTTCTGGGACTTGGGAATGAGGGGAGGTTTTGCTTGGCCTGAACAAAAGGGACTTCATTCCTGACTTGTTCCCCAGGGAGAACAAACATGGCCATGTTTGCCCTCACCAAGGCACATTTGCAAACTGAAAAAGACTGGGCATATTCATCCTTTTCCTGTTTAGTGTAATGGGAAGCCCAGCAGGGGCAGTAACCAGGTTCACAAAGAAACAGGCAAAATTTTGGCAAGTCTTTGGGAGGCCTAGCAACAAAGCTCACTTCCCCCATCCCCTTTCCCATCCATTAAAAGCAGGTTGCTTTAAAGCAGCACAAAATCCCTGGGAACTTCTTGTGCCCTTTCAACAATTCAGCACCATGAAGGGAGATGACTCACTCTATTTTGTCCCTGAAAGCCAGAGCCAACTCTGGCCACTGCAGTCCAGGCTTCACAAAAGAACAATTTACCCAGGAGCCCTAGCTGACTCCAATCAGTCTCCAATGGCCTCAAAGAGGGGGTGTGTGCTCTAATTATCACTGCTGTCTGGAAATACCTATCTGATGGCCTGTATGTGGAAATGTGCCCATTCACAAATGGACACCTCTCTTGCCAAGTGGAAGAGGCCAATGCAAATGAAAGAACTCTTCTTCCTTTGTAGTGAGTGAACTTTTTTTGCAATTGGGAAGATCAGCTCTGGCCAATTATGAACTGGTTCTGCCGACTCTCAGCAATTTGTTAATTAATTTTGGAACTGCTTGCTTTCTGTGGTTCAGTAGAAAAGACTTAAAAGTTGATTATATATTAATTTTATATATATTATATATATCCATATCCATATGTATATACATATACATACACATACACACACACACACACATATATATATATACACTTACATATATATATATATATATATATATATATATATATATATGTATATATATACACACACACACACACACACACACACACACACACACACACACTTACATAAGGTTTTAAAAAAATAAAATGTGTCCGCTGACTCTGTATTGGTCTGTAAACCAGTCTTTAGTTAGCCTGGAGCAAGAGTACTGATGGAAAATTGACACCCAGACACATTTCATTGCCTGATGGATGGGAGAAGTCACCCAGCCATGTTGCCTCATTTTTCTCAGAAGGAGGAGAGGCTATACCTCTGCTCAGAGGAAATAAATCACAGGGTCAGAGGTCACAGGTCATTAGTCTATAAAGCTTTATGACCTGTAGTTGACAGTTATTTCTCTTAGATGGAGAAGCAGGAGAGAGAAAACTGTGCTTATTCTCTTTCCCACATCTTCTCGCTCTCAGAATTTAATTTTCTTGTTGTTACCTTCAATCCCAAAACATTGCTTTCTCGTGTTTCTATTATTTATTCTTCCCTATCTCATTCCTTTTTACTACTGTTTGCTCTAGCATCCTATTTACCTTTTCCCAGTTGTGTTATTGTTTTATTTGTTTCAGATAGCCCTTTATCCTTCTCCAGGAACTTAGCAATACCTTGCTTATTGACAAATTCCTGCCTCCTGAAGAAATGCTGAATTAAATTATAGAGATAAAGTCTTTGTGCTCTTGCAATTTTTTTCTATTATTAAGTTTATTTTCTTAAATATATATATATATATATATATAACCTCTACATTTGGTTTGGCTTAGAAGAAGAGATATAGACAGAGGGGAACAATAACTCTACTGTCTTTCTTTTTTCACATTTATTTCCAATTCTTGCTTTCTATTTTATTAAAAAATATAAAAGGATTAGATGAAAATTAGGGTAAAAAAACATTATAGGTTTCTCAGCAAATTTAAGAATAAAATGAACCTTGGTACATGCATCTATATAACTTACTTGGAAAAACATATTTCTGAATATTAATGGAAAGTTGTCTATTTAGGTTGTTTAAACAATAAAATAAATAAACACCAAATAAAGAATAGAGCAGCAGAATTTAACAGACCTCACACACACTTCAAGAACATACAAATTTAAAAAATGAGTCTGAAAGAGGAGTAAAGGAAATCAGAGACAGAACATTGCAGATGAATTTGAAATGAGTCATGTGCCCCTCCACATCCATCACAACCCTCATCAACTGTCAATATACTGCTGTTGCATCTCAGCTAGATCGAAAGCTCCTTTGAGGTGGCTTTGTGTCTTGTGTGGGGTCCTGTGTCTAGCCTCTGGCACAAGTCTTGACACATAGGTGTGCCCAATGAGTCAATGACTGAATGAGAAGATCAAGGGCCTATAAGAATGGCACTCACATTGCAGGGCTGTTCTGTTGCTTATCTTTTCTTTATCAAGCTGTAGCCTATGTTATACTTCCTGTGGTCCTCCACATATGCTGTGTTTTCTCTCATCAGGTTTCACACCCTGTTCTTTCTGACTGAGGCAGACCACCTTCTCCACCCACCTTCACCTACTTGTTCTGTTTAGTGTTCTGTGTAGATGACCTTCCTCAGAGATGGGTAACAGATTGCAACACACAACAGGCATGAAGCTATTGGAGTTGCATGTTTGACTCCTCTGTTCCTTTCTCTAGTATAAAAGCTACTTGAGGGTAAAAACAGTTTTACATATCTCCATATTCTTAATGTCCAACCGAGAGCACAAGGCAGAGTAGAAGCCCAATAGCATGTTTGTTGAACTAATAATAAATGAATGAGCACCAACAACAAGGAAAATAAATGGAAAGAAGAGAGAATCAAACAATGGTGAGAAATGATGTACTATTGGAGACAGCTCATCTGCACTCATAATAAGACTACAAAGCACAATATTATCAGAAAATTGCATTGATTTTGATTCTAGTGTCATCCTGTGTGGACCATCTGATAGACATGTCTGCTATTCTGGGAGGATAAAGATAAGTAATGAGGTTGGTGAGGATAGGGTGTTTAGTTGGACTACAAATGACTAGAAGAAACATGACAAAGCCCTGTTTGTGGGCATTATCCAGGCCATAAATGGAAGACAATTGGGTGGCTGTCCCAATCTATCTGCTGGGATGGATTTCCCACTACCCTCTAATACATTACCTTTCCTCTGGTTAGACTATATTTTCATGGACCCCATGAATACCCTATTAATATCTACTTCACTGCCTTTTCTCATAATATCCCTCTTTTTTGTTTTTTCCTATTGATAAAAATCTGATCCTTTAAGGATCAGTTCAAGTTTCTCTGCCTCTAGGCTAATCTAAGACTTCCAAACTAATCCAAGCCGGTTATCTTCAGAACACCTGGAATATTGACACTTACTAGTATATTACACAACCAATGTGGGATGTAATTTTGAATAACACTGTACTGTCCACTGTTTTATCCACTCATTTTGGCTCCCAACCATACTATAAACTATTTCAGAGCAGGGATTGAATTTAGATTTCTTTGTAATCCTTCAAAGAACTTTCCCTGATAATATGCTTTTTACTCAATGGATACTTGCTGATTGAGAAAAATAGGTTTGTAGATAATTTTTTAAAAAATATATGCTTATGAAGTAACATGTTCTCAAACAGTTTTCTAATTGTCCTCCCCAAATTCGTGTCTTCGTCATAAAATTTGGGGCATCCCAAATTTGGTTCTATAATTTTAAATGTATATATGTATAAATGTAGTTATACATATAAAAATAGAGATTTAGAAATAGCTATTTCATTGATTTATTGTAAACTTTCTTTTCAAGAAGTTATTACACTTGCATGCTTCTTTTCTCTTTTTCATTTTGAAGAGGGTATGATAAATAGTTGTTTTCTGCCCTTTGAATAATAGACTGTCACAAATGCTACTTCTGGCTTTCTCCTTTCTCGGCTAAACCTTAGCTCCTTTAGACATTTAAATGTCTTGAACAGATGCTCAATAATATTACTTGGTGGTTTGGCATAGTTTGTAGTGCTTATTTATGGAAGTAGAAGAAAATAGAAACATGTATTTTTAAAGCTTTTCTTTCACACATGGTATGTTTTACAGGGAGTGAGGATTTGGATGAATGAAGAGTTGAATGCAGCTAATATTCTCATTTTAGTCTCATCTAAAAAGAGGGGAAATATAGGAAACATAATAGAAGTGAAAATGCGTAAGATGATATTTTACTATTAACTCAGACCTTTCTTATGCCAGATGGTGTTGGAGGAAAGCTTTTGTTTTCTTGATGATGGGCATCTTCTTTGAGTTTTGTTAGCTAGACATGTTTCCTCTCCTTGGCATTCATAGACACTGTGGTCTTCTTTTATACACCTTAGATACAGTAGTTGGCTTGGATTTCTAGGCAGTGTGTGTTCTCCTGATTGGTTTCTGGGAGTGAAAATTATGCTTCTATTGATCTATTCAATATGCTGTTAAAATGTCACTTATTTTCCCATCTTTCTGAAACCCATACTATGCACTCCTAGTTATCAGGAACTCTTTCTGATTTATCTTTCTATTCTAGCCTGGCATATAGCATATGCCCAGTAAACATTTCCTGAGTAATGAACAAATGAAGAACAGCAAATTCATATCTACTTAGATATTTAAAGGAAGTCTTTATACTTCCTGGTGCCACATAGAACAGAGGGAACATACTATATAATAAAAGCCTAATATGCTAAGTGTCCGGTCATCAGGTTGGCCCGTTCAATGAAAATGTAATATGCTAATGATATGCTAAGGCCACTCAACCACTTGCTATGTTGTGTACTGACCACCAGGGGGCAGATGCTCAGACTGATAGGTTAGCTTGCTGCTGGGGTCAGGCCAATCCAACTGAGTGATATGGGTCTATCATGCCCTGGAGCCCTCCTGTTGTCCCTCCCTGACCCCGATCATGCACCAGTGGGGTCCCTTGGGCTGGCCTGTACCCTCTCACAATCTGGGACCCCTCAGGGGATGTCAGAGAACTGGTTTTGGCCCTTTCCCGCAGGCCAGGCTGAGGGACTCCACTGGTGCACAAATTCGTGCAAGAGTAGTCCTTCCTTCCCCTGGCTGCAGGCACCGGCTTCCCTCCAGCACCCGGGACCTGGGCTGCTTTCCTCGGGCCACCCACAGGCACTCAGGACCCGGGCTGGCTTCCCTCCAGCCCCAGCTTCATCAGGAAGGACGTCCGGAATGACATCTGGTCTAATTAGCATATTACTCTTTTATTATTATAGATGTTTATGTTGTATCTGGAGCACAGCCAATGTTACCTCAATCAATCCTCTCAAGAAGTTCATGAACTCTTCTCTTATTCACTACCATTTATTGGTTATTTACCAAGTGACATACACTATGCCCTGTCTTTTAAAACATTTCTCATTTAATAAACATTTTTAATTTAAATTTTTATTTTTTTATACTTTACCTTCAATATTAGTTTGTATTGGTTTCAGATGTATAGCACAGTGGTTAGACAATTATATACTTCACAAAATGTTCCCCCCGATATTTCAAGTACCCACCCAGCACCACACATAGTTACCACAATAGTATTGACTCTATTCCCTATGCTGTGCTTTACATCCCTGTGACTACTTTGTAACTACCAATCTGTACTTCCTAATCCCCTCACCTCATTCATTTAATATTTTCAATGATCCTATGAAGCAGGTATCACTGTTCCCATTTTTTAAATAAGGAAGTTGAGGCTCAAAGAGGATATTAAAGGTTTAAATCCATACTTGCCTAACTCCAAAACCCAAATATTTTCCACTTTACCATCTTGACTGGGAAACAAAGTAGTTGGGGCAAAGAGGATAGTTAAGTGACTTTGCTGCTTTCTTTGTTTTTCCTCTAATATCTGTGTCTAATACCTTCTTCCTGTATATCTTGCATTATGTCTCCTCTAGACAGAAGACCTTATTATTCACTATCAAATATAGAAAAACCTTATGAGCCATCTTGTAGGTTGCTAGTCCAATGTTAAGTCTATAAATATTTCCTGAAACACCAATCAGAAAGAATATAAGCACCCCTATGTTGATAGAAGCGCTATTTACAATAGCTAAAATCTGGAAACAGCCCAAGTGCTCATCAGTAGATGAGTGAATAAAAAAAGTTGTGATACATTTACACAATGAAATAATATTGCAGCAGTAAAAAAGAAGGATCTCTTATCCTTTGAGACAGCATGGAGGGACCTGGAGAGTATTATGCTAAGTGAAATAAGTCTATCAGAGAAAGACAAGTATCACATGATCTCATTCATAAGTGGAATCTAATGAACAAAATAAGCTGATGAACAAAATAAATCCAGAGACATGGAAACATGGAACAGACTGAGGAATTTCAGAGGGAAGGGGCGGGTGGGAAGAGACTAACCAAATAATTTATATGCATATGTGCATAACCCAGGGGCAGATAATAGTGAGGTAAAGGCCTGAGAAGGGGACAGGAGCAATATCCTTTGAGTAATAACACCTGGTGCAATCAGTTGTGACCAGATTCTTAAGTTGCATTTCAGGAAGCTTGGCCACTTTGCACAAGCACCTTCCTTGGCATCATTTTCCAGAAGAATCCTGTGGGTCTGGCAATTGCTCTGAGTTTAATGAGTGGTCCAGTCACATGCAGAAGATGCTTCCAGAAGTATGAGACCTTCATCAGTAGAGTAATTTTACTTTATATACTGTACTTTACTAAAGCTGTATCAAATTTCAATGGAGTCTACTAGATTTAATTTTAAGAGCCTTAGTAGACTAATTGCAATGTACTGTTACATCCAGTATAGCAGCGCAATATTATATGTAACCAAAGGTGTGTGTGTGTGTGTGTGTGTGTGTGTGTGTGTGTGTACAGTGGGGAGGCATTGGGATGTGGAAGTATGGTGGTGAACTGAAAACATTATTTTAACCTTGTTTTTCTATCATAATAGACAGGTCTTAGTACTGCCCCTCAGGAAAGACATAAGAGTAAAGAGGGAAGTTAACTAAATAAGCAAAATAGAAAGAGGTTGCCATGCTAGTAAAACTCGATCCTGAGAGGGAAGGAAAAGTCAGCTAATTCAATTCTCTAACCCATGAGGAATGCCGTTTCCATTCCCATTGGTGAGTATCAACTATCCTCAAAAGACTGGATTAGGAGATTATCATTCTTCATTTTGCAAAGATGAATACCAAGAGGGGAGGGATCAACACTATTACCATAGAAAGGCTTTGGGTAAGCTATACTTACTGAATAGCGAAATATCAGACTTAAAGGCATATCTTGAACCTGAGAGATGGGTGTGCATTTGTGGTATTTAGCTAGGCAGGGATGGAATGTGAATTGGACTTGTTGTCATAGACCTGGATTTTAGTCCAGCCTCCATCATTAACTAGCCATGTATCTCGGAGCTGTACACATGACTTCTCATCTGTAAAATAAAGGAATAGGACTAAATCTTACATTCTTTTCCAGCAATAAATTACAAGACCTAAAGAAAATATTTACTTCTGACAGTGGATCAAATATAGAACATGATACCCTGAGGTTGTATTGACGAAAAATAAAAATTATTTTCAGGGATGTGGATTTCAAGCTTTCTATGATATTCTGACCTAAATATTATGTCATTATTATATCTTCCCCTATAGACTTACCCCACATCTTTGAGACCTACATTTTTCTTTATAAGATCAACTGGCTTTTTCCAGGCCCTTCCCACAAACTCATAGTTGGGTTAGAGAGGTGTCAACATTCACAAAGATAATACCAAGCTGATTATGTACCTTATACAGGTTGTGGACTGCACAAGGGCACCCGATTGAAGAAGCAAGCAGGGCCTGTAAGCAGTGTGCCTTTGTGCGTGTGCATCCATCTGAAGGCAGGCATGCCTTTTTTAATTCACTCCAAGGTGTAGTATGTGCTTAGCGTATTCTGGGAGGTGGTATTCTCCCATTTGTTCCATGATCTGAAAAGGTCTGAACTGAACCAACACTATGACCATCCATTCTTCAGTGCTGAATATACATCACAAAACTAATTACAAGAAACTCTTTCTCTAGAGCTAAAAGATGAATGATACAGATCAGTTCCACTTAAGGGTCCAAATGTTCCAGGCAACTCAGATTAAACTTTTGCATTAGCTTAGGTTATTATAATAACAGTACACTATTATGGAAGGACGCATTTTTTTAAATACAATTTATTGGTCAAAATTTCCTCTGGGCTTACTTACATTGAAATCCTGTTGAATGATCTCAAAGGAATAAAACATACTTAGCATGCATAGTACAGTCAAAAGCAGATTCAAACACTCTCTGTAGGTGCCATGCCTGGCAGAGAAAGGAAAATCTCAAGAAGCATTGTTGATATTCCTTCTCCCTCATGAAATATTTGATAGATTTTTTTGTAGATACTCTGCAACCTATTTGTAGTTCAGATTGAAAATGTGATGTGTAAGGCTGGCCTAGAATTTCATGGAAAATGTAAATTGTCCCAGCTCCTTTCCAAATCAAATCAGACTGAAAATGACTCCCCTAGCTCTCCCTTCAACCATAAGATGTTCCCATTAGTGCCAATTAAGGCTGAGACCCTGGCAGTCTGTATGCATGATTCATTAACGAGAAGCCTCATTTACAGCAGAGAAAGCAATGCCATGAGCAGCTGCAATCATTTCTTACCCGCTCTACAAGGACCCATGCTGACCTCTCACCGCAGATAAGCTTCCCTCCCTCTGGCCTGTGGCAGTGTGTGCTCAGGGGACAGTGGGCAATGGCAACCATGACAATAAAATCCTGGCCTGATAGCCCAGGTTCCATGCTAACTTCAGACCAAATGTGCCCACGACTCCACCCCTCCCTTCTCAAATGAAATTCCAAATTCAATTAAGAATGGTACAGAGAAGCTGAAAGAAGCCGAGACCTCTATTACTCTGCTGTACATTGCTTCTCTACAAGGTACCCACTTCATCGACGCGTTCTAAATCTGTAGAATATCCTGTTTGTCTCATTGCTAACATGAGTCCAGTAATCAAACTGGATCAACGAATTTATAACCCTGCTCTATGTCAGAGGTGCTGATGTTTACAATCTATATGCACATATATTTAATTTTGCCTAAGTATTTCATTGCTATGAATCCATATACCATAATTACTATTAAATGATAATAGCCAAGACACATTTTTTTTCCTTTACAGCCACTTCCTTCCTATTCTCCAACTTAAATGGGCATACAAACAAAAAGTGACTGGGATGCTGGGTGCCAGCCAGTCTCCCAAATTGCCATAGTCAGAAGAGTAGAGAGAAGGCACTGCCAAATTCGGGAAGTCAAGTAACAGTAACACATTTTAAAATGATAAAGGGGCTCTCTCTGCCTTCGAGGGAAAAACACTCAAGGCCCAACAATCTCTTTTCTCCATGAACTTGGCAGGCATCTTTCTCCCCACTCCCATCTTTCCTGCTCTCAGAGTTGAGCATGAGACACTTGTGTTAAGCCCCACTTTTCTTAAAGCAGCATCAAATTCTAAACAAAAATCTCTAGGTTTTAACTTTATAATTTTCACTTATTTCAAGTGGGAACTGGATTGAAATATAATTTTGTACTTTCTATAAACAATAGTGTAAGTAACATTGAAAGGGAAGTGTGCATGTTATTTAAGAGAGTCCATTGTTTTTTTAAAATATATTTTTATTGATTTCAGAGAGAAAGGGAGGGAGAGAGAGAGAGAGAGAGAGAGAGAGAGAGAGAGAGAGAGAGAAACATCAATGATGAGAGAGAATCATTGATTGGCTGCCTCCTGCATGCCCCTACTGGGGATCGAGCCCACAACCGGGGCATGTGCCCTTGACCAGAATCAAATCCAGGACCCTTTGGTCCGCAGGCCGACGCTCTGTCCACTGAGCAAAACCAGCTAGGGCTCCATTGTTTTTTAAGCACCATTAAACCTTTTAGAAATAGTACATTTGATCAAGATCCCAGCTGAGCTATTAACAAGCATGAGACCTCAGACAAGTCCCTAAACATCTACAGGACTCAGTCTGCTCATCTGTAAAATGAGAGCATCACATTAGATTTTCTCTGTGGATCTTTATAGCTCTAAGGGGCTATGATTCTATATGTTAATTGAAAATGACTCTTACCTGGGTGTTAAAAATCAGTGGCTCAAAACACTCATGGAATGAAGACTATTTCTAGCTTTTTTTTTCTTCTGGATGAAGATGAAAATAGCAATTATTACCTGGGGCCTTGGGGGCTACTTGCTAGTATTCAGGCTTTCTAAATAAGTTGAGATACATTAACTGGCTATCTTCTGGGTCTAAATCTGCCTCTAAATTGATTGGGGATTTTATATTTTCCCTGTGAGATCCAGCAGTGGCTATGTACTCAAAAGAAGCTATAGTTACACAAGGAGACATAGCGCTGTTCCCTGGAGGGCTCTAACTAGAACAAGCCTCAGCCCTGCTCAAGCCTCTGGTAATTTTCTAGCAGATGGAGGGACCAAAAATTACTCAGGCAAGTTATACATCTCTGATATATTTAAATAAACTGGAAAAGGATTTTATGCATCTCATAGAGTCAATAGGATGCCCAGTACACTGTATTGACTATACTAAGATTAATTATTAACCATCCGCACCCAACACTGTGAAGGTTACTCATGAGGCTATGTATTCTTTTTATGTTTGTGACTTGTCTTTATTTTAAATACTATGTATGAAGGCTTCAGTGACTATAATGCTGTTGTTTTCTTCATAAGACTATGTAGTAAGATCAAGCAAAGCTTAATAATACCAATTTGTTCCTTTTTTTGTTTTATTTTCAATTGTGGTTATAATCACATAACATTAAATTTACCTCTTAATTGTTTTAAAATGTATATTTCAGTTGTGTTGTGTATATTTATATTGTGTGCAACAGCCCTATACATTTTTTATCTTGCAAAATTCAAACTCTATGTCCATTAAAAACTAGTTTTCCCTCCATTTAACATTTTGTTTCTATAAATTTTAATATTTTAGATACTTCATAAACAAATACTTTTGAAACATATTGACATATTACTTATTACTTCTGTTTTTATTTATGTCTACTAAGTCACATAGGAAATCTGGATCATGTAGTAATAAGTAAATTACTTATTTTATATATATATATTCTTTTTAAAAATAATTTATTTTTTTAGAGAAGTTTTAGGTTCACAGCAAAATTGAGAGGAGAGTACAGAGACTTCCCATATACTCCCTACATTGACACATGCACAAACCTCTTCCATTATCAACATCTCCCAGCAGAGTAGTACATTTGTCACAATAGATGAACTTACATTGACATATGATTATCATTCAAAGCCCATAGTTCACATTAATGTTCATGCTCAGTGTTTTATGTACAAATATACATTTTATAGGTTATAGCTATGTATGGGCCAGGGGGGTTCTTGAAATATTAGGGGTACCACTCTGTAAAGTATATGATTTTCTAACCACTATGTTGTGCACCTGAATCTAATACAGAATAATATTGAATGTGAACTATAATGGAAAATTGTATGTTATATGTTTTTAATCATAATAATAATTACAAAAAAGAAATGAACTATCTGGCCATGAATAAAACATGGAAGAAACTCAAAAGCATATTACTCAGTGAAAGAAACCAATCTGAAAGGCTACATTTTGTATGATTCCAACTATATGACATTGTGGAAAAAGCAAAACTATGGAGACCGTAAAAAGATCAGTGGTTGCCAAGGATTGAGGGGAGAGAGGGATGGATAGGTGGAGCACAGAGGATTTTTAGGGTAGTGAAACTATTCTGGCCTAGTGTGATAACATAATGATGGGTATGTGCCACTATACAACTGTCCAATTTGTTCTTTTCAGAGCAAAGCAAAAGCCCATGGACTGACTTATGGACAGAAGTTCCACAGGGCAAAATGTGTCCCTACAAATGTCTATTGCAAAGGATGATAGAACTTTGGATTTGTTCCCTCCATGGCTATATCAGTGGAACAAGTGTTATAACTTCATTTCTTGTGAAACTATTCAGATAACCTCTTACACAGAATTAGAGCTTCTATTAAAAATGTGTATTCTGTCCCAAAACCTTTTTCCTTCCTTACTTTAACATGAAACAATTGAGAGTTCTATGAGTGTAATGGGAAAGAATTAGTATTATCCTTGTCAGCATCTTTAGGGGGCATGATTAACACAAGAACCACTTCCTCCAGCCTAATGATAGTACAGGCTGCAGGAGCCTTCCCCAAACAATTGTGCAATTCAAGTTCTATGTATCCAGTGTGTTTTTGACAGACTGGCTAATAGAGCCTGCTGAAGAAAAGTATTCCTCTCAATTTCAATCACAAAGCAACCTCTAAGGAAGTTCTCAAGGCTGTTAAGTAGGCTAGACTTAAAATATCAGACTCACCTGTGACACTCTTGCCTTAATAGTGATGTTGAATACAGCAGAGGAGTTTAAACAGGAGAATCTGCAGTATGAATGACAGCAAAAGGTCATGTACTGTAGTACAGAGGAAGAAAAGCAGGTGCAGAGAAAATGCTTTAAAAAATTTAAAAAGCTTAAATTCTTCTTTTACATGATAATACAAGAAATTACAAAAGTTATCATGTGTTGAACAGTTACCAAATACTGCAGAATCTTCTGAGTTATTTTCATATATACATCTTAAAAGGCAATTAGTAAATAGTTTGGTCTTGTATTTATTTCCTTAAAATGGTTTTGTTTGCATTTTCCTACATCATTATTTTTTAAATTTGATTTTTAAAAGCTATTAATATTGTTTGGGTAAGCAATGACATTGTTCATTCATTCCAATATCAAAGTTGTCTTGGAAATTACCCATTTGGCAAGGAAGAGCAAAAAAGATTCATATATTAGGAGACAGGTAAGTGATGCATATAAATTTTATTGTGCAGTTTTTGCAATGGTTTCAATTAGATAAGAGCCTTTTTCTTAGAAAGAGTTTTAGATATATTTGTTATTGTACCAACATGGCTATTGAATTATTTGGCACCTCTGATGCACCATATTGTGTGTCTCCCCTGCCCCAATTCATATATTGAAGTCCTAACCTTCATTATATCAGAATGTGACTATATTTGGGGAATATAGGGCCTTCAAAGATGTTATTAAGTTAAAGTAAGGCCTGAGGTTGGGCCCTAATTCAAACTGACATATCCTTACAGGATGAGAAAATTTGAACAGAAAGACAGATACCAGAGGGCCAACCAAATGAAGAGGCAGCACGTGAGTGGCCACTTGCAAGCCAAAGAGAGTAGCATCAGAAGAAACCAACATTCCTGGCACCTTGATCTTGGACTTCCAGCCTCTAGTACTGTGAGAAAATAGGACTCAGCTGTTTAAGCCATCCACCCACTGGTATTCTGATACAGCAACATGAGCAGACTAATACAGCTCCATAGAACAAAAATACAGGTATCAACTATATTTAATTTAGACATTTTCCTCCTAATTAGCTCAAAGAAATTTGTATTGAGGAAAACTTAGCTCTTAATATGCTCTTAAGACTCATCTCTTAAAAGTGGTCAAATTCATAGACCCAGATCCTATTTCCATAAGTAATTTAACTCTGATTATTTAGGAAAAGGACTAAAAGCTTATAGGGAATGGAAGAGTGATTTTTATCTACCCCTCCAAGCAGCATTCAGTCTTCTTCAGTGCAAGGAGCTACTGGACATTGTAGCATCCCATGTTCATGGACATGGTAGGCTCATTCACAGTGTGACTCAGAGCGGTCACACCACAGAGAATAACCTTGTAATAATAGCCCTGCCTTTTTATGGCAGAGTTGGGTCTTGAAGCAAGTTCTCCTGATGTCCAGTCTTTAATTTCCAGTCCTTAGGCTTAAACAATTTTAGAACATTTTGGCATTTGAGGATTTATTAAATACTAATTATATGACCAGTAAGTACTGTGCTTGGGGAAATAGCAGGATCTGAAATAGTATTGACACTTAATGGAACTTATCCTTTTTTTTTTGAAGGGAACTTAAGTCCCAAATAACTGAGATTTGTGATCTTGCCTCATTGTTATGCTGGGTGCTCCTATGCATACTGGAAAGTAAGGCCAATTTTTAAATAGTATTTTTATTTATTTATTTGAATTTATTGGGTGACATTGGTTCACAAAACCATACATTTTTCAAGTATACAACTTAATAAGACATCATCTGAAGTCAGCATTGTGCACCCCTTGCCCCAAGCAAAGTCTCTTTTGGTCCCCATCCCACCCCCACCCCCCACCCCCCGCTCTTTGCCCACCTTTATCCACCTTTCCCTCTGGCAATTACTGCACAGTTGTGTGTCTATGTGTTATGTGTATATGTTTTTGGTAATATCTTCACCTTCTTTCATCCAGTTCCCCCACACCTCTCCCCTCTGACAGCAATAAATAGTATCTTTTAAAAAGATATATTTTATTGATTTTTTACAGAGAGGAAGGGAGAGGGATAGGGAGTTAGAAACATTGATGAGAGAGAAACATCAATCAACTGCCTCCTGCACACCCCTTACTGGGGATGTGCCCACAACCATGGTACATGACCTTGACCAGAATCAAACCTGGGATCCTTCAGTCCACAGGTCAACGCTCTATCCACTGAGCAAAACCAGTCAGGGCAATATAAATAGTATATTTTATATATTCATCATAGCCCTTTATGACAGGGCCTTGATTAAAAACTTTACAAAATATAAAAGTATATGCTATCATTTTTAAACTCAGAATTGATATAGTCAATCACACGTTCACACACAAACACACAAACACACACACACACATACACACACACACTTATATAAACATTACTTCAGACACTGCCACTGGTTTATCCATTGAGGAGTTTAATCCCTTTTAACATTGAAAAATATTTTCTTATATAGCTGATCTCAATCTCTAATGCAGCAGTTTATCTATTTCTTCCATTTAGGGCCACAGTACAAAGAGGGAACAGTTGGTCCCAATTCTTTTTATGTCAGTTTTTCACACACTGAGGGACTTAATGGTGAAATAGGTCATGACTGTCAATAACAATAGCAGACTTGAATTTTATATAACCTTGACTCTTTTCACTCCCCACACCTAGGAAATAGAGGGTGGGGATAACTGATGTTTGGCAGGATTTTTATACATTGCCTATAATCTTTTTTTTCCAACAAAAATTTGTCCTTATCAGATTTGTCCTAATTCTTTTGTAAAATCTCTAGGGGAGAAAAAACTAGATTAATCAATAAAATTGCACCTGTTTGTGATTGAAGAAAATTCATGAAAAAAAAAAAAAGATGACCAAGTCCCTTGGACTCTTCCTGTGCTATTCATGTTAAACACTTGTTAAACATTTTTAACAAAAAATAGGTGCATCAAACATGTTAATATTTTGTTTATTATAATTTAGTTCAGAAATCACTAAATTCTTAAATTCTCAAATTGTTAGCCTTTACATTAACAGTAAAAGGTCTGCTGGTGTTGGAGAATTATTGTTGGCATGGGGTAAGCCCTGACCCCATGGTAAAACAGGGTCAGGGAACCCAATTTAGCACTCTTTTCAAATGCATGTTGAATGTTTACCAAGACATGTTGACTATAAACAAGTATCATTAAATTTCAAAGATTGATATCATAAAACAACTATTCTTTGGTCATAATAAACTGAATTAGGAATCACTAAATATTTGAAAATTAAAAAGTACACTTTAGTTTTGGAGAGAGCGGGGCTTCAACGTTGAAGGCAGTACAGAGGAGGCATTTATGACCTTCTGCAATGAGGTGAAACAAATAGAGAAAAGAGATTCAGTTCTAACATCCAAAAATCAGATTGAAAGATTGACCCATCCTGGTTCCTCCTACTTTGATTTGAACCAATTTGAGGTTCTTCAGATAGATCCTGAAGTGACAGATGAAGAAATAAAAAAGAGGTTTCGGCAGGAGGCCTTTGCTATTGAGGAGAGAGAGAAGTACATAACTAGACACCAGGAAAAAAGAGATCACGGGGAGACATAGAAACAGCCCACATATGAAAGAAAAGCAGGCATCACCAGAAAAGGAAGTAAACAAAATGGAGGCAAGCAACCTGTCAGAAAAAGAATTCAGAGAAATGATCATAAGGTGGATGAAAAGAATGGAAGACAAATTCAACAATATGTGTAAGAACCAAGAGAAAATGAAGAAGAACTAAGAAGAAATGAAAAAATGACATCGCTGCTGTAAAGAACCCAATAGAAAGCATCAAGAGTAGACTAAAAGAAGCAGAGGACCACATCAGTGAGCTAGAAGACAAGGTAGGAAAAATTACCCAACTAGAGCAGCTTCTAGAAAAAAAAAATTAAAAAGCAGGAGGAGAGCCTAAGGGAACTTTGGGACAACACTAAACAAAACAACATCCACATAATTGGGGTGCCAGAAGGAGAGGACACTGAGCAAGAAATAGAAAACATGTTTGAAGAAATAATGACAGAAAACTTCCCTGATATAGGGAAGAAAAAACCCACACAAATCCAAGAAGCTCACAGATTCCCAAGCAAAATGAACCCCAAAAGACCAACGCCAAGGCACAACAATAAAGTAAGAATCTTAAAAGTGGCCAAAGAGTGACAGAAAGCAGAAAGTTACCTACAAAGGATCCCCCATCAGACTAGTGACTGATTTCTAAACAGAAACACATCAGGCCAGAAAGAAATGGAATGAAATATGCAAAATCATGCAAAGGAAGGATCTGAATCCAAGAATACTGTACCCAGCAAGGCAATCAATCAAAATTGAAGTTGAAATCAGGAGCTTCACAGACAAAAAAGGACTAAGGGAGTTTATTACCACCAAACCAGTAATGCAAGAAATGCTAAAGGGTCTGCTGTAAAAAAAAGATATAGGAAGCAAAGAAGGAACATGGGAGTAAAGAATAAAAATGGCGACAAACAAGTATCTATCAATAATAACTTTAAATGTAAATGGATTAAGTGCCCCAATCAAAAGACATAAGGTAACGGATTGGATAAGAAAACATGACCCATATATCTGCTGTCTACAAGAAACCCACCTCAGGAAAAAGATGCAAACAGATTGAGGGTGAAGGGATGGAAAAAGGTTTTTCAGGCGAATGGAAATGAAAAAAAAGCTGGGGTAGCAATACTTATATCTCACAAATTAGATCTCAAAGGGAAGAACATAAAAAGAGATAGGAAGGCCACTTCATAATACTAAAGGGAGAACTCCAACAAGAAGAAATAACTCTGGTAAACATATATGCACCCAATACAGGAGCACCCAAATACATAAAAAAAACTCCTGGAAGATTTCAAGGGAGAGATTGACATCAATACAATCATAGTAGGAGACTTTAATACCCCACTATCACCATTGGACAAATCCTCCGAACAAAAAATCAGCAAAGAAACATCAATCCTAAATGACTCACTAGACCAGATGGAATTAATTGACATCTTCAAAACATTTCACCCCAAAGCCATAGAATATACATTCTTCTCAAATTCACATGGGTCATTTTCAAAGATAGACCATATATTGGGTCACAGGCAAAATCTCTTCAAATTCAAAAAGATAGAAATCATATCAAGCATCTTCTCAGATCACAGTGGCTAAAACTGGAAATCAACTACAATAAAAACAATCCTAAAAAATCAAACACCTGGAGACTGAAAAACATGCTATTAAACAAAGACTGGGTTACCAGAGAAATCAAAGAAGAAATAAAAAACATCATGGCAACAAACAACAATGAAAACACAATAGTCCAAAATCTTTGGGACACAGCGAAAGAAGTCTTGAGAGGGAAGTTCATAGCTCTACAAGCCTACTGCAAAAAACAAGAAACAATGGTAATAAATTACCTAACCCTACAACTCAAAGAGTTAGAAAGAGAGCAACAAGAAAGGCCCAGTGTAAGCAGAAGGAAGGAAATAATAAAGATCCGAGCGGAGATAAACGACATAGAGACCAAAAAAACAATACAAAAGATCAACAAAACCAAGAGCTGGTTCTTTGAAAGGATAAACAAGATTGATGAACCTCTAGCCAGGATCACAAAGAAGCAAAAAGAGAGGACCCAAATAAACAAAATCAGAAAAGAAAGAGAAGCAATAACAACAGACCCAACCGAAATACAAAGGATTGTTAAAAAATACTATGAACAACTCTTTTCCAACAAACTGGACAAGCTGGAGGAAATGGACATAATCCTAGAAAAATACAATCTTCCAAAACTCAATCAGGAAGAATCTAAACATCTCAATAGGCCTATAACTATGGAAGAAATTGAAGCAGTCATCAAAAAGCTTCCAGCAAACAAAAGTCCGGGGCCAGAAGGCTTCACAGGGGAGTTTTACCAAACATTCCAGGAAGAACTAAACCTATCCTCCTCAGACTATTTCAAAAAATTCAAGAGAAAGGAACACTTCCAAGCTCATTCTATGAAGCCAGCATCACCCTAATACCAAAACCAGATAAAGACAACACAATGAAAGAGAATTACAGGAAAATATCACTCATGAACATAGATGCCAAAATCCTCAACAAAATTCTAGCAAATCAGATCCAACAGTACATCAGAAAGATCATACACAATGACCAAGTAGGATTTATTCCAGAGATGCAAGGATGGTACAATATCTGCAAATCAATAAACGTGATACATTACATAAACAAATTGATATATCACGATAAAAATCACATAGTCATATCAATTGATGCAGAGTAAGCATTTGACAAAATCCAACACCCTTTCTTGATAAAAACTCTCAGCAAAGTGGGAATAGAAGGATCATACCTCAACATAATAAAAGCCATATATGATAAACCCACAGCCAACATCATACTCAATGGGCAAAAACTAATTCCATTTCCTCTAAGAACAGGAACAAGACAGGGATGCTCACTCTCACCATTCCTGTTCTACATAGTACTGGAAGTATTAACTATTGCAATTAGACAAGAAGAAAAAATAAAAGGTATCCAAATTGAAAAAGAAGAAGTAAAGCTGTCCTTATTTGCAGATGACATGATATTGTACATAAAAAACCTGAAAGACTCCATCAAAAAACTAATAGACTTAATAAATGAATCTGGCAATGTAGCAGGATACAAAATTAATGCCAAGAAATCTATGGCATTTCTATACACCAATAGTGAACTTACAGAAAGAGAGACTAAAAAATCAATCCCATTTACCATCGCACCAAAAAAATTAAGATACCTAGGAATAAACTTAACTAAGTAGGCAAGCCTAACCAATGGACACAAACAACAGGGGGTGAGGGCATGAGCGGGGGGATGGGGGGAAATGAGGGGATAAGGACACATATGTAATGTCTTAATTAATAAAGAAATTTAAAAAAACAAAACAAACAAACAAACAAACAAAAAAGACCTATACACGGAAAACTACAGGACACTGAAAAAAGAGATAGAGGAAGATGTAAACAGATGGAAGAACATACCATGTTCATGGATTGGTAGAAACAACATCATTAAAATGTTCATACTACCCAAAGCAATCTATAGATTCAATGCTCTCCCCATTAAAATAACAACGGCATATTTCACAGAGCTAGAAAGAACTCTCCAAAAATTCATCTGGAATTAAAAAAAAGACCCTGAATAGCCACAGCAATCCTGAGAAAGAAGAACAAAGTAGGAGGGATCTCAATACCAGATTTCAAGCTGTATTACAAAGCCACTGTTCTCAAAACAGCCTGGTACTGGCACAAGAACAGACATGTAGACCAATGGAATAGAATAGAGAACCCAGATATCGACCCAAACCACTGTGCTCAATTAATATTTGACAAAGGAGTCATGAACATACAATGGAGTCAAGACAATCTCTTCAATAAATGGTGTTGGGAAAATTGGACAGATACTTGTAAAAAAAAATGAAACTAGACCACCAACTTACACCATACACAAAAATAAACTCAAAATGTATAAAGGACTTAAAAACAAGACAGGAAACCATAAAAATACTAGAGGAATCCACAGGCAGAGAAATCTCAGACATGCCGAAGCAATTTCTTCACTGATACTGCTCCTAGGGCAATGGAAACTAAAGAGAAAATAAACAAATGGGACTACATCAAAATAAAAAGCTTTTGCACAGCAACAGAAACCATCAACCAAACAACAAGAAAGCCCACTGTATGGGAGGACATATTTACAAATGTTATCACTGATAAAGGTTTAATCTCCAACACCTATAGGCAACTTATACAACTTAATAAAAGGAAGATAAATGATCCAATAAAAAAAAATGGGCAACAGACCTAAATAGAATATTTTCAAAAGAAGACAGAATGAAGGCCAAGAGACATATGAAAACATGCTCAAAGTCACTAATTATCCTAGAGATGCAAATTAAAATGACAATGTGGTACCATCTCATACTTGTCAGAATGGCAATCATCAACAAATCAACAAATGACAAGTGCTGGCGAGGATGCGGAGAAAAATGTACCCTCATGCACTGCTGGTGGGAATGCAGACTGGTACAGCCACTGTGGAGAACAGTATGGAGTTTCCTCAAAAAACTAAAAATAGAACTCCCATTTGACCCAGTAATCCCACTTCTAGGAATATATCCCTAGAAACTAGAAAACACCAATCAGAAAGGATATATGCACCCCTATGTTCATAGCAGCACAATTTACAATAGCTAAGATTTGGAAACAGCCTAAATGCCCATCAACAGATGAGTGAATTAAAAAACTGTGGTACATCTACACAATGGAATACTTTGCTGCTATAAAAAAGAAGGAATTCTTACCATTTGCAGCAGCATGGATGGACCTGGAGAGCATTATGTTAAGTGAAAAAAGCCAGGCAATGAAAGAAAAATACCACATGATCTCACTCATTTATGGAAAATAAATAACATTATAACCTGATGAACAAAAAGATAGATATAGAGGCAGTAAAACACTGAACGGACTGTCAATTTACAGCTGGAAGGCTGGGAAATGTTAGGGAGGCGGGAAAGAGATCAACCAAAGGACTTGTATGCATGCATATAAGCACAACCAATGGATACAAGGCACTGGGGGGGGTGGGATGAGGGCATGCAACAGGGGTTAGAGGAGGCAGGGGGAAGGTCAATGGGGAGAAAAAAGGAGGATATATATGTACTACTATATGTAATACTTTAAACAATAAAAAAGTACACTTTATCCAATGAATTAAGGAAGGAATTGTAGGAAAAATACTCTGAACTATAAACTATAATAAGCAACATATTAACATGTGTTTGATGCACCTAAAATAGTATTTAGACTTATTTTTGTTGAATTTTGCTTTAAATACTTATATTGGAAAGACTTATTATGATTTTAGTGAAAAATAATACCAATATTAAACAAATGATTTCAAATAATAGAGAGGAGAAAATATTTGCAAACTCATTTGATGAGTCCAACACAATCCTGACAGGAAAAACTTACAAAGACATTACAAACAAATTACAGAGGAATAGCCCTCATAAACATAGTGCAAAAATCTTTAACAAAACATTAACAAATCAAATTCAATAACATCTAAAAATGATAATGCATTGAAGCTGTGTTATTCAGAGTTCTCCAGAGAAATGGAACCGATGGGATATATACAAAGGAATTGGCTCAGGTGGTAAATTCCAAGATCTGCAGGGTGAATAATCAAGCTGGAAACTCAGGAGAGCTAATGGTTTAGTTAGTTCCAGGCCAAGTCAAAGGCCTGAGAACCAGGAGAGTGGAAGGTGTAGTTCCTTTTGGAAGGGCAGCAGGATAAGACCCAGGGAGAGCTGAAGTTTCAATTAAAATCTAAAGAAGGAAAAAAGCTACTCTCCCAGTGTGAAGGCAATTAGGCAGGAAGAATTCTCCCTTAGTAGAGGTTCAGCTTTTTTGTTTTATTCAAATCCACAACTGAGTGGTTGGGGCCCACTCCAATTAGGGAGGGCAATGCTCTTTACTCATTCTACAGATCTCAATATTAAGGTTATGTAAAAACACCCTCACAGAAACACTCAGAAAAATGTTTGAACAAATATCTAAGCACCTCATGTCCCAGTCAAGTTGGCACATAAAATTAACCATCACAATTCCACCTCGTGTCAATTTGGCACCCTTTGCATTATCTGAAGCCACATTTGATCTCCAAATAACAGTAACAAGGTCACCCTTCCTCACTTTAGGGCAGAGCCTGCAAATGTGCAGAATCATCTATAACCTCGGCTTAAGTCTGTCAGTTAATCATGGGAAACTGCATGAGCCATAGGTGCAGACTGAGGAAGAGAAAATGATGTTGGAGTGGAGGCCATGGGTATTTCGGTCACCTTTTCATGTAACTTATTTGTGCTTTCAGAGCCTGCTGGATCTCTATGATATTAATATCACTTCCATTTGATGATGGAATACTTGTTGTGCACCAATTTTATGACTTGGTGGGTCAAATCAGGTCCAGTTTATGGTGGGAAGTGTA
Organism: Cnephaeus nilssonii; assembly: GCF_951640355.1. Classification (NCBI taxonomy): domain Eukaryota; kingdom Metazoa; phylum Chordata; class Mammalia; order Chiroptera; family Vespertilionidae; genus Cnephaeus; species Cnephaeus nilssonii. The sequence goes on from NC_137075.1 coordinate 48,519,014, forward strand.
GGTTGCATTATAATTTGGTGATCCAGGTTTAAGAGTTTAGTCTCTACTAAGTCCCCGTAGCGGGCCAAGAGCTGTTTCTCAAAAAGAGAATAGTTATCCACAGAGGGTGGCAGGACTTTGCTCCAAAATCATAAGAGCCTACGTTGTGATTCAACTATAGAGGCCTGCCAAAGGCTCCAAAGAACACCCCTATCTGCCATAAACATGTTAAATCCCATTGGATCTGCCAGGTCATATGTTTCAATTGGCAGATTAGCTTGTATGGCAGGCTGGACCTATTGCAAAACTTTCTCTTGATCTGGGCTCCACTCAGAACTAGCAATAACTCATTAAATTGGCTGGAGTAACATTCACTTAAGGAATATGTTGCTTCCAAAATCCAAAAGGGCCCATGAGGCATTGCAATTTTTTTGGGGGGGAGGGGGAGGGTTATGAGGGGGGCCATATGCAAAAAGTTATCCTTCATCTTAGAAGGGATGTTTTGACATGCCCCAACCCCAAAGTTTCACAGAGGTATAATGCTCTTGAATTCCTGTTGGGTATATGTTCTATCCTCTGCTATGCAAATATCTTACCACTAAGTCTTAAGTTCATGGCTACGTGCCAGGAACCAATTCATAATTACAAGAGTTGCATCAAAAGGTTGATGGGACTTGGGCTCAAAAAGGGATGAGTCATATGTAATTATCTGTTGGAAAAAAGCATCTTCCCCAAACCTGAATAGGATGTTTGTTAACTGCCAGACAGCTCAGGGCTTACGTGTTATTGCTTCCTGTTGGCCAAACACCTGAACAGCTGTAGGCTATTCCCTAATCTGACAATGCTTCTGTAAACCCTACACTTTGAAACCCTACCCTTTGAAGTGTATTATCTCCACTTTGCCTTAGGACAAATTGTGTTAATAAATAACACAGGGTCCTGAGTCAAGGGATAGTCTTTAGCTCCTTTAGCTGAAGCTCCTCTGACCCCCAATGCCTTTCAAAACTATCTTTCGTCTTTGGACTCATTGAATCTACGCATCAGCTCCTTTCTCCAGATTGCTGAACCCTTTGTAATGCTGGGACAAGAACCCTGGCATTAATGTACACCCACCATGGGGCTCCAACAGCTACATTCTGTTCACTAAGTCAAATCAACACAAGGATATCAATGCAATGGACCAGTGTGATACCTGGTGGAGGGGAAAAGCTGTCAAGATCCTATGAACTAAATTGTGACACAGAACTGGAGACTTGATATACCCTAGAGGTAGGACAGTTGAATGTATATTGTTGGACTTGCCATCTGAAAGCAAACTGCTTCTGGTGGTTCTTATTTATAGGTATGAGGGGAAAAAACATTTGTCAGATCATTAGCTGCATATCAGGTACCAGGTGATGTGTAAATTTGTTCAAAATCAGGAAATCACATCTGGTGCAGCAGCTGTAATTGGAGTCCCCATCTGATTAAGGTTATGATAATTTATAGTTACTCTCCACGAGGCATCTGTCCTCTACACAGGCCAAGCAGGTGAGTTGAATGAGGATGTGGTGGGAATCACCACCCCTTTACTAATGGGAATACTAATCTCTGCAATCCTTCTAGAAGGAGAGTATTGCTTTTGGTTTACTATTTTCCTAAACAGAGGCAGTTCTGGTGGCTTCCACTTGGACTTTCTCACCGAATAGCACTCACCCCGTGGTTAGGGAACCGATGGGGAGATTTTCCCCAACTAATTAGTATATCTATTCCAATTATGCATTTTGGAACTGGGAAAATAATTGCAGGATGGGTTCAAGTTCCCGGTGGGCACTTTGTGAAATGGATCTGAGCTAAAACTCCATTGACCATCTGACCTCCATAAGCCCTCACTCTAACTGGTAAATCACAGTGATGTTTTAATGTCAGTTTAGAGCCAGTGTCCAGTAGTCTCTGAAAGGTTTGAGTATTTCTTTTTCTCCAATGTACAGTTACCCTGGTAAGAGGCTAGACATCCTTTTGGGGAAGACTGGGAGAAAGATTAATAGTATACATTTTTGGAAATGTATTTGTGTTTTTCCTTCCTTCAATGGATGCTGGGTCTGTAAAGTGACTCAAGTCTGCAAATTGATTAGGGACCATGACTGTTTCCTATTTTTTTAAAGATTTTTTTTAGAATTTATTTTTATAGAGAGAGGAAGGGAGAGGGAGAGAGAAACACCCATGCAAGAGCAAAATGTTGATCAGCTGCTTCGCACACACCCCTTCCAGGGGATTGAGCCTGCAACCCTCATGGGATGACACTCAACCAACTGAGTGACAATGGCCAGGGCCATGACTATTTCCTTTTATGATTCATATGTTGTTACCTTCACCTAGAATTTTTCTATTATACAGATCAAGTAAGAATTTAGTAGGTTTCTTACACATTTCACTTCTAGGAACACCATGATCAACTAACCGCTCAATAAGTCTGCTTGTATGAGTTAGACTATTCTGATTGCCACTTTGACTATGCCATCCATTATGTATGCCTTTGGTGTTTGACTGCCACCAATTGGCCCCTACCCTCCAGGATCCAATTATTCCCATTGCATTTAGGTATCCCAATTCAATAACTGTCCTCAGGTCTGGTCTACAGAAAAAAACAATGATAACGCTAACCCTTCAGGGATGCTGAGACGCCCCTCACAAATTATTTCTCATAGTTGTGAAAGGTTTGTCTTTTGACCGTCCCAGTGTAGATGAATAGGTCTTAAATGACAAATCCATTTTAACATTCTAATCTCCCTAAGTCTTTGAATTTCTATCTCTACATTAAACTAAGTCAGGTCTGGCATTTCTAACTCGCTCACTGTTGCTACCTTTTTGCTTCATGTATCAGCCAAACAAACAAAAATAACTTCTTGAGATGCAACATTAGATATATAATCTCTTACTAATGAGTTCACATCAATAAATTCAACCTGATCCAACTTTATGCTTCTTCTATCATTATCCCACATTTTTAGTATTTATTTTCACATGTGTTCCCTTATTTGCATCTGTTTAGATTAGAAAACTCAAGTAGTTCTTTTGGAGTGTAGTATACGTCCTCATAGGTCACACATTTACCTCACCTTTGAAGGTCTGCTGGGGCTTGATTCTAGTTAGGTCTAAAAGCAAATCAACAAATGACAAGTGCTGGCGAGGATGCAGAGAAAAAGAAACCCTCGTGCACTACTGGTGGGAATGCAGACTGGTGCAGCCACTGTGGAAAACAGTATGGAGATTCCTCAAAAAACTAAAAATGGAACTCCCATTTGACCCAGTGATCCCACTTCTAGGAATATATCCCAAGAGACTAGAAACATCAATCAGAAAGGACATATGCACCCCTATGTTCAAAGAAGCACAATTCACCATAGCTAAGATTTGGAAACAGCCTAAGTGCCCATCAGCAGATGAGTGAATTAAAAAACTGTGGTACATCTACACAATGGAATACTATGCTGCGGTAAAAAAAGAAAGAATTATTACCATTTGCAACAGCATGGATGAAACTGGAGAGCATTATGCTAAGTGAAATAAGCCAGTCAGAGAAAGATAAATATCACATAATCTCACTCATTTATGGAATAATGAACAACATAAACTGATGAACAAAAACAGATCCAGAGACAGAGAAGCATGGATCAGACCATCAAACCTCAGAGGGAAGGTAGGGAAGGGTGGGGGTAAGGGGGAGAGATCAACCAAAGGACTTGTATGCATGCATATAAGCCTAACCAATGGACACAGACAACAAGGGGGTGAGGGCATGAGTGGGGGCATGAAATGGGGGGATAAGGTCACATATGTAATACCTTAATCAATAAATTAAAAAAAATAAATAAATAAATAAAAGCAAAGAAGTGTGGCCTGAGTGTACCTGAGTAGAATTAGCATTGTTTTGCATGGTCACTGTCTCAGGGGAGACCATTAATGTTTTCTTAGGTAACGTAGAGTTAGTCTCCTTAGAGTTGGATGAGAAATCACTTCCACTGAGTGTGGAGGTCCTTCTTCCACTGGCAAAGAAGACTCATCAGAATTTAGGGCTCATTGTCTCAAGCTTCATCAGGGTCTTTGCATACTTCCCAATCCAACTTTCATGATCCAATTTCTTCCCAATCAATGTCCTCACTTAAACAGTAGATACCCTTGCATTATAATTCATCCAGTTACAGAATGAGATTTGGGCTTGATTTTCATCAGTTTCAGCCTTCAGCTATAGGAGGTAAGGGTCACCTTCAGGGGACACATAGAAGCTTTCAGGTAATTTGTGCAGCACTTGAGTTGGGAATTTGAATCCCTGAGAGAATTCTTTTATTTCATTTTGTACAACAACATTGGAAGTAACTAGACAATTTCATTATATTTGTTAGTTTGACCAAAATGTTCAAGGTATCATATATGCAGTTACCCAGATACTTGCTTCTTATAAGTGGGTGATTGGAAGTATTTGATGCTGGTATTTTGTATGTTTATTGCCACATAGCACATGGGTTATTACTGCTTTCTTCACTATTGGAAATGGAGTTATTTAACACCTTCAAACCTAACCAGATTAGAGAGCCAATACCAGAAACCCCAGAACCAAGTTAGAAAGCTCATCCTTAACATTCTGTTCCTCTAGAAACAGTCTCTGTACCAAGATTTCACTGAGTTCTATGAAACATTTAGTGAAAAATAATACCCATCTTAAATTATTTCAGATAACAGAGAAGGAGAAAATATTTCCAAACTAATCTGATGAGGCCAGCACAATCCTGATAGAAAACCTTACAAAGACATTACAAAACAAGTATGGAGCAATAGCCCTCATAAACGTAGTACGAAAAAATCCTTAATAAAATATTAGCAAAGCAAATGTAGTAATTTCTAAAACTGATAATGCACCATGACTGAATGGTATTTATTTGAGTAATTTAATATTGTTTTAACATTTAAAAATCAATCAGTGAAATCCATTATAGTGTAATAAAGGAGAAAAACCTGTGATGTGTTGAATATCATTATTTTGATATAAAAGGGCAGAAGATCTAACCAAATGTAAAAGCCATTTATGGTATAGAAAAAGGAAATCTCTTAGTAAGCTTGAAACAAAGGGGAACTTCCTCACCTTGATAAATGGTATCTATGAAAAATCTACAACTTACATCTACCTAATATTCTCCCTAAGATTGGGATTTATACATGGCTATCTGCTTTGACCACTTCTATTCGACATTTTATTGGAGGACTTGGACATTACAATAAGTGAAGAAGAAAGAAATAAAATGCATGTGTATTGGAATGGAATAAGTTAAACCATTTTTATTCAGAGACAACATGATAGTTTTTGTGGGGAAAAAAACCCTAAAGAGTTAACAATAAAAAAGGCTTCTCAAACTAAGTGAGGTTCACAAGACCTGAGGTTATAAGATCAATGTACAAAAATCAATTCTGTTTTCATATACTAGGAGCAAATGATTTTAAAATTTTTAATTATTTTTACATTTGTATAAAAATATTCATAAAGTACATAGTGATATATTTTTAAAAGTCTTGCAAAAACTCCAGTTCTAAAGTCACTGAACATTGCTGAAACAAATGGAGAGACATATTCATAGTATAAAAACCCCAATGTTTTAAACATGTCCACTTCTCAAAAATTAATCTATAACTTTTCCCCCATTTATTTTATTAAGGTATTATATGTGTACATATCTTACCATTGCCCCCCCCACCCCACTTCAATACATGCCCTCACCTCCCAGTTTTTTGGTTATGCTTATATGCATGGGTTGTGCTTATAACCAATCCATTGGTTATGCTTATATGCATGCATACAAGTCCTTTGGTTGATCTCTTATCTCCCCCACCTCTCCCTATATTAATCTATAACTTAGTAGACCGCAAGATTTACCATCTACACTAATAAAAGAGAAACATGCAAATTGACAGTCCCTCCACTATGCCCACCAGCTAATCAGGAGTGAGTATGCAAATTAACTCAACGAAGATGGCGGCAGCCATGGAGTTGGAGTGAGCAGGAGGCTTGGGTTGCCCCCAGCAATGGAGGAAGCCAAGCTTCCTCTGGCCGCTGTTCAAGGAGTAGCTGGGGGCCTGGGTTCCCAGGGGGCATGGCCAGCCTGAAAATCGCCCTCAGCCCATTACCCAGGCTGGCCAGCCACCCCAGTGGGGACCTCAACCCTGAAGGGGTTGTGGCCAGCCTGAAAACGGCCCTCAGCCCCTTTCCCAGGCTGGCCACGCCCCCATGGAGTAAGAGTCCCCGCTGGGGGGCATGGCCAGCCTGCAAACAGCCATCAGCCCCTCACCCAGGCTGGCCATGCCCCCATGAGGTGAGGGTCCCCGCTGGGGGGCATGGCCAGCCTGCAAACAGCCATCAGCCCCTCACCCAGGCTGGCCATGCCCCCCTGAGGTGAGGGTCCCCGCTGGGGAGCATGGCCAGCCTTCGAATAGCCATCAGCCCCTTACCAGGCTGGTCAGGCACTCCAGCGGGAACCCCCACCCTGAAGGAGGTGTGGCCAGATTGAAAACAGCCCTCAGCCCTTCACCCAGGCTGGCCACACTCTCCCAGTGGGGACCCTCACCCCATGGGGGCATGGCCAGCCTGCAAACCACTACAGGCCCCTCTCCCAGGCTGCCCCATGCCCCAAAGGAACCCTCACCCTGATCCGGGACACCCTTCAGGGCAAACCAGCCAGCCCCCACCCATGCACCAGGCCTCTATCTATACTAATAAAAGGGTAATATGCTAATTAGATTGGGAGACCTTCCAGGAGACCTTCCGGACATTCTTCTGAACAAAGCCATGGTGGCAGGGCCGAGGTAGAGATGGTTAGAGGCCAAGAGGGGAGGGCAGTTGTGGGTGATCAGGCCAGGATGGGATGGCTGGTGTGTGGGGGGGGGTCGTTGGGGGTGAACAGACCAGCAGGGAGGCCAGTTGGGGGTGATCAGGCTGGTGGGGGGGCAGTTGGGGGTGAGCAGACCAGCAGGGAGGCCAGTTGGGGGTGAGCAGGCTGTCAGTGGGGTTCAGTTGGGGGTGATCAGGACAGCGGGGGGAGGGGCAGTTTAGAGTGAGCAGGCCAGCAGGGGGGCAGTTGTGGGTGAGCAGGCCAGTGGGGAGGGAAAGTGGGGGCGAGGAGGCCAGCAGGGGGGGCAGTTGGGGGCAAGCACACTGGCACAGGGGGCAGTTGGGGGTGATCAGTTTGGTGGTGGCCAGCAGGCAGAGTGGTTAGTGGCAATCAGGCAGGCAGGCAGATAGGTGAGCGGTTAGGAGATAGCAGTCCCAGATTGCAAGAGGGATGTCCGACTGCTGTTTTGGCCCGTTCCCTGTAAACTGGCAGCAGGACATCCTTCAAGGGGTCCTAGATTGGGGAGGGTGCAGGCCGGGCTGAGGGATACCCACCATCCCCGTGCATAAATTTCATGCACCGGGCCACTAGTAAATTATATTAATCAAGACAGCATGGTATTGTCATAAAGATAGACAAATAGACCAATGGAATAAAATAGAGGCCAAATAAACCTATGTTAATAAAGAAAATTGGGTTTCAACAAAAGTCGCAAATCAATTCTATGAGGAAAGAACAGTCTTCTCAACAAATGACAAATGACACTGGGATAACTGAATATCCATGTGGAAACAAAAATATTCAGCCCCCCCCCTTCTCACGTTATACACAAAAATATTTTGAATGGATTATAGACATAAATATCTATAAATATTTTAGAAGACTATATGTAATAATCATTATTTAAAACATTAAGAACATGAATGGGCAAGTCATAGTATAAAAGTATTCAAAATTTTATATTTACAAATAATATTTGACAAAGGATATATCTATATCCAGAATATATTCAGAATTCCCATGATTCAACAATAAAATAAAAGTTAACCCAATAAAAATATGAGCAAAGGATGTGAACAGAGACATCACAAATTAAGTTACACAGTGGTCAATAGGGACATGAAAATGTACCAGCATAACTAATTATCAGGGAAATGAAAATTAAAACAATTTGTTATAAAATCTCTCTATATAAAACCCTAAAATGCAAATAGACCGAAATGTGGAACAACCAGTTGCTATGATGTGCTCTGATGACCAGGGGGCATGCACAGAACATGGCAGGCATCGGCAGCAGGTGGCAGAGCATGGAACACGGCGGGCATCAGCTGCAGTGAGATGGTGGAGCAGGTGAGCAGGGGCACCAGACCAAGGCGGTGTGCCGGTCGATGTTATTGGGGCGAACCTCTGGTGGTTACTGAAAATTCTTTGCTTCCCACGCCACGGTCCTGATGGTGCTCACACCTGCTGCCAGCACCAGCCCCACTCGCACCTGCTGCTGGCGCCCGGTGCTGGTCCCGATCACTTGGTGCTGTCAGCAAGTGTGAGCGGTGGCTGCTGGCCCCGATTGCCCCTGAGGGCTTCTCTCCCTCCCCCTGCTCCTGAGGGGCAATTGGGGCAGCAGACACTGCTTGCACCCGCTGCTGGCACCATCCCCAATGGCTCCGCGCCATCAGTGGGTGTGAGCGAGGCCAGCACCATCAGCGTGTGGGAGTGGTGGGAGTGGGGCTGCCAGCAGACAGGGGACCAGGACTGCAGTGGGAGGGGATGGGCTGGGGCACAGAGGATGGGCTGAGACCAGCCTCTGTGCCCACCGCAACCTCGTAGCCCGCAGTTCCTTTCAAGGGTGCATGGATTCGTGCACTGGGCCCCTAGTATCAAATAAGATGGATAAAATATAAAAACTAACAACATTGAAAGTATATGAACCTGGAGCAACTGGAACTCTCAGACATTGCTGGCAGGATTGTAAAATGGTTTAACCATTTTGAAAGAAGATTTGGCAGTTTCTTTTAAATTGCCTACACTTTGATCCAGCATTCCCATTCCTCTATATTTATCTAAGAAAAATGAAAACACAGTCTACACCAAGACTTGGACTAAAATATTCATAACAGCTTTAATCACAATAGCCAAAACCTGGAAACAGTCCAAATGTACATCTGCAGAAGAATGGATAAACAAGCAATTGTATAGCTATAAAATAGAATACTACCTAACAATAAGAATGAATGAATGGTTGATTCACTAAACAACACAAATGACTCTCTCAAATAACATGCAGAGTGAAAGAAGACAGATACAAACAGTACTTGCTGAATGATTCTGTTTATGTTAAGTTTTAAAACAGACAAACTTCTAAAGTGAGGAGAAAATCAGAATATTGTTTGCCTGGGTTGGGATGAAGGGAGTATAACTGGAATAGGATACAACAAACTTTCTGGGGAGACAAGAATGCCCCATATTATGATAGGGGTGTGGATTGCAGATTACTCAGTTGTATCCATTTTTAGAAGTATATAGCTAATAATTCTGTATTTTGGTATATGAAATTTACCTCAATAAAAACAAAATTAGAATACAACTATTATTACTACTGTGAATCATGTGGTAGATAGGAAATGGATGAAAATATAGAGAAATAAGATTGGCAAAATATTTGTAATTGTAGAAGGTAGATAATAGGCCCATGGGTTTCAGTACATTATTTTGTTTACTTTTTTAAGTTTTAAATTTCTTATAATAAAAAGTAAAAAATAATTTGATATGCAATACAAACAATAATATTGTAATGATTGGAAAATGGGGTTATCCAGTAATCATTTAAGACTGAAATCCTTATACCAGTATTTTTAAATCTAAAACAATAAATCTAATTGCTCATATGTACAAATAAAATATTTTTTAAAACTAAACAATTACTTAGAATGAATCAATAATAAGAAGACAAACAACCCAATTAAACAGTGGAAAACATTTTTGGATACTTCACTTAAATATACAAATGGCCAATGTATACTAATAATAGAGGAATATGCAAATTGTCCAGGATCCCATCACATAATGACCAATCAGGACAGGTGCAGGGCGTGGCAGAGAGCTGTCAGTACGCCTATGCCAGGGGTCCAAAGGGCACAGAGAGGAAGGGAGAAAAGATAGGCAGTTAGTGGGATCAGGCAAGGAGGGGAGAGCAGTTAGGGGGATCAGGCCAGGAGGGAAGAGCAGATAGGCAGTTAGGGCGATCAGGCAAGGAGGGGAGAGCAGTTAGGCCATCAGACCAGCAGGGGAGCAGTTAGGAGCATCAGACATGCAGGCAGGTAAGCGGTTATGAGCCAGTGGTTCAGGATTGCGAGAGAGATCCCGGATAGGAGAGGGTGCAGGCCAGGCTGAGGCACTCCACTCCCATGCACTGGGCCTCTAGTAAACATATGAAAGGACAGGGGACATGGCCTGAGGTCTCCTGTCAAGCCCCTGTCCTTTCGTGCACCATGCCTCTAGTAAACATATGAAAGGACATTTAACATCATTGGCCATGAGGAAAATGCAAATTAAGACCACAATGAAATGTCACTGCACACCCATTAAAATAGCTAAAATGGAAAAGATTGAAAATACTAAGTCCTGACAAGGATGTGGAAGAACTGTTGGGAATGCAAAGTGAAATATTTACTTTTCAAACTTCCTGGTGATTTCACTCCTAGGAATTGAAATAAGGAAAATGAAAACATATGCCCACAAAAGAACTTGTAAAGAAATGTTTATAGTAATTTTATTTGTAATAATAAAAACTGGGAACAATCCAAATATTTATCAACTGGAGAATGGATAAACAAATTTTGGAATATCTATACAGTGGAATGCATTTCAGCAATAAAAAGGAAGAAACTACTAATATGCACTTCAAGGCTGAAACTCAATGGCATTGTGTTAAGGGAGCCAGAAACAAAATATTACACATTCTAAAGTTCCATTCATAAGAAATTCCATAAAAGAATCAGGACAGGGGCAGGGCATGGTGGAGATCTCTCAGTGATGAAAAGCAGATTAATGGTTGCCAAGGTTCCTTGGGTGGGAGAAAGAAATTGACTGCCAATGGCCATGTGATGAAAAAAAAATACTTCATATAGTGATTGTAGTAACAATACTATAGCTGTATACATTTGACTAAACTCATAAAGTCAAACACTTTAAAAGGACAGATTTTGCAAATTAAGAAAAATGTATTGAGAATGTTTTTACATACTCAGAATCTATCTCCCATAGAAAGTTTAATTTTCTTCCTAATATGTACTTGCCATTTTGTTTCTGATAAATAACAAGTATGATCACAGAAACTGTTGTGGTAAAAAACCATTAAACATGAACATATAGAATGGCAAACAGGCTTATACTCTGGCAGAGACACTTAAAAGCTCAGGAAACACTAAGATTTACTTTGACCCAGTCCTATGGCTTGCCATAGCAAAATGTTCACCTATTGAAATTGCTAATGGCTGTGTGGCTTTTAATACATAGTTATCAAATCAGTTTCAGTAAAGGCCAAGTTATTATATGATACTAGTGACCCGGTGCACAAAATTTGTGCATATTAACAGGGGATTAATTAGAGGAAATAATTTAATATTGCTATTTGCCCTTTCTCTGTAATAGAAGTGTCAGAGATGAAAGAAAATTAGTAAAATGTATATGAAATCCTTCCTCCTGTCAGAGTCTGGGGCTCACCGCAGGACCCAGAGTCAAGTCCCCGCCCACCCACACGCACCTCAAAATTGTGTGAGACCCAGACTTGGCCGACCCCCCCCCCCCGCCACATTGGGCTAGATCCAGACCCAGCCAGTCCCACCCTTGTCAAGCCCTGATGGGCAGGGGCCATAGCCTCACGTCCCCTGGCCTGGCACCAAGACAGGGGGCGTGGCCTGAGGTCTCCCAGCCCAGACTGGGGTGGGAGGTGTGCCTTGAGGTCCTCCGTCAAGCCCCGCCAGGTGGGGGGGCACAGCCTCAGGTCCCCTGTCAAGCCCCACTGGCAGGGGGCACAGCCTCAGGTCCCCATCAAGCCCCGCTGGGCAGGGACATGGCCTGAGTTCCCCTGAACCAGCCCTGGGGGTGCACCTTGAGGTCCCCCGTCAAGCCCCGCTGGGTGGGGGTCATGGCCTGAGGTCCCCTGTCAAGCCCTACTTGGTGGGGGTGCGACCTGAGGTCCCCCAGCCTGGCGCTGGGGCGGGGGGAGCAGCCTGAGGTCCCCTAGCCCAGCACCAGGATCGGAAGCGCACCTTGAGGTCCCCTGTCAAGCCCTGCTGGGTGGGGGGCCCAGCCTGAGGTCCCGTGTCAAGCCCTGCTGGCTGGGGGGCACGGACTGAAATCCCCTGTCAAGCCCCACAGGGTGGGGGAGGGCATAGCCTCAGGTTCCTGCTGATTGCTCACTAAGGCTCTTTATGGGAACTTGGCCTTAGCTGTGGGTGCAACCATCTTTGTGATGGAGTGATGGTCAATTAGCATATTCCCTCTTTATTAGCTAGGATTCTACTTGCTGACTTTACCTTATGGTCACAAAGTGTTTCTGTAAGAAGTTGTTTCATAGTGTGATTTCACAGTCTCTGTTTCTTTCTGAGTGAGAGAAGAAGAAAGAGTTCAGTTGTTGATATTTGAGTGCGTAAAAATGGGGTACAGGAAATAACTTGTCTAGTCATTTGACTAGTGGTAGTATCAACCTACCCATGAAGCTTTTTTTGACCATTGTTTTACGGATGAAAAAAATTCAAAAAGTATCTTAGTAGTGTCCCTGGAAATTCAGAATGTGAATAATCTTCCTGACATCTTTAAACTCCTAGCTGCCATTTTTGGTACCAGAGGTCACAGAATGCACATTAGACAATGGGCATTCTTGGTTTTTAGTATAGCATCTTTTAGGGAAAGTAGGTAATCCCAAGCTTTCTGACAGTTTCCTAACAGTGTTTACAGCCAAGTAGGATAGTTTGGCAGTATCACAGGAAAGATCTAACCAAGAGGATCTAGGTTGTGTTTGCTGCCAAACTCAATGCCAAAAATCACTGTTTTGGGGCTCCTTCTCAGAGCTGTGTCCTAGCAACAAGTATTTCTAGAAACGAGAATGAGTACTGTGTGTGGGGGTGCGGTTGTTGAGGGGAAGGAAATAAATATCAGAGAGATAGTGTCTTCATGCTTTCTATATAGTAATAAGGCAGATACATCCACTAAATTTATTAATTCTGAATCTTGGCCATATGTCAGAGTTCTGTGGGAAATTTCTCACTTTCCCTTTGAATCCCAGTATTCTTTCCACTGCACTATTCTGACTCCAGCTGAGCGAGGTGCTATGTTGAGAATGGATTGGCCAGGGAAAGGATAGCCCAGGGCAAGAAGACCTCTAGCTTTTGCAATAAACCAGGATAAACCAAGCAAGTGGAGGTTATTATGTGAATATTGAGATGTGAAAAGTTGAAGATACAAGAAAAAGAGGCAGAATAGATAAATGCCCATCAGTAGATGGGTGGATTAAAACACTGTGATATATCTACACAATAGAAATACTATGCTGCTGTAAAAAAGAAGGAATTCCTACCATTTGCAACAACATGGATGGACCTGGAGAGCATTATGCTAAGCGGAAATAAACCAGTCAGAGAAAGATAAATATCACTGAGCTCATTCATTTGTGGAATATAATGAACAACATAAACTGATAAACAAAAATAGGTCCAGAGACAGAAAGCATCGGGCAGATCATCAAACCTCAGAGGGAAGGCAGGTGAGGGTGGGGGAGGGGTAGAGATGAACCAAAGGGCTTATATGCGTGCATATAAGCATAACCAATGGACACAGACACAAGGAGGGTAAGAGCATGTGCTGGGGGGGGGGGGCAATGGGGGGAAAAGAGACACATATAATACCTTAATCAATAAAGAATAAAAAAAAGAGGCAGAATAGAAAGATCTTGCTAACCAGGTGTGGGAATTAAGCAGATAATTCTTGCTTGAGTAACTGGGTGGAGAACAGCATCACTCATAAATCTAGAAAAACAGAAACAGTTGCTAGCTGGGTTGGGGTAATTGGGAAATATAGCCATATATGGGATACATATGAAATTCAGCAGGAATCTTAAACTGTGGTACAAAACTCATGACTCCATTGCGCTTGTTTGTTTGTTTAATATTCTATGTGCCTCTTCCTATGGCATTACTTCTTTTTACTCACTTTAATGCCCACTTGCTTTGCTTACTCAAATCCCCTAACAGACTTATCTTCTTTTCCTGCCTTGAATGCTTCTTGTCCACTCCCCTCTGTGACTTTGAAAATGCCTTTCTTTCTTTAAAGCTCTTCTCCCTCCCTCTACTCTTCTTTCCTTGCCTCACTGATCTTCACCCATCAGCTTTCCACTTAGTCATCCTTCCCCTGGAGGCCTTCCTTGTACCAATCCCAACCTCCCCAAGCCCACATTAGTTAACTCTGTGATGTAGCTCTACTTCCTTTGGCCTAGTGCCTATCACCAGTATTGACCTTTAATTGTCTGTCTTCACCTTTATATTGTAAATTCCATTAAGACAGATAAATGTTTGCCTTGTTAATAATTTAGCCCAAATGATCACAAAAATTAAATACATATCAGTAAAATTTAATATTTTTAAAATTATCTAGCAAACCTAAACAAAGAGTCATACAAAGAGGCCCAAACACTCAATCTTTGTATTTATTTTGACATATCTTCATGTATGTTAATTTATATATTCATTATATTATATAATAATAAATAATATAAGTAATTATATATAATTATGTTTATAATTATATATTATACATATATATGCATTTGGAGAAAGCAGGGGGAGAGGAGAGAGATGTGGGCAATGAATGAACTAAGAACTAGAAAATAGAGTTCTATGTGAAATTCTGTTCTTTAAAAGCAGAGTATATAACATTTAAATACTTTGGGCTTAAATTTTATCAACTGTACAAATGAGAGGTAGGATGAAGAAAGTTTTATGTTTTTTCAGATATATGATTATCTAAATCTATGAAAATAAACAAACAAAGAACAATCTAAGGCTTAACAATTGCCAACTGCTTTAAATAGAAAATTTTAAAAATAGGGTAAGAATTGAGGTAATGTCTAATAACATGGGAGCAGAAATGGGTTTCAAATTTCTGTCAAATACCAATATTACAAGTACCATAAGTTTTTTTAAGAACAATTTTATGCCTAAATCCTCCAAGTTTGACTCTGTATAATATAAATATTTAGTTAAGCCTAGCAATAGACTTGTTCATAAAAATGATTAAAGTTCATAATAGAGAATTAATTAAGTGAAGCTAGTTAGTAATGGTAAAGACCATATACTAAGATTTAATATTAATTAGGGGCAAGATGAAGACTGTAGACAGAAACAAAGTACTTTGATAAATTACTGACATATGATACATCATTTCCAAATAAATGTCAGATGCTTAATCAATGCCAGAGAAAGTGGAAATTCACCTTTCACCTGTTCTGAAACCAAAGAAGTATAGGTGGGGAAAGGCCCCAAAGATCATTTAACCCAATCTCACGGGAGTCTTTGGTCTTATTGAAACACCCCAGCTAAGTGCTGCCCCCATGTACTAGTATTCTTAAGTATCTCTGAGCCCGTTGCCCCACTGGAAGCCACTCATTCCATCTTTGAACAACTCTATCTAATGCAGAGTGTTTTCTTATGCCCTGAAGTTTCCATTCATTGGTCTTAGTTCTGCCATTGGGATCAAGCAAAACACGTCAAACATCTCTTTCACATGACAGCCTTGAATTACCATTGCAAATCTGGAATGAATTCCCAATTTTATATTTCTATGCAACATAAAAATATAATATGACAATCAAAACCTTTTTGAACTGGATATGAATAAGAGTTTAATTTCCTTTTTATTCACCAAATTACAGAAATTACAGTTTAGCTTAAAGTATGATTCAGGTTGTTTTTAACTAAAGCTACTCTTTTTTAAAAGTATCACACCACCTCGCCTCTTTTCTTTAGTCTGACATCAGTCACCACAGTCTAATTGCTCTTGTTCTTACTTCTTGGTATGTGAGAGGTGGGTGGTCAGTTTGTATGACATCTGGTATTACATGCTTGCCAGGTTCCCAATTATATAGAAATAGCTTGGTGTATTGCACTGCAACATGCTGTCAGGTAAGGCACGTTGGGGTGTGGAGTGGCTGTTGGGATGGTGTGAGTTAAAGCTACTTCTGCTTGCAGGCAAAAGTGTGTTGTAAATCAGGGTTAAAAATATAACAACTATAAAACAATGAATTTATTGGGTTAGACCTAATTTTTTATCATGGCCTAGAAAGTTACTATACTAACCTTCACTAAATGAGTTCATTTTACTCAGCCCTAGGATCTTCATTTATAAAATGGGAATAAAAATGAGAATAATATTGATTTCGCCGGCTTGTTATGATAATTAAATGAGGTACTTTAGCAGACTTCATCTAGTAAAACACTTGGCTATTGCTTCTCCTGTTTCAAAGCTAATGCAGAGTCAGAAACTTTATCTCTTAGCTCTTGATAGATTCCCCAGCCCATCCCTCTCTGCCCACCTCTCCCCAATATTGCTGCTCAGGGTACTCTCAGTCCCACATTAAGGCCAGGCAGCATCTCCTGCTCTGAGCTCTTACCTTATCTAATCGGATGATTCTGAAGTGAGAGCTTCTTGGCAGTGGCGAAAGCATCAGATGTGAATCAGGCTGTCTTATTCTCATTCCTCAGAAGAATAAAGGTGCAGTAATGCACAGCCAGATGAAGAATTGGATCGCAGTTTTAATTTCTGTTTGGTATGACTCTGAGTCGCGGAGGCTGTTTTGTCTCTGAAAGTCCCCTTGGTGGTCTTCTTGGGATGGCTTTGGATAAAAGAGGCCTGATGCTCTTGACCAGGGAACCAACGGGAAGGAAACATGTACAGAATACTGATCGTGTGCCAAGAACTGTGCCAGGTCTGGGCCTCAAAAATACTCATTGAGATATTCATGCACTCATTCATTTATTCATCAAAAACTATTGCAAGTCACTTCTGAGCCAAGTTGTGTGTGCCAGTCTCAAAGAAGAAGTGATAATATAGGAAAAAAGTAAAGTAAAATGTATAAATGTAGAGAAATTATACACACTGTAAATATAGAGAAACTATACTCTCTGGGGTTGGAAAATTTTGGAAGAAATGATGTAGGAACTGAGGTTTAAAAGAGAATAATTTTTCAAAGGGAAGAAGAATCCAGGCATGGGAAACACACATACAAAAATAAAGGAAGGCTAACCTAGCATACCTTGTTACGGAAATGTCCATATGTTGATATTACAGAAATTTGACATACAAAAAGGGATTGTGAAAATAGTTTAAGCTAGAAAAGGGGTATTGTGCAAAATAAGGCCAAAAATATAGAATTTAATCTAAAATTATGTTGCTAACCAAGAAGGAAAGGAGGGAACACTCATTAGCTCATGGCTGGGCTGCTGTCATATAAAAATTCCCTTGCATACCAGAATAACAGCCTATCAGGTCAAAATGCAGAAACTTCCAGTTTTAAGAACTTATAAGTACTTATTTAAATACTAGGGATGTAATGTGAAGCATGGTGACTATAGTTAGCATTGTGATATGAACGCTATTAAGAGTAAATCCTAAAAATTCTCACCACAAGGAGAATAAATTTTGTTTTTGTTTTTTTGTCTTTTACTTTTTATTGTGTCCATATGAAATGATGCATGTTAACTAAAGTTATCATGGTAAGCATTTCACAATGTGTATAAGTCAAACCATTATGCTGTACACACACCTTAAACTTATACAGTGATGTATGCCAACTATATCACAGTAAAACTGAGAAAGAAAAAAAATTATTTTATGTAAGAGTACCATCCAAGATCCATTTGAGAACTGAATTTTGTCAGCAGTGGAGTAAAGATTTTGTGATACACAGGTGATGGGGGTATAATTTGTGATGAGGGGGCAGAGGGATTCTTGGGGAAAATAGAGGAGATAAATCTTACGCAAAGCCCCTACCCCTAGAAGGCTATTTGTGAAGGGCAGTGGGAATTTAGACTTCAGAGGGCACAGAACTTTTCTGGTAAACATTAATGTATTCTCATTTTGCTGAAAACACATACTCTTCTAAGTAACAACAAGTTATGTAAGATTAAGGTCTGATTAATATAGGGGAGTTGACATTTATTTTTTCACCCGGAACCTGGACTTATGTGTTTTACACATTTTGCAGGGTTGGAGAAGAATTTTAAGCATGTGGAGTCATGATCATATTTGCATTTTATAAATGTTACCTTGATCACAATGTGGAAGATGAATTGGTGGGGGATGAGGCTGGAGACAGATAAATTAGTTAGGAGGCTATTGCAATATTCCTGGGGAGAGATAATTAGGAATTAAACTAAGAAGAGCCACTGGGAATACAAAGGAGATGATGAGGTTATCTAATAAAACTGGCAGAAAATAGCAAACAGGATGGAGACAATTTAGATGTATTTTCTTTAAAGTTGGAATAAGCCATGGGTACCTGCTATCATGCCACTTTTCAATATAGCACAGAGATTCTTGTCAATTCAATAATTTTAGAAAAAGCAATAAGATGTGTATAGATTGGAAGGATAAGACAACGTGTGATTATTTATAGATGATATAATAAGGTATAGAAGCATATGCAAGCGTGCATGCACACACACACACTCACACACACACACTCACACACAAGAAAATCCATAGACAAACTATTAAAACTAAAGTACATTTATATGCTGGATACATCACATTAAAAATCAAAATGCAAAAGATCAACAAATTACATAAAAAACATTTATGCCAAAGACCACACATCTACTGAGATGTACTCCTCACTCAGCTTTCTCCCTTTTCCCCTTCACACCAGTAAACCTCTCTGCCCTTTTAATGGGCACCTTATAATCCAGACCCAGGGAACTGCACTATCCGTGTGGTTTCCCTACACTTAGTCACACTGCAGCAAAATGTTCTTTATTAGGCCCACCTGCTAGGACCCTGACAAATATCCCTTCTCCAGACTATTCATATTAGCCACCACAGAAATTCTACCTTTCTTGTCTGTCATTGGTCCAACAAATATTTGTTGACATGTGACCCATTTGGGGCCAATTAAGTGGGACAGGAAATCTGTTAGCTATCTTTTAGGGAAACATTTATTCACTTATTAAAAAGAATCACAGGAAAAGATGGTTCTCTTTTTCCTCTGAACTTTGTCCTGAGTGAAACTTGAAATGTTTGAAGCATCTTCCTATCAGCATGTGGATGAAGTTACCCTGAAGAATTTGTTCAGCGTTGAGAGAATGAGGTGATAGTAGAAGAAAGCAAAGGACCAGACTCTAGATAACTTTGACACTGATGTAAGCAAGAGGAGTCCTAGAATTGACTGAGAAAGAGTAACCAAGGAGACAGGAGTTGAATGAGAAGAAAGGACAATTAATAGAGATTAAGAAAGGGCTTCAAGAAAAAGGGCATACCCATATGATCGTTCTGTTGAAGGGGCTAGTGGAGTAAAGTCTAAGAAGACACTATACAATCAGAAGCAAAAGCAGGTGTTAATGCTTCAGAAATAAAAGAAGAGTCAGAACATGGATGTAGACCATTAAGAAAGAGTATATCTCAGAGAGTTTTTTTTCTGAAAGTATGGCATTAAAAGAAAGAAAGCAAAGTTGTTAGTCCTTTTTTAAAAATATAGAAGATATACTTTGCAGCTGTAAAAAAGAAGGATCTCTTACCCTTTGACACAGCATGGAGGGACCTGGAGAGTATTATGCTAAAAGAAATAAATCAGTCAGAGAAAAACAAATATCACACAATCTCACTTACATATGGAATCTAATGAACAAAATAAACTGAAGAACAAAATAGATCAAGACACTGAAGCATGCAACAGATTGAGAAATTTTAGGGGTTGGGGGAACAAGAAGAGATTAACCAAAGAATTTATATGCGTAACTCATGGACACACAATTATGCTGAAAAGTCCTGGGGAGGGCGTGGAGGTGAGGTGGATGAGTCAATGGGGGGAAAAAAGAGGACATCTGTAATACTCAACAATAAAGATAAATTTAAAAAAAACTAGGAGATAATTTAGGATGAAATAAACCTGTGGATCAAGATTGAGAAATTAAAACTGCAGAAGAAAACAGATTGATTATCTGTTTGAACAGTTAGGCTATCTTTGAATAGCTGATTGCTTTTAATCAAGTCTACCTTATGTATTTGAACATTATACCTAGGGCTTGAAGTGGTGTAGGATCTAAATTCCTACTCATGTATTCTCTCTTCATCTCCCTACCCCTTCTCTCTCTCTCTCTCTCTCTCTCTCTCTCTCTCTCTTTCCCTCTCCCCCTCTCCCTCTCCCTCTCCCCTGCCCGCTCCTGCCCCTATCCCTGGCTGCTGCTTGAGTTGTAAGTGACTCTACTAAACTACACACTGTGGAAAAAAACGGGAGGGCTGATCAGAACCAGAGCACTTGGGCCTGTGCTCCTACCTCTGATGACATTTCTGGCCAGGGGTCCTTTCACTAACACCTCAAATCTCTATGTTGCAGCTGGGCGAGAAGGCGGGGCTTGGAGAGAAGCACAGTACAACAGGGCTTTCCTTGGGGAGGATACTCAGAGGAGGGCATAAAGGGAAGACTAACTCCTTCCTCCCTCCCTTCCTTCTTCCCTTCCTCCCTCCCTTCCTTCCTCCCTCTCTCCCTTTTTTCCATTGTTCCCTTTAAAAAAAAAATTACTCATGCCTTTACAATAGTCTCAGATATTCAAAAAATAATCTAGCTTTCCTAATTTATTCTGTACTTCTTGATGTCTGTCTCCTCTCCTGTATTTCCTTCTATTTCATATCGATGTGATTCCCATCCTACTTGGCTTCAGTGATGAGTCTATGGCACTCAGGTTAATTTTCCCTTTATTTTAATCATTTCTGTTTTCTCACCTTGACCTTTTCTTCATTTCTAATTGGCACCCCCAGACTGCTGTGAGAAAATTAAGTCACCTCCATCTATTTCAAAGGACCAAAGTGTGCATTGCTCAGTACAAATTATCCATCTCATTTCCTTCCATAACAGAGGCCCATCATGATAAGTTAAAAGGAGCAAGAAATGGATGACCTATTTGTTCATGGTCGTTCAAAATTTAGCAGACAGCGACAGCACACTTACCTCATTTCCTAAGGGTCTGAGGTATTCCACAGAAGTGATTTTTAAATAGAATAGGAACTTTCTGCTCCTAAAGTTCCCATATACAAAAGAAATAACTTTTTATTTTAAAGGTAATCTTCATGAAGACTGACCAGTGTGTAATGCCCTTGCTAGATAGCAGCCTCACTGTGAAATGCAGCTGGAAAAGGAACACCGCGCAGTGAGCACTCTGGCCACTGAGTTATTTTCTTACCTCTGACCGCTCCGCAGGTGAGGCTGTGCTGCTTTGGGCAGTAACTTCACTTCTCTGAGACGAAGTGTTTTGAATGAGAGCTTCAAGTCAAAGATGCATTTCTCAGATATTTCCTAGCTCTGGTATTCTGTAATTCACTTTTGACTTCTTCGTTTAAATGATTCATAGTTTTTATGAACCCCGGCTACTATTACAATGATGCATTTAGGTATAGAGTTTATGGAATACGTAACACTTTCCAATAAAGGGATAAATGAATACCTGTTCCTCCATAATATAAAACTAGCATGCTACCATTTGCTAAATATTTGTATCTATCTTGGTATTTTTTTTCATCTTCTCATTCAGCAATAATTTGTATTTTTATGTGATTCTCAACCCACCTGTAACACCTCTTTCCTCCATTTTCTAATTTGAGGTTTTTAACCTTTGGTGAGTTGGGAAATCAAAAATCACTATACATACTTACTAAAAGTTTAGGGTAAGTGTCAATGAATTCTGGATAAGGAACTGACTTCTTATCTTAGGTAACATGCTTTGTATCATTCATTTGGTACCATTTTTGTTAATTTATTTGTTTTTAAAATATTTCAGATACTCGAAGTTGTCAAATAAGTATAATGTCATCATATTCAAAAATTGCAACACTCCTGTAAAGAAGAAGACTAATACAAGCAGAATGGTTTCATTTTAAATAGAAGCTAGAACTAAATTCCAAAAATATTCAAAGAATATATATATATATATATATATATATATATATATATATATATATGAACATCATAGTCACAAAATGTCATGTTTGTCAATAAGAAAATAAATCCTAACCCTCGGGTAGTAGAGTGTGAAGAACATAGGTTTACGAATCTGACAAGACTCTGGTGAATCCCAGGCATAGGCTTGCAAAGGAGATTATCCTGGGCAATTACTGGGATGGTTGGTTTCCCTATAATACAGGTCAGCATCTCAAGGCAAGGAACAGGGTGAAGAATGGTATAAGGTGGATCTAGATGGGCAAACAAGAAGGTATCCAACACACATGGTCTTGGTAATACTTTCATATGTTTTCCTAATTGCCATTAATTTTCCCAGTTTTCCCAAATTTTCTTTTCAGTTGTAAAAAATCTGGTAGTAATTATTTTCTTTGAAATTTTTTCCCATTGACACATTTTTCTTTTATAAAATTCTGCTTAATTATTTATTAAACTGACTGTTTTTTGTTTGTTCTCATGGTTCCATATGACCTCAGATTGACTTCCTCAAGAAGCAGACCGTATGGTGATTACCAGGGGGAAAGGGGATGGAAGAAGGTAGAAGAGGGTAAAGGGGGGATAAATGGTAATGGAAGGAGACTAGAATTTGGGTGGTAAACACACAATACAATATACAGATGATGGATTATAGAATGATACACCTGAAACCTATAGAATGTTATTATCCAATGTCTCCCCAATAAATTTAAAAATATAGGTGAGCAAGCGGGATGCTTTTTATGTCGTGCTTGGGTCATTTGTGAAAGGGAGAGGGACAAAGTTTGGTCATTCTATCAAGTATTTATATTTTCATGTGCCTGTGACACGTTTTAAATTTATTTTACGTTAATTTTAACTTGGATATTCCTGTTTCATTTGGTTAGTACACATTTGAACTCCAAACCCATGTGAGGTCCAGATCCAGGATATCAAATTCTTGAGAAAGTCTTGGACGTTGTCATCCTTTTTCCTCCAGACAGAGCCAAGTAGAGAAAAATAAGCCTCGTTATTGGCCCCTTATGCTGGACTATTTCTAGTCTTCACCTTTTCTAGTTGATGTGAATATTATTTGTGGGTCCTAGCTTTGTATCACTTTCTCACAAAGGCTCGTGGTCTCAACTCCTATTTTTTAGGAAAATCAAATTGCAAGTTTAGGTAAACTTTATATCAGTAATTAATGCCACCTTCTATTACAAATGACCCCAATATCTTAGAGGTTTAACAAAGTCCAACTTTATTGTTCATGTATAATCCAAAATATATTGAGCACCTCCCTTGGGAGCTCTTCAATAGTCAGTGATTTGGGGATTCAGATATTTTCCATCACATAGTTTCCCCAGTTTCTTTTTCTTCCATATACATTGTTGGTGAGAGAGAGCTTATAAGAGAGTGAATAGTATATATTTAGGGACAATCACTCCCACCCACAGTTTATTGTTCAGGACTCAGTCCCCTGTTTTCTTTTTGCTTTTGTGAGCTCAGCTAAGAATTTTAATGGCTGTTAGATTGTATTTTTAGGTGCTTTATTCTTGAAAGGCTTTCAGGTTGTCTGATTCACCTTATTGCAGAGAAGAGAAGTCTAAATTTACTAATTGAAATGCAGTTGTCTACACAGGATATCATTTAAACTATAACTGAAAATTTTCAGCATCTAACATAGTACCCGACAAATAGGAGGTGATCAGTAAATATTAGATACGCTGGAAAATAATAAACTTGGAGCTCTGCAGAAATCTATATGCAGATCAACAGTCTTGAGTTGAAAAATCCTATAAAGGAGTGCTTCTGAGCACCAATAGAAATCTCTTGCACATATTTCAAATAGAGAAATCCTTTTCCTCATCCTATGAAAGGTAGGCCTCGGCTCCCATGATGTCATCAGTGCTAGAGAGATCTTACTTTCTTTCATGTTCATAGTTTCATAAAATGATCATTATGAGTGCAGGGGCTCTGTCTTATTCATCTTGCCTAGCACCATAGGAATATGGATTTAGTGCTTGTGTATCTTCAGTTCTCCTTCTGGATTTGCTCTGTATTTCACGGTTAAAGCATATAGATCTTGAGGCTCTATGTTGACTGACAGGAGCTAGGGATTCCCTTCTCATTTGCCAATATCTGTTTCATCAGGCAAATGCCATATTTTACTATTAGTCTATCCCAGCATTTTATTGCATCTAGAGATTTACACAGGGTGCAAGTTTGGGGGGGCCATAAGGGCCAGACACAGAGGCCCATTTTGCACACTTGCTCCGCTGTTGCATTTGCAGACTTGCACAGCCAGCATTTTTGTTCCCTGGAGAACCAGGTTGGATGACAGCACCTGGAGAACACTTTTGTCTTTCTTTTAGTTTCATTTCCTGGTGTCATGACAGATGAGTGCATGTTCCCTTTGCTGTTGGCAGGTGTCATTAACCACATTCAACTATGTTTTCCCTGTAATTTACTTCTTCTGTTCTTCTTGAAGTAAATGTCACTCATGGTTTCTTGTGGCTCCCATTGGTCTAAAGTGTATACAATGTAAGCCTGAGTCCTAAATTGATGGCCAATCTGAGGTTATTGCAAGCAGGAGATCAAGGGAACCATGACATAGAACTGGGGGCAAAGCTTGGGAATAACTTTGGACAAGTCTATTAACCTGTTTTGGCCTCAGCTTCTTCAGTGGTACAATGCACATGTTAACCTATATCATTCCTTCATCTGTGACATTCTAAGATTCTAGTTCTTTTTGATATTTCTACTAATGGTTACTTTTTGCATTTCTTTGTGTGTTTAGAAAATTTCCTTACATGTATACTTTACTTATTGGCCTGGGCCATTAATTACTATTTAATGTATCTATCTATATATTTAATTTTAAAATATACATGTATTATAATAAGCCCATATAATCCTGTTTCATAAAAAAAATGGTTTTTGTATTAAGGAAAACAAAATTTAGTTCCCAAAATGAAATTAGGAATAACCCAAATATTTTCTTGAAATCCTTAAAATTAGAAGATTGTCCAAACAAATAGTTCACAGAAAAATTTATTAGCATCCCCTGTCATCTCTTTAATTCTTTATCTTCATGAAACTCTACCTCCCCCAAATGCAGAAGACACTATAATTTCTCACCTCCTTCTTCCTCCCAACATTTCCTCTTACTTAATTCCTGTTTTACACAGATTCTTCCTTACTTTCCCAGCCTCTGGGGAAAGGGAAATGTAGTTTATCTTCTGTTCTCAGTATTTTCTTATCCTTGCTCTTATCCTCTGTCCCCATCCAATTCTTGAGCAAAGGGTAAGAGACAGGGAGGCAGACAGTGAATGTTCACTTTATTACCACACTAGAGGCCTGGTGCACAGATTCATGCACTGGTGGGGGTGTGGCCTGTGGGGATCAGCCCACTGTGGGAGCACACTGACCACCAGGGGGCAGCTCCCGTGTTGAGTGTCTGCCCCCTAGTGGTCAGTGTGCATCATAGTGACTGGTCAACCAGTCATTCTGGTTGTTCCGCTGTTCGGCCACTGGGCTTTTACATATATAGATTCATCTTCTGACTGATGTTTTTTTGAAAATGACTGTGGAAGGGCAGAAATGATAATTCAAGGAGGTTATGGTGAGAAAGATGAAACCTGTAGTCTGGGAGAGACACAGAGGAAACAGGAATAAATTTCCTAGTTGCAACCCCTTCTCTTCTATATTGAGTTAATCAAAAGCCCAGAGATCCCACATCTTTGGAATATCAAGCTGGGCACAGTGCCCATTATCTCTCCTACAAAATACTAGAAAACTGAGGGACCTTCATGGGTTAATTACAAAATAATAGAATATTTAAGTGCTTAGTTAGGCAATAATTGTCTTAAAGAGCCCATTCTAAGTCAAGTCATTTATGAGGTAGAAGACTCTAAACGGGTAATCCAATCTTTCTTTCCTTTCACTTATTTACATTCCAACTTTATTGAGAGGATCTTGAGTTGGCCAGGTTCTGATGGTTTTATCCCTAACTAAGCTGGGTGTCCTCTAATGATTATATATTATTGAATTATCTGGACTGGCCTCCTGATTGTTTAATCCTTTAAACAAAAGGCATGCTGTGTCATTCATTTAGGAGCCATTTGGCTTCTAACATTAAATAATGAACAAAAACAAATCCAGAGACTGAGAAGCATCAATCAGACCATCAAACCTCAGAGGGAAGGCAAGGAAGGGTGGGAGGAAGGGGGAGAGGTCAACCAAAGGACTTGTATGCATGCATATAAGCATAACCAATGAACACAGACACTGGGGAGGGAGTGAGGGCATGAGCGGGGAGGTGGGGGGTCAATGGGGAGATAAGGATACATATGTAATACCTTAATCAATAAAAAAAATAGAAGAGGAACTCAAGCAATGAAAAAAAATAAAACAAATGCATATAAGTTGAATAGCATAGCGACTTACACGAAACAAGTAATTTGTAGTGATTTTGATGTAGAAAGTATAATCAATTCTGTCTTAGCTCATTTGGGCTACTTTAACAAAATACTACAGACTGCATGGCTTATAAATAAGAGAAATTGATTCCTCACAGTTCTGGGGGCTGGGAAGTCCAAGATCAAGGTGCCAACATGGCTCCTCTGGAAGGGTCCCTCTTCCTAGTTCATAACTGACACATTCTCACTGTGTCCTCAAATGGTGAAGGAGGCAAGAGAGCTCTGTAGGATCTCCATTGTAAGAGCATTAATCCCATTTATGGGGGCTACAGAGTCATAACCTAAACAGACCCCCTAAATCCCCACCTCCTAAATACCATCATATGTGATACAGAGATTTCAGCACCAATTTTGGGGGAACAACATTCAGAACCCAGCAAATTCCTTACTCTGTTGTTGGACATATGAAGTGTTAGTTGGACTAACACACTAAAAATATCTCAATTGATTCTTTTCTGAATGTTTCCACTTTATAGATTTTTATTTGTTTCCTAGACATTTGTAGATGAAAGTATACCATTAATATCTGAACCTCTCTTTACTTTGCTTTGTATTCTTTCCTAGGAAATAGCCAAGAACTATCCAAATGGAGTTAAACATAAAATGACTAATAATAAACTGTTCCTAAAAAATAAAAAAAAGATAAAAAATGAATGCTATTTCTACATGCAAAGTGTCTTAAGGGATGCAGCTGATTGCATTTTTTTTTTTTTTTTTGGTGGCTTATATGATACCAGAGCTGGGATCTCTGGGATTAATCTGGCCAGTTCTTAATGTTTTCACATCATGACCACAAGATGACTGTGGCAGTACTAATTTTATATCTGCTTTCAAGCAGAAAGAGGGGGAAAGGGATAAAGTTATATCAGGAACTTTGTCCCCTTTAGTTAGGAAAGCATAGGCAAAAGCTTTCCTGAACGTTGCCCCACCTCTGCCTCAGCAGGCATGTCACTGAATAGAACTGGATCCCATGTCCATCCCTAACTGTAATAAGGACTAGGAAGTATGAGAAGAGGATTGCATCAGGAGCCATTGCATGAGGCTTCTTTGAACTGATTGGGGTGCTTCTTTCAAGGAAAATGGAGTAATGGCTCGAGAGAAACCAATTCCCACTGGATCCACTAACCTCTCAGGGGAGTGGAGAATCATTTTTGAAATAAGTTTATTTAAAAGAAAAGGGTTATTAAATTTTTGTAGAGATTTACTAGAAAGTGTTGATAAAATGGTCTCTTTGATGCCTGGAAGAATGAAGGAGAAAGAGGAAACGGGTAAGAAAGCAAGAGTATTTGTGGAGAAGGTTATAGAACTGAGACATTTTTTCCCTGTGGGCCTAGAGGTCAGATGTATATTTCTCTGTAGAATTCAGCATCTATTCTACTTTGCACTTTCCTCCTGTGGAATTATTCATCCATTCCACCTGGATGCTCCTAAGGATTATATTTTAATGAGTTCCTTAGCACCAACATCACTGAGAGGATTACACAGTGACTACTGGACTATCCATTTTCTTCAGTTTTGTAAAGATAAGTGAAGGGCTGAATATATATTTCTTTGAGAACTCAGAGGGCACAGTGGAGATACAGAATGAAATAACACGGTCACCATTTAGATGTGGGAAGGCTGTATTCTCTGGGGTGAAAAACGTATTCTGGAATGCTGAACAACTAGATGTACTAGTAGGGGTGTACTAGTATTCAGAAACACTTGGACACTGAATCTGCTTTTCCACCTCAGCTGTGGAGATTGCCTCCCTGATTTCAAGTCTGTTTGAAGAACTGCAAGAGCCCAATGTTTAAAAATTCCCTTAACCCTTTGCACTCGCTTGCTTTTTTCTCGATTCCTTTATTCTAATGCTAACCGTGTCGAGTCACACTCGACATCTGAGTGCAAAAGGTTAAACTGTATGATTAAATGTTAGTATAATTTCTTCTAGATAGAGATTGTAAGCCTCAAGTATAAAAGTCATTAGTGTATGCTTCTTTGCCTCTGTCTATTTTTGTTCAACAGTTTGTAATGTTCTATAATATCCATAAATGAGTGAGATCATGTGGTATTAGGAACATCAAACAGACTGTCAAACTACAGCGGGAAGGTAGGGGAGGGTTGGGGGGTCGGTAAGAGATCAACAGAAGGACTTGTATGCACGCATATAAGCACAACCAACAGATGCAAGACATTGGGGGGAGAGAAGACAAGGGTAGGTGCCAGGGAGTAGGGGAGGCCGGGGGGAGGTCAGTGGGGGAAAAAAAGAGACATATTCACTTCTATTTGTAATGCCTTAAACAATAAAAAAAAGTCATTAGTGTAGCATGAACAGGGCTTGCAATGTCACTGCAGCCTTGTGCCCTCACTGGAAATCATGAAGCTGAAGAAACTTCTACTGCAATATGCTATTTTTATTCCAGCCCTGTGTGCCATCTCGCCTCCATTGAAATATTTTACCTGTGAAGAATTCAGTGGGAAAGTAACTCTAACCTTAGGGTAGATCTGTGTGTGGTTCTTCCCCCCTTACCAGCCTCCAGGAATGCAGTTTCACAGGTGAGGCCAATGACGCGGATGACTACAGTCCTGCCCTCCTTTCTCGGCGCTAGGTTTTCCTTCACACT
Source organism: Cnephaeus nilssonii (assembly GCF_951640355.1). Taxonomy (NCBI): domain Eukaryota; kingdom Metazoa; phylum Chordata; class Mammalia; order Chiroptera; family Vespertilionidae; genus Cnephaeus; species Cnephaeus nilssonii. Next base: position 48,548,109 of record NC_137075.1, read on the forward strand.
ATTAGCGTTGTTTGGGGGAAGAACCATGATATCAAGGAACAAGTTGTACCACTGCAAGGATGCCCGAGAGTGTCTTGTTGACCAAAATGACCTATTATGCCAGCCTCAGCAAATGCAGGAAATGAATACCAAGGAGAGACAGAAAGTGAGACAATTTGGGAGGTACCTCCTATGGCATATTATTTATAATCACTACCAAAATCCCAATAAGAATTTATTTTTACCTTGTTGGAAGGTTAGGAGACATCTGTCTGGGAAACATTGAACCAAGTGTGTGTGTGCAAGGAGATAGTCCTAATCCCCCAAAGGCAGGCGTATCTGAACAAGCAGAAGCAGTGATTTCTAGGAGCCTCGGAGGCAGCAGGGTGGGTGATATAGGGAGAGAAGGGCTATTGAATCACAGCAAAGAGAACCTGTCCTTCCAGTGTGGTCCCCTACTGCTAGTAAAGAAGCAGCCTGTCTCATATGAATGGCTTTCGCACCCACATGGCTGTGCATTTGGAGCAGAAATAACCAGGAAAAATCTAAGAAATGTGGGCTCTAACAAAGGGATGCCAGAAGCCTGTGGGAATAACACCAGATCAGGAGCCTAACCAAGCAGAAAGCAACAATCTTTATTATAAAGCAAGGAGCAACTGCAAATTGAAAGGCTTGAGCTGTATCAACCAGTTATAGATACAGCAGGAAAGGAAGTCACACAGCGGGATGCCATGTGGAAAATGTTCTGTGAGCGCTTAAGAAAACGCAGAGCAGAGAGCATGGTGTGGAACTAACATCCCACAGGCTAATTCTTGCTGTCAGGTTACGATGCCTTGATTTGCAGTGATTGTCAAAGACATGAGAGTCACTGAAGTTCATCCCCACCCTGCACTTAAAATACACCTATCCTAGTAACTTCACTGACAGCAGATGCCACGGCGATTGCTGCCGTGCTCTGAGTCCGCTGCAGTGGGAGAAAGCTCCACTGCCCAGCCACTGGGGGTCTGAAGCTTTGCCTTTGAATATGGCTGCTTATCAGATGTGCTTTTCTTCTTCCTTCTTCGGCTGTAGAATATGCTCAAGCACAAACAACTATGTGGTTCGGAGGAAAGAACAGGGGCATTAAGGAACGCCTTTGATTGCCTGGTAATTTTGCATTCAGCCAGTGTGTGTAGTCATGGAGAAGAGCAGAACAGGCTACTGGTGTCAAGAACCAAACAAAAACTCTAGATCCCAGAGTAGTGAGTAGCTGTGCTTTCCTAAAGAAATGATAGCAGTTATAAACTGAAAGTGTGTGTCCCTCCAAAACCCATCTATTGAACCCCACTCCCCCAATGTGCTATTAAGAGGTGGGACCTTGCAGAGGTACTTCGGATTTGATGAGGTCATGAAGGTGATGTCTTTATGAGTGGGATGAGTGCCCTTACATGAGTCACCAGAGAGCTTGCTTCCGGCTCTCTGCTTCCGACATCATAAGGTTGCAATGCGAAGTCTCAGTCTGCAACCTGAAAGAGGGTTCTCACCTCATCAGAACCTGACCTTGCGGGCACCCTCATCATGGACTCCGAGCCTCCAGAACTGTGGCAGGTGCATTTCTGCTGTTAATAAGCTACCCAGTCTGTGGAATTTTTAGTATAGCAGTCTGACGGACTGAGACCACATCGGAAAACAAGCAGTCCTAAACATAACGGTCAGTTTACAAATCACCTTGGGCCTTGTTTTGAATGACTGCACAGCCTGGCTGTGCTCCCACTGAGACTCAGTAGTGAGGGTTACCAGGGTACAGTGTTTCAAACTGACAGAGACTAGGTGTCTTTGAGTGCTGTTTTGTGAAGAAGTGGCTTTCTGACTTGATTAGAATTCTCTTTTCAGTTGAAATATTATTAAAAACCCAAACACATAATGGATGGATCTATAGGGTATTATGCTAAGTGAAATAAGTCAGGCAAAGAAAGTCAAATACTCTATGGTTTCATTTATATGTGAGATCTAAAAAAAGAAAAGCAAACAAAACAAAAACAGAATCATAGAAACAGAGAAACAGAGACCAGAAGGGAAGGGGTGAGGGATGGGTTAAAAGGGAAATGAGAATATAGTCAATAATATTTTCATAAGTTTAATGGTGACAGATGATTACTAGGATTAGTGAGGTGATCACATTGTAAGGTATAAAAATGTCAAATCATATATCATGCATCTGAAACTAATATAACCAATTTGTTTAATAAAATATTTTTATTTAAAAAGTAAATATAAATAAAAACCCAAATGTATAAAACAAATAGAAGCAGACATTTTAAGACCTCTTATTTTGAAATAATTTTAGATTAACAGGAATTTGAAAAAAATAGCACAGAAAGGTCTTATGTACCTTCACCCAATTTCCTTAAAAGTAACACTTTATAGAACTCACATAACCTCAAATATCAAAACCAGGAAATTGGCATTGGTACAATCTATAGGAGTTATTGGTGATTACTTTATAGTGAAACTTTAAAATACTCCCTTGATAAAATATAGTTGAGGTATGTATCATGTTCTGGTACCTTACTTTTGATTTGTTTTGGTGCCTATCATACTATCCCTAATCAACAGAGGGAAAAAAAAGTGATTGGAACACAGTACTTCATTTATAAAAGGATATAAATCCATGTTTCAAAGAATCTTATTGACAATTTTGTGTTTTTAGACTGATGTCTTGTACAATCTGATTAGATAACCAGCTTTTTAAAAAAAATTTTGAGATCTGATAGCTTTCCTAGAATTAGAAAACATCTCCATCCTCTCCATTGAGGGCTTTACATGAGTTCACGCATCACAGGAACTTGCATTATCTTCAACCAGCCAGGGACTTTCACAGAATCCTAGAACTGAGCTCTTGGGAGCACTGCTGTGTATGGCAAGCTACACACTGTTCAGTCATGGACCAGAAAGAATAGTCACAGCCAATACTTCACAGTGCTCAGTTCTCTCTCTTTATAAATAGCTGGAGAGTGTTTTACTTTGGGCTTTTAGAAAACATTAAGTAAATTGTTAACATGAATTAATCCTTCATGCTACAGAGTGTATTTCATACACATAGTTTTTACATACAGCAATCTTAACCATAAATGCATTCAGCAAGTTACAGGAACCACATATATAGCTCTATCATTGGAAATAGAGCCTTAAAAATGCGATAATAAACATTCATTATGTGTTTACTATGTGCCATGCATTATCACATCTAATCTTCCTAGCCTCTCTATGGGGTAGTATTATAAGTTTTCTTTTACAGGTGAGGAAACTGAGGCTTTAAGAGATTAAATTGTCCCATATCACAAGGCTAATACATAAGTGGAGGATCCACAATTTAAACTTAAGTTGAATTTTTTTAAAATCAATGCTTTTGATTGCTATATAATGAATCCTCACAGGACATTGGGGAAACCTTTATTATAGAGGGGTGAGAGAGTCTCCCTGAGGCCAACACAGGTTCCAGCTTATCAGGGGACATCTGGGTGCACATACTGTTATACTAATCACAGCAGTTCTCAAGTTCTCTTTTTGCAAAAACTATTCAAAAGTCAGACTTTAATTCCAGAGTCTTCTCCTCTCACTATCAAGAACTCACCTATATTTCTTATTCTGTTCCTAAATGCTACTCCACATAACAATGAAAAGCAAGGACTTTAAAAAATATGAAATATTGTGATACCCCAAATATTGTTAGGGTATCACAGAAAGATGTTTGAGTCTTGACCCAAATTCTTCTCACAGAGTTCCTAAACCCTTTGAGATTTCCTATATGACAAGGATGATAGAAGCATCTTTTCTTCTAATGAGGTGATTCTAGGCTGTCCCTAGATACCTTCCGATTGGGGCTGGACACCAGCGAGACCAAGCCTCGATTACAAGCTTGGAACTCTCAGCTCCATGCCCCAACCTCTGGAGAAGGAAGGGGGGCTAGCGAGTGAGCTAATTTCAATGGCCAGTGATCCACCCTGCCTACTTAATGAAACCTCCATAAAAGCCTCTAAACAATGGAGTTCAAACAGCTTCTGGGACGATACACACCTTGATGTGCTGAGAGGGTGGCGGGGGGCATGGAAGCTCTGTGCCTTTCCCCCATAAATTAGTAACTTAATCCAAGTGTTTTCCTGGGCTTTGTGAGTTGTTCTAGGAAATTATCAAGTCTGAGATGTTGAGAGAACCTCTGAATTTGTAGTCGACCATGCAGAAGTATGGGTAGCTTAGGCATACCGTTTGTGGTGGTGTCTGAGGTGGGGCAGTCTTATATGACTGAGCCCTTTACCTGTGGGGTCTGAGTTAACTCTGGGTAGTTAGTGACATAAATGAACTGAATTGCACAACACTTAGTTGGTGTTAGAGACCTGGAGGAGTGTTTTTGGAAAAGATACCACATATTTGGTGTCAGAACTGGAAAAAAACCCCACACATTTGGTGTCAAAACTGTTCTGAGTGAAAACAGTGGAGCAGTCTATCTAAGAACACTTTTTGTTTTCAGCTTTGTGTGACTCTTCTTCCTGGTTGGGGTACTGTAGGCGTTAACTGTAGACATTAACTGTAGGCAGAAAGGGAGAGGTGGCCCTTGAACTAAGAGGTATTCTTCTTCCTGGTATGTCCAATGTTCTTACTACCGAAGCTTGGGGTAAGGGATGGGTGTTTTATTCTTTCATGCCCACTCTCTGTTACAAAAGGGTGGATTGAGATTTTATGTAGCCTGAAGCTCATACAATGTGGTGAGCCCTCTTTAGGGAATGTAATAAGGATCCATCCTGTCATCAATTGCTAAGGCTTCTTAGAAAAAGGCCGGTGCAGGAGCTTAAATTCAATAGCTTCATGGTATAGAAAATATCAGTTCCTCTTGGGTCATGTTGAACTTCTGAAGTGGTAAGAAAAGTGGTCCTGTTTCAGAACCACATAAACTTGAGAATTGCCCAGGGCACTGGGAGAGAAGGGTCGAAGGGGAGGGCATAGGAAGCCCCTGGGGAAGCTAATACCCAGGCTTTAGTACTGTCCCTGCATCTAGCAGGCAATTTGATAAATGCTTATTCACTGAATAAATGAGCATAGATGATTCCCTTGGCAGGTCTCACAGGTGTAGTTATTTGATCTAATGAGCAATGAACTAATTCTGCATTGGCGAATTATGCAGATTTTCAATTAAATCCTTTTTAAAACTCATATTTCTCCATTTTAAACATGAGGCTAGGACTTTGACTCTGTGATCACTCTATGTTTAAGACGCCAGATCGGTTGTCCTCCCTAATCCAGATAAATCTAGTTCATGACAGAGATGTGCAAATCCATATCCACATATGATCAGATGATCATGATTTGCAGAAGGATGTGCAGTAGAAATGAATCTGTCCCAGGAAAAATGCACACCTGGAAAAGTGGATTATGTCTGAGCTTTCAGATACTATGCTGTACAATTTATTCATAATATATTTTCAAGGCAAAAATCTAGGATGTGTAAGTGAAAAGAAAGAATCAAAGCAACATTTGAAACTCAACAAGCTCCAGATCATTTTAATCAAAATTATTTCCAGTCACTGTCACTCCTCCTGAGCAGTCTTTTCTGCCAAGAGGCTCCAGGCCAGTGCAGTCAGGTTCCTGACAGTTTTCTACATCAATCCAGGAGATAGAGAGTGGGCCATGTGCACCATCTGCCACCCAGGTGTCAGTCATTGGAAGGCAGATAGGGAAAGCTTGTTGAAATGCCATTTGGAAAAAAACACACAACAACACCCCTGAAACCTGCTCTGAGAGAGACTGGGAACATGTTGAGCATGAGAAAGAAAGAGACTCCATAAAAAGAGCATAGAGAAAGCAAAGATACACGTTAAAGCTCTGACAAATCAGAAGAAATTCTCCTACCACCCCTTAGCCAATTTGATATGATTCCTGCTTTAGGAAATCATAAAACATAAAACATTTCCCTGGCATTTGGGAGTGGTTGATATTACACTCTTTATGCGTATAAAAATCTCCCTGTAACCAATGTGTGCAGCTCGCTATTTTTAGGATGGGAGCACAGGGGAAGAAATCCTCGTGACAGGGCATCTCAATCCTGACTTCATCCTAGGCTGTAATAAAAAATTGTCACTGTAGTTATCCTCTGAAATAATTATGACCTTTATTTAGGGGCTAATTAAAGTGCTAGCTTGACACAGTTGGTGTTAGAAATGTTGGCAGCCTTGATCTCCAGTGATGCAGCCATTTCATCTGCCACAAAATGATATTGTTTTGCTTCTCAGTTAGAAATGCTTAATCCAGATCATTGGGAAGTTTTCAGGAAAATGGACCTATGATGGAATTGTGCTCCATGGCAGAGCAGGGTCATGGTTTTCTGTGTCTTCGTGTGTATGGTTGGTGACATTGTTCCTCAGTATCATCTCTCCATGGTTAGTGCTGTTTCTGCTTTTAGAGGATCCCCCTCCCCTCCATCTCCCTAATCTGACACCTCCCTCCCATGTAAATTGCTTATCTGGAAGTTTATTCAAAGAAAACCTTAGACTCGGGGCTTGGGAAGAGTTCATAAGGACCTAGGCTGTGTTTCTCAAACTTGAGTAATATGTGTCTCTTTTTAAAAAAAAAATATTAATAGATTTTGAGTATTAACTTAAATGTTACTTAAGTATGTACATAAAGCTAGGTATAAGCTCCATTTGCTTACAGCTATTGTGCAAGAATACAACCAAGGCAAATTATCATGTTAATTATGAAGGAAACTACAAAACCAATAAAAGTCACATTAATGACATCAATTTAATGTGACAGATAGACCTGTTTTGGTAAAATCAAGTTGTCTCTCACAATGTGAATATTTCCCTCAGTGCTGTGGTGCAAGTCCTCTTGAGTTGGCATGAATATAACCATATAAACCCCATGACAGTCACTACACAGGTGGACAGTGGAGGAGGTAGGAAATTTTCATTTTGACATTAGGGCATGTCAGCATCAGGGAAGTCAGATAGACTGCCCAGAATATTAAATGTACCCAAAAGATTCTGTTAGATTTAAAGTCCTTCTTTTTATATATTAAAAAAAATAATCCTGTAATTAAAAAGAACTACATTCAAAGCAACAACTCCATCAGTGGTTACTTATAATAGGTCTTTTCACTATTTTCCAACTATTAATATTCTGAGTAAAGAAAAAAAATGTTGTTGAGAATTTATCTCCCATAGCTCATTTTATTTTTTACAAAATAGTTCTACATATATTTAATTATTAAAACAGAATGTAAAATATACCAAAGTTGAGACTTGTTATAAACATCTGCAGTTTTTTTGCAACTCTATAGTAAATCTTGCTCAATGCATAATTTATTCAAGCTTTTTTCAAACCTCAGCAATATTTTCTGAGTCTTCCCAAGATGTTTGCTGATAGAAGAGCACATTTTAGTTTATTACCATATTGCTTTTCATGTATTATTTCAGCCATTTTAACCATATATCAAGAAGAACAGGTATTTACTCAATGACACCTAACTTTTTGTTTTTTTTTTTTTTTTGCTATTAAGTTGGAAACCTTAAAATTATCTTCCAAATATTTATCATAAGTTTTTAAAACTTTTTTTTTATTTTGAAAAAATTATAGATTTACATGAATTAGTTTTTAATCCTCACCTAAGGATATTTTGTTCCACTAATTTCTATAGGGAGTAGAAGGGAGGGAGAGGGGAAGGAGAGAGATGAAAAGGGGAAAAGGCAGGGGTGAGAGAGAAACATCAAAGTGAGAGACACATGGATTGGTTTCCTCCCACAGGAGCCCCTACCAGGGCTGGGGAACCTGCAACCGAGGTACGTGCCCTTGACTGGGAATAGAACCCAGGACCCATCTTATGTAATTCTAATATAACATCAAATATCAAAACCAGGACATTGGCATCTATACAGTCTGCAGGCCTTATTCATTATTAAAGTTTAGTGAAACTGTAAATATTGGCTAGAGTATAAAATGGCCTCAATGATTACTGAACAAGTAATGAAAGTGCCTATCATCATCTGGCTGCTTAGTCTGTGAATATTTTGCTGTCTAACAAGCTTTTATAGTATCCATTACTAATCAACTGAGGGGAAATCCGTGCTTGGGGCGAGGTTCTTTATACTAGATATACGTCATGTTTCAAGTAATTTTATTAATAATTTTTGTTTCTAGGCCAACGTTTGTGTAATTTGATTAAATCACTTTTTTAAAAAAATTGACATGTGGATGACAGTTTTCCTAGAATTAGAAAATGTGTCAATCCTCTCTTTTGATTGTTTTCTACCAGAGCACACACCAATGCATTATCTTCAACTTAGTTTCTTTTTTTAGCAACTTTTGTTTTGAGTATTTAATTGAAACTAGACATTTATGCGGTGAATCTACTAGGCACATGTAAGCTATATAAATGCTTAATATAAAAGAATGATTAAGAGTGCTGTTTCTCTCACCCTACCTTTATGTTGAGGAACTCTCTCTCTCTTCACTCAAGATTATCTCATGTGTATCATGACACCTGACCTTGCAAAAAGATTTGAAAAATGGGACTTAAAGTTTAAACACTCAATGGACCATCTTATGTTGTTATTGAAAGTTATGTATCTCACTTAAAAACATTGACCCACAAGATACAAAGCCCTCAGTGTTTCTTCTGTCCTCTCTAGTCTTTTTACCTTGTGTTTACTAGCTCATAATGATATCATTGTAATTAGCTAGTCTATATATATAAAAGCCTAAGTGACCGAAAAACTGAATGACCGGTTGATCGGTCGCTATGACATCCACCAGGGAGCAGAAGCTTAACGCAGGAGCTGCCCCCTGGTGGTCAGAACACTCCCACAGCAGGAGCACTGCTCAGCTGACCAACAGGTGCCAGACGCAGGGCAGGGCTCACATCTGGTTGCAGCAGCCTGGAGACAGCAGCGGAGTGGCAGTGAGCCTACTGAGTGGTGGTGATGGTAGGTGCAGCGGGACCGGGATGAGCAGGAGTGGCAGGCAGGAGTGGCAGGTGGCATTGGACTACCAGTTTTGGACAGATCCCTGCAGGCCATGCTGAGGGACCCCCACTAGTGGATGAATTTGTGTACCGGGTCTCTAGTTATTAATAATAGAAAATGAGCAAAGGGAAGGCCAAGCATTATAGGCCTGTTCCCTGTAAAACATTGGTAGGAGGGGACTAGACAAAGAGAAAATAGACACATGCCCAGTAAAGTTGGAGTGACAGGGAAGATACTGCTCGTAAGTTACACCTGAGAACAGGGGTCATTGGCCAGAATGGGTGTGGCCATTGAAATTTTGGAATACTTAACCACTTAAAAATGGGAGTTTGCTCTTGGTTCTCTTGGGAAACCTGTGACTCTGGGCTTGTGGGGTTCTTTTGCTCCTGCTTCCCTGCATTTGCCCACATGGCACATGTAATGACTAATAGACTGCAGCTAGCCTGATGTTGTACTGAACCCAGCTCCAACGTGGAAATGAAACTCTAGATACTGGCTTTGCTTTTAGCTTTACTGAAACCCCAGTTATAATTCTTCTATGACTGGACTAAGGGAAAAGGGATTTTGGAAACCCAGGGTTATAATTCTGCCGCATCCATTTAGGGCTAGGGTTCAGGATCTGAAGAAGGGGCCATGCACAAATGAAAACACTAGAGAAGAAACATGAATTTAGAAGGCATGGGGGCCAGGTGGAAACTTCCCTCTAGTGGAGAAGCTCTCCGAAACCCTGGACCTGTCAGCTTTTATTCAATTTTAGATACACATCTTGCCCTCAGTTAAACACGGCAAACCGGTAGCAGACAGACTATCTCAAAGGTCAGTAAAAGATCAGTAAAGATTTACTCTGAGGCTATTAGGTCAGGAAATTGCTTCGAGCCATCATTATCTCAACAGAACAATTGGTGCGTGGTATTAGCCCTGCTAATTGTCCAAGGTCCATCAGCTTTCTGAGTTCCTTGTTGCACTTTCATGATAATGTTGACAATGGATGGCTTCTAGCATAATTTCATGGAAATAAAGCTTTCTACCATATAAGCTGAAATGCTTATTCCAGCAGTACCCCAAGAACCCCACTTCCACCAATAACAGATATACTAAACTACTGTAAATGCATCACATGCGTCTTGTGATTTCACAGCTACTCTCCTTTGTAAATACCTTTTTACCCATCTAGAGCTCTCTTTCTTCCTTTCCTAAGCTGGAAAATTCCTGCTCATTCTTTTGTTGTTGTTGTTATTGTTCCATTGGTTTTTTTAGAGAGAGTGGAGGGGGAGAGACAGAGAGAAACCTTGATGTGAGAGAATACATCCATTGGTTGCCTCCCACATGGGGATAGAGCCTGGAACTGAGACACATGCCCCCAACCAGAATCGAACCTGGGACCCTTCAGCCCACTGACAGATGTTCCATCCACCAAGCCAAAACAGCCAGGGATCCTGTTCTTTCTTGAAAGCCTAGCTCAGATGTCCCTTCTTCCAGAAAGCTTTCCCTTTTCCTTTCTCTGCATGACATGTTTGTTCCATGTGAATTCCCTTGTGTACTGATCTCACCAGGCTGTAATTGGTTTCATATATCTCTGCTCAGTAGAGAGTAATAACTATGTCTTATTCTGCTCCCTCAGTAATTAGTATCTTGGATAGAATTGATTTAAGACTTGATCTTTCCCCCAAACAATGGCTCGCCTTTATAGAATCCTGACCACTTAAACCACATGGAATCCATCAGGGAAAAGTGTGATAAGGGTGTGGGATCAGAGAATTTGTCATTACAATGATGCAACTGGAGAAAAGAATTAACCTGCAATAGAAATAAACTTCTCTATGATGGGTGAGGTTATATTACTATTATGAAAGAATTCTGAGGACAATAAACATTATTTCTCTGTAATATTCAGAATTATTGTCTCCATTTTGAATGAAACAACCTATTATTTTCTTTTTTTATTTTCATTTCTTTTTTTTTCTTTATTGATTAAGCTACTACATATGTGTCCTTACCCCCCACTGCCCCTCACCCCACCCCTGTTCGTGCTCCCTAGTGTCTGTGTCCATTGGTTATGCTTATATGCGTGCATACAGGTCCTTTGGTTGATCTCTTCCCCTGACCCCAACCCTCCCCTGCTTTCCCTCTGAGGTTTGATGGTCTGATCCATGCTTCTCTGTCTCTGGATCTATTTTTGTTCATCAATTTATGTTGTTCACTATATTCCACAAATGAGTGAGATCATGTGATATTTATCTTTCTCTGACTGACTTATTTCGCTTAGTATAATGCTCTCTAGGTCCATCCAGGCTGTTGCAAATGGTAGGAGTTCCTTCCTTTTTACAGCAGCATAGTATTCCATTATATAGATGTACCACAGTTTTCTAATCCACTCATCTGCTCATGGGCACTTAGGCTGTGTCCAAATCTTACTATTGTAAATTGTGCTGCTATGAACATAGGGGTGCATATATCCTTTCTGATGGGTGTTTCTGGTTTCTTGGGATATGTTCCTAGAAGTGGGATCACTGGGTCAAATGGGAGTTCCATTTTTAGTTTTTTGAGGAAACGCCATACTGTTCTCCACAGTGGCTGCACCAGTCTGCATTCCCACCAGCCATGTATGAGGGTTCCTTTTTCTCCGCATCTTCACCAGCATTTGTCATTTATTGATTTGTTGATGATAGGCATTCTGACAGGTTTGAGATGGTACCTCATTGTCGTTTTGATCTGCATCTCTTGGATGATTAGTGACTTTGAGCATGTTTTCATATGTCTCTTGGCCTACCGTATGTCCTCTTTCAGAAAGTATCTATTTAGGTCCATTTTTTGATTGGATTGTTTATCTTTCTTTTGTTAAGTTGTATGAGTTCCCTGTTCTTTTTTAAAAATATATATATTTTATTGATTTTTTACAGAGAGGAAGGGAGAGGGATAGAGAATTAGAAACATCGATCAGCTGCCTCCTGCACACCTCCTACCGGGGATGTGCCTGCAACCAAGGTACATGCCCTTGACTGGAATCGAACCTGGGACCTTTCAGTCCGCAGACCGACGCTCTATCCACTGAGCCAAATCAGTTAGGGTGAGTTCCCTGTTCTTAATCATAAGGCTACCATAGGCATTTTGTGACCCTGCCTTCACAACCCCCCAGAGATCTAAGCTGTATTAGACCCCCCTAGGATTACAAAGCACAGTAAGTCCTCCCTTCGTATCATCATGTTCTTTAAACAGTGACATTAAGCAAAATAATGTATACATGAAACCATTTTTACCATAGGCTCATTGATATAAACAAGAGTTAAATTCCTACAGCATATTTCTGGTCACAAAAACATCACAAAACTTCTGAATAAAGGCTCAAAGCACTACCAATATTAGACATTAAAAATATGAGCTCAATATAAATTTCAGAAAGACTAATAAAAACAAGAGTGATCTTTATTTTCCAGCCTGTTTATTCCAGTTCAGAATCACAGGTGGCCAGAGCCTCTGCCGGCAGCCTAGGGCACAAGGTGGGAACCCACCCTGAACAGGAAGCCCTTCCCTCACAGGGCACACTCACACACCCACATTTGCTCACACCTCCACACTCACTCACACCTCCAACATTCACTCACACTAGGCCAATGCAGACAGGCCAAGTCATCAGGCATGCACAGCTTTGGAATGTGGAAAGAAAGCAGAGCACCCCAAGACACCAGCTCAGACATGGAGAAACCATGGGAACTCCCCGCAGACAGTGGTCTGGCCTGGAATTATTTTTTTCCCCCTCATCAACATTATAACAAATGATGTTGAATGAAATGGCATTATTCAATGCCCCACTGTATATTATATGGGGGAGGTGGAGGGAGGAGGAAGGGGTCTTAAACTAGACTTCAAAACCAGGCTTTATGCTCTCAAGTCCTTTGGGAAACGAGGTGCAGGGTATACATTCCTCTTTCCCCCTCAGGAGGATTCACAACCCTTGCTCAGGCAAAGGGGAGAGAAACTGCTCTGGCTCTCCTTTTCTTCTCCTCTGAGATTTGTTTCATAAAAGAACTATTACTAGCCTGCAGCTCAAATCCCCCTTATTGCATATGCCTGAGTGTGCAATATCCATTTGTTGTAGCTTTCCTCAAATGCCAAATCACCTGCCAAGTTTTATGTTTAATTGTTACATTTTCACTGCTTTTGATTTATAAAGTGTTTGTCTCTAGTGCCCATAGGAGAGATTATATCTCAGACGTCCCAGTGACCAGAGAGTACAGTCAAAGGCAGTAGGGAGCTTGGGCAAGATGGGAAAGTTCACTAGACACTTGGGAGCTATGGTAGATTTAGTCTTGATTTGTTTGTCCTCAGATAATCAGGCCCAGACTTCGAGAAAAAAAACAGAGGAAGAAAGTATAGGGAAGACCAACTTTTTTCTTAAGAGTTGGTTGGTGAACATTTTCCAGCTTACTGCTGGAAATAGATTGAATTAAGATGACAAAAGATATATCCAGCACCCAGGAGAGTGATTGTCTTATGCTATTGTGTCTACAATCTGTACTATTATTTACTGTCAGCATAATAGGCTGTGCCTTTACCACATTTAGTACCAGCATCAGCCAAGTGCCCGGCAGGGGAAAAACGGCTAACTCAAAAATGATATTTTGATCAGGGTTTAGAGTATGGTGAATAGAAACTAGAAAGAACAGTGCAGTATTTAGCCTGAAATACACAGGGAAGGGACCCACGATTAGAACATGGAGACAGAGCAGCCGTGGAGAAAGGAGCACTTAAAAGGAGGGGTGGCCTCTGGATGAGGGATGCAGTCCGCCTCAGGGGAATCCCTGAGAGGGAGTCAGGAGAATCCTCTGGTGTCACACTTTTCCCTTGACAACCTGCTTATCTCTTCATTGTCCAAACCCAATCCTCCGTCAGAGGGCATGGAGCCCATTGACAAAGTTGCTACAGGACAGACTAAGGGCAACAAGCAGGGTGGAGTGCCTTTGGAGGTGTGAATGAAATATTTCCAATGCAGAACAATTGGTGTTGGTTTTATGTGTTTCTTTCTGCTATGTGTGTGTGTGTGTGTGCGTGTGTGCACATGCACGCGCGCACTATGCAAGATGCTAGGCCACAGACAATTGCTTTTGTTTATTTATTTACAAAGAGGTAACCAACAATAAATAAACTATAGTTTCCCCATCAAAGCCCTAACCATACATCAATAGTAGTGCCATTCTCGGTTCAAGACCTCATGTCACCATTTTTGCTGTGATTCATCAGGATAAGTGGCTATAACTGGGTTAAGCAAACACTAGATGTTAATGTTTTCTTCTTCGAGAACCATCCAGAGTAAGTGGCTGGTGGAAAGAGTCGGTGCAGTTTTCCTAGTGGGCTTTTGTGTCCGTTTCACAGAGGCCCCTGCCGGGGAGTTTGTTGGGGCCAATTGGATGCATCTCTTCCCCGCTTCAGTTCAGTGGCATCATGTTGGCAGCTTAAAATTGGCCATGGAGTGAGAATTTATACGACAGAAATCAGCAAACTCAATAAATAATTTTATTTCTTTCCCCATAGAGTTTGTTTTTGAACATTTGAGCAGCACACCATGCCTTTGTATTTGGTAATTTTCTGAATAAATTACTGAGGGAAGTTCTAGGAGACAGAACTTTCTGCTAGGTCTCAGATGTGGGGGTCTCCTTCCTTGTCTTAGCATTCTTTTCTCTAAATTTGATTTTCAGTTTTCCTAAAACTCTCAATTTTTTAATTATCTTCCTCATACCCACCCTAGTGCAAGCCAACTAGGGTATCATGGAATTTATAGCTTAGTTACATCTTTACCACTGCTTTCCTATTTTATTGCATATATACCAACCCAGCTGAGTTGCTCCTTGTCAATAAGGATAAGATGTTTTTGTTTGTTATTACTATATTAGTCTTTCCATTCAGTCAAAATGAGGGTCTGTGATGTGTTGGGCAGTGATGGGTGTGAGGGGCATTGAGAGAGAATGGGGGGGCGGGTCAGCAGATAACTTGAAGGGGTTAGGAAGACAGTATGTATAACCTTCCTTCTTGGCGAGTTGATATTTGTAGGTAGGGGAGGTATCTCTGTCTTGCCATGGATGTTCACAGCATATTGTTTTCAGATGTAGAACAAGTGATGGAGGGGCATTAGAGCTGAGACTTGACTCAGAGAACTTAGTAACAAGGATCAAATACAACATTTATTTTCTCTGTTTGCCCTTCCAGAGCCACTTCCCTCTTTTCCTGCTCTGCTCTGAGCACTGGGAGGCGAACCTCTGTGGCTTGTATATGAAGGCTTGTTTACCTTCTACTCTCCTACTGGGTTTATTCAATAGAAGGCACCAACAGGAGATCAGAGGAAGAGATAAATCAGGTTAGCAATGACTGTTTCTCTGCCAATACCTATGGCTCCATCCAGTTCCCAGGACACCCTCCCTCCTTCTCCATTCCTATCTCTTCATGTTAGAAGTGACAGCTCCATTTTGTTAGAAGTTTAACAGACCCTGAGTGTATCACCAAACCATGTTAGTTCTCTTAACTATGTTCACCATCTTGTAAAAATAAAATCCTTTAAAACTCTTTAATCACCTCATTTGATTGGGTCATCTATTTCCTGTCAGGATACTTGACTAAGTAAGATACTTTAAAATTTTATTTTATTTACTTATGTTTTTGAATTTATTGCAGTGACATTAGTTAATAAAATTATATAGGTTTCAGGTACACAACTCTATAATATAGCATCTGTATATTATATTGTGTGTTCACCACCCCAAGTCAAATATCCTTCCACCACCATTTAGTTCCCCTATACCCTCTTCTACCTCCCCCACTCCCTTCCCCTCTGGTAATCACCATACTGTTGTTATGTAGTTATAATGATGTTTTAAATATGGATTTTTAGTGAAGTAAATATAGGGATAGATTTTTTTCATAACAGGTGGAACTTTCTTGCACACCCAACCCCAAACCAAATTGAAACACCTTGTTGACTCAGTCTTCCAAGGAGTAATGTTATTCCTTTTGGCCTCACCAAGTTATTCTCATTTTCCATTTTTATTTATTGCAAAAGACACTTGGCTCATGACTTCCCTTCTCTTTATATTGCATGCTAACCTCATGCTCATCCTTTTGTCACTTGCCCTTAAGTACAACAGTTATTCTTCATACCCCATTATGTGTAACAATTTCTTCTAGTCCAGGAGTATTTCTGCAATGGCAATTAATCATGTGGGTGTACTAGTTTTATTAAAGGATTTGGAAATACCACTATTGCTGTAAATGTCTTTAGTATTTCAAGAATATAGAAAGGCTACCAGCAAATCTGGCAGAGATAGTCTATTACCTACCAATCCAAATACTAGTTCTTTCACATCTGTTGTGCTTAACAATTTTAAACTAATGTATTCATTGCAGAAACTGCAGAACAAAAATGATATCCAGCTAGGAGCTCTATTTTTTATATCTATATTTAAAATGTTTTTAATATTCACCATTTCACACTCACTAAATCTCCCCTGACATTTTGCTATCAGGAAATCCATCAATTACAAACCAAAGCAATCCTCTAAGGACCTGTACAATGCAATACATATCGGCAGGGAGGGAATTCAAAGTTCACCAGAGACTGCAATTAGCAAAATGTCCCCAAATTCATACAAATGAATAAATTTTGTCACCATCTTGAAAATCCATATTAATTATTACTTCGAAGAGAGAGTCAATCAGAATCTAATTTTAGAATCTAGCCTCCAGAGGAAAGTATTCCATAAAGTGATGAACATAAATAGAAAATTCACACTACAAAAAATGTAAAAAAAAATCATATTAAGAACATTAATGTTACTAATGAAATTATGGAAAACAAAACACTGGATATTTTTGGTCTTTCAAATTAGAAAGTATTTTAAAAAATAATATTGGTGACTGCTTTGAAAAAACAATATAGTATTGCAGTTAGAGCATGATCTTTGAAGTCACACTGCCTGGGTTTGAGTCTCTACTTCATTTCTAACGAACTTTGGAAATGAAACTTCATCTGTTTGTGACAGTTTTTAATCTGTAAAATGGAAATAATGGTAGTATACTTTAGAGAGTTGTTAAGAACATTTGAAAATACAGCATCTACAAAATAGAATTGGACCTGCCACAAAGTTACGATTAGTAATTATCAGTAATTATTACCACTACGATGAATTATAATGACTTATTCTGAGAAGGGCAGTTAATTGGGTTTTGAACAAACACTTCTTTATACTGTAATGGGGGTGTAAATTGGAATAAACTTTCTGAAGAAAAGTTTACCATATGCATATAGAGTTTATAAAGTTAGTTTTCTCCAATATAGTAAAAGTGTTTCTAAGCATTTATCCTAAGGAAATTGTAACAAGTATTTCTTTCCAATGATGTTAATTTTAGCATTACTTATAGACAATGATAAGAAATTATGATTAAAATGCCAATATGAAAATAATTCAATGAAATATGTAACAAATAACACTTGAATATTATTTAATGTCTTAAATATATTATATGTGAAAAGGCAGAATAGAAATATTCATGTGGCTGGACTCTAATGCTTGCTTTAAAGTATAAATTATATAAATTATAGAATGCATAAAATTTTATATATAACAAATATTTTCTATATACATGAAAATCTGAAAAGAAATCCATAAAAATTAGGACTTTAAAAGGCACTATTGCAGGTGATTTTTGTTGACCTCTTTATATATTTATGTTTTCTAAGATTTTTATTATAATCATTAATTAACTTCAAAATCTGATAAAAGACTCCTTAAGTGTCTTATATGTAATCAGCAGATGTTCAAGTTAGAGCAATTCTTTATGGTCTCCTACTCATCTTTCTTTCCTGACAGTTTCATGCTCAATTAGATGCATTTACAACTTCATGCACAATTGATAACTTTTTGTCCTGTGACTATAATTACCTGGTCAGCAATCTTTTATACCAATTTAGTAGTCATACATAAACATCTCTATTTTCAAGTTACTTAATAACTAATATTTACTTATTATTTATTTAGAATATTCTATATGGCAGACATTATTAATTACTTTGCATGCATTATCTACTTTAGCTTTTATGAATATCTTGTGAATTAGGTACAATATTCTCTGTTTTATGGAAGACCAGGAATTGAAAGTCTATTGAGATCTATCCAGAGTTGCACAAGGCTGGAATTTGATGTCAAATCAGTCTGACTCAGAGACTAAGCTTTAACCCCTGTGTAAGTTGCCTCTTAATAAGAGCCTCATGCTTACCTAGCATCTTTGTACTCACTATTAGAAACAAAAAAAAACTATTTAAAAGTATAATCTACGATTTATTGATGTCTAAAAATTATTATAAAATAACTTGGAATTTAACTGTAGCTAATATATAAACTAGACAACCACACTAAATTGGAAATTAGTTGTAGAATTTTGCTAAAGAGAATACATTTACAAAATAAAATAAAAAGGATTAATCAAGCAGAAAATGTTTGACAATAGTATTATATTTTTCAAGAAAAAAATCTTATAAAAATATCTGCTTCTTATGGAGACTAATTTATTAACAATAGAAAGATTTCTTGCTTTGTTTTGACTTCAGGGTGATAATTTTGTGGATGGTGGGATATTTTCCCCTTTATTTTATCATAATGATACCCAGATGATACTTTGTAATTATTATCAGGTCATTTCTTAGTAGGTCTTGGTTTGCTAAGTGGACCATGGAGGTTGAAGAAATGATATATTTTTCATATGGAAATATTAAGCTAAAGTAGAAATTGATTCTGCTCCTGGATCTATCACTAATATGCTACAGTTGCCTACACAGAGAGGATAAGGGTTAGACACCATTTCCTCACTTGTGTAATGAAAGGGTAATTTATAATCTCATACATGCCTTTTAACTATATCATTCTATGATTATGGTAATACTAGAACATCATTAATTATACAGTAAATATTTATAGAATGAATAGATATCTTTAAGGTACCTTCTAATCCTTTCTATTCTTCAAGGCCTAACTGAAGCCTCACTTCCTTCATAAAGACTCCCCTACATACTCAAACTGCCTGAACTCATAAATGGTCAGGATGGCAATTACATGTTATCTTTAAGCATTGCTCAATAATATCACACTTAAAGTCCTAGTTTAAAACAAGTTGGAAATCAACTTGACAGAGACATATTTTTGACCCATAACTTTACACACTCCTCAGATTCAATCAGAGTGTTGGTCTTATAGTTGATGCTTAGTGAAGTCTTATTAAATGCAGAGTAAAATTTGAATCAGATTCAGAATTTTCAATCTCAGGACATTTCTTGTATAAAAATGAGGTTCTTCAGATTGCAGTCTAGGTCTTCTCTATGCCTGATGCTATTTGATCATCATCATCATCATCATCAAAATCATTACCTTGATGATCAAGAAGCATTTATTTGGTCCTTCTGGAATGAATGGCGGCAGCCCAAATTCTATCTTTGGGTGAGATGGGAAGAAGCTGGCTATCATTTTCTATATAATAACCTTTCATATGTGTAAGATGATTTCCAGAGTCTAAGATCATTAACTTTAAAAGAGCCTCAGATATTGGACAAGGTCAATTGCTACAAGAGAGGGAATGAGAGGAATGAAGGAGAACATGTTCTGGGGAGAGGAGGAATTGTGTGTGTTACTAGCTTGCTGCACATCTCTCCGCCCAGTGTAATGCAGCAGGCAAGTGCAGGAGAAGATGAGCTGTCAGTCTCTTGGTGCACATCATTTATCATGGGTCCTCTCACATCTTCAGAGGCAGAGGCGCCCCTGTTAGTATGCAGAGCTTGTCATGGGACCAGTAGTGTCTGTGCACACTGAGTGCACTTTTGTTCTTGTCAGTTAATGTAGCTGAGAATGGTTGCATGTCAGGATTGCAATTTCAACAATGCTCTTGGCAGTTGAAATTAGACTCAAATCCCTGAATATAGATTTAAAGAGATAGATGGTTTTCCTCATTCTCCAAAGAGGTGGGGGATAAATTTAGAGCACTTTCTTGGCAGTCTTGTTTACAGGTAAAAATTCACCTAAAATATGTGGCATAGGTCTGGAAGAGGACTAAGTTTGGACAAATTAGATAAGGAATAGAGACGACCCTGAAAATATGCACATGATTTTCACGTTGAACTGTTTACTTGTAGAATTAATCATTTTGTGTTGATACTCAAATATCTATTCACAAAGAAGTAGTTGTTTCTGGAACACTGCAACGAAAAGTAAAGGCCAGTTTAAATAAAAATACAAATTTGGTCGCCATTCTCCTTTGAATAGAAGGGAAACCACAAAACTTCAGCTTTTAAAATAGCATCTCTTTTCTAGTTTTTTTTTTCTTGGCTAAAGTCAGAGCTACGTATTTCTTGACTGTATTTCATTTTTAGTTCTTTCTTTCTTTTGTAAAAAATAGTTTTTATTGATTTCAGAGTGGAAGGGAGAGGGAGAGAGAGATAGAAATATCAATGATGAGAGAGAATCATTGATAACCTGCTTCGTGAATGCCCTCTACTGGAGATAGAGCCTGCAAACTAGGCATGTGCCCTTGACCAAAATTGAACTCAGGACCCTTCAGTCTGCAAGCTGATGCTCTATCCACTGAGCCAAATCAGCTAGAGCTTTTAGTTCTTTCTATGTCTTCTTTTCATTCGATTCAAGATATCTATCTCACTATAAATTTTTTCTTAAGTTTTGCTTTTTAGATCAAATAATTTAATTAAATTAATATGGAAGATGGAAAGTTAGGACCCATAAAGGCAAAAACAAAGACTAAAACAATGAGAAGGGTGTTTGGGGATCAGGGGGATTTAATAGTACTCAGAGATTTTAATTAATTAGTTACTTATTTTTTACTAGGGGCCTGGTGCACAAAGATTCGTGCACAGGGGGTGGGTCCCTCAGCCCGACCTGCACCCTCTCCAATGTGGGACCCCTCAGGGGAGCCCTCTCCAATCCGGGAGTTTCTGTCTGTCTTTGCAATCATATGAGCGAATTGTCTGAGACCCCAACCCAGTTTGGTTTGTTGCTCACAGAATAATAGAGGCGTTTTGTTTTCTTTGCTTCATTAGTGGAGATTTCCTGGAAGTTTTAGGATATCTTCCTTTTAATTTTTCCTAGACACTCTGATTTTACTCATGTCTCTCACCTTTGTTTTCCCTCCATCCCCACAGCAACAGTAACTTGCTCAGGCTCACTTTGCTCTAATGTCTAGGAGATCCGTCTGCCATCAGAACTTCCCAGCATTCCTGGTGCTCCCTGCGCTCTTGGTTTTCCCTTCCTGCTCTGTCTCCATCCTACAGCCTCCTGCTCTGCCAAGTCCTCCAAGCCACCAGCTCTCCCTCTCTGCTCTCCGTCTGACAGCTTGGGGAGCCAAGTTTCCCAAGCCGCTCCACTCTCTACCAGGTCTACTGCTCTGCTCTCTGCCCAGTGCCTGTGTATGCAAATCAACCCTCCATATTTGCTGGGTTATTTGCATATTCACTCCTGATTGGCTGGTGGGTGTCGTGGAGGTATGGTCAATTTACATGTTTCTCTTTTATTATATAGGGTTGGTAGTTCTTCTTCTTTTTCTAATTCTTTTTGCTCAGTCACTGAAAAATATTCTTTGGCCAAATACTGACACTGAAGCAAACAAGGCAGGTTTTCCCTTCCCCTAGGCTTTCTCCAGTAACTGCTCACTGCTCCTTCAGTCAGAATTGAACAGTGTTCATGAGGACCAAATTTCCTGGGGCGATTCAAATTTCATAGAGGTTCTATTGTCTCTCAAAAATATATAAAAGCAATTTATAGCATATAACTTGATTCGGTGGTTGGGAAAAAATAAGGCATTAGTCAATTGGTTAGTCAGTATGTATATTTGTACATATTTATGCATACATATATACACATGTATGTTATGTGTGTCTTTAAAATAAACTGTGTGTATGCAGTGTATGTATATACTAGAGGCCCAGTGCACAAATTCATGCACCAGTGGGGTCCCTCGGCCTGGCCTGAGGGATCGGGCCAAAACCAGCTCTCTGGCATTCCCTGAGGAGTCCTGGATTACAAGAAGGTGCAGGCCAGGCCGAGGGCCCCCACCGGTGCACAATAAGGGACAGGGAGGTACATGAGAGGTTGGTCAGCCAGGAAGGCACTGCGGGAGGGCTCCAGGGAATGTCCGGCCCATCTCGCTCAGTTCCAATTGGCCGAAACCCATCAGCAAGCTAACCTACCAGTCAGAACATCTGCCCTCTGGTGGTCAGTGCACATCATAGCGAGTGGTTGAGTAGCCTTAGCGTATCATTAGCATATTACACTTTGACTGGTTGAACGGCTGACCGGAAGACCGGACACTTAGCATATTAGGCTTTTATTATATAGGATACATGCAGTGATTCTTATTTTCATTAGTTCTGTTCTATGAAGTTGTTGCCAACACTGAGTTAGCAAATACTAAATCATTACAGGGAAAGGGTTAGGTTCCTGCAAGCCTCTCATCACAACATTCTTATTCTTATCAACCAATCAATACAGAGCCTTGTTTTATGTGTATTGTTTAAAGACTCCTTATTCAATATATATTGCTGAATTGTTAACAACAAACTTAAGACCAACAGCATTATAACTTATGTTTGAATGAAGGTTATCTAGCATGTGTCTCTCTGAAAAGCTCATCACAGCCTTTCTGCACTTAGTACCACTAGGAAACACTTAGCACTACACTTGGGGCTCATTTTAAACAGAAAAATAAATAAAAAACACACCAATACAAAAATGTGGCACTTAATGTAACATAAAAACTTAAAAAGCTTAAAAAAATTGTCAATATTAGTAATTTCCTGGGCAGTCCTAAGATGAATGGAGAATCAGCCTTATCATTACCTTCTATGTCCCCATTTATCGTCGCTGAATAAAGACACTGACCCTCAGCAGTATGACACTAATACCTTCACTACCCAGCAAGCAATTTCTGAGTTTTCTATTCTATCATATTGATCTGTGTCTATATTTAGACCAATACCAAACTGTTTTGTGTCTATGTTTAGACCAATACCAAACTGTTTTGATACTATAACTATATAATAAGTAATATAAGTGCTCCAAATTTGTTCTTCATTTTTGAAGCTGCTGGGATTTTGATATCATTGCATTTAATCTATATATTAATGTGAAAGTGACATATGAGTGAAAGAAAGACTTTCAACTCATAAATATGGTATGTTTCTGAATTTTTTTAGATCTTATTTTCTCTCATAAATGTTTTATAGTTTATAGTGAATGGATCTTGTACATCCTTTATCAGATGTGTCCCTAATTTTTTATGTCTTTGCTGTTATCTGAAGTGGTATTTTTATTTAAATATTCAATTGTTTGTTATTATTAATTAGAAGTACAATTGATTTTTATGTTGATGTTGTATCCGGAAATTTTCCTAAACTTACATATTGGTTCTAGTGGCTTTCTTGTGGATTCCATGAGATTTCCTCCATAGTCAATTATGTCATTGATTAAAGAAAGTTCTATTTCTTCTTTTCCAACATTTATTTTTTGTCTTTTTGTACTGTTTAGACCCTTCACTATCTTAAATAGAAGTGGTAATATTAGACATTCTTGACTGATTCCCTATCTTAGAAGGAAAGCATTCAATTTTTACCATTAAGTAATTACCATCCACCCCCATCTTCCCTCTGAGATTCAGCAATATGTTCCATGCTTCTATGTCTCTGGATCTATTTTGTTCAACAGTTTATTTTGTTCATTAGATTCCACATATGAGTGAGATCACATGAGACTTATCTTTCTCAGACTGGCTTATTTTGCTTAGCATAATACTCTCCAGGTTAAGTAAAAACTTTTAAAAAAAATACATTTTATTGATTTTTTACAGAGAGGAAGGGAGAGGGATAGAGAGTTAGAAACATCAATGAGAGAGAAACGTCGATCAGCTGCCTCCTGAGCACCTCCTACTGGGGATGTGCCCACAACCAAGGTACATGCCCTTGACCAGAATCGAACCTGGGACCTTTCAGTCTGCAAGCCGACACTCTATCCACTGAGCCAAACCGGTTAAGACAAGTAAAAACTTTTTAAAGTGACTACTAAAACATTTGAAATCACATACGTAGCTTGAAATACACACACGTATTTATATTTAATGTGATATAATTTACATGCCATATATCACCCATTTAACTGTACACATCATTAGTTTTATTAGCTTCTCAGAGTTGTTCTCCATCACCATGATCAATTTTAGAAAATTTCATCACCTCCAGAAGAAAGAATGTACCCATTAGAAGTCACTCCACATTTTTCCATACTTTGAAGCCCTAGGCAACCCCAAATCTATTTTCTCCACTTATATATTTGTCTATTCTGGACATTTAATAGAAATGTAATCATACAATATTTTGTATAATTATTGTTTAATTAATTGGTTTCTTTCAGTTAGCATATATTCAAGGCTCATTCATGTTGTAGTTTATATCAGTACTTAATTCCTTTTTGTGGATAACTAATATCTGATTGAATGGCTAAGCAACATTTTTCTTATCCATTTTTTAGTTGATGGACATTTGGGTTGTTTCTATTTTTGGGCTGTTATGAATAATGTTGCTATAAATATTTGTGTACACATTTTTGTGCAAACATATGTTTAAATTTCCCTTGAGTATATATGTAGAAGTGAAATTGCTGTGTCATATGAAAACATTATCTTTGTTTTTTTGAGGAACAGACTATCTTCCACAGTGACTGATCCACTTTACATCCCCATTAGCAATACAGGAAAGTTCATTTTCTCCCATCCCTGAAATGCTTCTTATTGTCCATCTTTTTTTTTTAATTTTTATTTTAGCCATTCCAATTATTATGAAGTGGCATCACATTATGGTTTTGACTTGCATTTTTCTAATGATTAATGATGTTGAGTATTTTTTCATGTGTTTAACAGCCTTTTCTATTTTCTTTTTGGAGAAATATCTATTCAAATTTCTTGCTCAATTTTAAACTGGAATTGTTTTGTTGTTGACTCTTAAGAATTCTTTATATATTCTGTTTCTAAGCCTCCTGTCAGATATATGATTTGAAAATATATTCTCCCATTTTGTGAGCTGTCTTTTCACTTTCTTGGTGATGTACTTTGCAGCACAAACGTTTTTAATTTTTATGAAGCCCAAAGTACTTATTTTTTGTTTGATTGCTTGTCCTTTAGGTGTCATAGCTAAGAAACGATTGCCTGATATAAGTTCATTAAGAATTACACCTATGTTTTCTTCTAAGGGTTTTCCCTATTATATTTAGGTATTTGATCTATTTGAGGAGAGGGTCCAAATTTATGCTTTCATATCACAATATGCAGTTGTACCTTAATAATCCTCCTCATATGTTTTTAGAATTAATCATAATATTTTGTTGAAGATTTTTATATCTATATTTACAATGGATACACTGCATTATTCTATAGTTTTTTGTTTGTTTGTTTTGTTTTATTTTTGAATTCCAGAAAACAGTGCTTGTTTTCAATCACCAACTCCTGACCCAAGTATTTCTATTTAGGTGCCAAGGATAATCTCAATGATGTCCAATCCTCAGAGGTCTGTACTTTGTAAATCCAATAAACTGAGACCTAATAAATCCATAAGCAAGATACTTTCTCTTTATTAGCTTTTCACTTTAATTAAAGTTTTATTTCTGTATGTGGTTTTTAGATAAAGGGAAAGCTGAAACTATAAATCTAAACTTTAAATAGCAAACATTTTCTTTAGGCTTGTATATTGGCAACATTATTGCTGAGACAGCTTAAATAATTAATAATTGCTATTAACAAACAGCTCTGGGCAACACAATCTCAGAGACACCTCTATATCTTCAGCATCAGTGGCCTATCACTATGGATATATCTAGAAAAACATTTGGGGACAGGCAGAAAAGAGATAATCCAAGACTCTCAGGCAAAATGGTACTCTAAAAGGAAAAATGTCTCACAATTTTGTGATTGTCCTATTCTTTGGATTTTCTTAGACTCACCAAGTTAATGTGAGGAAGAATGTTCCTCGCCTTGCATTACTGTGTAATCAAAGTTATTTACTTGCACATTTTGGGAATTGCAAATGATTCTGACCTTTGCTACAGTATTATGAGCAGAAAGGAAAACTGTCCTTTTAAAACTTGCCTCTTGATGTTAATAAATTAGGGAACTCTCACAGTTCTTTCTATGCCAGACTCCATTTGTTGTAATGTTGAATTGAAGTTTCCAGGTGAGATGAACAGCTGCCAAGTTAGCTTTTCAAAATGTGGTCTTTAGGAACATAATACTTTATTATCCATGTTGTGCCATTCTATGCTGAGTAGTAGTTAAAATAATGAGAGGTCTGACTAAGTGATCTATTTCAAGGTCTATTTTCTCCTTAGCGAGTGGTGCACCTTCAGACTGTTCCATCCATCTGTTCTTCCTCAGGGCACAAGAACCAAGCCAGTTGGCTGGAACTAAAGACTTTCACCTGCTTTTTAAAAACACACTTATAAACTGAATTCAGCCTCTAATATATTTATCTAAAACCAAGCTTTTGTCTTCCAAAGAGTCACATCTTCTTTCACTAGTTAAGAATATTTTCCATTTGTTTTGAGTTTAAAAGTTTGCCTGTTTCCTGTAGCTACTAATTAAGGGCACTTGGTTCTATTTTTTTCCAACCCTCCAAACTCCAGCACCTGATTGATTACAGAACAAGATTTATTATTATTCACAAGTCTAGTTCTATTCCTTTCTGGCAGAACATAATTTCCTCTTAAAAGCTTTTTGAGAAAAGATGTAATAATCTTCAAATTTGGCTTGGACATCAAATGGCTTTATTAAGCAACAGTTTGAGTTGAGTACAAATGAATCTAAAACATATTTCAAATAATAGGGTAAAATGCCTCTGGAATTCATATATTAGCTCTTTCCAAAAGTAAAACAATTGAAAATTTGTTGCGGTGCTTGGCAAAACTAAGGGCCTGCATGAGTTTCTTGGGAAGAAATAGAAGAAACCCAGATTTCTGGGAAGAGGACAATTGTATTCATTACCTCTTGTCATGAAATAGGATAATGTGTTAATATCTTTTGTACATTTAGGAATAATAATGGATGTTATGGGAACTTACCTCCCTACATAAAGAAGAATTGTACTAATTAACTGCAATGCATTTGGTCTTTAAAAAAAGTTTTCTGTAGTGTCATACTGGACTAAAGGGAATGAAATAACACCAGAATTCCAGACATTATGGCAGGCACAGGAGGGGCTAAATTTGTGGTCTCCTTCGATATTCCCAGACACAATTTAATGCATCCTATATTCATCTATAGAGCTGGACATGGGTGTTGACCCTTGCTCATCCTCTCATAGTTTGTAAATTGCAAACTGAAAGAGCCCTTAGAGGTCCTCTAGCATGATTGTAATTTGATCGGAGTATAGGTCTGTTTTCAAAGAGGTCTTTTTCTAAACTCCTCCATCAAAATCAGGTCTCCCTCTCCACCAGTTTCTTTCTCATAGAACCTGTATATTTTCCTTTCTAATCTTTATTAAAATTGGTAAATTACAATTTATTTATGCTTGTCTAATGTCTACTACTCCATTAAACCATTACCTGTGGCTCTATCATATACCTCTTTTTTTCCTGAATAATATCCTCACAGCCTCACCTCTGATTTCAGCCACTCATCCCTCAATAATGAGAGTTTCTTGCCTCCAGGGGTCTTGCATTTTACCTCTTGAGCTTCTCTTATGCTGCAGTCTTTGTGGGCCCACTCATCAAGCAGGCATTTGCAATCTGTACTACAGGGAGTTAATGTCCTGGGGACAACTTTCATCCAATGGGGTCTAGAGTTGATACAGAAATGCCTTGATCTATTCTTTAGTAGACAGTGCTGAACTATTGAACTCACTCATATATTGCGTTCTGGACTTACTATTGCCTCTAATAAATGCTATATAATTGTGAATGAAGCTCATTTGCTCAAGATATTCATAAGCACACTGGAAAGGTCCAATTTTTCTTTTTATATGTAATTAATACAGGTATTGGGTTTGCAAAAAGTTAGCTCTATTGTTTAATTTTGAGTCCTTACAATGTGTCAAAATGGTTTACCTGGCACTGCACCTATGGTTCTTTAACTCTTTTGTCAACAGATCAGCTGATCTTTGCCCCTCATTATGTTGCCTTTTATAGGACTCTGTCTTTAGATTCATGCTCAGAATTCTCCTTTTCTGACAAATCATGCCTGGTTCTTGCTCTTCACTTCAGGTGGGGTCATAGAGACCCTTGTTCTCATCCACCACCTCTTTTCCACTGAGTTCTGGCAAGAACATCAGAGTCCTCAGTGCTCATTTGTTTTTATAATCCTCTTTATAAAGGATGTTTATTTTTTTCTCAAAATTTCATAGCATCTAGGTTTACACATAGCTCTCTAATAAACTGTTTTGTCTCCAGAGTTGGGAATTCAAACCAGCTGCCTTTCCCAAAACCTAAAATGCTTAGAGGTTTTTTCAAAACCAGCTCTACTCTTTGAATTGTGATCTGAGGCAAGAGAGTCCTCAATGTGCCTTAGGTTTTAGAATCTAAATAAGGGTCACTTTCTGCAGATGGAAAGCTCAGAGTTGTGAAGAAAGTAAGTCATGTTTAGAAAAGGTTGACTACTCTTTCTCTGTCAGTCATGGATTGATTGGTATATTACCTAATCCCCATTTAAAACACAGGAGGATGGGGAATTAGCTAAGATATGGAAGCAACCTAATGTCCATCAATAGATGAATGGATAAAGAAGATCTATCTACTAGTTATCTATCTATCTATCTATCTATCTATCTATCTATCTATCTATCTATCTATCTAATCTATCATCTACCTATCTATCTATCATCATCTATCATCACCTATCTTACTCAGAAGTAAATGAATGAAATCTTGTGACAACATGGATGGACCTAGAACATATTATGCTAAGTGAAATAAGTTAGAGAAAGACAAACACCATATGATTTCACTTATATGTGGAATCTAAAAATCAAAACAAATGAATAAACAAAACAAAACAGAAACAGATCCATAGATATAGAGAATAAGCTTATGGTTGCCAAAGGAGAAGGGGGGGAGGTGGAATGAGTAAAATAAAGAGAATAATAAAGTAAACAAACAAATAAAAATGATGGGAGAAAGATTAAAGAAAAAAAGCACTTGATTTTGTTCAAAGAAATAGAGATCAACTAGGAAGTTTATTGATTGTAATTTAAGAAACACAGGAGGGTGGAAAATTCCATCTAAAATGTAATGAAGTGGGTATTAGTCCTATTTTATTGATGAGGAAACTAAGGCTCAAAAAGATTAAATACTTTGCTCAAAGTTAGACAGTTAAAAAATGGTAAAGGTGAGACTCAACCCAAGAACTATTTAGTATTTTCAGAAGCTTCACTTTTGCTATAATATCATGCAGCACCTCTTGACAAAATAAGCCAAAACACAAAAACAAAACTCTGTCCATATGGATAACTTTTGTTTTTACTTTGTAAGGTAAATTTTTATTTATGAGGAATATTGCATATATTTCAGGTTGCCAATTAATGTCATATTGGAATGCAAAAATTATTTCCCACACTGGAATGGCACACATTTATATCACACACTGAAAGAGTTAAGCAGAGACATCTAAAAGTGGAACATGGAAAATACCATTTACTGCAATTTTGATGTCTTTAGTTATGGTTCTCTATCAACTTGGTGGTGAAGTTTTACCTTCAAATTCAGAAACCCCGAAATGATAATGTGGGATAGTGGTGAGGTGGGGAGATGTGATCCCTGAAATCTGTGTTAGTCCCATTCTCTGGTTGCCTCACTTAAGGGAAGCACCTTCTACCATTAATGAAAAAACATGGCATTTGGATGGTAACCATAATGCATTTGTATTTCCCTTTAAAATGTTATTTAGAGACATATATTCTTCCCTGCCCCTCAGGGAAAACTTGGGCAGCCTCTGTATTTTTCTGACCCCATTCAGATTAAAACCAAATAAAAATAGTCATTATTAGTCATAAAAAGCCACAGTTCAAAAATCAATAAAATTAATATCTAGTCCCACATAAGAGTTAAAATTCTAAACTTGACATAGTGATAAATCTCTGACTTAATCTACTCAGGTAAGGGGTGGCGGGTGGAGGAAAAGGGTGAAAGTGATCAAAAGGTAAAATCTTCCAGTTATCAGATAAATAACTTCTGGGGATGTAATACATAGCATGGTGACTATAATTAACATACTGTATTATATGTAGGGAGTCCCAAAAATATAAACCCACACTTTGAATAATTATAATGGCAGTGTTTATTAAAATACACTCCATTTTCAAAATCAAACTATTACCTGGTAGAGGGTGTATACATTTTCTGGGACTCCCTACATATAATACAGTATGTTAATTATAGTCACCATGCTATGTATTACATCCTCAGAAGTTATTTATCTGATAACTGGAAGATTTTACCTTTTGATCACTTTCACCCTTTTCCTCCATCCTCCACTCCTTACCTTGTATCTGAAAGTTGCTAAGAGAGTACATCTTAAAATTCTCATCACAAGAAAAAAAAATTGTACGTGAAATAATAGATGTTAACTAAACTGTGATGCTTATTTTGCAATATACACATATAACAAATTATTATGTTGTATACCTTACACTAATACAATGCTATATGTCAATTATCTATATACTTGTGGTCCAGTGCATGAAATTCGTGCACGGAGGGGCAGTTCTCTCAGCCCAGCCTGCACCCTCTCCAATTGGACATCCCTCTCACAATCTGAGACCGCTGGCTCCTAACCACTCACTTGCCTGCCTGCCTGCCTGATCTCCCCTAACTGCCTCTGCCTGTCTGATCACCCCTAACTGCCCTCCTTTGCTGGCCTGATCTTGCCCCCACCGGCCCTCCCCTACTCGTCTGCTCTCGCCCCCAACTGCCCTCTTCTTGCTGGCCTGGTTGCCCCCAACTGCCCTCCCCTGCTGGCCTGATCTCGCCCCCAACTGCTCTCCTCTGCTGGCCAATTTGGTTCTAATTGGTCAGTTTCTATGTCAGTCAGCATCAAAAGTTCTGTCTCCTAGCAGCCATTGCCTCCTCACACTTGACCCAGATTTGGTTCTGTTTGGCCAGTTTTTATGCCAGTCAGTGTCTCTGGGCCTATCAACAGGGCCTGATCAGAAAAGAGGGGCTGATCAGCAGCCCTGGTGGAGGCCTGGAGAGAAATGGATGTGGGGCTGCTGGCCAGGCTCGGAGGGATAGAGAGAGGCAAGTGCTGGTCAAAAGCTGCCTCAGATGCTACAGATCAGCCCCTGCTTCTCTCTTCGGGTCTCTTTCCAAGCCTGACTTGCAGCCCCCTCAGCAATCACTGCTGGGTCACTGGGCCTGCAGCCACAGTAGTCAGTGCTGGGTCCCCATGGCAACCCAGCGCTGACTGCAGGACTGACTTCCAGATTGGTGTTATGATTGGCTGGTTTCTATGCCAGTCAGTGACTCTGGGCCTATCAACAGGGCCTGATCAGAAAAGCGGGGCTGATCAGCAGCCATGGTGGAGGCCTGGAGAGAAATGGATGTGGAGCTGCTGGCCAGGCTCCGAGTGAAAGAGAGAGGCAAGTGCTGGTCAAAACCTGCCTCAGACACTACAGATCAGCCCTGCTTCTCTCTTCAGGTCTCTTTCTGGGCCTGATTCAAAGTCCCCTCAGCAGTCACTGCTGGGTCACTGGGCCTGCAGCCACATTAGTCAGCATTGGATTGCCATGGCAACCCAATGCTGATTTTCGGTTGGTCAGCCTTTGGTCATGATCAGTTGTTACACCCTGGTTCTTTATTATAGAGATATAAAAGCCTATGTGTCCATTGCGGCCGAATGACCAGAACGACGGGAATGACTGTAGACCAGTCACCATGATGTGCACTGACCACCAGGGGGCAGCTGCTCAATGCACAAGATGCCCCCTGATGGTCAGTGCACTCTCAACAACCTCCTGCAGCCAGCCAACCTCCTGTGGTCTTCCCCCCTGGCCAACCAGCCCTCCCATGTGGCCCCAATCGGGGGCGGGGGAGGTGTCAGCCGACCAACCTCCCACAGCCCGTCCCCTTGGCTGGCCACCCCCCCAATCAACCCCAATTGGGGGAGCCAGCAGGCCAACCTCTTGTGGCCACTCCCCCCTTCCGGCCAGCCCCCCCATAGGCCCCAATTGGGGGCTGGCTAGCCAACCTCCTGGGGCCCCTCCTCCCAGCTGGCAAGCCCCCCAATAGGCCTAGATCGCCGGCCAGGCTGAGGGACCCCACCTGTGCACGAATTCATGCACCAGGCCTCTAGTATCTCAATAAAACTCAAGAAAAAAGGAAGTGTTTATTAAAATACACTCCATTTTCAAAATCAAACTATCACCTGGTAGAGTGTGTATACATGATAGGGTTCAGTTAAAATGAAAAAGATTCACTGCAGTATATCTGGAATGTACATGATTGGAAAAAATAAAGACCACCAAAACAATGAAAATAAAAATCTAATTTAACCCACATCAGGTAGAAAGCCTGCATGGGAAAGGGTGTGAGATACTTCTATTCTCTGCTTTCTTCATGCTCACATTCTTCATTTTCCTGCCAGGGCAAGGGCTGAGACAGATGAGCCAACTAGCCAGTTCGTACTTGTTAGCAATATGGGCCTGGCAGATGACTGAAGTTAGTAATCCTGAGAGGGCCTAGCTAATGGTAAAAGTGAAATCTTTCTTTTGTGGATGCTTTTGTTGTCATTTCAAAAGTTGTCTGTTTGGCCCCTTTTTCTTGCAATGGTCATGATTACCCAGATGGATCTACCTTCCAGACGATCTTTTGTAACCCCTAATTTAGCCAGCCCCTGGGCCGCCAGCAGCACACCCTAGCTTTGCTACCAAGGTCCCTGTGACCCTACAGAAGACCATACTGCTCAGGACCAGAAGGTCTCTGTACTTATTCTCTCAACCACAAGGCCCTGGTCAGTGGAGAATACTCCCACAATACCTGGGGTTTTAGGATGATCACAATGCAATACACTACCTGACTCTACCACCAAAGATGTTACTCAGCCTGACTACTGCCTTCTAGATTTCCGGGGATGACCAGACCACAGCTGTAGTCCACATTAACTGCTTCAGGCAGGAGTCAGACACAGCTCTCTGTCTTTGAACTGCAGGAAGTATATTTGAAAACACTGACTGATCTCCCAATCAAGAATGTTATCCAAAACTTATGAGGAAGGCAGAAAAGATTAACATGGGCCCTCTCAAATTCATATCAGGACATTGTCTGACTAGCCTGTCCAAAGTTCATCTGTCCCTCTAGAAAAAGATAATATTTTTATTTAATATTTGGCAATAATTAGATCTCAGACTCTGAAATATGAAAAGTTAATATGAAAAGTTACATATTAACTTATACAGTAGAATATTTATTATTTGTAAATTGTTGTTTTCTTTTAAAAATTATTTTAAATTATTTTTATTGTTGAAAGTATTACAGGTGTCCCCTTCCCCACCTCCCCAGTGACCCTCCACCCTGTTACCATCCCCTCCTCAGGCCTTCCCCACACTATTGTCTGTCCATGGGTTATGCATATTTGGTTAATCTCTTCCCACCTGCCCCCATCGCACCCCCCCCCCAACCTCCTTCCCTCTTAAATACATCAGTATGTTGCATGCTTCAATGTCTCTGGATCTTTTTTGTTTATCAATTTATTTTGTTTATTAGATACCACATATAAGTGAGATCATGTGATTTTTGTCTTTTTCTGACTGGCTTATTTTACTTAGCATAATACTCTCTTGGTCCCTCCATGTTGTCTCAAAGGGTAAGAGATCCTTTTTTGTTATTGCTGCATAGTATTCCATGGTGTAAATACACCACATTTTAAAAATCCATTCATCTACCAATGGGCACTTGGGCTGTTTCTAGATCTTAGCTATTGTAAATAAAGCTGCTATAAATATAGAGGTGCATATTTTCTTTCTGATTGGTGCTTCTGGCTTCTTAGAATTTACTCCTAGAAGTTGGATCACTGGGTCAAATGGTAGTTCCATTTTTAATTTTTTGAGGAAACTCCACACTGTTTTCCATAGTGGTTGTACCAGTCTGCATTCCCACCAACAGCACACTAGGGTTGTTTTTTTTTCTCCACATCCTAGCCAGCACTTGTTTGTTGATTTATTGATGATGGCCATTCTGGCATTTGTGAGGTGGTACCTCATAGTCATTTTAATTTGCACCTCTCTAATGATTAGTGATACTAAGCATTTTTTCATCTCTCTGGTCATTTGTATGTCCTCTTTGGAGAAGTGTCTATTCAGGTCTTTTGCCCATTTTTAAATTGTGGTTTTTGTATTTCTTTTGTTGAGTTATGTGTGCTTTTTATATTTTGGGAATTAACCCCTTATCAAATGTATGATTGGCAAATATGTTCTCCCATACAGTGGGTTCCATTTTCATTTTGTTGATGGCTTCTTTTGCTGTGCAGAAATTTTTTAGTTTGATGTAGCCCATTTACTTTTTTGTGCTTTGTTTCTCTTGCCTATGCAATGTATCTGAAAATTCTTTTCCATGAGATGTCTGATATTTTGCTGCCTATTTTTTCTTCTAGAATTTTTATGTTTCACGACTTACATTTAACTCTTTTATCCATTTTGAGTTTATCATTGTGTATGGTGTAAGTTGGAGGTCTAGTTTCATTTTTTTGCATGTACCTTTTTAATTTTCCTGACACCATTTATTGAGGAGACTTTCTTTACTCCATTGTATGCTTTTGCCTCCTTTGTAAAACATTAATTGAGCATAATGGTTTGGGTTGATGTCTGGGTTCTCTGTTCTATTCCATTGATCTATATGTCTGTTCTTGAGCCAACATCAGGATGTTTTGATTACAGTGGTTTTGTAGTATAGCTTGATATCCAGTATTGTGATCCCTCTAACTTTGTTCTTCTTTCTTAAGATTGCTGTAGCTATTCAGGGTCTTTTTTGATTCTATATAAATTTTTGGAGTATTTGTCCTATATCTGTGTAATATGCCATTGGTATTTTGATACCATTGAATCTATAGATTGTTTTGGATAGTATGGACATTTTAATGATATTAATTCTACCAATCCATGAACATGGCATATTCTTCCATTTGCTTATATCTTCTATATAGTTTTTCAATGTTCTATAGTTTTCCAAGTACAGGTCTTTTACCTCCTTAGTTAAGTTTATTCCTAGGTATCTTAATTTTTTTTGTTACAATGATAAATGGGATGTTTTGATTTTTTTAATACAGAATATAATTAATTTCTATTATTATAATTATTTTGCCCTATAGAACACTACACGGTTTTCTATCTAACTTTGAAATTTTATCTGGAACTTGTTTTTTAAAAAATGAATATATATGAAATTTCTTGTTTTGTCATCAGGTTGGTTACTTATTAATGAGTTAAATAAGTTTTTGACAGACTCATTATTTGTGAGAGTTAGCTTTTTGAAATTTATATCTTGATGCCTTCGAGTCTCTTTTTATGCTTGAAATTAGAAGGAGGTGCCTTGCTTTTTATCCCTTGAAAGGAGGGTGGTAAGAGTTCAGCAAAGTGCCAACCATCTCAAAAGAACTATGCCCATCAATCTCTTTCACAAAATCTCCTCCTTGTACTCTGGTCCACTCATGAAATGGATGAAAAGATTCAGGATTCTGGGAACAAGTTGTGGAATCATATACTTTGATAATATACATTTGGAGGGTTTGTCTCCCACCTAAGTTTGATTTCCTGATAAACTATTATATTGACACCTCAATATCACACCCAAAGAGTCATCTTCTAACATCTTGTTTTACTACTATTAA
The DNA here is from genome assembly GCF_951640355.1 of Cnephaeus nilssonii. NCBI lineage: Eukaryota > Metazoa > Chordata > Mammalia > Chiroptera > Vespertilionidae > Cnephaeus > Cnephaeus nilssonii. The sequence continues at coordinate 48,583,967 of NC_137075.1, forward strand.
AATAAAAGAACAAATAGACCAAAAGGACAAAGGAAAAGGTGACTACTGCTGTATCGTAAATCAGCGAATGAGATACAAGACGCCTTAATAAGCCAATTAATTAGGAGTGATTTATTGCCCAGAGGGAGGTGTCTCTTCCAAATCTCTGAGCACCACATACAGGAAGTCTCCTGTATTTATACTTTTTGAGCCTCTTTGTTTGCAGATATTACAAAAGGCTCTGTGTGAGTTATTGTTACAGACAGTTGTAACCTTGAATACATAATGAGTTTGTACTTGGTATAAGAATATGGGAATTGTTATCAGTGTTAGTCTATTTTAGTCTATTACATTGGATGGCTACCTTGCAAGGTCAGACAGTTAAGTTTATCTTTTTCCATTATTTGAACTAAAAACAAAGTCATTTTATAGAATAAGAGACTGTCTTAAAGTGACAGAGTTTACAATGACAGAGTTTACAGGACTAGAGACTATCTAACAATAGCAGAGAGTTTCAAACAGCAGTTTTCTATGCAAGATGGAGGTTACTATGCTTCACTACCTTTGACCTTTGATTTACTTACAAGAAACCAAGTTTTCACATTTGCAGCACATTTTTATTTAAGAAATCCTTTTTGCTCCCAGTGTGAATTCAGCTGGCAGTATTCATTGAATCTCACATTTTCACAACATTTATGTTTAGAAACTTCTGAAAGAAGTGAACTTGAATTGGCCTGGTTTCCATTATCTGTGAAGCTGAGAATAGTTTTCTATTTAAGTAGAGCCGGTAGAAGGCAGGTGCTGAGCAAGGGTGTAGATAAGAGAAGGTGACCTCTTCTTAAATATTGTCTTCTTATACAGTATATGTAATGTCATCATTTTGTTTTAAATGAATTTGAAAAACATCAGATTTCTCACATAAAACCCATATTCAAAAATACATCTGAGATTATTTATAAATCATCAACTAGAAACTGATACATCTGATTGGGGTTGTTAATTTCTGCTCAGTTTATGACCCCTCACCTTGATTCTATGTCAAATATGCAGATGGGCTCCTGTAGCATAAATTTTCTATAATATGTGTCTGTATATGACTTGAAAGAGTGAAAGTATTTTCAATTATTGACTAAAAGGGACTGACAAGAACTCCAAGTTGGGATTTTCATTGTTCATTGTATTTCACGTTCAGATGATTAAAACTTTGGGAAATGATGAGGGCAGCAGAGGCAAGCTCAATGTGGTTGAGCTCTTTACTAGCATTTTAGGGGCATAAGATGATGTCAACTCAAAAATTAGGAGATTTCTATAAAGTTCATACTTTTTAAAAATACATTTATTGAAGTGACATTGGTTAATAAAATATATAGGTTTTAGGTGTATAATTCTATAATACTTTATCTGTATATTGCATTGTGTTTACCATGCAATGTCAAATCTCCTTTAATCACCATATGTTTGACCCTCTTTAACCTTTACTATCTCTCCCCAACCCCCTTTCCCGCTGGTAACAATAATTACCATATGACCTAGCAAACCCTTCTCTGAGTATCTGCCCCAAATATATGAAAACATTTATTTGCAAAGATATATGTGCCCTTAGGCTAATTGCAGTACTATTCATGGTGATCAAGTCATGGGAATAACCTAAGTATCCTTCAATAGATGATTGGATAAAGAAGATGTGGTCTACATATATAATAGAATACTACTCAGTCATAAGAAATGATGAAATACTGCCATTTGCAACATGGATTGATCTTGAGAATATCCTGCAAAGCAAAATAAGTCAGACAGAAAAAGTCAAGAACCATATGATTTCACTTGTATGTGTGATATGAAACTGAAACCAACAAATGAAGAAACAAGACAAATAAACAAAAACTCATCGGCCAAGTCCATACTTTTTAAGAAGAAAAAACATTTGTCAATTACACACATTAGGATCCTGAGTTGATTATCGTTATAGTGCTGCATTTTCGGGGAAAATACTAAATACAAAGTGGTCCCCCATCCTATCATTTTATGTTCAGGCCCTGAAATTTTTGAAATGCTTAAAATGCAGAGTGTAAAATGCAAGTCTGAAAGAGAATTCATTGTGCCAGAATTGACAGAGGGCAGTAGAAAACTTACAAGCTGTCCTCTAGTCGATTCAAAAAGTAATTAATTGCAGCTGCTGTTTTGCAGCAAGCTGGGGAAATGTCACCAAATACAGAAAACTCCAGAAAGAATGACAAGGCCTTCCTGTGATTTTCCCAGCCTAAACAGAAATGAGATGAATGCACTGTGACTGTTGTAGGTAATGAGACTTTGTAAGATTATTATAAATAGGGTGCATAATTAGCATTCTACAGTTCAGTAAGCATTTTGTGTTGTTTTTGTGAATTTGGAGTAGGCCCCAATGGCTGACAAAACATTCACTCTCCCTAAACCAGGCAAACATCTTGGCTTCAGACACCTACTGTCAATTACTTGTGAAGATGAATTTAGAGAAGAATCAAAACATTAACTGCAAGAAGGAGAATTAACAGTGAGTGACTACCACATGTTGGCAATGTGCCGTTCACTCTACAAACTACACATTATATGTATTATTTAATTTACTCTGCATAAGGCAACTATTGCTATGCTCTTTCACAGATGAGAAACTGAGGTCTGGAGAGGTAAAATTGACCAATATTCATAGATAAAAGAATGGTATTTGAATCCAGTTCTGTCTAATTTAAAATCCCGATTCTCTGAATTATGCCATCTTATCTTCCACAGATTCTGCAATGTGTGGAAATTTATACTGAGGATTTTTTCTTTTGAGCTTCTTTTTGGAGTGATGTTTGCTATGCATTTTAGTGAAAAATGTTCCAGAAGAGCAAATCCATTCATTATGAGATGAAGGCAGTCACTACAAAGGGGGAAAAAAAGAACATGTTGAAATTACTAATGGATGAGAGTCAGGCATCATCCATCACTCTGTACTTCTATTTGCAAAGGTAAACTCATAAATATCCAAGTTTTCATTTATTTTTAGTAAGGATTAAAAAAATAGGAGTACTAAAAGAAATATGACCATCTCTGATTGTAAAATGAAAGGAAGACATCATCAGCTTAGAAGAATGTCATGTCAGTAAAAAGAAAGGACTACATAGCTTTTTGTACCTAGAGATAAAATGGTACTTTAGCTCTCAAATGTATCATAACCAAAGACTCTTGAAAACTATGGTTTAAACTAGGATCTGTGTAATTGGGGATTTGTGGGGAAGGGAATACAGCGAAAGAGAGTAGGCTAGGTTTCTGAGGAATCTCTTACCTTCTATTAGTTGGGGATAGTCTAACTAATGTGACAAAAATACCCAAGTCACAATAGTAGCTTACTTTTTTCACATAATAGTTAAAAATAAGAAGTTCATGGCCACTGGGGAAGCTCTGCCATCCTCAATACATACTTATATCTCTGGATCCCTGGCATCTGCCATCATATATCTATGCCAGACAATGGCAGAAAGGGGAGAGACAAGGAGAGAGCAGACTTGTTCTATTTAAAACAAGATCTAGAAGTGCCACACATATGACCGCTGCTTAGCACTTTGTCACCTGGCCATAGGGAGCCTGGGAGATGAAGTGTTTTGTTGCCTGGCTGTGTGCTCAGCTAAGACTCTGGAAGGAGAGAATGAATATTGGTGGTCAACAACCAATATCTGCCACACTCAACCCGGGGAGGAAGGAACCTAGGTGGCAGAGCCCCAGGAAACATCATGGCCTAATGGTTGACCTGGAGATTTCCCTCTGTCTCCTTAAACGCCGCCCCTTTGTCTGGATACTTCTCCTTTTTGCACTATTTCTGGAGGATTGCAAAGTAGAGGAAAAGCATGCATAGTTGTTAAGTATGCAAGGTGGGGCTTTGGTGCTGAAATGACATTATTCATCATTCCACCTTTCTAGGGTTGAGGACAATCAACCAAACCAAACTAATCAACCAACCAAACAAAAACCCCAATCGCTAAAGAGGAAATAAAGGGCCAACATTAATTGTTGCCATACAAGCATATTATACAAACAAGTGCAGGTTTTTATTTTATTTTATTCCTTTTTTCTTCTTCGGGAAACATCAGCTTGTAAGCCAAAGTACTACACTGTCTTACTCCTTTCTATTCTGGGGGTCTGTGGAGTCAACTCTGAATCATTTTATCCTACACATCACAGGGACAAGAATGGAAAGTTTGCTTCACACACACCCCTCTTCCCCGGATCTGAGATGGAACTGAAAGTGTGAGGCAGCTGGTGGGCCCCGCCCTGTGCCTACCTCGTGAATTACAGACACAGGAGAGAGAATGCTGCATTTGGTGAAAGGCTTGGAAGCAAAAGGCCACTAATGGTTGGGTGTCCTTCAAATTACATTCAATACCTAACTCTCACTTCAGCCTGTCCTCCTTTTGTGGAGGTTGAAATGGTGGGAGAGAGAGAGAGAGAGAGAGAGAGAGAGAGAGAGAGAGAGAGAAATGATAAAGGCATAATTTACTTTCTCTTTGGGTTGAAGTGTAAAAGAGGATGAGAAAATAACACACTAGTTACTAGGGAAGAAAGTACAACATGCATCCACTGGTTGATTGCCCCTTCCGCTGAAGTGGTGATTCACAGAGAAGTGTTTAAAACTAAAGGACTTCGGGATGACATAAAATAGACAGGCCCAACTATGGTACTATATGTGGTTGCAAGAACACACACACACACACACAAAAAAAAACCAAGACACAAAGATGAAAACACACATCCAGACCTTCTCTGTTCTTGGACATAGGAGAAAACAAGTTAAATAAAACCTGGATATTAAGAACTTGTGGTCTGGCTGTGTCCCTTCTAAATGGGAGGACGGACGCCCTGTTGCAGCATGGTCTTGCTCCTATGCTCAAGAGAGGCCATTGCTCCAGCTATGCGTACATTACTTGAGCTGGGGGTATGTACTACAGCCTAAGCATTGTTCTGGACCCTCACAGAGCCCGTGTCTTTTTTTAAAATTTTTTTCATGTACATGTCAGATCTCAGATGCTGCTGCTAAAATTCAAGGAAAGCTAAACTGGGCCTTTTAACTAGGAAGAGGCTTTTGGTAGCTGATCAATCCCTGACACAAAGCCTAAATTAAATATGCATTCAGTTATAGACCTCAGTTTTCTCATTAGCACAATGGAAATACAAGTATTTAAATATTTGGGTTATTATAAAGTTGAACTAGCATTATGAACAGCAAGGATTTAACACAATGCCTAATATGATGTAAGAGTTTAATACAATATTAAAATTATTGATATTGTTATGGAGTTGATTTGCCACATGATATGCTAGGTTCTGGGAATAAAACAACAGTTAGCATATGTTTTTGCTTCAAAGGGTATAGGACCTAACAGAGATAGATATAAAAGGAAATTGGAACAATAAAGTAACATTTGCTCAGTAACAGACTTATTTACAGAGTATGTTACTCATCAGGAGAAGTTTTATAGAGGAGGCCACATTTTCGGCCTAATTTAATTCAACAGGAAAAAAAAAAAAAGAAACTGTGGTTCACTCCCTAAATCTCCTGCCTAGGGAGAGTCCCACCTGCCATTTCAGCCATCTCAGGAAATTGAAAACTGCCAATTTATGATGTCTCCCCACAGCTGCAAACTATATCTCTTGCTTCACATCTTCGTGTTTAAAATCCATCTCCACTCGCACTTACCTTTTGAAGTGTGAATGACATTTCCATGTGTAGTGTTTGTAAACATCTAGAAATAATGTACATAAAATAGCCAATACATTTTATAATTCACCAAAAGGGACTCAGTCAAACTAATAGGCTCTCTGAATGACAAAGAAACATTTCCACCTGGATAGACTTTTCTTGGTTAGAAATATGTGTGCCCCAAGAAATGTCCTTCATGCCTTTCAGTTAAAAGGATGGAGGTCCAGTTGGGGACAGTGAAAACAGAGTGAGTGAGAGCTATGTCAGGTGCATTAGAAAGAGAGTGCAGAAAATCTGGAAACTTTCCATTCACCAGTTTAAAATAATAATCATTTAGGACAATCATTGAAAAGAATGTTGTCGACATGCCAAGAATCCTTCCCTTCTTAACAAATATCTGATGAAACCTCTTGATTAACAGTTGTAACTTACTGGTAAGATGAAGGGGGACAAACTTTGTGGAGATAAGATACAGAAAACATGACAATTGCATTGAATTTATACCTGTGCACAATAAACAGAATGACTTATATCATAGGAGTCAATGTGGCTAAGTACATGACCTAACACATAAAAAAAAATTGCCAAGTGCATCAAAGCAGGAATGAGAAATTAATAGCCTTGTGGTAGTGCCCAGGAAGTAAATACTTGACATTGCTTGGACTTTCATGACACGTTGCCTATACTAAGCACGTGTTCAAGTTCTTCCACAGCATGAATGCTTTTCTAATTTCCGATCACTCCTGGGACTGGCTTCCCAAGCCAGATCACCTTTATTGCTCTAAGAAACATGTGTTGAGGTTCCTGGCATTCCTATTTCCTATGACATTTATGTTTCCTCCAGTGTCCCCTTTTCCACATCTTCTGAAATAGGATGTGTTCAGTGATATGAAATGTGTTGTCTGACAATGTAATCAATAGAGCAGAAACCTGCCTCAAGAAGCCCTGGGACCTATCTCTCATATTCATAAAAGGAGTTATTACTTTGGGTGCTGCTAGGCTGTCATCTCTCTATTTTCATTAATTGTATCTCTCAGTTGCACTGGATAGAAAAGAGCTGCTGCTTTATGAGTTTTCTCATTTCCCCAACCCTAGTGTTGTGGACTCTGAATGGGGCCAAAGAAGAAATTCATAAAAGCAACTGTTGTTTGTCTCATACAATTAAATTCCAAGAATCGACTCCAGAGGTGATGTTTTCAGGGGAAGCAGAGTATATTGGTCATAAATGTCTTTGCCATTTGTTGAAATTGGAGTTCGATTTGGAGATGAAATCTGACAAAGAGAGAATGGAGAGCTGGACTAGAGTTAGGACATTTAGGTTATTATTGCTTAAGTATGCCTGCTGACTTCCCGGGCGCTTTAGCTAGACACACCATGCATTTTGTGCTAAAATTCTTTTGTGTGCAAATATTGGTAGCTGTGTCTATTTCTCCAAAAGATGAAAGATATTTGTTTGTAATTATATGTATATAGCAAAGTACTTGAAATAAAAACTGAATTATAGCCAGGGCATGAAATTCGTGCAATCACATAGTGCCCCATACTTAGTTTAATGGTTAACTCTCACTACCTTGAAGTTTTTAATACCTTTGAACAAGGGACTTCAATGTTCCTTTTGCACGACACCATGAAAATTATGTAGCCAGCCTTGATTATCACCCACCCAACTGTAATTAAGAAAATTTGACAGGTAAATACATAAACATAGATCTCCACACTGTAAATTCTTATTTTCAATGATATAAATGAACAATTCATCCAATGTTTTAAATATTTAATAGCCACTATTAGCTAATTCATAATAATACTGACAGAAGTAATTTCTATTTGATTTTATAAGATACAGCCATCATTGTCTTATGGGATAACTAGTAAGATCCTTTAAGAAAAATGAACTTAAAGCTTTTGAAAATGCTTTGGTCCAAGGTCATATTTTTTTGTGTGTCTTGAGCACCTTTAAAAAAACTGTAATTTCTAGGTATAAACTGTCTTTTATCACCTATGTGGCCGACAGCTGTCAGACAGAATCCCAGACACAAGTCAACTCAGCAATACCTAGCAGAATGGCAGCCACTGCTGTGTCTGTCATTTATAAGCTGTAAGTAATCAATTTCTTTCTGAAAATACCTTACTGAGTATGATGCATCAGTGACATTAACAGCACATACGATGGGATGGGGCATATACTATGACAGCCAGTTTCTTAAGATACATTTCCAATAGAGCCATCTGCATTACTTTTGCCCTTATCCTTTTTTTAACCCTGTCATATAAAACTAATAAGTTGGAAGTTGTTTCTCAGGAGTTGAGACTTTTTGCTGTTTATTTTTTGGGGGAAGAGGCGCAGGAGGATGGAGTTGTTATTTGTTCAAGTATGTATACATACAATCTACACATGACCCACTTATAAAAATGATGCCCTGCTATATTCCTGGTTTTGGGCTATCAGCCTTTCACTTATTTAATTGGCCAATCACAAAACTCATGACTTTAAGATGTTGTATGGAAGAAACCCCCCCCCCCTTCATATGACATGTAGATTGTCATTATACTACTTTAGTCACGTACAAAAACATATTGTCACACAATGGAATAGTATGCAGCTGTAAAGAAGAAGGATCTATTACCCTTTGAGGCAGCATGGAGGGACCTGGAGATAATTATGCTAAACAAAATAAGCCAGTCAGAGAAGAATAAATATCACATGATCTCACTTATATGTGGACTCTAATGAACACAATAAACTGATGGATACAATAAAACCAGAGGCATGGATACATGGAGCAGACTGAGGAATTTCAGAGGGAAGGGAGTAGGGTGTGGAGGGAAGAGATTAACCAAAGTTCTTATATGCATATATGCATTTCCCATGAACACAGACAATAGGGAGGTAAAGGCCTGCGGTGGGGTAGGAACATGGCAGTGGGGAGCAAGGGGGAAAAGGGAGACATGTCTATAATACCCTCAACAATAAAGATACAAAAATAAAAATAAATAATTAAAAAAACATATGTTTGCCTCAGGGAGCTTACAGTTCTACTAGAGACCCGGTGCACGAATTCGTGCACAGGTGGGGTCCCTCAACCTGGCTGGCGATCGGGGGGCCAATCGGGGCCATCTCGTTCAGTCCTGATCAGGGCTGATCGGAGCCAGCTTGCCGGGGGGGGGAGGGAGGTTGGCCAGCTATGGGAAGTTGTCTGTGGGAGCACACTGACCACCAGGGGGCAGCTCCTGCATTGAGTGTCTGCCCCCTGGTGGTCTGTGTGATAGCGACTGATCGACTGGTCATTCAGTCAACTGGCTGTAACAGTCGCTTAGGCTTTTATATATATATATATATAAAAAAGCCTAAGCGACTGTTGGGGGTGTCCCTCAGCCCAGCCTGAAATTCGTGCATTGGGGGGGCGGGGTGTCCCTCAGCCCAGCCTGCAACCTCTCCAATCTGGGACCCTCGGGGGATGTCCGACTGCCGGATGTCCTGTGGGATTGGGCCTAAACCGGCAGTCAGACATCCCTCTTACAATCCAGGACTCCTGGCTCCCAACCGCTCGCCTGCCTGCCTGTCTGATTGCCCCTAACCACTTCTGCCTGCCAGCCTGATTACCCCCTAACCACTCCCCTGCCAGCCTGATTGATGCCTAACTACTACCCTGCTGGCCCGATTGCCCCCAACGGCCCTCCCCTACAGGCCTGGTCCTCCCCAACTGCCCTCCCCTGCCAGCCTGGTCACCCCCAACTGCCCTCCCCTGCTAGCCTGGTCACCCCTAACTGCCCTCTCCTGCTGGCCTGATTGCCCACAACAACCCTCCCCTGCCGGACATCTTGTGGCAGCCATCTTTGACCACATGGGGGTGGCCATCTTGTGCAAGGGCATGAGGGTCAATTTGCATATTACCTCTTTATTATATAGGTTTGGAATACAAGCATTGTAAATGGATGATATGTAGTGCTATGACATTTAAAGATATAAGAGAACCACCTAATTTAGACTGGAAGAATAAGGAAGGAAACCACATTTAAGCTGACACCTGAATGACACTGGTAGCCAGCTTGAACCCACAATTTAACCTTAAAGATAGCTTTGAAGCAGAAGGTATGAACCAGATAATAGGTAAGTAAAATGTGTATAATGAAAACTATAGTCTAAATGAAATAATTGAGGTTAAGGAGAGACCTAACCTTTAAAGAAAAAGTAATAAACATTAGCTGGTGATAGATGACTTGGGTTCAAGATGACATGGCTGATGGGTATGGAATCTGAAGATGAGAAGTCAAATTTAGAGTATTCGGTATTTTTGGAGAATGTTTTATTTTCTTTAAGAAATGCTACATGCAAGCTCCATTAGGACATAGGCTCTCTCTTGTTCACTGCCATATCAGAAGATATGCAGACAATAATAAGCCCCCTATATCATGTATTGAGGAACTGAATAAAGCAGCTAGTTAGCATTCAAGTAAAGACATTAAAAATGGGAAGCCATACTTGTGCAAGTGAGACCAAGCTGAAAACTGTAACTAAGCTGTATACCTGTAAATTACCTTCCTGCACAGATTTCTCACACTTTAGAAGGACACTTTTTGCACATTTTGTAAGTGGGGGTTACACTTATTCTATCTGAACAGAGAGAAAGAAAAGGGGTACATACCTGTTTATGAATGAAGTGAAAATATTCTTTGAACTCTTAGAGCCCTCACTATACTTTTTAAAGGCATTTTAAGAGAATTTTCAGAGTCTAAAATATTTTTAACTCTTTTCTATGTATGTCATTGTTCAAATATATTAACTTCTCTGTTGGCAGAGTTTGTGGTGTATGAAGGGGGCAAGGACTTCTTTCAAATAACAATCTAGAAAAATTTGTCCTTTGAATAAAGAAAGTAATAAAAACCAGTGGTGAATAGATAGCCTCCATAATTTTGCCCTAGTTAATTGAAGGGCACATAGCCAAGTCTAGGAAATAATCAGTTCCCTTATAACAGATTTTTTAGTAAAATTCTGGGCCATTGATAAATGTCACATACATTTCCATTTCTTTTTCTTACATTTTAGTATGTTTTTAAAAATCCTAATTCTAAATTCTGAATAAGGTGCATTTATGGGTGTGATTTTTAACTACAAAGAAACGTAATTGTACCAAGGAGACGTGATTTATTTAGCTGATGACAGAATGTTACTATAAAACATGTATCATATGAGAAACCATTAAAATGAGGTCAATTAAAGACAATTCTTTAAGAAATAATGAAATTAAAATGAAGACATTTTAATGAAGCTCAATGTAATTAGTTTTAAAAATATTTTGAGCATTGCTTTTTTTTTTTTTGGTTTTAGGTATTTATTTACCATAGGTGAAAAATAGAATAACTAGTGGTTTATTACTCAGGCAAAGTAAAATCTATTGTTACAGAGAACATTTTTAAAATCGAATGGAGGGATATGAGCTGAAATCTTTTATATTAAGGAGATTCAATGAATCAATAATGTTTCATGTATTTGATTAAATAATGCTATCAGGAAAGGAAAATATTTTGATTCTTGGGCAACTTGTTGTGCTTTTTTTTAGATTAATATTACATGGCCACAGATTATTCTGCCAACTACAGTCTCATAAATGCTTGGTTTGTCATAATGGGGATCAAGAGAGGGCATGTTGGCCCTGTATGGTATTGCTAAGTGGTTAGAATGTTCACCCACACACTGAAGGGTTGCAGGTTCATATCCTGGTCAAGGGCATGTACCTGGTTTGCAGGTTTGATCCCCAGCCTCTGTCCAACATGGGAGGCCACCAATTGATGAAATGACTCAAGTGGAAATGTTTATCATAGGGGCTCTTCACCAGTTCTGGGGCTATTCAGAAATACATATTAAATAATTTATTAATGGCCTGTCCAAGTATTTCAGTCTAAGAGTTCTTATAACTAATTAGCCATTACAAAGATTCCTATGGTGATATGATTCTTATAATCAGTCAAAACCCAGGAGTTTATTTCAATTTCATCTTTTCTTACCATCATCTTTAGCATAGAGAATAGCTACTACATTTATTCCCAAAGATATTATTAACACTTTCTCCAAATAATTTTCAACATCTTGGTGAAGAAAATGTCTATGTCTCTTTCACGTTGATGTTTTTTTCTCTCTCCCCATCCCTCCCTCCCTTTTACTCTTTCTAATAATCAATGGAAAAAATATTCTCCAGTGAGGAGGATTAACAAATAAAAAAACAAACAAACAAAGAGAGGGCATGTGGGCCATTTTCAAAACACTAAGGAAAACAAGTTTCTCAGTTGGTGGGCCAATATTTTATTTTTCTTATGTGGATAGTGCACTTAGCAGGGATAAAGGCAATGAAAGACTAAGAGATTAAAAAACACACATATTTACTATTCTATTTTTAATTTTTCTAATTATTTATTATTCTTCTCTCTGAAGAAAAAATTGAGATACTATCAAGGTGTGACATAGCATGAGAGATCTATTTAATCAGAGTTCCCTGAGCAGAAAAAATTACAAAACCTTCAAAGAATGTCTGCTTAAATGTTGGTAGGGAAATAACCAAGTCCTGTGTTTGATCAATAGGGCTGGGGTGTCTAAGTACCAGTGAGGTCCACACTGTGGGGATGGAGGCTCTAGAACCCTTGGAACATTCCCTCTTAGACCTTTGAGCTTCTATATAATAAGTCTGACTACTCAACCATAAATATGTGGTGGGAGAGGCTCTGAGATTAAATGGAAAACTAGAGGTACCAGATGAGCTCAGCTTTCCCAGCTCCAACCAAAGAACCAACTATAGGAGTAGCCATCTCAGACACTTACTCTAAGATGAATACTGGATCTCCCAGACTGCAAAAAAGAAGAGAAGAAAAGCAATGTGGTGACGATACAAAACATTATAGGTTCAGTTGGAGGCTATAAAGAAAATAAGAGTTTACAAAATCATCTAACCATAGTGAAATAAGATAAATAGGCAATATAAAGAGAGGATTATACCATAAATAGGAAAACTGTGATAGGGAAAGCAGATATAAAAACTGATGAATAATAGTGGTAAGTGACTGAGTCATAAGGAGAACTGAAGGTAACCACAAATAAGTCCCAAGATTAGAATATAAATTCTATCTAAATTAGTGACTGACCCCTGAACTCTGAATCTAATAATCATAAGGTAAACAACAGCTGAAAGGTTGACATGTAAGTTGGTTTTCTTTAAAGAGCTTTCATAATAAGCCTACCTGATGACTATTGGTTATATCTCATTGGCCGCCATGAGCTCTAATGAGGCTGAAAATATATAGTCTTTTTTTTTTCCATTAAGTTGTATTGTCAGAAAAAATAAAGTAGAAATTCTGTCTATAAAGGAGAAGGGAATTCAGGTTACTTGCCTGGAGTCAGGTAAGTAACTATAATTATTTGCCTCACCCCCACAAAACCTAAACTTTTTCTAAGGATAGGAATGTTGGAATGGATTTAGGACTTGTGACACTGACCTGATCTTTACTCCCTCAATGTTTCTCTGAAGAAGACCCATATGACATTTTCTTCACCAAGATGTTGAAAATTATTTGGAGAAAGTGTTAATAATATCTTTGGGAATAAATGTAGTAGCTATTCTCTATGCTAAAGATGATGGTAAGAAAAGATGAAATTGAAATAGACTCCTGGGTTTTGACTGATTATAAGAATCATATCACCATAGGAATCTTTGTAATAGCTAATTAGTTATAAGAACTCTTAGACTGAAATACTTGGACAGGCCATTAATAAATTATTTAATATGTATTTCTAAATAGCCCCAGAACTGGTGAAGAGCCCCTATGATAGAACATTTCCACTTGAGTCAGTTCACAGAATCTTCTTCAAGTATATAACTTCTATCAGTTCTACTTATTTGCCTCTTAGTTATATTGCCTCTTAAACTTTTGTATTATTAACTTATATTAATACTTACCTTTATGTGAATATTTTATTTCCCAACTAATCTATTATTTTCTTTAAGTAGGAGCCACATTTTATGGTGTTTTTTTTCCATTTATGAAAGTGCCTAGCTCAACAACGAATGTATGTTATCCATCTGTAATTGCTTTACTAAATTGACTGGACACAGCATCTAGATAGAGAATAGTTATTAATTTTTGCCAACATTACCTTAAATCAGAACTCCTTTCCCTATCCATGGACAATACCTTGGGAAGATAAGGGTTTCTGTTTTTCTATTCACTTTTGGACATTCAAGTATTTTCAGAATGTAATTCTATGTTTATGTAGCATAAAAAACCACATATATTTTAATGTCTCCATTCATCATTCAATAACACATACTAATCAATAAGGAGAAAATATTAAACCTTCTATTAATCATACCTATAGCATAGCAAGGAGATACAAATTTGCCCTAACCAGTTTGCTTCAGTGGCTAGAGCGTCGGCCTGTGGACTCAAGGGTCCCAGGTTCAATTCCAGTCAAGAGTATGTACCTTGGTTACAGGCACAAACCCAGTAGGGAGTGTGCAGGAGGCAGCTGATTGATGTTTCTCTCTCATCGATGTTTCTAACTCTCTATCTCTCTCCCTTCCTCTCTGTAAAAATTCAATAAAATATATTTTAAAAAAGGAGATACAAATTTTATAAATTTCAATTTATATGAAGTTGGGAAAGTAAATATCTGAAACCAGTAAAGCGATCTATAAACCACACCCCCCAAAAAAACAACAAAAAAACAAAAACAACAACTGAGAATTCAATTGGAGAGTGAAAAAAAAAAAGAGTTAGAAAGCAGCCTAATTATGACAAGACAAGATAATTTAGCAGTTAAAGAATAGATTACGTCCTGAGAAGAAAACAGGGAGTAAGAATATCAGAAGAAAACTGATGAATAAGAGTACTAGGTATTGAAGAGACAAAAAAGAAGAGGATTGAAGATAGCCACAAATGGAGGGGACTCCAAAAACCAGCATATAAATCTTCCCTTAATTCTTGGATGACACCTAGTGGTCAGTACGTGTCATAGTTACCGGTCGGACAGACACTTAGCCATATACACTGAGTGGCCAGATTATTATGATCTCTGAATGCATAATAATCTGGCCACTCAGTGTATACCTATATAATAAAAGGCTAATATGCAAATTGTCCCCTCGACCAGGAGTTTAACCAGCAGGCAGGCCGGCCAACCGCCCATGTCCCCTCCCCCTGGCCAGGCTGGCCGGACCCCACCCATGCACGAATTCATGCACCGGGCCTCTAAAAAAAAAAAAAAAAAAAAATATATATATATATATATATATATATATATATATATATATATGTAAATATTATATCTGAAGACTAAGGGTTTTTGCTAGGTTTAAGGACAAAAGTTTTAAAAAATTATAAATCCTAACAAAAACTAAAATGATTCCAAAGGTTGAGATTCTCTGCCACTCATTTATCTGACTAGTAAATAAACTCAATACACTTTAGAAGAAAAAAGAAAACATAATCCTGATTCCCTACAAAATATCATCCCTTATGTGTCAGGCAAACTAAAAAGAAGTACTAAAAAAGTGAAGAAACAAAAAATTTGATCAATAATTAAGACAAAAATTGATCAATAGAAACAGACCCACAGACAACATAGATGTTAAATTTAGCAGACAATGGCTCTAATATTTAGGATGCATTTATTTAAATACCTACAAAAATATATACGATTGGTAAAGTAATAAGGAAACTTTAATTAAGATGCAATTGGAAATCCTAAAAATAAAATAATTAAATATCTGAAATTTAAAAGAAAATCATTGGCTGATATTAACAGAACAGCACAGTTCCAATAACCTCTGAAACAAAACCATTCTATCTAGTATATATGTAAGTTTAGTCTCAGAAAGAAAGGTGTGGAAGAGGCACAAAAGATAATTTGAAAAAATATTATTCAAAATTGTTCCAAAACTAATAAAAGCCATCAATTCAAAGATCTAGGAGATTCAGCAATCTTTGCATGTTAAGTCAAACTGCTAAAAATTCAAGGTAAGAAGAAAATTTTAAACACAACTAGAGAAAAAAATAGGTCCATTAAATTACAAGAGGAACAAAATAATAAAAATAGCAATGGACTTATTTCCAGAAATAATAGGGGCCAGAAGGCAATAGAGTCCATATCTTTAAAAATGAACAATTTAGAAAAAAGGATGTCCCAAGTTAAAATTCTATATCTAGCAAAATTTTTCAAAAATGAAGTCAAAATAAGAATACTTTCAAATATGAAAGCTTGGGAATGTATCATTAGTAGGTCAATACAATAAAAAATGGTAAAGAAAGCTTTGGATGTGGCTGAATAGAATTCTAAGTTAGCAGAATTAAGACTACAAGAAAAAAATGAAGATCACTGGAAATGGTCACTAAGTGGGTATATATGAAAGGCAATTTTTACATTCTTAAATATTTAAGATTTACTCTCTTAGCAACTTTCAAATATACAATAAAGTATTGTCAAGGGTAGTCACCATATTCTATATTACATAATTAGGAATTATTTATCTTATAACTGCAAGTCTGTATTTTTTTAACCACCTTATTCCATTTTGCTCACTCCCTGGGAACATGGTATTTTTGAACAAAAAGTATAAAGTCTTTTGGTCCCATAGTTCACAAAGCACTTAGCAGAAATTCAGAAAAAAAACACTGAGAAGATGGGTTTGATGATTCTATTGACTCAGCTTTCCCTGATAACACCTGAGGTTTATAAAAGAATTTTACAGTTTTACAAAGCACCCATTTCTTGCCTTAAGTACCTTTCCCACAAAGCACTTGGAAAGTAGATTTTATAATAATCCCAATTACAGATAGAAAACAAATCTATCAGAGATGCTAATTTATTCATGATATATGAATAAAGCCAGAAGTCACCTGCAAATCACACCATTTTAATTAGAAGAGACTGTAGAGAGCATCCAGTTGGGAGGTTTTGTTTTTTTTTTAATCTGGGGTCCATTGGCTCTCAAAGAGCTCCTGAATAGACTTCAGTGGGTCCATAATTTGGATGGGAAAAATTATGTCCTTTGCACTAACCTTTAAGAGCAATTTATCATTTCTTTCTATTAAGATTGTACATTACAAAACATTTAAGTGTTTTTAAATTATTTAAGTTAACTATAGCAATAAAAATAACAACAGATATTGTGCAGTTCTGCTAAGACATGGAAAAAGATAGCACAAAATATAGTAAAGTTGAATTATAACATTGCAAGTTTCTTACATGCTATGATAATAATTCAACATAGGCAGTGATAAATTAAGAAAACATATTTTAATCCTAAGTACTAGTATACATTACAAACAAAATACCAAGTATGAAAGATATAGTTAAAGCCAATAAAGGAAAAGAAATGGAATACCAAGAAGACAAAAAATGATGTATAAAAGAAGATATAAACAGAAATCATATATTTTTTTAAAAAGCTAGAGGGTAAGTTTAGACTCAACCACATAAACCTTTACAATCCATGGAAGTATACTAAAGAGTCTTCTTAAAAGGCAGAGATTGCCATAATGAATAAAATAGACCCAAGTATATGCTGTTCACAGAAAACAATTTAATGTCAAAGATAGCTTAGGGAATTTTGCTTCAGGTTAGAGTAACAGGGACTAGATGTACCCTACATGTAAAAATATTTCCAAAAATATTAAAAATTTGATGAAACAATAGTTTTCAGACACTAGACAACAAGGAGAGCAGAACTGTGATCTTTAAAAAGAGAAAACAAAGAAAAATATCTCTTAATAATAAATGTACTAGATTGCTGATGTTTCTGGCCAATAGGTCCATGACAGAAACCCAAATAGAACCTGACATTCTTGATGATTTGAGTATATAGAAATTAGGTTGGGGAATGAAACATTGGCTATAACTTGTGACGCAGCATGTTGGAGATATTTGCATTGCAAAATACAAAAGGATACTAGATACTAGTGATACTAGTCAGTGCAATAAGCAAGTAAATGAAGTAAAAGAATTTATGTTGTAACTGAAGAAGTAAAATTGTCTTTATCTATTAACAGCATAATTATTTTTTTAGAAAATCCTAATACATCCACAAAGATACTAGAATGTCTAAGTGAGTTTACTAAGATTAAAGGATATAAAGTCAATATACAAAAATATCAAATGTATTTCTATGCAATTGAAAAACATAACATTGAAAAATATTCCTGAGATACTTAGGGATATATTTTGTACATGACACATACACTGAAATGTATAAAACATTGTTGAAAGAAATTAAAGAAGACCTAAATAAAGAGTGATATCATGTTCATGAATCAAAGGACTAAATATTTTTAAGATGTCAATTATCCACACTAAGTAATCTCTAGATTCAAAGAAACTTCAATCAAAATTACAACCAATTTATTTGCGATAAAAAAACCATACAAGTTGATTCTGAAATTGATATGAAAATGAAAAGGATCTAGAATAGCCAAAATAATTTTCAAATAGAATAAAGTTGGAGGACTTACACTACCTGATTTCAAGGCTTACTATATAACTGCAATAATCAAGAGGCAGTTGTCTAAATAAAGACCCACACATATGTACTTAGTTGAAGTTCAATAGAAGTCCCAAGGCTATTCAATAGAAAAGTATATTATTTTCAGCAAAAGTTCCTAAAAAGCTGGATATCTCTATGTAAAATAAGTAAACTTCTACTCTTACTGCCGGGATGTTATCTGCATCTAGAAGGGTTCAGGAATCTGGAGAAGGGGCTGTGAGTAAATTAAATAAACTAGATATGAAATATAAATTTGGGAGGCATTTTTCGGGGGAGCCAGGGAAGACTTAGCTTTAGTAACTAAGTTCTCTGAATCCCCGGACCCTTTGCTTTTTATTAACACATCATGCCCTATAGCAAAGCAGATATACATATCAAAGGTAAGGTTTGGTAAACAGTAAGATTATCAGGTTGGGGGAACTGCCTTCAGCTATCTGGCAGCAGGCAATAATATATGCAGACTTTCAGGTTTGGGGAAATGCTTTCAGCTATTCCAGCAGCAGGTAATATGATTCATCCCTGCTGAAGCCCCAAGGTTTATCAACCTTTTGATGAACTTCTTGCATTTATGACCTGCTGGAATTAGCCTCCAACATCTTACCTTAAAATATATGTCAAAATTGACTTGAAATGTATCATTTACAAATGTTTAAGTATTACAAAATAAGACTTACAGAAAAAAATATCAAGATCTTTTAGATAGGACACATAATTTTTTTAAAATCTTGAAAAATGTTTAAAACATTGAATTAATTAATTGAAAAACTAGTTGTTGTTTTTTTTAAAAAAAACAACAACACACATTGTTTAGAAAATAGAAAGATAATTAATAGCCTTGGGCAAAAATTTAAAAAATACATATATAATAAAATTGCACAATTTAATAAATAGAAGATAGACACCCAAAATTGGGAAAAACTTTTAAACAAAAACATCACAAAGTTACACAAATGCCTACTAGGCACATTAGTTAGCTCAACCTCATATTGTCAGCAGCAAACGCAAGGATATACTACTTTACACCTGGTAGGATCATTACAATTAAAAAGACTGATCATGCCAGGTGTTGTGAGGATATGGAGCAACTATTACTAGTAATACAAAATGACACAGAATGGTATAGCTACATAAGAAAAAGTGTGTCAGTTTTATATAAAGGTAAATATAAATTTACTCTATGACCCTGCCACTCCACTCATACTATTTTCATACATAAACAGTTATATACATAAATTGATATATATCTGGGTATTTATAGAAGTTTATTCTTAAGAACCAAAACTGGACACAAAACTGGTCATCAACAGGTGAATGGGTAAACACATTGTAATATACACATTCAATGTAATACAACTGCAAGCATATAAAATGAACTACTGACACATGAATGCGTCTCAAAAATGCCAGGCATAGGAAGCCAGGCATACTCTCTTATTCCATTCATCAGAAACTCTTAGGAAGACAAGTCTCATCTATAGTGATAAAAAACATCAGATTTGTCCTTATTCTGGGTATAGGAGTAGGGTTGAAGATTGACTGGGAAGGGGTATAAGATAACCTTGTTTGTATGATACCATTGTAATGGTGGTTTCACCCGTGTATATATTTGTTAAAAAATATTAATCTAAATCCTTAAAATTGATGTATTTTTTCTATGAAAATTTACCTCAAGAGAGTTATGAGATTTTTTAAATTACTAAAATATTAAACACCTAAAATTAAAATTAAGAAAAGATTCACAAAACTGCAAGATCTACAAAAATCTCACTGTTGCAATTTTTTAAAAAATTAAATAAATGATGCATACCATAAGCTTTTATTTTATAAATCTCAGTATTATAAAATAAAACAATCCTCTCCAAAATAAATTGTAGATTTAATTAAATTACAATAAAAATACCAACAGAGTTTATCTACTTACTTATTTATCTATCTATTTAATTATATTAATGAAATTTACAAGCTGATTATAAAACTTATATGGGATTTCAAACAACCAAGAATAATTAAGGCAAATCTTGAAGAAAGAGAACAAGACTGGACTATTTATAAAACCAACCATTTAGACCTATTATATAGTTACTATAAGTCTGGTGCACGAAATTTTCATGCACAGGGGTGTGGGGGGTCCTTCAGCCTGGCCTGCACCCTCTCACAATCTGGGACTCCTCAGGGGATGTCCGACTGCCAGTTTAGGACCAATCCCGCAGTGGGATACCCCTCTCACAACCCAGGACCGCTGGCTCCTAACCACTGGCCTGCCTGCCTGATCACCTCTAAACCCTCTGCCTGCCTGCTTGATTGCTCCTAACTGCTCCCCTGCCTGCCTGATTGCCCCTAACCACTTTCCTGCCTGCCTGATCTCCCCTGACTTCTCACCTGCCAGACTGATTACCCCTAACCGCTTCTGCCTTGGCCCCCGCCACCGAGGTTTTGTCCCAAAGGACATCCAGAATGATGTCCAGAAGGTCATTAGGCTATCTGTTCTAATTAGCATACTACACTTTTATTATTATAGATTCCAATAAAAACACTGTATTGTAAATTAAAGGCAGAGCAATAGACCAATGCTACAGAATAAAGTCCACATACACAAACATTGTAATCTGCTTTATGTTCAAATTGACACACAGATTTTTCTGTTCAATAAATGGTTCTGGTATTATTGTACACTCAAATATAAACAAAATGAATCTTGACCTCTATTTCCAGCACACAACAGTTAATTCTAAATGGACTGCACATATACATGTGAAAGGTAAAACAATTAAATAATGAAAAGATAAGGTTTAGTATACAAGAAGAAAAATATTTACAATACATACATTCAATGAAGAATTCATACCCAGAATATTTAAAAAATCATTTGAAGCAATAAGGGAAATATAGACAATCCACTTTAAAAAATGGCAAAAAAAAAAAATCAAGAAGTACTTCTCAAAGGAGTCTACCCAAATTGAATGTTCTTCATTTGTCATTATAGAAATGCAAATTAAATCTATAATGTTTACCATTATGTGTCACCAGAATGACTGAAGGAAAAAGACAGGAGATATCAAAAGTTGGTGAAGATGTATAGTGACAGAAACTCTCATAATATTGCTGGTGGGAGTGTAAATTGGTACAAACCATTTGGGTAACTGTTTGGCAGTATTTACTAATGTTAAACATATAACCTATGGTCTAGCAATTTTACTATTGTATATCCCCCACAGAAACTTATTCATATTTCACCAAAATATTTTACCAGGGTTGTCATACTGCCACTGTTCAAATAGCCCAACAGTCACCAGTATTAGAAGGGGGTAAATGTATTGTGGGGTACTGGCATAATGGAAAACTATACACAAATTTAGAAAAAACTCCCACAAGAATCAGAAGAACATATATTATGGGATTACATTGACGCTGAGTTAAAATATCCAGTTGGGATCTTCGTTGTTAAATGTCAATATAGTGGTTACATTGGTGTGTTGGGTAAAACTGGAAGAGGACTCCAGGGGCTCCTGGCATGCTGGGAACCCGCTTTAGTTGGATGGGTATATAAGAGCATACCTACCCAGAGATGCTCAGTTGGTAAAATTCTTCAGTATGTACATTTATGGTTTGTATAGTTTCCTACGTATATGATATACTCTAATTAAAAAGTTTATAAAAAGAAAAATTAGGGGGGAAATGCAGTCTTAACAAAAATCAACATTCATTGTCTTCAGCTTTGGCAACTCAGATCAAATTTTGAAATAATAGGAAAAATGCCTGCTACACACTCTATAAATACACTCTGAATTCCTAATCCTGCATTCTTCTATGCATAATGTCAACAAATTCTGGCATGGCACCAAGGTAGGATTTGAGCTATTTAAAGTTAGAACTGCTCATTGCAATATTTTCTATAAAACTACTTTGAGTGTTCTGGCTCTGAGACTAATTGCAAGAGAATGTTATTTACATTCCATGTGAGAAATGAGGACACTAAATAAAACGAACTCTTCTGTAACCAATACTTTAGTTTCATTAAGATTTCATAGACTCAAGGCAAAACAATGGCAGTAGGACTTTTAGCAGGACATCAACTGTGTTAGTTTGCTAGAGCTGCCATAACAAGTACCAGGCAATGGGTGCTTTAAACAACAGAAATTTATTTTCTCGCAGTTCTGAAGAAGTCTAAGATCTGGAAGTCTAAGATCAAGATCTTGTCAGGATTGATTTATTCTGAGGCCTTTCTCCTTAGTTTGTAGATGATCATCTTTTCCCTTTGTCTTTATGTGGTCTTCCCTCTGTTCTTGTCTGTACATATCCTAATTTCCTGTTATAAGGATGCCAGTCATGTCAGATGAGGGTTCACCTTAAAGATCTCATTTAACTGTAATTGCCTCTTTCAAGGCCCTGTCTCCAAACAGAGTGACATTCTAAGGTGCTAGGTGTAGGACTTCAACATATGAATTTTGGGAGGACACAGTTCAGCCCATAACACCAACTAATTTGAAGACTGCCACAGAACTCTCATTTTTCATTCCCAAAAATTATTATAAAAATATCCCCCAACTTCCATGCTAATAACACCCAGTTTTGCTAGGTCCAAGTTTTTCTTGGGCTTCCAGGACCCTTACAAGACCTAGGGATTGAATGATCTGGGCTAACCATGAACATTCCACTTCCCTGTCTAATGATGTGTCTAAGCATGGGCAAGTGATATAACTGACCTATGAGACCTAAGGGAATATGCATATGGGAAGCTTCTTGGAAAGTAATCCCAATTCTTTTTATTTTTATTTTTTTACTGAAACTAAGTTTATTTCTTATGCCATTAAAAAATAGGTTAGGACAATATAATATACAGTTAGGTCTTTTTGTCCAGGGGCTGAATCCACTGAACCGGATTTGCTTTAGCAAGGCTCTGTTGCCTGCCTGCTGAGTTTGTTCTTTGGATTTTTTTTTCTTTTAATTGTTTAAAGTATTACATATAGCATTACATATGTCTCCTTTTCCCCCCATGGACCTCCCCCCTTCAATAGACACAGACACTAGGGGGGGGGTGAGGGCATGTGCTGGGGATGGGGGGAGGTCACATGCCCTCACCCGCCCCCTAGTGTCTGTGTCTATTGGTTATGCTTATATGCATGCATACAAGTCCTTTGGTTGATCTCTTATCACCCCCCATCCCCCCAGCCATCCCCCCTCACCCCCACCACCCACACCTTCCCTCTGAAGTTTGACAGTCTGTTTGATGCTTAAATAGAGACACAGGAAGGGACTAGCCTAATTCTTGACTTTAGATTCTACTATATGAGGATTTGGAGCTTGGAGATAAAGGAGATATCTTGAAGCCCTGAAAGTAACATTTCATAGACTCTAAGAAAGGTGGAGAACGATGACGGAAAACCAAGGAAATCACAGTGAAAAAGTCAACCATAGCTTGGCAGCAGTGAGTTGAATTAACCTTGGAATTATCTGCTCCAGATCTCTTCTTAATAATATGGATATATTTTCTTCTTTGTTAAACCAATAGGAATTGTATAATCAACTTATTGCAGCCAAAGGAATCTTAATGGATAGAATAACAATGTAATCTGTACTCTAAGTATTTGTGTGGCCCATTTCAAAGTACTTTGTTGGAAATGGAAGGAGAGAATTCTTTTTCCCAACTTATATTAGTTGTTGAGAAAGTCCAGTCACTTAATATAGATGAAAATGAGGCATCACACCCACATAGTTTTGCAGCAATATTAAGATTTTTGTATTGATTTTTGGAGAGAGAGGAAGGGAAAGGAAGAGAAAGAGAGATAAACATTTATGTGAGAGTGAAACACTGATCAGCTGCCTCCTACATGCCCATACCAGGGATCAAACCTGCAACCCAGGCATGTGTCCTAACTGGGAATCGAACTAGCAACGTTTTGGTGTATGGGATGATGCTCAAACCTGAGCCACACCAGCCAGGGCAGCAATATAATGTTACATGGAAGAACATTTCATAGTGAAATCTACCTATACTTTCCATTATGTTCTTTGTCCCAATTTACTTCCCAGGAGCACCTTGGATGTCAAGTTCGGACTTGTCAGCACTGACAAGATGACTTAGGAAATTCCCTGACCCCTTGGCTTGTCCAGTGTTATGAAACCAATAAAATGCTCTCGGATTTTCATTTTGCACACTTATGTCAACAAATCTCATTCAAACAGACATTTCTTCCAAGATGCTAACCTCCGATTTTAGTCTAATAAATCTGTGTGCCCTTCAGCTTTAAAAACTTCTTAACAACACTATCTGCCATGAATTAAACAAGTTCATTAAAAATCCTTTTTGTATCATAAATGTAACACATTGCATCCTGTGTCAAGAAATGCAGTGTGCCCTAACTGGTTTGGCTCAGTGGATAGAACATCGGCCTGCCGACTGAAGGGTCCTAGGTTCGATTCCAGTCAAGGGCATGTGCCTTGGTTGCGGGCACATCCCCAGTAGGGGGTGTGCAGGAGGCAGCTGATCGATGTTTCTCTCCATACATGTTTCTAACTCTCTATCCCTTCTTCTCTGTAAAAATCAATAAAATATATTTTTTTAAAAAAGAAATGCAGCAAATATCCTTCATTTTTCTGTTAAGTCTTTCATCCATATAGTTTATGTGAAATCACTTCACACATTAGGTGCTAAATAAAAGACACTTTGCACATCAAGAGGTATCCCTAACAACTTTCTTTTAAGATTCATGGAGGGTCTGCCATAGAGATTCCATGGAACTCTAGATTCTCTCTTGCTAAGTAGAAAGTTCTACTTCTTCATTGCTTCAAAATTTCTTTCCAATACTTGGCTCATATTCAAGTTGAAACTGAAGCTCTGCATCAAGACAAGTATTTGAAACTTTAGTTGCTTCAATCTGTATTCAATCTGATAGAGATTGACTGGATAACATGTTGTGATTCCTGGAAACTACAAATGTTTTTTCAATTATTCAATCGACAAAATACCTGATCTGATTTTAAAATGAAGGCTGATTTTCACAGAAGGAGGCCATTCTCACTGAACTTTAAGTAAAGCAGCCAGTATTGTATACTCTATTTCTACTTTCAAAATTGTGTCTAGATATGCAAAGAAAAACAGCACCTACATGAATTTATGCTATAGTTGTCAGGTAGCTTATTCTGAGTCATAGTTCCCCAACACATTTCAGATTGTTGATATCTGATTATATTGTTAGACAAGGTCAGAATTGCCCTTGCCCATTTTGACCACCTCTTAGTTAACTTCTGTGTCTTTGTTGCTTCATAAGGTACTTCATCTCTGACATATTGATTTGATTAGTTGGCACATGAAAGCCAAGTTTTTACTGAGATTAATGAATAACCATGTCATCTGTGATTAAACCTGTAATTTTAGAATATGTTTCTGAAACAGACTTTGAGATAAACAATTAGGTGGAAATTTGGGGAGAAGTTCTCACAGGATACACAACTCTATGAAAGCCAGGATAGGGAATGGTGACCTGCAGTGTGGTTGCTTCTAAAATTTTAGTACAGCTTACAGATTGGTGGGAGGGAGGGGGAAGGTTACTCTGATGCTAGAAAAGCCTCTTTGAGTTGTCTTAAATTGAGGGGAGGACTCAGGCCTTTTTTTTTTTTTTAATAAATCTTTTTTTGTTCAGATTATTACAGTTGTTCCTCTTTTTTTCCCCATAGCTCCCCTCCACCCCCACCCCCTGTGCCCTTACCCGCCCCACTGTCCTCATCCATAGGTGTACGATTTTTGTCCAGTCTCTTCCCGCACCTCCCCCCCCCCGCACCCTCTTACCCCTGAGAATTGTCAGTCCACTCCCTTTCTATGCCCCTGATTCTATTATATTCACCAGTTTATTCTGTTCATCAGAATTTTTATTCACTTAATTTTTAGATTCACTTGTTGATAGATATGTATTTATTGTCACTTTGTTGTTCATAATTTTTATCTTTATCTTTTTCTTCTTCTTCTTAAAGAATACCCTTCAGCATTTCATATAATAGTGGTTTGGCGGTGATGAACTCCTTTAGATTTTTCTTATCTGTAAAGCTCTTTATCTGACCTTCAATTCTAAATGATAGCTTTGCTGAGTAGAGTAGTCTTGGTTGTAGGTTCTTGCTATTCATCACTTTGAATATTTCTTGCCACTCCCTTCAGACCTGCATAGTTTCTGTTGAGAAATCAGCTGACAGTCATATGGGTACTCCCTTGTAGGTAACTAACTGTTTTTCTCTTGCTGCTTTTAATATTCTCTCTTTATCTTTTGCCCTTGGCATTTTAATTATGATGTGTCTTGGTATGGTCCTCTTTGGATTCCTCTTGTTTGGGGTTCTGTGTGCTTCCTGGACTTGTAAGTCTATTTCTTTCACCAGGTAGGGCAAGTTTTCTGTCATTATTTCTTCAAATAGGTTTTCAATATATTGCTCTCTCTCTTCTACTGGCACCCCTATAATTCAGATGTTGGTATGCTTGAAGTTGTCCCAGAGGCTTCTTACACTATCTTCATATTTTTGGATTCTTTTTTCTTTTTGCTTTTCCAGTTGGGTGTTTTTTGCTACTTTGTATTTCAAATCTTTGACTTGATTCTTGCAGTCCTCTAGTCTGCTCTTGGATCTCTGTGTATTATTCTTTATTTCAGTCAGTGTATGCTTAATTTCTAATTGGTCCTTTTTAATATTCTTGAGGGTCTAACTATATTTCTCTGAGATTTCTAGAAGATTCTTGAGTAACCTTATAACCATGGTTTTGAACTTTATATCCAGTATTTTGCTTTCCTCCATTTTTTTCACTTGTGACCTGTTTCTTTGTCTCTGCATTTTGGCTGCTTCCCTGTGTTGATAGAGTGGCTTTGTGTGCTAGGTGTCCTATAGGGCCCAGTGGCTCAGCCTCCCTAATTACTTGAGGTGGGCACTCTTGGTGCACTCCTTTGTGGGCTGTGTGCACAGTCTTGTTGCAGTTAAGCCTTGATTGCTGTTGGTATCACTGGGAGGAATTGACCTCCAGGCCAATTGGCTGTGAGTAAGTTGTGTCTACAATGGGAGAACTTCTGTGCTGGAGACACCCTTATGGGGCAAGACTTGCTTCAGTGGGACTTTGGCGCTCACTGAGTCTGCCCCCTGAGTGTGTCTCTTATGGATGTGAAGAGTTGTAATCTGGATGGTCTCACTCTGACCACTGGGTACACTGGTTCTTGGATCTTCAAGGAGGTGCATAGTCAACCACTGCCTGAGGCCACCCAGCAGGAGCTACAGAGAGATCTGCAGATTCTTCCTCTTTGTTTGGGGTTTGCAGGTGCCCAGATGAGGGCCAGCTGTGAAGCAATTCAAGCTGCTGTGGAGCCTTGGGCCTTCTTTCGGAAGCTCTGGGGCTCTCTGACCCAGCTGCAGTTTGTTAGGTTTTAGATTGCAAAAGGCCAGGCAATTCATATGCAAAAGCCTCTGCACACAGCTTGGTTGGGGTTGTAAATTGGGTGGGGCGGGGTCTCAGGGAATCACCAGGGCTGAGCAAACAGCAATGGCTGCCTGTCAGCCCTGCCCTGAAGAGTTCCCTGTGTCTCTGTGTCCCGGGGCACCGTGCAGGAACAATGATCACTGCAAGCACCTCTGAGAGAAAGCCACCCTCGCGTTCCGGCCCAATGCCAGACTGTCCAGTTTCTCTCCATATGAGTCTGGGTCTCTAGAGTCTTGCCCGCACCTGGAGTTCAGAGCAGTCAGGAGCTTGTATCTCCCTCCTGATTGAAAAAGACAACAGCATACCCAGTTGCCAGCTCCTTTCACGCACCTCCATACCTCCACACTTCCATACCTCCGCACCTCCTACTGAACTCAATGCACTTTTCTCTTTCCTTCTAGTTGTAGAATTTCCACTCAGCCAGCCTTCCCATGGTTCTGGATGATATTCATTTTGTCTTTTAGTTGTAGTTTTGATGTTGTTGTGAGCTGCAGCAAGTTCAGGTGTTTCCCTATACTGCCATCTTGGTTGTCTCTAGGACTCAGGCCTTTTTATTGACACACAAACAAATCATTGGCTGCAAGCTACCCCAAGGAATGAATCTAATTTTAGGATAGCAGTTTTTTATTATGCTGGGAGCAATTCCCGGTGAGTGAAACAGCTGATATTCACAGTAGCAGGGAGATACCTCCTGCGTCCCTCCCAAGCCCCGATCGTGCACCAGTGGGGTCCCTCAGCCTGGCCTGTGCCCTCTGGCAATCCGGGACCCCTCACAGGATGTCGGAGAGCTGATTTCAGCCCAATCCCACAGGCCGGGCTGAGGAACCCCACTGGTGCAGGAATTCGTGCACCAGGCCTCTAGTTAATTCTAAGAATGGAAGCAGCAAAAGGTACCTCAGAATCACCTCTGTGCCAAACATATTCTTACCTACTAACTCTTGAGGATAAAGGAAAAGTACTCCTGTCAACATGGTGACTCCTTTTCTTGCCTCCTGGTCTTTGCTACAAATGACTGAGTGGTAGTCAGAAGTTAAATTTCAATGATTCTTTATCAAATTGCCTCGTGGAAAAGACCACCACCTGGAACCAGGTCCTCTAGATGCACAAAGCCTAGAATGTTACAGGGACGGAAAACATACCTTAAGTAGAAAAATGGGGGTGATATTCATTGTAGCCACCCCTATTGTACATGCTAGTTCCAATACCCATGCATTCTGCCTACTGAGGACACAGTACTTAATTTATGGTGATTAATACATCCAGGAGGATGGTGCCCCATAGTAGATTATCATCTCTAACCTGACTGATGAGCAGTGTTTTTAGAGGCTATTTAAGTGATCTCTCAGACTGGGAGCTTGTGGGTTGTTGCAGTTTGTGAACTGCACGTGACAAGTAGGCCACTTCTGGGTCATCTTAGTCTGAGATGATACTGTGTGGGATCCTGTGTCTGTGTGCCAAATACTCTCTGTAAGCTCCTGTTGTGCTGGCCAAGGTCCTGAGGGCAGAAAAGGCAAAGCTACACTGAATCTAGTAAGTCCTCGTCAAGATGAATCTATGCTCCTTACAGTGTAGAAAGTGCCTGTCAACTTGTGAGGTGGGCTTGGTCTCTGGTGTTGGCAGTTTGAGGCATACAGCAGTACAGTGGCTATATCAATCTTGGTGAATTAAAACCTATGCTATTAAGCCCATGCATAGGCTTCACCCTGCCTCCATTGCCACTCATGAGCCCACCATGCCAGCAGCAAGGTGGCCCATTCTGTTTACTCAGATATTTAGTGATGCTTTTGTAGTGGATGCTTTCTGGTGTAAGTTAACATGTGGGATACAAATTTCTTCTTATGTTGAACATACTCCCATCTGTCAGTCAACATGCCTGTTCCCCAGACCTTCTTGACCATTATTTTTCATCATATATATCTGTTAAGGTTCCTAACCATCCGTCCAGGTCATTTGCCACTGACCATGAGATTGTGGACATATTTATGTTGGGCCATATGTCTTTCCACACAAAGTGGCTGAACCAGATGAACTGCCCAGAGCCTTGCCCATTGGGAGGATTTTCCCCTCACAAGTTTCTCTGGGGCACAAGGGAGGCTTCATATAGCAGCCTTGAATTTTTGATTCACAGTAACATACCAACCCAGTCTGTCCAGAAATCAGGTCTGGACTTCTCCCTTCTCTGCCAGCTGGTCATTAAATTACCACATAGGCTACAGGTGTGAGTTGAGGAAGAAGCACCCATGTAACAATAGTTGTATGAGACATGGGATCAGTCTTGTGCAGTTTACTTAGGCATTCTAGCTCTGCTCATATCCAATCTCAAACATACCACTTCCCATTCAAGAGAGAGTGCTGCTGTGCTCCCAAAATTTTATGACTCAAGGGTTTCACAGAACTAACTCATGATGGGCAGTTGTTGCTTATGATCTGATGCTCCCTTTTGAGGAGCACCTAGTAGCTCTGAAGCCGAAAAAAGCGGGCATCATCGACAGAAAATGTCTAAAGACCAACGTGCCTTTGAAGTTGAAAGAAGGTGGTGGTGATGACAGAATATGTCTAAAGAACAGTCATCAACAAGTACTACCAATACTGGTAGGAACTGCCTTCTCAGCAAAACTGGGGTACATGAGGATGAAACTCTCAAACATAGTTGTGGTGGAATGACTGTTAGATGTCAATTTTGCCTGTCACTAAACTTCTCTGATGAAAAAACATCTGATGGGAAATTTACTCCATGTTGTAGCAAAGGTAAAGTTTGTCCAAATGGTATATATTTTCCAGAATACCTGGCATATCTAAAAAGATAAATGACAAACGAAGATTCTGACAGTAAAAATTCCATGGAAAATATTTGTTCCATAAATAGTTATTTTTCTTTTGCTTCCATGGGTGCAAATATTGCACTGCCACCAGGTTATGGGCCATACTGTTTTAGAATACATGGACAAGTTTATCACCGTACTGGAACTTTACATTCTTCAGATGGTGTTTCTCAGAAGCAGGGGAGGGCAATTGAGGGGGACCAGGCCTGCAGAGGAGGGCAGTTGGGGGGCGGGGGACCAGGCCAGCAGGGGAGGGCAGTTGGGGGGCGGGGGACCAGGCCAGCAGGGGAGGGCAGTTGGGGGGCGGGGGACCAGGCCAGCAGGGGAGGGCAGTTGGGGGCAATTGGTCTGGCAGGGGAGCAGTTAGGTGTCGATCATGCTGGCAGGCAGAAGTGGTTAGGGGCATTCAGGCAGGCAGGCAGGCAGGCAGGCAGGCGAGCGGTTGGGAGCCAGCAGTCCTGGATTGTGAGAGGGATCCCAGATTGGAGATGGTGCAGGCTGAGGGACACCACCCCACCCCCAACAGTGCATGAATTTCGTGCACTGGGGCTCTAATTGTAAATAATGTGCTTATCTTCTTTCAAATTAGTATTTTGGGTTTCTTCAGCTAAATTCCCAGAAGTAGGATGACTTTTTAAAACTGAGGTAAAATATAGATGTATTTAAATTTACCTTATATTGTACAATTCTATGACTTTTGACAAATGTATACAATCAGATATCTACTGGTATAACAAAATCAAGATTCAGATCATTTTCATCATCCCCAAACTTTACCCAATGCCCATAAGCAATTAACACACCTCCCTTGACCCATAGCCCATGGTGATGACTGATATCTTTTGGGTCATTATAGGCTTGCCTTTTCCAGAATATTATAGCAATGAAATCATACAGATATTTATTCATGGTATTGTTTGGTTCAGTAATTTGTTCTTTTTATTGCTGAAAAGTATTCCATTGTATAGTTGTACCACAGTTTGTTGATCCATTCACCAGTTGAAAGACAGTTTTGAGTGATGATGAATAAAGTGACCATAAACATTCATGTGCAGACTTCTGTGTGAACATATATTTATTTCATTTGGATAAATAACTAGGCTGAAAATACTGTGCTGAGTGATAAGTGTATATTTAACCTTTAGAGAAACTTCTAAACTCTTTTCCAAAGTTGCAAATTTTTGCATTCCCATCTAAAACTGCATGAAGTTTAAGTTGATTTGCACTTAGTATTGGCAGGTTTTATTTTTCCCTCTTTAGCCATTGGAATAGGAAATTGGTTTGCTAATACATTTAAGCATTTTTCATATATTACTTGTCATCTGTATATATTCTTTTTTTTAATATATTTTATTGATTTTTTACAGAGAGGAAGGGAGAGGGATAGAGAGTTAGAAACATCAATGAGAGAGAAACATCGGTCAGCTGCCTCCTGCACACCCCCTACTGGAGATGTGCCCGCAACCAAGGTACATGCCCTTGACCGGAATCGAACCTGGGACCTTTCAGTCCGCAGGCCGACGCTCTATTCACTGAGCCAAACCGGTTTCGGCATATTCTTTTGTGAATTATTGGTTCAAATCTTTTTTTCATTATCTTAATTCTGTTTTATTATTATCACTAGAAGCCCAGTGTACAAAATTTGTGCACTGGGGGGTGTTCCTCAGCCAAGCCTACACCCTCTCCAATCTGGGACCACTTGGAGGATGTCTGACTGCAGGGATCAGGACTAAACTGGCAGTCAGACATCCTTCTCACAATCCGGGACTGCTGGCTCCTAACCACTCACCTGTCAGCCAGCCTGACTGCCCCCTAACCAC
This sequence comes from Cnephaeus nilssonii, assembly GCF_951640355.1. Classification (NCBI taxonomy): domain Eukaryota; kingdom Metazoa; phylum Chordata; class Mammalia; order Chiroptera; family Vespertilionidae; genus Cnephaeus; species Cnephaeus nilssonii. The sequence goes on from NC_137075.1 coordinate 48,616,270, forward strand.
TCCCCTGCCAGCCTGATTGATGCTTAACTGCTCCCCTGCTGGCCTGATCACCCCAACTGCCCTCCCCTGCTGGCCTGGTTGCTCCCAACTACCCTCCCCTGCCGGCCTGATCTTGCCCCCAACTGCCCTCCCTTGCCAGCTTTGTCGCCCCTCCCTGCAGGCTCGATCACCTCCAACTGCCCTCCTCTGCCAGCCTGATTGCACCCAACTGCCCTCCCCTACTGGCAATTTTGGCAGCCATTTTGTGGTGTCCATCTTGTGACAACGTGGGGGTGGCCATTTTGTGATGATGCAAGGGCATGAGGGCCACCTAGGCTTTTATTAGTATAGATTTATTTTTATTACTATCATTGAAATTTGAGAGGCTTTTATATATGCTGGATACAAATCCATTGTGAGACCTGTGATTTGCAAATATTTTCTCCCTTGTGCCCTGTCTTTTTTTGGTGTTTTACAAGAATTGGAAGTCTTCAAATGGATGCAGTTCAGTTCAGTAAGTGTTTACTTTCTGGGCTTTATTTTTGGTATAATTTCTAACAAATCTTTTCCTAGATCAAGATCTGAAACATTTTATCCAACTATCCTAGACTTTTATATTTTTAGACTTTATATTTACACTAGAGGCCCGGTGCACGAAATTCGTGCACGGAGGGGGGTTGTCCCTCAGCCCAGCCTGTACCCTCTCCAATCTGGGACCCCTCAAGGGATGTCCGACTGCCCGTTTAGGCCCGATCCCAGGGATCGGGCCTAAACGGGCAGTCGGACATCCCTCTCACAATCCAGGACTGCTGGCTCCCAACTGCTTGCCTGCCTGCCTTCCTAATTGCCCCTAACCGCTTCTGCCTGCCAGCCTGATCACCCCCTAACCACTCTGCAGCCAGCCTGTTTGGCCCCAACTTCCCTCCTCTGCTGGCCTGGTTACCCCTAACTGCCCTCTCCTGCAGGGTTGATCACCTCCAACTGCCCTCCCTTGCAGGCCTGGTCCTTCTCTACTGCCCTCCCTTGCAGGCTGGGTGCCTCCCAAATGCCCTCTCCTGCTGGCCATCTTGTGGTGGCCATCTTGTGTCCACATGGGGGCAGGATCTTTGACCACATGGGGGCAGCTATATTGTGTGTTGCAGTGATGATCAATCTGCATAGTATTCTTTTATTAGATAGGATAGAGGCCTGGTACAGGGGTGGGGGCCAGCTGGTTTTCCCTGAAAGGTGTTCCTGATCAGGGTGGGGTTCCCTTGGGGCATGGGGTTGCCTGAGCGAGGGGCCTGTGGTGGTTTGCAGGCGGCCACGCCCCCTGGCAATGCAAGCGGAGGCCCTGGTATCTGGAATTTATTTTCCTTCTACAATTGAAACTTTGTAGCCTGGAGCAGAGCCAAGCCTGGGGCTCCCTCTGAGGCCCGCAGCCATTTCTGTTAAGGTTATAATTGAAACTTTGTTGCCTTAAGCAGGTGGGCCTGGCCAGGGTGTGCGGAAAGCTTTGCTTCCCCTGTTGCCGGCGGCAACCCTAGCCTGCTCTCTCAAGCTCCATTCTGCCACCATTTGTTTGAATTTGTTTACCTTCTATAATTGAAATTTGGAGCTTGAGTGGAGGCTTATGCCTGCTACGGCTGGCAGAAAGCTTGGCTTCCTCTGTTACCTAGGAAACCTTGCTCTCTGTGGCTGTAGCCATCTTGGTTTGGGTTAATTTGCATACTCGCTCTAATTGGATGGTGGGCGTGGCTTGTGGGTGTGTCGGAGGTATGGTCAATTTGCATATTTTCTGTTATTAGATAGGATATGATCTAGCCTTTGGAATTTCTTCAAAACTATTAACTAAGCAACAAGCACTTCCTTCTCCCTTTCTCTGTCTCAGATTATTCAGTGCCCATGTCTCATCTCCCATTGGAGAAAGTCTTGTTTTCTTTGGATCTCAAGCTACTTGGTTACTTGCTGACACCAGATTTATTACAGTATTTTTTAATTATGATTTTTTAGTTGATCCATCTTTTACTTGTTGAGAGTGGGACACTTTCCAACTTAGTGCGTCTTAGATATAAGTAGAACTATACTGATTGTTGTTATTTTAAACAGCTTTATTAAAATGTGATTCAAGTACCATAAAATTCATTCATGCAGTTGTTATTTTAAATATTACTCAGTTATGCAATCAACACCACTATCTAATTTTACATTTTTATCACCCCAAAAGGAAACTTCATACACATTAACAGTCACTTCCCACTTTTCTCTCCTAGCCCTAAATAACCGAGATACACTTCTGTCTCTACAATTTTCCCTAGGCTGGACATTTTACATATATGGAATCTTATAATACTAGAGGCCCAGTGCATAAAATTCGTGCATGCATAGGGTCTCTAGTGGCTGCTGGCTGCCAGCCGGGGTGCCTCCCTTCCCCAGCCACCTGCCACCACCAGCCCCACCCCCTGGTTGAACTTCCAGTTGAACTCCCAGTCAAGGGGACAATTTGCATATTAGGCTTTTATTATATAGTATGTGCTACTTTGTGACTAGCTCTTTGACCTAAATGATGTAACAAGTATCAGAACTTCATTCCCTTATGTGAATGAATACTATATTTTTTAATCTCACTTGGGGATATGTTTTTCATTGATTGATTGAGGGAGAGAGAGAGAGAGACTTCGATGTGAGAGAGAAACATTGATTGTTTGCCTCCAATACATGCCCAGACCAGGTATCAAATCCACAACCTAGGTATGTAACCTGACCAGGAATGAAACCTGCAACATTTTTGGTGTAGAGAACGACACTCCAACCAACTGAACCACCCAGCAAGGGTAATATTTCTTTTTATGAATATACCACATTAATATTTCTTTTTATGAATATACCACAGTTGGTAGACATTTAGATCTTTTCCACTTTTTGGTTATCCTATCTAATAAAAGAGTAATATGCAAATTGACTGTATCTCCACTACACCCACAAGCCAAGCCCACCAGCCAATCAGGAGCGAGTATGCAAATTAACCCAACCAAGATGGCTGTGGCCACGGAGTGAGCATGAGGCTTGGATTTCCCTGGCAATGGAGGAAGCCAAGCTTTCCGCCTGCCCTGGTTAGCCAGGCTTCCGCTCAAGGCTACAAAGTTTTAATTATAAAAGATAAATATCCCAACAAAAATGGCGGCAGCCACGGAGCTGGGGAGAACAGGAGGCTTGAGTTGCCCCGGCAATGGAGGAAGCCAAGCTTCTGCAGCTCTGGCCTGCCTCGGCCTCTGCTCAAGGCTACAAAGTTTCAATTATAGAAGATAAATAAATCCCAGATACCAGGGCCTTCACTTGGGTCACTGGGGTGCGTGGCTGGCCTGCAAACCACCACAGGCCCCTTACCCAGGCCACCCAACACCCCAAGGGAAACCCCACCCTGATCCGGGACACCCTTCAGGGCAAACCAACCGCCGCCCCCCCTCCCCCCCCCCCCCCGTGCACAAGGCCTCTATCCTATCTAATCCTATCTAATAAAAGAATAGTATGCAAATTGACCATCACTCCAACACACAAGATGGCTGCCCCCATGTGGTCAAAGATGATTGCCCCCATGTGGACACAAGATGGCCATCACAAGATGGCCAGCAGGGTAGGGCAGTTGGGAGGGACCAGGTCTGCCAGGGAGGGCAGTTGGGGGCGATCAAGCCTACAGGTGAGGGCAATTAGGGGTGACCAGACTGGCAGTGGAAGTTGGGGGCGACCGGGCCTGCAGGGAAGGGCAGTTGCAGGGGACCCAGGCCTGCAGGAGAGAGCAGTTGGGGGGACCAGGCCTGCAGGGGAGGGCAGTTAGGGGCAAACAGGCTGGCAGTGGAGCAATTAGGCATCAATCAGGCTGGCAGGGGAGTGGTTAGCGGGTGATCAGGCTGGTAGGCAGAAGTGGTTAGGGGCAATCAGGAAGGCAGGCAGGTGAGCAGTTGGGAGCCAGCAGTCCTGGATTGTGAGAGGGATGTCCGACTGCCCCTTTAGGCCCGATCCCAGTAGGACATCCATCGAGGGGTCCTAGATTGGGGAGGGTGCAGGCTGGGCTGAGGGACACACACCCCCGTGCACGAATTTCATGCACCAGGCCTCTAGTTATAAATATTGTACTACTAAAATTTGTATACAAGTTTTTGGATAGGTATATATTTTTCATTTCCCTTGGGTATATGGAAATTACTGAGTTTATGGATGCTCTATTTTTAACATTTTAACAAACTGTCAAACTGCTTTAAAATGTGGTTTTACCATTTTTATTATTTTACAATGTGCCTCAAGCACTTATGATTAAGGCCATTATTTTCTTTGGCTAATGACCTATAATTATCATTAATCCACTAATAGATTTAGTCTAGTGGTGGCCTGAAGTATTTTTTTAAAGAATTTAAAATTATATAATTTCATTATTAGCTACCACTGAATAATGTTACCATTCTGTTTCTTGTTTAAAGAAAACTGCTAATATTATTTGCTCATTTTTGATGTTGTCAATAATAAAAACAAAACACACAAGGCAAACAAGGCAAACACTGCACTTATAGTACTGGTTCAGAACCTCCTAGAAACTTTCTGATCTGCTGGTTTTTGTACTTCAAGTTTGCATTTGCTGCCTTGGTCCTTGCAGAGGGTTAGCATGAATTCTGGCGTCTTAACTCTATAATTCATCAGAGATAATATGCTAATTTCTCTTGCTCCCAACTCTCAAAATAACTCAGTGCATCTTCTACTTGTTGACTTATTTCCCAAATAACCATTTGAGCTTTTCTGGAACATTTACCTCTTGTCCAAGCATATAAGATAATAACAGGAGTCTGTTACCAGACTTTTTGATTTCTCATTTCATAAAGTCCATACTAGTCTTCTAACAGAAGGAAATGGTGGCCTTGGTACTCACACTTGACCATCACTAAACCACACTTGCCTCCCAGAAAGTCGAATACTAAGATATAGTAGAGTTACTTTGCTAACCTCTTTGATTTATATTTTGCAAATTACCATAGGCTTCTTACATACTTCTCATGTTTCTTAAATTTAACAGTGCAGTTAAAAAGTTATGCAATTTTTTTCTTTATAACATCTGCTTCAGAAGTCATTATGGCTCAAGTTCCTTCATGGCATAAACTGCCTTATTTTGATTTCATCACTTTTTATGTCATTTTTCCCCTCCATGTCAATATGATTAAGGTTATTTTTAGAAGTAGTATTTTCAGACAACCTTTGATAATGTCGCTGCAGTTCTTATAAACACATTTTGGGTTCCAATTTCCACTCAGATAAAACATTTTTCTTTACAGCTTTTCTTTCCCATTCATCCTCACACCTACATGCAAAATCCAGACATATTTAATTCCTCTTTAACATATTTAAATACATATAGTGGAACTCTTAGTTTTCATTGTAATTTGCTTTCCTACTCTTCATAAACTACGAATTATACAATCTCTAAATATAGTTTGTATATTATTTCTCTATTCTTTCTTTATGTGGCTTTCTTTATGTGCTAAAGAATAGCACAACTATTGTCACTCAGAAGGAGCAAGGAAATAGGGAGCCTTCCTTGGAGGTGTCTAAGACCAGTGATAATGAACCATGACAAAGGGACCATTGCTCTGGGTGCATCTCCCAGCCAGTGCAGCCTAGCAAAATTGGTTGGACATGCATATGTCTATTACACTGACTTAATGATACAGTAGGCTGATATCTATATAATATTTCACATCCTGTTGCCTGAGATGTTGCCCTAAAAATGTTGGCAGAGAAGGGAGAAAGAAAATAAGAAAATGACATATGTACTAAACAGTATTTTCTTTTTCATCAAAACAAAAAGTTAATTTTAGCTCTTTACATATGTATTATGTACAACAAATGACCATAAACTGTATGCTATTCAACCAGATTTCTCAAATATTAACTTTTTCTATATCACATTTGCTCTATCGTTCTATGTTTATGTGTGTATGTAATTTTTTTTTCCTGAACCATTTGAAAGTAGGTTACAGACATGATGCTCCTTTATTCCCAAATAATTCAGTGTGTTTTTCCTTCAAACAAGGACATTCTTTTGCATCTACAAACAGCTTTAAAATCAGAAAATGGTCTTACCTAAGGTATTTTTTCCCCAAATATTCTAAAATGCCTTTAGAGGACTTTTTTCTGTGTCTAGTATCCAACCCAGGATCTTAGCTGTCAAATCTCATAAATCTTATTTAATCTAGACAGTTCCTCAATCTTCGTCTTTCATGACGATAACATTTTTGAAGAGTACAGGCCAGTTATTTTGTAAATATCCCTCAATAGGGTTTTTGATGTTTCCTCATGGGTTAACTCAGGTTATACATTTTGACAAGAATAATACGGACTTCATCTTTTGTTATCAGAGTCTAAATCAATAATGTATCTAAAAGTAAAATATAAATTTCTATCCCAAACCAAGGGTTAAGGATTAAGAGGATTATTCCTTGTCTTAACCTCCTGTCCCCCTCTCTGCCCTTGTCCTCTAGAACATGGGGCATTCCCATGGAGAAGTAGCTCTAGGTACAATGCCTCTGAGGAACAGCAGTGAAGTGGGAGGAAGTATCCTGTTCACTGTGGGAGAAACTTGAAAACATCAGCATTACAACCACCAAGGGGGCTCATATCCTTCTCTGGCTCCCTTCCAATTTCTGTTCACATAGGCATTTCCCTTATAAAATATTTGCACATTGAATTCCATGTTGATGTCTGCTCCCCAGACCTGGACTAAAAGGGGGAACTGCTGTTCTACTGGAAACTTTGAGGACGATAAGATGAAAAACAATTTTCACCTGTGCCTGAAAAACAGGGCACATTACTGAAATAGGCAAATTTTCTGGAAAAAAAAAAAAATTAAAAAAAAAACATTGTGAATACCCCTCCCTGCACCAGACCAAACCATCAGGCTTTGAAACCATAGTCAAATGTCATCAACAATTTGCATTCCAATGAGAGCAGAGAATGTCAACTCCATCCCAGAGAGAAAAACCAATCAGGTCAGGGACAGAGTGGTGGGACAGAAGCCTGGGGGAAGGAAAGGAGAATGGAGGATGCATACTGTGCATCCAGGCGTTTACCATAATAACAAGTGTCCCCTTAAGCAAGAAGAGTGAGGTTTATTGATTTCCTATTAGTTGATACTAAGAACAATGATTAAGAATGAGAGGAAAACATTCACTCCCCTGAAGGAGATTCTAATGGGGCTTCTAACATTCCCAGCTCTTAAATGAAGATGGGTAATGATCCCTCATATTTCATTCTCACAGTGTTATGTAAACAACTAAGAGATCAGCCCGCCTGGAGTTGCAGCCAATCACAGCAGTTTGCTGTAGCAAAGATGATATCTTATTCCTGAAAAGCACATAGCCTTTCAAAGATGGAAGAGCCAACCTTCCCACATGGGTTCCTGTTGGCTTGACTCTTTGGTGATGTTTGGAAGACAGGTGGTGTCCCCGGAATGCCTACAGCTCCACTTGCACAGCCTCAGGGGACAGCCCTGATGGCCTTTGTTAGGAGTCACAGTGCCTCTGGCAGTCTCTAAGGTACTGAATGGTGGCAGTGGGAGACAGGGGGTGAAAAGGCGGGAACATTTGACTTATGTCTGCATTTATTGCAAACAAAAGGATGACAGGTACAGTTATGAAGACCTCAAGAATACATCCTCATCCATCTAATTTAAAACCATACCAGCTGGGCAGATAAATCACTATGTAACCCGTATCACTGCTTTCAGAATATTTTAAGGAAATGAGGAAAGACTAGGTATGTTTCTATCCATTAATTTTCTCTTTCCTACACACACACACACACACAAATGCTGAATTTACTATAATTAGTTGTTCTCTACAGAAAGCTTCATTTATTGGAGCTGCCATTAAACAAGTGAAATACAAATTACAAGTGACATTGATACAATCATAATTGCTCCTTCCTGGCTGACAGAGATATTTTCTGAGAGGAACCTGCATTTCTACAGATGGCATGAAAAGAAAATGAGGCCTGCAGAACACGCCATTATTCCTGCGAGGCCCTCAGTTCATTAGTTGAAGCAGCCAAGTCTTCACGAGCCGCAACTGATCAGCAAATGGGAAATGAGCAAGAGTATAAATTCCCAGCAAACCAAATCATTAACATTTGCCGCCTGCATCCTGGAAACACAGCAAATCAAATGTGTCATCATTTATCAAGACAAAATATCATTACTAATTGGGATTAATTTGCTGCTGTGGGATTGCTGACCTTTGCTGAAAGAAAATAAAACTGCTCGTTAGCTGTCTTCATTTAATTTTCCTTGAAGGAGGGAGAGGGGAAAAGGCAGTTTGTCTTGGGGAGCATGGAAGGGCTGGGTGGGGCATTCTTATCTTCCAAACAGCTACACATTCCGAAGTCAACAAAGAAATGAGAAAACTTGCTGCTATGCCATTGCCAGTTGATTATTCGGGGTGCAAGATATGTGCCCAGCGATCACAGTGCCTGTCATTGTCATTATTTGTGATTTAGCACTCACTGTCTTGGGGGGAAAATAGAACAATTGCCAGGGTAGAATTTTATAAGATTTCATTTACAAGTATGAAAAAGCAAGCACCATTACATGGGAGCAGCTGAGGATTTATTTGTGTGCACTAATTTAAAAGGGGCTCAAAAATATAACATGCCATGTCTGAGCATCCCCAGTGACTCCACATGTGGCTGAGGTCTACATGGAATCACTGATTTAATAACTGTGAAGGTGATCTTTTACTTTTCTCAGCTACCAATGTTTTTCAGGGCTGATAAATGTATGTGCTTTGCAAGGTAGCTGTAAATGCCTGAGTCAGAATTCTTGTCTTTTAGACCTTGAAAAAAACTGTGGATCCTGAGCATTCAGCTGTGGACTAAAATCAACAAGTCAACAACCACTGACTTTTTGAGTTTTTTAAAACATTAGAATATCACTTATCTTGATTACTGAGATTTTTGGTATCCTCTTACATTTTGCCCCCAAGGCAAATGCCTCACTCACCTCACCCTAGGAGCTTCGGACATTGTTTAAGGTTAAATTATTTACTCATCACAACAACTAATAAGTAGATAAAGGTGAATAGCCTCTGTGGGTAACAAAACTAGCAAGCAGTGAAGCCAAGATTCAAAATCAGACTGACACCTGACTCCAGCATCTATGCTCTTTACTCTGCTCTCCCCCTTTGCTACTGTTGGTGAACTGGAGAGGGTGAAGATGTGGTTGAATCATGCCAATAAGCAATATATGATGTCATGGGAAGTTTAAACACACACACACACACACACACACACACACACACACACACACACACGAAACAACTAGATGCCAGGCAATGGCTAGTTAAAAATATGTGTGGATGAACCAATTTATGAACCAATTAAAGGTAAAGAAACCCCAAAACACCAAACACCTTATTGAAGAGCTGTACTGAGCACCGCATTAACACACCTGCAAGTCAGGGCCAGCCACTTGCTAAGAGATGTCCGACAGGGAGTTCTGGATCAAAGGAGAAAGGAGAGTGGGCCACATGAATCCTGTTTCTAGTCAATCTTTTTTGGGAGTTTACCAATCTCTAATTCAAAACTGCCTTTGCTTATTTTCCTTATAGCGTGAGCTAATGTTTGTGGTCGTATGGAGCATATTAATGTTTATGCTAAAGTGTTTTAAAATAATTTTCTCCTCTTAATTAGAGAAAACATGCTTAATAGTTTGGCACTATGATTTACTTAGCAAATTCTTTGTGTAACTTTTTAAAAGTTATGTGAGGTGGCGCATTGAGGCTGAGTAGGAGGAGGGCGGCGGGAGTGCCAAACCATGCCAATTGCCTTAAATTATGATTTAAACAAATTATAATTTCACTAAAATTTGTGCTATTTCATAATTCTGTGTAATGGAGAGACCCAAATGCAAGAGTCATGGTAGCAGTCCTTAAAGAAGATGTTGGGTGAAGAGGCTTTTCTGAAGAAGGGCTGTGAGTAAGTGAACCTGTATGTACTCTTTGGAGACCTGCACAGGAGTGTAGAGAAGGAGGCGAGGTTTAAGAGACCTGCAGCCCACCCTCGCCATTTGGCTCAGTGGATAGAAAGTAGGTCCACAGACTGAAGAGTCCCAGGTTCCAGTCCAGTCAAGAGCACAAGTCCAGGTTACGGACTCTATCGTCAGAAGGGGGCGTAAAGGAGACAACTGATCAATGATTCTCTCTCATCATTGATGTTTCTCTCTCTCTCTGCCTCTCCCTTCCTCTCTGAAATCAATAAAAATATACTTAAAAAAAAAAAAAAAGATACCTTCAGCCCTCACCACAAAGAATGCTTCTGCAAGCCATGTCCAAGCACATCTTCAGGAAACTGAGCTGATGGCTCTGCAATGAATATTTAAAAATACCTGGATTTTCTATCAGTTCAAGAGTCTCATTACTGAATTATCTTTTCATTCTCACTTAAATCCAAGCTTCAATCTTGTTAATGTCGGCATCCTCAGCATCTAACTCCAGTCCATATGAGTCACCTGGTTTTGACCACATTCCTTTGGGCTTGCCACTGACAACTCTTGGTATTTTTATCTTGATCTGAATTTCAGGATTTTAAAATGCTGGTGACCAGTTTTGACTGCCCAGAGCAACACTGTAATAGTTAACTCATAATCATATACAACATTTAAAAAATATCCATACCCTAGCCTAGCTATTCATCTTTGTCTGATAGAAGTAGTTTTAATCAAATATAATATCTATAGAGACATCAATTTTATTAACTGTCCCTTCTAGGACTCAGAGGTTTTAGTTAACAATATGTGACTAAATATTATATTGACTCTTCATGAATCCCTGTACTTCTACCCTAAATATTATATAGCAATGTTTCTTATTTGGGAGTTGATAAATAAAGACATCATTTAAAAACAACCAAAGTGCATACAAATTTACTAAAACCCCCAACATTCCAGGTTATTATACTAGGTGTACCGGTTAATAATGTGGATTTTGTAATTAAAAACACATGATAATTTCAAGAGAAACATCAAAGTGCTTTATTCAAACATTTCCCCCATCTTTCAGGTAATTTGTGGATACCGTCTCAATAAAAGTTTTCTTGTTTTGAGGCAAACCATTCAGAGACCTAATCTTCCACTTCTTAGTACGTATTGAAGTGCTGTTCAGAAAGTGCATGTGCCATCGATTGGAACAAGTGGTAATCTGAAGGAGCAAGGTTTGGTGAATACGGCAGGTGGGTTAATACTTCCCAGGCAAGATCTTTTAACGTGTCTTTAACTGGTTTTGAAGTGTGTGATGGTGTGCCATCATGTAGCAAAATTACTTTGCTGTGTCTTCTGGCCCATTCTGGTCGTTTTATGATCAAAGCGTGGTTCAAATTGACCTGGACGTTCTTTGTCTTTCACATCGAAATCATCACTTTTAAAGCACTTAAACCAGTGCTCACAAGTATCTTGAGATGGAGCATGTTCACCATAAGCTTCCCGAAGTATATGTTAACTTTCAGCAGCACTTTTCTTCAAAATAAATTAATGAATTAAAACTTTCCACAAATGCTCTTTTTTTTTTTTTGGCACGAAATTCGACATTTTTAAGCGTAAAAATATCTATGATGTTAACACCTTCAGAAAATTTGACATATGAAGTTTTGAAGCTTTTTATCAATACAACAAAATAGCATACATATGAAATTGCATATATATCAACATATGTGTCACTCCATCTATTGAAAAAAATCCGAATTATTAACCGGTACACCTAGATATAGCTCCAAAATGTTATTTGCCAGCATCTTTCTAGCAGGAATTGCTAGTGATCCTGTAGCTAAGAGCTAGATCAATGCCCTGGTGCTTTCAGTCCATGGGGGTCTTCCGGGGCGGGGGGAGGGGGAAAGTAATTGGATGCAATGGATGGGAAACAGAGGCCATTTTGCCTGTAGAATTTTACCAGATGGTTTGGTCTCATGATGTGTGGCTCAAAGGAGGAAGCTTTAACATTTATGTGGGCCCACCCTCTTCAGATTACAATACCATTCACAGTCCTCTACTGGTTAAATCTTCCCACCCATCAACATATCTTCACATTATTACCTTTATCCCAGCAGAGGAAATAAAGGATGGTAAACTCTGCTCTGTGTCTGGGGTTATTTTATCTGGTGATCTTCTGGACCCTTGAAAATCCTGAGGTTAGTAGCTCCCACATTCAGATTTTGAAGACATTTTTGATTCTGTAATTTTCAGGTTTCCTGGCATAAGTATACTGTCCAGAGGCACATGCTTTCCATACCCCTCCTCTGCAATCCAGTGCAAATAAATGAGGCAATAAGGCAACATGAAATTGCATAGACCCAATCCCCCCACTCCCCGCACAAACATTGTGAAGGTCAGGCACTACAACTCCAAACTCTACAGACTCTTCAGGAGAAAAAGTTACACAGGATGTTAGAAGATAGTAACATGCACCACAAAGGAATTGTTTAAGGAAGAAATATGTAAAAGGGGCAGGGCCAGATTGAGAGTCAGGTCTTCTGCAGGCCTGGTTTCACTCAGCACCCTGGGTGGCTTGTTGAGCTCGGCACCCCTCTTCCAACTCTGCAGTCTCCATGCCTCTGTCCAGTTCAGTGTGCTTGTTCCTTTCCATTAACCCTCCAGGTCTTACAGAATCCCTTCAACACCCCTGCATTCTAGCCATTTCATGCCAAGGCTTTTTCTATTCTAATGAGAAATATTGTCTGCTGTCATTGCCAGTTTTGTTGGTTTATTTGTTTTGTACTGGGTCATGTTCATTGAATTTCTGATTTCTCTCTTCCATATATTTGCTTCCTGTATATCCATTCACAGTGAGAAAGTGTGACAGCTTATTTCCCCTCTCTATTTGTTATCATGTTGGACTATAGCTACTAGCCAAGCAGTTTGCTCTGTTTCTCCATCTCGCCCCTAACAAAAGAGCTCAAATCATTTCATATGCTCTCTCTAGGTCTCAGGATGACAAAGTCACCGTTTACCCAGATCTTTCACCTCTCTTCTCCCTGACAGCCCTGGTCACCCTGAACCATCATGTGTTTCTGTGACTGAACTATTTGTTCAAATCTATCTCTTCTCTCATGCTGGCTGCATGCTTATGCAATGAGAGTAGCTGCTCCTCTGCTTCCATAGTTTTTAAAAGGACAGAACTATATTTTTCTTAAAATATATATATATATTTATTGACTTCAGAGAGGAAGGGAGAGGGAGAGAGAGATAGAAACATCAATGATGAGAGGGAGTCATTGGGGGCCATGCAGGAGGCCCCCACTGGGGATCAAGCCTGAAACCCAGGTATGTCTCCTGACCAGGTATCAGACCCTAACCTCCTAGGTCATAAGTTGATGCTCAACCACTGAGCCACACTGGTAGGGCAGGACAGAATTCTCTTGAGAAGCCTGCTGCTCTAGCAGACCCAAAATAACAACACACACACAATTTCCTTCTCTATGATTTTTTTTAATGTACCTAATTTAAATGTTTCCCTTCCTAAATACTCCTTGTCCTACCACCACCAATGTGCACACACATACATCTCATTGTGCTGACAAGATTCAGAAACACAGAAATGCTGACTCAGGATAAAAGCCATAGCTGATCATTTCCTGACTTGCACATGTAATATATACTAACTAGAGGATCCTCAGTGCATGCAATTGGTGCACAGGTAGGGTCCCTAGCAGCTGCCAGCTGCCAGCCTGGGGCTTCCTTCATTCCACGCTGCCCCCTGGTGGTTAGCACATGCCATAGTGAGTGATTGAACTTCCTAGGGTACACTTTGCATATTAGGCCTTTATATATATAGATTCCCTTGCATCTTTTCAGTAAAGAGATCACTACATACAAGTAGCTTGCAAACCCTCTGAAGACAGAGAATATATCATATGTTTTTATTTATTTATTTATTATTTTAAAATAATTCTTTGTTGTTGAAAGTATTACATATGCCCTCTTTTTCCCCCATTAACCCTCTTCAGCCCTCTCCCGATTCCCCCCTCCCTGCCCTAGGCCTTCAGCACCCTGTTGTCTGTGTCCATAGGTTATGAATTCAAGGTCTTTGGTTGACTAGCTCCCACCCACCCATCCTCCCCTGCTTTCCCTCTGAGATTCAGCAGTCTGTTCCATTCCTCCATGTCCATATATGTTTTGTTTGCTTGTTTTTGAGTTTTGTTTTTAACCTGAGGGCCAGGCATTATGTGGAGACCTAGAAGGCCTCAAAATATTTTTGTTAATTACTTGAACAATTCAATAATTTAACTTTACCTAACATTGGTTCATTCAGAGCCCAAAAAGAGAAGACCATAAATTCCAATATGAGCCTACCCTTCCCCACCCTATCCTGATATGAATGATTTTATGATCCTGCAGATGTCTGGGACTAATTCTTGACTGAACAGTTTACAGTGTTTTATGGTAGACAATATCACATGTTTTCTTTTTCTCAACTCTCTCTTCTTTCTTTTCCCCACTTCAAGGTAATGATCCCTGAATTCATAACACCTCCTGTTTCAAGGTAATGATCCCTGAATTCCCATTTCCATCTGATTTTACTCATTTTTCTATTACATGTTTTCTTTAAAGGAGCTTGCACTTTTTTGTTCTTTTATGCCTATTTCTATCTTGTATTCTCTTCTATTTTGTATAATCGAAAATAAAAAATAAAAAATATTATTGATGATTTGGCACGTAACTCAATACTTCAAATCCCCTGGTCAAATTCTGGGATCTATCTTTTCCTCTCCAAAATTATTCTGATTTATCCCCAACACAAGCCCTAAGGAACTGGTAAACTGATGAGAAGAGATTGAGCTGCCACTCAACCACGCCCACCACCACACCCTCTTCTTCTATCTCAAGGATGAGATGACATTATTTATGGTATTTTGTAATAACACTCCAGACTTAGTTCCAGAGGACAGAATTTTATCTAAACAAGTTCTTTTGTCCCACGTTCATGTTTATAGTAGCATAAAAAACACGCAAAGGCTACAAGAAGGCAGCAAATAATATCTTTGAAATATCATAGGGAATCTTGGCAGCAGTAAAATGCACTCAGCCCTCCAAACAGATATAGAGCCATTCCTCAAAGAAACAGACAGATTTACAGGATTAGTAGATGCTGATTAGGCTTTAGAAAGGCCTACTCAAATAGAGTAACATAGTGCTTTCTCAAGCAATATTTTAAAGGGACAATGGTCTGGAGAAGTTGAAACAAGTCTTAGCCTGAATTCTTCTTACTCCCTCCTCCCTCTTGTTTAAGTGTTTTGGAACTTTATAAGTTATATGTTATTGGAAGTAAAAGCTATTGATCTGAAAACTCAAGCCCATCTAAAGAGGTTTTTTTTTTAAATAATCACACTTCATGTAAAAATCCATATTTGTAATTTTTCTTGTTTTCTTAATAAAATGATGATATGGCAATACCACAGGGAAATAGCTTCCTCATTTGAGTGGCTGTTGTCTAGTTCACCATAGTGCTAACCCTCTTTTAATGTATTTCACTTCATTCATTTGAGTAACTTGGTTGAACTTTGAAGACATTTGCAATATCTACCTTCAACCTTCTGAGAGATAAGGGTTAATCTATTCAAGATAAATTCCTTGTAAGCTGGCCTCCTAAAATTCCACAGAAACTGGGTGCACCCCAGTGCTTATAGCAATTGATGGTGGTCTGGATCTCAATCCACCTCTGATCATACTGGAAAAAATGTAAGACAGTTGCTTCCTCAACCATGGATACTAATAAATTCTGCTACTACCTTGTCATATCATACAATAGTAACTGCAAGAACCACAAGGCTTGCTGAAACCGGTTTGGCTCAGTGGATAGAGCGTCGGCCTGCGGACTCAAGGGTCCCAGGTTCGATTCCGGTCAAGGGCATGTACCTTGGTTGCGGGCACATCCCCAGTAGGGGGTGTGCAAGAGGCAGCTGATCGATGTTTCTCTCTCATCGATGTTTCTGACTCTCTATCCCTCTCTCTTCCTCTCTGTAAAAAAATCAATAAAATATATATTTTTTTTTTAAAAAAAAGAACCACAAGGCTTGAAACAATTCTTTTGATTATGTTGGGTGGGGGGTGGGGTGGGGGGCGGGGGAGGGAAGGCTTGTGTTCTCCCTCAACCAGGAAAGTTGAACTTACACAATATGGTCAAAAACATAATATTACTAGGTTATGTGATTATCATATCTTGTCCCTTCATCGCACCAGTATTGGTTGGTGTTTTTGTCCTAAAACTTAAAAGTTCACAGCCCAAAGGTTAGGATCTAATGCCCAAATCTTGAGGCTTAGTCTTGTTACATAAGTCTCACAGCCCTACCTAGCAAGTGCAGGCAATAGGGGCTCATATATCTGCTACTTCTCTTGCCTCCTTTGATTTTACCTGAAGACACTGCTACAGCAGGTTTTGTGAGTATGTTCCTTGCTCTTGTTCCCATGAGAGTTGGTACTAGGCATCTTACCTAGGACTCGCCATGGACTTTTAGTATAAATGAAACGATTAATGATTAAACTTCCACTTTGTAGATAGGATAAGTCTTGGGGTGGCTGGTTATTGGAATGGCCCATTCCTGTTCATGGAAACTAGTGCATGAAGTTCTGAGAAATGGAAGATTTACAGGGACTAAATTGACTTCCTAGAGGCCCAGCACGCGAAATCACACGAGACCCAGACCCCCTGCACCATGGGACCCAAACCCCCTCGGCCGCGGGACCCCAGACTCCGCTGATGATGCCGCTTCGGACCTCACGAGTTCATTTGTGCCTGGCTTGTCCCCATTCCTCTCTCCCCAATGTTGAATATCTGAGATGTTGGCTACTCCGAACTGTTTGGCTCTTTCCCTTAGTAACAACTTTTACCTTCTGCCTCAATTCCTCTCCCAGCTCTCACCCTTCCCCTGCACGCCGCCTCCCCTCCGCCACTGAACGCATGAGCCCCTGCCCCTCCCCCTGTGGTGGAAGCACCTCCGCTTGCCACCTGGGGACCTGCGCCCAGCTCCTTTGAGACAAATTTTGAACCATGGCCCCTGCTAAACCACACACTCACACATGCACACATGCACATGTAGAAAATAGAGATGGACCCACCAGATATTAACCAAAGGACTGATTAGTTGATATCAGATAGGAGAAATATTAGTGAAGTGTGAAGACTATCTATAGGACAGGTGAAAGGAGGGATAAAGAGTCCCTGGGAGGGATGCTAGCTGACCCCTTCCTGAGACTCCAGAATCACTGAATGACTCAGAGGTTGGTGCAGACACACAGGCAGGCCAAGTGCAAACACCTCCACAGACAATTTATGTACTGGATGGACAATTCAATTTTGTTATGTAACACCAGAAAACACAAGATTATGCTTCTCCACAGTGATGAGCTTCCTCAGATATTATATCATGACTAGTGGCCCAGTGCATGAAATTTGTGCACATTAAAAGGGAATTAATTAGAGGAAATATTTTAATATTGCTATTTGCCCTTTCTCTATAATAGAAATGTCAGAGATGAAAGAAAATTAGTAAAATGTATATAAAAATCTTCCTCCTGTCAGAGTCTGGGGCATGCCGCGGGACCCAGAGTCAAGTCCCTGCCCACCTGCGTGTGCCTCGAAATCGCATGAGACCCAGACCTGGCTGGCCCCACACCCATTGGGCAAGATCCAGACACGGCTGGCCCCACCCTCATCAAGCCCCGCCAGGTGGGGGGTGCAGCCTCAGGGCCCCCATCAAGCCCTGCCAGGCAGAGGGAACAGCCTCAGGTCACCCAGCGCACCTGCAGGTCCCCTGGCCCAGTGCTGTGGCGAGGGGCACAGCCTCAGGTCTCCCAGCCCGGCCCTGGGTGGGGGGTGCAGCCTGAGGTCCCTGTCAAGCCCCACTGGGCAGGGGGGGCATGGCCTGAGGTCCTCTGTCAAGCCCCGCTAGGTAGGGGGTGCAGCCTCAGACCCCTCGCCCAGCCTGGTGCCATGAAGCCTCAGGTTCCTGCTGATTGCTCATTACAGCTCATTATGGGAACCCTGCCTCCTTTGTGGGCGCAGCCATCCTGTGTTACGGCAACCCTGTCTCTGCTGTGGGCACAGACATTTTGTGATGGCATGAGGGTTAACTTGCATATTACCTCCTTATTATATAGGATGATGGTGTTGCCATCCAATTCCAGAAGTGATAGAAGGAGAGATGATGGCCATTTTAGTGTCTGCTAATGGACTCTACCCTGCTCCCAGTCCCCTTACACTCTTGCCAAACTCTGTGAAAATATACCACAAGGTATAGTCAGCAAGGGTCTTTTATAGGCTAAGCTAGGCATTCCTCACCTCAAATGACACAGGCTTCTCAGTCATGGAAAAGGCTTAGAAGCCCTGGATGATCATTGCTTAACATTCCAGCCACAGCCAAAAATACCGGTTCACTTTCTTTTGTCTTGACAACGAACTCCTCCAGGATATTCTTATAAATAGCAGTGCCCTGTCTGCTTTGGGTAAGTATGATCTGTACCCTGGGAATAAGTCACCTAGTAAATACTGACCGTTTTTTAGAGTTCCCATAATAGCATCAATGGTTGCTCTGCATCTCATTCAAAATAAGTACAATTTGAAATGGAACAAGTTGTTAACATAATGGAGCACACCATGTGGTTAGAAGCCATCTTTGGGAGGTGGACTGCCTGCAGGAATAGCCTCTCAGAAAATAAATGGAATTTCTTCAAAGTTCAATGAAATTAGATACAGCCCAAGATTCCTAGTGGGCAGATATACTTAGAATCAGGTCTCCTAAACTGGCTTCCACATTATGCTGGGGCAGGTCTAGTATTGCCATGGTGACATCCTGCTACTAGCTTATCAGTCATATGGTGACACCATTCTACTACTAAAGTTATTGGCAAAGTCATATTGCCAAGTCATATGGCTATAATTTTAAGGTTTATACCTCTATCTTGGATCACACTGGAAAAAAGACTAGTGTTTTCTAATCATACTGATAGGGAGCATGAGATATTTTGGGGGCTAGCAATCTGAATCTGTTCCAGTAACCTGCCTTCTACTGCACACTCTTGCTAGCCAATAATTAACTCCATTTGTGAAAGAATGTAGGAGACTAGTAGCTGGACTCTGTACCTAGTTAATCAGTGTCCCTAATGCACATTCCTGAAGTCACTGCCCCTTCCTTAATTATCTTGTCCTGCAAGACCTATTTACCTAAATACTCCCAATTTATAAGGGCCATAAACCAAGGATGTAAGAGCTTAACTAGAGGCGGTCACTGGCGCCATCCAGAATGGGCATTAGATACAATCTAAGTTAACCTTTCTAACTGACTCTCGAGGTAGGGGGTGGCTGTGAGAGTCTACCACAGAAGTGTAGAGAGCACCTGGGAAGGCACATGAGCATTTCTTTAATTGTTGTCAGCTGAATCCAGTGACATTGGCAGAGTCTTGTCCTGGAAACACACCTTGCCAGAGGCAGGTGTGTTGTTAGCCTGACCTTCAGCTCAGGCGCCAGGGGGTGGGTTTCATTATCTAAATCCAGCCAAGCACCAGGAACAAACATGATTATCCGGCCTCACCTAGAAGTGATGATTACAAAGAACCCACAAGAATGCACATAATCTCTTTAGTAAATCTTCCTGTTTTTTTGCTGTATAAAAGAAACGTGCTGTATTGGCTCTGGGTCCCTGTCTCTCCATCAGAGGACAGTGGTCCCACCCAGTCCCAGCTTTCCCTACTGTATTTTTGTCTGTCTCTTTCATTTTCTCAATCCCCCGTCGCCCCTACTCAGGAACCAGACTGCTCTCTGGCTGCGCTGGTTGTGGAAAAGAGAGAAATATTTATACAGAAGCTTGGTAGTTAGGAAACAAAGAAACTCAGAAATACATAAGGCCCTAACCAGTTTGGCTCAGTGGCTAGAGCGTCGGCCTGCAGACTCAAGGGTCCAAGGTTCAATTCCGGTCAAGGGCATGTACCTTGGTTGCAGGCACATACCAGTAGGGAGTGCACAGGAGGCAGCTGATCGATGTTTCTCTATCATCGATGTTTCTAACTCTCTATCCCTATACCTTCCTCTCTGTAAAAAAAATCAATAAAATATATTGAGAGAAAAAAAAGAAATATATAAGGAGAAAATCTCATTGTCTAAGGGGTTCAAGATCTGGATCTTAGAGTCCCCTGAACCAGCAGCGCTGTTTTGATAAAGGCTTTTCCTGAACCTCTGAATGCCCAACTGTCTTCTTCCACACCAATTCCCTAACAATACAATTTAGAAGCCCCCACAACCAAATAATTGGTATCCAATTTCTGGAGTCTAATATTCAGTTATGATTCAGATTTTTGTGTGCTGTAGTAGAATGCAATGGGTTATTAAAGACCCTGCACAGCTACCACTGCTCATATCACTGTGAGCTTTTTTACTGAAATGAATCAGGCCTGGTGTGAGTGCTATTCAGGTATGCAATTTCATTTGCAGGACACCACCTGAGGAGTTTGCTTTTAAGTTTGATTTTTCTTAAAAAAAAATAATTCTATAAATTCTTATCTATAAATTATACTGACTCCTTTAATATTTTCCATTTTGTAGGTAGAATACCCCTCCTACGTAGGATACTGACTTAGATTTAGTGGTTGTATAAAATGTAGAAATGCTGGATGTTGGGGAAAACATTGATGGATTTAAATGCTACCTCTGAGGCAAATGCTAGATGCCCCCATATCTTGTGGGAATGTTTATAGTGGTAATGAGAAGGTGGTGTTTAATGCAAAATGTTAATAGCTCACCAGAAATCCAAGAGGAACATTGAAAGTTTGTGTTTATTCTGTCTTGAAAATAGCTTCATTAGGGCATATTCAGTTCCTGTCCTCCAGGCAGGCAGCTGAGGGCTAGCATGTGAAGACACTGATTCTCAAACTCTTATAAATACCTTCAGAGTCTAGTAAGAAGCCCAGAAAAAGAGGAATGGGGCTCAGAATCTTCTAATTTAAATATAAAAGGATGTTTTTCTACTTAATTCATCAAACTGGTAAAAAAGGAACTATCAGTAACATATTTCAAATGTTTAATGAATTTGCATAGCTGATTTAATTTACCTAGCAAATTTTTAAGTAATCAAAATTAAATTATTTATAAGCCAGAAAAATGTGGGTAATAAATTCTTAGACACTTAAAATAAAATACACAATAATATTGAAACTGTTATATAATCTGTCTGACTATATTACCTTTTGTATCTAAAAATTCCTTTTTAATAACCTCCTCAGCCAGTGTCATTTGCTATTTGTTCTTAAACTGTAGTTTCGTCCTCTTAATTACATTCATAATAGATAAGGTGAAGCTTAAAACTGGGTCACTCAGTATTTTCTTCTGCCTGTCTCCTCCCAGTTCAAAATATATGTGTCTCTTTATAGCCCCATATTCATGAGTTTATAGGTTGGTTTAACATGGGGTGGTGGCAGCACAAAATCATTTTAGAAAATTCTTAGTATGTCTACTTTTCTCTGAACACACACACACACACACACATGCACACGCACATGCATGTGTGAGCGTGGAAGAAAGGAAGGAGGGGGAAAAAGGAAAGAGAAAGAAGGAAGAAAAGAAGAGGAAAAAAAGAAAGTAAAATATTAGTTGCTTTTATATAAAACTCTTTTCCAAGACACACATGTCATTACCATTATAATTACCTAATACATATTAGAATTGGTATTACTAACCCTATTAATCATTGCTAGAAAATCAAGCAGTAAAGACTAGAAGTGAAATGATGATAAAATTGCTTTGATGGTCTTGATAATGTTCCAAAGAACAAAGTCAGTGGTTTTACTTAACTAAGAGTAAATGTTTTGAGTATCCTGAGAACCACCATTTTTTTGTTCCATCATCTTCTTTTCATTTCCGAGGTATTTGAGGATCTGTTTAACTAGTACAGATATTGCTAATATTACTAAGTGGGAAAACAAAGAGAGAAATTAAACACATGTATGTGTGTTTTTTTAATTTTATCCTTGCTAGAATTCCCAAATCCTTCTGATTTTGTTTCTCTTTTGTTTTGCAGACAGCCTCAGTGAATTAGATCACAGCCAGCCACTTGAGACTGAATTAATCATTCATATGCTTTTTGAAATCTATTAAATGAATAAGTGCGGGAGAAAAAGCAAACAAAATGCCTGCTCAGTTCTTAGTATTTGGCCATCTGCCAAATGTGTCTGATGTCACCCTCAGTGGACCAGCAAGCCCTTTGGAGAGCTTTCAGTTGCCATGTTCGCGCTTAAGTACCCTATTTAATTGTCAATAGATTAATGTTCTACTTTGTTCTCTGTACCTTTGTATATCTGGGCCATCTGATGTTAACCACACAGGTTATACAAACTGTGAGCTGGCATCCTGGAAAAGAAATGGTGGTGAGAGGCTTGTGAAGAAATCAGGAGTGGGTGTGGCAAAACAAAAACAAAATAGCAAAACAGCACACAGACCTCTCTGCAAAGTAACAGTGAATTGAAAGAAGATTTTTGAGAAGATGGAGATGGATGAAGAGAACATAATGCTATTGCTTGGTCGTAAGGCTACAGGATATAGAAAGTAAGTGGACACTCCTCGGCATATGGAGGCACCCAGAGAACCTGGCATCAGTGTTGCAAGTTGATGTCGTCTGGCAAGAGTAAGAAAGTAATAGGAGCCTTCAGAGGCCCTTTCAAAGATTGTTAGACTCTTACTATGTTAATATTTTGGTTATGCTGTTGTACTAAAGTTCTGTAAGGTGCTATGATTGCAAGGAATTGTTTAAAGGTTATATGGGATCTCTGTACTATTTTAATACATGTGAACCTGGAATCATTTGAAAACAAAAAGTTCCATAGTGGTAATAAACAGGTGGCCCGTGGGAAATAGTTTGCTCACTTCATTGGTTTTTAAAATTTAGCCTCCATGCCTATGGTTCCTAATTTTCTATTCTGGTCCTTGCCTCTCTTTTGATCCAGGTATTCATTTTCAATTGCCTGCTACTTGGGTAACCTTCTGTACTTTCATGTCAAAAGGTCCACAATTAAGTTATCATCATCCATAACCGCCCTCCCCCCAAACAAACAAACAAACTACCTGTTTCTTCCTCTTTTTGCAGGTTCTTGCTCTGTGAATGGCAGCATAAACTCCCCTTGTTCTCGGTCCAAACTTTCCCAACAACCAATCACATCACAAGGTCTACAGGTTTTATTCCCCAAGATGCCTCTACTGATTCTTACTACTAGGACACTAAGTTTACAATTTAAACTATTGTCAGAGCCTTCTTTGTGGTTCTTTCTTGTCTGATTCTCCCCATTAAGTAATTCTACTCTAGGTCACAGCTATGAAGAGGGCACTGCCTTGCTCAAGACCACTCTCTGACTCTCCTTCATTCAAGGAGAGAAGGCCAGGATCCTCAACCTGCCTGCCATCTGGGCTCTCTACCTCTTAGCCTCAGCTACTCTTTCTACTTTTGCTACTTACCTATTCACCCATAGGTACCAATCAAAATGAAAGAGTTTCTGTTTCTTACACATTTATCTGTTAATGTCTTTGTTCTTACCTAAGTTTTAATCTCTTTCAGTCAAAATTCTTTCAAATGGAGATCAAAATAGGTCAGTTTGTCAGTAAACACGGCAACTCTCCATGGTCATAATGAATATGGACACTGGGAAGGGTTTCCTTTAGGATAACAGTACTGATGTATAGCACAACACTGTCCAGATAGACTCCAAGCCCAGCAGAAAGTATATCTGTGTGCTGGAGTGCAAGGCACACATTGTGTTAAACAGAATTGACTTATGTGTCTGGTGGGGTGCCAAGAGCCAAGGGAAGGACAAGTCAGATCTAGTAAAAAACTAATCACGTGTAGCTTTCACCAGATTTTGTTTTAAGATCACATCAATATCTCTCTTGTATGTGCCCCACTTCTGTACCACATCTTCACAGGATAGTGCTCTCATGGCCCTTCTATTCTCCAAAGTACACTGAATCAAGGCTGATAAATGTAGTGAATCTTTATGGACGGTGTGGAGTGATCTAGATTCAGGGATGGTTAAATCCAGTTGGGCTAAACATATCTTTAGGTATCTCTCGCTCTACACTCTTTGACACTGCTTCCCTTTAACTGTATTTTCAGATGGGATTCCCTGTCTGGTGATAAAAATAACTACTAGAAGCTTGAAGCTCTCATATTCCACCTTCATGATTTCCTCAACAGAATACATATTGTCATCCTTGCCTTTAATTTCCTGTGTTGATCTGTTTGGACAGCTTCTACCACTTATGTTCTTCTTTTAATTATAGTTTGTGCAAAATTATAATATTACAAACAGCTCATTAAGTCTTTACAATGACTTTGATTTAAGCACTATTATTCACATTTTACCAGTGAGAAAACTGAGTTTTAAATATTCTCAATTAATTTGCCCAAGGTTCCTCAGCTGGTAAACAGTGAGTAATAACTTGAACTTAGGTGGTCTAGTCCCAAATCCCACATACTTCTGTGCTCTACTTCATACCTGATAGTTTAACCATTTGGAAAATTAGGATAATTATAACTACCCTACTTTCCTCAGAGGACTATTGTGCTTATCAAAGTAAAAAAAAAAAAAAAGTATATAATTATGCCAGAAAAGTATTTTTGAATGTATGGGATTATTATTTTTCCATAATTCAGTTTAAACTTCATCTAATATTCATTTACTTTTTTATGAATAATGTAAAGTAAATATTATTATTATGCAAAATACATAAACATTCTTACAACTCAATAAGACTGTAACTTGATTTTTTAAATGGACAAATAATTTGAAAAGACACTTCATAAAATAATATCTATAAGTGGTTAATAAGCACATAGATAAATAATCAACATCATTAATCATTAAGAAATACTATTAGAACCACATGCGATACTATTATCCACCCATTAGTACAGCTAAAATTAAAAAGAGAGACTACTGGTGGGCACCTAAATGGTATGACCACGTTGTAAACTTTGGGAAATATTATAAAATGTTTAATATACACTTTCTAGCCATTATACTCTTAAATAGTATTTACCCAATAGAAATAAAGACAGAAGTCATAGGTCTCCACAGATATTTACAATTTATTGTTCAGAACAACTTTATTTCCAATAGCTAAAACCTATCAACAGTTCAACTGTGAATCAGCAGATGAATGGATAGACAGACTGTTGCATATTCATGCAATGAAATACCTTTCAGCAATACGAGCTAATTGCTATACACTACAACATGGATGAATCTCAAAATCATTATCCTGAGTGAAAGAAGGTAGACACATAAAGTACTTACTATATTATTCCATTTATGTAATATGTAAACTAATCTGTAGGGCCAAAAAGCAGATCAGTGGTTGCCAGAAATGGAGTAAACGGGGTGTCCTGCAATGGGGCACAATGGAGGTGATGTATCTTTAGGGCAGTTGGTGGTTTCATGGGTCTATACAATTGCCAAAATAATTGAATTGTACACTTTAAAAGGATGTAGTTTATGCATGTAAATTACTCCTAAATAAAGGTTATCAAGGAGAAAATAAAAACTATGGAAAAAGCCCAATGTGTGACTAATTTAAACAAGATGTTCTAGATGGGAGGATAGTCAATGAGGGATGGTGGCAGCCCATGAGAGCTGCTTGTACACATCTTTTCCAATTGACAAACACTAGTGACTAGATCAGTGATGGCGAACCTATGACACGCGTGTCAGCACTGACACGCGTAGCCATTTCTGATGACACGCGGCCGCTGAGGCGGCCGCATGCCGAGGATGAAACATTTGCTGCTCCTGAGGATGAAACATTTGCGAAATAATGTTTTTTCCTCAAAGTGACACACTACCCGAGTTATGCTCAGTTTTTTGGCGAAGTTTGACACACCAAGTTCAAAAGGTTGCCCATCACTGGACTAGACAGTCAGTAATATCTTGATAGTAGCTTGAAATCAGCCATGGTAGGAGTGTATACACCATGGAAATAGAAAGATGTTATAATTTGCATTTTTCCTTCCTTAAAGAACCTATTGTTAAACATTTATTAACAAATCACTAACTGCTATAATCTATAATATATATGATTTATACCCAATATTTCTGGTTATAGCTATGTTACCTACCACACTTCTAAGAATCCTATATCATAAAAGGCTAATATGCAAATTGTCCCTTCAACCAGGATTTTGACCAGGGGGTGGGACTGGCTGGACAACTGCTCACGCCCCCCCACCCGCCCCGCCCGGCCCCTGATTGCCCCCCCAACCCGTGCATGAATTTGTGCACTGGGCCTCTAGTGTAATAATAAAAGTGGAAAATTGGTAAGAAATTTAAATGTAATATAGTATACTGAAGGAATAAATATAAAACAACTTCCAAATTAGACTCTCTTCCTAAATTTGGAAAATAGGGATAGGACAGAGGTTATGTTAGAAATAAAGTGGAAAGAGCAATGGATTAGGAACTAGCACACTGGAGGCCAGCACAAGTTCTGCCCATTGATAGGTTCATGTGACCTTGGGCACATCCCTTCTCCTCTTAGCCACAGGTTCCTCATTTGTAAGTAAATTTTATAATACCCTAGGTTTAAATCATGCAGTTGGTGTGAGGATTAAATAAAATAATGTCTATGAAGGTGCTTGTCATAATTACATTATAGTCTAATATTTTCAGAGGTTTAAATATCTTCCCAAATATAATTGTGAGCAACTTGAAAGAAGAAAACATAATAGTAATTCAGTCATTCCTCATGAATTATACAAAGCATTTCAAATATAAATACAAAAATTCTTATTTCCATTTTGAGTGAGACTAGAGAGTTTACGTTTTTGCCTCTCTTTTAAGATGCATTTTTAGATTGATTATGTCATTACCTGTGTGATAAAATCAGTTACAATCTTTTCTTTTACTGAAGAACTTCAGCTCTATGACTTAAAACTTCTCCATTTTAAAACAGTTTGAAATAGAACCTCTGAAGTGCAGCTATAAAAATCTATCTAGTTTTCTGTGCTGAAATTTAAGTAGCCTACAAAAAAATAAATTGTAGAAGCTCCTTTGAAATAATAAAAGAATTAGAAATAAGACACAAACAGCTTCAGCAGCAGTTAAACATAGAAAAATCAGGAGGCATTTGAAGCTTCCTGGGAAGGGGAGAGGGAACGTTTTTTTGTGGCATAAAGTAAACCAGAAGTGAGGCAGAGGAAGGAGGCTTATGGGAAACTCATTTGCCTCTTCCTGAAATCAAAAATTATTATACATGGTGAACTCTAGTGGGACTTCTTTCTGATAGTTTATTAAGTTCCAATGCAAGATTGGTTGCATTAAGACAAATAGAGTCATAAAACCTTGCACCTGAAACCATGGAGAATGATTATAGAGCAGTGGTTCTCAACCTTCCTAATGCCGCGACCCTTTAATACAGTTCCTCATGTTGTGGTGACCCCCAACCATAAAATTATTTTTGTTGCTACTTCATAACTAATTTTGCTACTGTTAAAAATGGTCTTAGGCAACCCTGCTAGCAGTTTTCAAGCTGTGGGTCGCGACCCACAGGTTTAGAACCGCTGTTGTAGAGCCTAAGACCATCGGAAAACACAGATATTTACATTACGATTCATTAACAGTAGCAAAATTAGTTATGAAGTAGCAATAAAAATAATTTTATGGTTGGGGGTCACCACAACATGAGGAACTGTATTAAAGGGTCGCGGCATTAGAAAGGTCGAGAACCACTGTTACAGAGTTTCATTAGGAAGTAGAAAGGATTAAAGTCTTTAGGAACATTTGCCTGGTGGCAGAAATGTCAATTCATGCCCAGGTATGCACACACAGTCTGGTACTTGCATACCCAAATAGATTGGGAAGAGGATGGACTGGGTAGCCTATGACAACAATAAGAGCACCCACTAGAAACTTCTATGAGTTTCATGCAACAGTAAGCTCGGTGTAAACCAGGGCTGCTATGTTGTAGCAAAAGCTAAGGCTACCGTTGGCTGTGCTGGTAGAGTAGTTCATCTAGAGTGAGGCTGTTAATACCCTTGTTTGTTCAGCTAGTCAGTCCATGTCTAAAGGATTGTATTCAGCTTAACAAACTACAAGGAAGACTGGACAAATAGTAAGTAGCATATGTAGAACAGGGGATATTCCAACAGGAGAGGTGCAGACAGTTGAGACATGTAATGGGGCTTGAAGATAGTACCTGTTTTCAAAACAGAAGAGTTTATATGAAAACTAGAGCCCAGTGCATGAATTCGTGCACAGGTGGATCCCGCTGGCCCAATCCGATTGGGGCTGATTGGGCTGAGCTGGCTCGGGGGATGGGCCATGGACAGTTGGCAGACTGGCCCTGCCCCTGATCAGGGTTACGGGAGCCAATTGAGTGCGGAGCCAGCCAGGGGAGGGGCTGCAGGCGGTTGGCCAGCCGGCCCCACCCCCTGATGAAACTCCCAGTCGAACTTCCAGTCCAGGGAACAATTTGAATATTAGACTTTTATTATATAGGATCAAAAATAGTCCTTTTTTTTTTTTTCTTTTGAGGTTTAAATGGTGGTAGGACAACTACTCAGAAGTTACCTTCTGACTCAACTTCTATATAAACAGAAGGGAGGTTAGGATACACAAAATATAGGATAATTCCAACTTGAGAATACAGGCAGTCTTCAGGTTACATTGGACTCGATGTATGTCATTTTGTGGTTACCTCGCCATCTCCCATTTATTTATAAAAAATAAAGTTCCGTCATTTTGACGTATGTACATATGTGCTTTATGTTTTTTATTATTTATTTATTTATGACAAGTAAAGGTCAGGAATTGTTATCTTTCTTTAAATTTTTTTTTACTGTTTCACTTCATTACTGCTGTGTATGTGCTCCATGTGAGTGATGTAGGTGTTTATGTAGGTGGGTTCCGACTTATGGCGAAAATCACCTTACATTGCGCCGTAGGAACAGATCTCCGACGTAACCTGAGGACCTATTGTATATGAATTGAAGATACAGAATCAAAGTTAATGAAATGAACGTATGATATTCTGCTGCTGATTATTTGAGTTGTTTTACTGTAATAATGATAACTTTACATTAAAGTATTACCCATTTAATTCTCCTACTTGCACTTGCCTGGAGTTTGCCCTGGAATGGAATATAGTATGAACGTATAACTTATGAAGAATGCAAGGCTCTGAGGCCAGCCTCGTTAGCACTGATCTAACAGAATTTAGTCATGCTCATTTTCACAGGGATTAGAACATGGCATATTTGTATGAGTGGTTGACTTTATTATTCAGAAAGGACAATTGTATCATTATTAAAATAGCCTTCCTAGAAGATATTGAGTTAACTTTTACTTATCAATGACTAAATTAAAAGCAGTTCTCATTATAGATTGATGTATTATTCCAGCCTCAGAATTATTGGCTCATGCATTTAATATACTATAAATATAGGATGGCTTTCAAGTTATGACAAATTGGCTTACCTATTCAGCTCAAGCTGACTGCACTATTGACGACATCATTAAAAGCAGAAGCAATATTCTATTAATTTAAAGGATGGGTGACAATGTTATAATTAGATGTTATAATTCAACTCAAAACTACAAATTTTCCATTTGTACTTGGTAAAGTATAAGCATCTTTATCTATTTTTTCAGTACAGTCTCAGATAATTGAATTTTACACTTTTTTAGACAATCAGTCATTATTTTGTAGACATTTTAAAAAATGACAGAACTAATCATGTTGGTATGTCATTGGTGAATGTGACTTAGGCATATACAAGAGTGTCTTTATTCATTCTCTTCATCACCATCTGCCAGGTATTTGGAAATAATATAGAAAAAGTCACTGTACTAACTGACCTTACATACATAAAGCTCCAAAATGTGCCTGTAATATCAAATTTGCTCAAATACATATTTAGCCAAAATATCAATCAAGTGACAGGGAAGAAAGAGACCTTTTTAAATAAAAGGTCTTTAAAAATTACTTCTGACATACTCTTTTCAGGAAGTGTCTAGAAGATGTGGGCCACCAAAATAGAGGAGTGGATTGTGAACAAGAAAGATAGGATCTGGGACCACATTTCTCAAACTGTACCATTAGGCCCTGAAAAACTACTGCAACATCATAGGGTACTAGGGAATATTTTAGTTATCAAGGGAGATGTACTGACATATGGTAGATACCACATGAATCACTAGTATTAATTTGTTGGGCCTTAACTACTTAACACACAGAACTGTTAGGTATTTCTTTTGGCCTAAGAGTGTCATGAAAAGAGTCTGAACACAAACATTTAAAAATATTTGTTCCAGGAAATGAAGTATCTAACAGAAGACAAAGGCAAAGGGAGTCCTCAGGAGGACTGGGAAAAGAAGAGCTTTATGACTAATATTCAGCAGGTCTGGTGATCATCTGTCAGGTAATCCTGAGGCAGAGAAGACTCTGGGGGGAACTTCTAAAGACTTTATTTTTTAAAAAATATATTTCTTTTTTTTATTGATTTCAGAGAGGAAGGGTGAGGGAGAGAGAGATAGAAACATCAATGATGAGAGAGAATCATTAATTGGCTGCCTCCTGCACACCCCCCACTTGGGATCAAGCCCGCAACCAGAGCATGTGCCCTTGGCCGAATCGAACCTAGGACCCTTCAGTCTGCAGGCCGACGCTCTATCCACTGAGCCAAACTGGCTAGGGCCTAAAGACTTTAAAAAGTAGAAGAATGTACAATGCATTTAAACAAATAGAGAGAGGAGATTTGCATCATTTTGAGGGTTGTGGGATGATTGAGAGAAAGAAATAAACTGAATGAGACAATTGTCAATATACAGATAAGAAAAAAAATTAGGAAGAGAAAAATAACCATAATCATATGCATGGCTCATTTAATATTAGTTTTTACAATGTATAATGCAAACACTGAATATCTTTTATAAAATTTGGTTTATTTTGAGAAAATATCAGAAACAGGATGAGTGTGCATTTTTCAGTGTGTGTGTGTGTGTGTGTGTGTGTGTGTGTGTAAGAGACTGAATCATGGTATTACATTTGGAAAAGCTAAAAGATAATACTTACCACTAAAATCTTTTAAAGTACCAAGAACGTATTATTATATTAAGTACCAAAAGAACCAGCTAAAAATGTTGAGGGTGACTGCCTTTTGAGTACTGGTAATTGGGAGTAGTCAGAGTAATTAATAATTAGTTTCATAGAACCATTTAACTTTTAAAATTATAACTTTAGTAAAAAAAATTAAAAACTAAATCCTATGTAATAAAAGAGTAATATGCAAATTGACCATTACTCCAACACACAAGATGGCTGCCCCCATGTGGACACAAGATGGCCGCCACAAGATGGCCAGCAGGGGAGGGCTGTAGGGAGGGGCCAGGCCTGCAAGGGAGAGCAGTTGTGGGCAATCAAGCCTGCAGGGGAGGGCAGTTAGGGGTGACCAGGCCTGCAGGGGAGGGCAGTTAGGGGCAAACAGGCTGGCAGGGGAGCAGTTAGGCATCAATCACACTGGCAGGGGAGTGGTTAGGGGGTGATCAGGCTGGCAGGCAGAAGCAGTTAGGGGCAATCAGAAAGGCAGGCAGAAGAGCAGTTGGGAGCCAGTAGTCCTGAATTGTGAGAGGGATGTATGACTGCCCGTTTAGGCCCAATCCTAGTGGATCAGGCCTAAACGGGCAGTCGTACATCCCTTGAGGGGTCCCAGTTGGAGAGGGTGCAGGCTGGGCTGAGGGACACACCCCCCCCCCCGTGCACGAATTTCGTGCACCAGGCCTCTAGTTATTTAAATAAAACACATTTTAAGACACTGTAACCTGTGTGCATTTCCTTGGGTTTTTGTCACGGTCTCTCTTTTTCAGTGATGACTTATGTGAGCCTGACCTCACTGGAAGCAGAAGTAAGGATTTGGAGGATGGGTTACCTACCCCTTACAAGAGATTTTGAGGTAAAAGGTAATGAAATAGAATGTGGCATCTTTTGAATAAGAAGGAAGCAAAGCAAAAATATCTGACTCTGGTCAGTTCATTCTTTTTACTCAAGGATTTATTTTTACTTTGAATTTTATTTTTAAAATTAACAATCTTAAAATTGTCTCATCTGGTTGTAATACATTAGAATCTCTGGAAACAGGCCATTTCAGGGTTTTAATGAGAGACCTAAAATAAATTTAATGTGGATTACCTAGAATAAAGATCAGGGAATTTGGGGGACAATAAGCACACATCACTCAGGAAAACCACCTGTGGTAGATATTACTTGTGTTCACCAATACCTGATTCTTCTTTTCTTCTGGGCACAGAAAAGAATGAACTTCTTAATACCTTGCAATTTGATTGGGTCATAAACAAATGATAGCCAATGAGTTGCAAGAATTGTTGTGTGCCATTGCCTTTCTGAAGCATCTAATTGCTAGTGCATTTTCTTCCCCAGCCTCATAAATTGAGGCCATAAGTGCTAAATGGTAAAACTGTAGGATAATGGAGTTTCATCAACCTAGATGTCCTACTGCTAGAGAACAGTTTCCCCAGAACTCTGTATTAGAGAGAAATAATTTTGTGTGTGATAAATCACTGAGATGTGGAGGTTGTTTATCACCACAATCTAATTTAGCCTATTCTCACTAATTTACCATCTATTTGAATTAACTGTTCACTATGATAGAAAATATTTAAGATAATTGAGAACTGTAATGCTATCCCAAAGCAAAGGGTCCATGTAATTTATGCTTATCATTTCTAATGCTAAATTCCAAGAAGGCACTCTTACATTTTTTTTTTTTCTTTTTAAGTGTGAGGTATATGCTCATGTTTCCTGTTCTCAGTAATCTTTCAATGTGAAAATGTAGAGGTTTTAGTTTGGTTCCTTTGTCTTCTGCTTTAACTTTATTTTAATTTATTGGGGTGACATAGGTTCATTTGTCTTATTTAAAAATATTTAAAGACCATTTTTAGGGCAGTTTTATGTTTACGTTAAAATTGAGAAAAAGTTACAGAGATTTCCTGTATACTCACTTCCCCCACACATGCATAGCCTCTCCCATTATCAACATAACTCACCATCATGGTACATTTTTTGCCAAAGATGAACCTACATTACCACATCAGAATTACACCAACTTCACTGTTTACATTAGGGTTCATTATTGAGGTTGCATATTCTGTGGGTTTGGATAAATGTATAATGATATATATATATCCATCATCATACATAATATCATACAGAGAAATTTTCACTGCCCTAAAGATCTTCTGTGTTCTGCCTTTTTACCCCTCTTCCCTCCCCATTCTTTGGAACCATTGAATTTTTTCCCCCTCTTTGGAAGGTTTCTGAGCACTCCCTTTTAAATTGTTTTTTATTTTATTGTATTTATTTTTGACAGTATTGCAGATATCTCCTATTTTCCCCCTTTTACTTTCTCTACCCTGCCCTTGCCCAGACAAAAAAACAAGGAAACAGTGACCTTAAATGACACATCAGATACATTTAATTGATATTTACAGAACATTTCATCCCGAAGTGGCAGAATATACATTTTTTAAGGCACAGGAACATTCTCAAAGACAGAGGACACAAAATAAGCCTTAACAAATTCAAGAAGATTGAAATAATATCATGCATCTTCTCAGATCATAATGGCATGAAACTAGAAATCAACTACAATAATTAAAAAAAAAATTTCAAACATTTGGAGGCTAAATAGCATCTTAGTAAACAGGTAATGGATTACCAATGAGACCAAGGAAAAAATAAAAAAACTTCCTGGAAACAAACAAAAATTAATACACAACAACCTGAATCTGTGGGACATTGGAAAGCAGTCCTGAGAGGGACATTCATAGCATTACAGGCTTACCTCAAGAAACAAGAAAAATCTTTAATCAACTATCTAACCATACAACTAATAGAATTATAAAGAGAAGAACAAGAAAAGCCCAGAGTAAGTAGAAGGAAAGAAATAATAAAGATCAGAATGGAAATAAATGACATAGAGACTAAAAAGCAACAACAACAACAACAAAAAATA
The DNA here is from genome assembly GCF_951640355.1 of Cnephaeus nilssonii. Classification (NCBI taxonomy): domain Eukaryota; kingdom Metazoa; phylum Chordata; class Mammalia; order Chiroptera; family Vespertilionidae; genus Cnephaeus; species Cnephaeus nilssonii. Next base: position 48,650,305 of record NC_137075.1, read on the forward strand.
CAAACAATTAATGAACCAAAAGCTGGTTCTTTGAAAAGATAAAAAAAAATGATGAAACTTCAGCCAGATTTATCAAGAAATAAAGAGAGAGGATCTAAATACATAAAATTAGAAATGAAAGAGGTGAAGTAACAACTGACATCACAGAAATACGAAGGATTATAAGACAATACTATGAATAACTATATGCCAACAAACTAGACAACCTGGGCAAAATGGACAAATTCCTAGAAACATACAATATTCCAAAACTCAAATAGGAAGAATCAGAATAGGACAATAACAACTAATGAAATTGAAACAGTAATAATAATAAAAAAAAACTTCCAGCAAACAAATCCCTGGACTGGATGGCTTCACATGTGAGTTTTACCAAATATTCAAAGAAGAACATCTATCCCCCTCAAACTATTCCAAAAAATCCAAGAGAAAGGAACACTTCCAAGCTCATTTTACAAGGCCAGCATTATCCTAATTCCAAAATCAGATAAAGACACTACAAAAAAAAGAAAATTACAGGCCAATATCTCTAATGAACATAAATGTTAAAATCATCAGCAAAATATCTACATAATAAAGAGGTAACATGCAAATTGTTCATTATGGTGTCACACTAACAACTGTTCAACAGGCTGCGTGCTCAGCAGGGGGAATTGCGTGAGGCACGCTTCCCTGCCCGGCACCATTGTCCTTTTTTTCTCCCAGGTTCACATGACCGACAAATGCCCCTGCAACACTGCGCCTGTCCAAGAGCACTCTGCCCGGGACTCCACCAACTCACCCCTGAGGTGTGTGTGTGTGTGGGGGGGGGGGGGGGGGGGGGCGAGGGGTGACACCTGCATGGCAGAAGGCTGGTTTTGGGGGCGTGGTCGGCAGACACCAACCGGGGGGTGTGAGTGTCACCAGTGACCCCTGGGAGGGGTCGTGCATGCAAATCAAGAGGGTGTGGACCCAACATGAAGGAAGGGCCCGGGCGCCATGACAGAGTGGATGTCGAGGTAAGGCACCGGACCTGGACGGGCCACTGGGTACACAACATGGGGATCCCACCTCCAGACACACAGGGTGGCCCCGTGATGCCTGGGACGCCAATTGATCCTCCCAAGCGCACAACCTAGAAGCCTCCTCCCGCTGTGCGGACCTGGCCCCGCCACTGTGGAGACCACAGTCGACCCTCACACCACAGGGAAGCCACCGCGGCTTTCTCCAGCCGTCCATCCATTCATCTTCCCAGTCTGACCCGGACAGGGGCTCACATCCTGGGCGTAACGCTCCCCAAGGAAAAGCTGTGCCCCTGTGCCTGCACAAGCATGCTCGTCGCCTGCAAATTCTGGGCGGGAGTGCATGGAGAGCCACTGGAGGCTTGAAAGTGGGCATGCTGGGGGACGGAAAGGCCTCCACATCCCCCCACTTCGGCACTCAACAGGAGAAAAGCCTCGCACGTGCACGAATGTACATGTGCGTGCACTTAATGCAGCTGTCCCCACGATGGACACTGGCCCCGGCCCAGTGGGACCCTCCCCCAACTCGGAGGAGGGAGGCGTGGGCCACGGCAGGCAAGACACAGCTGCATCATCGCTGGGCCCCTGAAAACCAGTGCCAGAGGGGCCCGATTGCCCAAACAGAGGCAGCTACAGGTCCCAGAGAGGAAAGAAGTCAGTGCTAAGATAGAATGAAAAGCATAGAATTTTTAATTAGCCTATACAAAGAGTAAAAGAGTGAGGGAGGAGTGGGGAGGATGGGGAAGAAGGGAAGGAGGGAGGGAAGAACTTTATAAAGGAGTCAGTAGACAGCAGAATTAAAGTAGGAAAGAGGATGTAGGAGTGAAGTGTAGGAGCTACAATGAAAATCAAGTATAGTTGTGTACTGGGGACAGATTTTAAAAGTAGGAGTCAGAAAAGAAAAAAAAAGATCAATGATAGTGAATAATTAGGCAGGAGATAGATATTAAAACATTGGAGGTAAGTAGAGAAGAACGTATGGGAAAGGTAGGATGAGAGAGAAAGAGGGAGGGAAGAAAAGTTTTAAAGGGGAGCCAGTAGAGCTTAAAAGGAGAATGGGAAGAAGGAAGAAATGGGGGAGGGAGCAAAGCAAGTCCTAGGGAGGAAGTGAAGAAAAAAATTAAGGAGGGAAGGAAGGAAAAGGGGAGGGAGGGAAGGGGTAAAGATGAAGGAAAGAAGGAATGTGGGGAGGGAGGGAGGGTAGGAGAAAGATGGGAAGAAGGATGATGGAACAGAAGTAGGAAAAAAGGAGGAAAGAAACATTTATAAATGATGAGTCGGTAGGAAAAAGTGTTACATTAAAGGAGAGAGAAAAATTGTGTGAGAGGGAGAAGCCAATAAGGAAGTCAAATACAATTGTGTGTGAAGGGGATAAGATTAAAAAAAAAAAGTTAATAGGGGCAACCAGGCCAGCAGGGGAAGGCAGTTAGGGGTGACCAGGCCAGAAGGGGAGGGCAGTTAGGGGGATCAGGCTGGCAGGGGAGGTCAGTTAGGGGGATCAGGCAGGCAGGCAGAGTGGTTAGGGCAGGCAGGCAGGTGAGCGGTTAGGAGCCAGAAGTCCCAGATTGCGAGAGGGATGTCCAACTGCCAGTTTAGGCCCACAGGGATCAGGCCTAAACTGGCAGTTGGACATCCCCTGAGGGCTCCCGGAAGGGCGAGGGTCGGGCTGAGGGACCCCCCCATCCCATGCATGAATTTTGTGCACTGGGCCTCTAGTTAGCAAATAAGATCCAGCAATACATTAAAAAGTTCATATATCTGACCAGTGGATTTATTCCGGAGATGTAAGGCTGGTAGAATATTTGCATATCAATATATGTGAAACATCACATAAATAAAATGAAGGAACCACTGAACTTTTTATTATTACCATAGTTTTTCCTTTTCTAGAATGTCTTAGGGTTGAAATCATATACTATGTAGCCTTCTTAGATAGGCTTCTTTTACTTGGTAATATGGATTTAAGGTTCTTCCATGTCTTTTCAGGGCTTTATAGCTCATTTCTTTTTAGCATTGAATTCCATCTCTTCTTCTCTCTTGTAACATAGTAACCTATTGTTTATACTACAAAATTCAGTTTGAGGGTCAGTATTATGTCCAGCCTCACACAGAGAGGCTCCATCCATTAACTTCATCTGGTTTCACTTTCCAGCCTTTTAAATTCTATTAAGCTCATCATTTAGCCCCAGGGAAGTCAAGATCTTCTCTAGCTGGTTTTATTTGAGTTCAGGTCTTTCTTATACCCTCTCCATTCATTGGACAACCCAATGGCTTGTTCTCTTCATTTTTCCAACCACCATAGAGAAACCCTTGAGCCTGCCTTTTCTAGGCATTTAGCCATGCCTTGAGCTCTCACATAGTGTATTCACGCAGCACTTTCTATTTACTGATCAATAGGTTGCATTATCAGTTCTCTTTTTCACTTCTCATTTTGTCAGTTTCTCATATTATGCCAAGTTTTTGCTTTAGACCTGAGAGCCTCCATGTTTCCTAGTCTATTGTGGTTTTATTTTCTCCTACTCAACTTCTTTCAGATAAAGTTCTATTTAAAAAATAGCAAGAAGAGTGCACAACTGGGAGTGTAGTTATTCTCACTGGGGTCAAGTGACAGAAAAGAACATGACCTTGTTTGCTTTTGGAGATCCAGGTTTACTGTGAATAAACAAATTACTGAATTATCCTGAATGTGCTTATCGCATTGGGAGAACAGTCTTAAGAATTCTGGTAAAGGTGGTTAACACATTTAATATTCTGGGCTCCCTGATTGAGGAGTCTTATTTTAAATATATTGATGCAACCTTAAATGAGGAACTGAAATATAGCTATCATTTCCTGAGCTAGATCATTTAATGAACTAACATTTAATGTAAGAATAGATTTTCATCACAAAGCTGTGTTCATAAGTGAGTCTTGTGGTAAGAGTAAAAAACTAAAACTTCTATATTATGTCTATTAAGTACTTTCCATGCTGTAATTTGCAAAAGAATATAAACCAATTTTAGTATTTT